>NC_137787.1:117214428-118536928 GCF_963383645.1 Muscardinus avellanarius | reverse complement strand
TTGAACCTGTGAGATCCTCCTGTCTCAGCCTCCCAAGCGCTGGGATTACAAGGGTGCGCCACCATGCCTGGCTTTATTCTTTCATTTTGAAACAGGGTCTTGCTAAGTTGCTAACAGCCTCACTAAATTGCTGAGATTGGCTTTGAATGTGTGATTCTCCTGTCTCAGCCTCCCAAGTACTGGAATTACAGGTATGTGCCAACATGGTCAGTTTATTTTATTTTTTTTAAATAGTCTCACTAGGTTGCTGAGAGTCTCACTACATTGCTGAGGGTGTACTTGAACCTGTGATCCTCCTGTCTGCCCAAGTCCTGGGATTATAGGTTGCATCACCACGTGGCTCCCTTCCCTTTTCTTTACGTTGCTGCAATCACAAATGTTGTATAATACTGTGGTATTTTTGTATTATAGTATAATAATTGTATTGTAATGCTTATTATTATGCTAACTGTAAAATTATGTGTATTTAATATTCTTTGTGAGCCAGGCGTGGTGGTGCACGCTTGTAATCCCAGTGCTTGGGAGGCTGAGACAGAAGGATCGCACAGGTTCGAAGCCAGCCTCAGCTACTGATTTAGGCTCTCAGCAATTTAATGAGACCCTGTTTCCAAAAAAAAAGTATAAAATAAGTCTGGGAGTATAGTCTAGAGGTAGAAAAGCCACTGGACTCCACCCCCAGTATCCATCCATCACTCACTCCCTACCTCCTCCTCTCTCTTTCTCTCTCTCTCTCTCTCTCTCTCTCTCTCTCTCTCTCACTCTCACTCTCTCTCTCTTTCTCTCTCTCTCTCTCTCTCACACACACACACACAATGATAATATTCTTTGTGGAACGTATTTTAAAATTTTAACTTAATTTTTAATTTTAATGTTTTTTTCTGAGTGTGCTTTTTTACCAATTTACAGTAAAGTACAAATAACAATAAAAGGTGTCTACGCTTACTATTCAGGGTTGAATACTTTATTCATAAAGCCTCATTCACCTGGCATGGTGGCGCATGCTTATATTCACAGTACTTGGGAGACTGACACAGGAGGATCACAGGGTCAAAGCAATTTACTGAGGTTGTTAGTAACTTAGACCCTGTTTCCAAATAATAACATAAAAAGGACTGGGAGTGTAGCTTGGAGGTAGAATGCCCCTGAGTTTAAGTCCCAGTACCATAAAAATAAATACATAATGCCTCATTAATTAATTAATTGATTGATTAAATTGGGGATTGAATCCAGGGTTGTTCTATGTCTGAGCTAGATCCCCCAGCTCTGTTTGTGGTTTTTTTTTCTTGGACCTTGAACCCAGGTGCATTCTTCCTCTGAGCTACACCCCCAGCCCTATTTTATTCTTTATATTGAAACAGGTTTCACTAATTTGCAGAGTTTCACTAAGAAGCTGAAGCTGACTGTGAACCTGTAGTCCTCCTGTCTCAGCCTCCCAAGTACTGGGATTACAAGTCTGTGCCATCACATTTGGCTCAGCCCTATTTATTTACTTATTTATTTATCTATCTATTTTTTTGTGGCCCTGGGAATGGAATCCTGGGCCTCTACCTCTGGGCTACACTCCTGACCTATTTTATATTTTATTTTGAATCAAGGTCTCACTAAGTTGCTGAGGCTAGCTTTAAATCTGTGCAATCCTCCTGTTTCAGCCTCCTAAGTACTGGGATTACAAGCGTGCGCTACCATGCCCGGCTCTCTCAGCCCTATTTTTTAGTATTTATTTTGAAACGGGCCACACTAAGTAGCCAAGAACCTTTGATCTACACCCCTAGCCCTATTTTTTAGTCTTTTTATTTTTGAAACAGGGTCTCACTGAGTTGCGAAAGGCCTCACTAAGTAGCTGAGTCTGTGAACCATGGTCCTCCGGTCTCAGCCTCCCAGCCTCCCAAATGCTGGGATTACAAGCATGAGCCACCACACCCAGCTTTTACTTTTTATTTTGAAACAGTCTTGCTAAATTGATGCAGCTGTCCTTGAACCTTCGATCCTTCTAAGTCAGCCTTCCATTTACTGGGATTACAGTTGTATGCCACCATGCCTGATTTCATAATGTCTTATTCCTAATTTAGAGTAATTTGTTAATATAGTCACTCAAACATCTGTGTCTTCTTTTTTTGTGTGGGTGTGGTACTGGAGATTGAACCCTGTCACATTCTACCTCTGAGATACACTCCTACCCTATTTATTTGTTTTACTAATATAAAAACTTTATATTTTGAAATAATTTGAAACTTAAAGGTTGTAATAATGATGCTTTTTTTCATGATTGAGAGTAAGACTCCATCACCCATGGCTACTTTGGCATTTTCCTGAATAATAACATTTTCAGCTGGGCGTGCAGGCACACACTTGTAATCCCAGCACTTGGGAGGCTAGGAGGCTGAGACAGGAGGATCACAGGCCAGCCTCAGCTACTTAGTGAGGCACTCTGCAATTTAGTGAGACCCTGTTTCAAAATAAAGAATAAAAAAAAAAAAAAAAAACACGGCTCGGGTGTAGCTTGGAGATAGAATGCCCCTGGGTTCAATTGCTAGTATAGCAAGAAAAGAAAAAATACTAATATTTATATACCAATCAGTGCCATTTATTCATGAGACACCAATAAGAACTAGCAAAATTTTGTACATGTGTGTGTTGTGTGTGTGTGTTGTATTGGGGATTAAACCCAGGGGATTCTTCCTCTTCCTCTAAGTTACACCACCCAGCCCTTTTTTTTTGGGGGGGGGTGGACCCTCTGAGCTGCACCCTCAGCCCTATTTTTGATTATTTTGAAACAAAGCCTCACTGAGTTGTAAAGGGCCTCACTAAGTAGCTGAGGCTGTCAATGAACCACAATCCTGTCTCAGGTTCCTGAATGCTGGGATTACAAGTGTGCGCCACCACGCCTGGCTCCCACCAGCCCTGTTTTATTTTTTAATTTTGAAACAAGGTCTCACTAAGTGTCTCAAGCTCCCAAGTACTGGTATTACAGACATGTGTTACCACCCCATATATATATGTGTGTGTGTATATATATATATATAATCTCTTACCATACCATAAAATATATATATATATATGGTTTTTTTTTTTTTTTTCGCGGTACTTGGGATGGAACCTGGAGGCATTCTGCCTACTAGCTACACCCCCAGCACTATTTTTTATTCTTTACTTTGAAACAGCGTCTCACTAAATTGTGGAGGGCCTCACTAAATAGCTGAGGCTGTCCACAAACTGTGATCCTTTTGTCTCAGCCTCCCAAATGCTGGGATTATAAGCATGTGCTACCACGCCTGGCTTATATTTTGTTTTAAAACAGGGTCTCACTAGGTTCCTAAGGCTGACTTAGAACCTGTGATCCTGCTTTCTCAGCCTTCCAAGTACTGGGTTTACAGGCATGTGCCACCATGCTCCATTCTTGTCTTTTTTTGTTTGTTTTGTTACTAGAGATTGAACCTAGAGGCATTCTACCTCAAAGCTACATCCCAACCTGATTTTATTTCTTTATTTGGAAACAATGTCTCACTAGTTTTCTGAGTGCCTTGTTGTGAGAGGCTGGCTTTGAACTAGCAGTCTTCCTATCAGCCTCCCAAGTACTGGAATTACAAGCCTGTGCCACTATGCTTGGCTTGTCTTCATTTTTACATAGTTCCTTAACTTTTTATTTTAGAAAATTTTAAACATCCAGAAATGTTCTAAGACCACTGTAATGATTATATGGTTAATATTTCGCCATATTTACTTTTCTCTTCCTTTGATACTAGGAATTGAACCTAGGGGGGATTCTACCTCTGCTCTACACCCTCAGCCCTAGTTTTTCATTCTTTATTTTGAAACAGGTTCTCACTAAGTTGCAGAAGGCCTTACTAAATATATGAGGCTGGTTGTGACATGCCCAGTTCCCTATTTTTTTATTCTTTATTTTTGGAACAGTATCTCATTAGGTTGCAGAGGACCTTGTTAAGTGGCTGATACTGGCCTCAAAAATGCAATCCTCCTGTCTTAGCCTCCACATGTGTCACCACGCCTGGCCATATTTACTTTATAAACGTATGTATGGAAGCCGGGAGTGGTAGCTCACGGTGTAATCCCAGTACTTTGGAGGCTGAGACAGGAGACAGGTTTATGGACAGCTTCAGCTACTTAGGCCCTCCACAACTTGGTAAGGCCTTGTTTCAAAATAAAGAAAAAATAGGGCTGGAGGTGTAGCTCGGAGGTAGAATGCTCCTGTGTTCCATCCTTGGTACCAAAAATAAATAAATAAAGATATAAAGTGCTGCCGGCACTGGGCGTGGTTTTTGTGATACTGGAGATTGAACCCAGCATCAAGGGAAATTCTACCTCCAAAGTATACCCTCAGCCCTTTCTAGTTTTTGTATTAAAACAGGGTCTCCGTAGGTTGCTGAGATCTCACTGAATTGCTGAACCTGTCCTTGAATCTGCGATCCTCCTGTCTCAGCCTCCCAAGTACCAGGATCACAAGTGTGCATCACCATGCCCAGCTTACATTGATCTTTTTAAGAATGCCAAGTTATTTATTGGGATTTTGTAGGTTTTATTGGTCTGTTTTTCTTACTGTGGGGTACAGAGGATTGAACCCAGGGGCACTCTTACACTGAGGTATACTCCCAGCTATTTATTTATTTATTTGCGATATTGGGGATTGAACCCAGGGCCATTCTACCATCAAGCTAATCTGCCAGCTCTTTTTTTTTTTTTTTTAGTGGTACTGGGGATGGAACCCTTCTACCTCTGGGCTACACTCCCAGACCTTTTTATATTTTTTATTTGGAAACAGGGTCTCTTAAGCCAGTGAGGCTGGCTTAGAACCTGCGTGATCCTCCTGTCTCCGCCTCCCAAGTGTGGGGATTACAAGCGTGCGCCACCACGCCTGGCCCTCAACTCTTTGCAGTACTGGGGATGAAACCAAGGGGTTTTCTATATCCAAGCTACACCTCAGCCCAGTTTTTTATAATTTATTTATTTTTATTCTTTATTTTGAAACAGGGTGTCACTGAGTTGTGGAGGGCCTCACTAAGTAGCTGAGGATGTCCATGAACCTTGAACCCTCGATCCTCCAGTCTCAGCCTCCCAAGTTCTGGGATTACAAGTGTGCATCACCATGCCTGGCCATATGTTACTTTTAATTATTCAAGTTTTATAGCATAGTAAATTGTAGAGTTCTTGTGTTTTAATTGTCTCTTTTGTACTAAGTTGCTATTTTTTATCCTAGGAGAAGGTATTGTATGTTGGGAGAAAGTAACAGAGCAGACACTGGAAGAGGATGACATAAACTTAAAAGCCCTTGGCAAGTCCTCAGAAGTGGTTAATATGGAAGAAAGGTATTGTTCATGTGGAGAGGAATAAAGATATGTGACTGCTTAGTACAATAGCTAGTCTTTGTAATTAAATCCTTTTCCTGCTTAATGTTTCTGTACTATTTTGTTTACATTTGTGTATGTTTTTTATTTATTTATTTATTTATTTATTTATTTATTTATTTATTTATTTATTTTTGGTCGTACTGGGGGTGGAACCCAGAGGAGTTCTACCTCCAGTCTATATTCCCAGACCTTTTTTTTTTTTTTTTTTTAAATTTGGAAACAGGGTCTCACTAAGTTGCTGAAAGCCTCAATAAGTATCCGAGGCTGGCCTCGAACCCGTGCGATCCTCCTGTCTCAGCCTCCCAAGCACGGGGATTACAAGCGTGCGTCACCACGCCTGGCTTGTATATGTTTTTTATGTAGAAGGTTGATGGTACAACCTATCACATTGTCAACAACAGAAAGTTGAGAGATACATCAGTTCATTTGGCTTTGATATTATATTAGAACTGAGCAGTTTTTTCAAGAGAAATTTTTGGATAAAATTAATTTCTCAAATAGTTAAATCTTATTGTGAAAAATGGAGATATTAGAATCTGTCACTTAAAATTGTAGTTGCACAATTAAGTTATAGAATTAAAAATATGCTATGGTGTTTTTAGCTTATCACCTTCTTAGATATTTGGGTATTTGGGTAAAGGATTCGTGGGTGGCTTTACTCCTATTTTAAAGAATCTTTCTTAGTTCAAAAAATACGTTTTCAGCCGGGCATGGTGGCGCACGCTTGTAATCCCCGCACTTGGGAAACTGAGACAAGAGGATCGCACAGGTTCAAAGCCAGCCTCAGCCACTTAGTGAGGCTCTCAGCAACTTAGTGAGACCCTATTTCCAAATAAAATATAAAATGGGTCTGGGAGTATAGCCCGGAGGTAGAAAGCCTCTGGGTTCCACCCCCAGTACCACCCAAAAAAAAAAAAAAAGTACGTTTTCAGACGGGCATGGTGGCGCACACTTGTAATCCCAGCATTCGGGAGGCTGAGACTGGTTTTCGCGGACAACCTCAGCTACTTAATGAGGCCCTCCTTAGTGAGACTCTGTTTCAAAATAAAAAGAATAAAAAATGGGGCAGGGGGTGTAGCTTGGAGGTCAAATGCCTCTGGATTCCATCCCCAAACCCGCAAAAATAAATAAATTAAAATATATGTATATATATAATGTTACACCAGGAAGGATGGTACATACTTATAATGAAGGCTGAAACAGGAGGATCACTTGGTTTGTGGCCAGTCTCAGCAATTTAGTAAGACCCAATTTAGTAAGACCCTATTAAAAAAAAAAATGTCTAGCCGGGCGTGGTGGTGCACACTTGTAATCCCCGCGCTTGGTAGGCTGAAACAGGAGGGTTGTGTAGGTTCGAAGCCAGCCTCAGCTGGCTTAAGAGACCCTGTTTCCAAATAAAATATAAAAATAGGTCTGGGAGTGTAGCCCAGAGGTAGAAGGCCTCTGGGCTGAAACTAGGGTTTCATCCCTAGTACCCCCCTCACACACACAAAAAAAAATGTCTGAGGGTAGAAGGCCCTTGGGGGTTCTGTCTATCCCTAAGGATTGAAATTAGAGGCATTCTATTTCCGATCTATATCCCTAGTCTGATTTTATTTCTTATTTGGAAACGGTCTTCCTAGGTTCTTGAGAGCCTCAAGTTGCTGGGGCTGGCCTTGGACATGCAATCTTCCTATCTCAGACTCCCAACTACTGGGATTACAAATGTGTGCCATCACACCTGGCTTTTTTTTTTTTTTTTGAGGTGTTTAAAATTTTTAATTTTAATGAGCTGTTTAAAACTATATTTTAGCATATTTATTGAGCTGTTTAAACTGGGCATGGTGGTATATACTTGTAATCCCAGTACGTGGAAGGCTGAGACAGGAGGATCTCGGGTTTATGGCCAGACTTAGCTATTTACTAAGGCCCTCTGGAACTTAGTGAGACTCTGTTTCAAAATAAAGAATAAAAAATAGGAAAATAGGGCTGGGGTGTAGCTTGGAGGTAGAATGTCCCTGGGTTCCATCCCCAGTACCGCAAAAAAATAAAATAAAAATAAAAAATTGTATTTTAGAAGTTGTAGAATGTTTTAGAGTTGTAGAATGAATATATTACTACTCTGAAAGTTAATTCACAATCCATAGACAGGGTTTGGAGGGTTCTTGAGCACCCCAAGTCCATGTGCATTACATGGTATATTTCTTTTGGGGGGTCTTGGGGTAGAACCCACAGTCTGTGTGGTGAGCATGTGCTTTACTGCTGAGCTGCACCCTGGGCTCTGAGCCTTGATCTTTTTTGCTTTCTTTCTTTCTTTCTTTTTTCTTTTTTTTTTTTTCTTTGTGGTACTGGGGATGGAACCCAGGGGCATTCTACCTCTGAGCTACATGCCCAGCCCTATTTTTTGTTCTTTATTTTGAAGCAGGGTCTCACTGAGTTGCAAAGGGCCTCACTGAGTAGCTGAGGCTGTCTGTGAACTGTGATCCTCCTGTCTCAGCCTCCCAAATGCTGGGATTACAAGCATGCACCACCATATTTCACTGGCTTTGATCTTGAAAATGGCTTGTTCTCAGGGTAATGTGATTGTGTGTGTAGGAGGTACACTGAGTATAACACCCACACAGTATGATTTGCATGTTACATCACTTTGTTTTTATGATTAGGCCTATTAAAGCTGCCATTCGAGAGAGGAAACAGACATTTGAAGAATATTTAGAAGAACAGATTCGGTTGGAAGAACAAGAACTGAAAGAGAAACGGCTAAGGGTTAGCATTTGTACTACTTTCATTAAATTTCTCCAAGGCTTTGTGGTACTGTATAATTTGTTGAGTGGTTTTGAATTGCCTGGATGTACCATAATTGATTCAAGTATTATTCTTTCATTCTAGGAAGCAGAGGGACCATTACCAATGAAAGCAAAACCCAAACAACCATTCTTAAAGCGAGGAGAAGGGTTAGCTCGGTTTACTAGTGCTAAATCTAAGATTCAAAAAGGAAAAGTAAGTAACAAGAGCACACCAGAGGGCCAGCCTGTCCTCAAAATAGACAGGCAGCAATTGCAGCGGAAAACTGCTCTTCTAAATAAAGAGCCACATGCAAAGAAGCCTCCTTTTAAGAAGGAAAGTGACGCCAGGGCCAAGGCCAGCTCTATCCCCCTGGGCCAAAAGCCAAAAGTGCCTGAGAGCAGGTGCAGGAGGAGCCTCTCTGCATCAGTGTTGAAGATACAGGCTGGGAAGAAATGTGATGGGCAGGTCAGAGACCAGGTCAAGTTAGAAAAAAGAATCGAGTCAGATAAAGAACATGTCCCTGACAGCGAACGAGCCTGTGATGCCAGCTACAGAATGTGGAAAGACAGGCTGAGTGCTTTTCTTGGGGCTGGCAGCTGCGAGGGCTCTCAGAGCCCAAGCAGTGAGGATTCCAAGGAGTCAGAGTTGTCTCTCAATGTTTCTCTTCAGAAAAAATTAGAGAACTGGGAACAAGAAAAGGAAAAAGAAAATGTGGAATTGGATGAATTTTTATTTTTAGAACGAGCTGCTGATGAAATATCATTTTCCAGTAATTCCTCCTTTGTGCTAAAAATCTTAGAAAGAGACCAACAGATGTGCAAAGGCCACCGGACATCTTCTACCCCTGTCAAGTCCGCACAGCAGGACACGACACACCTGGGGTGTGGGGGTCCCAGCAGTCCGAGCACTGGCATTGGTGGCGAGAACCCTACACGGGAGACCAAGGGCGAGTATGCAGCAACACCTGGAACCCTGGGCCCTGTGTCCTCACAGGGCAGGTTGAGGGAAGTGTCCTGTAAGCTCAGCAGGGCGGCCTTCTGCTCCAGCCCTACTGAACATCAAACACAGTGGGACACAAGTGACAATGAAGATGTGAACAGTGACAGCAGCATCAGCTCCGAAGAGCAGCTTGACATGACCATTAAGCCATCCGCTGGGCACAGGGAGAGAGGGCTCAGGAACAGAGAGGATCATCCACAGGTTTGTGAAGACAAGGGGCCTTTTAGGGACACAAGGTCTCAAGCAGATAGCAAGAGAGATGCTGATCTGGATTTGTCTGATGAAGATGCCAGCAGTAATGAGTCTGTCGTAATAGAAAGTAGGAGGGTGAGCAAAATAGACTTCGGTGACGAGAGGTCCTGGTCTGACCTTGAAGAGAGTTTATGTAAGCCTGGTGTTAATCTTGGAGAGAGAGCCATCTTTGGAGCTCAGCAGGGACATTATGTCAGTAAGAGTGAGGTGTGTGTCCTGGACAAAACAATAAAAAGAAAGGTGGCCCCAGGCAAGAAGGAAGAGGATGTTGCCAGGCCCCACAGGAGACAGAGCCCCCCACCTGCCTCAGACCTGATGATGAAATTCTTCCCTTCTTTGAAATCCAAACCTAAACCGGATTCAGACTTGGAAAATGACCGCAAGTTAAGCATGAGCCAAGACCTGCCACCTGGTAAGTCAGAATGTTTAAAATATGTATCAGTGTTTTAAATGTTACATCACTTTATCAGTATGTTGTGAGAATTTGCGTGTGTGTGTGGGGTGGTATGTTGGGGTCCCCGAGCTACACCCAAGCCTGATTTTTTTCTTTTCTTTCTTTTCTTTTCCCCAGGTCTGGGGATAGAACCCAGGAGCATTTGACCTCCAAGCCCCTTGCCCTAATTTTTTTTTTTGGTAGTACTGGGGTTCATGGAAACCCTTCTACCTCCGGGCTACACTCCCAGACCTATTTTTATACTTTTTTATTTGGAAACAGGGTCTCTTAAGCCAGCGCGGCTAGCTTCGAACCTGTGCGATTCCCCTGTCTCCACCTCCCAAGCACGGGGATTACAAGCGTGCGCCACCATGCCTGGCTTAATTTTTTTTTCTTTATTTTGAAACAGGGTCTCACTAAGTTGCGGAGGGCCTCACTAAGTAGCTGAGGCTGGCCATGAACCACGATCCTCCTGTCTCTGCCTCCCAAATGCTGGGATTACAAGCGTGCGCCACCATGCCCGGCTCATGATTTTTTTTTTTAATTTGGAAACGGTCTCACTGTGAACCTACAAACCTCACCATACCCAGGAAAATCCTTCCAATCCTAACATTGTTGTGCAGTAGAAGTCAAATTAATGGGTGACTCGTTTTATAAAAATTATTATTTTTTGCAGTACTGGAGATGGACCCCAGGAACATTTACCTCCGAGCTACACCTCCAGCCCTATTTTTTATTTTTTATTTTGAAACAAGGTCTCACTGAGTTGCAAATGTTGGGATTACAAATGTGTACCACCACACCCAGCTATAAAAATTGTTTTAAAAATTGTAGTTTTAAGTAATATGATACTCACTGTGTAAGAGAGCGATATAAACTCTCCTTTCAGATTCCTTATGTACTTATTTCTTTGGTGCTGGGGATTGAGCCTAGGCTTTGTGCATGTTTAGCATGCACTGTACCACTGAGCTGCACCCCCAGCACCAAGAGTGTTTTCATGACTTTCGCCACCTTGTCCACTGACTTGTCAAATGTGATCATGAAGGAGCACAGTGCAGCAGTTTACCTGGCCTCCCAGTGGGTGATGAGTTGCAGTGAACCCTGCACAGTGTTTTCTTTGTTATTTTTTTCCTTTTGAAATGGTCTTGGTATGTTGTTGAGGCTGGCTTCCAACCTGCCATCCCAGCCTCCCCAAGTACTAGGATTACTGCAGTGTGCTGCCATGTCTGGTCAACGTTTTTTCTCATACATACCTAATCTTCACTTCAAGGGAGCACTTTATGGTTTCTTTTTTGCCTGTCCAAATTGCTGCTATCACTGCTGTTGTGCAGTGGGGCTTCATTAAGCAAAATAAGGGTTGTGTGAATGCAAGCCCTGTAGCACCGTGACTGCAGCTCTCCTCACTGGGCTGCATTGTGGACTGTGGCTATGCTGGACAGAGGGATGGTTCACACCCCAGCTGGGACAGTGTGGTACTTAATCACAATACTTGGAGTGGCATACAGTTTATTATTTCTCATAAACTTATTGTATATTCTGGAGTTTTGCATTTAGTATTTTTGGTCTGTGGTAGGTTATGAAGGAAGACTGAGTGAAGCAAACTGGGTTGTGGGGACGACTGTAAACTTAACTCCCCCACCCCCCCGCCCTCCCCTGGTCCTCTTTCCTAGGGTACTAGCATGACCATTTCATTTGTGTATGCTAAAAGAGTCCTTGAAGCCTGGTGTGGTGCTTCACGGTTGTAATCCCAGCATTTGGGAGGCTGAGACAGGAGGATCGCAGTTCAAGGACAGCCTCAGCTACTTAGTGAGGCCCTTTGCAACTCAGTGAAACCCTGTTTCAAAATAAAAAATAAAGCTGGGCATGGTGGCACACGCTCGTAATCCCCACACTGTGCTGGCTTAAGAGACCCTGTTTCCAAATAAAAATAGGTCTGGGAGCGTAGCCTGGTGGTAGAAGGGCTTCCAGGAACCCCAGTCCCACAAAAAAATAAAAATAAAAAAATAGGGATGGGGGTGCAGTTCGGAGGTAGAATGCCCCTGGGTTCTATCTCCAGTCCAAAAAAAAAAAAAAAATCCTTGAATATAAAAGCATGTATGTGAGCATATGTACCATTTCTACACAATTGAAAATGTGTGTGTGTGTGTGTGTGTGTGTGTGTGGTGGTACTGGTTGTGATTGTAATTGAACCCAGGGGTGTTGTACCTCTGAGCAACACTCCAGCCCTTTTTATATTTGTAGTACTGGGAACTGAATTCAGGGGCATCCTGTTTTTGAGATATCCCCACAGACCTTGTTTAAATTTTTTTATTCTGAAATAGGGTCTTTCTAAGTGGCTGAGACTGGCTATGAACCTGTGATTCTACTTCTGGTATTATAAGTATGTGCCCTCATGCCCTGCTGATTACCCTTTTAGATCTCCTTTGATTTGTGTTCTTAAGGTATTTATTGGTCTTTCAAAAAATTGTATACCTGCTGGGCTTGGTGATGCACACATGTAATCCCAACATTTGGGAGGCTGAGACAGGGATTGTGGTTCACAGGCAGACTGGGGGTGTATACAAAAAAATTTTTTTTTTTTTTTTATAACTTGGAGTGGTGGTACATGCTTGAATCCCAGTACCTGGGAGGCTGAGACAGGAGGGGGCAGGTTCACAGCCAGCCTCAGCTACTTAGTGAGGCCCTCTGCAGCTTAATATGACCCTATTTCAAAATAAACAATAAAAAATAGGTCTGTTGGTGTAACTTGTAGATAGAATGTCGCTGGATTCAATCCCCAGTACTGCAAAAAGAAAAAACAATTGTGTGATCTTTTGAGTTAGCTCTTAAATTTAGACTAATATCCCTTGGAAAGTTAGGCAAATTTCAGGTTTGCTCTTTGAAGCTTTGTTTCTAATGCATCTAATGGCACAGGGGTTTATCACTTTTTTGCTCATAGCATCTAGTTTAGAAATAATTAGTTTAGAAATAATTTTTGCTGCCTAGTGTAGTGGCACAGGCTTGTAATCCCAGCATTTGAGAGGCTGAGACAGGAGGATCCAGGTTCACGGACAACCTCAGCTACTTAGTGAGGCCCTTTGCAACTCAGTGAGACCCTGTTTCAAAATAAAAAGTAGGGCTGGGGTGTAGCTCAGAGGTAGAATGCTCCTGGGTTCCATCCCCAATTCTGCAAAATAAATAAATTAATTAAATAATAAAAAAATTTGCTGATGGAAGGCCTTTGAGAAATTCAATATTTATGGCTTTTCATAGGTGACAGTGTTCGATCCCAGGTTTTGAGAGAGAAAGTTGTTGAACTGGAGACAGAAATTGAAAAATTTAAAGCAGAGAATACATCTTTGGCTAAACTTCGCATTGAACGAGAAAATGCATTGGAGAAACTCAGGTAAGCTTGAATCTCAGTTGACAAGAAATATGAAGTGATTTATCTTTTTTCTTTTTCCTTTTTGGTACTAGAGACTGAACCCTCTGAGCTATACCCCCAGCCCTATTTTATTTTGAAACAGGGTGTTGCTAGGTTCCTGAGAGTCCTACTATATTGCTGAGGCTGTCTGTGAACCTGAGATCCTTCTGTCTCAGCCTCCCAAGTAATTATGCCACCACTCTGGTTTAATTCTGTGTGTGTGTGTGTGTGTGTGTGTGTGTGTGTATGTGTGTGTGTGTGTGTGTGTGTGTGTGTTGTTACTGGTGATTGAACCCAGGGGCATTCTACCCCCAAGCCAAACCCTCAGCTCTATTTTTATTCTTTTTTTTGTGTGTGGTCCTGGAGATGGAACCCAGGAACATTCTACCTCTGACCTACACCCCCACCCCTATTTTTTATTCTTTATTTTGAAACAGAGTCTGAGTTGCAAAGGGCCTCACTAAGTAACTGAGGCTGTCCTCGAACCACGATCCTGTCTCAGCCTACCAAATGCTGGGATTATAAGCATGCGCCACTACGCCCACCTCAATATTCTTTATTTTAAAACAGGGTCTCACTAAGTTGTGGAGAGCCTAAGTAAGTAGCTGAGTTCGCTGCAAATCTGCGATCCTCCTATCAACCTCCCAAGTATTGATACTACAAGCATGTGCCACCACGCCTGGCTATTTATTTTTGAAACAGGGTCTCACTAAGTTGTGGAGGGCCTCACTAAGTAGCTGAGGCTGGCTGCGAACCTGCAGTCCTTCTGTCTCAGCCTCTCAAGTACTGGGATTACAAGTGTGCTCCATCATGCCTGGCTTGTCTTTAAGATTATAAAATATTTCAAATATTTTTAATTCAGTAAATCTGAGTGAAAAGGGAGTAAAATCTGTAGCATATAAATTTTCTTTTCACTACATAAACTGATCAGTGTAGTCAAAGATGGGTAAACATGGGAATTCACAATTTGAAAAGCAGTGTTTGGAGCTCTGAATTCAAGTGGTAGCTGGCCTAGTGCATTAGTTTCTTAGGGTGTTCTAATAAAGTGCTCTATACTTGGATGGCTTAAAATGATGAACATTTATTTTCTCATAGTTCTGAAGTCTGGAAGTCTCACATCAAAGCATCTGCCAGGCCATGTTGTCTCTTTTGGCTTCTTGTGGTTGCTGGTGACCCTTGGTGTCTCTTGGCTTGCAGCAGCATGGTTTGGGTCTCTGTCTTATGGTTGCCATCTCCCTCTTTGTGTCTGTGTCCTCGCCTAGCATTTTCTTTTTGTTGTTGTTGTTGTTTTTGTTTTTTGCAGTACTGGGGATGGAACCCAGGGGCATTCTACCTCCGAGCTATACCCCCAGCCCTACTTTATTTTGAAACAGGATCTCACTGAGTTGCAAAGGACCTCACTAAGTAGCTGAGGCTGGCCACAAACCCAGATCCTCCTGTCTCGGCCTCCCAGCGCCACCACACCTGGCTTCGAACCTGGCATTTTCTGTGTGTGTCTCTCATTCTGTGTCTCTTCTCCTTACCTTACCCCACCCCATTCTTGCCCTTCGTGGCTTTCTGTGTTGTGATGGTATTCTTAGATGGTAACATGATCTGGTCATTGTAGGAAAGAAATTGCAGACTTTGAGCAACAGAAAGCAAAAGAATTGGCCCGGATAGAAGAATTTAAAAAGGAGGAAATGAGGAAGCTACAAAAGGAGCGTAAAGTTTTTGAGAAGTATAGCACAGCTGCTAGAACCTTTCCAGACAAGAAAGAACGTGAAGAAATCCAGGTATGTCAGTTCTTTAAAAAGGGCCTCACTAAGTAGCTGAGGCTGTCTGAGAACTGCAATCCTCCCATCTCAGTCTCCTGAATGCTAGGATCACAAGGGTACACCACCATGCCCAGCTCTCACTTTTTTTTTTTTTTTTTGTGGCACTGGGAATGGAACTTTGGGGCATTCTACCTCCAAGCTATACCCCCAGCCCTATTTTTTTTTTCTTTACTTTGAAACAGGGCCTCACTAAGGAGGTGAGGCTGACTGTGAATTTGCAATTTCCCCATCTCAGCTTCCTAAGTACTGGGATTACAAGCATGTGCCACCACACTCAGCTGTAATTTCAGTTTTTTGTGTGGTACTAGGGATGGAACCCAGGGGCATTTCTACCTCTGAGCTATACCCCTATCCCTTTTTTTTTTTTTCTTCTTTTTTTTTTTTTTTTTTTTTCTGGTACTGGAGGTGGAACCCAGGGGCTTTTTCTACCTCCAGGCTATACTCCCAGACTTCTTTTATACTTTATTTGGAAACAGGGTTTCACTAAGTTTCTAAAAGCCTCACTAAGTAGTTGAGGCTGGCTTCGAACCTGTGTAATCCTCCTGTCTCAGCCTTGCAAGTGCTAGGATTACAAGTGTGCACCACTACGCCTGGCTCCCGTAGCCCTATTTTACTTTTTATTTGGAAATAGGGTCTCACTAAGTTCCTGAGGGCCTCACTGAGTAGCTGAGGCTGGCTATGATCTGTGATCCTCCTGTCTCAGCCTCCTGTGTACTGGGTTCCAGGTATGTGGCACTGCCAGCTAGAGGCCTTTGTCTCTATTTTAGATCTTTACACCTCATGCCATGTTGTTATAGTCTGCTGCTACACAGAGTTGATCTATTTTCTCTGACTTCTGGAATTATCTGTGGATGGCATAGAGGCTCTTACTTGATTGCCCCTCCTCTCCTGAAAAATCTAGTATCGTTTACTGACTGTATCTTCCACTGTCTGTGCTGAGCTGGCTATTATGTTGTATAGATGTCTCTTTTGTTCTGTTACATTGCCTTAACTCTATAGTAGTTTTTTATTGATTTATTTTCTTGGAGAGGCTTTGAAGCAAAAAATAGCAGATTTACAAAAAGATTTGAAAAAGAAAGACGCAAAATTGTCAAGCACACACAGCCGTCTCAGAAGCCAGATAGAAATGTTAGTGAAAGAGAACACAGACCTCCGGGAAGAGATCAAGGTGATGGAGCGATTCCGACTTGATGCCTGGAGGAAAGCGGAGGCTACACAGAGCAGCCCGGTGGCTGGCCAGTGGGAAACTGTCTCCAAACAAGATGAGCCCCTGGTAGGTGTGGGGACCAGCTGGTTTTGTCAGGTCAGGGGTGGTGATAAACACTCAGGTATTCAAATTCATGAAGACAGAGAAGGTATGGTAGTACACACCTGTAATTCCATTGATCACAGGTTTAAGACTAGCCTCACCAACTTAGTGAGACCTGTGTCAAAATAGATTAGGAGTGTAGGCTGGAGACAGAATGCCCCTGGGCTTAATCCCCAGTACCAACCAACCAAAAAAAAACCAATATGTATATGTATAGTTCATTCCTAGTTAACTAGGTTCACACCTAGTTAACTGTGACAAACAAAAACGAGTGGAGAGGTGCGTTTGATTTTACTCAGTGTTCTGGTGCATAGAGTAACACCCGTATTCAAAATTCTCTTCCACACTTTAGAACACATTTGTTCGATTTCAAAAGAATCACATTTCTTCAGGAACCCAGGTAGAAAAATACAAGAAAAATTATTTGCCAATGCAAGGTAAGAGAGTGCTTTCTTTTAATGAAATACTGCAGAATTTAAAGAACAGTGAATTTATAACCAGCCTAAGAAATAAAACAAAATATAATTGAAATTGTGATTTTATAATTATAAATGTAATTAAAGTTCCTGTGGGTCATAATGGCCTACAGCATTCTATGCTTTTTAAAAAATTTTTACTACATTGTGTCTATAAATCATAAATATCATTTCATATTCTTGCCTTTTTCTCTGCAGTTTGCTTTTTTCTCTTATCATTATAAGACTCAGTCTATAATAACACTTGAAAACTCCAGGTGAAACCAGCCGGGCATGGTTGCATGTGCTTGGAATCCCACCATTTGGGAGGCTGAGACAGGAGGATTGTGGTTCATGGACAGCCTTCGCTACTTAGTGAGGCCCTTTGCAACTCAGACCCTGTTTCAAAATAAAAAATAGGGATGGGGCATAGGTTGGAGGTAGAATGCCCCAAGGCTCCGTCTCCAGTACACAAAAATAAATAAATAAATAAATAAATAAATAAATAAATAAGTAAGTAAGTAAGTAAGTAAGTAAGGATGGGTGCATATCTCAGAGATAGAATGCCTCTAGGTTCAATCCCTAGTTCCAACAAAACAAAACTGCACATGTACATTTTGACAGTTACATAGCAAATCCGTATGATGGCAATACCTAGATGCCAGGAGAGTGGTAGCACTCTCCCACACCCAGAGGCTTTGACTTTTCCTTGCACATCAGCTCCTGCGGCACCATCGTGAGAAAGCATTTCACTAGTTCTGCACTCGCTGCATGGGCCTTTGCAGTCTCAGTCACATTGTGTTCAGTTGTGGTCTGCTGACTCTGCCTAAGAGTGCCTGACATGTGGTCATCCTCTGTGAACAGGCTTACTTCTCTAGTTTTGGGATGCCAAAACAAGGGTGCCAGGAATGTCGTTTCTGGCACACACATTCATTTCTATATGCATATACATTTGTGGGGATGAAATCACCAGAGAACTCATGGGAGTATCTTTTATGCTAATAGTTTTTCTTTTGGCAGTACTGGGGATTGAACCCAGGGGCATTCTATCTCTGAGTGTCTTGAGAAATTGCTGAGGCTGGCCTTGGAAGTACAATAATCGTGTCTTAGCCTCCTAAGTACTGGGATTATAGGTATGCACCTCCTTACCTGCCTGGAATTGTCCCCTTTTTTTGGAGGGGGTGATACTGGGAATGGAACCCAGGGGCATTCTACCTCCAACCTACGCCCCCAGCCCTATTTTTATTCTTTATTTTGAAACAGGATCTCACTGGGTTGCAAAGGGCTTCACTAAGCTGAGGCTGACCATGAACTATGATCCTCCTGTGTCAGCCTCCCAAATGCTGGGATTACAAGCTTGTGTCACCAAGCCTGGATGTCCTTTTCTTTTCTTTTTGAAGTACTGGACATGAAACCCAGGGGCATTCTATAACTTTGAGCTATACCCCCAGCCCTATTTTTTTATTCTTTAGTTTTTAAATTTTATTTATTTATTATTTATTTATTTATTTATTTATTTTTGGTGGTACTGGGTTCCTGGAAACCCTTCTACCTCTGGGCTACACTCCCATACCTATTTTATATTTGAAAACAGGGTCTCTTAAGCCAGTGCACATGGCTGGCTTTGAACCTGCGTGAACCTCCTGTCTTCGCCTCCCAAGTGCGGGGATTATAAGCATGTGCCGCCACGCCCAGCAATTTTTATTTATTTTTTATTTACTTTTTGCAGGTCTGGGGATGAACCCAGGGGCATTTGACCTCAGACCTACACCCCCTGCCCTTTTTTTTTTTTTTTTTTTCAGTACTGGGGATGGAATCCAGGGGCATTCTACCTCTGAGCTACATCTCCAGCCCTGGTTTTTAGTCTTACTTTGAAACAGGGTGTCACTGAATTGTAAAGGGCCTAGGTAGCTGAAGCTGTCCGCAAACCATGATCCTTCTGTCTCAGCCTCTCAAATGCTGGAATTACAAGTGTGCACCACCACACCCAGCTCCCCATTTTTTTATTCTTTACTTTGAAATAGGGTGTCACTGAGTTGTAAAGGGCCTAAGTAGCTGAGGCTGTCTGCGAACCACTGCTGAGAGGAAGTAGGTGGTCTCGAAAAAATTTATTTCCTAGAAGGGAAAGAATCGCTGCAGATAAGTGGCTGCAGAACGGCACCCGTATCTTCGCCCATCTTTTCTGAGATTGATTCGATCGCGAGTGGGTTCACGCCCATTTCAACTGAGCAGTCTGCGTCAAACCACGATCCCCCATCTCCCCTTTTCTTTTGATGTATGAGAGGTTCCTCCTTTTCCTCACAATACATGTGTATTTCAAGTATTTTCTCTCAAGCTGTGGCTTATCTTTATAAGTTTGTGTGTGGTACTGGGGATTGAATCCAAGGGCATTCTACCTCCAAGCCATACTTCCCAGTCCTATTTTGTTTTGTTTTGTTTCTTGGTGGTACTGGGGTTCCTGGAAGCCCTTCTACCTCTGGGCTACACTCCCAGATCTATTTTGTATACTTTTTTATTTGGAAACAGGGTCTCTTAAGCCAGCGCGGCTGGCTTCGAACCTGCATGATCCTCCTGTCTCCACCTCCCAAGCACGGGGATTACAAGCATGTGCCACCACGCCCGGCTCCCAGTCCTATTTTGAAACAGGGTCTCACTAAGTTGCTGAAGCTGGTTGTGAACTGCAATTCTCATGTTTCAGCCTCCCAAATATTAGGATTACAGGTGTGTGTCGCCACACCCAGCAATTCAGGGGCATTCTACTTCTGAGCTACACCCTCAGTTCCATTTTTTATTCCTTATTTTGAAACAGGGATTCACTAAGTAGCTAAGGCTGGCCATGAACCTACCTCAGCCTTCTAAATACTGAGATTATAAGTGTGTGTCCCCATGCCCAGCTCATAAGTGTCTTTTGATGAACCCCGATTCTTATTATTTTTCTTGTGGTACTGAGGATTGAACCTAAGGGTTTTCTACCACTGAGTTACTACCCACAGCCCTTTCTGTTTTGAAACAGTGCCTTTTGATATTACTGCATGCTGGCCTCCAACTATAGGTGTGCGCTACTGGGGCCACCTCCACTTTTTTTTTTTTTTTTTTTTGGTGGTACTGGTAATGGAACCCAGGGGTGCATTCTACCTTTGAGCTACACCTCTAGCCCTGTTTTTTATTCTTTATTTTGAAACAGGGTCTCAGAGTTGCCGAGGGCCTCACTGAGTAGCTGAGGCTGGCTGCGAACTGTGATCCTCCTATCTTTAGCCTCCCAAATGCTGGGCTTAAAGCATGCACTACCACGCCTAGCCCACTTTCTTATTTTAGTGCAGTAGAATTACAGGGTTTTCCTCATGGTAGTGCTTCTAAAGTCTTCCCCTGTCCTGAGGTCATATATCCATATGGATATATCCATATCCATAGCTCCTGCACAACCATACTTAAGCTCCTGCCATGCGGTCTGGCGAGGCGTCTGTTACAGTCCTGTGGACAGTGGTCAGTGCGTGTCCCTGCTCACCTTGCTCTTTTTTATTCAGTTGTTGAAACCGAGGGTTCAAGTTAACATTAGTTCCCAGTGATGTGCAGGGCATGAGCAGAGCTGTGTCTTCTTTTGTTTTATATCCCCCAGTTCTTAATTCTTTATTTTGAAACAGGATCTCACTGAGTTGAGGAGAGCCATTCCACGTAGCTGAGGCTGGCCATGAACCTGTGATCTTCCTGTCTCAGCCTCTAAAGTATTGGGATTACAGGTGTCTCTGGAGGGTTCAGTTAGAGACTATGTGAATTTGTTCCCGCTGTCTACTGTGCTTTGTGCATGTGCCCTGGTGGGTAGGGGGGAGGGAGGATGGCACTGCTGTTACCGCTGGGATCCCAGCTGTCATCTCCAAGCTGGCTGAGCCAGACAGCCATTCTCCTTTCCCACCCTTTTCCCACTGGTCCTGAGGTGAATCCTCCTTATGTTGGTGTTTTCTGAATCCATCAATGCATAGTTTAAACTCGCTGACATTGGCCATTTGAGACCTTAAATCATACATAGATTCCACATGGGCAGGTGAGATTTCTGTCTCCATTGGTGCCACACAGCCTCCTCGCACATCTTACTGCCTCCCACTGACTTTATGTTCTTCTCTAGTGTTCTCTTGTAACATCCAGAATCCTTTGTACTTTTTAACATGTAAGTCAGATTCTGGGACTCAATCAGAAACCTTCAAAGTTGGGATTGTTTACAATATAACCTACTGGTATATAGGAAGATATTAGTATGTCTCTTTATTTCTTAAAATGTACCTCAAATTTACCTTTATTTCTTAAACTTATCTTAAATTTTACACAAGTAGGTGGCATATTTGTATACTGTGTGTGTGTGTGTGTGTGTGTGTGTGTGTGTGTGTGTGTGTGTGGTGTGCTGGAAATGAACACAAGAGCATTCTACCTTTGAGCACATCCCAGCCTGATTTTTTTTTTTTTTTTTTTTTTTTTTTTTTTTTGCAGGTCTGGGGATGGAACCCAGGGGCATTTGACCTCCGAGCTACACCCTCTGCCCCATTTTTAATTTTTTTTATTTTGAAACAGGGCCTCACTAAGTAGCTGAGGCTGTCCACAAACCTGTGATCTTCCTGTCTCTAATACTGGGACTGCAGGTGTGTTCTACCATGCCTGTTGGGTTGGTCATGACCTAAAACATTGAGGATGCAGCCATTTGGCCAGATAGCTCTTGGCTAAATGCCCAGTTATTTGGTCGAGTTCTCTATGTATTCTTGGATGCCTCTTGGATCTGCACCCCACACCAGCCTCTCAACAGCCCTGTGATTGCCTCTGGATCTGTTAGGTTATTTGTGTCCCTGTTTCTTCCTCCTGATTGAACATTCTCTGACAGTGGAAATTGTCTGTCTTCCTTGATCATGAAAATTTAAAAGTACTTGTATAAGGCCGGGCATGGTGGCACATGCTTGTAATTCCAGCATTTAAGAGGCTGAGACCAGAGGATTGCAGTTCACAGCCTCAGCTACTTAGCGAGTCCCCTTGCAACTCAGTGAGACCCTGTTTCAAAAAATATAAAGACTAGCCGGGCGTGGTGGTGCATGCTTATAATCCCCGTGCTTGGGAGGTGGAGACAGGAGGATCGTGCAGGTTTGAAGCCACGCTGGCTTAAGAGATCCTGTTTCCAAATAAAATATAAAATAGGTCTGGAAGTGTATCCTGGAGGCAGAAGGGTTCCATCCCCAGTACCAACGGGGAGGGGGGGGGCTAAATAGATTTGAATTTATATAATAGGGAATTCCTTCAAATTAATAATGGCAAACATTAAGGCTTTTTTGGGGGGAGGACATTGAACCCAAGGGCATTCTGCCTCTTGTGTTCATGTCCAGCAACACACACACACACACACACACACACACACACTCTCTCTCTCTCTCTCTCTCTCTCTCTCTCTCTCTCTCCTCCCTCCCTCCCTCCCTCCCTCCCTCCCTCCCTCTCTCTCTCTCATCGATATTTTGTTTTTATTTGCTGAGACTATCCTCGAACCTTCAATCCTCCTATTTTAGCCTCTCAAGTACTGGGATTACAGGGATTTCATTAAAGGATAAAGGGACAGGGTAAGCCGGGCGTGGTGGCTGCATGCTTGTAATCCCCAAGCTTTGGAGGTAGAGACAGGAGGATCTCACAGGTTCGAAGCCAGCCTCCCTGGCTTAAGAGACCCTGTTTCCAAATAAATCTAAAAATAGGTCTGGGAGTGTAGCCCGGAGGTAGAAGGGTTCCATCCCCAGTACCACCAAAACAAAAAAAAAGGGACAGGGTAGGTGTGGTGGCACACACTGGTCATCCAGCACTTGGGAGGCTGAGACAGTAGGATTGCAGGTTTGAGAAGAGCCTCAGTAAGTAGTAAGACTTTCATCAACCCAGTGAGACCCAGTTTCAAAGTAAAAATAAAATAGGGCTGGGGATGAAGGTTGGAGGTAGAATGAGTATCCCTGGGTTCAGTCCTCCATACCCAAAGAAAAAGGATAAAGGATGGCAATTCACAAAAGGATATGAACTAAGGAAATGTTTGACTATATGAATAAACTTAATTTTTTTGTGTGGTATTGGGGATTGAACCCAAAGGCATTCTACCTCTGAGCTACAACCCCAGCCCCATTTTCATTCTTTATTCTGCAGTCCTCCTATCTCAGCCTCCTAAGTACTGAGATTACAAATGTGCACCACCACACCTGGCAAAGTTTAACATTTTAAACGTATATTAAAACTGACTCTTATATTCTAACAGGGAATCTGTCTCGAAGATCCAAGTCTGTACCTCCTCGTGATTTATGCAGCTCAGATAAGGGACAAGTAAATTTTTAATATTTTTATATATATTTAAATACTGATAACTCAGTCTTGATTTGTATTTGCTAAGTATGTGAACTATATATAAGGGAGGGTTTACTCAACTTTGTAAATATGTCACAAATAATACCAAGTGCTAGACAGACACCTATAAGTTATATTAGAATGTCTTTTAGATTTAAGTATGATTTACTGCTTGAAATGTCTTATCTATAGCCTGCCTTGCCCAGAGAGCTGCTTGAGCCAGTTAACTTCTCAGACCCTGAATATAAAAATGAAAAAGAAGAAAGAGAAGAAGAAATTGAGAGAGAATTCAGTCATCCTGATGGAAAGGTTATAAATGCTTTTTAAAATTAATGAATGCTAGCCAGGCATGATGGTGCACACCTCTGATCCCAGTACTTGGGAGGCTCAGACGGAGGATGGCAGGTTCAAGGCCATCCTCAGCAATTAAACAAGGCTCTCTACAACTTAGTGAGACTGTTTCAAAATAAAAAATACAATAGGGCTGCACATGTAGATCGGATGGAACACCTGAGTTCAATTTGTGTGCCAAAAATAAGTTCTCACTAGTGATTTTAGATTTTTCCTATTTAATTAATCTTTATTTTTGTGGTACTGGGGTTTGAACTCATAGGCATTCTACCTCTGAGCTAGCCCTATTTTTTATATATTTTTTTATATTTTATATATATATATATATATATATATATATATATTTTTTTTTTTTTTTTTTTTTTTTTTTTTTTGCAGGTTTGGGGATGCAACCCAGGGGCATTTGACCTCCAAGCTACACCCCTTGCCCTATTTTTTATTCTTTATTTTGAAACAGGATCTCACTAAATTGCAGAGGGCCTCACTAAGTAGTGGCTGAGGCTGTCCGCAAACCGCGATCCTCCAGTATCAACCTCCCGAATGGTGGGATTACAAGCCTGTGCCACCACGCCCGGCTACCCTATTTTATATTCTTTATTTTGAAACAGTTTCACTATGTTGGGGAGGGCCTAAGTAGCTGAGGCTGTTCGCAAGCCATGATCCTCCTGTCTCAGCCTTCCAATACTGGGATTACAAGCTTGCACCACCATGCCCAGCTCTGTGAATAATCTTATGTCCTTTTAGGTGGAAAAGGTTTATAATGACGGGTTCCGGGTTATACTTTTTCCTAATGGGACTCGAAAAGAAGTGAGTGCAGATGGGAAGAGGATCACTGTCACTTTTTTCAATGGTGATGTGAAGCAGGTCATGCCAGATGAGAGAGTGGTATGTTTGTGGGGGTGGGGGTGGATGGTTCCCTTGCAGCTCACTATCTTGGGAGAACAGCTTTCCTGACCTGAGTCTCTTTAGATCTACTACTATGCTGCTGCCCAGACCACTCACACCACATACCCGGAAGGACTCCAAGTCTTACATTTCTCAAGTGGACAAACAGGTACAAACGTGCCCTTCCCTACCTTTGTTAGATCCTTCTCCTTCTTTAAAAATACATGTATTTATAGTAACATTTTCAAAACAGAAAAACACTTCCCAGATGGAAGAAAAGAAATCACATTTCCTGACCAGACCATTAAACACTTACTAGCTGATGGACAAGAGGAAAGCATCTTCCCAGATGGAACAGTTGTCAGGGTGCAACGGTATGGGGCCTGCAGAATTTGTTACTAGAATCACTAGTCTTTGTAGTTTAACTTCAATTACTTTTTTTTTTTTTTCTTTTGCGGTACTGGGGATGGAACCCAGGGACATTCTACCTCCGAGCAATACCCCAGCCCTATTTTTTATTCTTTATTTTGAAACAGGGTCTCACAATTGCAAAGGGCCTCACTAAGTGGCTGAGACTGGCTTCGAACCTGCACAATCCTCCTGTCTTAGGCTTCCAAATGCTGGGACTGCAAGTGTGTGCCACCACGCCTAGCTTACCAATTGGATTTTTAAGAATCTAAAACATTTGTATAATTATAAGCCATGCAAAATTTCAGTGAGCTTAGAAGTGAACAAAGATAGCAGGCACTCTGGCACACACCTGTAATCCCAATGCCTTGGGAGGCTGAGGCAGGATTGAAATTTAGAGGCTAGCTTAGACAATTTAGTCTCAAAATAAGAACTGAAAGGGCTGGAGTATAGCTCAGTAGTAGAGAACCCTGGGTTTGGCCCCTAGTTCTATACACATACAAAAAGGAGTGAACAAATGTAGTTTACTTTTTTGGTGGTGGTGGTACTGGGAATTGAACCCAAGAGTGTTCTATCTCCAACCTACACTCCTAGCCCTATTTTTTTTTTTTTAATTTGGAAATAGGGTCTTGCTAGATTGATGTGAGCCTCATTGAGTTGCTGAGGCTGATTTTGAGCTGCAATCCTCCCGTCTTAGCCTCCCAAGTACTGGGATTGAAGGTATGTGCCACCATGCCTTGCTCCTGATTTTAAAGCAATTAGCCAGGCGTGATGGTGCATGCTTGTAATCCCAGTAATTGGGAGGCTGAGACAGGAGGATTGCATTTCATGGGCAGCCTTAGCTGCTCAGTGAGGCCCCATTTCAAAATAAAGAATAAAAAATAGGGTTAGGGGTGTTGCTCTGAAGTAGAATGCCCCTGGGTTCCATCCCCAGTACCACAAAAAAGAAAAAAATAAATTCTTCTATTTTAAATTTTTCAGTGATGGCAACAAAGTCATAGAGTTTACTAATGGCCAAAGAGAACTCCATACTGCCCAATTCAAGAGACGTGAATATCCAGATGGCACTGTTAAAACTGTGTATTCAAATGGTCATCAGGAAACTAAGTACACATCTGGTCGAGTACGAGTTAAAGACAAAGATGGTAATGTTCTAATGGACACAGAATTATAATGACCCCCCGTGTCAATAATCATGAAGGAACACTGAATTTCCTGTTTAAAAAACATGCATTTCTTGTAGATTCTGTTATCTAATTTATATATATTGTATGTGTTTGTGTCTAAATGGAATGTTGTTTGGATTCTAAAATAAAAGTTTATCCCATAGCATCTTCACTTTTATATTCTTTAAAATACACAAAAAGCTGGGTGTGGTGGCGCACACTTATAATCCCAGCACTTGGGAGGCTGAGACAGGAGGATTGTGCAGGTTAGAAGCCAGCCTCAGCTACTTAGTGAGGCTTTCAGCAACTTAGTGAGACCCTGTTTGCAAACAAAAATATAAAATAGGTCTGGGACTATACCCCGGGGGTAGAAAGACCCTGGGTTCCATCCCCAGTACCACAAAAAAGTAAATAAAATACACAAAGATCACTTTTATTTATAATTCATTTATTTTTCTACAGTTAGATTAAGGAAAGCATGTTACTTTGTTATAAACTATATGAGTTTTCAGAACAAATGTGCTTTTTTTGTTGGACATGGTTATAAAAATCATGAAGTGCTGGGCATGTGGTGGCATATGCATGCCTGTAATTCCAGTACTTAGGGGCTCAAGACAGGAGAATAGCAGATTTGAGGCCAGCCTCAGCAATTTAGAAAGGCCTTGTTTCACAGCAAAAAATTAACAAAGGGCTGGGGGTAATTGAGAATAGTGGTACACACCTGTAATCCCAGTATTTGGGAATGTGAGGCAGGAGGATCACAGGTTCAAGGACAGCCTCAGTAACTAGTGAGACTCCCATCAACCTAACAAGACCCTGTTTCAAAATAAAAATAAAACAGGGCTGGGGATATAGCTTGAGGGGAGAATGCCCCTGGGTTCAGTTATCTCCCTCCCCACCACACACAAACACAGTGTGAAAAAAACTTTAAAACTTTTCAAAGAGCTGGGTGTGGTGATACATATATAATCCCAGTACTGGGAGAATCTTAGGTTTGAGACCAGCCTTGGCAATTTAGCAAGACCTTGTTTCAGAATAAAAAAAAAAGGCCTGGAGATACAGCTCAGAAGTAGAATGCCTCTGGGTTTAATCTCACACATCCAAACTAATCACACACCCCCAAACTAGGTGTGTGCGCGCACACGCACACGCACACACACACCCATCCATACAAACTAGGAGCTGAAACTGGTGGGGCATGCCTATCATCCCAGTACTTGGGAGGCTGAGACAGGAGGATTGCAGGTTTGAGGACTGCCTCAGCAAGTAGTAGAACTTTCAGGAACCTAGGGAGACACTTTCAAAAACAAATAGGTCTGGGAATGTAGCTCAGAGCTAGAATACCCCAGGGTTCCATCTTCAGTACCAAAACAACAGAAAACCAGACAGCCTGGTGTGGGGCACATACCCGTAATCTCAGTACTTGGGAGATTGAAGCAGGAGAATCAGGTTCAAGACCAGCCTAAGCAAATTAGACTCTTAGCAACCAACCAAAACCCTGGCAGTTCGAGGGCCCCAGGGGCCCCAAACTCCCAGCAGCCAGAGGTGATTAGCCAAGCATGTTTGAGAACTCTAGGCAAATAAGAAAGCCCAAGTCCCAGAAGCAGCTCCAGCGGCGTGGGATTCACAGGGTCCTAATGCCGCCAGACTAGTTTCCAACCAACTAGGCTGTTACTGGCCCCCTATAGAAGATACCTATTTATGGCTCGCTCTGATTTATTGGCAGTTTTAGGCTTCTATCCCTACCTAGCTAATACAACAGGCTGTGGCAGAATATTAGTAACAGGGACCACCCATTTTGGGTCACTGAAAAATATTCTGAAAAATACAGTGTTTTATTAGCTGGTAGCATTACCTCATCCAGAGGGAGAAAGGAGAGGATGGGATTAAAAGAGACAGGGTCTGGGGCAGCTCAGACTCACACTCTTACATCCCATCTTGGCTGAGCCCTGAGGGGCCGCCTTCAGGAATGCTCACACACACACACACACACACACACACACACACACACACACACGTGCTTGGCTGGATTCGCCCCCGGCTGAGCTCTTAGCTTTAGGGAATGCAGGGAATCTCATCCTGACAGAGAAAGGCCACGCAGCTCAATTGGACAGGGAAATATGGAGCAAGGGGAAAGGGTGGCAAAGCCCCTTCCCATTTATTTTTTTATTTTTTTATTTTTTTTAAATTTTGTTCTGTGCTTTGTATTTTGGTGAATTCGTTTTAACCCCCCCTCCCCCATGCCACTCCTGAATGGCATGGGACTGTAACTGTCTTCTGTAGAAATACTCTTTTTTTTTTTTAGCATTTTTTATTAATTTTTTAAATTGGTGTATTGTAGTCATATATCAATGACATTGGAGTACAAGACTTGAGAGGATATACAAGCACACATCATCCAATTAGCCCTCATCCAGCCCCCATCCCATTCCCTCCCCCTCCCTTCATCCCACCCTTCTTTGGTGATTTACTTTGATACATTTGTTTATATACCTCCTGCGTTTTAAAGAGGCTCCGTTCTCCAGTATTACATACCCTCTGATTGGTCACATTAGTTGCTTCACTATAGGGCCCTTTCTATAGCTCAACCTCTTCCTGTTGCCCTTTTCCTCCTAGTGATTGCTGATTAAGAGAAGCATCTGATTTATATTTTCTGCGATATTTCTCTGTGCATGCTGCGTTGCAAGTACAGATCCCACTCTTGATGGTCCCAGTAGTGGCCTGGCTACTCAGTGGACTGATCCAGACCTCGCTGGCTCAAGCAGCGGCCTTGCCTCATGGGAGGCCCCAGTTCTGGTCTCGCTGGCCCCTGCACCGGTCTAACCCCTAAGCTGGCTTTGGTTCCGGCCTTGGAGGCCGCAGGAGTGAACTTGCTTCACACCAGGCTCCAATGCTGGCCATTGTCCCCTGCACCGGCCTAACCCCTTGGCAGGATTCCAATCCCGGCCTCGGAGGCCCTAGCACCGGCCTAGCCTTACGGCAGGCTCCAATGCCAGCCTCGTTGTTCCCAGCACCGGCCTAACCCCTCGGCAGGTTCCGTTCCCAGCCTAGGAGGCTCCAGCACTGGCCATGTCTCACGGCAGGCTCCGATGCTGGCCTCGCCTCACGGCAGGCTCCGATACCAACCTGGCTGGCCCCAGCACTGGTCTAGCCCTTCGGCAGGCTCTTATCCTGGCCTCGGAGGCCCCAGTACCGGCCTTGCCTCACGGCAGGCTCCGATGCCGGCCTCGCTGGCCCCAGCACCGGCCTAACCCCTCGGCAGGCTCCAATCCCGGCCTCGGAGGTCCCAGTACCGGCCTTGCCTCACGGCAGGCTCCGATGCCAGCCTCGCTGGCCCCAGCACTGGCCTAACCCCTCGGCAGGCTCTTATCCTGGCCTCGGAGGTCCCAGTACCGGCCTTGCCTCAAGGCAGGCTCCAATCCCGGCCTCGGAGGCCTCAGCACCGGCCTTGCCTCACGGCAGGCTCCAATACTGGCCTCGCTGGCCCCAGCATCGGCCTCACCCCTCGGCAGGCTCCAATCCCGGCCTCGGAGGCCCCAGTACTGGCCTTGCCTCATGGTAGGCTCCGGTGCCGGCTTCGCTGGCCCCAGCACCGGCCCAACCCCTCAGCAGGCTCTGATCCTGGCCTCAGAGGCCCCAGCACTGGCCATGCCTCACGGCAGGCTCCGATGCTGGCCTCGCTGGCCCCAGCACCGGCCTAACCCCTCGACAGGCTCTTATCCTGGCCTCGGAGGCCCCAGTACCGGCCTTGCCTTATGGCAGGCTCCGATGCCGGCCTCGCAGCCCCAGAACTGGCCTAACCCATCGGCCGGCTCCGATACTGGCCTTGGAGGTCCCAGCACCAGCCATGCCTCACGGCAGGCTGCGATGCCGGCCTCACTGGCTCCATCACTGGCCTAACCCCTCAGCAGGCTCTTATCCTGGCCTCGGAGGCCCCAGTATCGGCCTTGCCTCATGGCAGGCTCCGATGCCGGCCTCGCTGGCCCCAGCACCAGCCTAACCCTTCGGCAGGCTCTTATCCTGGCCTCGGAGGCCCCAGTACCGGCCTTGCCTCAAGGCAGGTTCCAATGCCGGCCTCCGATCCCGGCCTTGGAGGCCCCAGCATTGGTCATGCCTCACGGCAGGCTCTGATGCCGGCCTCGCTGGCCCCAGCACCGGCCTAACCCCTCGGCAGGTTCCGTTCCCGGCCTAGGAGGCCCCAGCACTGGCCATGTCTCACGGCAGGCTCCAATGCTGGCCTCGCCTCACGGCAGGCTCCGATGCCGGCCTCGCTGGCCCCAGCACCGGTCTAGCCCTTCGGCAGGCTCTTATCCTGGCCTCGGAGGCCCCAGTACCGGCCTTGCCTCACGGCAGGCTCCGATGCCGGCCTCGCTGGCCCCAGCACCGGCCTAACCCCTCGGCAGGCTCTTATCCTGGCCTCGGAGGCCCCAGTACCGGCCTTGCCTCATGGCAGGCTCCGGTGCCGGCCTCGCTGGCACCAGCACTGGCCTAACCCCTCAGCAGGCTCCGATCCTGGCCTCGGAGGCCCCAGCACCGGCCATGCCTCATGGCAGGCTCCGATGCCAGCCTTGCTGGCCCCAGCACCGGCCTAACCCCTCGGCAGGCTCTTATCCTGGCCTCGGAGGCCCCAGTACCGGCCTTGCCTTATGGAAGGCTCCGAAGCTGGCCTCGGAGGCCCCAGCACCGGCCTTGCCTTATGGAAGGCTCCGAAGCTGGCCTCGCTGGCCCCAGCACCGGCCTAACCCCTCGGCAGGCTCTTATCCTGGCCTCGGAGGCCCCAGTACCGGCCTTGCCTCATGGCAGGCTCTGATGCCGGCCTCACTGGCCCCAGCACTGGCCTAACCCCTCAGCAGGCTCCGGTCCTGTCCTTGGAGGCCCCAGCACCGGCCTTGCCTCACGGCATGCTCCGATGCCGGCCTCGCTGACCCCAGCACCGGCCTAACCCCTCGGCAGGCTATTATCCTGGTCTCGGAGGCCCCAGTACCGGCCTTGCCTCACGGCAGGCTCCGATGCCGGCCTCGCTGGCCCCAGCACCGGCCTAACCCCTCAGCAGGTTCCGGACCCGACCTCGGAGGCCCCAGCACAAGCCTTGCCTCATGGCAGGCTCCAATGCCGGCCTCGCTGGCCCCAGCATCGGTCTAACCCCTCGGCAGGTTCCAATCCCAGCCACGGAGGCCTCAGTAGTGGCCTTGCCTCACAGCAAGCTCCGGTGTCGGCCACTGGCCCCGGCGCCCGCCTAACCCTTCAGCAGGTTCCGATCACTGTCTCTGTGGTTATTATTTCAAAGGTTCCAGGTGTAATGTATCAGATCTCTGCCTCCCCTGAGTATTGGCCACTGGCATTGCCACTGCCTCCACCGTTTCAAATCCTTCCCAGGCTCTTTTTCCACTCTGAATGTTGTCCAGTGTTCCTAAGCATGTGTGATGGTAGCATTTGACATTTGGTGTAATTTCTCCAAAAAAATAAAGTTGGTAGGATCCGGTTTCTGCTTCTCCTGAATACAAGTCTTCACCACCGTCGCAGAGAACTCTTTCAACACCGCATTTCTCCTTGGTCTCCGCTAAACTCTCTCCTTACAGGTGATGTCTGAGATTCTTAACAATATAGAGAAATAGCAGTCCTCTTTCATGGCGAATTTTTCCATAAGTTCCAGTGCATTTAGATAAGTTTTGTCTGCATCTCCAGTGTCCTGGCATCCATAACGGCTTTCTTACCTCCTCTCCGATATTTTTCTTTATCTTTTTCTGTTCTGGGCCCGGTTTCTCCAGGGGTCTGGCGTGCTACTCGCAGTTCGGCCCGGGGCCCAGGGTCCCGCGACCTGGGCCCCATCTTGCGTGCCCTGCGCACGACCCCCGCCCAGAACCCAGCGTCTTACTGGGCCCGGTTTCTCCAGGGGTCTGGCGTGCTACTCGCAGTTCGGCCCGGGGCCCAGGGTCCCGCGACCCGGGCCCCATCTGGCGTGCCCCGCGCATGACCCCTGCCCAGAACCCAGCCGCCCCTTCCCATTTAAAACCCTCCCAGTGGGCAGCAAACTGGTGGGAAGTGAGGCCACCCTCATGAGGCACACACACACACACACACACACACACACACACACACACACACAGGGTGCAGCAAAAAAGGGTAACCTTCTGGGCACAAAATACCTCTCTCTGTCTTAGATGAAATTCCAGCAATATCCTAAATGCTAAGGTAATTGGTTTTAGATTGGGAAGCTCTGGGAAGGGGGGTGACCTTGCCCAGACAGGCCACTAAAACCCCACCCTTTCTCTCAGATGGGATCCCATCAATCCAAAGTGGAAGCCAGATCTTCACTAGCGTGGGTCCTCCAAAATTGGAAAAAAAAAATTGACACCAAAATGCTAAGGAAGAAAGATCTCATATTTCTCTGCACCCAAGTGTGGCCACAGTACATGCTTGGGGAACAGAGAAATCTGGTCCCTTCAGGGAAGTCTAAATTGTAATACCATATGGCAATTAAAAAGGAGGAAAAATGGATAGAAGTAGCTTATCTGTAGCTGTTCTTTAACCTCTGAGACCACCCAGATTTCTTTAATGATTGCAGGGTTGAGACAATTGTAGCCTTGGCTAAAACAAAATCTAAAGACCAATTAGAGCCAAAACAACAATATGCCAAACTGCTCCATCAGCCACTCTCACTAGAATACATGCTGGAACAATTAGTGCAGGCTGCTAACTCTGTCTGGTATAGTGGAGATTAAAAAAGAGAAAAACAGGAGGAAAAATGCCATGAGGAAATCCTGGTGACCATGTGTCTAAATGCCAATTCCACCAAAACCCAGGTACAGATGCATGCTGACCCCATAAAAACCAAGGCTCAGATCTGCTTCAGGTGTGGAAAGGCAGGGCATTTCAAAAGCCATTGCCCACACCGGGCATGGTGACACACACTTGTAATCCCCGCACTTGGGAGGCAGAGACAGGAAGATTGCGTAGGTTCGAAGCTAGCCGTGCTGGCTTCAGAGACCCTGTTTCCAAATAAAAAGTATAAAATAGGTCTAGAAGTATGGCCCAGAGGTAGAAGGGCTCCCAGGAACCCCAGTACCACACACATACAAAAAAAAGCCTTACCCTTGCATGGGGGACCACTGGAAATCTGGTTGTCCCCAGGTCCAAAGGGGCCTGGGGTCATCAGCACCAGACCCCCAATGATGGGCCCCAGGGCTGCCTTTCCAGGCTTCCACCACCTGGATAAACAGAGAGAAACCTTGGTAACTTTAATGGGGGCTCACAAACTGTCTGGTTACTAGTGGAGACAGGTGCCTGGTTCTCTGCCTCATGATATTCTCCTGGTCCAAGATCCTCTCTTAAAGTAACAGTTCAGGGCATCTCCAGCAAGCCCTTAAAACATTTTTTTCCCTTAATATTTCAGCCTGCTTCTGGGGTGACCTAGATTCCAGCTCTTATGTTAAAAAGGAGATATAGTGTCAGGAAACCAACTGTTCTTTTTTGTTGGGGTCACTAAAGTTACTGCTCAAAGTATTTTTTTTTAATTTCAATTGGTCTTAGCTAAAATGGTAACTTCTAAAAAGCTGTCCAATTAGACCTCTATGAGATGTGATTAAATAGTGATTTTTTCCTTGACAAAATGTTTTAAGACACTAGTGAAGTTTATTTAATGTTGTGTATTTCTGTGGTAGTCTATAAGATAGTTATTAAGTTGTATGATCAAATGTGATATGCATTGTCTTTAACTTTATTCCTTTTGCAAAATTAAGGTTTTAAGGTGTTAGTGATACTTACCTAATGTCTTACATGGGAAAATGTAAAATGCAATGCTTTAAATTGTTCTTAACTTCATAAGGTTTAAAGTAACACTTAAGTCTTTTAAATGGGTTTTTAAATTGTTGATATATGAACAACATTATAAAATGGTACTATAAAAAATAAATAGGGCAGGAGGTATAGCTCAGAGGTTGAATGCCCCTGGGTTCCATCCCCAGACCTACACACACACAAAAAAAAAATGGCATTGCTTTTTTTATTAGCTTGTATGTGAAAACAAAAGACAGATTCATAAAGAGAGTGTGTTGGTATAAAGTTTTTTGTAACAAAAGGAAATTTTGTGAAATTAAGAAAGCATGTTGTAAGGTTTATCCTAAGAGTGTCCCAAATGGGAAAGAAAAGACCAGGATAGAAAAATTAGAAGGTTACAGCAAGTTGTAAAGTGTTTGTGGTATGTTTGTTTGCATATGAAGATGGGTTATTAAAAGAAAGTAGGTTTCTAATAAGCCTACCACTTGTATATTCCCAAGAGGAAAGTGCTAGAGTTCAGCAGCAGGGGTGTACTAGGGATAGTAGAGGTTAGAAGATTACTTCTGGCAATGAAATCTGGAGACCCCCAATGTCTGTAATAATTCTTTAAAACTGGCTTCAAGGCTTCAAGGTTGTTTACCGGAGAAGTTACAGGAGACTATGAGTTGTATCATACAAAGATGTGAAATTTAACTTGTTAAGTCCACCAGGCAAGTAATTTAGAGACACATGTCCAGGTGAAGAGTGCAACTTGGTTTCATTCACATGCCAGGGGGAACTTTTAGATCTTTTTTGACTGGGACATACTCCTAGATAACACTGTGTTACCCAATTGACAGCTTATCAGCAAGTTTTAAGTAAACTCCACACAGTGCCAGAGCGGAAGGGAGAACTTTTGTTTTTTCCAGGTGACATGGTACTAGTCAAATCATCTGAAATCTTTATTCAAATTACCCCAAAGCCTATTTCAGATCTTCACAGTACTAATTTCTGGATTCACATGGTGCAAAATAAACTAAATACAGCCCACTTTTGTGTGTTTCAGCCTAAGTAAGCAAAACAGGTTTTAACTTCTCACTTAAGTGCTATTTTTAGGTTTTCCTGGTTAACCTGTATTGTGAGTGTCGTCTCATAGGCTTGAAGCTGTAAGAGTCAGATGGTGGTATGAGCAGACCCAAAGAGGAACATCTATCAAAAAGCCCTTTGGATAGCCATAGAGACATACTCGCCCATCTGACTCCCTCACCACCACCCTACATGAATGTTACCCTAAAGCTGGGGCCCCCAGTTCATCCCTGTTCAGCTAGAAGCAGTTAATGACTGAGTAGGTGGCCTTATTCCTTTGCTAAGGGTTACATGCATGTAGTGAAAATGGGGGGAAACATGGATGGGAACTGAGCTCATGTTAACTGTTAATAAGAATTATATAGCCAGATATGGTGGTACACTCTTGTGATCCCAGCATTTGGGAGGCTGAGACAGGAGGATCGTGGTTCGCGGACAGCCTCAGCTACTTAGTGAGGCACTCCATAACTTAATGAGACCCTGTTTCAAAATAAAGAATAAAAAACAGGGCAGGGGGTGTAGTTCAGAGGTCGAATGCCCCTGAGTTCCATCCCCAGACCCGCAAAAAAAAAAAAAAAAAAAGAATTATAAAAGTCAAAATATATTTTCTTTATTTACCTTTGGCCTGACAGGCGTCAGGAAGTTACTAGACAGAGGAGGGAATGTACCAGTATTGGGAATGGCCTAGGAAGATTTGAGAAAGCTCTGATTATTAATAAATATTTTTCAAAAATTGGGTGAGGGGCAGATCTGTGAAAGGACTTGGTTTCTGCCAAGAATCAGGCAACTATTCTAATGTAAATTAACCTAGCTAAAGGTAAGCAAGTAGATAGGAGAGGGGAACTAGAACTTCCTCATTCTAAAGACAGGTTTACATAATAATTGGATAATCTAGCTAGTTTGAGAGGAGGGGATCCACCTTTGGGAAAGGAGAAATATGGGCATAAACTAAGTTTGGTGGCCCGGGCATGGTGGCGCATGTTTGTAATTCCTGACTTGGGAGGCTGAGACAGGAGGATCACGCAGGTTCGAAGCCAGCCTCAGCTACTTAGTGAGGCTCTCAGCAACTTAGTGAGACCCTGTTTCCAAATCAAAAATATAAAATGGGTCCGGGAATATAGCCCGGAAGTAGAAAGCCTCTGGGTTCCACCCCCAGTACCACCAAAAAGAACAACTAAGTTTGGTGGGAAAAGTAAGGGGAGGAGCCGGGCGTGGTGGCGCATGCTTGTAATCCCCATGCTTGGGAGGTGGAGACAGGAGGATCGTGCAGATTCAAAGCCAGCTATGCTGGCTTAAGTGACTCTATTTCCAAATTTAAAAAGTATAAAAATGGGTCTGGGAAGGACCCTGTGGTCCGGGCCTCTGGCCCCGACCCTGGGCGGATGGGGCACCCTTAGGAGACCCCCTCCCCACCCAGAAGGACCCTGTGGTCCGGACCTCTGGCCCCGACTCTGGGCAGGTGGGCAGGCGCTGGCGGGGCACCCCTAGGCAACCCCCTTTCCACCCGGAAGGACCCTGTGGTCCAGGCCTCTTGCCCTGACCCTGGGCGGGTGGGCAGGTGCTGGTGGAGCACCCCTAGGTGACCCTTTTCCACCTGGAAGGACCCTGTAAAAAAGGAAAAGAAAAAAGGAAAATGTCGGAGAGGGGTCAAGGAGGCCGTGGCAGATGCCAGGATACTGGAGATGCAGACAAAACTTATCCAAATGAACTGGAATTATTGGAAAAATTCCCCACTAAGGAAGACTGCTTCTTCTCTACATTGTTAAGAATCTTGGACATCACCTGTAAGGAGAGAGACTTTAGCTGAGACCAAGGAGAAAGGCGGTGCTGAAAGCAGTGCTGTTGGCGGTGGAGACTTGTGTTCAGGAGAAGCAGAAATCGGAGCCTACCAACCTTATTTATTTATTTATTTATTTATTTATTTATTTATTTTTGGAGAAATTACACCAAAGGTCAAATGCTACCATCGCGCATGCTTAGGAACACTGGACAACATTCAGAGTGGAAAAAGAGCTTGGGAAAGATTTGAAATGGTGGAGACAGTGGCAATGGCAGTGGCCAGTACTAAGGGGAGGCAGAGATCTGATGCATTACACCTGGAACCTTTGAAGTAATGACCCCAGAGGCAGAATGCTACCACCACGCACCCTTGAGAACGTGGGACAAATGGTTGGACGAAGAGGGTGTTCGGATTAGAGCCTGCCGAGGGGTGAGGCCGGTGATGGACACAGCAAAGCTGGGATTGGAGCCTGTCGTGAGGCAAGGCTGGTGCTGGAGCCTCCAAGGCCAGGATCGGAGCCTGCCAGTGGTTAGGCCGTGCTGGGGCCAGTGAAGCCGGGATCGAATCATGCCTTGAGGCAAGGCCGGTGCTGGGGCCTTCGAGGCCGGGATCAGAGCCTGCTGAGGGGTTAGGCTGGTGCTGGGGCCAACAAGGCCGGGATTGGAGCCTGCTGTGAGGCAAGGCCAGTACTGGGGCCTCCGAGGCCAGGATTGGAGCCTGCTGAGGGGTTAGGCCGGCGCTGGGGCCTACTGCCAACATCGGGGCCTGCTGTGAGGCAAGGTCGGTACTGGGGCCTCCGAGGCTGGGATCGGAGCCTGCCGAGGGGTTAGGCTGGTGCTGGGGCCAGTGAGGCCAGAATCGGAGCCTCCCGTGAGGCTAGTCCGGTGCCGGGGCCAGCAAGGCCAGGATCGGAGCCTTCCATGAGGCAAGGCCGATGCTGGGGCCTCCGAGGCTGGGATCAGAGCCTGCTGAGGGGTTAGGCTGGTGCCGGGGCCAGCGACTGGCATTGGAGCCTTCCATGAGGCAAGGCCGCTATTGAGGCTTCCGAGGCCGGGATTGGATCCTGCCGAGGGGTTAGGCCGGTGCCGGGGCCAGCAAGGCCGGGATCGGGGTCTGCCGTGAGGCAAGGCCGGTGCTGGGGCCTCCGACGCCGGGATTGGAGCCTGCTGAGAGGTCAGGCCGGTGCTGGGGCCAGCGTGGCTGGGATTGGAGCTTGTCGTGAGGCAAGGCCGGTGCTGGGGCCTCCGAGGCTGGGATTGGAGTCTGCTGACGGGTTAGGCTGGTGCTGGGACCAGCGGCCTGCATTGTAGCCTGCCGTGAGGCAAGGCCAGTGCTGGGGCCTCTGAGCCTGGGATTTGAGTCTGCCGAGGGGTTAGGCCGGTGCTGGGACCAGTGCCTGCATCGGAGCCTTCCGTGAGGCAAGGCCATTATTGAGGCCGGGATTGGAGTCTGCCAAGGGGTTAGGCTGGTGCCGGGACCAGTGGCTGGCATCGGAGCCTTCCGTGAGGCAAGGCCGTTATTGAGGCCTCCGAGGCTGGGATCAGAGCCTGCCGAGGGGTTAGGCCAGTGCCAGGGCCAGCGGCCGGCATCGGAGCCTTCCATGAAGCAAGGCCGCTACTGAGGCCTCCGAGGCCTGGATGGGAGCCTGCCGAGGGGTTAGGCCAATGCCGGGGCCATTGGCTAGCATTGGAGCCTGCCGTGAGGAAAGCCGGTGCTGGGGCCTCTGAGGCCGGGATCGGAGCCAGCTGAGGGGTTAGGCCAGTATCGAGGACAGCGAGACCAGAATCAGGGCCTCCCATGAGGCAAGGCTGCTGCTTGAGCCAGCGAGGTCTGGATCAGTCCACTGGGTAGCCAGGCTACAACTGGGGCCGTCAAGAGTGGGATTGGTATTTGCAATGCGGCATGCACAGAGAAATATCGCAGAAAATTAAAAGCAGATGCTTCCCCTAATCAGCAATAACTAGGAGGAAAGGTGTCGTAAACCAGCTAGTCCAATGGGGCGCGAGTTTGCTAGCGGTCGATGGTCTCAGTAAAGGTGGGGAAGGATAGAGTGATTTTCCCACAGATTCTTATCTGTAGTGGTTCTTTCCTAGGAAAATAATCCTATGATCAGCACTTTAAAAAGAACCTGACATGGATCAATGCTTCTTGTGCAATCGAACACTTTATTTTGGACACAAGATTTTTTTTATATATTCCCCTCTCCCAGTGAATTTCTAGTAAAAAGAAGTGCAAAACACCCAAGGTACAAAAGAGAAATACACATGTAAATTACCAACCCTGAACAAGACAAAAGTAAGGCATGGGATACCCCAGGTCTTTGTGATTGAAATCAGTCCCATTATCTCAGGTGGGTCTTGTGCTCCGGAGCCCAGCCCCTTCTGACCTTGCAGCTGCAGAGGCCTCTATTTGGCTAAAAGTCACACCCAAAATCACTTGAAGAGTCCAGTTTGTTTTTTAAGAGTTTTCTTTAACCCTTTCGGAGCTCTCATTCCTAGGGCTTAGTCCAATGTCCTCCTTTATATATAATGGGGAACGAAGTCTGAGATTCCAGCTTTCATATAGTTATCGTAAGGTAAATCCGCGTTCCCTTATGATGATTTAAGGAATTTCGATGAATGTCTGCTGGATTTTGTCTGCAATACTATCCGCGGTCTGAAAACTTGAACAAACTCATGACACAGTTTAGCAGGTAAACACCAAGAAATAGCATGAGGTCTTTAGATTTAGTTGTCAGATATATTTCTCTAGCAGCTGAGCATTTTCCCTCTTTTAATAATCCATATTCCTATCACTAACCTTCTGCAACTTTCTTTTCTTTTCTGATTACCCTAATTCTCTTTTTCCCATTCGGGCCAATCTTAGGATAAGCTCTTCTTCATACAAAAATACTTTCTCATTCTCACCATATTCTCTTTCTTTCTTTCATCTTTACACATCTGTTTTATTTGTCCTTTGTTTTGACATAGCTATTTTTAACCAGGTGGTGTCGCTGTAACTCCAGGCAGCACTATTACTACGCGTAAAAGCCAAGGTCAAAGGTGGACTGGAATGTTGCTACTGCCTCTAATTACCATTTGAACAAGGCTCATCTAATTACCATTTGAGCAAGGCTGAAAGTTTACTGGAAGGAATATTTTACATGGATTTAATTTCTTTCACCGTCCTAATCTTTTTTCCACCGGAGCAATTTCATGTGGAAAGTTAAAAGAATCGTTACCAAAAGGATAGTAGTTATGAAAGAATATCTAAGAGTGGAGAATACTTTTTGCCAGCGACCACACCTTCTCTCGGGGCTTATTTCTCACGTTGAGAATTGCCTATGGACTGCACAAATGCAGATGCCAAGATGGAGTGGGCAGCAAAGTCTTGGCAGAAAGGGGCAACAGGAAGTGGTCGAGCTGTGGAAAGGGCCCTATAGTGAAGCAATTAAGGTGAACAATCAGAGGGTATGGAATAGGAGAGGATGGAGCCTCTTTAAAAAGCAGGAGGTACATAAACATATGTATCAAAGTTAACACCAAACAAGCTTGGGATCGAGGGAGGAGCTGAGGCAGGGAGATCATAAATTTGAGGCCAACTGCTTATAATCCCAGCATTCGGGAGCCTGAGACCTGAGGATCGCGGTGCGTGGACAGCCTCAGATACTTAATGAGGCCCTTTGCAACTCAGTGAGAACCTGTTTCAAAGTTACTTAGCCAGGTGTGATGACATGCTTGCAATCCCAACATTTGAGAGGCTGAGACTGGAGGATCGTGGTTCGCGAACAGCCTTAACTACTTAGTGAGGCCCTCCAAAAATTAGTGAGACCCTGTTTCAAAATAAAGAATGCTCCTGGGTTCCATCCCCAGATCTGCAAAAAATAAATAATAAAAAGACTTAAAAATAATAGGACTGGGGGTATAGCTTGGAGGTAGAATGCCCCTGGGTTCCATCCTCAGTACCTCAATAAACAAATTATTATTATTACTATTATTATTATTTTTATTTATTTATTTATTTTTGGTGGTACTGGGGTTCCTGGAAACCCTTCTCTGGGCTACACTCCTAAACCTATTTTTTTATATTTTTATTTGGAAACAGGGTCTCTTAAGCCAGTGCAGCTGGCTTCAAACCTGTGCAATCCTCCTGTCTCTGCCTCCCAAGCGCAGGGATTATAAGCATGTGCCACCACGCCTGGCAAAATAAATTAATTTAAATAAATAAATAAAATAAATTGGAGGTCAGCCTGGGTAATTAGCAAAACTCTGTCTCAAGTAGAAAGGTCACAGTAGTAGAAGCACTCCTAGGTTCAATCTCCAATATGTCAAATGCCAAACCAAAGTAAACTCCACACAACTACAACCAACTTATGAAAATGGGCAAATTAACTAATAAACTAGAGAAAGCATATGAAACTGAGTTTTTTGTTGTTTCCTTTATTTTTTGGTGCTGGGAGGAGACTCAGAGCTATTCTACCTTTGAGCTACGCCCTCATTCCTTTTATTTATTGTTTGTTTATAGTACTGGGGGTAGAACCCAGAAGCATTCCAACTCCAGGCTACATCCCTGCCCTGTTTTATTTTTCAGTTGGAAACAGGGTCTTCTGAGGTTGACAAGAGTCTCACTACTTGCCTAGGGTGTCTTTGAACCTACAATATTGTCTCAGTCTTTCAAGTACTGGGATTAACAGACATGCACCACCACACCCCGCTTATTTTTTTATTTTTTTGTAGTACTGGGTGAAAGATGTTGCACACAGATACACGCGGATATCCATAATAAATGATATGGATGTCTTTATTCGTGGGAAGTCGGCCACCAGCCCTCGGCCACGGGGGAAAGAGTGCATCTCTCTGTCTCTCTATCGGGCTTTCTTCTCTCTCATCGAGAGGCATGGTCCCCTCTCAGAATCGCAGAGCTCCACCTCCTAGCTTCCGGCCCTACCCCCTGTGGGGCAGGGGTGACTCGAACCTTTCATCCCGACCTCTTTGACTAAGGGGGGGGCGATGTTTTCTTCTAGCGACTTCTTGCTGGGAAGGGGCGCTGTCAGTCAGGGCCCCAGGTTGGGAGAAATCGGATTCTGAGCCGCCGGAAGGGAGCAGGTGGCTGTGGTCGCAGTGAGAGTTGGAGGTTACCCTGGAGAGCTTGGTGACTGGTTTGCTTTGAGGAGACTAACAGGCAAGGTGCTATTAAAGAAAAAGAAAATTGTGAGAGCGGAACCCAGGCTGGGCAGGAGCCCTTTTAGATACAAGGCAAATTGTCACTAGATCTGAGGGAGACGTGTGCCGCCCCTTTTGCAGTTTTTCATTAGACCAGAGTTATTAATAGCAGCAACTCCCGAAGAGAACCCCACACCACTCTTTTCAGCATTGAGTGGGTATGGATTTGTCTGGTCAAACACCTGTTGCTGCATCAGGAGCATCAGGTACCCATTTTAGAAGTTTAATACTTAGGCAATTTGGCATCCGAGGAGGGAGAGCACCGTAGTATGTAAACAAGTGGACCTGCTAAAATATGAACATCAAAGAGAGTTATGTCGAGAGAAAAAAAGTTTAGTGTGTCCCAACATCGTGCAAGAGAATATGTCCTGGAGCTGCTGTAACAGAGCTCTTTTAGATATGGCCTAAGCCATGGGCAGAGGCCGAGGGCTTGCCGTCATCACCCTGGACCGAGATTGGGGAAGAAGACTAAGGCCTGAAAGATTGAGCAGGCCAAAGTGGAGACTGGCTTACCCTGTACCAGTAGAGTAACCCTGGGCCAGCAGGAAAGATGGAGGAAGGAGGATGAGGGGAAAAAGGAACCTGGACCCGGACCACACCTTCTGCACCAGCCACCTCACAAAGTGGGGCCAGGAGAGAGGGAGATGGGGCCTGTGACACTGGTACCCACGTTTCATCGCAAAATGGCGGCCATGAACCTGCAGAATTATAAGCCTGTGACCCAGAAGGACCACCAGGTGGCACCTGTGAGTTGCCACGTGGTGTCCAAGATGGTGGCTGTGGCTGGCGGGAAAATAAATAGCAGCTTAAAAGTTTCTAACTATCCCTGGGCCACCGCAACCCATTTCCCAACTCGTATCAGGGCAGACAGGCGCTCAGGGCATCTGCTAGTTTAAAGGTTCGACTTCCCATAAATGGTTTGCGGGTGGAAATGAAGAACAGGAAATGGGCGTCCCCAATTTCCCTGTGTAATCATTCGGAAACAGAGGTTAAGAGATAGAGAAGAACGTCTTCATCCTGTGCCAGTATGGGGAATGACCTAGAAATATCTGGGAAAGCTCTGATTATTAATATATTTCAAAAAGAAAATAATTGGTATATTTCAAAATAGTTGTGTAAAAATGGAAGCAGACATGGATAAAGAAAGGACTTGGTTTCGGCTTAACAACAGGCAGCTATTCCAGTGTAAATCAACCTAGCTCAAAGTACTTAACAAGTCAATAGAGGAGAGCTGGGGCTTCCTCTTTCGAAAGACAGATCTACATGATCTAAGGGGGATGGGGCAGGGTTTGACCTTGCCCTTTATGAAAGGAGACACATTACCCCACCTTGCTAGGGGAGGTACCTTACACATTCACGTCAGAGTCACGCGAACAAGATGGAGATCATGGGTATAAAAAAGGCCAAGTCCACGTGTAAGCCCTTTGGTGTACTCATTCGAGTCATCCCCTCATGCCATCTTGGCATGGGGCTGTATTTCTATTTTCTGTATTTCTATCTTTCTAATAAACTCCTTTAAATCTTCAGCAGCTGTCCAAGCGATGAATACTTACTCTTAGCTTAGGACAAGAATCCATGGTTTTTCTGTTTGTCTGTGTGTCTGGTGGGGGGGGGATTACTTCACACACACACCACGCACCTTTCCCCCGCAACCTATCCCCGGCAACATATTTGGCACCCAACGTGGGGCTATCTATAGCTGCAGGTGACTCCAGCCGACGGTGGTTCTAAAGCCACTGCATCTTGAAGGTCAGTAACCTTCCCCAAAATGGGACCAGATCTCAAAGGATGACTGGAGTGCCGGCGCCAATGAGCTCTCTGGAACCATGGAGACCCCCCTGCCATGGCCTAGCTATGCAGAATCTCCAGGGGAAGGGAGAAATTCCCATTAAATAGTGTAGGGGATGATAGAGGACTGAGAACCTCCTCCCGGCCTGCTACAAGGCTTAGTGGTGGCCAGTATGTGATCTGAGATCCGTACCCTGCGGGGGTAAGATCTTTGCTGCCTATGCCTACGTAGGGGGTGCAGGGCCAGTGCTTGGTCCTTATTGAGGCTTCTCGGAAACCGCTATTGTCTTGTCAGGCCCAATGAGTGCCCATCTACTATGCCCACATCACGGATGGGACACTGTTAAAATCCCTATACAAAGTTAAATCTAAAATGTCCATGGCCCACCTTGAGAAAGCTCTCCAACCAGGAGACTCAAGCTAGTGAATGGTAGTTTTTTTCTGTAGTTTGAAACAGATTCTAGGAAGATAAGCTAGCACGTTTGTTTTTAAAGACGGCATCTAGGTAGCGTTGCCATTGGTAACTGGAGCCACATGTAATAGTTCTAAATTTCAGAGCATGAAGGGTTAAGCTTTTTCAAGAAGTCAAAAAGGTAAAAGTTTCAGTCAGGCAAGCCTGCTAGGTGGTGGCCACACTCAGCAGGAATTGTGTGACATTCAACAGGCCTGAAAAGCTCAATTTGCATGGAAAAGCCCTCCAAGGAGGCAGCTCAAAGAAAGGCAACGCCCAGCCACTGGCCGGCCTGGGGAGTTTTAGGCCTTGCATGAGTGAAGTGAATATAGAAAAACACATTAATAAGACTATTTTTTTTTTTTTTGGTGAAAAATGGCAATAGACACCCCATTGGGAAAAGGGGGCACTGTGAAAGCGCGGGAAATGGAACAGGAGTAAGGGGGCTAAATCTCCACATCCATTCTGGCTTTTTGGTGGAAGGTACTGGCCCGTGCTTCTCCATGAACGGGACAGCTGGACGTCCACAGCTGGACCAATGGCTTTAGGACAGGAAGTTTCATCCAGACAGAGAACGGGCCACGCAGTTCGATCGGACAGGGGAATATGGGCAAGGGGAAAGGGTGGCAAAGCCTCTTCCCATTTAATACCCTCCCGGTGGGCAGCAAAGCGTGGGAAATGAGGCCACCCTCTAGGCCCCCACTTCCACAGGGTGCAGGGACAGAAGGATGACCTTCTGAGCACCGTACACTTCTCTGTCTTAAGATGAGATTCCATGCATGTCCTAAACGCTAGGATAACTCGGTTTAAGTGCACAGCTCTGGGGGAGGGGGGACGACCTCTGCTCAGACAGGACACTAAACCACACCCTTTTCCCTCTCAGATGGGTTCTCAGCACTCCAAGGTGGAATCTGGATCTCTACTTGTATGTGTTCTACAAAATTGGGAAAAATTTGATCCTAAGATGCTAAAGAAGAAAGCTCTCATATTTTTTTTGCACCCAAGTATGGCCGCAGTATGCGCTAGGGGACAAAGACACGTGGCCCCCACAGGGAAGTCTCAATTACTTTAAGGCAATTAGATCTATTGTGTAGAAAGGAGAGTAAATGGACAGAGATAGCTTATCTTCAGTTATTTTTTTACTTACGGGAACATCCAGAGTTATTTAAAAAGTTCAAGGTCGAGGCTATTGTGGCAGCTTTGGCTAAAACAGAATCTAAAGAGCAAATGGGACAGAACAATCTTAGAAAAAGGGCCTTATAGGAGCCACGGGACCCCCTCTCATGCCCACGGGATCAAACCAGACAAAGGCCCCTCCACCTCAGGGTAGCAACCCTGATATGCGGGAGACCCAAGGGGTGCCGGATGCTCGGGGGCAAAGAGGAATGTTTCCTCTCGTTTCGGTAGGAGGGAATAACTGGGTCAAAGTGAGTCCACCAGCCTTTCTCACTAGCAAAATTGAAGGAAATTAAAAAGGACTTGGGAAGTTATACTACTGACCCTGACCATTACATCAAGGCATTCAAGTTACTCAGTTCGTTGTATGATCTTACTTGGAGAGATGTTAGATTACTTCTTGAACAAACTGACTTCTATAGAAAGGGAGAGGATATATAAAGAGGCTAGAGCAGTGGGGGATGATTATTTTGTGATCTCCACAAATGAGGAATTGGAGGATAGACGGAATATTCCCACAGGGAAAACAGGCAGTGCTACTCATAGACCCCAGCCCCTTGCTAGGAAGAAACAACTTGCAAAATGCAAAAGTTCTTGAGCCTGTCCACGGTAAAGCCCGTGCATTCCAGGTGCAGCTTCAACAGCCTGGGATCCACAGGGTCTTAGTGCTGCCAGATTAGTTTCCAATTGGTTTTGCCTGCGGGCCTCAGACCACCTGGAGAGGAAAGTTCACAGTTCGATCTGTCCTCATGCAATTCGTTCATAAGGATTAAATATAAAGCTATAACACCACCTCAAAAGAATAGATGCTGACATTATTAGTTAATTCTTTACCCAGTAGAAGGGAAGGCCATCCTCAGACAGACTAATACTTCAGGCTGCTAATTTGGTTTGACAGAGACTTGAAAAGGGAAAGATAGATGGACAAAAGCCATTTAAGGATTCTGGCTGTTCGCAAAAGCCTAGGCTCAAGTCTGTTTAAGGTGGAAAAGCAAGAGCAACTCTGGAGTGAAAGGTTCGAGTCCCTCTGCCCCACAGGGGGCGGGGCCGGAAGCTAGAAGGTGGAGCTCTGCGATTCCGGGAGGGAACCAGGCCTTCCGGTCCGGAAGAAGAGAGTGCAGAGTTCAGAGAGGAGCCGGAGAGGGAGGGAGGCACTCTCCCCTGCCACCAGCCTCCGCGGCCACGCAGGGCTCCCACGAATAAAGGCATCCATACATAATATCTACTATGGATCTCCACGTGTCTCTATGCGACTGGGGGACACACACGCTCATCAACCTTATATCTGGTGTGGAAACCCCACGTTACTATTTTGGCCTTTGGATTTAACAACTAGACCGCTGCACCGCAAGAAGGAAAAAAAAAAAAAAAACAAACTTCTGCACCGGGACCTGCACGCTGCAAACTTCTGTGCTGGGATCTGATCGCAAAAGCCTGCCTCTCCATCTGGACGGCTGCTGAGTTGCCCGGCACGGAACAACTAAGGCCCGGGCCCTGCCCGACCTTCCGCAACTCGGATTCTGGCCGCGGGCAGCGCCCCACTGCTGCTGGCGAAAACGGGCGGCTGCTGCTAATGGCGACACCCACACCCGGATGCTGACTCCGCCGCGAAAGGCGTGCGTGGTTCCCGGTCGCCATGACCCTGCCGCGACCGCCTCCCCCACCCCCCAGCCTGAGCTCTGTGCTCAGGACTGGCTTGACCCTGCTGCGACCACCCCCAGCCCTATGCCACCCTGAAGCCGGACGCCGCCCGCCCCGCAGGCTTCTGCAAAAAGCTGAAAGAAGATACGCGGCACCTCCAGGACGAGTCCACGCCGCCCGCCTCCGCTGGGATAGCCCGAGCTGCCCGCCGCCTGGATGGGCCTGCGCCGCGGATGCGCCACTCCAGCCACCACCGGGACAAGACCGCGCCACCCGCGGACCCCCGCCCCGCGCGCCTATGCTTTCTCTGCGCCTGGCGCTGCGCCCGCGGCCCGAGGCGCGCCCACGCTACTCTGGGCGCCCGCGCCGCCGCGCCCGCGGACCCCAGGATGGGCCTGTGCTGCCGGCGCGCGCGCCGCTCCTATCACCGGGACAGGCCCGCAGCCCTGTGGACTGCTGCGCCCGCCCCGCGACCCCGCCACGCCAGACTGTGCTGCTTAGCGCCGCCACTCTGCTAAACAGCGCCACTCTCCCCCGGCCCGTCAAGTTCAGCCTGTGCCGCACATGCCTTCTCTGCGCCTGGCGTGCTTAGACCCGCCTGCCCCTGCCTGCCAGATGGCGCAGGCCCCTGCGCCGGCTCTCTGCTGATGGCGCCCTTCACCCTCTGCCCACCCACCCCCGCTGCCCGGGCCCAGCCATTCCCGTACGCAGCCACATGGGATCATCACTGTCGGGGGGGGGAGGCCGCAAGCTTTGGCCCGCCATCTTTGGCCCACGTGTAATCACTGTGGGGCCACCATCTTGGCCTCACTATCTGTAACCCCTCCTACCTCATGGCCTCACTGGAGACCTCGCCATCCTTAACCCCTCCCACCTCATGGCCTCACTGGAGACCTCGCCATCTTTAATCCCTCCCAGTTTCCACTCCTAACCAATCCTAGGAATCGGCGGCCATTTTTAAAAAACTTTTCGCAGCCATCTTAAGGCCAGATCTCCACAGCAGCCTCTCTCAGCGGTAAGCTTCCTCTTAAGGGAGTAAGTGGGTTCTGCCTAACTCGGAGGATTCTGACTGACTGACTGCTATTAAACCCGGTAAACCGGTATCCTCCAGTTCTCCAATTGTTCAGGACGATTGAGGGGTGTACAGAGACAAGAGACGTCTTCTCTCTGGCACACCTGATCTGTATTACCGAACTAGGCAAGGCCCTGGGACGCTGGGGATACCTGCCTTTGTTCTTGCCCACTTACAAGTCATGGGGGGAAGTCAGCCATCAAAGATTGAGATTGACTCCCAGTCTCCGCTGGGCTGTGTGTTGACTAATCTGCAGGCTTTGGGATTCTATGGGGAACTGTCCCCTGAAAAACTCGTCTCTCTCTGCACTAAGGTCTGGCCGACATATGACCTAACCAATAACTTGAGATGGCCTCCCATGGGCACGCTAGATCCTAGGACGCTGATGGCTCTCAGTGAATTTTGCACGTGGTCAGCAAAATGGTGTGACCTCGAGTATGTACAGCCCTTCTGGCGGCTGCATTTTCTGTTTCTCCCTCTACCGGCTCTACTGCTGCCCAGGGCATGCTGGCTGGAGTATCCCGTCAGCCACAGCCGCCATCTTGGACACCACGTGGCAACTCACAGGCGCCACCTGGTGGCCCTTCTGGGTCACAGGCTTACAATTCTGTGGACCCACAGCCTCCATCTTGCGATAAAACGTGGGGGCCGGGGTCTGACCCAGCTGGGTTACAAGCCCCATCTTCCTCTCTCCTGGCCCCACTTCGCAAAGTGGCTGGGGCAGAAGGGGCGGTCCGGGTCCATGTCCCTTTTTCCCTTCCAGACCTCACTCAACAGGAAAAGTTTCAGGTGTGGAGTAAATGGCCATTGGAAAGGTGAGTGTCCTTTAAAAAGCGGTGGACCTCAGGTACCTCACTACAGGGGGTCTACCCTTCTGGACAAGGACCCGCCGCTGGCCCTATTTGGTCTGACCAAGGACTGACAGCTCCTGGAATCCCTAGTCCTCCTTCCTCCATCTTCCTTGCTGGCCCAGGGTAACTGCAGGTACAGGGTAAGCCAGTTTCCTCTTTGGTGGCCTGCTCGATCTTTCAGGCCTTAGTCTCCTTCTCAAATCTCGGTTCAGGGTGATGACGGCAGGGACAAATTCTCTTGCACGGTGTTGGGACCCACTAAACTTTGTTTCTCTCGACATAACTCTCTTTGATGTTTATATTTTAGCAGGTCCACTTGTTTACATACTATGGTGCTCTCCCTCCTCGGATGCCAAATTGCCTAAGTATTAAACTTCTAAAATGGGTAACTGATGCTCCTAATGCAGTAACAGGTGTTTGACCAGACAAATCCATACTCAATGCTGAAAAGAGTGGTGTGGGGTCTTTTTTGGAAGTTGCTGCTATCAATAACTCTGGTCTAATGAAAAACTGCTAAAGGGGCGGTAGACGTTCTCCTCAGGAAAATGCTGCTATTTAAGTTAGTAGATCTAGTGACTGCCTTGCATCTAAAAGGGCTTCTGCCCAGCCTGGGTTCCGCTCTCACAATTTTCTTTTTCTTTAATAGCACCTTGCCTGTTAGTCTCCTCAAAGCAAACCAGTCACCGAGCTCTCCAGGGTAACCTCCAACTCTCGCTGCGACCACAGCTATCTGCTCCCTTCCAGCGGCTCAGATTCCGATTTCTCCCGACCTGGGGCCCTGCCTGACTGACTGAAGGCGTCCCTTCTCAGCAGGAAGTCGTTAGATGAACAAAAACATCGCCCTTCCTCCCCCCCCTTAGTCAAAGAGGTCGGGATGAAAGGTTCGAGTCCCCCTGCCCCACAGGGGGCGGGGCCGGAAGCTAGGAGGTGGAGCTCTGCGATTCCGGGAGGGAACCAGGCCTCCCGGTCCGGAAGAAGAGAGTGCAGAGTTCAGAGAGGAGCCGGAGAGGGAGAGAGGCACTCTCCCCTGCCACCAGCCTCCGCGGCCACACGGGGGCTGGAGGCCGATCTCCCACGAATAAAGGCATCCATACATAATATCTACTATGGATCTCCACGTGTCTCTATGCAACTGGGGGACACACACGCTCATCAACCTTATATGGAGGAAATGCTCTCAACCAGGAGGCCATAAAGGCCCTCTGAGGCCTGGCTCACAGTGCAAAGGGGAACCATTAAATGGCTGAGTGCCCCCAGTTCCGGAGGGAATTGGGGTCCTCAGACCTACGTTCCCAGTGAATCCTTGGATTTTGGGGTCCCAGTGGACTGGAAGACCCAAGTCCAGAACCCGCTAACCAAGGGAAAGGGGCAGTTTACCGGAGTGCAGTATTGCCGGCAGCGCCGGCTGCTGGGGGCGCGGTGGAGCTGGGGCACACGGATGCCGGTGACTGGTGTGGACGGCAGTGGCGGCTGGTGCAGGAGGGATCAGTGGGGGTGCGCAGGGAGCATGGCTTGCCGGGCCCATGGTGTAGAGACAAAATGGCTTCCAGGCACGCACCAGACGCTGAGGCTGGGCCCTGAGGAGCACCACCGGTGAGCCTGGCTTGGGGCGGGCGGGGCAAACCGGCCAGAGGTCCCGGCGGTGACTGGAGCACCAAGCTGGAACGGTGGTTTTAGGAGGTCCAAGCGGCAGGCAGAGGTCCTGGCCCGTACAGGCAGTCGGCGGGCAGAGCAGGTGCCAGCATCACCCAAGGAGCCTGGCTCGGGGCGGGTGGAACTGGCAGCCTGGCGGCCAGTGGAGCCTACACGCCCCGGCAGTGGCGGCTGCGGTGGCAGTGGAAGATGGCCACCGGCTCTCAGCAGAGCGCGGGGCCAAAAAGATGGCTGTGGGCTCTCAGCAGAGCCTGGGGTGGGAAGAAGGGCGCCGGCTCTCCCGGAGAGTGCGGGGCTGGGGAAGAAGGCTTACGGTCCAGGCAGGCATGGGGAGGCAGCGGCAGCAGTGGCGGCGGTGTGGCGGGGGCACGCACCTTAACTGGAGCGTGGCGGGGCCGCAGAGGCCCCGGCTGGAGTCTGAGCTGCAGACGGCAGTGTGGGAGCCAGAGCCTGAGTCGCCGGTGTATGGCAGCGCGGCAGCCTCCCGGATGGAGGGGCGGGCTGGCGCCGCCATGTCGGCAGGCCCCGTGAAGGTGGCACGGAGGCAGCAGCACGGCGGCAGCTGCGGGAGTTTAGGCGTAGCTGGCTGATGCAGGGGTTTCAGGACGCTGGCCGCCTCGGATGGCGGCGGCCGGCCGCGGGGTGGCAGCAGAGCCTCAGTAGGCAGGATGGAGCTGGAGCTATGGGCAGCGCAGATGGAGAGCCAGCTGCAGGCAGAGCCGATGGAGATACAATAAGCGCAGATCCAAGCCAGATCCCATAAGTCCGGTGTGGGTTTCGGTACCAATTGAAAGAAGTTGCACACAGATACACGCGGAGATCCATAATAAATGATATGGATGTCTTTATTTGTGGGAAGTCGGCCGCCAGCCCTCGGCCGCCAGCCCCCACGGGGGTTGGTGGGGGAAAGAGTGAGTCTCTCTGTCTCTATCGGGCTTCTTTCTTCTCTCTCATCGAGAGGCATGGTCCCCTCTCGGAATCGTAGAGCTCCACCTCCTAGCTTCCGGCCCCGCCCCCTGTGGGGCAGGGGCAACTCGAACCTTTCACTGGGGATGGAACCCAGGGGCATTGTACCTCCACGCTACACACCAGCCCTATTTTTTAGTCCAAGTTTTTGAAACGGTCTGAGTTGTGAAGGGCCTTGCTAAGTAGCCGAGGCTGTCCCCAAACCACTATCCTCTGGTCTCCACCTCCAGAATGCTGGGATTACAAGTGTGCACCACCATGCCTGGCCTCCAGCTTATTTTTTTTTTTTGAAGATTTAAAGAAGTTTATTAAAAAGATAGAAATACACAAAATAGTTACAGCCCCATGCCAGAATGGCATGGGGGGAGGGTGGTCCGAGCCAATTCACCACCCCCCCAGATACAGCATGTGGACCAGACTTTTTATACCCATGACCTCCATCTTGTTCACGTAATTAGTGAATGTCCCTGTAAGGTACCTCCCCCTCCTGTAAGGTACCTCCCCCAGCAAACTGTGGTGAGGTCTCTCCTTTCATGAAGGCTGACCCCTCCTTACATTTAGCTTGACATTTAGCTAAGTCAATCTAAGTTTCTTTTTTTTTTATTGTGGGTCTGGAGATGGAATCCAGAGGCATTCTACCTTCGAGCTACACCTCCTGCCCTATTTTTTATTCTTTATTTTGAAACCAGGTCTCACTGAGATCCTCCGGGTCTCAGCCTCCCAAATGCTGGGATTACAAGCGTGTGCCAACATGCCCGGCAGCAATCTAAGTTTCAATAGCTGTTTGCTTCCTGATCAAAGCCAAGCCTTTCTCTCTCCAGGCCTGCTGCCATTTTGACACAATTATTTTTGACATATATTAATAACCAGAGCTTTCTCAAATCTTCCTAGGCCATTCCCAATACTAGTATGCCAAGACATCCTGCTGCCTCGGCATCTATGTGTTGAGACCCCACTCCACATAGTTAATCGGCAAAAAAAAAAGCCCCGAGAAGGAGGTATCGTCTCTGGCCAAAGTACCCCCCACTTTTAGATACCCTTCACTATTATTCCTTTTAACTTTCTACACGAATTGCTCCAGTGATGTGAAATCAGGACTATAAAAAGAAACTGAGTCCGTGGAAATAAACTCTCTAATAATTTGTCTAAACATCCTTGGCTTTGCTCAATAGTAATGAAAAAACTGGCCAGAACTCAGATGCTGTGATAAACATTCCAGCTGCAGCAATCACTAGGTTAAGCCATTAACTCCGGTAACCGGTAGCTCAGTTTAAGGTAACTGTTTATCCTTGAGATCCTGCCTAGAGACAGAGAAGATAAAACCTTGTGTGTGACCTTAAAGCAATTTAGTTGATAAACAACTTAGCTGCCCAAATACAATAGACCCAAGGAAAAAGATTGTTGACTTTTACCTCAGTGTGAGCATTCCTGAAGAAAGGGAGACTGGCCGCATGGTTAGAAATGAATATGACAAAATAAAGGACAGATGTTCTAAATATATATGTATGAAGGAAATGAAATACCGTAAGAGTAAGAAAAGCATTTTTGCATGAAAAAGAGCTTATCATAAGGAAGTCCCAACTGGGAAAGAAAGGAATTAGAAGGTTAAAAGCAGGTTGCAGAGGGTTTGTGACAGGGAAATGGATTATTAAAGATGAGTAGGCTTCTAATAGGCTTGTTGTCTAAAGAAGAGTGCTCAGCAGTTAAGGAAATATATCTGACAATTAAATCCAAGAACTTCATGGTGTTGTTTGTGGTGTTTTGTCTGCCAAACTGTGTTGTGAGTTTGCTTAAGCTTTCAGATTTAGAAGGTAAAATGCCAACACCTGAAGAAACCCTATCACATCCACCTGAATCACCACATCTCCCCACACTTGCTATATGGACTGAGCACAAAAGATGGAAAGTTCCAAGAAAATTAAAGAAGATTCCCGGAGAAGCCTCCAAGCCTTGGGCGTGCCCGTTTCCTCTGGAAGATTGCCCTTTGGAACTGCTTGTCTGCAAGATCAGGGAGGAGATCCGGAGTTAATCTCTTGAAAGCCAAAAGCCAGCTGAAAACCGGACTAGTTTTTTTACCTTTGTTTACGTGTCATTCACTATTGTTTCACAGTGATTGCATTCACTTCTTTTTCTCTTATTATTAACTTTACTGGTGAAGGGTATAAATTCTTTGGGGTTCTTGTAATAAAGTGTCATTGGCTCAAGAAGCCTTTGTCCATCTCAGGTTCTTTCCAAAGCGTCGTACCTAAAAACTTAAGGAATTCATAGAGGGGAAAGAATCGCTGCAGATAAGTTTCTGCAGAACTCCACCTGCCTTTTGCCCCATCTTTCTGAGGATTTGACCGGGAGCAGACAATAACGACCCAACTGAGATTAGTCGGCAACACTAGTACATTCCCCTCTCTGTCTAGTAACTTCCTGACACCAGTCAGGCCAAAAATAGATATAGAAAATACATTTTTACATTTACAATATTACAAACATTTAACATGAGCTCAATTTCCATTAATTTCCCCCCCATTTCTATCGTATGAATGTACCCCTTAGTAAAGGAATAAGGACGTCGAGTCGGTCATAAACTGCTTCGAGCTGAACAGGGACAAAGTTGGTGGGCCCCAGCGTTAGGGTAACATTCATGCATGTAGTTGGCATGGGGGAATCGGATGGGTCCATGCCATGTGTGTCTATGACCATCCAAAGGGCCTTGATAGATGTCTGTCAGGCTCTGTCTGTCAGAAAGCTTTAACCCTTTTGGGGTGCAGTGGTACTAGGACCACCGACGAGATGCGCTGGAAGTCACTTCCAGAGATGCAGTGATGCGAAGGCTGCTCTATAGCTGTTTTAAAGCTCAACAGCTCAACAGCTGGGGCTAAAACTGCTGCTGCCCAACGACCCACAGGCCAAAAAGTCCCGTTAAAAATATAGAGCCACGTGCCCCACGTTGCCACAAGACATTGGGCACCAAAAATAATAGTTTGGCGCCTTTAGAAAGAGGGAAAGCTAGAGCTTAGAGCAAAGCACCACACCAAAGAGTGATATACTGGGATGACCCTAAACAAAGTCAGCCCCATGTGGGCAACAAAAATATTACAGGTTTGGAGAATATGGTTGTGGGGAAACTGTTCCCGGGGACCCCTGTTAGGGTCCCGGACACAATTTCCCTCAAACCACAACAAAACCCAATAAACAGAAAAAGAGAAAAAAACCACGGGTTCTTGTCCTGAGCTAACGACAGCTGCTGAAGATTTAAAGAAGTTTATTAAAAAGATAGAAATACAGAAAATAGTTACAGCCCCATGGCAGAATGGCATGGGGGGAGGGTGGTCCGAGCCGATTCACTCCCCACCTTGTTTTTATTTTAGATCAAAGTGTCTTACTAGGTTGATGGGAGTCTCACTACTTACTGAAGCTGTCCTCAAACCTGCAATGAGTTTTTTTTTTTTTTTTTTTTTTGGTAGTACTCTAATCCCAGTACTTGGGAGGCTGAGACACTGAGACAGGAGGTTCATAGTTGTTTTTTGTTGTTGTAGTGTTTTTGGTGGTATTGGGGGTGGAACACAGAGGATTTCTACCTCTGGGCCACACTCCCAGACCTATTTTATATTTTACTTGGAAACAGGGTCTAAGTTGCTGAGAGCCTCACTAAGTAGCTGAGGCTGGCTTCGAACCTGTGCGATAAGAGGTTCATAGGTTCACCTTCATGAGGTGAAGATAGCCTCAGCAACTTAGGCCCTCTGTAATTTAGTAAGACTGCTTCTATTCTGCACTGGGAACTGAATGCAGAGTACCTCCAAACTATACCCCTCCACCTTTTTCATTTTTTCTTTTCTTTTTGTGGTACTAAGAATTGAACCCTGGGTCATTCTACCTCTGGGCTATACCACTAGCCCCATTTTACTTTTACTTTGAAACTGGATCTTTAGTAGAAAGAATCACTAAATTGCTGAGGCTGGCTTCTATCTGTGGGCCTCCTGTATCAGCCTATCAAGTACTGGGATTACGAGGGTGTACCACAATTTCTGGCTAAGACCCTGTTTCTAAATAAAAAATAAAATAGAGCTGGGATGTAGCTCTAAGGTAGAATGCTCCTGGTTTCAACCTCCAGTACTAAACACACACACACACACACACACACACACACAAACACACACACACACACACACACAAACACACACACACACACACACACACAGGAAAAGAAAAAAAAGGAGGTAACTGAGTGATACTATGCACATTTTATTTTTATTTTGCGGGTCTGGGGATGGAACCCAGGGGCATTCGACCTCGGAACTACACCCCCTGACCTATTTTTTATTCTTTATTTTGAGACAGGGTCTCACTAAGTTGTGGAGGGCCTCACTAAGTAGCTGAGGATGTCCGTGAACCGCAATCCTCCCATCTCAGCCTCCTGAATGCTGGGATTACAAGGGTGCGCCACCACACCTGGCATACTATGCACATTTTAAATACACAGAGGATTCCTAGTGGCGCACCCTTGTAATCCCAGCATTCGGGAGGCTGAGACAGGAGGATCGCGGTTCGCACACAGCCTCAGCTACTTAGTGAGGCCCTTTGCAACTCAGTGAGCTCCTGTTTCAAAATAAAGAATAAAAAATAGGGCTGGGGGTGTTACTTGAAGGTAGAATGCCCCTGGGTTCCACCCCCAGTACTGCAAAATAAATAAATAAACAAACAAACGGAGCAATAAATATGTGCTGATATTGGAAAACTGCTTCTGTATTAACTTCCAAAATGTAAAAAGTAGTCAGAACCTGGGTGCGGCGTAGGCACTCTGGAGGGGAGGAGTGGCAGCTGTTATAATGCAGAGTTCCCTTCTCTCTTTGCTCTTCGTTCTAATGATTATTAGCCCTAAAACTATACAGAGGCGATCTGTGTCTCTATCTCCTCTTCTCTGTGACCTGGCCTGGGTATAGGAAAGGTAAATTTCATGTGCTACTTTGAAGCACCTATAATTGATAAACAACCAATACTTCCCAGTACAATAAGAGTCAAAGGCCAGGTAGATTATTGACCCCTGTACTTAGTAAGGGCACTGTCTGGAGATAAGGAGGTACCACCTGCCTAAGAAATAAGTTACTAGCCCATTGCCTTGGTAATGCTCTTAAGAAGATACCAGTAGTAAAACTACTTAAGGAGCATGCTCATAATCCCCATGCTTGGGAGGCTGAGACAGGAGGATCGCACAGGTTCAAAGCCAGCCTCAGCTACTTAGTGAGTCTCTTAGCAACTTAGTGAGACCCTGTTTCCAAATAAAGCAAAATAGGTCTGGGAGTATAGCCCAGAGGTAGAAAAGGAAAAGCCCCTGGGTTCCATCCCCAGTAACACACACACACACACACACACACACACACACACACACAAAAAAAAAAAAAAAAAAAAAAAAAAAAAAAAAAAAACTTTTAAGGACTGGGGTCCCAGGATGGGGAGAGTTCGTTCCATTTTCGGGCTCTCCAACATGCATGCCAGCATGCTGCTTTTTCCTTCTCTATTTCCTACTGATTTTGTAATAAAGATTTAATAATAAAGTTAATAATAAATTTAATAATAAACTTAATAATAAAGTTGCATTGAGCTATTAGTTTTAATTTTTCTGTTCAACAAACTTTAGTTGAATAAGAAAAAGAGCCCTCAGCGCGCATATATATATATATATTTTACTGGGGATGGAACCCAGGGGCATTCTACCTCCACGCTACACCCCAGCCCCTATCTATCTATCTTTCTTTCTCTCTCTCTCTCTTTTTTTTTTTTTGCGGGTCTGGGGATGAAAGCCAGGGGCATTCTACCTCCAAGCTTCACCTCCTGCCCTATTTTTTATTCTTTATTATGAAACAGGGTCTCACTAAGTTGCAGAGGGCCTCACTAAATAGCTGAGGCTGTCCTTGAACCGTGATCCTCCAGTCTCAGCCTCCTGAATGCTGGGCTTACAAGCGTGTGCCACCATGCCCGCCTGCTTGCTTGCTTACTTGCTTGCTTTCCTTCTTTCTTTCCTTTCTTCCTCTCCTCTCCTCCCTCCTCCTCCTCCTCCTCCTTCTCTTCCTCCTTCTTCTTCTTCTCTCTCTCTCTCGCTTTCGCTCTCTCTCTTTCTTCTTCTTATTTTTTTAGTGGTACTGGGGATGGAAACCTTCTACCTCTGGGCTATACTCCCAAACCTATTTTGTATTTTATTTGGAAACAGGGTCTCTTAAGCCAGCGAGGCTGGCTTAGAACCTGTGTGATCCTCCTGTCTCTGCCTCCCAAGTGCGGGGATTACAAGCGTGCGCCACCATGCCCAGCTTATTCTTTATTTTGAAACAGAGTCTCATATCTCACTGAGTTGCAAAGGGCCTAAGTAGTTGAGGCTGGCCACAAACTGTGATCCTCCTGTCTCAGCCTCCTGAATGCTGGATTACAAGTGTGCGCCATCACACCCAGCTAACCTCAGTACCATTTAAACTGTAACAGGATGCATACTTTCATAATCAGTAAAATTATCAACACCCATTAAAGAATGCTAAATACTATATTACTACTGTGGTCACTTCTACAGAGGAGAGGGTGGGAGAACTGTGGCGCCTTCAACTGCACTGACAGCATCTGTTTGCAGTGTTTGTGGTATGTGATGTGTACTGAGGATTGAACCCAGGAGCACTCTTGATAGGTCGGGTCCCTCCCTTCCCCCACAGAACTCTGCAGTTGGGACAGGAGGGGAACCCCAGAAGCCAGAAACGGAGATGTTGCGAGACTCCAGACATCGCGAGACAGACTCCAAGTACCATGAGACTCCGAATGGCGTGGAAGAATCAGCATTCCCACACTGCTAGCTCCACCCCAAGACCCTTGCTATAAATATTCGTACTTCCTCTCTGACTGCGTGACTCTGCCAACCAACCGTGATTCTGCTGCTCAGTCAGTCGGTCCCTTCCCCCACAGTCGGCAGATCTGGCCTCTGAAGGTGCCAATTTTTGATTAAAGAAGCCTTTAATAATTTGGCTTGTGTTTGCCTCCTTCATGACCCCCAACTCAATTTCAAATTAAAATTTTATGTCCCTATTTTATTTTGAAATTATAGTAAAATATTTGAATACGATAAAATGTTTCAAAGCAATGTTTATTAACTATTCTGATTTTTTCCCTTACCATTCTTAACAGATCAACACATAAGAATAAGGTGGTGGGGAATGGCAACACTTTTGCAAAAGAAGAAAACTAAGCCTGAAATGTTCGGGGTACAACAGGAAACTCTCTCCTGGGCTGCTTTCAATGTTGTGAGCTGCACACCTGCAAAAAAAAGTGTATGTGTTTTTCATCCTCTACCAATGTGCTGACACACTGGTGACAGTTACCCAAATGAGTCAGTTAGCTGGTGGCCCAGGGCTTTCATAACTGTCCTGGGGTACTGTGTTCAATGGTCCGATGAGTAGACTGTGGTCACATTGCCTCAGTCACTCATGGTGTTGCCTGCTCTTCTCACTCCATACCTATGTGGCACTAGGACAGCATGACAGCCATTCCTAGTCTCCTCATTAGGATATTAGGGCCCTCCTTGATACTGGTGCTTAAGATGTAAGAAGGGCCTAAGAATGATTCCGGAAAGAGATTCTGTATGAGGTACTGGGGATGGAACACAGACACTCTACCTCTGAGCTACACTGAGTTCTTTTTTTGTTTTGTGTTTTGCTAGGTTCCTGGGAGTCTTGCTCATATCTGAGGCTGGCCTTGAGCCTGTGATCCTCCTGTCTCAGTCTCCCAAGTGCTGGGATGATAGGCATGCACCACTGTGCCCAGTTAACTATTGGAAGAGAGATTCTTGTAGAACTTTGTCATCATTCCTTTGAAAATTGGGAAGTTCAAGGGTGCTTTTATGAGTAACTGAGCATTAATCTCTACTGCAGCAGTGCTGGCTGCAAGTGCGGACAGACAGGAGTGGGTACTTACATCATTCGTCTCTGTCTGCAAGCCCCATTTCTACTAATGACATATGAACGGGATACTGCTCATCTTCATATAATGTCACTATCTGTTCTGGTGCTTGAGCCTAAAAAGTTGAAAGATAGAGTTGTCAAGAAAACACAGTCTTTACTGCTCTTTCCCACCTACATCTGCCCATTCACAGAGGAGGGAAAAATTGTCTAGACTTATTTCTAGTTTATACTATTTCTAGTTTATACTATTTCTAGTTTATACTATTTCTAGTTTATACTAGAAATAAGAATTAGATATACATCCTACACTGGGCACTCTTAGTTTATACTAGTTTATACTAGAAATAAACTATATAGTTTATACTGCCCCAAGTGCATCTCTGGTGGTTTCCTACGCAGTCCCACTCCTTCCATCCTTCTCCTCTATTTAAACTGTAACTAAAAGCCGGGTGTGGTGGCGCACACCTGTAAACCCAGCATTTGGGAGGCTGAGACCAGAAGGTCGCAGTTCGCGGACAGCCTCAGCTACTTAGTGAGGCCCTCTGCAACTTAGTGAGATCCTGTTTCAAAATAAAGAATAAAAAATAGAGCCGAGCATGGTGGCACACGCTTGTAATCCCAGCATTCGGGAGGCTAAGACTGGAGGATCACAGTTCGCGGACAGCCTCAGCTACTTAGTGAGGCCCTCTGCAACTCAGTGAGACTCAGTTTCAAAATAAAGAATAAAAAATAGGGCAGGGGGTGTAGCTTGGAGGTTGAATGCCCCTGGGTTCCACCCCAGACCCGCAAAAAAAAAAAAAAAAAGAATAAAAAATATGGCAGTGGGTGTAACTCAGAGATCAAATGTCCCTGGGTCCTATCCCCAAACCTGCAAAAAAAAAAAAAAAAAATGTAACTAAACCTCAAGGTTCTTTTCCTAGAACTACTAAGTTGCTGAAGCTGGCCTCAAACCTGCAATCTTCCTGTCTCAGCCTTGCAAGTACTAGAATCACAAGTGTGTATAAGAATGCCCAGTGTAGGATGTACATCTTGATCATCTAACTCTTTTTTTCCCCACAGTAGTGGGGATTGAACCCAAAGCCTCATGGATGTGAAGCAAGTGATGTACCACTGAGCTACATCGCCAGCCTTTTTTATTATTTTTATTTTGAGATGTTCTACGTTGCTCAAGCTGTCCTTCTGCCTCAGCCCCTCTGGAATAGCAGGGATTACTGGCATGTGCCACTGCCCATAGCCTAGAAGTGTGTGTGTGTGTGTGTGTGTGTGTGTGTGTGTGTGTGTGTGTCTGAGGATGGAATTTAGAACCTACTTAAGCACATGAACGACTACTGAGCTGAATCCTCAGTCCTTTTTTATTTTGAGGAAAGGTCTTGCTAAATTGCCCAGATTGGACTAGAACTGATGATCCTCCAGCTCCTCAGATTACAGGTGTTTGTCCCTATGCCCAGATTCATTATTTTAATCTTATTATGTATCATCATATTTTTATTTTTATTTTTTGTGGGTCTGGGGATGAAACCCAGGGGCATTCGACACACCATCCCCTGCCCTATTTTGTATTCTTTATTTTGAAACAGGGTCTCACTAAGTTGTAGAGGGTCGCAGTAAGTAGCTGAGGCTTTACGTGAACCACGATCCTCCCCAGTCTCCACCTCCCAAATGCTGGGATTACAAGTGTGCACCACCATGCCTGGCTAGGTTTTGTTAAATATAAACTAGCATTTCAACAAGCCTTAAAGCCAGGCCCACACCTGTAATCTCAGCATTCAGGAGGTTGAGACTAGAGGATCGCGGTTCAAGTACAGCCTCAGCTATTTAGCGAGGCCCTTTGCAACTCAGTGGGACCCTGTTTCAAAACTAAAAAAAGATTAAAAAATAGGGGTAGGGGTGTAGCTCAGAGGTTCCATGCCCCTGGGTTCCATCCCCAGTACTGCAAAAACAAAAACAAAAACCAAAAGCCTTAAGATTTATTTCTATAATATATATAGCTTTATCTTTGATAAAGAGTTACATAGAAACAAAACACTTTACAAAATTAACAGGGACTAGCAGTAGCTTTAAGAGGATTCTGGCCAATTAATAAGATAGAGGTTCTTACCATGGAGGAAGCATAAAGCTGTTTTCCTTGAAGACAGTCTATCATAGCCCATAGTGCCTCCATGCTCCACTTGGGACAGTAAGGTATTCTGGACTTCCCTGAATCCCGTGTGGGAGGCTTAAACCCTGCCAAAAGAACTCTCATGGCTCGAGCTGGATACTGCAGAAGATGAAGAGGAATCTGACGCAGTCTGTCACACAAAAAAAATTCTTAACATGTTCAGAATGTCATAATTCAACTTTTATAGCTAAAACATAAGGAAAAGCTTCATGTTAGACTTTTTGGGTATGATGCCAAAGCACAGCCAACAAAAGAAAAATCTGATAAAATGCCGTTCAATAATTGAGGGTGAGGCCGCGAGTGGTGGTACATGCTTGTAATCCCAGCATTCCTGAGGCGGTTCCTGAATATCCTCAGCTATTTACCAAGGCCCTTCGCAACTCAGTGAGACTCTGTTTCAAAAATAAAAAGACTAAAAAATAGGGCTGGGGATGTAGCTCGGAGGTACAGTGCCCCTGGGTTCCATTCCTGGTACCGCAAAAAAAAAAAAAAAAAAAAAAAAAAAAAAAAAAAAATTGAGGATCAAGTGGCGCATGCTTATAATCCCAGTACTTGGAAGGTTGAGTCAAGAGTATCATAGGGCCAGACATGGTCGAATGCCCCTGGGTTCCATCTCCAGAACCGCAAAAAAAAAAAAAAAAAAAAAAAAAAAAAGAGTATCATAGATTGTAGAGGCCAGCCTCAGTAACTTAGCAAGACTCTCACTGACCCATCAAGACCCAGTACTATAAAATATACAAGTAAATAAATAGGTGTGGGGGTACTGCTTAGAGATAGAATGCCCCAGGGTTCAATCCTAAGTACCATATTAAAAGGAAAATTAAAGTATAATATGGACAGACATAATTAACAGAACAAAAAGGCAGCTTGTGGAACTGGAGAAAAATACAGAGGAGAGTGAACATTTCTCCAAAGAAAAGAAAGGTAGTGGGTGGGTATATGAGGAAGATGATCAGTCACTCATCATCAGAGAAATGTAGACTAGGATGGCAAGGAAGGAGTGAAAGAAGAGAGGAGAGAAAAAGGGAAGGGGGGAGGGAAAGAAAACCCCTAAAACAAAACAATAGTCGGATTCCAGGTGTGGTGGCACATGCTTGTAATCCCAGCATTTGGGAAGCTGAGACAGGAGGAATGCAATTCCTGGACAGCCTCAGCTAGTTAGTGAGACCCTTTGCAACTCAGTGAGACTCTGTTTCAAAATAAAGAATAAAAGCTGGGCGTGGTGGTGCAGGCTTGTAATCCCTGTGCTTGGGAGGCTGAGACAGGAGGATTGCACAGGTTTGAAGCCAGCCTCAGCTACTTAGTGAGGCTCTCAGCAACTTAGTAAGGCTTTCAGCAACTTAGTGAGACCCTGTTTCCAAATAAAATATAAAACAGGTCTGAGAGTATAGCCCGGAGGTAGAAAGTCTCTGGGTTCCACTCCCTGTACCACCAAAAATAAATAAATAAAGAATAAAAACATGGCTGGGGTGTAGCTTGGAGGTAGAACACTCCTGGGTTCCATCCCCAGTACTACAAAAAAAGAGTTGGAGATGTGGGAAAACTAGCACCAGTGGGCCCTGCTGGGGAATGTGAAATGGAGCAGTCACTACAAAGAACAGTGCATGGCAGCCCCTCAAAACACTAGGCATATATGTATCCAAGTGACTGTAAGGGGTCTCAGAGAGACCCCTGTGCACATGTTCACAGGAACATCACTCATGACAAAAAGAACAAGCATCCCAAGTCTCCACTGATGGAAGAATAGAATGCAGCATATATAACGGAATATTACTTGACCTTACAGGAAACCCTTCTACCTCTGGGCTACACTCCCAGACCTATTTTATATATTTTTTAAAATTTGGAAACAGGGTCTCTTAAGCCAGTGAGGCTGGCTTCAAACCTGCACGATCCTGGCTTCAAACCTGCACGAGGCTGGATTCGAACCTGTCTCCGCCTCCCAAGCATGGGGATTACAAGCATGCACCACCATGCCCAGCCTACAACATTCTTAAATCTTGAAAACATGCTAAGTGAAATCAGCAAGACACAAAAGGATGAATACTTAATTATTTAACTTATATGAAGTACTCAGGAAAAGCAAATTCATAGATGATAGGTTCTCAGGGGCCAGGTGAGGCTGGAATGGGACATCACTGTTAATGAGTAAAGAGCTTTATCTGGACTGATAATGGGAAGTGATAATTACATGGCATTTGAAAGTATTTAAAGCCAACTTAAACCAGCTAAAATGGCAACTTTTATGTATATCTTCTAACAGTGAAAAATCTAGATTAAAAATTACTTAGCTGGGCATGGTGGTACACACCTGTAATCCCAGTACTTGGGAGGCTGAAACAGGAGGATCACAGATTTGAGAGGCACCCTCAGCAAGTAGAGAGACTTGCACCAACCTAGTAGACCTTGTTTCCAAATAAAGTGCGTTGGGGGTGTAGCTCAAAGGTAGAATGCCTCTGGGTTCAATCCTCAGTGTGTACACACACATATACACGCACACACAAACACACACACTTCTTATACATAACTTTTTAATTTTGTGATACTGGAGATAGAACCCAGGGGCATTCTACCACCAAGCTACACCCCCAGTCCTATTTTTATTCTTTTTTTTTTTTTTTTTTTGCGGGTCTGGAGATGGAATCCAGGGGCATTTGACCTCTGAGCCACACCCCCCTATTTTTTCTTTCTTTTGAATTTTTTTTTGAGGTACCAGGGATGGGACCCAGAGGCATTTTACCTCTGAGCTACACCTCCAGCCCTATTTTTTATTCTTTATTTTGAAACAGGAGCTCACTGAGTTGCAAAGGGCCTCACTAAGTAGCTGAGGCTGTCCATGAACTACAATCCTCTAGTCTCAGCCTCCCGAATGCTAGGATTACAAGTGTGCGCCACCACGTCTGGCTTATTCCTTATTTTTAAACAGGGTCTCACTAAGTTGTGGAGGGCCTCACTAAGTGGCTGAGGCTGGTCATGAACCTGCAATCCTCCTTCTCAGCCTCCCAAGTACTGGGATTACAAGTGTGCATCACCATGCCAGTTTACGTAGTTTTTTTGTGTTTTGTTTTTTTCAGTACTGAGGAATGAACTCAGAGGCATCCTACCTCTGAGCTTTAACATAATTTTTTTCTTCTTTTAAAAGTAGAGCTGTAGCTGGGCGTGGTGGCGCATGCTTGTAATCCCCGTGCTTGGGAGGCAGAGACAGGAAGATCACAGGTTCATGACCAGCCTCAGATACTTAGTGAAGCCTGAAATTTAGTGAGAACTTGTCTCAAAAAAAAAAAAAAAAAAAAAAAGGCTAGGGTATAGGGGTGTAGCTCGAGGGTAGATTGACCCTGGGTTCCATTCCCAGTCAGCCAGCCTCCCTCCCTCTCTCTCTCTCTCTCTCTCTCTCTCTCTCTCTCTCTCTCTCTCTCTCTCACACACACACACACACACACACACACACACAAAGAGATGAAATCTTCCAATAAAAATGTAGGAATCCTTATTCAACTGACTTTTTTCTTTACCTGTTAACTGTTAGCTTTTCAGTGGATCCATAATCAACAAACTGTACCAGGACAGATAAAGGATTAAATTCTTTAATGGAAACAATCTTTGCTCTATACCATAACCCATCAGCATATTCTGCAAGGCAAGGCATTTCTGGAAAGACAGAAAAAGAAAAAAACATAAAACTGTCTTTTTCTTAAAATGTTTTTAATACAGAAAAGTACAAAGAAATAAATGTAACAACCAGGATTGGCTTCTCTTTCTGCCTGTATTTTATATACCCTCTTTTACTAATCCCTAAGGTGAAGCTTAGAAGGCAGGCACTTTCCCACCCTAAGTCCCAGTTCTTCTAACTCTGGTTTTGCGGTCACCTGGCACTGTCCTGCTTTCCTTGATCTCAAGTCTTAGTTTGGCCATCATCTTTCTGCAAAGGGTAACAAATATGGTTTCTGCAGTTCCTGTCTTCAACCATAATGGATTAAACTTCAGAAATTCAATTACATTCTTCTTGTTTACTATTCTTCAATGGTGTCTTAACAGTTTGCAACAGCACTACAATTTATAGGCCTTTCTGGTCTCAGAGCAACTCCTACATCATATCCTTAATTGAGTTACCTCAATACAATTACTTAAAACCTTAAAGCCTCACTGAGCATGGTGGCGCATGCTTGTAATCCTCGTGCTTGAGAGGCGGAGATAGGAGGATCACACAGGTTTGAAGCCAGCCGCGCTGGTTTAAGAGACCCTGTTTCCAAAAAGTAGGTCTGGGAGTGTAGCCCAGAGATAGAAGGGCTTCCAGGAACCCCAGTACCACCACCAAAAAAAAAAAAAAAAAAAAAAAAAGCCTCAGCTACTTAGTGAGGCTCTCAGCAACTTAGTGAAACCCTGATTCCAAACAAAATATAAATAGGTCTAGGAGTATAGCCTGAAGGTAGAAGGTCCATGGGTTCCACCCCCAGTACCACACACACACACACACACACACACACAAAAGATGTTTATTAAAGAGTTATTCCTTGCTGGGCATGGTGGTGCACACTTGTAATCCTAGTACTTGGGAAGCTGAGACAGGAAGATCACAGGTTCATAGCCAGCCTTAGCAACTTAAGCCCTCCACAATTTAGTGAGACACACGTATTCTTGAATAGAGTCACCAATAGAATAGTACTAGGTTTATTAGTATTACCTATCCTGCACTGTTAATAGTCCAACTTTTTAACCTTTCTAGCCTTAAAAATATGGCACAAGTTTTGTCTTTGTGTGTGTGTGTGTGTGTGTGTGTGTGTGTGTGTGTGTGTGTGTGTGTATTATTGGGGATTGAACCCAGGAGCATTCTACCTCTGAGCTATACCTCTAGCCTATTTTTAAAGTTTGAAACAGCTGGGCGTTTGGTGCATGCTTATAATCCCAGCATTTGGGAAACTGATACAGGAGAATCTGGGTTCGCAGACAGCCTCAGCTACTTAGTGAGGCCCTTTGCAACTCAGTGAGAACCTGTTTAAAAATAAAGAATAAATTCGGGCGTGGTGGTGCATGCTTGTAATCCCTGTGCTTGGGAGGCTGAGATAGGAGGATCGCACAGGTTTGAAGCCAGCCTTGGCTAGTGAGGCTCTCAGCAACTTAGTGAGATCCTATTTCCAAATAAAATATAAAATAGGTCTGGGAGTGTAGTCCAGAGGTAGGAAGCTCCTGGGTTCCACCCTCAGTACCACCAAAAATAAATAAATAAATAAAGAAAGAAAGAAAGAATAAAAAATAGGACTGGGATGCAGCTCGGAGGTAGAATGCCCCTGGGTTCCATCCCCAGACCACGGCAAAAACAAACAAACAACAACAACAAAAAACTAAGTTGTTGAGGCAATTCTGGAACCTGTTATCCTCCTGTCTCAGCCTCCCAGTACTAAGTTTTTGTCTCTTGAAAACAAAATTTACAAAAACCCAAAACTCCTAAGTTGTCATTTTAACCCCCAAAATTCCTTCAATATAAACTGCTTATTCATGAATTAATTTAATCACACATATATTTAAACTTCTATTAAAGTATAAAATACCCATTAAAATTAACAAATAGAAGCCAGGTGTGGTGGTGCACACTTGTAATCCCAGCATTTGGAAGGCTGAGACCAGAAGATCGCAGTTCGTGGACAGCCTCAGCTACTTAGTGAAGCCTTCCGCAACTTAGTGAGACCCTGTTTCAAAATAAAGAATAAAAAATAGGGCAAGGGATGTAGCTCAGAGGTCAAATGCCTCTTGGTTCCATCCCCAGACCTGCCAGAAAAGAAAAAAAAATTCATAAATAGAGCCAGGTATAGTGGTGCATGCTTGTAATCCCAGTACTTAAGAGGCTGATACAGGAGGATCACAGGTTTGTGGCCAGCCTCAGCTACTTAGTGAAGCACTCTGTGACTTAGTGAGATCCTGTTTCAAAAAAAACAAAAGAATAAAAAATAGGGCTAGAGGTATAGCTCACAAGTAGAATGTCCCTTGGTTCAATCCCCAGTACCACACACACACAAAATTCACAAATAATATATATCTAGACTCATGAGTTTACATTATCCACAGATTGCTTGATTTTATGACTTCTTGAGATGTGAACAGAAAGAGGAAGAATACATTCCTTCTGTACTATAAACCTAAGTGAAAAAATCCACCCTGCTGCAGAATGTGTTTATTTTTTCACTCCCTTGATGTTTATGAGCCCTACGTGTGCCAGGTATCCTAATTGCTGGTGATCCAGAGTCATTTTGAGTTCAGTGTGGTGAAAAAGCCTGTAATCCCAGTTACTGGGAGGCTGAGACAGGAGATCACAGGTTTGAGGCCAGCCTCAGCAACTTAGTGAGACTGTAAGCAACCTAAAAATACTCTGTTTCAAAATAAAAAAATAAGTGAGTCGTGGTGGCACATGCTTGTAATTCAAGTACTTGGGAGGCTAAGACAGAAAGGATCACAGGTGCGAAGTCAGACTCAACAAATAGTGAGACTTTCTCTTATCAACCTAATGAGACCTGTTTTAAAATAAAAATAAAACAGGCTGAGATGTAGCTTGAAAGTAGAATGCTTCTGGGTTCAGTCTCCAGTTTAACATATACACACACATTAACTTTAGAAAGAACCCACTTCCTCTTCCCATTAAAACAAAATCAAGCCAACCATGGTGACACATGCTTGTAATCCCAGTACTTGGGAGGCTGAGACGGAAGGATTTCAGGTTCGTAGCCAGCCTCAGCTACTTAGTGAGGTCCTCTGCAACTTAGCGAGACCTTGTTTCAAAATAAAGAAAAATAAAATAGGACTGAAGATATAGCTCTGAGGTAGTTCAATCCCCAGTACAGAGGAAAAAAATTGCTACAAATCCTATTTTATTAAAAAAGTAAGTATACCTGTTCTAAAATCTGTCAGAGGAGGGAACGTCTCCACATTCTTATTAAACCTCCGTAGTGCTTCTTCGAGGCTCTCGGATTCTGAATCGCAGCTGACTCCACTGTCATACGTGTCACTGTGATGGTTAAGCTGACTACAGTTTTCTATGGAATCAAGGCAAATGTACACCTAAGTGGGAAGAGAAAGGAAGAGACTTTCACATTTTGTACTTTTAGTGTCTGCTTACGTGGACAAAATCCCCAAGGCAGGTAGTCTCCTGCCTCTTCCACATCCTCACACTGACCAAGTGATCAAGACAACACTAGTGAAACAAGGTGTGGCTATTGAGACGAGACCTTGAGATACACAGCATATGTCTTATGGCATACTTGTTACAGGGATTGCATGCTCAGGGCAAGTGCAACCATACCTGCAGTAGGGTACTGGAAGGCCGTGTGTTTGGCACGTGGGTCTTTGTAGAAGTTAATTCTGCAGTCCTCACCATCATTTTTTTTTTTTTTTTTTTTTTTTTTTTGGTGTATGTGTGTGGTACTGGGGATGGAACGCAGGGACATTCTACCTCTGAGCTACACCCCCAGCCCTATTTTTTTATTCTTTTATTTGGAAATAGGGTCTCACTGAGTTGTGGGTGGCCTAAGTTGTTGAACCTGGCCATGAACCTGCAATCCTCTTGTCTCAGCCTCCCAAGTACTGGAATTATGAGTGTGTGACACCATGGTTGGCTTCACCATCATTTTTTATATGTGTGTGTTACTAGTGGTTTTCTATTTCTGAGCTGCATCCTCAGCCTATTTTATTTTTTCTTTATTTGAAACAGGGTCTTGCTAAGTTGTTGAGGCTGGCTGCAAACCTGTGATCCTCCTGTCTCAGTCTCTCAAATTCTGGGATTACAGGTATGTGCTACCATGCCTCACTTATTTTTTATATTTTTTAACTTTCTTTGTGTGGTACTGGGGATGGAACCCAAGGGCATTCTATCTCTGAGCTATACCCCCAACCATATTTTTTTAAAAAGCAAATAAACCTTAAAGTGGGCGTGGTGTTGCACACTTATAATCCAGCATTCAGGAGGGTGAGTCTGGAGAATTGCAATTCGCAGACAGCCTCAGCTACTTAGTGAGGCTCTTTGCAACTCAGTGAGACCCTGTTTCAAAATAAAAAATAGGGCTATGGGTGTAGCTCAAAGGTAGAATGCCCCTGGGTTCCACCCCCAGTACTGTAATAAATAAATAATATAACTTTTTAAAATTTGAAGCAGTGTCTCAATAGTTTAATGAGTTTCACTATTTGCTGAAGCTGTCCTTGAACTGAGTCCTGTCTCAGCCTCCCAAGCACTGGGATGACAGGCATACACTACCAGACCGACCGACTGCCTTTACTCTCTCTCTCTCTCTCTCTCTTTCTTTCTCTCTCTCTCCCTCTCTCTCTTTCTTTCTTTCTTTCTTTCTTTCTTTCTTTCTTTCTTTCTTTCTTTCTTTCTTTCTTATTTTTGGTGGTACTGGAGATTGAACCAGGGGCATTCTACCTCTTAGCTACAACCCCAGCCCTATTAAAAAACAAAAACAGAAAAACAAAACAAACAAACAAACAAAAAAAAAAAAAAAACAGGCATTGTGGCGCATGCTTGTAATTCCAGCTCTTAGGAGGCTGAGACAGGAGGAGCACAGGTTTGCAGCCAGCCATAGCTACTTTATGAGGCTGTCTGCAATTTAGTGAGACCCTGTTTCAAAAATAAGGAATAAACTATAGGGCTGGAGGTGTATCTCAGAGGTAGAATGCCCCTGGGTTCAATCCCCAGTACCACCAAAAACAAAACCAAAAAAACAAGAAACAAAAAAAAATTTTTTTTTAATCTAAAACAGTGTCTTACTAATTTGATGAGAGTCTCACTACTTGATGAGGCTGTCCTGGAACCTGTGGATTCTCTTGTCTCAGCCTCCCAAGTATTGGGATTATAGGCATGCGTCACCAGGTCCAGCTTTATTTATTTATTTTTGGTGGTAACTGTACTAGTATTGGGGAGAGGTTTTAAAATGTATTAATGTACCAGTATTGGGAAAGATTTCCAATTTAAAAAATATATCGTCTATACTAAAGAAAGCCAGGAGGGCAAGAAGAAGGGACTTGTAATTTACATTTCTAAAGAGAAGGAAGAAAGCTGGAGCCAGGGAAGAGGTTTCTTTACATTTCTGAGAGACAAATGGAGAAGCAATTTAACACATCTTGGGGGTAGAACAAAGGTGGAGAGGTCTGTGTCAGGAAGGCAGGACTGCCCCCCCCCCCCCCCCCGCCGCAGAATTGGTCTGGACAAAAACACTCAGTAAACTGGAGTTCTTTGGTATATTCATTCGAATTGCCCCCCTGTGCCACTTTCAGGCACAGAGCTGTGACTATCTCCTGTATTTCTATCTTTTTAATAGACTTCTTTAAATCTTCAGCAACTGGCCGGGCGTGGTGGCGCATGCTTGTAATCCCCGAGCTTGGGAGGCGGAGACAGGAGGATTGCGCTGGTTCGGAGCCAGCCTTGCTGGCTTAAGAGACCCTGTTTCCAAATAAAAAAAATATAAAATAAATCTGGGAGTGTAGCCCGGAGGTAGAAGGGCTTCCAGGAACCCCAGTACCACCAAAAAATAAAAATAAAAATAAAAAATAAATAAATCTTCAGCAACTGTCCACGCTATGCATATTTATTCTTAGTTTAGGACAAGAATCCATTTTTTTTTCTGTTTTTGGTCTTTTTGGGTTTTATTGTGGTTTGAGGGAAAGTGTGTCCAGGACCCTAGCAGGGGTTCACAGGGAACAGTTTCCCCACAACCATATTCTCCCAATCTGTAACATTTTTGGCACCCGTGGGGAATTCTATACTGCTAAAGGTGACTCCAGCCGATGGTGGCCCTAAAGCCACTGCATCTTGAAGGTCAGTAACCCTCCCCAAAATGGAACCAGATCCTGAAGGATGACTGGGTTTCTGGTGCCGACGGGCTCTCTGAAATCCATGCAGACCCCCCTGCCACGGACCAGCTACGGCAGAATCTCCAGGGGAGGGGAGAATTCCCCATTAAATAGTGTAGAGGACAATAGTGGACTGAGGACCTACTCCTGGCTTACTACAAGGCTTAGTGGCAGCCAGTACATGATCTGGGATCCGCACCCTTCGGGGGTAAGATCCTTGCTGCCTATGCCTATGTAAGGAGAGCAGGGCCAGTGCTTGGTCCTTATTGAGGCTTCTCGGAAACCACTATTGTCTTGTTAGGCCCAATGAGTGCCCATCCATTCTGCCCACATCACAGACAGGACACTTTGTTAAAATCCATATACAAAGTTAAATCTAAGAGAGAAATGCTCATGGCCCACCTGCAGAAAGCTCCCCAAACAGGAGATACTAGCCAGCACCCATCTCTAAAATGGTAGTGAGTTTTTTTCTGTGGTTTAAAACAGGTTCTAGGGAAATAAGCTAGCTTGTTTTTAGAGACAGCATCTAGGAAGCGTTGCCATTGGCAACCGCAGCCACGCTAATAGTTCTGAATCCCCAGGAATTAAGGGAAGCATAAATGGGTATTGCTTTTCCAAGAGCTCAAAAAGAAAAAAGAAAACACTAGTAAAAGCTTCAGCCAGATAACTGCCAGGCAGGTCTGCTAGGTGAATGGCCACACCCAGGGGACATTGTCTGGCCACACCCAGGGGACATTGTCTGGCAAACAGGCAGCTATAGCTCTATTTGCATAAGAAAAGCCCTCAGGAAAGAGAGCTGAGGAGGAGGCCACGCCCCGCTGCTGGCCACTGGGAGCTCAGAGGCCCTTCAGAAGTGAAACAGATACAAGGAAGCAAATTATTAACACCTTTTTTTTTTTTGGAAAATGGCAATATTTTCAGCTAGAAAACCTCATTGAGAGATGAGATAGGTGCTGTGAATGTCCAGTGGGCAAAGCAGGAGGGAGGTAGCTTAACTTCACATTTGCCCCGGCTTTCGGGTGAACAGTAATGCCACACACTGCTCCATGATGTTCCAGCTGGATGCCCCCAGCTGGACCACTGGCTTTAGGAGTACAGGGAACTTCATCCAGACAGAGAAAGGCAATACAAACCGCTCTCTGTCTTAAGATGAGACTTCAGCAATATCCTAAATGCTAGGTAATTCATTGGTTTTTGAGTGGTAAGCTCTGGGGGGTGGAGGTGACCTTGCCCAGACAGGCCACTAAAACCACACCCTGTCTTTCTGAAGGGGGATTCCAACAATCCAAAGTAAGTGTCGTATCTCCACTCGTAGGTGTTCTCCAAAGCGGAGGAAAAAGCTGGATCCCAAACGCTAAAGAAGGCTCTAGGGTTTTTTCTACACCCAAGTAGGGCCACAGTATGCACTGGGGGACAAAGACACGTAGCCATGTCAGGGAGGTTTAAATTATAACACTATTCAGCAACTAGATCTATTTGGTTAAAAAAAAAAAGAGGAAAGATAGATAAAAGTAGCTTATCTTCAGCTGTTCTTTAACTTCAGAGACCACCCAGATTTCTTTAATGATTGCAGGGTTAAGACAATTCCCAAAACGCAAAAGTTCTTTAACACTTGAGCCTGGCCACAATGAAGCCGGATCATTCCAGGTGCAGCTTCAGCAGCCTGGAATCCTCAGGGTCTTAGTGCTGTCAGATTAGTTTCCAATTGGTTTCACCTGCGGGCCTCATACCAACTGGAGAGGAGAGTTTAGAGTTCGATCTGTTCATACACAGTTTTCTTTTACAGGCTGAGTTTAAGGCTATAACACCTATTCAAAACAATAAGTGCTAGCATTATTAGTTAATTCTTTACCCGGTAGAAGGGAAGGCCATCCTCAGACAAAGTCTTTTTTTTTTTTTTTTGGTGGTACTGGGGTTCCTGGAAGCCCTTCTACCTCCGGGCTACACTCCCAGACCTATTTTACATTTTTTTATTTGGAAACAGGATCTCCTAAGCCAGCACGCGCAGCTGGCTTCGAACCTGCGCCATCCTCCTGTCTCTGCCTCCCAAGTGCGGGAATTACAAGTGTGTGCCACCACGCCCGGCTCTCAGACAAAGTCTGATACTGCAGGCTGCCATTTCGGTTTAACAGGGACTTGAAAAGGGAAAGACAGACGGACAAAAGCCATTTAAGGATTCTGGCTGAATGCAGAAGCCTAGGCTCAAGTTTGTTTAAGGGTGAAAAGCAAGGGCAACTTGGGGGGGGGGCTTATCAGGCCAGCCCTAAGCCATCTCTTAATTCAAGATTTAGCCTACAGCATCCAGAATGACCTTTCATTCTTCCATTCTTAGCCATACCAGAGATTTTAGCTCCTCTGCTAACCAAGTGATATGTCAGAAAACAATTTTTTTTCCTTTTGCTGGCTGCACTAAAGTTATTGCTCAAAGATTTTCTAAAAGTTATTTTCTTTAACAAAATCAATGTTTTAAGACACTAGGAATGTTTTTATGATGCCATGGATTTCTGTGATAATGTATAAAATAGGTTTAAAGTATATGGTTAAATAGAAAATGCATTGTCTTTAATATTATGCCTTTTGCAAAATTTTAAGGTGCTCGTGGTATTCACCTAATGTCTTAATTTCCCAAGTGATCTATGGTTCAATTATTAAGTTAAAAAATGCCTAATGCAATGCTTTAAAATGCTCTTAACTACATAAGTTTTAAAGTAACACTTAAGTCTTTTAAAGGGGTTTTTGTTATAATTGCTGGCATATAAACAACATTATTAAATGGTATGTTTTTTGTTTGCTTGTATGTAACAACAAAAGACAGATATAGAGAGTCTATAGATGTATTTCTTTATATGTTGGTAAATACACAAAAAAGGAAATTTTGTGAGACTAAGAAAGCAAGTTATAAAGTGTTGGTGGAATGTTCATTTGTTTCTAAGTTTTATCCTAAGATTGTCCCAAATGGGGGAAAAAAAAAGGACCAGGATAGAAAAATCAAGAGGGTTAAAGCAAGTTACAGGTGTATGTGGTACATTGAAGGGTGTCTGTCCATGGTATGTTTGTTTTGCATATGTGATGAAGATAGATTATTAAAAACAAATCAATTCTGTGGCCCGTGAATGGCCAGCTTGTCTCAGGGCAATGGCAGCAGTAGGGATTTTGATTCTGGAGGCCCGAAAACTAACATTAGAGCAACCCCTCATGGTACAAACCCCTCATGACCTCTAAAGCTCATTAAAATCCAAGAGACATTTATAGCCGCATTCTTAAATACCAGGCTATCTTTATGGAGAGGTCAGACATAGAACTTAAGAAATACACTACCCTTAACCCCTCCACCTTTCTGCCTGAGGATTCCAAGGGCCTGGTCCATTCCTGTGAGGAAACATTAGCCCATCTCTGGGCTCCTAGACCAGATCTTTCAGACAGGCCTCTTCTAAACCCTGATGAGAAATTATTTACTGATGGCAGTGCTTTTGTAAATGAATGAGTATGGTATACGGGCTAAAGGGGACTGCTTACATCATCAGGATCCCCCATTAAACATAAGTCCCAAATTCTAGACTTATGCGGGGCAGTCCCAAAACCCAAACAAGTGGCTATCTTACATTGTTAGGGTCAAAGAGAAACAGACCTTGTTTCTCAGGCTAATACCTTAGCCGATAGAGCAGCACGAGAGGCTGCCAGCCATCCATGTCACACACTCTGCCCTGTCCTGTGGGAAGGATTCCTGCTGCCTAATGTGAGACCAGTGTATTCCCAAGAGGAAAGCGCTATAGCCCAGCTGCAAGGATATAAGATGGATAGTAGGGAATAATGAATTACATCTAACAATAAACTCTGGGTTCCCCAGAGCATACAATGGAAGGTACTTAAAACTCTCCATCAGATGCACCATTTGGGAAGAGATAATTCCTTGAAACTGGCTTCAAGGTTATTTACTAGAGGAAAAAGTTACAGCAAACTATGAGTCACATGGTGCTGAGATGTAAAATTTGTCTTAGAGTTAACCCTAAAAATGACTTGTTAAGCCCGCCAGGAAAGCAACTGAGGGGCACATATCCAGGTGAGGATTGGCAGCTTGATTTCACTCACATTCCTGGGGGTAAAAGGCATCGGGTAATGTTAGTTTTAGGTGATACCTTTACAGGATGGGTGGAAGCTTTTGCTTGTAAATAAAAAAGGCCCAGGAGGTTATAAGGATATTACTCCAAAAAGTATTCCCTGTTTTGGAGTTCCCCACTCATTAGAGTGGTAATGGACTAGCATTTAAATCGGAAGTCACTCAATATATCATACAAGCTCTGGGAATAGATTTTAATTTTCACTGTGCCTGACATTCCCAGTCCTCAGAAAAAGTAGAAAGGACAAATGGGATTTTAAAGCGGCACCTTCTCAAACTAGCCAGGAGGTACAGGCCTCCTGGTGGCAATTCCTTCCAATGGTCCTAATATAGATTCGTTATATCGCCTAGCCAATTGAATCTCACCCCCTTTGAAAAGCTATATAGAAGACCTTTCCTGACTCAAGATATAGTCTTAGCAACGTCCTTCGCAACTCAGTGAAACCCTGTTTCAAAAGTAAAAAGACTAAAAAATAGGGCTGGGGGTGTAGCTCAGAGGTATAATACCCCTGGTTTCCAACCCCAGTACCACAAAAAAATTAATAATAATAATAATAATAATGAAAGAAAGAAAGAAGGAAAGAAAGCCAGCCTGATGTTCTGGTGCACGCTTGTATCCCAGTACTTGGGAGGAAGAGATAGGACAAGTATAGGCAGATCACAGGTTCAAGGTCCACCTCAGCTATTTAGTGAGGCCCTCTGCAACTCAGTGAAATCTTGTTTCAAAATAAAGAATAAAAAGTAGGGCTGAAAGTATAGCCCCAGAGGTAGAATGTTTCTGGGTTCAATATCCAGCACTGCAAATAAATAAATAAAAATAAAATAAAAAACAGGGCTGGGAGTGTGTAGCTCAGAGGTAAAAATGCCCCTGAGTTCAATAAAAAAAACAAGAAGTTTCCTTATGTGAGTGAGTGTGCATGTGTGTTGGTAGTGGTACTAGGGATTGAACCTATGGGCATTCAACCTTGGAGCTACACCTGACCCTATTTTATTTACGGTACTGGGTGTACCAGTATTGGGAATGGCCTAGAAAGATTTGAGAAAACTCTGATTATTAATATACTTCAGAAATAATTGTGTCAAAATGGCAGACCTTGAGAGAGAAAGGCTTAGCTTTGGTCAGAAAGCAAACTGCTACTGAAACTTAGATTGACTTAGCTAAAAGTAATTAGCAAGTCAATAGGAGATGGAAACTAGGCCTTTCTCTGTCTAAAGACAGATCTACATGATTAGATAAGCTAGCTAGGATGGGAGGAGGAGTTGACCTTCTGAAAGGAGACACCTTGCCACACCTTGCTGGGGGAGGAACCTTACAGGGTAAGGGGAGGTACTTTACAGGGAAGTTCACTATGTCAGAATTATGTAAACAAGATGGAGGTCATGGGTATAAAAAGTCTGGTCCACCAGGCGTGGTGGCGCACGCTTGTAATCCCCGTGCTTGGGAGGCAGAGACAGAAAGATCACGCAGGTTCGAAGAGACCCTGTTTCCAAATAAAAATGTAAAAATAGGTCTGGGAGTGTAGGCCGGAGGTAGAAGGGCTTCCAGAAATCCCAGTGCCACCAAAAAAAAAAAAAAAAAGTCTGGTCCACATTCTATATCTTGGAGGTGGTAAACTGGCTCGGACCACCCCCCCCATGCCATTCTGACATGGGGCTATAACTATCTTCTGTATTTCTATCATTTTCTCTTTTTCTTTTCTCTCTCTCTCTCTCTCTCTTTTTTTTTTTTTTTTTTTTTTTTTTTTTGTTTCTTTGGGAAGTTTTCGGAAAATTATTCCCAGGGGTCTAACAAAGATCCCTGGGAACAGTTTCCCAAACCATAATGCTGGGGGTGGAACCCAGGAACATTCTACACCCGAGCTATACCCCCAGCCCTATTTTTTATTCTTTATTTTGAAACAGGGTCTGAGTTGCAAAGGCCTAAGTAACTGAGACTGTCCATGAACCATGATCCTCCTGCCTCAGCCTACCAAATGCTGGGATTACAAGTGTGCACCACCATACCTGGCTCTATTTTTATTTTATTAGATTCTATTTTATTTTATTTTATTTTAGTGGTACTGGGGGTGGAACCAAGGAGCTTTCTACCTCGGGGCTATACTCCCAGACCTATTTTATATTTTATTTGGAAACAGGGTCTTACTGAGTTACTGAGAACCTCACTAAGTAGCTGAGGCTGGCTTCGAACCTGTGCAATCCACCTGTCTCAGCCTCCTACGCGGGGATTACAAGCGTGCACCACCATGCCCGGCTATTTTTTATTTTGAAACACAGTTCTGCTACTAAGTTGCTGAGAGCTTCAGTAGGTTACTGAGAAAGTGGCACTGAGTGTGTGAGGCTGATAAGTGGTACAGGAAAATACAAAGCAGGCTAAGTGCTCTAAGAATTTGGTGAAGGAAAAGACACAAGAGTGAGATTTTTAAGATTTCATAGGATAAAAGAGATCCACCTTAAAAGTCTCAATAATTGATATAAATCTAACTGAATAAAAGCATAAGACACTGTGACCCCGGTAGGTGCTTAAAAAGTAACTGCCAGCTGGGCATGGAGGTTCACGCTTGTAATCGCTTGTAATCACAGCATTTGGGAGTCTGAGACTGGAGGATCGTGGTGGTTTGTGGACAGCCTCAGCTACTTAGTGAGGCCCTTTGCAACTTAGTGAGACCATGTTTCAAAATAAAGAATAAAAAATAGGTCTGGGGTGTAGCTTGGAGGTAGAATGTCCCTGGGTTCCATCCCTAGGACCACAAAAACAAACAAACACACATCCTAACTGCCTTCTGAAGGCTAACTAGAGGTCATTGCTTATCAGGTTTCACAGTCAGCAATCTAAAGAAGTGATCCCAGGACTCAGGAGGCAGAGACAGGAGGATAGGCCAGCCTCAGCAATTTTATAGAGGCCCTGTTTCAAAATTTAAAAAGGAGAGGGATGTAACTCAGAGTATCATGAACACAAAAAAGAGGTGGTGAAGAGGCAAGTCCATTGACTAAGACTAAGGTTACAGCCATGCTTAACTACATCCATGTCAGCTCCTTGGCTTACTTCATTAGGCGAGACAACATGCTTCACTTGGACAGCATACAGCTCTTCTGGAGGAGGCAGAGATGAAGGCAAATAGAGTGGTAAAATAGGAGTTCCCGTTTCAGATGAAAGCAATTCCTGAAATACCACAAAAAGTTCAGATTTAAGAATGACATAGCTGGGCATGTTGGCACATGCTTGTAATCCTAACATTTGGGAGGCTGAGACAGGATCATGGTTCATGGGCAGCCTCAGCTACTTAGTGAGTCCCTCTGTAACTTAGTGAGACCCTGTTTCAAAATAAAGAATAAAAACAGGACAGGGAGTATAGCTTGGAGGTTGAATACCCCTGGGTCCCATTCCCAGTACTGCAAAAAAAAAAAAAAAAAAAAAAAGAATGACTGACAGTTACAGCCAAGCATGGTGGTGTGCCCTTGTAATTCCAGTACTTGGAAGGCCGAGATAGGAGGATCCCAGGTTCACAGCAAGCCTCAGCAATTTGTGAAGCCCTCAATAGTTCTGTGAGATCTTGTTTAAAAACAAAGAATAAAATAGGGCTTAGGATGTAGCTCAGAGGCAGAATGCCCAAGTTTAATCCTCAGTGCCAAAAAAAAAAAAAAAAAGGAATGCCAGTTAAAAACTTGACTGACTGCATTACAAAACTTCACTATGATGTTAATTCACTTTCAAGTAGAGAAGGCAAGCTCTCCTAGATAACAAATATTTCAATATGATTTTGGAGTCAAAGAAACAAAATGTGTTGGCCAAAGATCTTTACCATTTTTTTATATGTGTGTTATTGGGGTGGGTACTGAGGATTGACCCCAGGGGCATTCTACATCTGAGCTACACTCCCAGCACTATTTAATTTTTTATTTTATTTTTTTGTAGTACTGGGGATAGAAGCCAGGGGCCTTCTACCTCCGGTCTATATTTCCAGACCTATTTTTTTTATATTTTATTTGAAATCAGGGTCTCTTAAGCCAGCTGAGGCTGGCTTTGAACCTGCACGATCCTCCTGTCTCAGCCTCCCAAGCGCGGGGATTACAAGCGTGCACCACTGCACCCAGCTTAATTTTTTATTTTGAAATAGAGTCTCACCAAGTTGTGGAGGTCGAATGCCCCTGAGTTCTATCCCCAGACCCACACACACACACAAAAAAAAAAAAAAAAAAAAAGAAAAGAAAAGAAAAGAAAAGAAAAGAAATGAAATGACATTCTACTAATAAAGCATACTTGTAATCCTAGTACTTACATGGCAGGTTCATGGCCAATCTCAGCTACTTAGTAAGGTCATCCACAATTTAGTGAGACTCCGTTACAAAATAAAAAATAAAACGGGGCATGGTGGTGCCCGCTTATAATTCCAGTACTTGGGAGGCTGAGACAGGAGGATCGCAGGTTCGAGGCCAGCCTCAGCTACTTAGTGAGGCCCTCTGCAACTTAGTCAGACCCTGTTTCAAAATAAAGAAAAAGCCGGGCATGGTGGCTCACGCTTGTAATTACAGCATTCGGGACGGAGACCAGAGGATTATGGTTCAAAGACAGCATCGGCTACTTAGTGAGGCCTTTCACAACTCCGTGAGACCCTGTTTCAAAATAAAAAGACTAAAAAAAATCTAGGGCTGGGGTTGTAGCTCAGAGGTATAATGCTCTGGATTCCATTCCCAGTACCACACATAAAAAATAATAATGATGATAATAATACAAAAATAATAATAATAGCTGGATGTGGTAGTGCACGCTTGTAATCCCAGCATTCGGGAGGCTAAGACCTAAGAGGATCATGGTTTGCAGACAGCCTCAGGTACTTAGCAAACCACTTTGCAACTCAGTGAGACCCTGTTTTAAAAATAAAAAGACTAAAAAATAGGGCCGGGGTACCGCTCAGAGGTACAATGCCCCTAGGTTCCATCCCCAGTACTGCAGACAAAAAAATAAATAAAAAAATAGGGCTGTGGGTGTGGCTTAGAGGTAGAATATCCCTGTGTTCAATCCCCAGTACTGAAAAAAAGCTTATTTATTAAAATTCTTTTTTTAACAGTTTATTATGATTTATTTTATTTAACAATCTAAGAAGTTCGCAGCCATCAGAAGCTCCAGTGCAATTTCAGTTGCAATTGGGAATTCAGGAATCTTGGTGGAGCTGTTAGTGTAACAAACCTTGTAGGTAAAATACATGCATACTTTTGATAGCACATGAGAAGGGCTCTCTCTAAAGTTTACTTCATTGGTTTCATTTTCAGCAAACTGACCTGGGCCACTCAACATGGCTTTTATTGTTCCTGATATAAGTGCATATTCTCTTTTTACAATAAATTCATGACCATTTGAAGATATCAATTTGACATACACAGCATCAGGGCCTTCACAGCCACCATAAGTTTTCTCTTCTCCATCCATTATGTGCTTATAAAATTCTACTTTGCTTCCACAGGAACTTTAGTACTTTCCTGGTAAAGATGGGATGCAGTGTGCTGCTGACTCAGGCTGTGGAAAGTCTAAAATTCTTTTTTTATTCTTTATTTAGAAACAAGGTCTGAGTTGCAAAGGGCCTTACTAAGTAGCTGAGGCTGGACAAAAGGCACAAGCAACAAAAGAAAAAACAGCCCAGCATGGTAGTGCACACCTATAATCCCAATAGTTGGGAGGTTGAGACAGCAGGATGTTAGGTTCATGGTCAGCCTTAGCTACTTAGTGAGGCTCTCAGCAACTTAGTAAGACCTTGTTTCCAAGTAAAAAATAAGGCTGAATGTGTTGGTGCATGCTTGTGATCCAAGTACTTGGAAGACCAAGACAGAAGGATTGCAGGTTCTAGGCCAGTCTCAGCAATTTTGAGAGGCCCTCTACAACTTAGTGATACTCTGTTTCCAAACAAAAAATAAAATAGGGTTGGGGGTATAGCTCAGAGGCAGAATGCCTCCAAATTTAACCCTTAGAAAGGAATAACAAGAAAAAGAAGAAGAAAAAGAAGAGCAGCATTGGTGGCGCACGCTTGTAATCCCAGTACTTGGGAGGCTGAGATAGGAGGATCGCACAGGTTTGAAACCAGCCCCAGCTATTTAGTGAGGCTCTCAGCAACTTAGTGAGACCCTATTTCCCAAAAAATATATATAATAGGTCTGGGAGTGTAGCCTGAAGTTTTACAAGCCCCTGGGTTCCATCCCCAGTAACACATACACAGAAAGAAAGAAAGAAAGAAAGAAAGAAAGAAAGAAAGAAAGAAAGAAAGAAAGAAAGAAAGAAAAAAGAGCAGCAGCAACAGTGCTGGTGGCACATGTCTGTAACACTAGTATTTAGAAGGCTGAGACAGGAGGATCACAGATTCAGAGCCAGTCTCAACAACTTGAGACACTCTGCAACTTAGTGAGACTCTATTTCAAAATAAAGAATAAACTTGGGCTGGGGTACAGCTTGGAGGTAAAATGCCCCTAGTAGTATACACACACACACACACACACACACACACACACAAAAAAAAAAAAACAAAACAAAACAAAACAAAAAAACCCTAAACTTCATCAAAGGTAAAAGCTTTGGTGCTTAAATGGTATGATAAATAAAGTGAAAAGAAAGAACAGGGCGTGGCAGCACCTGCTTGTAATCCCAACATTTGGGAGGCTGAGACAGTAGAATTGTGGTTCGTGGACAGCCTCAGCTTCTTAGTGTGGCTCTTTGTAACTCAGTGAGACCCTGTTTCAAAACAAAGAATAAATAATAGGGCTGGGAGTGAGGCCTGGGGCTAGAATGTCCCTGGGTTCCACCACAGTACTGGGGGCACGGGAGTAAAAAGACAACCCACAGAAGAGTAGGAGAAATTTTGCAAATCTTGTATCAGAAAAAGGGACTTGTACATAGGATATATAAAGAACTCTTAAGTCATGTGTAGTGGCACTCATCTGTAATTACTTGGGGTGAGACAGGAGGATCTCAGGTTTGAGGCCAGCCTCAGGAACTTAGTGAGAACTTGTTTCAAAATAAAAAAGGTCTGTAAGTACAGCTTAAAGGCAGAATGTCCTTTAAGTTACCTTTACGGTACTGGTTGAACCCTCAGTACCATAAAAACCTCTTACAACTCACCAGGCATGGGCATGGGTATGGTGGCACATGGTTATAATCCCCGCGCTTGGGAGGCAGAGACAGGAGGATCACACAGGTTCGAAGCCAGTCACTCTGGCTTAAGAGACCCTGTTTCCAAATAAAAATATAAAATAGGTCTGGGAGTGTAGCCCGGAGGTAGAAGGGTTTCATCCCTAGTACCACCAAAAAAAAACAAACAAACAAACCAAAAAAACAAAAAAACCAAAACAAAAAAAAACTCTTACAACTCAACAACAAAAATAAAGTCCAACCAAAAATAGGCAGTGGATTTAAACAGATTTTTCCAAAGAAGACATAAATTAGCAATAACCACATGAAAAGATGCTTAAAATTATTTATCATCAGTGAAATGCATATACACAAACCACAACACATCCAAGGATGGACTAAAAAAGTCAGATTACAAAAGCTAGTGAAGACAGGGAGTAAATAGAACCCTACACATACCTAGTGTGAATTTGAACTGGTACATTCACTTTGGGGAAATCTTACAGTTCCTTAAAATGTTAAGCACAGTTACTTTAAAACTCAGCAGTTCTACTCTACTTGGGTATGTACCTAAGAGAATGGAAAACATATGTCCACAAAAAAACTTGCATATAGATAGTCACAGCAGCAATTAACTCTCGATCACCATAAGGTAAACACAAATCAATAGATGAATAAAAACTGGGCGTGGTGGTGCAGCTTGTAATCCCAGCATTTGGGAGGCTGAGACCGGAGGATCGCAGTTCACGGACAGCCTCAGCTACTCAGTGAGGCCCTCTGCAACTCAGTGAGATCCAGTTTCAAAATAAAGAATAAAAAATAGGGCAGGAGCCAGGTGTGGTGGTGCATGCTTGTAATCCCAGCATTTGGGAGACTGAGAAAGAAGGATCACAGTTCGAGGACAGCCTCAGCCGTTTCAAAATAAAGAATAAAAAAATAGAACTTGGGTTATAGCTTGGAGGTAGAATGGCACTGGGTTCCATCCCCGGTACCACACACACACACACACAAAAGGCAGTTATAAAATTCCTTCTTCCAGATCCTGTGTCAGATTCTTTATGTTGATGAAGCGTGAAATGTTCCTTAAATAGATTGCAACTTACCTCAATTCTTATTTCCCATCTTTCCTCATCTTTTTTATTGTAATCTGATGGTTTCTGAAATAATATAGCATTATTAATGAGTAAAACCAACTCTAGCTAGAGTATTATCTTAAAGCACCCTTACATTTCATCCTCACTAAATTCGAGTGCATGTTCTTATTGACATTCATTTAAATTTCAGATTAACAACTGAGCATAGTGGCGCATGCTTGTAATCCCAGTACTTGGGGGACTAAAACAGGAAGATTGCAGGCAGCCTCAGCTACTTAGTGAGGCCCTCCACAACTTAGTGAGATCCTGTTTCAAAATAAAGAATAAAAAACAGGGCTGGGGTGTATCTTAGATGGGTGTAGAATGCCCCTGTGTTTGATTCCCAGTACCTCCAAAAAAAAAAAAAAAAGATTACCTTCAAGAAAATCTAATGATTCAAATAAGAGTAATACTTACATTTCAACTGTAGGAATCCTGAAATTTATGCTAGATACCTGACAGTGGTAATTAGTTTACTTATTTATTTACTTATTATGGCATTAGGGATTGAATCTTGGGGCATTCTACCTTCAAGTTACAACCCCAGCCCTATTTTATTTTTATTTTGAAACAGGGTCTCGCTAAATTGATGAGAGCCTTACTATTTGCTGAGGCCTGGTTTCAGACCCACGATCCTCCTGGTTTCCATCCCCAGTACTGAAAAAAAAAATTAAAAATGGAAGTCCCAGGCACCTGGAATTGGCTGACATGAAACTCAAACTATGGCTCTAAGTTTCTCATGGAAAATCAAATGTAATCCCAGTACCGCCAAAAACAAACAAACAAAAAACCACTGGATACCAAATGTTTTTGGTCCTTTTTTTTTCTTTTGTGGTTCTTGAGGATTGAACAGCAGGAACATTCTTTCTATAGGCTATACCCTTTCCCCTAGTCTTTTTTTTTTTTTGGTGGTACTAGGGGTAGAACCCATAGGCTTTCTACCTCTGGGCTATACTCCCAGACCTTTTTACATTTTATTTCGAAACAGGGTCTCACTAAGTTTCTGAGAGCCTCACTAAGTAGCTGAGGCTGGCTTCGAACCTGCGTGATCCTCCTATCTCAGCCTCCCAAGCGCAGGGATTACAAGCGTGTGCCACCACGCCCGGTTTACCCCCCTAGTCCTTTCAAAGATTTTTTTGTTTTGTTTTGAAACAGGATCTCACTTGGTTGCTGTGAGTCTTGCTGAGGCTGTCCTCAAACCTGTGATCCTCCTATTTCAGCCTTCCAAGTATTAGGATTACAGGCATGCTTCACTACACCCACCTTCATTAGGTTTGAAAAGACAGAAACATTCATGGAATCTTTTTTTTTTTTTTTTTTAGGCGGTACTGGGGATGGAACCCAGGGGCATCATTCTACCTCCGAGAGATACCTCTAGCCCTAGTTTTTATTCTTTATCTGGAAACAGGGTCTGAGTTGCAGAGTACCTAAGTACCTGAGGCTGTCTGCAAATTGTGATCCTCCTGTCTCAGCCTCCAGAAAGCTGGGATTACAAGTGTGAGCCACCACATCCAGTTTAATGGAATCTTAATGTAAATGAAGGTCCCCCCCCCCCCAACACACACACACAAAAGGTAACACAGTGCATCGCTTTCTCAACAAAGAACTTACACAGTTTCAGACTTTTTTTTTCTACTGGGGATGGAACCCAGGGTCATTCTACCTCTAAGCCATGCATAAGCTCTTATTTTATTTTTATTTCGAAACAGTCTTAATTAGGTTGATTAGAGTCTCCCAGTCTCCCTACTTGCTGAGACTGTCCTCAAACCCAGGATCTTCCTGTCTCCACCTCCCAAATACTAGGATTAAAAGTATACACTACCACACCCAGCTCAGCTTCAAACTCTTAATAGATCAGATATGTAGTTAAGACATGAGATAAAATGTGAAATTTTAACCAGAATAATTTTTATATAGTACAGATTTTTATAGAAAAGGTACTTACTTCTTTAAATATTTCCTCACAATGTTCAAAAGTGCAATATTTATGATGTGCCATAAAGTAGGAGAGTGACATCCCATCAAAATAGAGATGAATAGATAGCTTCCCCCATGGATTTTCAGGCAATTCCTATTTAAGTTCAAATAAAGAAGACTATAGCTATAAATAGTCTATTTGATATATAAACTTATACAGTCAGCAAATATCAAGTTAGACTTTTGACAATACCAATATAACAGTTTGACGAGTGGTTCATTTCATAGAATTTCTTCCTGGTAATCTGACAGGTTATGAAGCAGTAATTTATGTCAAATATATTTGTATGTCCATACAGTAGAGTATTTACATCATCTGTGTGTGTGTGTGTGTGTGTGTGTGTTACTGAAGATGGAACCCAGAGGCATTCTACCTCCAAGCTATACTCTCAGCCCTATTTTGTATTTGGAAACAGGGTCTCAATGAGTTGCAGAGGGTCTAAGTAGTTGAGGTTGTCCTCGAACCGTGATCCTCCTGTCTCAGCCTCCCAAATGCTGGGATTACAAGCATGCGCCATCATGCACGGCACCCCTAGTCTTTTAAAATATTTATTTACTTATTGTGGTACTGGTGATTGAACTCAAGAGGGAGTCTTATTGCTAAGCTACACCCCCGACCCTATTTTTATTATTTTATTTTGAAATAAGGTCTAGCTGGGTTGAAAGAGACTCTCACTGCTTGCTGAGGCTGTTCCTGAACCTATGGTCATCCTATCTCAGCCTCCCAAGTACCAGGACTGGCTGGCATATGCCACCACATCTGGCTCTTTTTAATTTTTAATTTTATTTATTTATTTATTGATTGCGGTACTGGGGATTGAACCCAGAAGAATTCTATCTCCAAGCTACACCCCCAGCCCTATTTTTTATTCTTTATTTTTGAAACAGGGCCTCATTAAGTAGCTGAGGCTGGCCGAGATCCTGCTGCAATCCTCCTGTCTCAGCCTCTCATGTACTAGGATTACAAGTGTGCACTATCACACCCAGCTTGTTTATATTTTTTATTTTATATTTTATTTTTTGCAGAACTGGGAATCAAACTCAGGGGTATTCTACCTCCAAGATACACCCCAGCCTTATTTTTTTATTCTTTATTTTGAAACACAGTCTCACTAAGTTGTGGAGGGCCTCACTAAGTAGTTGAAGCTGGCCAAGAACGTGTGATCCTCCTATCTCAGCCTCCCAAGTAATGAGGTTACAAGTGTGCACCACCATGCCCAGTTTTTTTTAGTTTTTGAAACAGAGTTTTAAGCCAGGCATCATGGTTCAAATTTGTAATCCCAGTAGTATTTGGGAGGCTGACTGGAGGATTGCAGGTTCAAGTATAGCCTTAGCAAGTAGTGAGACTCTCATTCAACCTAGTGAGACTTGGCTTCAAAATAAAAATTAAGGTGGGCATGGGGGTGCATGCTTATAATCCCAGTACTTGTCAGGCTGAGACAGGAGGATCACGGTTTGAGGCCAGCCTCAGCTATTTAGTGAGGCCCTCAACAACTTAATGAGACACTGTTTAAAAATAAAGAATAAAAAATTGGGCTGGGGGTGTATTGTATCTTGGAGGTAGAATGTCCCTGGGTTCAATCCCCAGCACCACACACAAACACAAAAAGAGTAGGGCTGGGGGTATATTTCGGAGGTAGAATGCCACTGAGTTAAATCCACAGTACCAGAGAAAGAAAGAAAGAAAAAAAGAAAGGGTTTTTCTAGGTTGCTGAGGCTGGCCTCAAACCTGCAATCCTGTCTCAGCCTCCCACCACATCTGGCACCATTTTCAGGATTTGTGTGTGTGCGTGTGTGTGTGGTATCAGGGATTAAACCCAGGAGGGCCTTATTAAGAAGTAGCTGAGGCTGGCTGCAAACCTGCAATCCTCCTGTCTCAGCCTCCCAAGTACTGAAACCATAACCATGTGTTGTTTTTAATTTTTTTTTGTTTTTTTTTTGTATTTTTTTTTTCTTATTTTGGTCCTGGGGATGGAACCCAGGGACATTCTACTTCTGAGCTACACTCCCAGCCCTATTTTTTTTTATTTTAAAACAGGGTCTCACTGAGTTGCCAAGGGCCTCACTAAGTAGCTGAGGCTGTCCTTGAACTTCAATCCTCCTGCGTCAGCCTCCCAAATGCTGGGATAGCAAGCATGCGCTACCACGCCTGGCTTGATATATATATATATATATATATATATATATATATATTTTTTTTTTTTTTTTTTTGCGGGTTTGGGGATGGAATCCAGGGTCATTTGACCTCCGAGCTACACCCCCAAACCTATTTTTTATTCTTTTATTTTAAAACAGGTCTCACTAAGTGGCAGAGGGCCTAAGTAGCTGAGGCTGTCCACGAACCGTGATCCTCCGGTCTCAGCCTCCTGAATGCTGGGATTACAAGCATGAGCCACCATGCCCGCCTTATTTTATTTTATTTTATTTGTGGGTCTGGGGAATGGAACCCAGGGGCATTAGACCTCCGAGCTACACCCCCTACCCTATTTTTTATTCTTTATTTTGAAACCGGGTCTCACTGAGTGGCAGAGGGCCTACGTAGCTGAGGCTGTCTGCGAACCCCATCCTCCTGTCTCAGTCTCCCTCTGGAATGCTGGGATTACAAGCCTGCGTCACCACGCCCCAGCTCAAATGTTTTGTTTTGAAAGAGGGTCTAAGTTACTGAGGCTGACCTTGAAACTGTGATTCTCCTGTTTCAGTCTCCCAAATACTGGAATTAAAGGTGTATGCTACCATGTCTGGCTTATTTTCAGGTTTTGACTCAAATGGTACCTCACTTCTATGTTTAACATGGAGCTCTCTCCTCCTACCCCGTCTCCTTCGTTCTCTGCTTTTATTCCAAGCACTTCTCACTACCTAATCTTTTTTTTAAAAGATAAAAACTACCCTGTTTTTATCTTTTTTTTGGTCCCTACCACTAGAATGGAAGTGGCAGGAAGGCAGGCACTTCTGACTGTTCTGTGCTGCTGCCACTGCAGGACCAAGGCAGTATCTCAGTGTAAATGACAGGGAACATGTGGCCCAAGTGTCTCAAGCAGGAATGGGGCACATGTACTCAAGGGTCTAAGAAACTCAGCAACCTCTGCTATGCTACAATTTTTTTTTTTTTTTTTTTTGCAGTATTGGGGATTGAACCCAGGGGCATTCTACCTCCAAGCTATACCCCAGCCCTATTTTATTCTTTATTTTGAAACAGGCCTCACTAAGTTGCGTAGGGCCTCATTAAGTAGCTGAGGCTGGCGGAGAACCTGTGATCCTCCTTAGCCTCCCAAGTACTGAAATTACAAGCGTGCACCACCACACTCAGCTTAAATGGTTCTTCTATGTTAGGCTAAGCAGCAAACAAAGTTACTTTGGCCAACTAAAAAAATTCAGTCTGGAGCCAGGCATGGTGGTACAACCACCTGTAATCCCAGTACTTGGAAGACCGAGACAGAAGGTTCAAGGACAGCTTCAAAGACAGCCTTGGCAAGTAGTGAGACTCTCATCAACCTAGTGAGATCCTGTTTCAAAATAAAAATAAAATAGGGCCGGGTGTGGTGGTAATACGCTTGTAATCCCAGCATTCAGGAGGCTGAGACCAGAGGAGCGTGGTTTTTGGACAGCCTCCGCTACTTAGTGAGGTCCTCTGCAACTCAGTGAGACCCAGTTTCAAAATAAAGAATAAAAAAATAGGGCAGGGAGTTTAACTAGAAGGTAGAATTCCCCTGGGTTCATCCCCAGACCCGCAAAAAATAAAAATAAAAATTAAATAAATAAATAAATAAAATAAAATAGAGCTGGGGGTGTAGCTTGATGGTAGAATGCCCGAGTTCAATCCTCAGTACAAAAAAAAAAAAAAAAATTTCAATTTATACCTAGCTTTAGCTACCTGTTATAAACATTTTTTTTTTGGTAGTACTGGGGATGGAACCCTTCTACCTTGGGTTACACTCCCAGACATACATATACATACGTGTGTGTGTGTGTGTGTGTGTGTGTGTGTGTATAATTTTTTTTTTTGAAACAGGGTCTCTTAAACCAGCAAGGCTGGCTTCCAACCTGTGTGATCCTCCTGTCTCTGTCTCCCAAGCGCGGGGATTACAAGCATGTGCCACCGGGGATTACAAGCATGCGCCACCACGCCCGGCTACCGCTACCTGTTACGAACTTTAAGAGCACCTAACATAAGTTGCTTTCTTATTTAAGTGGATCTGCAGGTCTTTTTTAGGTCTTATCATTTTAAATATGAAGAAAAAAATTCTACCTACTCTTTTCTTATTCTAAGTCCTCTGCTAGGACCCAGAACCCATCTCACTCTCCTGAACACTCTCTCCTGGCTCTGCTCCTGGGATGCTACTGTCAGACTTTCTTAGAGTGGCCCCTGTGCCTGTGAGCAGCCCATCCTACTGTTAGGGAAGGGACTCTGCCACTCTTTCTTGAAGGGAAACCACGGTCTCACTGCCTCTGAATTCCTCACTGTACTTGTCTTTCCCATCCTGGCTCTCAACCTGTTGCTCTGTGGTGTGTTTAGTAGGGTTATGCCTTTTTTGTTTTGTTTTGTTTTGTTTGCTAACTAGAGAAGCTTTCTGAAGACAGGAATTTTCAGTGACAGGCTCTCTTGGAATTATTACCTGCACCTTACATGAGAGCTGCAGACATGGCAGCAACCTGAAATTTGCTGCATGTATTTATAAATACCTCCAACAATGTCATACTGCTTCCTGTATCAAAATAAAGCTAGGCGTAATCCCAGCATTCGGGAGGTTGAGACCGGAGGATGGCGGTTCGCGGACAGCCTCAGCTACTTAGTGAGGTCCTCTGCAACTCAGTGAGACCCGGTTTCAAAATAAATAATAAAAAATAGGGCATGGGCTGTAGCTCAGAGGTTGAATGCCCCTGGGTTCCATCCCCAGACCCGCAGAAAAAAAAAAAAAGTAAGCTATTAATAAGGAATTCTTAAAATTTCTGACTTTAATGGTTATATACTTTTCAGAATTAGGCTAATTTAGTCAGATTCAGTAGCACATGTCTGTAATCCCCACAACTCAGGAGGCTGAGGCTGGAGGATTGCAAATTTAAGGATAGCCTAGGCAACTTGGATATTGTCTCAAAATAAAACATAAAAAAGGGCTGGGATATAGCTCAGGAGTAGAATGCCACTGGGTTCAATCCCTAGTGCTGGAACCCTCTCCCCCTCTTCCCCCCCAAAAAAATCCAAAACATGTCAAAGTGGTACCATCTTTAATGTTCATGAGGATTTTTTTTTGTGTTTTTTTTTTTGTGTGTGTGTGGTACTGGGGTTCCTGGAAACCCTTCTACCTCCGGGCTACACTCCCAGACCTATTTTATATTTTTATTTGGAAACAGGGTCTCTTAAGCCAGCAAGGCTGGCTTCGGACCTTCATGGGGATTACAAGCATGCACCACTACGCTCAGCAGTTTTGTTTTGTTTTTTTAAAGAGGGGCACTCTACACCCCCAACCCTATTTTTATTCTTTCTTTTCTTTTCTTTCTTTTTTTGTTTTTTTGTGATACTGGGGGTGGAACCCAGGGGCTTTCTACCTCTGGGCTATACTCAGATTTTATTTTATATTTTATTTGGAAACAGGGTCTCACTAAGTTTCTGAAAGCCTCACTCAGTAGCTGAGGCTGGCTTCGAACCTGTGGGATCCTCCTGTTTCAGCCTCCCAAGTGCTGGGATTATAAGAGTGCACCACCATGCCCAGCTTCTTCATTTTCTTCCTCCTCCTCCTCCTCCTCCTCCTCCTCCTCCTCCTCCTCCTCCTCCTATTATTATTATTATTATTATTATTATTATTATTATTATTATTATTATTATTATATTTTTGCAGATCTGGGGATGGAACCCAAGGGCATTCGACCACCAAGCTACATCCCCTGCCCTATTTTTTATTCTTTATTCTGAAACGGGATCTCACTAAGTTGCAGAGGGCCTAAGTAGCTGAGGCTGTCCATGAACCACGATCCTCCAGTCAGCCTCCCAAATGCTGGGATTACAAGCATACGCCACCAAGCCTGGCTCTTCATTCTTTATTTTAAAACAGGGTCTCACTAAGCTGCAGAGGGGATCTCACTAAGTTGCCGAGGGCTTCTCACTAAGTAGCTGAGGCTGGCTGTGAACTTGCGATCCTCCTGTCTTTTCATTCTTTATTTTAAAACAGGGTCTCACTAAGTTGCAGAGGGGGTGTCACTAAGTTGCAGAGGGCCTTTCACTAAGTAACTGAGGCTGGCCATGAACTTGCGATTCTACTGTCTCAGCCTCCCAAGTACTGAGATTACAAGTGTGTGCCACCATGTCTGGCTCATGAGTAGTTTATATTCATATTCAAACACATGTAACACAGGTTATAATAAAAATACTGCTTTATATAAAATATGCTTTATAAATTTTCTATGTAAAATATATAACGTTTTATAGCAGATAATTTGAACAAACTATATGTATTTTAAAGACAGATTACCATAATGTGAACATCCACCTCTCTCTTGGAAAGGAGTTCCTGAAGGAGCTCAATTGCATCTGGCTGCCAGGCACTTCCCACCTGTGGGATCAACAAATGGATTCCTTCACACTCACAAAAGGAAGGGAGGGGAAGGGGCAAATGAAGATGGGAAGGAGGGGTCACCATTAGCAAATATTAGATAGCAATACAGAGCACGCAAGTTCTTTTCAGAGAACACCTCGGGTATATGACTAAAATGATATTAGAAATTAATAACTTGACAGAGCTTCTTCCTAGAGCACTTAAGACATGTTTTTTTCTTTCCATTTTTTGCAGTACTAGAGATGGAACTCAGGGGCATTCTACCTCTGAGGTACACCCCTACCCCTATTTTTTATTCTTTATTTTGAAACAGGGTCTCACTAAATTGCAGAGGGCCTAAGTAGCTGAGTCTGGTGGACCTAAGTAGCTGAGTCTAGCCACGAACTGCAATCTTCTTGTCTCAGCCTAAGACATATTTGTGTGTATGTGTGGTAATGAGAACTGAACTCAGGGATATTCTACCTCTGGGCTATACCTCCAGCCCTATTTTATTTTATTTTGAAACAGGGCTTGAAAGGCTGAGACAGGAGGATCACAGGTTCATAGCCATCCCCAGCAACTTAAGCCCTCTGCAATTTAGTGAGATACTGTTTCAAAATAAAAAATAAAATGGGAGCTGGGTATGGTGCCACACACTTGTAATCTCCATACTTGGGAGGCTGAGATGGGAGCATTACAGGTTCGAGGCCAGTATTAGCAACTTTGTGAGGTTATCTGCAACTTAGCAAGATCCTATTTTTTTTTTTTCTTGCAGTACTGGGGATGGAACCCAGAGGGGTTCTACCTCTGAGCAACACCCCTAGCCCTACTTTTTATTCTTTCTTTATTTTTATTTTTTATTTTTTGGTGGTATTAGGGTTCCTGGAAACCCTTCTACCTCCAGGCTACACTCCCAGACCTATTTTTGTATTTTTATTTAGAAACAGGGTCTCTTAAGGCAGCGAGGCTGGCTTCAAACCTGTGTGATCCTCCGGTCTCCGACTCCTAAGCGCGGGGATTACAAGCGTGCACCACCACGCCCGGCCTTTATTCTTTATTTTGAAACATGGTCTCAATGGGTTGTAAAAGTCCTCACTAGCTGAGGCTGTTAGCCAACTGCAATCCTCAGGTCTCAACCTCCTAAATGCTGGGATTATATGAGAGAGAGGGAGAGAGGGAGGGAGGGAGGGAGGGAGGGAGGGAGGGAGGGAGGGAGAGAGAGAGAGAGAGAGAGAGTGTGTGTGTGTGTGTGTGTGTGTGTGTGTGTGTGTGTGTGTGTATGGAACTCGGGGGCATTTTTCCTCCAAGCGATACCTCTTGCCCTAATTTTTTATTTTTTATTTTGAAACAGGGTCTCACTAAGTTGTAGAGGGCCTCACTAAGTAGCTCAGGCAAATGCTGAGATTATAAGTATGCGCCACCTATGCCCAGGTAGCAAGACCCTATTTCAAAATAAAAAAAATAAAATAGAGCCAGGCGTGATGGTGCATGCTTTTAGTCCCAGCATTTGGGAGGTTGAGACCAGAGGATCATGGTTCGTGGGCAGCCTCAAAAAAACAAAACAAAACAAAACAAACAAAAAAAAACTACATAGCAGGCCCTTCTCAACTCAGTAAGATTCTGTTTCAAAAACAAAAAGACTAAAAAATAGGGCTGGGGGTATAGCTCAGAGGTACAACACCCCTGGAATCTATCCCCAGTACTGCAAAAAAAATTTTTTTTTTTTAATTAGGGTTGAGGATGTAGCTTAGAGATAGAATGTCCCTGGGTACAATCCTCAGCACCAAATAAATAAATAAGTAAATACACAAACAAATGAAATAAAATGGGGCGAGGAGCTGAGCGGGTGGCATACACTTGTAATCCCAGCATTTGGGAGGCTGTTGAGACAGGAGGATCATGGTTTGCGGCCTGCCTCAGCTACTTAGTGAGGATCTCTGCAACTCACTGAGACCCTGTTTCAAAGTAAAGGATAGGGCTGGGGATGCAGCTTGGAGGTAAATGCTCTTGGGTTTCATCCCCAGCACCACAAAAATAAATAAAAAATAAAATAAAATGGGGCTAGAGGTGTAGCTCAGAGGTAGAATGCCTTTGAGTTCAACCTTCTTTAAAACAGCCCCCCCCCCCACACACACATATGAAAAGATAAAGAGCTGGGCATGGTGATACATGCTTGTAATCCCAGTGCCTGGGAGGCTGAGAGAGGAGGACTGGCCAGCCTCAGCTATTTAGTGAGGACTTCTGAAACTTCATGAGACCCTGTTTCAAAATAAAAAATAAAAAAAGGGCTGAGGGTATACCTCGAGGTAGAATGCCCCTAGGTTCCTTCCTCAGTATTGAAAAAAAAAAAAAAATCCAGGATCTCACTAAGTTGTGGAGGGTCTCTAAATGATTGGGGGCTAGCTGCAAACCTATAAACCTCCTATCACAGACTCCTAAGTACTGGGATTACAAGCATAATAGGAATCTCTACTGGGATATCTCTACTAGGATAGGCATGCATCACTATCCCTGGCAACATTTTATGCTTTAAAAAAATAAATTTACAGCTGGGCACAGTGGCGCGTGCTTGTAATCCCAGCATTTGGGAAGCTGAGACAGGAGGATCGTGGTTCTCTGACAGCCTCAGCTACCTAGTGAGGCCCCTTGCAACCCAGTGAGACCCTGTTTCAAAATAAAGAATAAAAAAGGGCCGGGTGTGGTGGCGCAAACTTGTAATCCCTGCGCTTGGGAGGCGGAGACAGGAAGATCAAAGCCCGCCTCAGCTGGCTTAAGAGACCCTGTTTCCACATAAAAAAGTGAAAAATAGGTCTGGGAGTGTAGCTCGTGGGAGTGTAGCCCGGAGGTAGAAGGGCTTCCAGGAACCCCAGTACCACCAAAAAAAAAAAAAAAGAATAAAAAATAGGGCTGGAGTTGTCGCAGAGGTAGAATGCCCCTGGGTTCCTCGCCCAGTACAGCAAAACAAACAAGCAAACAAAACAAAACAAATTTACATTAAAAACAAAACATCAGGCCCAGCGTGGTGGTGCACACTTGTAATCCCTGCACTTGGGAGGTGAAGACAGGAGGATCACGCAGGTTCGAAGCCAGCCTCGCTGGCTTAAGAGACCCTGTTTCCAAATAAAAATATAAAATAGGTCTGGGAGTGTATCCCGGAGGTAGAAGGGTTTCCAGGAACCCCAGTACCACCAAAAAACAAAAGCAAAAACAAAACATCACATTTAAAACTGAAAAAAAAAAGCCAGGCGTGGTGGCGCATGCATGTAATCAGAGACTGGAGGATCATGGTTCATGGACAGCCTCAGCTACTTAGTGGGATCCTTTGCAACTCAGTGAGATCCTGTTTCAAAAAATAAAGAAGCCAGGAGTGGTGGTGCACCCTTGTAATCCCAGCATTCAGGAGGCTAAGACTGGAGGACTGCGGTTCGCAGACAGCCTCAGCTACTTTGTGAGGCCGTCTGCAACTTAGTGAGACCCTGTTTCAGAATAATAAAAGCCAGGCATGGTGGTGCATGCTTGTAATCCCTGCACTTGGGAGGCAGAGACAGGAGGATCGTGCAGGTTCGAAGCCAGCCTTGCTGGCTTAAGAGACCCTGTTTAAAAAAAAAAAAAAAAGTATAAAAATAGGTCTGGGAGTGTAGCCTGGAGGTATAAGGGTTTCCAGAAACCCCAGTACCACCAAAATAAAAAATAAAAAATAGGGGAGGGGGTGCAGCTCGGAGGTCAAACACCCCTGGGTTCCATCCCCAAACCTGACAAAAATAAATAAATAAATAAATAAATAAATAAATAAATAAATATAAAGAGACTAAAAAATAGAGTTGGGGGTATAGTTCAGAGGTAGAATGCCCCTGGGTTCCATCCTCAGTACTGCAACTGAAAGATAATTTATTTAATTTTACATTCTTTTGTATATGTGTGTGTGGTACTGGGGATTGAACCCAGGGGCTATACAACCTCTGAGCTACACCCCTAGAGCTATTTCTGAGCTGGGTCTCAGCCAGGCATGGTGGTGCACACTTGTAATCCCAGTACCTGGGAGACAAGAGGATCGCAGGTTTACAGCCAGCTTCATTAACTTAGTGAGGCCCTCTGAAACTTAATGAGACCCTATTTCAAAATAAAAGAGTAAAATTGAGCTGAGAGTGTAGCTCAGAGTTAGAATGCCCCTGGATTCCATCTCCAGTACCCTCCACACACACACACACACACACACACACACACACACACACACACACACACACAAGAAAGCCGGGCGTGGTGGCACATGCTTGTAATCCCAGCGCTTGGGAGGCTGAGACAGAAGGATGACACAGGTTTGAAGCCAGCCTCAGCTACTTAGTGAGGCTCTCAGCAACTTAGTGAGACCCTGTTTCCAAATATTATATAAAAAATAGGTCTGGGAGTATAGTCCAGAGGTAGAAAGCCTCTTCCACCCCTAGTACCACCAAAGAGGAGAGAGGTGAGAGAGGAGAGAGAGGGAGAGAGGGAGAGAGAGAGAGAGAAGTAAAAGAAAGAAAAAAAACAGGGTCTTACTAGGTTGAAGAGAAACCTACTTGCTGAGGCTATCTGTGAACCTTTGATCTTCCTGTCTCAGCCTCCTAAGTACTGGGATTATAGTCATGCACCACCATGCATGGCTTAATTTTATATTCTAATTTCAAAAATATTAATAAGAATATCTAAGTTAACTGTTCCACAAATCACTATACTCACTGGTATGGTATGATAGAGCTGACAAGGTATACAAAACTGGGGTGTATCAGGATACAGCAAAATAGGGTAGAGATGACACTGTGGAATCTTCTCTGTGAATCCATGATCCAAATATTGTACCTGAAACGGGCAAAATAAAATTTATAATTAAATTTATTATTAAAGCTAGAGGGCCGGGCGTGATGGCGTACGCTTGTGAGGTGGAGACAGGAGGATCTCTCTGGTTCAGAGCCAGCCTTGCTGGCTTAAGAGACCCTGTTTCCAAATAAAAATATAAAAATAGGTCTGGAGTGTAGCCCAGATGTAGAAGGGCTTCCAGGAACCCCAGTACCACCAAAAAAAAAAAAAAAAAAAAAAAAAAAAAAAAAAAAGCTAGAGGACAGAGGGATTTCCTAGTATTAACAGTTAACAAATACACATCTTAGAAAGATAACTAACCAAGTATGATAACTTCCAACTTGGGAAGCTGAGATAAGAGAATCACAGGTTTAAAGGCAGATTCAGCAACATAGAGAAACTCTCAGTAACATAGCAAAATCCTATTTCAAAATAAACAAGTAAATAAATAAATAAGGCTGGGAGTATAGCTTGGAAGTAGAATGCCTCTGGGTTCAATCCTCAGTACTCCCCACCAAAAAAAAAAAAAAAGGCCAGGCATGGTAGCACACATCTTTAATACCAGTACTTGGAAGGTAGAAACAAGAAGATTGCAGATTTGAGGATAGCCTCAGCAACTTAGTGAGAACCTGTTTCAAAATAAAATATAAAATAGGACTGAGAGTATAGCTCAAAGGCAGAATACCCCTGGGTTTAATTCCCAATAACCCCCACCCCAACACACACACACACACACACACACACACACACACACACACACACACACAGAAACCAGGCATGGTGGTACATGCTTGTAATCTCAGTACCTAGGAGGCTGAGACAAGAGGATCACAGGTTCAAGGCCAGCCTCAGCAACTGAGTGAAGCCTTCTGCAATTTAGTGAGACCCTGCTTCAAAATAAAGAATAAAAATAGGGCTGAGGGGTGCAACTCAGAGGTAGAATGCCCCTGGGTTCGTTCGTTTCTCTTTCTCTCTCTCTCTCTCTCTCTCTCTCTCTCTCTCTCACACACACACACACACACACACACACACACACACACACACACACACACAAACACACACTCTTGAAATGTAAAATGGCCATAGGGGAAAAATAGGATTAAACTATCAAAATAGTGTTTTTTGTACTGTGAATCGAACCCAGGGGCATTCTACCTCCATCTTTACCCAAGCCATTACTTTTTACTTTGAAACAAGACCTTGCTAAGTTGCTGAGGCTGGTCTTAAACTTTTGATCATCCTGTCCCATCCTCCCAAGTACTGGGACTTCAGGTGTACACCACCATGCCCAGATAAAAATACTGTGTGTGGGGGGGGGAGGGGGGGTCTGGGGATGGAATCCAGGGGCGTTTGACCTCCAAGGTACACCCTATGCCATATTTTTTATTCTTTATTTTTTGAAACAGGGTCTCAGTAAGATGTGGGGGCCTCACTAAGTAGCTGAGGCTGTCCACGAACTGTGATCCTCTGGTCTCAGCTTCTCAAATGCTGGGATTACAAGCATCCACCACCACGCCCGGCTTTAAAAATACTTAATTTTTTTTTTTTTTTTTTTTTTTTACTTTTTTGTGATACTGGGGACATTCTACATCTCAGCTGCACCTCCAAGCTTTTTACTTTTTGTTTTGAAAGTGGGTCTCACTAGGATACCGAAAATCTCCCTACATTGCTGATTGTTGATTGACCACCAATCTGCACATCTCATGTCTCAGCCTCCCAAGTACTAGGATTACCAGATATGGCTTCAAAATACTTTTATTTTTTTGTGGTGCTGAGGATTGAGCCCAGAGGTATTCTATCTCCAAGCTATTCTGCAACTATATTTTTTATTTTTATTTTGAAGCAGAGTCTTGCTAGTTTGCTGAGAATCTCATTTCTTGTTGAAGCTGTCCTCAAGCCTGCAATACAAGTACTGGGATTGCAGGGATGTGCCACCATGCCAGGCTCAGAATACTTTTTTTGTCAGTACTGGGGATTGAATCCAGGGGCATTCTACCTCTGAGCTACACCTTCAGCCCTACTTTTTATTCTTTATTTTGAAACAGGGTCTCACTACATTGTGAAAGGCCTCAATAAATAATGGAGGTTGACAACAAATCCTCAATTTCCTGTCTCAGCCTCCCAAGTCCTGGGATTACAAGCGTGCACCATCATGCCATGTTTAACCTCAGAATACTTTTTTTTTTTTTTTGCGGTCCTGAGGATGGAGCATTCTACCTTCGAGCTACACCCCCAGGCCTATTTTTTTTATTATTATTTATTTTGAAACAGGGTCTCATTGAGTTGCAAATGACCTCACTAAGTAGCTGAGCCACCACACCCAGCCAGCTTCAGAATACTTTTAAATAAATTAAAATACTCTGAGATAGTTTGACAGCATGAGAATATATATATATATATATATATATATATATATATATATATATACACACACCATATATATCATGTCTGGCTGGAATCTTTTTAAAAATCACAATCTTATTTATTTGTATCCCATGTATATAAAGCTCATGAAGTGTGAAACCTGATGAAAACTGAATTTCAGTTCACTTTTGTAGTAAAGAAAAGAGTAAGGGTTATGTGAATAATCTGAATGAATGTGAAAAGTGGCCCACCTGCACATAAGCACATAAATCTATAGGTATCCTGTAGTTTAAGTACTTATCAAAAAAATAGATTTTCTTTTGTTGTACTGGAGATGGAACCCAGGGGCATCCTACCTCTGAGCCATATCCCCAAGCCAAGCCCCTATTTTTTTGTGGTACTGGGGGTGGAAGCAGGGGAATTCTACCTCCAATCTACACCCCTAGACCTATTTTTTATTCTTTATTTTGAAACGGGGTCTGAGTTGGAAAAGGCGTCACTAAGTAGCTGAGGCTGTCTGCAAACTGAGATCAGCCTCCCAAATGCTGGGATGACAAGCATGCACAACCATGCCCAGCTACTTATCCAAATTTTAAAACCACTTTATATGCACTAAAACCATTACACATTTGTAGTCTAGAAGAAAAAGCACAAGACTAACAGGGTGTGGTGGCGCACTCTTGTAATCCCAGCATTTGGGAGTTGAAACAGGAGGATCGCGGTAGGCAGACAGCCTCCGCTACTACTTAGTGAGGTCCTTTGCAACTCAGTGAGACCCTGTTTCAAAGTAAATAAAAAACAGAGTTGGGGTGTAGCTTGGAAGTAGAATGTCCCTTGGTTCCTCAGTACCGAAAAAAAAAAGAAAAAAAGAAAAAGCACAAGACTTACAAGTTTAGGAATCTGATACCTCAATGTGGTCTCCAGTATCACTACTCACTGGCATGGTGACCTTAGTAGGTCACTGAATATACACTTCAATTTTTTTTATTAAAATGGGAATACTTAGCCAAGCGTGGTAGCACGCACCTGCAATCTTAGTACTTGGAAGGCTGAGACAGGAGGGCTACAGGTTCTAGGAAAGTGTTGGCAACTTGGCCAGACTCTCAGCAACCTACCTAGACACTGTTTCAAAACAAAAGTAAAAAAATTAAAAACATCAGCTAGGCGTGGTGGCGCACACTTGTAATCCTAGTGCTTGGGAGGCTGAGACAGGAGGATCACACAGGTTCAAAGCCAGCCTCAGCTACTTAGTGAGGTTCTCAGCAACTTAGTGAGATCCTGTTTCCAAAGTATAAAATAGGTCTGGGAGTATAGCCCAGAGGTAGAAAAGCCCCTGGGTTCCACCCCCAGTACCACCACCAAAAAAATAATAACAACACATAAAATTAAAAAATAAAAACTTCAGCCGGGCATGGTGGCGCGCGCTTGTAATCCCCGTGCTTGGGAAGCGGAGACAGGAGGATGGTGCAGGTTCGAAGCCAGCCGCACTGGCTTACGAGACGCTGTTTCAAAATATAAAATAGGTCTGGGAGTGTAGTCCGGAGGTAGAAGGGCTTCCAGGAACCCCAGGACCACCATAAATAAATAAATAAATAAATAAATAAATAAATAAATAAATAAATAAATAAATAAATAACAAACTTCTTTATAAACAGCTGCATGCATTAAAAATGAATGTATAAAATAATTGGTGAAAAAATCTCCATTTACATTGTATTTACCAAGTAAAGCAATTAAATTGAGAAAGATATCTCACACTTTAGATTTTTAGTTTTAGCTGGGAGTGGTGGTGCACACTTGTAATCCCAGCATTTGGGAGGCAGAGACCAGAGGATTGCGTTTTACCAACAGCCTCAGCTACTTTGAGGCCCTTTGCAACTCAATGAGATCCTGTTTCAAAAATAAAAAAGACTAAAAAATCGGGCTGGAGGTGTAGGTTGGAGATACAATGCCCCTCCCTGGGTTCTATTCTAAGTACCGCAAAAAAAAAAAAAAAAAAAAAAAAAAAAAAAAAAAAATTAATTTTATTTGGGGTAAGAAGAAAAGTTTTTCGTTTCTACTTAGAAATTATGTTTTGTTTGGTGATACCCAGTAATTATGTAACACTTTGTTTTTCAGTTTTTGTACATATCTACACTCATATTTTATAATGTACTCATAATTATCCTAGGTGTAAAGAAGTATTTCTGTGTGTGTGTGTGTGACTAAAGTTTGAACCCAGGAGCCTTCTACCTCTGAGCTACACCCCCAGACCTATTTTTTATTCTTTATTTTTAAACAGGATCCTGCTAAATTGAGGAGGGCCTCACTTAGTAGCTGAGGCTTTCCTTAAACCTGTGATCCTCCTGTCTCAGCCTCCCAAATACTGGGATTACAAACATGTGCTACCATACTCGGCTAGACTCTGTTTTAAAATAAAAATAAAATAGCACTAGGGTATATAGCTCAGTGCTACTTTAGTATTTTAATTTTTGTGGTAGTGGGGATTAAGCCTAGGGGTATTCTACCTCTGAGTTATATCCCCTAATCCTATTTTATTGCTTTAAAATGGGTTTTCCTAGGTTGAAGAGTCTCATTACTTGTTGAGGCTGTCCTAGAACCTATGGATCCCTCTTTCTTAGTCTCCCAAATACTGGGATTACAAGCATGCACCACTATTCCCAGCTACCTCGCTATTTTAGAAAGCTAAATCAGCCCTTACCTTGAAAAGGTTAGTTCAGAAACAAATTTGCTAAGGAAATAGCTAACATATTAGAAATAAACTATTTAATACTCTGTATGCACACAGGGCTACTTATTATGTAGTTCATACATTAAAATACTAGTTAAATTTCTACCTGCAACTAGTTTTTTTGTTACTAAATATATGTAAAAGTAAAAAGAAAAATTCTTAGCTGGGTGTGGTTGGAGCATGCCTCCCACTTGGGAGGCTGAAACAGGAGGTTCATGGCTAGTCTCAGCAATTTAGTGAGGCCCTCTGTAACTCAGTGAGACATGGATTCAAAATAAGTGAATAAAATATGGGGTGGGGTATAGCTCAGAGGTAGAATGCTCCTAGGTTCCATCCCAAATAAAACACAAACACGCATATAAAAATAAAAATAATAGGCTGGAAGTGTAGTTTAAAGGTAAAATGTCCCTGGTTCAATTCCCAGTACTACATACATGGACAAAAAAAAAAAAAAAAAGAAAAAAAAAAAGAAAAAGAAAAGAAAAAAAAAAGAAAAATTCTTACTACAAGTAAAAGTGTAATGTATCTGATACTCCCACATTACTACATTCCTGAACTCATCAAAAGGTGTTTTAATCAAATTTTCATGTGATCAGATTCAAAAGAGCACTGAATGATACAGCATTTAGGCTGAATAGTCACAAAAGAATATCCAACTCACCCTGACAGTGCCGCCTACAACTTCCATTACTTTGCCTCGATACCACACAGTATCAGATCCTCTCACTGCACAGGGTTCTCCCCTTTTCCAGAAATAAGGTTCCAAAAGTCCAAGGCATTTTAAATTGCTCTGAATTTCATCCATCATTTTCACTAGTTCAAATTCTGAAAAAATTATTAAAAATAGAAGACATTTAGAAAAAAATTGCTAAAGCTTTGTAAATAAAAAGTCATCAACAATATCAATAACTTCATAACTTAGGTGATATAAGAAATAAAGGCTGAGACAGGAGGATCACAGGATAGCAGCCAGCCTCACAAGCTTAGTGAGACCCTCAGCAACTTAACAAGACCCTGTTTCCAAATAAAAAATAAAATAGGCCTGGGGTGTAGCTCAGAGAGTAGAACGCTACTGGGTTCAATCCCCAGTACCCCTGCCACACACACAAAAAAAAACCAAAAATAAATAAATGAAAAAAATAAAAAAAAAGGTTCATAACAGATTTTTTGTAAAAATCTAATTTGACCAGTACCTTTTATATGCTTTAAAACATACTAATAGTATATAAATGTTATTCTCACCTCTGGTGATATTTTGAGAGTATAAATGTCATAAAAAAAAAACCTCTAAACACACCACCAAGTGTGGTGGTACACACTTGTAATACTTGGGAGGCCGAGACAGGAGGATCACAGGCTAGAGGACAGCCTTAACAAGTAGTGAGACTCTCATCAACCCAGTGAGACCCTGTTTCCAAATAAGAATAAAATTGGTATGGGGAATAGCTTAGAGGTAGAATGCCTCTGTGTTCAATCTCCAGTACAAAAAGAAAAAAGAAAAAAAAAAAGAACTCTAAACACATACCACGTAATGTAATATAAGAGAATTACCAATTTAAGATGTCAGTTTGGCAACATTCCTAAAATACAATAGAACCCAACTTTTTTATTATTTGGTACTTAGATATATGATGCAAGTTAAAATTCTAACTTTGCTTTTCCTACCAAGTGACCAATTTCCCCACAGAGACAAATATTCTGTAACTGGAATAGAAGGTAAGTTCCGGAGCTCATTCCCATGCCAGTTGGAATCTTTAGTTATATCTCTGGGTGCCTCCATTTGTTCTAAGCATTACCAGCAATGTAAGAGGACCAGACCTAATGTGTCCAGAGACTGCCTGTCAGGTAATTTTCAACCAGTTCCAGCAATGATTACCAAGTCAAGCAAAGCCTTGCATTCAATACTGTTATTGCAGGCTTCAAACATGGTTCCCTTCTTGTAGAGTAGCCAGGTGCACAGATTAATTTCTGTATTTCAAGTTTAAAAATGTACTATTGAGGACCAACAAGGGGAGCAAGATGTCAGTAAATTCATAGCCACCACTCCCTTACTAACAGGTAGACTCCCTATGGAGCTGGTGGTTCCTCAGCCTCTGAGTGCCTGTGAGTTACCAGAGTGTTCTGGAAGGCCCAGGTTGTAGTGAGGAAGCACTTGCTTCTAAGCCTAAGGAGCTCTCAGGGAGAACCTGAGTCTTCAGTCATTTGTGGAAATTTCTTTTCTTATTCTAAATAAACACAAACTTTTGTGTTCTTTTTTCATAGAGAACCTCCAAACTTGTACACAAGTCAGGTCTCCACTCTTTCTTTAGTGCCAGAGTGGAGAAATAGGGACAATGCAGTGAGGAGGGCGGGTCACTTTGTGTTAATTTTAGGAGCTAGCGGGTGCCAGTTGGTGCTACTTGCTGGGATAACACTGGAGAAGTTGGGAAGTCTAAATTCTGCAGTTCATTGCTACCAAGTGGTGTGTAAACACAGAGCTCCTGGATTTTATATTCTCAAAAAAGATTTCAGGATTTAGAGGTTCACAACAATAATGGCATCACAGGAGGGAATACCCTCGTGGCAACCCTGGTATACTGTGATGCTAAAAAATCAGATCAAAATAGTTCTGTCAACTATTTGATCACCTTAGTTTCCTTTTTTTTTTTTTTTTTTTTTTTGCGGGTCTGGGGCATGACCTCCAAATTACAGCCCCTGCCCTATTTTTTGTTCTTTACTTTGAAACCGGGTCTCAATGAGTTGCAGAGGGCCTCACTAGGTAGCTGGTACTGTCCACAAACCGCAATCCTCCGGTCTCAGCCTCCCAAATGCTGGGATTACAAGCGTGCGCCACCACGCCCGGCTTGTGTGTGCCTTTTTTGTTTGGTTTGTTGGTTTTGTGACAGTAGGGATTGATTCCCAAAACATTCTACCTCTGAGATCTATCCAGCCCTATTTTACTTTTTATTTTTAAACAGGGTCTCCCTAAGTAGCTGAGGCTGTCCGTGAACCATGCTCCTCAGGTCTCAGCCTCCCAAATGCTGGGATTACAAGCATGCGCCACCACGTCTGCCTTTAGTTTCCTTATTTTTTATTAAGTTTTATTATTCCTATTCTCCTAGCCAGGATGGACTTCTTTGTGTTATTTATGCTTATCATTATGTGAGTTCTTTCCCTAATCTTCCCTAATGTTTCTAACTACATCAGTTTTTGTTTTTTTTGTTTTTTTGGTTTTTTTGTGTTTTTTTTTTTTTTGGTGGTACTGGGTGGAACCCAGGGGCTTTTCTACCTCCGGGCTATACTCTCAGACCTATTTTTTTTTTTAACATTTTATTTGGAAACAGGGTCTCACTAAGTTGCTGAGAGCCTCACTAAGTAGCTGAGGCTGGCTTTGAACCTGTATGATCCTCCTTTCTCAGCCTCCGAGGTGCTGGGATTACAAGTGTGTGCCACTATGCCCAGCTATCAGTTTTTAATATCTTTCTTTTTTTTGTGGTATTGGGGATTGTACCCAGGGGCATTCTACCTTCAAGCTATACCCCCAGCCTTATTTTCTATTCTTTAATTTAAAACAAGGTCTCACTGAGTTGCAAAGAGCCTCACTAAGTAGCTGAGGCTGTCTGTGAACCTGGATCCTCCTGTCTCAGCCTCCCAAATGCTGGGATTACAAGCATGCACTACCACACTTGGCTTTTTAATTTCTATCTATATCTGCCTTCACTTTCAAGGCAATGAAGTTTGTGAGGCTCATACTCATGGGGCTTTTCAAACGTTTTCCTTTCTCATGTCTAGCCTAATGCCTTTGGTTTTTGATCTTGCAACTCTTTGGACACATTGTGCCCCACAAAAACAACAGGGCAGAGTGAAGTAAACATAGGTCTCAGATTTAAAGAGCCAGGTTAACCTCAAGTAGCTGAGGTTGTCCTTGAACCTGTAATCTTCCTGTCTCAGCCTCCCAATTACTGGGATCACAGTCCTATGCCACCACACCTGGCTAAGCAGACCTTGGAGAGCAAAAAAGAGAGACTGCCTCCACTGGGTTTCAAGTGTTATGGGTTATAGAACAAATAAGTTGTGTTCACACTACAAAATAATTCCATCTACATTAAGGGAAAATGGTGGTACTGGTACCAGGATACACAAATAGAGCAATAAAAGACAAAAAAGTTCAGAAACAACTCCTATACATGTAGAGCCTCTGTTCTTTCTGATCCCAGAGTCAGGAAGGTTTGTGCGCATGGTACAAGGAATTGAATCCATAGCCATATACATGTTAGGTAAGCACTCTATCACTGAGCTACATCTCCAGCCCAAGAAGGATTGTTTAATGAGAGAAAAAACAAAAATAAGTTAAAATCCAAAGGAAAAGATTGAGTTACATTAAATTTAGGACTTTCTATTCCTCCAGAAATCTCAAAAAGACAAACAGGAAACTGAGGAAAAAATGTTTGCAACATAAATCTAAGAGAGGGTAAACATATGGGATATATTAACAGATACAACTCAGAAAGCATTAGCTTAATGGAAAGTGAATGGAGACATAGACAGGCATTCCATAAACATGGGAGTGCAAGTGATACAATTAGAAGAAAAGATGTTCAACCTCACAAGTAATCAAAATGCAAATTAAGCCTTAGTGGCAAAATGTAAAGTCTGACAATATCAAGTGCTAGTGAAGATGTGAAAGAATGACAATGCTAATACATGCTGAGAGTATAAAATGTATTAAACCCCTTTAAGAAATAATTTGGCATCACACCTACATAAATGTAAATAATCTACCAATTCTACTCATTGGGTATATGCCCTCGGAAATTTTGTCTGTGTGTATCAAGATGCAGGTATGAGAATGTTCCTACTAACTAGTGTAGTCATGCATACCTGTAATCTTAGTGCTTGGGAGGCTTAGACAGGAGGACCACAGTTTTAAGGCTAGCCTCGGCAACCTACTGAGGTCCTCTGCAACTCAGTAAGACCCTGTTTCAAAATAAAATAAAAAATAAGCCGGGCATGGTGGCCCACGCTTGTAATCCCAGCATTTGGGAGGCTGAGACAGGAGGATCCATGTTTACAGACAGCCTCAGCTACTTAGTGAGGCTCTTTGCAACTCAGGGAGACACTTTTATTTTTTATTTTTTTCATGGTGAAAACTTGGCCCTTTGTGTTTTTTATTTATTTATTTTTATTGGTGCATTGTAATCATACATCACATTGGATTACAAGACTTGAGAGGATATACAAGCACACATCATCCAATTAGCCCTCATCCAATACCCATCCCATTCCCTCCCCCCCCCTCGATTCCATGCTTGATTGGTGATTAACTTTGATACATTTGTTTATATACCTCCTGGGTTTTAAAGAGGTTCCACCCTCCCCTATCCCATACCCTCTGATTGGTCACCTTGATTGCTTTGCTATAGGGCCTTTTCTATAACTTGACCTCTTCCTGTTACCCCTTTCCTCCTAGTTTTTGCTGATTAGGAGAAGCATCTGGTTTTTATTTTCTGTGATATTTCCCTGTGCATGCCGCGTTGCAAGTACCTATCCCACTCTTGATGGCCCCAGTAGTGGCCTGGCCACCTGGTGGACTGATCCAGACCTCGATGGCTCCAGCACCGGCCTAACCCCTTGGCTGGCTCCGATCCCGACCTTGGTGGCCCCAGCACTGGCCTTGCCTCATGGCAGGCTCCGAGGAGACACTGTTTTCAAGTGTAGAATAAAAAATAGGGCTGGGGCTATAGCTCTAAGGTAGAATGCCCTTGGGTTCCATCCCCAATCCCTCAATTTGTTTAATGACACGCACCTAAGTGGTAGAAAATAAAGAAAAGCATGAAAATGATAACAGTAAACTAAAGAGAGTGCTTAAGTCTTGGTGAAAGTAAGGGGACTTGATCAAGTGAGTGTTCAAGTTTTTTAAGATCTTGCTAAGCTGGGTGTGTTGGTGTACACGTGTAATCCCAGAACTTGGGAGGCTGAGACAAGAGGATCGTGATCCGCGGCCAGCCTCAGCTATTTAGTGAGATAGTGAGACTGTTTCAAAATAAAAAATCATAAAAATAGGGCTGGGGGTGGAGTTCAGAGATAGAATGCTCTTGGGTTCAATACATACACACACAAAAGGTCATGGTAATGCTTCATACCCTGGGTATTATGCATAAAGCTAATCTTTTTTTGGTGGTACTGGGGTTCCTGGAAGCCCTTCTACCTCCGGGCTACACTCCCAGCCCTATTTTTATATTTTTATTTGGAAACAGGGTCTCTTACGCCAGTGTGGCTGGCTTTGAACCAGCACGATCCTCCTGTCTCTGCCTCCCAAGCATGGGAATTACAAGCGTATGCCACCACACGTGTTTTTTTGTTTTTTTGTTTGTTTGTTTGTTTAGTACTGAAGATTGAACCCAGGGGTTTTCTACCTCTGAGCCATAGTCTGATTTCATTTTTTAAATTTTATTTATTAATTTTTTTTTGCGGTACAGGGGATGGAACCCAGGGGCATTCTACCTCCAAGCAATACACCCAGCCCTATTTTTTATTCTTTATCTTGAAACAGGGTCTCACTGAGTTGCAGATGGGCTCATTCAGTATCTGAGGCTAGCTGCAGATCATGATCCTGTCTCAGCTTCCCAAATGCTGGGATTACAAGTGTGTGCCACCATGCCCATCTTCATTTTTTATTTTGAAATAGGGACTTGCTAAGTTGCTGAGGGCTTCTCTTAGTTGCTGAAGCTAGTCTCAAAGAATCTTTGATCTTTATGTCTCAGCCTCCTCAGATCTTTGATCTTTATGTCTATACTTGAGATTACAAGTATACACCACCACACCTTGCAGGGTTAATCATTTAATATTTTTATCTAAATAATATTAGCATAGCCAGTTGTGGTGATGTACTCTTGTACTCCCAGTACTTAGGAGGCTGAGACAGGAAGATTGCAGGTTTACAGCTAGCCTCTGCAACCTGGTAAGGTCCTCAGCAATTAGTGAGAGCTTATCTGAAATTAAAGAAAAATAGGTCTGGAGTAGCAGCTCAGGTAAAATGCTCCTGGGTTCAATTCCCATTGCCATAAAGAGAACAACAACAACAACAACAACAACATCCAACTTTTAACATGAGCTGGGCATGGTAGCCCCATGCCTGTAATCCCAGTACTTGGGAAGCTGAGATAGGATTGCAGGTTCATGGACATCCTCAACAACATAGCGAGACTCTCAACAACCTAAGTGAGACCCTGTTTCACAACAAATATTAAAAAGGACTCGATGGACCTCACACGTAAAGGGCATGAGATATATGATAGTCCTCTTCCAGGACAATCTAGCACAGGTCAATAAGTCTTGTTAAGACTCTATCTCTCCTGTTCCCAGTGGCTTGGGGATCTAGGCAAGAGCCCCTCAAAACTGTCCAGCCTCCAGTCCCAAATACTTACTATACCTAATGCCTCTCAAGGTACCAAGCTGCTATCAAACATGTTTTTTTTTAAATGATGCCATAAAAATTTACTTTTAACAATGTGATCAATCAATAAATATTAAAATTATGGCTCAAGACTTCCGGGAAGCTGGCAACTGAGAAAAACATTGTTTTTGAGTCCTGCTAACACTCGATCTCTATTGCCACAAAATCAGTACTTTTCATAGCCAGAAAAGACTATCAGCAGAGAAATTAAAAAATGTAAACATGCCGGGCGTGGTGGCACACGCTTGTAATCCCCGCGCTTGGAAGGCTGAGACAGGAGGATCACATGGGTTCTAAGCCTGCCTCAGCTACTTAGTGAGGCTTTCAGAAACTTAGTGAGACCCTGTTTCCAAATAAAATATAAAAAAAGGTCTGGGAGTATAGCCCAGAGGTAGAAAGCCTCTGGGCTCCACCCCCAGTACCACCAAAAAAAAAAAAAAAAAAAAAAAAAACGTAAATAAGGGACAGAGAAAAAGAAGACTAGAAGAACAACCAGAGACCAGAAAAGAAACCAGCCCGCAAATCGGAGCCACACCTGCGCCATCATGCCTCACAGCACCAGGCTCCAGAGAGGAAAGGTAAACAAGGAGCTGAAGTGAGCAGCTGTGGACATCTAAAACTCCCAGGGGCCAATTTCATCACATCTTCCAGGGACTTAGAACAGAGCTCAAAACCAGAAAAGAAATACACCAGACTCACGGCCAAAGGTGTGGCGGCAGCTCCATATTACCAGCAGCTGAGGTGAGTTAACCACACCTGCGATGGCTCCAGATAAGTGAAATTGTGGCCCCTACAGGAGAAATCCCAGCACTACACACCCAGGGACTTGCGCAGCTTTGATAATCTCCCTGAGTCTGAGATTTTGCAGTCCAACCCAATGAAGGAGTAGTGGTGGCAAAGATACCACACCCCAGTCACAGCTCCCCATGGCCAAACGCCCAGTCCAGCACCCCTACGGTCTCACGCAGCCTCGATTAACTCCCTGGGTCTGAGACTTTACAACCCAGTAAAGGAGTAGTGGCGGCTGAGATTACAACAAACTCGAGATCCAGAACACCCTAAGTAAAGTTATGGTGACCTGGGGAAGAACCCAGAGAAAGCACAAACTTCTGAAATCATGGGAAAGAGGAACAACAATAGAGCAATGAACATCCACAACCTCATAAGACCAGAAGCTGATAACACAGAAATTCAGAGATCTCCAGAAGATCAAATCAGGAATATAACTATAGAAATAATACAGGACATTCTAAAAGAATTTAGAGAGAGTCCAAAAAAAATATAAAGGATGCAATCATTGAAGTAAAGGCATCAATTCAAACTACAAACAATCGATTAGACCACATGGAGAATAGAATCTCGCTCCTAGAAGATGATCAATCCAAAAACGAATGCATAATTTATAACTTAGAAAAAAAATCCGACAGCAAGAATCTGACATAGAAGAAATATGGGCCCATTTTAAGAGAGCTAACCTAAGAATAATTGGAATAGAGGAGGGAAAAGAAGGTTGAAACCAAAGGGATCAATGAGCTCTTCAAAGAAATAATCGCAGAAAATTTTCCAAACATAGAGCAAGAGGTTGATACACAGGTCCAGGAAACTTATAGAACTCCCTTTAGACAGGATCAGAGAAGAGGATCCCCACGCCACATAATTGTCAAAATAACCAATGTGGAAGCTAAGGAGAGAATCTTAAAGGCAACAAAAACAAAAGGCCAAGTGACATTCAGAGGCAAACCAATTAGAATCACTCCAGACTTCCCAAACCAAGTCATGAAAGCCAGAAGGGCTTGGAGTAACATATTCCAAATTCTGAAAGAAAACAACTTCCAGCCAAAAATGTCCTACCCAGCAAAACTATCTATCAAATTAGATGGGGAAATAAGTAGCTTCCATGACAAACAGAAACTGAAGGAATTTATGTCTTCAAAACAAGCGCGAGAGAAAATACTCAAACAGATTAACTACAAAGAAGAAATAGGTAATACACACTAGAATCAGAGAAACAAGATTTTCTATCCAGCAGACAACTAAGCAAAGAATAATACACAGTATTTCAAACAGAAATAAAATCTTAAGATGTTAGGAATTAAAAGTTATCTCTCAATAATCACACTGAATGTAAATGGCCTCAATTCCCCAATAAAAAACATAAAGTGGCAAAATGGATTAAAAACCAGAATCCATCCATCTGCTGCTTCCAAGAAACACACTTTACAAGTAAAGATAGTAACAAACTCAAGGTAAAGGGCTGGAGCAAGGTAAATCATGTTAAGTAGGCATCCTAACAAATGTGAAGTAGTATTTCACTATAGTTTTTATTTGTATTTCCTTAATGATTAGTTATATTATGATAATGAGTGATATTCATTTGTCTACTGGTCACATAAAAATCTTTGGAGATTCATTATCTATTTTAGTCTTTTACCTATTTCTAAATTGTATTGTTTGTTTTTATTGTTGCTAATTTTTAGAATTTCTATTTGAAATATACCTTCAGATATAGCATTTGGAAATATTTTAACCCATTCTATCAGTAACTTTTAATTCTGTTTATCTTGTCTTTGGATGTACAATATTTTTCTATTTTTATGAAGTTTGTTTATTCTTTTGTTACCTGTGCCTTTGGAATCATATCCAAGAAATCACTGCCAATTTCAATGTTGTGAAGTTTTATGACCCTGGTTTTCTTCTAAAAGTTTATAGTCTTAAGATTTACATTTAGATCTTTCATCTATTTTGAGTTAATATTTGTATATGGTGTTAGGTAAGGGTCCAATTTTATTCTTTTTAATGTAGTTATTAGTTTTCAACAATATTTAGTGAAAAGATTATTATTATTATTTCCTTTACCAAATGTTCTTGGAAACCTTGTCAAAAATAACTTGACCATATATGGAAGAAAAAAACCCAAACATATTAAAGTTAATCAGGAAACCAAGCATGGGAAGAAGGTAGGGGGAAGGAAGGTTAGGGATTGGGTAGGGGCTGACTGGGTGATGTGTGTGTGTATATCTACACAAGTATTTTATCCCATTAAGATGTATGACTACAATGCACCAATAAAAATTTATTGAACAAAAAATAAATAAAATGATGGCTCAAGTATAATTACGGAAATGAAGCTAAATTATTAAAAGAAGGTCTAGGTGAAGAGGAGGGGAAAGAGTAAGGATCATTGAAGGAATTACTACCATTGGTTTTATGTACCTATGTGAAAATACCATTGTCAATCTTAATACTCTGGGAAAGGGGAAGATGGGTGAAGGAGTGGAGGGACAGCCACCAAGTACTATGTGCATGTATACCACTGTCAACATAATTTACATTATGATGTGAGACTATGCACCAATAAGAGCATATATATATATATATATATATATATATATATATATATATATATATATATATATATACATACACACACACACACACACACACACACACGCTGGGGATGTAGCTTGGAGATAGAACGCCTCTGGGTTCAATCCCCAGTAGTGGGAAAAAAAAATGGTTTTTTTCTGTGTGGTACTGAAGATTGAACCCAGGAGCATTCTACCTCCAAGTTATACTTCCAGCCCTATTTTTTATCCTTTACTTTGAAACAGGGTCTCACTAAGTTGCGGAGGGCTGTGAACCCGTGATCCTCCAGTCTCACCCTTCCAAGTAGTAGGATTATAAGCGTACACCATCATGCCTGGCTTATTTTAATTAAAAAAAAACAAACTGTGTGTTTGTGTGTGGGAGGGGTACTGGGGATTGAATCCAGGGGCATTCTACCTCTGAGCTACATCCCCAACCCTTTTTATTTATTAATTGGAAACAGGGTCTCACTAAATTGCTAAGACTGGCCATGAACCTGAAATCTTCTTGTCTCAGCCTCCCAAGTACTGGGACTTTAAGTGTGAGCCACCACACTCAGCTCAACCATGAGCTTTTATCTTTTTTTTGGGGGTGTGTGTGTGTGTGTGTGTGTGTGTGTGTGTGTGTGTGTAACTGGGGATAGAAGCAGGAACACTCTACCTCCAAGCTACATCTCCAGCCCTATTTTAGTTTTTATTTTAAAAAAGTGTCTCACATAGGTTGCTGAGGGCATAAATTGCTGAGGCTGGTATTAAAGCTGTGATCCTCCTGTCTCAGCCTCCCACATACTGGATTACAGGTGTGCACCACACCTCTGTGCCTGGCTATTTCTTTTATCCTTAACTCTGTGTGGTGATCGAAAAGGCAGTTCAAGGTTTTACAGTTTTGATGAAACTCAATCCCTTCTTTGGCATGTCTTACCTCCCAGTGTTCTGATTTCCCTTTGTTTTAGAGCTCTGTATGTTTTTTTCATGTCAACTCAGTAAATGTTAATTTTTTAAAAAGAATATATAGCCGGGCGTGGTGGCGCACGCTTGTAATCCCAGCATTCGGGAGGCTGAGACTGGAGGATCGCGGTTCACAGACAGCCTCAGCTACTTAGTGAGGCCTTCTGCAACTCAGTGAGACCCTATTTCAAAATAAAGGCAGGGGGTATAGCTCGGAGGTTGAATGCCCCTGAGTTCGATCCCCAGACCCACACACACAAAAAAAGAATATATATATTACAGGTATCTTACCTAACTTATTTGGAAGGGTTGTTCAATTTGACATAATTAATTACAAATTGCTTTCTTTCTGAGAATAGCACTTATACAGTAGTAACACGTAAGAATGCTATGTTAAAATAATAATTTAACAGCCAAGTGTGGTGGCACATGCTTGTAATTCCAGTACTTGGGAGGCTGAGACAGGGGAATTGCAGGTTTGCAGCCAGCCTCAGCTAATTAATGAGACCCTCCACAAGTTAGTGAGACTTTGTTTCAAAATAAAAAATAAAAGGTAAGGCTGGGGGTTGTAGCTTGGAGGCAGAATGACCCTGGGTTCAATTCCCAGTATATTGGGGGGGAGGATTAAAACTCAATTTTTATGTCCATTGTTAAAAGTATTTTGCAGCTGTGTGTGGTGGCCCACGCTTGTAATCTTCGCACTTGGGAGGCTGAGACAGGAGGATGACACAGGTTCAAAGCCAGCCTCAGATACTGAGTGAGGCTCTCAGCAACTTAGTGAGACCCTGTTTCTAAATAAAGTATAAAATAGGTCTGGGAGTATAGCCCAGAGGTAGAAAACCCCTGGGTTCCACCCCCAGTACCACACACAAAAAAGTATTTTGCATGCATTATAGGGAATCATTTAATCCTTCTATCAAGCTTATGAAAAGAAAAGGTTTATAGAGGTTAATTGTCTGTGTCTGTCTTACCAGAGAATATAAACTGATCCACTGTTACTGATGAATCCTTCAAAACAGAAAAGATCTTACCTGATAACTTAGGTATCACAAATATAGTTCCATCATCACCAATGCAACTGACTATGGCCTCAAATACTTCCATGTTAGGAATAACTGGTGGTTTATAGCATCCAGTGGTTCTTTGTTCTGAAATTTTCTCCTTACATTCAGACACCTTGCACACATTGATTACATTAGCAGCTTTTTTCTCAGTGTCACAATTGATTTTAATACGCTTAGTAACTCTTAAATCGCCTTGTTCCAGGGGGATATGTTGAAACTTCTCAGAAGAATGACTGTTATCTGATTTTTTAATTCTGTAATATCCAAAGAACAACATACTTAAATAGGGCCAAAGTATAAAAATCTGGGGTAAAACAATATAAAAGAAATCTTTATACCAAACACATATAAAAATATACTCTAGAGTATACAAGTCTAATTTATTACATGAAAATGAGCATAATTTAGGCCAGGAATGGTGGTGCAAACCTGTAATCCCAGTACTTAAAAGGCCGAGACAGGAGGATGTTTGAGGACAACCTAAACAATGGAGCTAGACTCCTGGCAACTTAAGTGAGACAGTTTCAGAAACAAGAAGTTATAAAGGACTGGAGGTGCAGCTTGGTAGAAGAATGTCCCTGTGTCTAATCCCCAATACAAAAAAACCCACCATAATTTAAGTTATAATAAAAATTACTTTAAAGTTATAAATGAGACTGATGAGAATAAACATAATTTCTCTGAAGTGTTTTAAATTACCATCTCAAGCCAGGCGCGGTGGTGCATGCTTGTAATCCCTGCGCTTGGAAGGCTGAGACAGGAGGATCACACAGGTTCAAAGCTAGCCTCAGCTACTTAGTGAGGCTCTCAGCAACTTAGTGAGACCCTGTTTCCAAATAAAATAGAAAATAGGTCTGGGAGCATAGCCCAGAGGTAGAAAGCCTCTGGGTTCCACCCCCAGTATCACCACCAAAAAAAAAAAAAAAAAATTACCATCTCATATTTTGTGTGTGTTGTGTGGTACTGAGGATTGAACGCAAGAGTCATTCTATCTTCAAGTTATACTCCCAGCCTAATTTTTTATTTCTTATTTGGACACAGGTTCCTGGCAACTCTGACCATATCTGGCCAGTCACCTCACATCCCATTTCATTTCTGATTTCTCATTCTTTTTACTTTATAGTCAACCACTTCTAAGGAGATCTGGTCATGTAGGAAACAAAATATCTACTTGAAACATGTGTCTGCAATGCCAGCATATTTTCATATCTAAAAAGACAGACATATGAGGATGTAGAATTAAAGTAATATCCCAATTCTTCCCCCATCACCAAAGTTACTTGAACCTCAAACTTAGATCTGCAAGGATTTTTTTTCCCAGTAGCACTGGAGACTGAATACAGAGACATTTTACCTCTGACCTAGACCCCCAGCCCTATTTACTTTTATTTATTTTTATTTGTGGTACTGGGGATGGAACCCAGGGGCATTGTATCTCCAAATTACACCCCCAGCTTTATCTTTTCCTCTTTATTTTGAAACAGGGTCTCACTGAGTTGCAAAGGGCCCCATTAAGTAGTTGAGGCTATCCCTGAACCACGATCCGTCTCAGCCTCCCAAATACTAGGATTACAAGTGTGCACCACCATGCACTGCTTGTGAGGATCTTTTAGTATAAATATAGTTCAATCACTTTTTTGCTACTAATTTTAAAACAGGGTCTTGCCATGCGTGGTGGCACATGCTTGTAATCCCAGCATTTGGGAGGCTGAGACAGGAGGATTGTGGTTTGCAGACAACCTTACTACTAGTAAGACCATGTGCAACTCAGTGAGATTGTTTCAAAATAAAGAATAAAAAATAAGGCTGGGGCTATAGCTCGGAAGTAGAATGCCCCTGGATTCCATCAGGAGTACCACAAACAAAACAAAACAAAACAAAACAAAACAAGGTCTCACTAGGTTGCTGAGAGTTTCGCTACTTACTAGGGCTGTCATCAAACCTGCAATCCTTCTGTCTTAGCCTCCCAAGTACTAGGACTACAGTTGTGCACCACCATGCATGGCTTATGAGGATCTTATAGTGTAAATATTGTTCAATCATTTATTGCTACTCATTTCTGTTTCACATAAATGCATGTTGCATATACCCACCAATCTTCACCATAAAGCTCAAATACTTTTGTCTAAGCAAAGGATACCAAAGGGCTTAGATCAGGTATTCATTATAGAGCTCCGCTTTCCTTTGATTTAGCACATAAATGTCAAAGGAAAGGGGAAAGCATAAAAGCCAGTGTTGAAAGCATGGTGGCACAGGCTGTATTCCCAGTATTTGGGAGACTGAGACAGGAGGATCACGGTTCGTTCACAGCCTCAGCTACTTAGTGATGCCCTTTGCAACTCGGTGAGACCCTGTTTCAAACTAAAGAATAAAAAATAGGGCTGGGGGGTGTCACTTAGAGATAGAATGCCCCTGGGTTCCACCCCCAGTACAGCAAAAAAAAAAAAAATGAAAAGATGGTTTATAGATATAAATGCCAGTGCATATGAAGGTGGTTTACATAGGGAAGAGCTGGTGGGAACCAGGTATGGTGGTGCATGCTTGTAATCCCAGCATTTGGGAGGCTAAGACAGGAGGATTGCAGTTCACAGGTAGCCTCAGCTACTTAGTGAGGCCCTCTGCAACTCAGTGAGACCCTGTTTCAAAATAAAAAATAAAAGCGAAGCATGGTGGTGGTGCACACTTGTAATCTCAGTGCTTGGGAGGCTGAGACAGGAGGATGACACAAGTTCAAAGCCAGCATCAACTACTTAGTGAGGCTCTCAGCAACTTAGTGAGACCCTGTTTCCAAATAAAATATAAAATAGGTCTGGGAGTATAGCCTAGAGGTAAAAAGCCCTGGGTTCTACCATTAGTACCAAATAAATAAATAAATAAATAGGGCTGAGGGTGTAGCTTGGAGGTAGAATGCCCTTTGGTTTCATCCCCAGTACAACCCCCCCCCCCCCAAAAAAAAAAAAAACAAAAGAGCTGGTGGGACTGAAGAATGAAATAACTTTTTTTTTTTTTTTTTTTTTTTTTGTGGTACTGGGGGTAGAACCCAGAGGCTTTCTACTTCCGGGCTATATTCCCAGACCCATTTTATATTTTATTTGGAAACAGGGTCTCACTAAGTTGCTGAGAGCCTCACTAAGTAGCTGAGGCTGGCTTCGAACCTGCGCGATCCTCCTGTCTCAGCCTCCCAAGTGCTTGGATTACAAGCATGCACCACCACGCCCAGCTTGCTTGCTTGCTTGCTTGCTTGCTTGCTTGCTTGCTTGCTTTCTTTCTTTCTTTCTTTCTTTCTTTCTTTCTTTCTTTCTTTTTTTTTTTTTTTGTAGCACTAAGGATTGAACCCAGAAGCATTCTCCTCTGAGCTAAATCCCCAACCTGATTTTATTTCTTATTTGCAAACAGAGTCTTAAGTTGCAGAGGGCCTCACTAGGAATAAACAATTTTCAAAGAATTTGTTTTTGTTTTTTTTTGAGGTGTTAGGGATTGAGCCCAAGGGCATTCTATGTCAAAGATATACCCCCATACTCCTTTTTGTTGTTATGAAAAAAATTGCTAAGAGTCTCACTACACTATTGAGTCTCCCTTCAAATCTGTGATCCTCCTGTTGTAGCTTCCCAAGTACTAGGATAAACATATGTGCCATCATGCCTGGAGAAATATTTTCTTTTTTGGTACTGGAGACTAAACCCAGAGGTTTTCTATTTCCAAGCTATACTCACAGCCCTATTTTTTATTCTTTATTTTGAAACAGGGTCTCACTAAGTTGCAGGGAGACTCACTAAGTAGCTAAAACTGGCCACGAATCTCAATCATCTTGTCTTAGCCTCCCAAGTACTGGGATTACAAGTGTGCACCACCATGCTCAACTGGAATTTGTTTTAGAGCTGAATTTTGGGAGCTTAGTTTATAAATTATCTTTAAGATTAAATAAGATGTAGCTGGGTGCAGCAGCTCAGGCAGGCCTATATATAGTACTTGGGAAGCTGGGACAGAAGAATCATAGGTTCAAGACTATACCCAGCAAATTGGTGAAACTCTCTTTCAAAATTTAAAAAAATAAAATAGTTTTTAAAGGGCTGGGAGTGTAATTCAGAGTTAGAATCCTCCTGGATTTAATCCCTAGTACCACCAAAATAAACAAAGAAATAAGTAAATAAAAAAATAAGTAGCCGGGTGTGGTGGTTCACACTTGTAATCCCCGCGCTTGGGAGGTGGAGACAGGATGATCGCTGGCTTATGAGACTCTGTTTCCAAAAAATATACAAAATTAGGTCTGGGAGTGTAGCCCAGAAGTAGAAGGGTTTCCAGGAACCCCAGTACCACCAAAACAAACAAACAAAAAAGTAAATAAAATAAAGCAAATAAAGATGTAATTTTTTTTGTGTGTGTGGTATTAGGGATTGAACCTAGTAGGGGCATTCTACTTCTGAACTATATTCCCATCCCTATTTTTTTATTCTATTTATTTGTTTTTGTGGTATTGGGTATGTAACCCAGGGACATTCAACCTCCAGGTTATACCCCCAGCCCTATTTTTTATTCTTTATTTTGAAACAGTCTAAGTTGCAGAGGGCCTCACAAGTTGCTGAGGCTGGCTGTGAACCTGTGGTCCTCCTGTCTTAGCCTCCCAAGTACTGGTTTTACATAAGAAGGCCACTATAAATTTTTTTTTTTTTTTTTGCGGTATTGGGGATGAAACCCAGGGGCATTCTACCTCCGAGCTAAACCCCCAGCCCTATTTTTTATTCTTTATTTTGAAACAGGGTCTCACTGAGTTGCAATAAGCCTCACTAAGTAGCTGAGGCTGTCTGTGAACTATGATACTCCTGTTTCAGCCTTCTGAATGCTGGGATTATAAGCATGTGTTACCACACTTAGATTTATAATTCAAATTTTAATGAACATATATATGAAGATTTATAACAGCAAGTAAAAAAGTATACATCACAAACTGATGTTGAAAAAAACCTTTAAAGTCTGTACCTTCTTTCTCTCAAAGCCAAGCCTTTTTTAACTAAGTATTTAGAAACATCAACACGCTCTCCCTTTTCATCTCTGCAGAAAATTTTCACAGGTAATGGCCATGTTGTGTTGTTTTCCTGCAGGGAGTTAAGATCACAGTAACTACAAGACACACAAAGAAATCTTATGAACTGTACTTTTTGAAGGCATTTCTGTATTTCTCTAACCAAAATTAATTAATTTCCCAACAGAGTATAGTTATTTTGATAACTAAATATACCAGAGAGAGAACAGCATGAAAAAATGTCAATAGGGACAGATACTGTTTTGTGAAATATATCAGAGACCTCACTACTGACAAGGTGGAAAGAAAGAAAGAAAGAAAGAAAGAAAGAAAGAAAGAAAGAAAGACAGCCAGCCAGCCAGCCAGCCAGCCTGTAATCCTGGTACTTGTGAGGTTGAGACAGGAGGGTTGAAGATTCAAGGCCAGCCCCAGGAACCTAGGAAGACTGGTTTCAAAAATAAAAATAAACTGGGTGTGGTGGCAGGCCACTGTAATCCCAGCATTCAGGAGGCTGACACTGGAGGATTGCGGTTTGAGGACAGCCTCAGCTACTTAGTGAGGCCCTTTGCAACTCAGTGAGACCCTGTTTCAAAAATAAAAAGACAAGCTAGGCATGGTGGCGCATGCTTGTAATCCCAGCATTTGGGAGGCTGAGACAGAAGGACTGAGGTTTGAGGACAGCCTCAGCTACTTAGTGAGGCTCTTTGCAACTCAGTGAGACCCTATTTCAAAAAAAGAAAAAATAGGGCTGGGGGTGTAGCTTGGAAGTATAATGCCCCTGGGTTCCATCCCCCAGTACTGCAAAATAAATAAATAAATAAAAATAATAAAAAGACTTAAAAAATAGGGCTAGGAGTATAGCTCGGAGGTACAATGCCCCTGGGTTCCATCCTCAGTACCGCAGGGGGAGGGGGAAGGGCTGGTGGTGGTATAGCTTGGCTATAGAATGAATGACCCTGGGCTCAACCCAGAGTACCAAAAAAAAAAAAAAAAAAAAATTCCATTCTGAATGAGGAAGACACTACCAGTTAACATGTTTCTCTATTCTCAACTCTTTTATAAACTATAGAAGTGAAATAAACTTTCCAAGGTGTTTCTTCAAGCATATATTCTGCTTGATATGGAAAAGATATTACACTGGAGAAAGTAGATGTAGAAAATGAAAGGTAACATGGAAAAATGAAATAGAAGAATATTCTAATAATGCAGTAAAACATATTTAAATTACAAAAAGGAAAGGAAGCAAAGAATAATTCTGTATAAATATAAAAACATAATCCAGGCATGGTGGCACATACTTGTAATCGTAGTACTTGGGAAGCTGAGACAGGAGGATTGTGCAGGTTCAATGCCAGCCTCAGCTACTTAATGAGGCTCTCAGCAATTTAGTGAGAATCTGTTTCCAAATAAAATATAAAACAGGTCTGGGAGTGTAGCCCAGAGGTAGAAAGCTCCTGGGTTCCATCCCCAGTACCACCAAAAAAAAAAATTTTTGAAAAGATGTATGTTGAGCTGGGCGTGGTGGTGCACGATTGTAACACCAGCATTCCAGAGCTGGAGACCTGAGGATCACAGTTTGCAGACAGCCTCGGCTACTTAGGCCCTTCACAACTAAGTGAGACCCTATTTCAAAAAATAAAAAGATTAAGCCGGACATGTTGGTGCACGCTTGTAATCCCAGCATTTGGGAGGCTGAGACAGGAGGACTGCAGTTCAAAGACAGCCTCATCTACTTAGTAAGACCCTTTGCAAGCCAGTGAGACCCTATTTCAAAATAAAGAATAAAAAATAGGGCTGGGGTGTAGCTCGGAGGTAGAATGCCCCTAAGTTCCATCCCCAGTACTGAAAAAAAAAAATGTATGTCAAGTCTGTTGTAGTGGTGCATGCTTGTAATCCCAGTATTTGGGAAGCTCGGACAGGAGGATTGCAGTTTCTCAGCCAGCCTCAGCTTCTTAGTGAGGTCGTTGGTAACTTAGTGAGACCCTGCTTCCAAATAAAAATAGGGCTGGGGGTATAGCTCAGAGGTAGAATGCCCCTTGGGTTCAATCTCTAGCATACACACACACACACACACACACACACACACACACACACACATTTTCATGTGCGCATACACATACACACAATGATATATGTCTTTTCTCAAATCTACACTCACAAACACAAATATTTTATTTTTTTGGTACTGGAGATTGAACTCAGAAGCATTCTAACTCTTACTAATAACCTCAGCCTGATTCCTTACTTGTAAACAGGGTCTCACTAAGTTGTGGAAAGCCTCGCTAAGTTGCCGAGGCTGGCCTCAAACCTGCAATCATTTTGTCTCAGCTTCCCAAGTACTGGAATTACTAGTGTGCACCACCATGCCTGGTTCAACACATATATTTTATGACACAGTTAATTTTGACTTTACTAGAAAACTAATTTTCCAACTTATCAAAAGAAAATTTAAAGGTTTCAGAAATATGCTTACATAACATCTCTCTCTCTCTCTCTCTCTCTCTCTCTCTCTCTCTCTCAAACACACACACACACACACACACACACACAATTTTGCATGTTTCTGAGAGCCTACTGCTGAGGCTGTCCTCCAACTTGCAATCCTCCTGTTTCAGTCTCTCAAGTACTGGGATTATAGGTATGCATCACCACGTCTGGCAAAATATGGTGTGTGTGTGTGTGTGTGTGTGTGTGTGTGTGTATTTTTTTTTTTTTTTGGTGGTACTGTGGGTGGAACCCAGAGGCTTTCTACCTCAGATGTATACTCCAAAACCTATTTTATAATTTATTTGGAAACAGGGTTTCACTAAGTTGCCGAGAGCCTCACTATGTAGCTGAGGCTGGTTTTGAACCTGTGCAATCCTCCTGTCTCAGCCTCCGAAGCACAAGGATTACAAGTGTATGCCACCACGCACGACTATATTTTTATATTTTTAACAGGCAAATTACCAACTCAAGATTATGTTAGAAATATTATGATTTCATTTATACAGCTATTCCTGGTATATCTATTATAAAAATGCATTATATATTGAAATTAGAACAAAAAAAATTTTCATCAGCCGGGCGTGGTGGCGAACGCTTGTAATCCCCGCATTTGGGAGGCAGAGACAGGAGGATCGCACAGGTTTGAAGCCAGCAACGCTGGCTTAAGAGACCCTGTTTCCAAATAAAAAGTATAAAATAGGTCTGGGAGTGTAGCCCCGAGGTAGAAGAGCCAGGATCCCAGTACCACCAAAAAAAAGAAAAAAGTTTTCATCAGTCTAAGCAGCTTACAAATAATTTTCTCAATAAAAAAAATAAATTGAACTGATCAAAGCATGAGTAAAATGACAAATCAATACATACCCGTCCTAACCCACTGCCCACCTGGAAGGTTATGGTCGCTACAGCTCCAGTGAGGTACAGTGAAAGGCAGTCACACGCTGTCGCTGTCCACTTGTTGCTCCCACCAGTTGGTCTAAAGAAAAAATGACATCTTGTTTTATAACAAATAGCAAACAGTACTTAAATATACAAAAAATGTGATATACAAATACATATAGTTTGAACCAAGTACGTGTGTGTGTATGTGTGTGTGTGTGTGTGTGTGTGTGTGTGTATAAAATGCTAGAGATTGAACCTAGGGCATTCTATTTCTGAAATGCATCATCAGCCCTATTTTATTTCTTATTTGGAAACAGGGTCGTGCTAAGTCCTGAGAATGTCAATAAATTGGTGAAAAAACTTCTCAGCAATTTAGTGTGACTTAAAGCAACCTAGCAAGACCATTTCAAATAAAAAAAAAATTAAAAAGGCTGAATCTTGGAGGTAGAATGCCCCTGTATTTATCCCCAATATAAAAATAAAAAATAAAAAACATGCTGTAGGCCAAATATCTGATGGTGTACATAAGTTGAATGTGCCATATATGCTCAAGACTACATAGAAGAACACTTTTAACCTACAGATAGGAATTTCTACATTAGAGGGCAGCCTATACATTGACTAACAGCATCAATATTCAAATTTCAAAACCAATTAGATGAAACAGAATAAATGTAAATGCTATATTTTGGTAAAAAAACCAACTATTTAGATGCATATAGGCTCAAATTAAAGAGTGAAATCAGCCAAGCACAGAAAGAGAAAATATATTTTCTCTAATATGCCTAAACTAGGGAGCATTGGGGATTCCAGAGGGACTCCAGATAACGAAGGGTTAATCTCAGCAAAGCCAGAAAAGGATAGGGGAGAAAGAAGGCTGAAGTTGATTAATGAAGGAGCTACATCCAAATATGTGTAAAAGTATGAATATAGCATGGTTAACCTGGACACTCATTGTTGGAAGTAGGGGAAAGAACTGGGTTGAGGGGAGAGGGCACAAAGCACAGTCTAAATGTATACCATTTTCAGCCAGGTGTGGTGGTGCATGCTTGTAATCCCAGCATTCGGGAGGCTGAGACCGGAGGATAGCGATTTGTAGTCAACCTCAGCTACTTAGTGAGGGCCTCTGTAACTTAGTGAGACCCTGTTTCAAAATAAATAATAAAAAATTACAGCATAGGGTGTAGCTCAAAATCAAATGCCACAGGGTTCCGTCCCCAGATCCACAAAAATAAATAAATATATGAATTAATGTATACCATTTTCAATATGCTCCACATATAAATAAAACTTAAAAAAATAAAAAAGAGTAGGTACCACTCAGCAGAAGCCTCTGAACAGAAATGCCTGTGAGGACACTGCACCTGTGCTCCTTCCTGCTCCAGCTCTGAGGAGGCAACTTTGGCTACAAATGCTGATGTCTGTTTCAGTGGGCAATACCTTCTTTTTTGAGGTATGTAAGGTATGATAATTCTGGTACAATCAAGAAGTGAACAGAAGCCAGGTGTGGTGGCACACATTTCCAATTCCAGCATTTGGGAGGCGAGACCGGAGGATCGCGGTTCATGAACAGCCTCAGCTACTTAGTGAAGCCCTTTGCAACTCAGTGAGATCCTGTTTCAAAATAAAGAATAAAAATAGGGCGGGGGATATGTTGCTCGGAGTTAGAATGCCCCTGGGTTCCATCCCCAGTACCGCAAAAAAAAAAAAAAAAAAAAAAAAGTGAATAGAGACTGATATGCTTGAAGAGAGTGTGTGTGTGTGTGTGTGTGTGTGTGTGTGTGTGTGTGTGTGTGTGTGTGTGTGTTATGGGGGACTGAACTCAGGGGCATTCTACCTCCAGACTATACACTAGCCCTACTTTTTATTCTATATTTTGAAACAGGGTCTAAGTTGAAGACAGCCTCACTAAGTAGCTGAAGCTGGCTGAGCCTGTGATTCTGTCTCAGCCTCCCAAATACTGGGATTCAAGTGTGCACCACCACACCTGGTTTTAAATGCTATTCTGAAAAGCTGTCACTATCCCAATTAGCCTTCCCTCCACTTCTTCCCACACAAATGGTGATTAATATGAGGGTCTTGTTCACAGAATATCTTACTTGCTGATATCTGGGGGTTCGCAAGGGTCACTTGTCATCAACATATGTTGTAGATGCTGACTACATAGTCTTTAGTTTTTTACCACCTAAGCTGCTCTCTTTCTTTTGTCTGTCTGTCTGTCTGTCTCTCTGTTTTTTGTAGTACTGGAAATAGAACCCAAGGCATTATACATCTGAGCTATATTCCTAATCCTATTTTACTTTTTAAGTTTGTGAAGCAAGGCCCTCTGCAATTTAATAAGACCCTGTTTCAAAAATAAAAAAAATAGGGCAGGGAGTGTAGCTCAGAGGTAGAATGCCCCTGGGTTTAATCTCCAGTACCAAAACAAAACAAAACCCATGAATTAACTAGATTTTATGAAAAATTCAGAACATATTAACAAAATTAATACTGATAAGAACCCATCCAAATAAGAAAGTATTTAAAATGATACTTAATAAGTAGAAAGAGAATTTATTCAGTTAAAAACTACCTTATATCAACAAGAGAGCATTCCAAAGATAACCTTCCCATTGTCTTTAGATTTTCTTGAAGTTCTCTTAAACAGTTAATATTCACTACTAGTTCAACTCCCACATCATACAGCAAGACCTATGAAAACAATAATTTTGAGTAGAAAGACAAAGTACATCAAAGTACTTTTTTTGCAAACTGAAAAGCATAACAAAAAATTGGATTAAATAACAACAGTGAAAATTCAAAAGGCATTAATTTTCACAATGACTTTTTAACTGCATTTACCTCTACCAAAGTGTCTGTGACCACTCTGAGGATCTGGCCTCTCTGCCACTGATGTTTATCTGGGACCTTAACAGCACAGTGCATATCATTTTCCCATTTAACAGGTTTCCATTCTGTGTTTTCGTAAGCAGCCATCATCTTTTCTTCTAAACTATGTAAGGATAAAAAATATTTAACATTTTTTTCACAATATGTAATTCTTCAACTATATTTGCTACTGCCCTCCCATCATTCTGGATCCTGTATTCTTCCGTGCAGGTACAAGCATATTTACTTCTACATCAGGCCTTAGCACTATCTCTTTGCTGCACCTGGGATACATGTTTCTCAGATGACCATGAGGCTTATTCCCTCTCAGCTCCTCCGGGATATATTTCAAATGTTAATGTCACTTTCTCTATGAGATTTTCCTCTTAAAATTACCCTCTTCTCTAAGTCTTCCTTCCTTCCTTCCTTCCTTCCTTCCTTCCTTCCTTCCTTCCTTCCTTCCTTCCTTGTCTCAGCCTCCCAAGTGCTGGGATTACAAGCATGCGCCACCATGCCCAGCTCTTTGTTTTTTCTAACCCTCATCACATCTGCCATACAAAGCTTTACATGTTCAACATCTCTCCTTTATTAGAATTTAAGCTTTCTGACAGCAGACTTGTCCATGTCATTACCACTAGCATCCCAACACCCAAATACATGATATCATTAAGTGCTCAATAACTAGTTGCGAAATATATAAATTCTTATGTAGTAAAAAAATAACCAAGCCGGGCGTGTTGGCGCACACTTGTAATCCCTGCGCTTGGGAGGTGGAGACAAGAGGATCACGCAGGTTCGAACCCAGCCTCTCTGGCTTAAGAGACCCTATTTCCAAATAAAAATATAAAAAATAGGTCTGGGAGTGTAGCTCGGAGGTAGAAGGGCTTCCAGGAACGTCAGTGCCACCAAAAATAAAATAAAATAAAATAAAATAAAATAAAATACCAGGACATATTACTTTTATACTTTTAATAGAGACTATTGAAATAGTTTTGCTACTTTCAAAACTCTACATTTATGATGTTTATATATATTTTTTGCAGTACTGGGGATTGAATCCAGGGACATTCTACCTCCAGTTCTATTTTATTTTTTATTTTGAAACAGGGTCTAAGTTGCGGAGGGCCTCAATAAAGTAGCCTGCAATCCTCCTGTCTCAGCCTCCTAAGTACTGGAATTACAAGAGTGTGCCTCAATGCCCGACTGACTTCTATGTTTCTGATACAAAATATAGGAAGCATAAAATCACAAGCAATTTGTTTCTTATATATACCTCTTAAGTAAGTTTTCTGTTAATAGCCACTGAACATAAATCTTCTCAGGAGATATCACATTACAGATATGCACAGGCAGTTCCTTATTATAAAGTGATTGGAAATTCTCACTAGGCAGAGATTTTACAGACACAGGACTTAAGTTGTTTACTTCATTTGAAATAATTTCTTCTGGAGAAGGATCCCATACTTCAGTATGCTTTTTAGAATTATCTTTGAGTGTATAGCTGAAAAATACCAAGTTAGCAAAGAGAATAATTAGACATTCATATTTATATTTCCTTAGATTTGGAGATGCACAAATTTTAATTTTGATTTCCCAATTTTGACATTGAGAGCAATTACTAACTTAGTCATTTTTTGTTTTGATTTGTGTTTTTTTTTTGGTGGAAGTGGAGATTGAACCCAGGGACATTTTACCTCTGAGCTACATCTCCAGCCACATTTTTTAATTCTTTATTTTGAAACAAGGTCTAAGTTGCAGAGGGCCTAAGTAGCCGAGGCTGGCCATGAACTTGTGATCCTCCTGTCTCAGCTTCCCAAATACTGGGATTACATAAAAGCCACCATGCTCAGCTTTAGTAGTTTCTTTTTTTTTTTAAGTTCTTAACATATACCAAAGTAAACACACACACACACAAAAAAAAACTAAAACTCAAAATTTCTATTTTAACGCACAGTTAAAAATACTAGCTTTGCCGGGCGTAGTGGCGCACGCTTGTAATCCCAGTGCTTGGGAGGCTGAGACAGAAGGATCGCACGGGTTCAAAGCCAGCCTCAGCTACTTAGTGAGGCTTTCAGCTACTTAGTGAGACCCTGTTTCCAAATAAAATATAAAAATGGTCTGGGAGTATAGCCCGGAGGTAGAAAGCCTCTGGGTTCCACCCCCAGTACCACAAAAAAAAAAAAAAAAAAAAAAAGAAAAGAAAAGAAAAATACTAGCTTTGCCCATTACTTAAACTCTCGCTATTGGTATTCTGCACTCACAAAGGAACAAAAGAATTTAGAAGAGCCTGACAATTTGAATATTTATCTTTGGCTAAAAAGTATCAATCTGCTGGGGAGGTGGCACACCCTCTAATCCCAGTATTTGGGAGGCTGAGACAGAAGGATCACAAGTTCTAGCCACAGCCATTTAGTGAGAGCCTCCACAAATTTAATTTTATTATTATTATTATTTTTGTGGTACTAGGGATAGAACTCAGGGGCACTGTACCTCTGAGCTACACCCTCAGACCGATTTTTTAGTCTTTTTAGTTTTGAAACAGGGTCTCACTGAGTTGGGAAGGGCCTTGCTAAGTAGCAGAGGCTATCCACAAACCGTCATCTCTGGCTGGTCTCAGCTTCCCAAATGCTGAGATTACAAGGGTGTGCCACCATGCCTGGCTATAATTTTATTTTTTGTTGTTGGTTTTTTTTTTTTTTGGTGTGTGTGTTTTTTAATATTTTATTTTTTTCTGGTACTGGGGGTGGAACCTAGGGGCTTTTCTACCTCCAGGCTATACTCCCAGACCTATTTTATACTTTATTTGGAAACAGGGTCTCATTAAGTTGCTGAGAGCCTAAGTAGCTGAGGCTGGCTTCAAATTTGTGTGATCCTGTCTCAGCCTCCCAAGCACTGGGATTACAAGGGTGTGCCATCACTCCCGACTGTGTGTGTGGTTTTAGAGATTGAACCCAGGGGCATTCTACCACCAAGCTATATCCCAGCCCTATTTTTTATTTTTTTGCAGCTCTGGGGATTGAACCCAGGGGCATTCTACTTCCAAGCTATAACCCACAGCCCTATTTTTTCTTTATTTGAAACAGTATCTCACTAAGTTGCAGAGAGCCTAACTAATTAGGTAACGCTGGCCACGAAACTGTGATCCTCCTGTCTCAGCCTCTCAAGTACTGGGATTACAAGTATGAGCCACCAGGCCTGGCTCTATTTTTTTATTCTTTATTTTTGAGAGAGGGTCTCACTACTTAGCTGAGGCTGGCCATGAATCTGTAATCCTCCTGTCTTAGCCTCTCAAGTACTGGGATTACATGGCGTGCACCACCATGCCTGGTTAGTGAGACTGTTTCAAAATTAAAAAATAGGGTTTGGGGTCTGGCTCAGAGGTAGAATGCCCCTCTTCAATAGCTAGTACCAGAAAAAAAAATTATCAACCAATTTGCCAATGAGAATATACAACTTGGAAACAATTACTATTACTATACATGAAGAAGCAAAATCTTTTAAAGTGTTTCAGATGTTAAGTATTTCAAATTAGACTATCTGTGGATAAACAGATGCTATTATTTGAATAAAGAAAAACTAATTTCTTTCACAGGCAGCTGAGATTTAGCTCATCAAGGTGACTAACAATTTCTGTAGATAAATCCAATGGATGGTTGTCAGTTCTGCATCACTGTTAGCACTAGCTATTCTTTCCTTCTTGAAATATCTTTCTTTGGTTCCTGGTTTTACTTAAAATCAGACCCTATCATCATCTGGACCTTTCCCCTAAGTGATAACCCTCAGGGCTGTATCTTCACTGAGGGAGATTGTTAGAGCTGGGCATGGTGGTCCATGCCTGTAATTCCAGTAATTTAGAGGCTGAGACAGGAGAATCACAGATTTGAGGACAGTCTCAGCAACATAGCATACTCTAAGCAATCTAAAAAGACTATTTCAAAACAAAAAATAAAAAGGGCTGGGGGTGTGGCTTGAAGATTCAATCACTAGTAAAATGAGAGAGAGAGAGAGAGAGAGAGAGAGAGAGAGAGAGAGAGAGAGAGAGAGAAAAGAAGAAGTAGAAGAAGAGGAGGAGGAGGAGGAGGAGGAGGAGGAGGAGGAGGAGGAGGAAGAGGAGGAGGAGGAGTTGTTGTTGTTGAATAAATGGAGAGAGATGATTTCATTCATTCTCATGGCCTCTTTTATTACTTACATGCTGATGACCCCATTTAAACAGGTCTCTCTTCTGAGTACCAGAACAATGTATTTACTTCCTCTACTCCATCTTTAATAGCATGGTGCTAGATATTACAGTCAAGAGGCTGAGTTCTAGCCAAGCGTGGTGAAGCATGCCTGTAATCTTGTGCTTGGGAGGTTGAGACAGGAGGATTGTATAGGTTCAAAGCCAGCATCGGCTACTTGGTGAGGCTCTCAGCAACTTAGTGAGACCCTGTTCCCAAATAAAGTATAAAACAGGTCTGGGAGTATGGCTGGAGGTAGAAAAGCCCCTGGGTTACACCACCCCCAATACCACCAAAAAAAAAAAAAAAAAAAAAAAGAAAGAAAAAAAAGAAAAGAGGCTGAGTTCTGAGTTCTTGTTCTCAGAAAGTTTAAATGGTAGTAGCCCCTCTTATTCAAGGTGGATATGCTTCAAGAACCCCAGTGCATGCCTGGAACTGCAATAGCCAGTCCATTCAGATGATACCATAGATAAACTGTGCTTCTACACAAACATATACCTATGATAATTTAATTTATAATTCAGGCAAATAAGAGAATAACCATAACAAAAAGAACAATTCTAACAATAACTAATAGAAGTCACAATTTATTATTTCTTGAATTTTCTGTTTAATATTTTCAGATTACAGTTGGTCATAGGTTAAGTGGAATGATGAAAAGCAAAACCATGAGTTAGTATGTGGGACAACTTGCATTGTTACTAAGAGACTTATAGAAATAACAAGTTATAATACAAACAAGAGTTTCAAAGGAAAAAAATAAGGACACAGGACAACAAAATCCAACCTAGGACAACAAAACCCAACCTAGTAGCTGGGTATTGGTGGCACATGCCTATAATCCCAGTACTTGGGAGGCTGAGATAGGAGAATTACAGGTTCAAGGCCAGCCCCAGCAAACCTCTACGAGGCCCTCCAAAATTTAGCGAAACCCTGTTTAAAATAAAAAAAATAAAATAGGGCTGGGGTAGTTCAGAGATAGGTGCCTCTTGGATTAAATCCTCAGTACCACTAAAATATAGATAAGATAGATAGATAGATAGATAGATTAGATAGAGTCTGGGGATGGTTTCTCTATACAACAATTCAGCTGAGATTTTATTAAAAAGGTTAAAGTAGGAGTTAGGCATTTCAGGAAATGAAAAAAATGTGTAGTAGGGGTCAGACTATTTAGGCAACACTACTTCTACATTATAAGACAATTAGGTCTAACAGAGACAAGCAGCTTGTAAAGTCCTTTTTCTTTTTCTTCTTAGTTTTCAGGTGATCAGGGAAGTCACTGATCAAGGGAAACTCATGTTCTAATTTGAGCATATGTAAGACATAAAATGAGAAGAGTGGGTCAGATAGCAGGAATCTAGGTTTGTGAAGGCAGAGATGGGCTGGGCTGCCAGAGTACCAAGGGTGGATCTCCTTAAACTGAATCCAAGTGTCAGGACCACTCACTTGCCTGAACCCTTTGGGGAGGTGGTCAAAACATTGTTTTTTTTTTAAACTTTACCAACAAAGCCAGGCATGGTGGCACACACTTCTAATCCCAGCATTTGGGAGGCTGAGACCAGAGGATCATGGTTTGAGGACAGCCTCAGCTACTTAGTGAGGCCCTCTGCAACTCAGGCACTGTTTCAAAAATAAAGAATACAAAATACTGCAGGAGGTGTAGCTCAGAGGTGAAATGCACCTGGGTTCCATCCCCAGACACACACACACCAACACACACACACACAAACCCCTTTACCAACAGCCTGGCCTGGTTCACAGGTTTGTGATCCTAGTAACTTAGGAGGATCACAGGTTTGTGGCTAGCCTCAGAGACTTAGTGAGGCTCTTAGAAACTTAGTGAGACTCTATTTCAAAATAAAAAATATAGGGCTGGCAGTGTATTTTAGAGGTAGAATGCTCCTGGGTTCCATCCCTAGTTCCACACACACAAACAAAACACTACCATCAATATAATTTTTAAAGGTGGTTTTATGAATTTTAAAACTGGGCTAGTGGCCTGGCATGGTGGTGTACACTTGTAATCCCAGCATTTGGGAGGCTGAGATAGGAGGATCATGGTTCATGAACAGCCTCAGCTACTTAGGCCCTTTGCAACTCAGTGAAACCCTGTTTCAAAATAGAGAATAAAAAATAGGGCTGGAGGTGTAGCTCAAGGTTGAATGCCCCTGGGTTCCATCCCCAGTACTGCAAACAAACAAACAAAAACATTCTGTTTGTACCCATTAATAACACCCCATTTCTTTCCACCCCCACAGCCAATGGCAACCACTATTCTGTCTCTATGATTTTGACCATTCTATTCACCTAATCATATGCTATTTTTCTTTGTAATGGCTTAATAAAGGTTCATTCACATGGCACCACATGTCAGAATCTCCTACTTATCCATTCATTCACTGATTTAGTTAGGTTGATTCCAGGTTTTACCTACTGAGAACAGTGCTATTAAGAAAATGAACATATAAACATCTCTTTGAAATCTTGGTTCCAATTCTTCATTGTATATATATCCAGAAGCAGATTTACTGAACCATAATTAACAACTAAATTTTAATGTCTCAAGGAGCTGACATACTTGTGTAGCATTTAACACTGTCACCAAGAGATCAATTTCTCTATATCCTTGACAAAACTTTTGTTTTGTAGTAGCCATTCTAATGAGTAAAAGGTGGTACTTCATGGTAGATTTTTTTGTTGGTGAATGAATCCAGGGCCCTCTACCAATGAGCTACTGCCCCAGCCCTTTTTTTAAAAATCTGAGACAGGGTCTTCCTATATTTTCCAGGCTGGCCTCTGACTTGTAATTCTTCTGTCTCAGTCTCCTGAGTTGCTGGGATTACAGGCATGAACCACCAAACTCAGTTAATAGTGGTTTAGATTTGCATATCTCTAATGATTAGTGATACCTAATGCTTTTCATGTGCTTATTACTCATTTATCTTTGGAGAAATATCTATACAAGTCCTTTGCTCATTTCTCAATTGGGTGTTTTCTTGTTGAGTTTTAGTTTTCTATATATTCTAGGTATTAATTATTTAACAAACACATGATTGGAAAATATTTACTCCTACTATGGGTTGCTTTTATACTCTATTGAGTGTCTTCATATGCACATTTTACCTTTTCACCAAGTCCAGTTGTGTTTTTCTTTTATTGCCTATGTACTTGATATCTATTGACAAAATTACTGCCATATCCAATGTCATGAAGCTTTTTTCCTGTGTTTTCTTCTAAGTTTTATAGTTTTAGGTTTTACATTTAGGCCGTGAATCCATTTTGAGTTGTGTATAGATTTAGGTAAGGATCTAGTTTCATTCCTTTGCACATAGATATGTATGTTTTCAACAGCACCTTTTGTTAAAAAAGACTATCCTTTCCCAAGTGAATAATCTTGGTACTTTTTCCCCCCCTGATATTGGGGATGTAATCCAAGGGCATTCTACCTCCAAGCTACACTTCCAGTTCTATTTTTTGCTCTTTATTTTGAAACAAGGTCTCGTTAAGTTGTGGAGGGCCTAAGTAGTTGAGACTAGCCGTGAACCTGTGATCCTCCTGTCTCAGCCTCCCAAGTACTGGGATTACAAGCATACACCACCATGCCTGGCTAATCTTGGCACTTTTAAAACTAACTTACCTATAATGAGAGGGTTTGTTTATAGATTCCATATTTTCCTTTGTTGATTTACATGTGTATTCTGCTGGTACCACAATGCTTTGATTACTATAGTTTTATAAGTTTTGAAATTAAGATGTTTTGTAAAGTATTCCAATTTGTACTATTTTAGGATTGGTTTGGCTAGTCAGAGTTTCTTAAAATTTCATATGATTTTTGGAATATTTTTTCCATTTGTGAAAAACATTTTCTTATTTTACTATATAAAATATTAGCAGATACACCAGATTGCATCTTCTCAAATGGCAAATGAAGCACAGGATAATATTTCTCTTTGAACCTCAATATCATCTGTCTTTCGGAAAATTCAGTTTCATACGACGTCTGTGATACTATCCATGAGGATACCAATGGTGCTTAGTAGTAAATAACATTTTGCTAAGTTGTTCTATCATGGGTCCTTGCTCAAGGGGTTCATCTTTCTCTTCCAATCTGGTTTTCAGCACTTGTTCATGTGTTTCTTCATTATGGTGCACAGGATCAGGTCGAGGGATAGGCTTCGTGTGTTCGTATGGTATGTCTACAGGAGGGTGGTAGCACACTATCATCCTGCTGTCAGATGTCAAGGCGAGCTCTACTTTGCAATTAGAGTCATTTTGGATTGGAACTACATTCTTCAAGACAGTTCCCTTTGACAGCACCCATTTTATTGCTGCCACTGCTGCCATGGTATCATAAAATGATTATCAAGTGGTATGATAAAAGATGTTTCGCTGGGTGCGGTGGCGCACACTTGTAATCCCCGCGCTTGGGAGGCAGAGACAGGAGGATCACACAGGTTCGAAGCCAGCCACGTGCTGGTTTAGGAAACCCTGTTTTCAAATAAAAATATAAAATAGGTCTGGGAGTGTAGCCCAAAGGTAGAAGGGCTTCCAGGAACCCCAGTACCACCAAAAAAAAAAAAAAAAAAAAAAAGATGTTTCAAAGAAGCTATCTTTAAAATCTGCTTCTAGGCACACCAATTTTCATTCTGCGAGACCGCCATCTTGGCTCCCTGACTTTTGGAATATTTTTCTTTGTTAAAAAAAGGTCATTGGAATTCTGATAAGATTTACATTAATCTGCTGATCACTTTGAGTGTTGATATCATGTTAAGATCAAGTCTTCTAACCCAGGAGCAATCTTTTTTGTGTTCTTCTTAATGTCTTTCAGAAACATTTGTAGTTTTCACTTGTGTATCGTGTGTGTGTGTGTGTGTGTGTGTGCATGTATTGAACCCAGCAGCATTCTTTCTCTGCACTACACCCCCAGCCAAATTTTTTTTTCCTTTTTTTTTTCCAGTACTGGTTATGGAACCCAGAAGCATTCTACCTCTAGGCTATACCCCTAGCCCTAGGCTGGCCGTGAACTAAGATCCTCTTGTCTCAGCCTCCCGAATGTTGGGATTACAAGCATGCGCCACCACAGCTGACTTATTCAGATTCTTTATGATTCAATATTGTTTAGATTGTTTTGTTTCTAAGAATTTACCCATTTCTCCCAGGTTATCCAATTTGTTGACATGTAAATTCATATTAGTTTCTTTATAATCATTGGTATTTCTGTGATTAGTTTGTAATATTCTCTTTCTTTCCTTTTTTCTTTTGTTGTACTGAAGATTGAACCCAGGAGCACTCTACCACTAATGTGCACTCCCAGCTCTTTTTATTTTTTATATTGAGATGGAGTCTTGCTAACTTAGATAATACAAGAATAAAAATCTGTTCTTTGATATATATAATAGAGCACTCATAAAAATCAAATTCAGATAATAGCTTGTATGTGTTTCAAAGCTTACTAATAGCATATAACAATTATTTTTGTTATATAAACATATATACAAATATGTCATTTTGGGGGTGGTTTTGGGGATTGAAAACACCCAGCCCTATTTTCTAGTTTTATTTTCAAACAGGGTCCCACTAAATTATGGAGGAGGGTCTTGCTAAGTTTCTGAGCCTGGCTGCGAACACATGATTCTCCGGTCTCAGCTTCCCAAGTAGTGGGATTACAGGTATGTGCCACCATACCCAGCTAATTTTTATTATATTTTGTGAGCAAAGACAATAGGCTGTTTCTTGTAGTTAAAACTACTCCTGCCAGACTGACAAGCCAGCAATCCCACTCGTAAGTATTTACTCAAGAGAAAATAATACATATGTTGACACCATGATCTGTGTACAACTATTTATAAGTTTTATTCATGAAATTGCCCCAAACTGGAAATAACCTCAATGCTTATCAATTGGCAAGTGAATAAAACTTAGATACATCTATATAATGGTATACTAATTGGCAATAAAAAGAAACTATTAATACATATGACAACACAGAAGAATCTCCAAAGTTCACTAAGTTGTAAAGGGACTCACTAAGCAGCTGATGCTGGCTATGAACCAGCTTCCCAGTGTGCCAGGACATTTGGCTCAATACTGGCTTTCTTGAGGGTTATATATGGGGGTCCTTTAGAATTTTTGCACAGGTGACCCCCCCCACTGTACTAGTCTCTTTACAGAAGACTTCTTTATCTTGGCCTTTTAATTTATCCATCCATTCTTGCAAGAATGCATTTCTTCTCTGGGCTCACTTCAACCACTGGCTGGTTTTGGATAGGTATGAGTACAATGGCTTAACTTAGCTTTTTTTTTTTTTTTTTTTTTTTTTTTATACTTGGGAGTACCCACGGGCATCCTACCACTGATCTAGACCTCCAGCCCTACTTTATTTATTTTTTAATCTGGAAACAGGGTTTCATTCAGTTGCTGAGGCTGGCTTTGAGCCTATGACCCTCTTGTCTCAGCCTCCCAAGTACTGGGATTCCAGGCATGTGTCCCCAAGTTTAGTTATCTTTAAAAGTACCTACTTGAACTCAGGGAAACTCACACCTCTCCAAATCAGAATGTAGACTACTCTCTCTATGCTTATTTCTTCTTTCAATTCCCTTTCTTAAATAGGCACAAGAACATCCTAAGGAGACATTTTTTTCCTATAAATAAGATACCAGTCTCTTTCTTAGAAGCAACTCTGATGTTTTATTTTTAAAGTTTCTTAGGGATGGAGGAAAAGGCCACTCTATTAGACTAATGACTCCAATTGTTTTCTCTCTATTTTTTTCTGATGCAGGAATAGTGGGGAAATTCGTTTCCCCGTCTTGTGACTAAACTGTTACATATGAACTAAAAGTAACAGTTTACCTGTTAACTTACCCTACTTCATAAGATGCGAAGCCTTCTTTGACAAGCTGGTCATTAATACTAGTGGGAGTCATTCCAGGAGCACCAAAAGAATCAAAAAGCTCAACTAACAGCACATTATCTTCCAGAATTTCTGTAAAATCATTAAGACTTGTTTGGGGAAAGGAATAATAATGTTGCAAAATACTAAATGAGATACTTTGAAAAAATTGGAAACATATTTTTCTCTTTTTTGCATACATAAAATTTCTTGCTGAACATGCTATAATCTCTCTAGAGGTTAAAGTAGTATTTTGCAATCATACATGAATTGTCAATGCCATCTGTAACATATATAAATTATTAAAACTTATTTTAGGTTATTGCACATTGTACTAGAACAAAGCAGTTTAAACTTTTTAGATTCAGGAAAAAATACAAATTAATATGCACTCAACAGAAGTAGTATTCTATTGTATTTTTAGGTGGCTTTATGGAATTCAATCTAGTTTCAAAAGAAGAAAAATGAATAAAAGTTAACCCAGTGATCATCTGTGAAAGTTTACACTTTTAAAATAATTAATTTTTGAGAAAGGTTCTCAAAAATATATACACCTTATATAACTATAGTAGAAAGTTTAAAACAACAAAAACTCAACCTAGAACTCTTAAATAACCAGATGTCCCACCCCCTTTTCCTTTTGAGGACAAACCACTTAATTTTTTTTTTTTTTTTTTTTTTTTTTGCGGTACTGAGGATTGAACCCAGGGTTATTCTACCTCCAAACTACACCCCTATCCCTATTTTTTATTCTTTTTACTTTGAAACAGGGTCTCACTAAATTGCAGAGGGCCTCACTAAGTAGCTGAGGCTGGCAAAGAACCCAGTTCCTCTTGTTTCAGCCTCCCAAATACTAGGATTACAAGAGTGTGCCACCTTACCTGGCTGACAAACCACTTAATTTTTAATTAATTAATTAATTAATTAATTTTGTGGTACTGGAGACTGGACCTAGGGGCATTCTAACTCTGAGCTATACCCTTAGCCCTATTTTTTAATTGTTTATTTTTGAGACAGGGTTTCACTAAGTTGCGGAGGGCCTAAGTAACTGAGGTTGTCCGTGAACCATGATCCTCCGGTCTCAAACTCTCGAATGCTGGGATTACAAGCATGTGCCACCACGCCCGGTTTATTTTTTATTCTTTATTTTGAAATGGGTCTCACTAAGTTGCAGAGGGTCTCAGTAAATAACTTAGGCTAGCCACAAACCTGCAATCCTCCCAAATACTGGGATTGTTAGTTTGTGCTACAATGCCTGGCTTAATTTTTCCTTTTAGAAAACCAAAATTAGTTACTTGTTATCAGATTGTCTCTGAGAGTAGAATTTGTATCTCATGTACCTATTTCCTTATTCATGGTATATAGCACAGGGAATTTTTTTTTTTTTTTTTTGCAGGTCTGGGGGTGGAACCCAGGGGCATTCGACCTCCTAGCTACACCCCCTGCCCTATATTTTATTCTTTATTTTGAAACCGGGTCTCACTGAGTTGCAGAGGGCCTCACTAGGTAGCTGAGGCTGTCTGCGAACCGTGATCCTCCAGTCTCAGCCTCCCGAATGCTGGGATTTCAAGCGTGCATCACCACGCCCGACTTAGCACAAGGAATTTGCTCAATAAGTATCTGAATAAATTATAGAGGATTTTTTTGGGGGTACTGGGTATTGAACCCAGAGGGCATTCTATCTCTGAGCTACACCCCTGCCCTATTTTATTCTTTTATTTTGAAACAGGGTCTAGTTAGGTTGATGGGAGTCTCACTACTTGCTGAGGCTGTCCTTGAATCTGTGATCCTTCTGCCTCATCCTTCCAAGTACAAGGATTACAGGCATGCACCACCACATCTGGCTAGAGAAATTTAAATAAGCTTAATAAACTGGGAGTGGTGGTATACCCTTGTAATCCCACACTTGGGAGGCTGAGACAGGAGGATTGTAGGTTCGCACCAGGCTGAGCTACTTAGTGAGATCCTCCGCAACTTAGTGAGACCCTATTTCAAAATAAAGAATAAAAAATAGGGCTGAGCTGGGCGTGGTGGCGCACGCTTATAATCCCCGCGCTTGGGAGGCAGAGACAGGAGGATCTCGCAGGTTCGAAGCCAGCCTCTCTGGCTTAAGAGACCCTGTTTCCAAATAAAAATATAAAAATAGGTCTGGGAGTGTAGCCTGGACATAGAAGGGCTTTCAGGAACCCCAATACCACCAAAAAAAAAAAAAAATAGGGCTGAGAGTATAGCTCAGAGTTAGAATGCCCCTGGGTTCAAAAAAAAGTTTAATATTTAATATACATTTCTAAAATATGTACTGAGATCAGTATATGCTTTTACACAGTAGCAATTGGAAGCACCAAATAAAGATAACCATTACCAGCAGTACAATCCTACCAGTTTTAACAGTGTACTTGAAGAGTTAAAAAATTGTTCTTGGCACCAATAAAAACTAAAAAAAAAAAAAAACCTGTTCTTGGCTACTTCTCAGAGGTCCAGGTAAGATACCTAGAAATAAAAGGCTAAGCAGTGTTGATCTTCTGATCCTCCTACTTTCCATCTCCCTTTACTTCTTTTGTTTTCTACCTCCCCTGCATGACATTTTTTGTTCCAACACAGTTGATTTCCCCTGTGTTCTGTACCTTTACCATCTTCCCTGACTTCTTCCAAAATTAAAATGTATCCTGCTTTATAGGTAACACTGTATATTAATAATGGGAGGCCCCATTTTCACCTGTGCTAATTTACTTTATTATAAAATGTCTTGAAGTCCCAGTTTTATCATTGTGCAGGTGAGTGGGAAAAGAAACTCCATTATCTAGGTTAACAACTATGGTGCCACTAGTGTTGGATATCACTGGACTAATTAGTGACAAAGAAAAAAAAGGCAGCAGCAGCTGGGTTTAGTGGCCCAAAACTGTAATCCCAGTTCTTGAGAGACTGACACAGGAGGATCACAGGTTCGAGGCCAGCCTCAGCAACTTAGCAAGATCCTGTTTCCAAATAAAAATTTAAAAATAGGACTGAGCATGTAGCTCTAAGGTAGAATGTCCCTGGGTTCAATCGCCAGCATCCTTTCCCCTCCAAAAAGAGAAAAAAAAAAACCCATTAACATTTGAATAACGGTATTCTTCAACTGAAATATCTCTTCAGAACAATTTCTTGTATCAACAGAGAACAAATTATCAGAGATATCTCATTATTTCTGCTATGTGACCCCTTTAACATCATCTAAACATCATCTTATGGTGTGTGTGTGTGTGTGTGTGTGTGTGTGTGTGTGTGTGTGTGTGTTACCAGAAATTGAACCCGGGACATTCTACCTCTGAACTACCAAGCCCTTAAATGTTTTTGTTTGGAGACAGGGGCTAGGTTGCTTAGAGCCTCACTAAGTTGCTGAGGCTGACCACAAATAACTGAGTTCATCTAATGGAAGTGTGATAAAAGTGAAAAACACCTGTAGTAAAAATTACCCTTGAGAGTACTAGAATTCAATCCCAAGTAAACATAGTTCTTATGTATCCTGCACTAGTACTCACTGAGTCCAATACAGTCTGTGTTTGTTGTAGTTTTCAAATAGATCAGAATACCTGACTTAAAAAAAAAAAAAAAAAAACAGATTCCCAAGCTCCCATTCAAAACCCTTGGGACTAGATGTGTTTCAGAATTCAGAATTCCTCAGGTTGAAAAATCTACATAAGTACATATACTATATATATTCTGTAGTACCCATAGTGGAGTATAGGGTAGCACTGCCTTCAAGTAGAATATACCAGTACTTACTATAAAGGACACAGAGACTATACACAGCCTGCCAATTTAGATCATATCCTGCCATTAAAATTTTTAAGAAAATATGTTTACTGATTCATCATAATTTAACATTATAATAAAGTTCAGAGTAATAGGGACATATATGCACAAAGCACTTGGTGAACTTCTTCCTGGCCATTAAACTTCTGATATGTGTTACAAAATTGTAGGCTCTAGCGGCTTCAGGACTTTGAAGGGGCCACATCAAGGATGGTATGTTTTCTTTTGTAGGATGAAGTCTTGCTATGTTTCCCATACTGTACTCCAACTCTGGGCTCAAGCAATCATCCTGCCTCAGCTTCCCAAGAAGTTGAGACTACAGGTACACGTCACCACACCCATTTTAAGGGTGCCTTGGTCTTTATGGTGATCTTTGCCTCCCAAGCTGAATGTAGACTTCTAGCCTGCGGAAGATGGACTCCACTGTACCTAGTTCCCACAAATATCATTGTTTACTACTCTTCCTCATGGCACACTAAATTTACTCTGTGATATGACAATAGGTAATATTAATCTAAATATTAATTTAAATATTAATTATTTTAAATTAGGTATGATTGTGTATTAAAAACGAAAATAGCTTACTAATAACTGAGCATGTCATAAATTTATCTTGAGCCTTTTCTTCAAATTTTTCTTTAGCTTTCTTGGACCACTGCATTGCCCTTTCACGTGGTTCAATATATGCCAGTTTACATTTAATAGCCTGTATCAAACAAAATTCCAACATTAAAAATGCTAATTTAACTTTTATAACTAAAATAAAGTTTCATATATGTTTAGAAAATTAACATTTATATAACTCGAGGTAGAATACTTACCAAGCATGCTGGGAACCCCAGATTTAATCCCTAAAAACCCCTGAAGCAAAAAATAATCCATATGTCTAAAATTAGAAATAGTCAAAGCTGGGCATAGTGGAATGTGCCTGTACCTCATTACTTGGGATACTGAGAAAGGATTACTGCTGGTTCCAGGCCAACCCCAGCAACTTAGTGAGACTCTGTTTCAATTTAATAAAATTGGCCTCTGGGTATGATGGCACATGTTTATAATCCTAGTACTTGGGAGGATGAGACAGGAGGATCGCAGGTTTGTGAATAAAATAGGGCTGGGGATGTAGCTTGGTGGTAGAAAGCCCCTAGGTTCCATCCCTAGTCTTCTCCCAAAATAAATAAATAAATAAATAAATAAATAAATAAATAAATAAATAAATAAATAAATAAATAAATAAAAAATGTGGCTGGGGAGTAGAGGTAAAAGTTCCTACATTCAATCCAGTCACACACACACACACACACACACACACACACACACACACACACATAAATAAATAAAAGTACTTTATAAATACAATAAATGAAATTAACTGGGTAATTTGGTTTAATTATTGCACATTCGTATACCAAAATATGTATGTATGTATGTAATTATTGTCTCAGCCTCCCCAATGCTGAGATTAAAAGTGTGCATCACCCCGACCTGGCTTGCCTGTATTTATTATTCTTCTTTTGGGGGGGTTGTTACAGATTGAATACAGGGGCATTCTACCTCTATGTTTCACCTTCAGTCTTAATCTTTTTTATTTGAAACTGGGTCTAAGTCATGGAAGGCCCAAGTTGCTGAGGCTGACTGCAAACCCAGTAAAACACACACACACCATAAATAAATAAATAAATAAGTTAATTAATTAATTTGTGGTACTGGAGATTGAACCCAGGGGCATTCTACCTTTAAGCTATATCCCAGCCCTACTTTTTATTCTTTATTTTGAAACAGGGTCTCACTAAGTTCTGGAGGGCCTCACTAAGTTGGTGAGGCTGGCCATGAACCTGTGATCCTTCTGTCTTGGCTTCCCAAGTACTAGGATTACAATCATGTGCCACCACACCCAGCTGATATGAACTCAATATATTTACACTCAATATATCATGAATGTATTAACACATTACATAACTCAATATGTTAAAAGCTGTAGACCAGAAAATACATAAGATGTTAAAATTAGTATTTATTAGCCAACATATATATCATTATCTTCATCATTATTGTTACTGTTTTTGCAGAGCTTCAGATTGATTTTGGGGCACTGCATGGGCTAGTTAAGCACTTTCCACTAAACTGCATCCCTTAAATAGTAACTGCAGTAGTTCTTTTGTATGGTCCTTGTATCAGAAACTATAGACAAAAATGCTGGTAAACAGAGCATTTCTATGGTAAAAATGACTTCTATAAAATACTCATATTTGTTTTTAATATTGTAACTCCAGAGTTTGTAACAAGTAGATTACCTTCTCTGGGGGATTCAGAAACTCATCCTTTATTTTACGCATCTCTTTAAGTGTTATTTTTGCAGTATTACCAAAGTCCACATATTTAACTTCAACTTCCCGATGTCCAGGCAATCCTGTAAAAATTAAGCAATTGGAAATCACAAACTTAAGCTGGGTGTGGTTGCACACAATTGTAATCCCAGCATTTGGGAGGCTGAGACAGGAGGGTGGAGGTTTGTGGACAGCCTCAGCTTTTAGTGAGGCTCTTTGCAACTCAGTGAGACCCTGTTTCAAAATAAACATGGGACGTGGTGGCGCGCTTGTAATCCCCGCGCTTGGGAGGCGGATACAGGAGGATCACGCTGGTTCAGAGCCAGGCCCGCTGGCTTAAGAGACCCTGTTTCCAAATGAAATATAAAAATAGGTCTGGGAGTGTAACCCGGAGGTAGAAGGGTTTCCAGGAACCCCAGTACCACCAAAAAAAAAAAAAAGAAAAAGAAAAAAAAGAAAAAAGAAAGAAAGAAAGAAAGAAAGAAAGAAAGAAAGAAAGAAAGAAAGAAAGAAAGAAAGAAAATAAAAATAGGGCTTGGGGTATAGCTTGGAGGTAAAATGCCCCTGGTTCCATCTCCAGTACAAAAAACAAAAATCACAAAGTTACCAGACTTTTCTGTCAGTCTAGCCTCTATGATTTAAAGACCACTTTGGAAGATTCAAACACAGATGTTTGAATATACTACCATGCACTGACCTTTTTGAAACCACTTAAAATACATGGCTGACTTGTCTTTTTCTATACACCTACATAGAGTGCTATGAAAAGTGTTGCTATCATTTTCAATTTTTTTTGGTATTGGAGGTTGAGAATTCTATCACCTACACTGCCCAAAGGTTTTTCTTTTTTTTCTTTTTTTGGTGGTACTGAGGAAGGAACCCAGTGGCATTTTACCTTTGAGCTACATTCCCAGAACTACTTTTTAATTTGAAAAAAAAGTCTCACTAAATTCCAGCTATCTGCAAACCTGTGATCCTCCTGTCTCAACCTCTCAAGTACTGGGATTACAATCATGTGCCACCACACCCGACTTGCCCAAGGTTTTTAAAAAAATTTTCGTGTGGCACTGGGGATTAAACCCAGGAGTGTTCCACCTCTGAGGCATATTTCCAGCCCTATTTTTTAATTTTTATTTTATTTATTTATTTTAATTTATTTATTTTTGGTGGTACTGGGGTTCCTGGAAACCCTTCTACCTCCAGGCTACACTCCCAGACCTATTTTATATTTTTATTATTTGGAAACAGAGTCTCTTAAGCCATCAAGACTGGCTTCGAACCAGCGCAATCCTCCTGTCTCTGCCTCCAAAGTGCGGGGACTACAAGCACGCCCAGCTCCTATTTTTTAAAGAGGTCCCATTAAGTTGCGAAGGGCTTCACTAAGTTGCTGGGGCTAGCCAAGAACCTGTGATCCTCCTATCTCAGCCTTTCAAATATGGGATTACAGACATGTGCTACCTGCCCATCTTTTTTTTTTTTTTTTTTTTTTTTTACTGGGTCTCACTATGTTGCTGAGTCTGGACTCAAATCTTCAATCTTTCTGTTTCAGCTTCTACAAGAGATGCCCAAGGCTAAAGTCCCATGCTATGAAATGGGATAGTCCTCATCACATTAAGAACTACAGAACTGGTAGAATCCCAGTCAATCCTTGGCTTCCCTCAGCCAAGAAGTGCGGTAAACTCTTTTTCTCTTGTTGGACGGTATTGGCCGTGGGCTTGGTCAGAGGTGAGAAAAATGTGGGGTGGGGAAGGGCCGAAAGGATTTGGTGCTCCACCCCTAGCAGATCTCACTGGGCTCATCTCATCAGACTGGCTATTGGCTCCCTGAACAGGGGGCTGCCATCTTCAAACTGCAGGCAGGAAGCAAATGTGGGTCCCTATGGCTGAAGCTTTCTCCTGAAAAGACCCAGAGGCTGGTGAGAAGTTGACCAATTGGAAGACGACTCTCTGGCCCAGCAAAAAGTGAGACCCTCTGTGAGGAAGAAGCCCTCTGGGGCTGCAGTGTTCTGGTTTCTTTGGCAGAAAGTCCCAGTGGCCCTTGGCGAACCCTCCTGTAATACTTACACATCTGGATGAACCACCTTTCCTCAAACCCCAAGCACAGAGGCCATCTCCAGTGGTAATGTATTTTTTTAACTCAAGGAAACAGAAATGGTGTATGTAGGTGCAGCAATGAAGCGTAGGGAAGATGGTTTCTCCTGGAGCAAAGAGAATCTCTCCCAGCTTCCACTGCAATCTCTAAGCTAAAAGATATTTCAACTCTACCAACACCACTGGATTCTTACCCGTCTTCAAAACTCCAAATAGAGATATAGTTTTTGTTTTGTTTTGTTTTGTTTTGCTTTGTACTCGGGATGAAAACCAGGAACATTCCACCTATAAGTTATAACCATACCTCGTTTGTTGTTGGTGGGTTTTGTGGTACTGGGGACTGAGCCCAGGGGCATTCTATTTCTGAGCTATAATCCTGGCCCCTTTTTAAATTTTTCAGTATGGCTGGGCATGGTGGCGTATGCTTGTAATCCCAGCACTTGGGAGGCTGAGACAGGAGGATCACACAGGTTCAAAGCCAGTTTCAGCTACTTAGTGAGGCTCTCAGCAACTTAATGAGACCCTGTTTCCAAATAAAGTATAAAATAGGTCTGGGAGTATAGCTTGGAGGTAGATAAGCCCCTGAGTTCCACCCCTAGTACACACACACACACACACACACACACACACAAATTTCAGTATGAGCTGGGTGCTGTGGCATACACTTGTAATCCCAGTACTTGGGAGAATGAGACAGGATGATTGCAGGTTCACAGCCAGCCTCAGCTACTTAGTGAAGCCCTCTACAACTTAGTGAGACCCTGTTTCAAAATAAAGGATAAAAATAGGGCTGGGGTGTAACTTGGAGGTAGAATGTCCCTGGGTTCTATTCCCAGTTCACCACCCACACAGTAATTCTATATGGACACAGGGTCTCACTAAATTGTTGAGGGTCTAGCTATGTTGTTGCAGCCACCCCAATCCTTTTTACTTTATAATAGGGTCTCAGTAAGTTGCTGAGGGTCTCACTGAATTGCTGAGGCTGGCCTTGAACCTGTTTAAAACTACATCTGGCTAAGTTGTAGTTTTAAACAAATGATGGATATAGGATGGAATTTTTTTTTTTTTTTTGGTGGTGGTCCTAAGGATTGGTCCCAAGGGCATTCTACCTCCAAGCTACACCTCCAGACCTATATATTTTTTTATTTGGATACAGGGTCTCAATAAGTTTCTGAGGCTGAGTTCAAACCTGCAATCCTCTTGTTTCAGTCTCCCAAGTACTGGGATTCCATGTGTGTGCCAACTATGCCCAACTTGGGATAGAATTTAAAGAACTTTTTCTTTCTAGTACCTTGGATGGAACCCAGGGGCATTCTACCTCTGAGCTAAACCCCCAGCCCTATTCTTCATTCTTTACTTGAGATAGAGTCTCACTAAGTTGCAGAGGGCCTAAGTATCTGAAGCTGGCTACAAACCCAGATCTTCCTGTCTCAGCCTTCCAAGTACTAGGATTACAAGTGTGCACCACACCACGCCCAGCTTAAAGACATTTTTTAACCCAAATTATCAGTCACATGAGAACAGAGCCAAAAGACATGAAAAATTTCAAATTTACCTTCCATTTATTCTTTCTGAGGAAACTACTAGAAGATTGCCATACTAAAATAAAGGAATAGCTGGGCATGGTGCCGAACGCTAGTAATCCCAGCATTTGGGAGACTGAGACAGGAGGACTAAAGTTCAGACAGCCTCATCTACTTAGTGAGGCCTTTTGCAACTCAGTGAGCCCCTGTTTCAAAATAAAGAATAAAAAATGGGTCTGAGGCTGTAGCTGGGATGTAGAATGCCACTAGGTTCCATCCTCCCAGTAATGCATATAAATAAATGAATAAATAAATAAATAAATAAAGGAATAAAGGAATAAATGGAGGAGGTAAACATGGCATCCAGACAACAAGAGGCCACCAACAGGAGAGCAATGACATGCACAAACAAGTGACATAAGACTCCCAGAGTAATAAACTCTAGGAAAAACCTGGAGACCAAGTACTCCAATTTGATAAAGCAGAAGAATGCTTAAAATTCATACTATTCAGCTAAACCACTCCTGGGTATCATTTTAAAGGAACTAAAATCATAAAGTCATAATAATGTATGCATATCCATGTTTATAGCAGCACAATTCACAATGGCCAAATTATGAAACCAATCTAGGTATCTATCAACAGATGAAAAGATTTCAAAAGTATGTGGTAGACTCATGATGGAATTCTACTCAGCAATCAAGAACAAAATAACGGCCAGGCGTGGTGGCACATGCTTGCAATCCTCTCGCTTGAGAGGCAGAGACAGGAGAATCGCGCAGGTTCGAAGCCAGCCATGCTGGCTTAAGAGACCCTCTTTCCAAATAAAAAAGTATAAAAATAGGTCTGGGAGTGTAGCCTAGAGGCAGAAAGGTTTCCAGGAACCCCAGAACAACCAAAAAAAAAAAAAAAAAAAAAAAAGAACAAAATAATGTCATTTTCAGGAAAATTAATGAACCTGGAGAACATTATGTTAAGTGAGATTAGCCAGTAGAAAGTAGAGAGTCATATATTTTTCTCTTATATGCAGAGCTAGGGAATAATTGGGATATCAAAGGAGCTTCCGATAATGGAGAAGAAACTTCAGGAGAGACAAGATGGTCTAGAAGAAGCAGAGGAGGAAGGGGAAGGGAAGAGGAAGAGGAGAAAAAGGAAAAGGAAAAAAAGAAAAGGAAAAGGAGGGGGAGGAAGAGGAGGAGGAGAAGGAGGAAGAGGTAGTGGTGGCAGGTGCTAAGTGTCATAAAAATGCCTTTATTGCCAGACATGGTGGCGCACGCTTGTAATCCCTGTACTTGGTAGGCTGAGATAGGAGGATTTCAGTTTGTAGACAGTCTCAGCTACTTAGTGTGGCCTCCTGCAACTGAGACCTTGTTTTAAAATAAAGGGCTAGGGGTGTAGCTCAGAGGTAGAATGCCCCTGGGTTCCATCCCCAGTACTGGAAAAAAAAAATGCCTTTATTAAATTCACAAGTATTTATCAAAACCTTTATACTGCTATCTTCTTTGGGGGGGTATTGGGAACTGAACCCAGAAGTAGTCGACCACTGAGCTACACCTCCAGCCCCATTCTTTACACTTTTATTTTTAAACAGAGTCTTACTAGGCTGTGAAGGGCCTCACTAAATTGCCGAAGCTGTCTTTGAATTTGCCATCTTTTTTTCTTAGCCTTCCAAGTACTGGGATTGCAGGTGTGTACCATCCCCAGCTACATTCCCGGCCCATTTTATTTTTTGTCTTCAAAAAGGGTTTCTCAGCCAGGCATGGTGGCGCACGCTTGTAATCCCCACGCTTGGGAGGCAGAGACAGGAGGATCACGCAGGTTCGAAGCCAGCCGCGCGCGTTGGCTTAGGAGACCCTGTTTCCAAATAAAAAAAATGTAAAAATAGGTCTGGGAGTGTAGCCCGGAGGTAGAAGGGCTTCCAGGAACCCCAGTACCACCAAAAAAAAAACAAAAAAAAAAAAACAAAAAGCACGCTTGTAATCCCCGGGCTTGGGAGGCGGAGACAGGAGGATCGTGCTGGTCCCTGTTTTCAAACAAAAAAATATAAAAACAGGTCTGGGAGTGTAACTCGGAAGTAGAAGGGTTTCCAGGAACCCCAGTACCACCAAAAAAAAATAAAAAATAAAAAAATAAAAAAATGTCTTTCTAGGCTGCTGAGAGTCTTGTTGCACTGCAGTGGCTGTCCTCAAACCTACGATCCTCCTGTCATGCATCACCAAGCCAAGCTGTACTTCTATCTTTATTGCTATGGTTTAAATATTTTTGTCCCCTCTAGAATTCATTGGCACTTAATCCCCAATGCAACATCAAACAGAGGTGTGACCTCTGAGAGGCTCTGTCCTAGTGCATGGAGTTGAGTACCCATATAAAGGGATTGGTGGAGTGAAGTGTGTTCCTTTTGTGTCTTTTGCTATGTGAGGACATAGCGGTGGAGTGAAGTGTGTTCCTTTTGTGTCTTTTGCTATGTGAGGACATAGCGTTTATTTTCTCTGGAGGATACAGAAAAAAAAGCTCCTTCTAGGAAGTAAAATGACAATGCCCTCAACAGCCAGGGCATTATCTTGGATTTTCTACCTTCCAGAAGAGAAAAAACTTTATATTGCTTACAATAGAAAATAACAAAGCACCAACAGAACAAGACTTTCATTAGAAACGTGTTTGAAAAATCTTTAAGCCAAGTGTGGTGACGCACGCTTGTAATACCAACATTTGGGAGGCTGAGGCAGGAGGATCATGATTCGAGGACAGCATCAGCTACTTAATGAGACCCTTTGCAACTCAGTGAGACCCTGGTTCAAAATAAAGAATAAAAAATAGGGCTGGAGGTGTAGCTTGGAGGCAGAATGCCCCTGGGTTTCATCCCCAGTATCACACAAAAAAATCTTTAGCTAGTTAAAGATATTTGTTTTTTATTTATTTTTGAGTCCAGGGGCATTCTACCTCCTAGCTATACCCCCAGACTTTTTTATTTTTTGTTTTGAAACAGAGTCTCTCTAAGTTACTGAGGCTGTCCTTGAACCTGCTATTCTCCTGTTTCAGCCTCCCAAGTACTGGTATTACAGGAGTATATCACCACATCTGGCTCAGTTCAAGATATTAACCACTAACTAAATTAAAATCAATTATGACAAAGGAAAGAAAACTTAAGTTGGAAGACTAAATAGTTTTGACACAAGACACAGAAATTATATGTTAGAAGCAAATGGGAAGGACCTTAAATTATAAGGAAAAATATTTTAAATAGTGTCCAGCTAACTTTACTGAAAAAGGTACCTATCTACAAATTAGAAAACATGTAGAACTAACATGACTCAATCCCTTTTCTGCTGTTGTAACAGAATAACCAATGCAAGGCATTTAAAGAATAGTGAAGTGTTTTGGCTCACAGTTCTGCAGGCTGGGAAGTTTGAGGCCATGACACTGCCATCTGCTCATCTCACATTAAGGCTTTATGCTACCGCAACTTACAGTCAAACAAGGAAGGGCAAGTGGGCCAGGCCAGTGAGATAAAAGCATGGGAAAGGAATAGCCTTATTTCATAACATCTTGCTCTCTTGGTGACTAATCCAGTCCTGGGAGAACAAGAAAGAACTCATTCTTGCAAGAAAGGCAATAATCTATCTATGAGGCTCTACTCTATAACCCAAACTCCTTCTACTAGCCACCTCCCAATACTGCTTGATGTGAGTTTTGGTGGGGAAAATCACAGCAGAACATAACACAGAAGGCTAAAGTGCTTACTATATATAACTTTTTTGGGGGGAGGGCTACTGAGGATTGAACCCAGAAGCATTTTTTGTGTGTGTGGTACCGGGATGGAACCCAGGGGCATTTTACCACCAAGTTGCACCCCCAGCCCTATTTTACCCTATTTGTAATTCTTTATTTTGAAACAGGGTATCACTGAGTTGTTAAGGGCCTCATAAGTAGCTGAGGCTGTCTGCAAACTGCCAATCCTGCTGTTTCAGCCTCCCAAATGCTGGGATTAAAAGCATGCACCACCAAGTCTGACTTTCCAGAGGTATTCTGAAACAGGGTCTATGTTGCAAAAGGCTTAAATTGCCAAGGCTAGCTTCGAAACAGCCAGTTATATATAACTTTTTTTTTTTTTTTTTTTTTTTTTGGTGGTACTGGGGGTGGAACCCAGAGGCTTTCTACCTCCGGACTATACTCCCAGACCTATTTTAAATATTTTTATTTGGAAACAGGGTCTCACTAAGTTGCTGAGAGCCTCACTAAGTAACTGAGGCTGGCTTTGAACCTGCGCGATCCTCCTGTCTCAGCCTCCCAAGCGCAGGGATAACAAGCATGTGCCACCACGCCTGGCTTATATATAACTTTTAAAATTACAAAGGCTTTTAGCATGTTACTGTTCTCATTAGTCAAGGTCAAGGATTACCATAACTTGTTTCTCATATCTCTATTTTCATGAGTCTTGTCTCCAATCTCACTTTTATTTTTTGGTGCTGGGGATTGAATCCAGAGGCATTCTACTCTGAGCTATACCTCCAGCCCTACTTTTATCTTTTGAAGGGTTTTTTATTGTTGTTTGTTTGTTTGTTTGTTTTTAAGGTACTGGAGATGGAACTCAAGGACATTCTACCTCTGAGCTATACCCCAAGCCCTATTTTTCATTCTTTATTTTGAAACAGGGTCTCAGTGAGTTGCAAAGGGCCTCACTAAGTAGCTGATGCTGGCCTCCAACTGTGATCCTAGTGTCTCGGCTTTTATTATTTTTTTTTTAACAGAATCTTGCTAGGTTGCTGAGAGTCTCTACATTTCTGAGGCTGTCCTTGAATCTGGAATCTTCCTTTCTCAACCTCCTACATACTGAATATAAGCACATGCTATAGCGCCTGGTGCATTTTTTGTTTATTTTTCATTATTTTGTAAGCTGGATCCAATTTTTTTTTTTTTCCGGTACCAGGGATGAAACCCAGGAGCATTGTACCTCTGAGTTACACCCCCAGCCCTCATTTTTAGTCTTTTTATTTTTGAAACAGGGTCTCACTGAGCTGTGAAAGGCCATGATAAGGAGCTGAGGCTGTCCATGAACAGAACCCTGATCCTCCAGTCTCAGCCTCCTGAATGCTAGGATTACAAGCATAAACTACCACGCCCGGCCTGGATCCAATTATTTGATTTAAAGAAGAAAAAGAAATATAAAGCTGGATGTGGTGGCGCCAGCTTATTTATAATCCCAGTACTTGGGAGGCTGAAACAGGAGAATCATAGGTTTACAGCCAGTACTTGGCAACATCTCCTCCAAGATTTAGTGAGATCCTGTTTCAAAATAAACAATAAAATAGGACTGGAAGTGTAGCTCAATCACAGAACATTTTGGGGTTCAATCCTGAGTATCCCCCCCTCCACATACACAAGAAGATACCGAAAATGTAGAGAAAGATACTGAAAAAAAAACTAATGGTATGATAAATAATTCTTAGAAAAGAAAAATATATTAAGTCAGAAGGAAAGCTGGGAGAACACAAGACTTTTCAATTTGTATCTTGACATACAAAATAGCATGGAACATACATTACAAAGCTAGAGATCACTAGTTTTTTAATACTTAGTTTTCACTGCTTTGTACTGTCTACTAGCTTCTATCCCGATTCCCAATAGTTTATTTATTTATTATTTTTTAATTTATTTTTCTGTGGTACTGAAGATTGAACCCAGGGGCATATTACCTTTGAGCTACATCCCCAGCCTGATTTTATTCTTTATTTTGAAACAGGCTCTCACTAAGCTGCAGAGGGCCTTACCAAGTAGCCGAGGCTGGTCACAAACCCGGATCCTCCTGTCTCAGCCTCCCAAGTACTGGAATTACAAGCATGCACCACCACACCCAGTGATTCCCAATGGTTTAGTTCTAGTCAAGTCGAACAAATTTCAGAAAAGATTCATCTCCAAATGTTATCACTAGCTTTCTAAAGATGGCACAGTGAGTGACAAAATCAAGTAATATGTCCAAGATTGAATTTGTATTAACTCACAGTACTAGTTCTGAATATAATATTTTCCCATGGAAACAGTGGGAACATTCCTACCAGTGACTTTTGCTCGGTACCATACTCCATCTTCAAATTTGGCTACACAGGCTTGACCTTGAACAGGGCAGACAATTTCAAGATTTTCTCCATCTTCACTTTTATAGAATTCCTCAATTGTCTTTAATAGAAATAAAAAATCCAGGTTCTCTATCTAAGAAATAAAGGGATAAAGCACTGTAATTTCTTATATACTTTAATATTTTATTTTGATAATGGGGATTAAACTCAGGGTCATTTTATCTCTGAGCTATATCCTCAGCCTTTTTTTTTAATCTTGAAACGGGGTCTTGCTAAGTTGCTGAGGCAGGCCTCAAACCTGTGATCCTCCTGTTCAGACTTACAAGTACTGGGATTATAGGCATGTGCCACCACACTTGGCTAAAACTGAATATTTTATTGCAGACATAGTATAAAATTAATATATCTTTGTGTGTGTGTGTGTGTGTGGTACTGGGGATTGAAGCCAGGTGCATTCTACCTCTGAGCTATGCCCCCAGCCCTAGTTTTTTTTCTTCATATTGAAACAGGTTCTAAATTGCAGAGGGCTTTACTAAGTAGCTGAGGCTGGCCATGAACCTGCATTCCTCCTGTCTCAGCCTCCCAAGTACTGAGATTAAAAACACACACCACCACACCCAGCTAGCATATCTTTTGTGTGTATGTACAGTACTAGGAATTGAACCCAGGGGCATTCTATCTCTGGGCTGTACCCCAGCCCTCCCCTTTATTTGCAGTACTGGGGATGAAACCCAGGTACATTCTACCTCTGAACTACACTTCCAGCCCTATTTTTTATTCTTTACTTTGAAACAGGGTCTCACTGAATTACAAAGGGCCTCACTAAATAGCGGAGGCTCTTTGCAAACTGTGATCTTCCTGTCTCAGCCTCCCAAATTCTGGGATTACAAGTGTGCAGCACCATACCCAGCTCATTCATTAATTCATTCATTTATTCATTCATTTATGTTTGTTTGTTTGTTTATTTATTTATTTATTGGTGGTACTAAGGGTAGAACCCAGGGGCTTTTCTACCTCCAGGCTATACTTCCAGACCTATTTTTATACTTTATTTGGAAACAGAATCTCACTAAGTTGCTGAGAGCCTCATTAAGTAGCTCTGGCTTCAAACCTGTGCGATTCTCTTGTCTCAACATCCCAAGCACTGAGATTACAAGCGTGTGCCACCACACCGAGCCTAGTGTATATTCTTCTAATTATTTTCCTGTACAATTAGACAAACACATTCCAAACTTTTTTTTTTTTTTTTTTTTTGCAGTTCTGGGGATTGAGCCCAGAGCATTCTATCTCTGAGTACACCCCTAGTCCTATTTTTTATTCTTTATTTTGAAACAAGGCCTAAGTTGCAGGGGGCCTCACTATGGAGATGAGACTGGCTGCAAACCAGTGATCCTCCTGTCTCAGTTTCCCAAGTACTGGGATTATAATCATGTGCCACCATGCTCAGCTCAAACTTTTATTTTTTCTGAAATGAGTCTTACCATATATACAACTTAGTAACCTGTTTTTCAATCGTTACTTGTTTTGTGTCAGTAAGTATTCTTAACTAGTACTTCTAGACCATATTTAGTTTTCCTCAAATGATCCAAGCAAATATCCAATACAAGATTGTATATTGCTTCTAAATATTATCTCCATAACTCTCCTCAAAAATAGAGGTTGAATTGTATCACCTCCAAAAATATATGTTGTGATTTGTAATTTCCAGTACCTCAGAAAGTAACCTTATTTGCAGATAGAGTCTTTTTATAGATAACCAACATTAAGGGATGGGAACTAATTCAGTAAGACAGTACTTCTTACAAAAAGGGCAAATTTTGGGCAATGAAATAAATGAACAGGGAGAACACAATGAAAATAAAGACAGAGGCCTGCCGTGGTGGTGCACGCTTAAAATCCCTAAGACCGGAGGATTATGGTTCATAGACAGCCTCAGCTGCTTCTTAGCAGGAGGCCCTTGGCAACTCAGTGAGACCCTGTTTCAAAAATAAAAAGACTAGCGCTGGGCGTGGTGGCTCATGCTTGTAACCCCCGCGCTTGGGAGGTGGAGACAGGAGGATCTCTCAGGTTTGAAGCCAGCCGTGCTGGCTTAAGAGACCCTGTTTCCAAATAAAAAAGTATAAAATAGGCCTGGGAGCGTAGCCCAGAGGTAGAAGGGCTTCCAGGAACCCCATTACCACCAAATAAATAAATAAATAAATATAAAAATGCTACACTAGCAAAACAAATGATCCAATCAAGAAATGGGCAACTGAATTAAATAGACACTTCACAAAAGAAGAGATACAAATGGCCAATATATACATGAAAAAATGTTCAACATCATTAGCCGTCAGGGAGATAAAAATCAAAACTATGCTAAATTCCATCTAACTCCAGAGTGGCAAGCATAAAGATGTCAAACAACAACAAATGCTGGAGAGGATGTGGGGAAAGAGGAACTCTTTTATACTGTTGGTGGGAGTGCAAACTAATTTAGCCACTATGGAGATCAGTGTGGAGATACCTTAGAAAACTGGGAATGGATCCACCATATGATCTGGCTATACCACTCCTAGGTAACTTTCCAAAGGGGTTAAAATCAGAGAACTATAGTAACATATGCATACCCATGTTCAAGCAACACAATCGTAATGGCCAAAATATGGAACCAACCTAGGTCTCCATCAACAGATGGACTGCAAAATCATGAGAAATACATACAATGTAATTCTACTCAGCAATAAAGAACAAATATGTCATTTCAAGAAGATGGAAAGACCTAAGTGAGACTCTCAGCAACCTAGTAAGACACTGTTTAAAAAAAAACAAACTAAAATGGTCTGGGGTATAGTTAGAGGTAGAAGGTCCCTGGGTTCAATCCTCAGTACCACAAAAAAGTAAAGGACAAAGAGAGAATCTTGAGAACTGCAAGAGAAAAACAATTTGTCATATATAGAGGATTTCTAGTAAGATTATAAGGCAACTTCTTATCAGGAAGCTTGGAGGTCAAAAGGAAATGGGAAGATATATTTAAAGTGTTGAAAGAAAAGAAAATGTCAACTGAGCAAGCGCTACTTAGCAAAACCATCCTAAAAAAATTAAAAATTAGATCTGGGTATGGTGGTGCATGCTTGTAATCCCAGTACTTGGGAGGTTGAGACAGGAAGATTGCAGGATCACAGCCAGCCTCAGCTACTTATGGAGGTCTTTTGCAGCATAGTGAGACACCATTTCACAATAAAGTAAAAAAAAAAAAAAAAAAAAAAAAGGGCTGGGGGTGTAGCTTGGAGGTAGAATGCCCCTAGGTTCAATTCATAATACCTCAAGAAAAAAAATTAAAAATTAGCCAGGTGTGGTGGTGCACACCTGTAATCCCAGGAGGCTTGCAGGTTTGAGTTTGGCCTCAGCAATCTAGAGAGGCTCTCATCAACTTAGTGAGATCCTGTTTCCACAAAAATAAAAAAAAGCTGGGCAAGAGCTCTCGGCAACTCAGTGAGACCCTGTTTCAAAAAATAAAAGCACAGCCGGGCGTGCTGGCGCATGCTTATAATCCCCGCGCTTGGGAGGTGGAGACAGGGGATCCTGCAGATTCGAAGCCAACTGCGCTGGCTTAAGAGACCCTGTTTCCAAATATAAAAAAGCATAAAATAGGTCTTGGAGTGTAGCCCAGAGGTAAAAGGGCTTCCAGGAACCCCAGTACCATAAATAAATAAATACATACATACATACATACATACATACATACATACATACATACATACACTAAAATAATAAAAGTCCTGTGATGAGTTAATTCAAATAAAGCACTGACTAGTCAATAAACTAGAACTGTTATAAGCTACCAATTAGTCACATATCCATAATAATCTGGAATATCTTTAATTTATGTTGGTGTTTAAATTCAGAAAATTAAGCCGGGCGTGGTGGCACACGCTTGTAATCTCAGCATTTGGGAGGCTGAGACCAGAGGATCGTGGTTCGCAGACAGCCTCAGCTACCTAGTGAGGCTCTCTGCAACTCAGTGAGACCCAGTTTCAAAATAAAGAATAAGAAATAGGGCAGGGAGTGTAGCTTGGAGGTCGTATGCCCCTGGGTTCCACCCCCCAGATCTGAAAAAAAAAAAATTCAGAAAGTTAGGCTGGGCGTGGTGGTGCACGCTTGTAATCCCCGCGCTTGGGAGACAGAGACAGGAGGATCGTGCTGGTTCGGAGCCTGCCTCGCTGGCTTAAGAGACCCTGTTTCCAAATAAAAGAAATATAAAATAGGTCTGGGAGTGTAGCCTGGAGGTAGAAGGGCTTCCAGGAACCCCAGTACCACCAAAATAAATAAATAAATTAATTAATTCAGAAAATTAGCCGTCGTGGTGGTACACGCTTATAATCCCATGGTGGGAGGCTGAGACATGAGAATCACAGTTCACAGACAGCCTTAGCTACTTAGTGAGGCCCTTTACAACTCAGTGAGACCCTGTTTCAAAATAAAAAATAAAAAAATAAATAGAACTGGATATGTAGCTTGAGGTTAGCATGCCCCTGGGTTGCAACACCAGTACTGAAAAAAAAAAAAAAAATCAGAAAACTACCTAGTGATGATAATTTTCAGATATACATGACTTATCAGTGTGTGTATGTGTGTGTGTGTGTGTGTGTGTGTGTATGTGTGTTTCTTTTTGGTGTAATACTGGGAATTAAATCCAGGGGCATGCCTCATCTGAGTTATACTCCAAACTCTTTATTTAATTTTGAAACAGGGTCTTGCTAGGTTGCTGAGACTGGCTTTGAACCTCGAATCCTCCTGTCTCAGCCTTCTGCAACTTCATGAAACCTTGTTTCAAAGGAAAGAATAAAAAATAGGGCTGGGGGTATAGCTTAGAGGTAGAAGGCCCCTAGGTTCTATCTCTAGTATGGGGGGAAAAAACAACATAAAGTAACATTTTATACTTACCAAATGAAGGTAGAAATCAGTAGGATTATTTATATGACAAACCATAACTGAAACATCTGTCATTTCTTTAGGCAAAAGAGGCGGATGATAGTTTAAAGTTGTATTTCCTTCAGAATGACTTCTTGCTGATTGTGACCTAAACCTAATTGAAAGCAGAATTAAAAACATAAGAAAGAGCTGGTCGTGGTGGCACATGCTTGTAATCCCAGCATTTCGGAGGCGGCTGAGACCAGAGGATCGAGGTTCACGGACAGCCTCAGCTACTTAGTGAGGCCCTCCGCAACTCAGTGAGACCTTGTTTCAAAATTAAGAATAAAAAATTGGGCAGGGGGTGTAGCTCGGAGGTCGAATGCCTCTGGGTTTTATCCCCAGACCCGCAAACAAAACAAAAGAAAACCATAAGGAAGAGCCATATTCTTTTGTGTGTTGGGAGGTGGGGACTAGGGATTGAACCCAGAGATTCTGTATTTCTGAGATGAAGAGCCCTTTATATTTTGAAACTAAGCTACATTAGCTATATTCCTGAGGCTGACCTCAAACCAGCAATCCTTCTGTCTCAGCCTCCCAAGTACTGAGATTACAGGCACCATGGTACCTGGGCAAGAGCCATATTCTGTGCTTTATGTTTTGCTAGGGATTTAACCCAGGGGCATTCTATCTCTGAGCTATACTCCCAACCCTATTTTATTTTTTATTTTGAAACAGAATTTTGCTAAATTGCTGAGGTTGGTCTCAAACCTGAGATACTTTGGTCTTAGCCTCCTATGTACTGGGATCATACACCTAGCTAAAAGCCATACTGTTTTTCTTTTTCTTTTTTTCTTTTTTTTTTTTTTTGGGTGGTACTGGGGTTCCTGGAAGCCCTTCTACCTCGGGGCTACACTCCCAGACCTATTTTTACATTTTCATTTTGGAAACAGGGTCTCCTAAGCCAGCACGCGGCTGGCTTCGAACCTGCGCGATCCTCCTGTCTCCGCCTCCCAAGCGCGGGGATTACAAGCGTGCGCCATCACGCCCGGCTTTTTCTTTTGTGTAATACTTGGTCTTGAACCCAGGGGCATTCTACCTCTGAGCTATACCCCCATTCATATTTTACTTTTTCTTTTGGAATAGGATCTCATTAACTTGTAGAGGGCTTAAGTTACTGAGGCTGGCTTTCAATCTGCAATCCTCCTGTCTCAGTCTCCCAAGTACTGAGATTACAAGCGTGGGCCACCACGCCTGGCTAAGAGTTGTAGTCTTGTCTTGATTAGAAGAAAGGGCTTCTACATATAACAACTGTTTTTAGCAAAAGTATTCCTTCTCTACTTTCTCTCTTCTAACTTACTGCATTTTTTGACATTGTTTCCACTTATCAATAGCTGGGACTACATGTTATTTTTGCACTTAAAGCTATTTCTAGCCAGGCATGGGGCACATACTTGTAATCCCAGCATTCAGGAGGCAGAGACCAGAGGACTGTGGCTCACGAACAGCCTCAGCTACCTTGAGAGGCCCTTCACAACTCAGCGAGACTGTTTAAAAAAAAATAAATAAAAGACTAAAACCTAGGGCTGAGAGTGTAGTCTCTTCCGTTCCAGTACCACCGGGAAAAAAAAAAAAAAAGGTACTGACAGCCATAGTCTGTGCAGTGCAGTGTTCAATGAGGCCACCTAAGAGGTCTCTATGGCCCTTTCCAGTCCTAACACTACTTTTCCTTTTTTTGAGGCATTGGGGATGAAAATCCCCAAGGACATTCTACCTGTGAGCTACACTGCAGCCTGATTTTTTTTATTTTGAAATAGGGTCTCACTGAGTTGCAAAGGGCCTAAGTAGTGGAGGCTGTCCACAAAACACAATCCTCCTGTCTTGCCAAGACATCCTGCTGCCTCGGCATCTATGTGTTGAGACCCCCACTCCACATAGTTAATCGGCAGAACGCCCCGAGAAAGAGGTATCGTCTCTGGCCAAAATATCCCCCACTTTTACCCTTCATGACTATTAATATTTCCTTTAACTTTCTACACGAATTGCTCCAGTGATGTGAAATTAGGACTATAAATAGAAACTGAGTCTGTGGAAATAAAACCTCTAATAATTTGCCTAAACGTCCTTGGCTTTGTTCAATAATAATAAAAAAAACTGGCCAGAATTCAGATGCTGTGATAAGCATTCCAGCTGCAGCAATTACAAAGGGTCTCTGACCCTCACTATCACTAACTTAGGTTAAGCTATTAACTCAGGTAAGGTAGTTCAGTTTAAGGAAACTTTGTTTACCCTTGAGATCCTGCCTAGAGACAGAGAAGATAAAAACCTTGTGTGTGACCTTAAAGCAATTTAGTTGATAAACAACTTAGTTGCCCAAATACAATAGACTCAAGGAGAAAGATTGGTGACTTTTACGCCCAGTGTAAATATTCCTGAAGACAGAGAGGCTGACAGCATGGTTAATGAATATGACAAAATAAAGGACAGACGTTCTAAATATATATGTATGAAGGAAAGGAAATACCGTGTAAGAGTAAGAAAAGCATTTTTGCATGAAGAAGAGCTTATCATAAGAAAGTCCCAACCGGGAGAGAAAGGAATTAGAAAGTTAGAAGCAAGTTGCAGAGGGTTTGTGACAGAGAAATGGATTATTAAAGATGGTTAGACTTTTAATAGGCTTATTGTCTAAAGAAGAGTGTTCAGCAGTTAAGGAAATATATCTGACAATTATAACCAAGAACTTTGTGGTGTTGTTTGTGGTATTTTGTCTGCAAAACTGTGTTGTGAGTTTGCTTAAGCTTTCAGATTTAGGAGATAAAAAATGCCAACACCTGGAGAAACTTTATCACATCCACCTGAATCACCACGTCTCCCCACACTTGCTATATGAACTGAGCCCAAAAGATGGAAAGTTCCAAGAGAGCCAAAGAAGATTCCCCGAGAAACCCCCAAGCCTTGGCCATGCTTGTTTATTTTGGGAAGTGGCCCCCTGGGACTGCTTATCTGCAAAGACCTTGGAAAAGAATCAGGAGTCAGAAGTCAATCTCTCGGAGATCAACAGCCAGCTGAAGGACTAGTTTTATTACCTTTGTTTACATGTCATTCATTATTACTTCACAATGATTACACCCACCTCCCTCTCCTCTTACTATTAACTTTACTGGTGAAAGGTATAAATTTCTTGGAGTTTTTGTAATAAAGTGTCATTGGCTCAAGAAGCCTTTGTCCACCTCAAATTCTTTCCCAAGCGCCGTACCTAAAAACTTAGGGAACTCATAGAGGGGAAGGAATTGCTGCAGATAAGTTTCTGCAGAACTCCACCTGCCTTTTGTCCCATCTTTCTGAGGATTTGACCGGGAGCTGACAATAACGACCCAACTGAGATTAGTCGGCGACACTGTCTCAGTCCCCCAAATGCTAGGATTACATGTGTGCACCACTAAGCCAAGCTCTACTTTTACTTTTCTAGGATGAAATCTACTTGGGTCATTTCTAGAGTTATCTAATCACCCAGGAGAGAAAGCCAGGAACTTCTACTAACTCTATGGTTAACTTATGTTTTGCTCCAAAAAATGAAAAAAAAGTAAAGAAGTATTTATTGTAATGCATAGATTAAGTAAAGATTAGTGATCATAAACTCATTCCACAGATTAGAAAACTTAAGTTAGGAATAACTATAATTTTTCAAACTCTAGAAGAGCTACATATGGTTATCAAGATACCAAAACTGAGCTGAGTGTGGTGGCCCACGCTTGTAATCCCAGAATTTGGGAGGCTGAGACCGGAGGATCGCGGTTGGTGGACAGCCTCAGCTACTTATTGAGGCCCTCCACAACTCACTGAGACCCTGTTTCAAAATAAAGAATAAAAAATTGGGCAGGAGGTGTAGCTTTGAGGTCAAATGCCGCTGGGTTCCATTCCCAGACCCGAAAAAAAAAAAAAATAGCGGGGCGTGGTAGCACACGCTTATAATCCCCACGCTTGGGAGGTGGAGACAGGAGGCTGGCACAGGTTCGAAGCTACTGAGCTGGCTTAATAGACCCTGTTTCCAAAAATTAAAAAAGCATAAAATAGGTCTGGGAGTGTAACCCAGAGGTAGAAGGGCTTCCAGGAACCCCAGTACCACCAAAAACAAAACAAAAACAAAAACAAAAACTGTTTAGTATCTATAAATATTTCCTTTTTTTCCCCCCAGTGCTAGGGACTGAACCCAAGGCCACAAATATGCAAACATGCTAGGCAAGTGCCCTACCACTGAGCTATTACCCCAGCCCTTAATATTTCCTATTCTGACCTACTATATCCTCTCCTTTCCCTTAACTTAACTAAATTTTTTACTTAGAAAATCCTCAGAAAGCTGGGCATGGTGGTGCATGCTTGTAATTTCCGCGCTTGGGAGGCTGAGACAGGAGGATCACGCAGGTTCAAAGCCAGTCTCAGCTACTGAGTGAGGCTCTCAGCAACTCAGTGAGACCCTGTTTCCACATAAAATATAAAATAGGGCTGGGAATATAGCCCAGAGATAGAAAGCCTCTGGGTTCCACCCCCAGTACCACAAAAAAGGAAAAAAATTTAAAGAAAATCCTTAAATCATTATTTTTAGCCTCTAAATGTATACTGTAATTCCCATTAGAGTCAGATCCCCCCCGGTACCCCTCCCCCTGTAGTAATGGGGATAGAACCTGGGAGAATTCTGCCTCCAAGCTACACCCTCAGCCCTATTTTTTATTCATTTTGAAACAGAGTCTCACTGAGTTGCAAAGGGCCTAAGTAGCTAAGTATCCACAAATCGTGTTCCTGTCTCAACTTCCCAAATGCTGGGATTACAAGCGTGCACCACCACACTTGGTTCTAGAACCAGTGTTTTTTAAAGGAAAAATTGCTATTTATATATACAGCTATAGTCCTGAAGAATATTTAAGTTAATGTTTTTTTGTTGTTTTGTTTTTGCAGAACTGGAGGTGGAACCCAGGGGGCATTCTATCTCCGAGTTATACCCACAGCCCTATTTTTTTTATTCTTTATTTTGAAACAGGGTCTCACTAAGTTACAGCTGAGGCTGGCCTCAAATCTGTGATCCTCCTGTCTCTGAAATTACAAGCATGCACCACCACACCCAGCTTAATATTTATGTTTTAACAAGCTACTTACCTTGCTAATTCCATAAAAACTAATGCATCTCTAAGAGACACAGGCATATCAGTGCTTATTTTGTTTGTTGGTGGTTTCTGTAGATCTACGATAAGTATACCATCTTCTTCTCTAAAAACTTTCATTAAAACAGCCTTGTTATTTACCATTTTCAAAAATTCCACTTTAGCTTCTTCTTCCCACTCTTCACTCTATAGAAAAAAATATAGTCCCAAAATAATTAGTAATTACAATTAGCTCTAATGTTATAGTGTCTCAACATAGCTCTGCACCAGCCAGCCTGAAACTCTGAGCAAAGAAACTAAACCAACCATACACATTAAGTAAGAAGTGGCTGAGAGCTGGGCATGATGCACACCTGTAATTCTAATGTTTGAGAGGCTAAGAAGGGACACACATTAGTTTTTATGGAATTAGCAATATAAGGTTCAAGGACAGGCTCAGCAGCTTATTGAGTCCCTATTTCAAAATGAAAAATAAAAAAGGTGTAGTTTGGAGATAGAATGTCCCTGGGTTCAATTCACAGGAGTACAAAAAGGAGAAATTAAAAAAAAAAGAAAAAGAAAAAAAAACAGCTGAGGCTACAACTAAAGGACAGCCCTTATGTATGCACAATGTTTGCATACTCTGCAGTGGTTGTGTGTGTGTGTGTGTGTGTGTGTGTGTGTGTGTGTGTGTGTGTCTATGTTTTACTAGGGATTGAACCCAGGGACACTCTACCTCCAAGCTACACCCTCAGCTCCATTTTATTTTTTATTTTATTTTTTATTTTTGATTTTGAAACAGGGTCTCGCTAAGTTGCTGAGGCTGGCTGGAAATCTGTGATGCTTCCATCTGAGCCTCTAAAGTACTGGAATTATGGTGTATACCACTACCCCCAGCATATGCTTTGATTTTAAAAGATTTTATAAGCAGGTTAACTTTAGAATTTCATAAATTATAAAATTCTTTTGAAAATTATAAACTGCAGTAAGAAAATATGGCACATGAATTTTCCACTTAAATGTCAAAAATTCAAACAATTCTGAATGCCTAATTCTAATGTAAGCTTACAGTCAGTATAATAAAATATTTACAATCATTATTAATTTAGCTTCTACTACTAGAAGGTAAATGCTACTTAAATAACACAAAAAATATTCACCCATTGGAAAAAGGATTTTTTGTTTTTTGTTCTTTCTGGTGGTACTGGGGTTCCTGGAAGCCCTTCTACCTCTGGGCTACACTCCCGGACCTATTTTTACATATTTATTTGGAAACAGGGTCTCCTAAGCCAGCGCGCGTGGCTGGCTTCGAACCTGCGTGATCCTCCTGTCTCTGCCTCCCAAGCGCGGATATTACAAGCGTGCGCCCCCACGCCCGGCTTGGAAAAAGGTTTTAAATTGATCTTTAAACATTTAAGTAAGCCAGGCACATGCCTATAATCCCAGTACTTGGGAGGCTGAAACAGGAGAATCACATTTTAGAGGACAGCTTCAGTAACATAGTGAGACATTCAGTAATCTAGACAGCCCATTTCAAAAATAAAATGGGCTGGTGGTATAGCTGGGAGGTAGAATGCCCCTGGGTTCAAACCCTAGTACCAAACAAAAACAAAAACCATAGCTGGGCTTGGAGGTGCATGCCTGAAATTCAAGTACTTGGGGGGCTGAGACAGGATGATCACAGGTTTGAGGATAGCTTCAGCAAGTAGAGAGACTCTCATCAACCTAGTGAAATCTTGTTTCAAATACAAAATAAAAAAGAGAAAGCCAGGCATGGTGGTACACGCTTGTAATCCCAACATTTGGGAGGCTGAGACAGGAGGATCACAGGTTCACAGCCAGCCTCAGCTATTTAGTTAGGCCCTCTGCAACTCAGTGAGACCCTGTTTCAAAATAAAGAATAAAAAACAGGCTGGGAGTGTGCTCAGAGGTAGAATTCCCCTGGGTTCCATTCCCAGTACCACAAAATGAATGAATGAATGAATGAATGAATGAATGAATGAAGTTGTGATTGTAGCTTGGAGATGGAATGTCTCTGGGTTCCCAGTACCAAATTCCCAGTACCAAACAAAAAACAAACAAAAAAAAAACCCCACAAATAGGACAAAAAAAACTCCATTTCATTATCTATACCTAAAGTAAATTTCAATGGCCCAAACCACAATTTCTTAAAGACTCGCAAAAGGCACAAGAGAAAATAATAAAAAGATGTCACTATTTTGAGAAATACACCACCAATGTTAATATTTGTTTCCTTTAACCTTTTTATTTTTTCACATGTCTATTGAATGCCTACTACATGGCAGAAGATTTGTTAAGTATTGGGAATACAAGGAATATAAGAGTACTGCCTTCACAGACCATGAAAGAGTAAAACTGCTTAAAATTTATTGTTGCACAAAATTTCAGTCAGACATTTTCAATCTTTCTAGGGAACCAGTATTTGTAAATATTCAAAGTAGAATGTAGTATGGACCATAAATAATGTAATGAGCAAAGTGTCATGGAAACAGTAACTACCATATCAGGTTAAACTTATCTACTTAGCTGACTCTCAAATATTTACTATTTCATCTATCATTAAACTTATCCAACTCAATTTTTTCATTAAGAATATTTTCAATTATACGAGCTGAGGTTCATTTCTTCTTTTATTGGCACTAATGCCTTTTTACGCAAAATGTTATTTATCAAAAAACCTGGTTCCTTGAGCCTATACTCTGCAATCTCACTGCCAATACACAGCTAAAACTTAAATACTTAGCCTCTGAAGAAATAATTTAAATTATTACTTACGGAATTATGTGGAACAATATCTTTTAAGGAACATGGCTGTGCTAATGGTGGGATGTCTTTCAGCAGCCCTTCAGTATATGGTTCAGACTTTCTTAGAACTAGACATAAATCATTTAACACAATATGCTGCTTAGTAATGTGTTCTGGTCTCACACGGTTTTCACCAACTCTAGAAGGAATTCAAGTAGTATTTATTGAAAATGCTTCAACCTTGAACTTGCTTTCCCCAACTTTTAAGTTATGCATTTTTTTTTGTAGCCAAGAGATTTATTGGAGGGGCCAGTATGAAAGGAAGAGAGAGAGAGAGAGAGAGAGAGAGAGAGAGAGAGAGAGAGAGAGAGAGAGAGGCAGGCAGGCAGAGTTTCTAAGGATAATTCCTTAAATCTGCTAGAAAGTTATAAGCCAAATTCCTAGTTTCTTACTATACAGACTTAATTTAGCTTCAATAAGCAAACAAGTTTTTTGTTATTGTTTTTTGGGGTACTGGGGACCCAACCCAGGGGCATTCTACTTCTGAGATACCCACCCCCCACAGCCCTATTTTTTATTTTGAAACAGGGTCTAATTTATGGAGGTCCTCACAAGGTTGCTGAGGGTGGCTGTGAACCAGAAATCCTATCTCAGTCTCCCATGAATTATACCATGGCTGGCTTTTATTTAAACTTTCATATACTTTCAGTTTAAGTTTGAAGAGAATATTGATCCTCCCTCCCACATACATAAAATCTACTTATTTAGAAAGCTATTACTATTAAAGCAATCAAGTTAGCTGGATGTGGTGACACATGCCTGTAATCCCAGTACTTGGGAAACTGAGACAAAAGGGTGCATGTCCAGGATAGCCGCAGTACAAAGACCCTGGTATTTTTGTTTTTGTTGTTGTTTCTTTGTTTTTGTTTTTGTGGTACTGGGAATAAAACCCAGGGGCATTCTATCTTTGAGCTATACCCCAAGCCCTATTCTTTTTATACTTTATTTTGAAACAGGATCTTATTGAGCTGCAAAGGGCCTAAGTAGCTGAGGCTGTTCCCAAACCTGGATCCTCCTGTCTCAGCCTCCCAAATGCTGGGATTACAAGTTTGTGCCACTATGCCTGGCTTAGAAAGACTTTGTTTCAAATAAAAAGAAGGGCTCACAGGTAGCCCCTAGGTTCAATCCTGATACCAAAAAGAAAATTATAACAATATGATGAAAAACTTTAATCACCCTGCAGCTAACTATAACATTTTATTTAAGAGTCAGCTTTGTGAAGCTGGGCGTGGTAGCGCATGCTTGTAATCCCAACATTTGGGAGGCTGAGACAGGAGGATCACGGTTCGCGGACAGCCTCAGCTACTTAGGCCCTCTGCAACTCAGTGAGACCCGGTTTCAAAATAAAGAATAAAAAATAGGGCAGGGGGTGTAGCTCGGAGGTCGAATGCCCCTGGGTTCCATCCCCAGTAACACACACTTAAATTTGGAGTGCATCAAGCTGGGCATGGTGGCACACACTTGTAATCCCAGTATTTGGGACACTTGTAATCCCAGTACTTGGGAGACCGAGACAGAAGGATCACAGGTTTGTGGCCAGCCTCAGCAACTTGTGAGGCCCTCTGCAATTTAGTGAGATCCTGTTTCAAAACAAAGAATAAGCCGGGCGTGGTGGTGCAAACTTGTAATCCCCACATTTGGGAGGCGGAGACAGGAGGTTTGAAGCCTGTTTCCAAATAAAAATATAAAATAGGTCTGGGAGTGTAGCCCGGAGGTAGAAGGGTTTCCAGGAACCCCAGTACCACCACATAATAATAATAATAATAATAATAATAATAATAATAATAATAATAATAATAATAAAGGCTGGGGGTGGAGCTCAGAGGTAGAATGCCCTGGGGTTCAATCCCAAGTACCCTCCACACACACACACACACACACACACACACACACACACACACATTGGAGTGTATAAAAAACTTTCTTTTACAAGCTCTTCATCTAGTAATATTGATAAATGCTAACATTTTACTTATAATACAAATTAAAGAAGTCAAATAATGAAATATGTCTTAAAAGCAAAAAATAACAAATTACTTTTCTTTACACTTTTCTAATTTCATTCATTCATTCATTCGTGTGTGTGTTTAGGGAGATACTGGGAACTGAACTCATGGGCATTTTACCCCAGAGGTACACCTCCAGCCTTAAATTTTAGGCATAAGTAGCTAAAGCTGTCCACAAATCTGCAATCCTCCTGTCCTAGCTTCCCAAGTACTAAGATTACAAGTATGCACCACCATGCCTGGCCCTTTCTTCGTTAATTCCCAACCATCCCCCTGCCATGCTATTTTTAAGTAGGCCAGGAAAACACATAATAATTATAAAGTATCATACCCCGTGACAATGAGGACTTCAGAATTTCCAAAATCTACCATGAATATTTGTATTAGTGCAACTTCATGGACTGAGAATTTGGTTGGACTACAAGATTTTCCAATATTTTTACTTTTTACTGGAATTAATTCAGTGATAGTTCCTCGACACCACATTCTATTTTCAATACTGTTAACAAATATTCTTGCACCTAAATAATGTGAAAGACAAATCAGTATCAGGAAGGACAACATCTAATAGAGTTCTAATTTAGAGATACGTATGTTAGTTCTACAACTAATAAGTTTTAATTCATTGATTTACTGGTGATATAGTACTGCATCAAGTTCTAAGAGAAAGATATTAAGTAATGCATTATATGATTTAAATGCTAAATTAGGAGATAAACATATTAAGTCAGTAGTCATTTGATAAGGAACTGTGTTCTATAAACTGTCTTGTAAACTGCTTCATTAACATACACAAATAAGACTATCCTACCATTAAGAAACTCAAGGAAGAGAAATAGGTGAATAAATCCTATAAAACACTGTACTTCACCACATTAAATACCATCTGGACTTGTTCGTGCACACACACACACACAAACACACATGGAAATATACAAACTAAAGTTTATATTAAAAAAAAACAATTATCCAGGTGTGAGGCACACATCTGTAATCTTAGTACTTGGGAGACTAAGACAAGAGGATAGCAGGCTCAAGGCCTACATCAACAACTTATCAAGGCCCTCATTAACGTAGTGAGAACTTGTTTCAAAATAAAAAAATAAAAAGGGCTGGGGGTAGCTAGATGTGGTGGTACACACTTGTAATCCCAGTACTTGGGAGGCTGAGACAAGAGGATTGCAGGCTCAAGGCCTGCCTCAGCAACATAGTGAGACCTTGTGTCAAAATATAAGAATAGAACTGAGGGTATGGCTCAGAGATAGGATGTCCCTGGGTTCCATCCCCAGTTCCCTCCCCCACAAAAAAGGGAAGTAGATGTGGTGGCACAAGTTTGTACTCCCCAGTAGTTAGGAGGCTGAGACAGGAGGATCTCAGGTTCAAAGCCGGCTTTGGCAACTTAGTGAGGTCTTCTGCAATTTAGTGAGACCCTGTTTCCAAAGAAGAAATAAAGTCAGGTTGGGGATATAACTTGGAGGTAGAATGCTCTGGGTTCAATATCCAGTACCAGAAAAAAATGGGTGGGGGGGGGCTAGGGATATAGAACAGAGGTAGAATTCCCCTGGGTTCAACTCCTGGTACCATCCCCTCAAAAGGAAACAATTACCCTCTCTTGGCAAAGAGAAGTGAGAATAAAGAAACAATGAGGGTAACATAAGAAATGCCAAAATTAATTATACTCACTGTCATTTAGAGGAGAGGATGAACTATGGACTGAGCAATAAAGAAATACCTTATGGAGGGACCAGATGGACTATAAATTTGGAAAAAAGAAGACCAAGAAAGAAAGAAGCCTGAATGTAAACCAGGTGTGGTGGTACATACTTGTAATCCCAGTACTTGGGAGGCTGAGACAGGAGGATTGTATATTTGCAGCCAGTCTCAGATATTTAGGCCCTCCACAACTTAGTGAGACCCTGTTTCAATAAAGAATAAAAAATAGGGCTGATGGTGTAGCTTGGAGGTAGAATGTCCCGGGTTTAATCCCCAGCTCAAAAAAAAGGAAGCCTAAATGTGCATGCTTACTATGAGTTTACAACGTTCTCACTTAATTCCCACAATAATTCTATGAAGATATTACTTTCACCACAGAAACTGAGGGCTCAGAAAATGATACCCCCAAGAAACACTCTTAGAATTGAGGTCTCTCTAAACTTCTCTTGTTTCTCCTAGTGCAGGGAATTCTATCCAAAATTCCGTTATTGACTGAGAGAACCTCCCCAAAGAAATGCAACTGTTGGTGTCTGAGTCATGAAGTATAAATACTGCAAGATGTTATTTTTATTTAGAAATTAGGAAAGATTCAAGTCACATAGATTCCTACTGTAAAATTTTGACATATGACTTTCCTAAAAGCACATTTTCCTATATAGACCAGTGTCTTCTTGTTTCTTCAGTTAAATCAAAACTACATGTTCCTTCTTCCCCATATATTTTTGCTTGTCAATGTATTTCTTATTTCTTGAGATGTTTTCATATTATCCTTTCCTTTCTGTGAAATGGTTTTGGGGTGTATGTGTGTGTGGTTTAACTTGTAACTATCAAGTTGTAAAAGCTGTATATTTTTACCTTGACATTTGTATCACAGGTGGACTGTGAAGTTGCAAAGAGTAAACTGATAACTTGTATTTGTTTTAAAATTAATCCTTAATCAAAAAGAAGAAGTAAAATTATCTTAAACACCTTCCTAAGAATTCTTGTAAGACAACCAGGAAAGATCAACAGAGAAGAAATTCATCACACCAGAGACTATGTGCATAATGAGACACCTTTTGTTTGCAGTAACTTGCTAACATCTCCCCCATTTCCCCGTCTCCCCTATGAAGAGAGTATATGATGTTTCAACCATCTGGTTCTTTCACTCAGTTTCATGTTTTGCATAGCTCTGTGTATATGTGTATATGTGAACATCAGTACATTTGTTGTGCTCTTATATCCTTTTTTTTTTTTTTTTTTTTTTTTTTTGCAGTACTGGGGATGGAACCCAGGGATTCCTCTGAGCTACACCCCAGCCCTATTTTTTGGTCCTTTTTATGTTTGAAACAGGGTTTCACTGAATTGCAAAGGACCTCACTAAGCTGAGGCTGGCCACAAACCCGTGATCCTCCCATCTCCACCTCCCAAATACTGGGATTGCAGGTTTGTACCACCATACCCGGCCTTCTGTTGTGTTAACCTGTTGTTAAATGGGTGTTGGCCATGATGCTTTATGATGCTTAGGAAAGGAATTGCCACCTTTTCTCCTATACAGACACAAGTAGTTGCAAACCTAGCTCTAGCTGCATAGCTACTTACACTAGAGGTAGGCAAGAGAACCCCTGTAATCTTGAAGCCCTTCCTCTTAATAACTAAGCTACAAATTGGAAGATGAATTTGGTAAGCATTGATTATTCATTTACTACACAGAAATGCTGTCTAATAATCCCTTCTGTCTATGTAATAAAAAACAGAATGGCTGCAAAGCACCCTGGATTATCCCTTAAATTTTCTTAAAGTTCTACTAAAACTTTTAGCCTTCAGGTTGTCAGTGATCCTTCTCTCATATATATATATTATTATTATTATTTTTGGGGGTACTAGAGAAAGAACCCAGGAGCATTGTACCTCTGGGCAACACCCCCAGCCCTATTTTATTCTTTATTTTGAAACAGGGTCTTACTAAGTTGCAGAAGCTGACCACAAACTTGTGATCCTCCTGTCTCAGCCTCCCAAGTACTGGGATTACAAATGTGCAAAACCTTCCCCAGCCCTTCTCATATTTTGATGTACTATGTAATCAATATTTTCTTACCTTTAAAATATATTATGATGGGCATGATGGTGTACCTCTCCCTCCCTCTCTTTCTCTACACACACACACACACACACACACACACACACACACTGAAATCATTGTTCCTTGTAATAAAACTCCTCAAAGTGGTTGACTGTTCATCATAAAGAAGTAGACCTATAGATCAAAGGATGCCCTTCTCCTCTCAAGCACTATCACATATCTGCCCTTTTCATGACTTCTCTAAATATAAGCAAGCACTTAAATTGGATATATTTTCCTTGCAAATAATTATCATTAACAACTTAAAGGATGATACTTTGGCTTAAAATATTTTCTGAATTTAAATGTGTTCTCCTGGGCATATATTAAATTTTAGGAAATGATTTACAACTGTAAAAGATAAATACTACATTTTTCTCCTTTTAGATACTAAAAATTAAAAAGGTTTTTGCTTTAAATTATTCTTTTTTTGGTATTTGTTATCAATAGGCATTAAGAAAAATGCTCTTTTAATAAATCATAGCTTTAGCAAATTACAGCACTTAATAATAAAATTTAGCCAATACTGTTAAGTGTTATTAGGAAAATATTTATAATGAAAGCCTCAAGTACTGCAAACTCAAATACTCTTAGAATTAAAAAAAAGATTGCATTTATTAACTACCCTCAAGGTATCCTATGCACGGGTGCCACAGGCCTCCCAAATAGCACTGAAGAGTTCAATGTTGGCCCTGAAAGGCATGGTGTGCAGAGCAAGGGGCTGGAGTGATATACAATCAATCATCATAGAGATGTGGAGGGCTTATCCTGGGTTTTATAAACTAAATAGAAATTCACTGAAATCCACAATAGAGTTTTTGTGTATATCTCACTCTAAAAATATGCTAACATTCAATTCTAATCTTTAGCTAATTTTACCTCAATAATTCCAAAACTTTTATGCTTATCTAACTTGAAGCAAAAATAAGTATTATAGCAAGTTTATGTGGCTGGACAAATAGTACATCATTTAAATAAATACATTCTAACTTAGAGTAATATTTTATTACCTAGCTCCAAAATGTCCGAAGGATTGAGGTTTAAATTCTTACTGCAAATTTGATTCACCTTCTTTTCCAATACTGTTGCATCTTTTATTTGTGAATATTTCCGAATGTAGAAGTGGCAAGGATGCTTTACATGACTTACAAAAACCAGCTCTGGAGAATCTAGATAAGATTAAATATTCTGACATTATTAAAACATAAGTTAAGTTGGCCGTGGTAGCACATGCTTATAATCCCAGTACTTGGGAGGCTGAGACAGGAAGATCGTGCAGGTTGGAAGCTAGCCTCAGCTACTTAAGTGAGGCTCTCAGCAACTTAGTGAGACCGTGTTTCCAAATTAAATATATATATATATAAAAAATAGGTTTCGGAGTGTAGCCTGGAGATAGAAAGTCTTGTGTTCCATCCCCAGTACCACAAAAAAAAAAAAAAGAAAAGAAAAAAAACAAAACAAACATAAGCTAGCCAGGAGTGGTAACACATGCCTATAATCTTAGCTACTCAGAAAGCTAAAACAGGAAGATCAAAAGTTTAATTTTGGCAACTTAGCAAGACCCTGTCTCAAAATAAAAATTTTAAAAAGAGCTAAGGCTATACCTGTGTAGAAGAGCACTTGCCTCGTATGTGCAAGGCACAGCAATGTCAAAGTATAATGTAAAGGGAAGAACGCCAAAATATACTGTTTTGTGGGCATTTGTTTGTATATGCATAAAAAACTATAGAAGGGAAAGAAGGACTGAATAGAATAGGAATAGAGTGTGGCAAACTTTTAGAGTACCTTTATGTTTAAGAATATTTTTATATTTAATTGAACAAAAACTAGAAGGCATGGAATTGAATAAGTACAAATATGACAGAAACTGAATGAATACATTATCATTATTTTGTGTGTGTGTGTGTGTGTGTGGTACTGGGGTTCCTGGAAACCTTTCTACCTCCAGTGTATGCTCCCAGTACCTATTTTTATATTTTTTTTATGTGAAAATAGTGTCTCTCTCTTTTTTTTTTTTTTTTTTTTGGTGGTACTGGGGTTCCTGGAAGCCCTTATATCTCCAGGCTACACTCCCAGACCTGTTTTATACTTTTTTTTTTATTTGGAAACAAGATCTCTTAAGCCAGCACGGCTGGCTTTGAACCTGCATGATCCTCCTATCTCTGCCTCCCAAGCGCAGGGATTACAAATGTGCACCACCACACCTGGCTGAATAGATTATTTTAACTATCGATTCTACACTATAAAAATAATTCCTATTTTAAGAATAAGGTAAAAGATAAGTGTAATGGGATATCAACTGTGATAAGTGTTTTAAGCTTCGGAAATAATTTTGCCAAAAAGTGAAAACTACTTTTTTTTTTGGCGGGTCTGGGGATGGAACCCAGGGCATTCGACCTCCGAGCTTCACCCCCTGCCCTATTTTTTTATTCTTTATTTTGAAACCAGGTCTCACTGAGTTGCAGAGGGCCTCACTAAGTAGCTGAGGCTGTCCACGAACCGCGATCCTTGGGTCTCAGCCTTCTGAATGCTGAGATTACAAGCATATGTCACCATGCCTGGCTTAAAAGTGAAAACTTCTAACATGAAAAAGAGAAGAAGACCTAGTCAACTTCATTTTGCTTACTGTCTCACTAGAAAATAATCTTCCCTAGTGTCTAGTTTGACACATGCCATGCTCTCCACTCCACCCACCTCAAGAGCACATTACCAGTACCTGCACAAGACCCCACAGAAACTGACGACTCATTCTCATCAGGTTTTCTGGGATATCTAGGCGTCTCCACAAGATCATCTGTGAAGCATGCTTAATCAAAATAAAGACAATTTTACTCATTTTTTTAATATTGACAGTGAACAAGCTAGTGTTTAAAAAGCTGTACTTGAATTAACAAAATACTGGAGGTAAGAGCCCTCAAATTAGGAAGAAAATCATGGTAATATCATTTTAATTCATTAAAACATCAGTGACAATAATACAAATGAAAAGTATCTTTTTTGTACTCATATGTCCTTCTGGAGAGTTAACTAATAAAACAATGCTTTTGTTTTTTGTTTTGTTTTGTTTTGTTTTTGGTGGTGGAACTGGAGTTCCTGGAAACCCTTCTACCTCCGGGATACACTCCCAGACCTATTTTATAATTTTTATTTGGAAACAGGATCTCTTAAACCAAGGTGGCTGGCTTCAAACCTGCACAATCTTCCTGTCTCCCCCTCCCAAGTGCAGGGATTACAAGCGTGCACCACCACGCCCGGCTCTAAAACAATGTTTTTAAAAATGGTCCTAAAGAACATTATAGCCAGGTGCAGTGGTGTATACCTATAATCCTAGTACTTGGGAGGCTAAAACAGGATCACAGACAGGATCAAGGACAGTCTCAGCAACTTAGTGAGGCTCTCAACAAGTTATTGAGACCCTGTTTCCAAATTAAAAAAAAAAAAAGTAAATAGGGCTGGGGATATAGTTGGGAGGTAGAACACCCCTGGGTTCAATCCCTAGTCCCACACATAACACATAAAAAGAACACCACTTTGTATAGAACTACATAGAGTAGCAGTACTCCCATTTTTTTTTCTTTTATTGTGGCACTGGGGACTGAATACAGGAACATTCTTACCTCTGAGCTACATCCCCAGTCTTATTTTAATTTGGAATCAGGGTCTTGCTAGGTTGATGAGTCTATTTGCTGAGACTTTCCTCAAACCTGCTATCTCCTGTCTCAGCCTCCCAAGTACTGGGATTACAAGTGTGCGCCACAATGCCCAACTCTCACTACCTTGTTAATGGGAAGAATTACCAACAATGAAAACTTAATCAAACAGTTGTGATACATTTAATGTTATAAAATAGATGACATGGGCTGGACATGTAGCTCAGAGATACAGTACCTACCTCCCATGTGCAAGCCCCTGGGTTCAATCAATCAATAAATGAGCCGGGTGTGGTGGTACACGCTTGTAATCCCAGCATTTGGGAGGCTGAGACTGGAGGATCGTGGTTCGTGGACAGCCTCAGCTACTTAGTGAGGCTCTTTGCAACTGAGACCCTGATTCAAAATAAAGAATAAAAAATAGAGCAGAGGGGTGTAGCTCGGAGGTCGAATGCCCCTGGGTTCCATCCCCAGATCCGCACAAATAAATAAATAAATAAATAATAAATAAATAAATAAATAAATGAAGTGATAGTCATGATAATTTACTTATTTATTTAGTACTGGAGATTGAACCAGGGGCATTTTACCTCTGAGCTATACCACTCAACCATTTTTCTTTTTTCTTTCTTTCTTTCTTTATTTATTGGTGGTACTGGGGTTCCTGGAAGCCCTTCTACCTCCGGGCTACACTCCCAGACCTACTTTTACATTTTTATTTGGAAACAGGGTCTCCTAAACCAGCGCATGCGGCTGGCTTCGAACCTGCGCGATCCTCCTGTCTCTGCCTCCCAAGCGTAGGGATTACAAGCGTGCGCCACCACGCCCGGTTCTTATTTTTTCTTTTGAAACAGGGTCTCGCTAAGGTACTCAGACTAGTCTCAAACTTGTGATCCTCCTTTCCCAAACAAAACCTTTTTCCTATTCCAAGCCAAATGCTAGCTCCAAGGTTTTAAAAGATCAAGAAGTACATTCACCAAGAAGCTGAATAAAATTTTTCATTTCATAAAGATGGGATTCACAAGAAGAGTGAACATGGGTTTTCCTCCAATGTACCAGGATGCTGGCTCATGATAGTTTATCTTAAAACAGATTAAATCTCAGAAGATTTAAGAAGCTGAACTTAACGCCGGGCGTGGTGGCGCACGCTTGTAATCCCCGCGCTTGGGAGGCAGAGACAGGAGGATCGCGCAGGTTCGAACCCAGACACGCTGGCTTAAGAGACCCTGTTTCCAAATAAAAAAGTATAAAAATAGGTCTGGGAGTGTAGCCCAGAGGTAGAAGGGCTTCCACGAACCCCAGTACCACAAAAAAAAAAAAAAAAAAGAAGCTGAACTTAATTCAAGGGCAAAGGGCAAAGTAATGAAACTGCTCTGACAAATCATACCTCTCTAATTTATTTACTTATTGAGGCCCATAAGCAACTTAGTAAAACCTTGTTTCAAAATAAAAAATAAGCTCCAGGTGTGGTGGCATTTTTTGTAATCCAAGCATTTGGGAGGCTGAGACTGGAGGATCACAGTGAGCGGACAACCTCAGCTACTTAGTGAGGCCCTCCGCAACTCAGTGAGACCCTGTTTCAAAATAAAGAATAAAAAATTAGGCAGGGGGTGTAGGTTGGAGGTCAAATGCCTTGGGTTCTATCCTCAGACCTGCAAAAAATTTTAAAAAATAAATAAATAAATAAAAAATAAACCAGGCATGGAGGTGCATGCTTGTAATCCCAATACTTGGGAGGCTAAGACAGGAGGATCATGCAGCTTCGAAGCCAGCCTCAGCTACTTAATGAGGCTCTCAGCATCTTAGGGAGACTCTGTTTCCAAATTATATATAAAATAGGTCTTGGAATATAGCTCCATTCCCAGTACCACACACACACACACACACACACACACACACAAAAAAAAAAAAAAAAAAAAAGCTGGACATGGTGGCACACACTTCTAATTCCAGCATTTGGGAGGCTGAGACCGGAGGATCACGGTTTGCGGACAGCCTCAGCTACTTAGCGAGGCCCTTTGCAACTCAGTGAGACCCTGTTTCAAAATAAAGAAGAAAAAAGGGCTGGGGGTATAGTTTGGAGGAAGAGTACCTCTGGGTTCCATCCTCAGTACCAAAAATAAATAAATAAATAAATAAATAAATAAATAAATAAATAAATAAATAAATAAATATGATAGAGACAGGCATGGTGGAACACCTGTAATCCCAGTTTATGGGAAGCTGAGACAATAGGATCACAGGTTCAAGACCAGCCTCAGCAACTTAGTGAGACTCTCAGTAACTTAAAGAGAACCTGTTTTTAAAAAAAACTTTTAAAATCAGTCTGGGGGTGTAGCTTGGAGGTAGAATACCTCTGGGTTCATTCACAAGTACCACACACACACACAAACACAAAAAAAATCTCAAATAAATAAAATAGGAGACGGGCATGGTGGTACACACCTGTAACTGCAGTACTTGGGAGGCTGAGACAGGAGGATTGCAGGCTTGCAGCCAGTCTCAGCAACATAGGCCCTGTGCCACTTAGTGAGATCCTATTACAAAAAATAAGAGCTGGGCATGGTGGTGCATGCCTGCAATCCCAGTACTTTGGAGGTTGAGACAGGAGGATTGAAAATTTGCAGCCAACCTCAGCTACTCAGTGAGGCCTCCACAACTTAGTGAGAACCTGCTTCAAAATGAGGAATAAAGTGCCAGATGTGGTGGTGCACACTTGTAATCCCAGCATTCGTGTGGCTGAGACTGAAGGATTGTGGTTCATGGACAGCCTCAGCTACCTGGTGAGGCCCTTCGCAACTTAGTTTAAAAAATAAAGAGATTGAAAAATAAAGAGATTAAAAAATAGGTCTGGGAAGCCTGGCGTGGTGGCACACGCTTGTAATCCCAGCATTTGGGAGGCTGAAACTAGAGGATCGTGGTTCGCAGACAGCCTCAGCTACTTAGTGAGGCTCTCTGCAACTTAGCGAGACCCTGTTTCAAATAAAGAATAAAAAATAAGGCAGGGGATGTAGCTTGGAGCTCAAATGCCTCTGGGTTCCATCCCAAGACCCACCAAAAAAAAAAAAAAAGAAAGGCCTGGGGGTGTAGCTCGGAGGTAGAATGCCCCTAGGTTCCATCCCCAGTACCAGAAGAAGAAAAAAAGGAAAAGGAAGAGGAAGGAGAAGAGAAGGAGAAGGAGGAGGAGGAGAAGGAGAAGGAGGAAAAGGAGGAGAAGGAGGAGAAAGAGGAGAAGGAGAAGGAGAAGGAGAAGGAGAAGGAGAAGGAGAAGGAGAAGAAGAAGAAGAAGAAGAAGAAGAAGAAGAAGAAGAAGAAGAAGAAGAAGAGGAGGAGGAGGAGGAGGAGGAGGAGGAGGAGGAAGAGGAAGAGGAAGAGGAAGAGGAAGAGGAAACAGGGCTGGGGGTAGCTTGGAGGTAGAATGCCCTTGGGTTCCATCTCCAGTACCACAAATAAATAAATAAATAAATAAATAAATAAATAAATAAATAAATAAATAAATATAGGGCTGGGGTATAGCTCAGAGGTCAAATGCCCCTGGGTTTAATCCCCAGCACCATAAAAATTAATCAACTAATTCATTAGAGCTTGGAGGTGGTTCAATTAGTTCAGCAAAAAAAAAAAAAAAAAAAAAAAGGGCTGGGCGTGGTGGCGCACGCTTGTAATCCCCACACTTGGGAGGCTGAGACAGGAGGATCACACAGGTTTGAAGCCAGCCTCAGCTACTTAGTGAGGCTCTCAGCAACTTAGTGAGACCGTTTCCAAATAAAATATAAAATAGGTCTGGGAGTATAGCCCGGAGATAGAAAGCCCCTGGGTTCCACCCCTAGTACCACACACACACACACACACACACACACACACACACACACACACAAAAAAAAAAATATCCTACCTTTGGAAAATGTGAGAGACTTGGAATCAACAAGTTCTAATTCATCGTGAGCACAATGAGGTCTAAGATTATAACACTAGTCAAACAGAGTATGCCTGTAATCCCAGCTACTCTGGATGCTGAGGCAGGAGGATTACAAATTTGAGGACAGCCTATACAATTCACTGAGAGACTGTCTCATAAACAACAAAAGGGATGGGAGATGTAGCTTAGTGGCAGAGCACTTGCCTACCATAGAGGAGACCCTAGGTTCAATATCCAGTACTACCAACAAAAAAAGTATATAAACAGAAAGACAGCAATTGCTTCCAATTAAAGATACCCCTGGGCTTTTCTGTTCTCACTCACATTCCAGGTTTTCTTCAATAATTTCTTCAATGATCACATCGGGACTAGATCCCACTTGAGGCAGCACAGTGATAGTTTTAGGGGATGTCACTGCAGCAACTTCTTTCTGTGGCTGGACAATTTTCTCTTCTGAATGGATTTCACTGGTCTCTAGATGCACAAGAGATGCTGGTGCTTCACTGACTAGATCAGATGTATCAATCTTCCTCTTTTCTAGTGGTGGGTGTGTTTCACAACAAAGTTCCTTTTTACTATATTTCTTTTGAACATTCTGCCCAACTTCACTTTCTTGGGGATAACATCTGTTTAAAAATACAAAGGTAGTATTTTAATATTCACCTTAAAGCCATTTTCTTTCCATTTGGTAGCTGATACTGTGACACATAAAACACAATGATTTTTAGTACATTTACAGAGCTATACAAGCATTACCACCAACCTATCTTTAAAACACTTCCATAACACAAAAAGAAATCTTTTGGTCATGGGGGCGCATAGCTGTAATATGAGAACTTGAGAGGGAGAGAAAGGAGGGTCACAGGTTCAAGGCCAGCCTCAGCAACTTATTGAAGCCCTCTGCAACTCAGTGAGAACCTGTTTCAAAATAAAATATAAAATGTGGCCCATAATGTCCCTAGATTAAATTTATAGTACCCCACACCACACACATCCAAAAAAAGAAATCTTTTGCCTGTTCCATGCCATGAACAAGCTCCAGGGTTTTAGAAGGTCAACAAAAAGAACAAAGAAAACTTTATATAGTCATGTCATAATGATCTGATTCTATAAGGACAGTGGATATGGGTTTTCCAAAAAAGTCACTTTTGATTGTCCTCAAGTATTTGATTTAAATTATATTAAGATTCTGGGCACAGTGGCACATGCGTGTAATCCCAATACTTGGGAGGCTAAAACAGGAGGATCTCAAGTTCCTAGCGAGTGTCAGAAGCCTTGTAAGGTTCCCCAAAACTTAGTGAGACCCTGTTTCCAAATAAAAAATAAAATAGGGCTGAGGGTATATCTCAGAGGTAGAATTCACTGGGTTCAAATCCTAGTATCAAAAAAGATTATGTTAAGATGATTTCTTCTTCTAATTAACTGTCTTAGAGTATAAGAGCTAGATGTGGTGGCACACACTTGTAATCCCAATACTTGAGAGGCTGAGACAGGAGGATTACAGGTTCAAGACTAGCCTCAGCAATTTAGTAAGGCTCTCCACAACTTAGTGACAGACCCTGTTTCAAAATCAAAATGAAAAATTAAACAGGGTTAGATATAGCTCAGAGGTAGAATGTCCCTGAGTTCAATCTCCAGTATCACCCCCCAAAAAAATAATATTTAATAATATAGGGTATAACTCGGGGCAATAATTACTATTCATTTGAATTCTATGGGTATGATTATTGAATACCTACTAGCCCACAGCTATTCATCTACTCTATATATCCACCTGGCTTTAGGCTATCAAATCTATAATCATAGCTGGGAGCTGTGGTAAATGCCTGTAATCCTAATACATAGGAGGCTGAGCCAGAAGAATCACAGGTTTTAGGACAGCCCCAGAAAGTAGTGAGACTCTCAGCAACCTAACAAGATTCTGTTTCAAAACAGAAAATAAAATAAGGCCTGGGGGGTACTTTGGAGATAGAATGCCTCTGGTTCAATCCTCAATATTAAAATTTTAAAATTTATTTATTTATATTAGTACAAGGGATTGAAGCCAGGGGAATTCTGCCTCTGAGCTACATCCAGCCTTATTAAAAATTTTAAAACAAGGTCTTCATAAGCTTCTGAGGCTGGCATAATGTTTCTGTCTCAGCCTCTCAGCTTCCCAAATACTAGAATTATAAATGTGTGCCACCACACATGTCCTTAATGAGAGAGAGGGGGAGGAGGAGGAGGTGTGTGTGTGTGTGTGTGTGTGTGTGTGTGTGTGTGTGTGTTGAGAGAGTTATTTTTTAAAACTGGTGATTTGAATCCAAGGGCATTTTACCTCTGAGCTACACTCCCAGCCCTATTTTATTTGTTATTTGGAAACAGGGTCTTGCTAAATTGCTGAGACTGGTCTTGAACCTGTGATCCTCTTGTCTCAGCCTCTCAAGTACTGGGATTACAGATGTGTGCTGTCATGCCAGGCTCCTATTGAGATTTTTAACCTTATTAACTCTCATCTGTAACCCTCTCCTCTGACTTACAAGAACACTGCTTCCTGTTGCTATTCACTCTCTGCCTGCTCCACCTCAAATGTTTGTTAGAGGTTACTTTTTCACAGATCCAGATTTTAATATTTTTCCAGGGTGTTACAAACATGCACAAGAGTTAAATTTAAAATCAATAAAAGATCAGCAGACTCATAAAGATAGTCATTAGTCTTAAAAATATCTGGTAGTAATCATATTATGATTTTTCATATTATGATACTTTCATATTATAATACTTTCATATTATGAAAGTATCTAAAAGAACATACTGACTGCAAAGGTTGTTGATTATCCACAGGAACACAAAAACTCAAATCACAGAAGCAAATCCGCAGCAGGGTTCACCCAAGCTCTACTGGGGGAGGATGACAACAGCTGAAGGAGTGGTGTTCCAGTTCCTCTGATAAAGTCTCTCCTCTTATAAAAAGGGATGTCAGAGGCTATCTCAATTTAATGTTGTTGAACTGTTTGATTAATATTATTCCCTTTAAGCCAGGCATGGTGGTGCACACCTGTAATCCCTGTACTTGGGATGCTGAGACAGAAGGATAGCAAATTCAAGGCCAGCTTCAGCAATTCAGCAAGACCCTGTTTCAAAATATAATCCAGAGCCAGCGAGGCTAAGAACCTGCGCGATCCTCCTGTCCCCGCCTCCCAAGGTGCGGGGATTACAAACTTGCACCACCACACCTGGCAGTGAAACTGTTTTAAAAGAATAAAAATGGGCCAGGCATGGTGGTTCATGCTTGTAATCCCCACACTTGGGAGGCGGAGACAGGAGGATCGCAGAGGTTTGAAGCCAGCCTCGCTGATTTAGGAGATCCTGTTTCCAAATAAAAAGTATAAAATAGGCCAGGCGTGGTGGCGCACGCTTGTAATCCCCGCGCTTGGGAGGCAGAGATAGGAGGATCGCGCAGGTTCAAAGCCAGCCGCGTACACTGGCTTAGGAGACCCTGTTTCCAAATAAAAATGTAAAAGTAGGTCTGGGAGTGTAGCCTGGAGGTAGAAGGGCTTCCAGGAACCCCAGTACCACCAAAAAAAAAAAAAAAAAGTATAAAATAGGTCTGGGAGTATAGCCTGGAGGTAGAAGGGCTTCCAGGAACCCCAGTACCACCAAAAAAAACAACAACAAAAAAAAGAGGGCTAGGTACATAGTTTGGAGGTATACTGTCTTGGTTTAATCCTCAGTACTAAAAAAAAAGTGCTGGAGGAGTTGGGCATGTTGTTGCATGTCTGGAATCCTGGACTTGGGAGGTAGAGACACAATGATATAGAAGGATCACAAGTTTGAGGACAGCCTCAGGAATATAGCAAGATTCTCAGCAACCTAACAAGACTGTTTCAAAACAAAAAATAAAAAGGGCTGGTGGTGTAGATTGGGGTGGTGTAGATTGGAGTTGAAATGAATGCTTCTGGGTTCAATCCACAGTACTACAAAGAGAAATAAAAAAAGAGCCAGTCCTGGTGGTGTACACTTGTAATCCCACATTCAGGAGGCTGAAACAGGAGGAGGATCATGGTTCGCAGACAGCCTCAGTTACTTAGTGAGGCCCTTGCAACTCAGTGAGACCCTGTGTTTCAAAATTAAGAATAAGCCAGGCGTGGTAGTGCATGCTTGAGCATGCTTGTAATCCTCGCGCTTGGGAGGAGGAGACGGGGGATCGCGCAGGTTCAAAGCCAGCCTTGCTGGCTTAAGAGACCCTGTTTCCAAATAAAAATATAAAATAGGTCTGGAAGTATAGCCTGGAGAAAGGTTCCATCAGTAGTAGTAGTAGTAGTAGTAGTAGTAGTAGTAGTAGTAATACTACTACTACTACTACTAATAATAATAATAATAATAATAATAATAGGGCTGGGGTGTAGCTCAGAGGTAGAATGCCCCTGGGTTCCATCCCCAGGACGGGGAAAAAAAAAGAAGGAAAGAGGAAAGAGAGGTCAGCATAGTGGCACATGCCTATAACCCCACTACTCAGGAGGCTGAGATAGGAAGATCACAGGTTCAAGGCCAATTTCAGCGATTTAATGAGACCCTGTTTCAAAATAAAAAATAAAAAATAGAGCTCCCCCATTTTTGCTCTTCTGTCCTGCAAGGACACCACACTTGTTCCTTTTCTTCCTTCTACCTCTGCCTGTGAGGTACCATCTTGAAAGCAGAGATGAGCTCTCTCGACAGACACCCAATGTACCAGTGCCTTGACTTTGAAGTTCCCAGTTTCTAGAACTGTGATTCCTTTATATCCCATCCCTTCCTCCCCCTTCTCCTCCCTTCTTGGACTGAACCCAGGGGCATTCTATCTCCAAGCTAGACTCCAAGCCCTTTTTATTTTTTATTTTATTTTGAAACAGGGTCTCATTAGGTTGCTGAGAGTCACACTATATGGCTGAGGCTGTCTTGAAACCTGTAATCTTCTTGTCTCAGCCTTCCATGCACTGGGGTTATAGGCATGTGCCACCACACCCACTGAGGATATAAATTTCTGTTCTTTATAAATTACATAGTGCCAGCCAGGCTTGGTGGTGTACACTTGTAATCCTAGTACTTGGGAGGCTGAGACAGGTTCAGGGACAGCCTTGACAATGTAGCAACCCTCTTAAGTTACCTAGTGAGACCTTGTTTTAAACTAAAACATAAAATAGGGCTGGGGGTGTGGCTCATAGGTAGTACTCTCCTGGGTTCAATCCCCAGTAACCCCCCCCACAAACACACATTACATACTCTAGTATTTTGTTATCACAGCATAAATGGATTAAGATATAGGTAGCTACTAGCCACGTGTAGCTGCTGAGCATTTGAGATCTGCATTGTGCAACAAAGGAACTAAGCTTATAAGTTTATTTAGCTTTAATTATGTTTAAAATTTTTTTTGAGGGGGTGCTGGGGATTGAGCCCAGGGTCACTCTATCTCCAAGCTACATCCCAGCCTATTTTTTATATTCTTTACTTTGAAGCAGGGTCTCAATCACAGAAGGCCTCACTAAGTAGCTGGGGCTGGCCGAGAACTTGTGATCCTCCTGTCTCAGCCAAGTACTGGGATTACAAGCATGCGCCACCATGCCTGGCTATGCTTAAATGTAAATAGCACACCTGGTTAGTAGTTACCATAACAGACAGCACAGATCTAGAAAATTAAAGCTCATATACCATCACATAGCATACAAATTCTTAATTTAGCTTTTATGCATATAGAGATAAATAAAAAATAGAACTATGTATATTGTTCTTTGATTTTTATGGTATTTCACTGCCCACAGATTTTTTTTCTTTTTTTTTTTTTTTCTGTACATGGTACTGGGAATGCAACCCAGGAACATTATACTTTTGAGATACACCCCCAGCCCTATGCTATTTTTAGTTTGAAAGAGACTCGCTAAATTGCTGAGGCTGGACTCTAGCCTGAGATCCTCCTGTCTCAGCCTCCAGAGTACTGGAATTATAGGCATGGTGGCCCATATATTTCTAAGATGTCCACCTTCCTTTTGTCCTTTTTACTTGTAACTCATTTTTCTTAGATAAAATAAAATTTCCTTCCAAGTCCCCTGCTACCCCAAGAAATAATCATTCCCTTTCTTTTCAAGACCAATACTACATACACTACTATATACAATACTACATACACTACTATAGAAATTATGTATTTTATCTTTAAATATTTGCCTCATTGTAATTTCTTTGGTGGTTATTTCACTATCTAGGGTGTTAATGCATAGCACAAATATCAAGTGTTCAATTCTTACTAACTTAATGAATCTCAAATACAGCTTCAACACATATATCAGTTAATACTGATCCCTTTTATGTCTTTTGTGTGTGGGGGGGGATACTAGGGATTAAACCCAGGGACTCTACCTGACCTATACCCCCAGTCCTTTTCAGTTTTTATCAGGGCTGGCTGGCTTTCTTTCTTTCTTTCTTTTTCTTTTTGGGTCTGGGGATGGAACCCAGGGGCATTTGACCTCCGAGCTACACCCCAGCCCTATTTTTTTATTCTTTATTTTGAAACAGGGTCTCACTAAATTGCAGAGGGCCCCACTAAGTAGCTACGGCTGTCTGCAAACTGCAATCCTCTGTGTGCCACCACACCTGGCTTTATCAGGGCTCGCTCCTTCTTTCTTTCCTTTCCCTTCCTTTTCTTTTTTGTTTTTATAATACTAGGGATTAAACCCAGAGGTATTCTGTCTTTGAGCTATATCCTCCAGCCCAATTTTATTTATTTGGAAAAAGGGTCTCACTTGGTTGATGAGAGTCTCACTACTTAAAGAGGCTGTCCTCAAGTCTGCGATCCTCCTGTCTCAACCTCCCAAGTACTGGGATTACAGACATGTGCCACCACGCTTGGCTGAGACAGGGTTTCACTAAATTGCTGAGGGTCTTAGTTCAGGCTGTGTGATCCTCCTGTCTCTGTTTCCCAAGTACTGGGATTATAGGCAGGAACCACTACTTCTACATCTTTTTAAAAACATATTACATAAAAGTTAACTATAGAGAATATTTAGCTCTTTAATTTGATACTAAACAGCCTATAACACTAAGCATCAACTTTTCTCTTGGATAACACAGATACTATCAGAATCTAATGACATTTTGCCATTCTTAAAAAATACTTTAACTTTGAACTGGGCACGGTGGTGTATGTTTGCAATTCCATACATAGAATTCAGAAGGCTGAGATAGGAGGATCATGGTTCGTGGACAGCCTCAGCTACTTAATGAGGCCCTTTGCGATTTAGTGAGACCCTGTTTTAAAATAAAGAATAAAAGAATAGGGTAGGGGGTGAAGCTCAGAGGTAGAATTCCCCTGAGTTCTACCCCCAGTACTGCAAAACAAAACAAAACAAAACAAAACAAACAAACAAACCTTAAATCCAGGCAGGGTGGCACAGGCTTGTAATCTCAGCACCTGGGGGGCTCAGACAGGAGGATCCAGGTTCATGGCGAGCCTTGGCTACTTAGTGAGGCCCTTTGCAACTCATTGAAACCCTGTTTCAAAATAGGACTGGGGTGTAGCTCAGAGGTACAATGCCCCTGGGTTCCATCCACAGTACCATAAAAAAAGGAAAAAGAGCCGGGTGTGGTGGCGCACGCTTGTAATCCCCACACTTGGGAGGTGGAGACAGGAGGATTGCACAGGTTCAAAGCCAGCCATGCGTGCTGGCTTAGGAGACCCTGTTTCCAAATAAAAATGTAAAAATGGGTCTGGGAGTGTAGCCCCCAGGTAGAAGGGCTTCCAGGAACCCCAGTACCACCAAAAAAAAAAAAAAAAAAAAAAAGGAAAAAGAAAAAAATACTTTGAGCCAGGCATGGTGGCTCATGTCTGTAATTCCAGTACTTGGAAAGCTTAAGACAGAAGGATCAAAGGTTTGAGGACAGCCTGAGAAAGTAGTGACTCTTATTACCCCAACAAGACCCTGTTTCCAAATAAGAAATAAAATTGGACTGGGGGGTATATCTCAAAGGTAGAATGCATCTGGGTTCAATCCGCAGTAGCACACACTCAAAAAAAATACTTACTTTGTTGAAACCTCAAAGTCAATCTTTCCCATGCTGTTCAACATACAGATAATCTCACTGCAATTCATATTCAACCTAAAATTAAAAAATTAGCATATAAAATGTTCTCTTACAAGTTTACTGCTTTCTCTAACCATAAATCAACTGTTAATATTAAAATAACTACCTGAGTGGGTATGGTGGCACACATTTGTAATCCCAGCATTCAGGAGGCTGAGACTGGAGGACTGTGGTTCAGGCACAGCCTCAGCTACTTAGCGAGGTCCTGCACAATTCAGTGAGATACTGTTTCAAAAATAAAAAAGACTAAAGAATAGGGCTGGGGGTGTCACTCAGAGATCCAATGCCCCTGGGTTCCATTCTCAGTACCACCAAAACAACCCCAACCAATTAAAACACTTAAATATCTTCTAATTTATAATAAATTACAATAATTTTATTTTGGTTGTTAGCTTGGAAACATATTTGACCCCAAATTTGAAGTTATAATTCTTTGCTTTTTAGATAAGTTTAGGCTCCAATACATTGTTTTCCTGTGTGTGGTACTAGGGATTGAACTCAAGTGCATTCTACTTCTGAGCTACCCTTCCCTCAAGCCCTATTTTTTATTTTGAAACAGAGTCTCACTATGTTGCTGAGGCTGCCTACAAACCAGGCATCCTTGTGTCTTATCCTCCCAAGTTCTGTGATTACAGGTATATGTCACTACAATACATTTTTACACTTGTTATAGTCTCCCGTGAGTCATGATTTACTCACCTGGGAGGGTTCCGTGGTTTTAGAGAACTAACTTGTGACAATTCACTCTCAAATGTTAACTTCAAAGTCCGAATGATCTAGAATCAAGAGATGTATTATTTACGTATGGATTTTCTTTTGTAACAAATACTACTGAAAGAATAAGATTTTAGAAGAAAAACATATGTCCTTAAATAATGTATTCAAGGCTTGATTTGGAGCATCCAAAGGAAGTGATGTAAAAAAGTGGTATGAATTTTTCCCCTAATATATATATATATATAGATAGATAGATAGATAGATAGATTTTTTTTTTTTTTTTTGCGGGTCTGGGGATGGAACCAAGGGGCATTCGACCTCCGAGCTACACCCCCTGCCCTGTTTTTTTTTATTTTTTATTTTGAAACCGGGTCTCACTGAGTTGCAGAGGGCCTCACTTAGTAGCTGAGGCTGTCCGCGAACCACAGTCCTCCGGTCTCAGCCTCCCGAATGCTGGGATAACAAGTGTGCGCCACCACGCCTGGCTATCCCCTAAAATATTTAAAACTCTTCTGAAGCCAGGCATGGTGGCACATGCTTGTAATCCCAGCATTTGGGAGGCTGAGACAGGAGGATTGCGGTTCGCGGACAGCCTCAGCTACTTAGTGAGGCCCTCTGCAACTCAGTGAGACCCAGTTTCAAAATAAAGAATAAAAAATAGGGTATAGGGTGTAGCTTGGAGGTCAAATGCCCCTGAGTTCCATCCTGAGACCCATAAATAAATAAAATAAATAAATAAACAAACAAACAAACAAACAAATAAATAAATCTCTTCTGGAGATTCATATTAACAGATACCAGCCAATAAATGAAATAGAGTTACATAATCAGAAAAATGTCAGCTTTCTTTTATACCTGTTTTGATATTTTTGAATATTGTCTCATTCATTCCCCCACCACCTTCTTTCCCTCTCTCTCATATTCATAAGTAAACTAAGGATAAATGCATTTTATCACCTTTTCCCCTTGCCTAGACTTTGGAGGCAGATAAACAAATGGCTTCTCTTTTACACTTTAGTTTAATCTAAATATTTATCTATAAGCGAAACTCTGAGGACTCAAAAGATTGAAAGAACATGGGCATGGTGTTGCATGTCTGTAATTATAGTATTTGAAAGGCTAAGAGGATCACAGGTTCGAGGCCAGCCTCAGAAACATACTCTTAGCAACCTAATGAAATACTATTTCCAAACAAAAAAATAAAAATAAAGACTGATAGAGTGAAATCTACCCCATAAGAGTAAGGTAGAAATTAGCAAAGAGGATCTATGGTTAATCTTATCCTGCCAAACTTCTTTATTAGATGTTTCTATTTTTGCCAATTCTGGACCCTAAGCACAAGAATAGATGATAGGAGAAAGCTGAAGTAACTTGTCTCCTGACTTGTACATTCTAGGAGTAAAGAGAGAAAAACCTCAACAGGATCTTGAATTAAATTTCTCAGTAGGTCCAGGATGAAACCTAATCTGAGTGAACATCTATGGATGAGAAATGCAGATATGGGAGTCAAACTGACTCTTAGGAAAGTTCCTGGATGAGGATTAATCAGGGTAGCACTAATACACCTGCTTATGTTTCATTTTCAGGGACCATGGGAAGGAAGAGTCAGGAGAAGAAGGCTACAAGCTCGGTAAACAGAAAGCTTTTGCTAATGTTGTATCATACCCGTAACACTATGTGAACAATAAAAGACTTTGGAAGTTAAAAAAAATATTCTTGGCTAAGTCAAGAACTTAGCCATGTCTAAATTGTTTATGAGGCCAGGCATGGTGGTACACACTTGTAATCCTCAGACAGGAGGACTGCAGGTTTGAGGCCAGCCTCAGCTACTTAGTGAGGCTCTCCGCAACTTAGTGAGACTCTATTTCAAAAGAAAGAATAAATAACAGGATTTGGGGCATAGCTCAGAGGTAGACTGTTCTAGGTTCAATCCTCAGTATAAAAAAAATAAAACCAAAAAACTCTTTATGAGAAGACAGTAGTCTCTCATTTAGTTTACATTTCTTGTCCTCATTTCTTATTAGTGTCCTAGAAATCTTGCTATAGTCTGGACTCTCCCTAAAGGTCCATGTAATATGGGCTTGGTCCTCAACATGGTACTATTGGGAGTAGTGGAAACTTTTGAGCAGTGGGGCCTAGTGAGAGGATTAGGGTCATTGGGGGTATACCCTTTAAGGACACAGTGGGACCTCAGCCCCTTCCTCTCATTTCCCAGCCACTAGATGAGTTTTTTTTTTCTGCCATGCACTCCCACCATGACATGCTACCAGTGACTCAAAGCAGTGGAGCCAATCACAGACTGAAATCTTCAAAAACGATGAGCCAAAATAACCCTTTCTCTTTCTCTCTTTCCTTCCCTCCCTCCTCCTCTCTCTCTCTCTTTTTTTTTCTTTTTTTTTTTTTTTTTTGTGGTACTGAGGATTGAGACCAGGGGCCTTCTACCTCTGAACTATGTCACCAGATCTATTTTATATTTATTTGGAAACAGAGTCTCACTACTTGCCGAGGCTGTCCCCGAACCTCCTCTCTCAGTCTCCCAAATACTGAGATTACATGTCCATACCACCATTCCAGGCTATTATATTATTTAAATATTTTTTGTGGTACTGGGGATGCAACCCAGGGGCACTGTACATCTGAGCTACACCCCAACCCTATTTTTTATTCTTTATTTTGAAACAGGTTTTCACTGAGTTGCAGAGGGTCTCACTAAGTAGTAGCTGAGGCTGTCCTTGAACTACCATCTTCCTGTCTCAGCCTCCCAAATATTGGGATTACAAGTGTGCCTCCAAATGAGGTTTAAACAAAAAAAATTTTTTGTGGTACTGGGGTTCCTGGAAGCCCTTCTTCCTCTGAGCTACACTCCCAGACCTATTTGATATATTTTTATTTTGAAACAGGGTCTCTTAAGTCCGCAGCGTGGCTGGCTTCGAACCTGCGCGATCCTCCTGTCTCTGCCTCCCAAGTGCGGGGATTATAAATATACACCACCATGCCCAGCATAGGTTTAAACAAATTTAATGTTTGTCTTAGAATAAGAATTTTAAATTCATGCCAATACAGATAATCCATGACTTATGGGAGTTTGACTTATGATTTTTTAACTTTAGAAGAGCATGAAAGCAATATGGGTTCATACTTTGATTGATTTTTAAATGTGGATCTTTTCCCTGGGCTAGTGATATGTAGTCAGATTCCCTCTAGACATGATGAGCAGTAGCTGTGAGCCCCATGATCATGATAGTAAACAAATGACATTCCATAGTGTGCTGTGTGCTAAGCTATCATGCTGGGTAAGTTAGTTGTATTAAACAGTTTTGACTTAAGATATTTTTACCTTATGATGGGTTTAGCAGGATATAATCCCACTGTAAGTAACTCCCTCCATCATAAGTGAAGGAGCATCTGTATAGGTTACTTAGAAAAACAAATTCTTAGTCAGGTGTGGTGGTTCATGCCTGTAATCCTAATACCTGGGAGGCTAAGAGAGGAGGATCACAAGTTCAAGACCAGCCTCAGCAACTTAGACTCTCAATAACTTAGCAAGACTCTGTTTCAAAATAAAAAGGGCTGGAAGTATAGCTCAGAGGTAGAATCTTCTCTTGGGTTCAATCCCCAGTTTCATATCAACATATACAAACAGAAAAAAAGGAAAAAGAAAACAGAAACAAATTCTTTTAAACACCATATTCCAAAGCACTAAAATATTCTACCACAGAACTCATTCACATTGTGAGTTATTAAAATTACCTGATTCAGGTCACAGTATGTCCTCAAAGAAGGTGCTGATTTTAATTCCCTTGCTATCTTCATGGCTGCATCCAAATCATTTTTTTTCTCTTCAATGTAGCTTTTAGCTACTATTAATGTTGTTAAATAATCATCTGTATTTCTTACAAGTTCTTCACACAAATTCCTTTTCCTTCATTTAAGACACCAAAGTTATTTTGCTGTATTTCATAAAAATTTGTATGAAAGCAAATTTATTATCACTGAATAGTATTTGAAAAGTCAATTTCACTTGGTGATGAAATAACATGGTCAAATGAGACATATAATAACTAAACCATATCTGAAAAGGTATTTATTTTTGCAGATCTTGGGATTGAATCCACGTTCATGAACATGCTAGGCAAGTCTACTACTGAGTTACATCATTAGACATTTTTCTATCTTTTGTGGTACTAGGGATTGAATTCAGGGGCTTTCTACCTCTGGGTCATACCCCCCAACCCTATTTTATTGTTTTGTGGTATTGGGGACTGGACCCAGGGGCATCCTACCTCTGAGCTACATCTCCAGCCCTATTTTTTATTTTGAAAAAGGGTCTCTCTCGGTTTTGAGTCTCACTAGTTGTTGAGGCTGTCCTCAAACCTACAATCCTCCTGTCACAGCCTTCCAAGTACTGGGATTACAGGTGTGTGCCACCATGCATGGCCTTTAATTTTTATTTTGAAATAGGGTCTTATTTTGTTGCTGAGGGTTTTGCTAGGCTGCTGAGTTTAGCCTTGAACCTGTAATCCTCTTGTCTCAGCCTCCCAAATACTGGGATTACAGGCATATACCACCACCACACCTGGCATCCCCAGATCCTTTTATTTTTGAGAGACAGGATCTCACTAAAACCTCCAACGTGGGATCCTCCTTCCTCAGCCTCCTGAGTAGCTGGGATTACAGGGGTGCACTACCATACCTGGATAAAAGAGTAATTTTATTAGTTAATAAACTTAACATTGAGCTGGGTGTGGTGGTATACACTTGTAATCCCAGTACTTGGGAGTCTGAGGTAGGACGATCACGGGTTTGTGGCCAACCTCAGCTACTTAGGCCCTCTGCAACTCAGTGAGACCCTGTTTCTAAATAAAGAATAAAACATAGGGCTGGGGGGGGGGGCTCGGAGATAGAATGTCTCCCAGGTTCAAACCTTAGTGCCACAAAAAGTAAGTCAATTAATAAATAATATAAAATAAAATAGCTCGGAGGTGGAACACCCGAGTTCAATCCCCAGTGCCACAATAAATAAGTAAATAAATCAGGTTGGGGGTATAGCTCAGAGGTAGAATGCCCCTGGATTCAATCCCTAGTGTCACACACAAAAAAGAAGAAAATCTAGTATCTATACACAGTAGAGGACTATTCAACCATAAAAAAAATGAAAGCCTGTCTTCTGTATCAATACGGGTGGACCTGGAGGACATTATGTTAAGTGAAATAAATCAACTACAAATAGATAAATACCACACGATCTCATAAGTGGAACCAAAAAAAACCAAACTGATCTCATAGAAGTTGAGGGAATAGACATTCTTAGTGATTGAAGAAAATAAGAGGGGAGAAAAGAAAAGGTCAACTGACAGGTACAATTAGCTCTAGTGTTTCATGGCATAGTAGGGTAAATATAAGTAACAGTGATATAGTATTTATTTCAAAATAGCCAGAAGAGAGGAATTTGAATATATCAAAAAGAATAAAATGTTTAAGATAATGATATACTAATTATAATCAGTTGACCCCTATCATGAATCAAAACATTATATTGACCTGCCAGGTGTGGTGGCACACACTTGTAATCCCAGCATTCAGGAGGCTGAGACCAGAGGATCGCGGTTCGAGGAAAGCCTAAGCTACTTAGTGAGGCCCTCTGCAAGTCAGTGAGACCCAGTTTCAAAACAAAGAATAAAAAATAGGGCAGGGGGTGTAGCTCAGAGGTCAAATACCCCTAGGTTCCATCCCCAGACCCACACAAATATATATATATAGTACCTTATACACATGTTATGTGCCAAACATAAAAAATACTCAAAAAGGGAAAAAACGCCGGGCGTGGTAGCGCACGCTTGTAATCCCCGCGCTTGGGAGGCGGAGACAGGAGGGTCGCGCAGGTTCGAAGCCAGCCGCGCTGGCGTAAGAGACCCTGTTTCAAAAATATAAAATAGGTCTGGGAGTGTAGCCCGGAGGTAGAAGGGCTTCCAGGAACCCCAGTACCACCAAAAAAAAAAAAAAAAGGGGGAAAGACTTGTATACCAAAAAAAAGACACAAAATTCCTTAAAGAAACCAGAGATAAAAATAAATGGGTAGCCAGGTATGGTGGCATACACACACTTGTAATCCCAGTACTTGGGAGGCTGAGACAGAAGGATTCAGGTTGGTTCGTGGCCAGCCTCAGCAATTTAGTGAGGCCCTCTGCAACTTAGTGAGACCCTGTTTAAAATAAAAAGAATAAAAAATAGGGCTGGGGGCATAACTTGGCGGTAGAATATCCCTGTGTTCAATCTCCAGTACCACAAAAAAGGGTAGAGACTCCATACTTACAGATTAAAAGACTCAATATTAAAATGTTAGTTGGACATGATTATGATGCATGCCTATAATCCCAGTACTGGGGTGGTTGAGACAGGAGGATCGCAGGTTCAAGAACAGCTTCAGCAATGCAGCAAGACTCTCAACAACCTAGCAAGACCCTGTTTTTCAAAACAAAAAATAAGCCAGGTGTGGTGGCACATGCTTGTAATCCCAATACTTGGGAGGCTGAGATAGAAGGATGGCAGGTTTGTGACCAGCCTCAGCTACTTAGTGAGGCACTCTGCAACTTGGTGAGACCCTGTTCCAAAAATAAAGAAAAAATAGGGCTGGGGTGTAACTTGGAGGTAAAATGCTCCTAGGTTCCATCCCCAGTACCATCAAAAATAAAAATAAACAAACAAACAAATAAAAAGGGTTGTGAGTGAAGCTTGGAGATAGAATGCCCTTGGGTTCCATCTCCATTACAAAAAAACACAAAAAAATTAAAAATGCCAATACTACTAACCAGAGTGATCAACAAAATGTCAAAATCCCTATCAAGCCGGGCATGGTGGCACATGCTTTTAATCCCCACACTTGGGAGGTGAAGACAGGAGGATCACACAGGTTCAAAGCCAGTCGCGCTGGCTTAGGAGACCCTGTTTCCAAATAAAAAGTATAAAATAGGTCTGGGAGTATAGCCCAGAGGTAGAAGGGTTTCCAGGAACCCCAATACCACCAAAAACAAACAAACAAAAACAAAAAATCCCTATCAAAATCCCAATGACATTTTTTACAGAAATAGAAAAACCCAACTTAAAAGTCACATGGAATCTTAAAGAGACCCTCAGTAACCAAAACATCAAAATAGATAAGTGGGTGGAGTGGTGCATGCTTTTAATACCAGTACTTGGGAGGCTGATACAGGAGGATTCAGGTTTGAGAACAGCCTCAGCAACTTGCGAGGCCTTCTGCAACTTAGTGAGACACTTTCAAAATAAAAAAATAGGGCTGGCTGGGGGTGCAGCTCAGAGGTAAAAAGTCCTTGGGTTCAACCCCAGTACCACATACACACACACAAAAAAAGTTGGAAGACTCATACATTCTGATTCCAGACTTACTACTACTAAGCTGGAGTAATCAAAATAGTATGGTACTAGCATAAACACATAGATTAATGGAATAAAATAGAATTTCCTGAACTAACCATCTACATACAGCTGGACTTTTATTTGTGGTACTGGGGATGGAACCCAGAGGCATTCTACCTCTGAACAACACCCTTAGCCATATTTTTTTATTTTTTTATTTTGAAACAGGGTCTTACTTACTGAGTTGCACTGGGCCTTATTAAGTAGCTAAGAACCACGATCCTATCTCAGCCTCCCAAATGCTAGGATTACCAGTATGCATTACCATGCCCGGCCTGAACTTATTTTTTTTATAAGTGTGCCAGACTATTCAACAATGGTACTGGGAAAATTGGATATTCAATTCAAAAAATGAGGCTGAATCCTTACATTATATATAAAACTTACAAAATAGATCAAAGATCTAAATGTAAAAACTACACGTTTTTTTTCCTTTCTTTTCTTGTGGTACTGAGGATTAAACTTAGGGGCATTCTACCTCTGACATCCACTGCTAGCCCCATTTTTAATTCTTTATTTTGAAACAGGGTCTAAGTTGTAGAGGGCCTCAGTAAGTAGCTGAGGCTTGGCCACAAACCTTTGATCCTCCTGTCTCAGCCTACCAAGTACAGGGATTACAAGTGTGTACTACCACGCCCATCTTGTAAGAACTACAAATTCTTAGAAAAAATATAAATTTGTATAAGAAAATAGGGAAAAACATATTATGTCAGATCTGGCAATGCTTCTTGGATATGACACCAAAGCACAAGCACACAAGAGAAAATAGATAACACTAGATTCGTTAAAAAAAAAAAAAAAAACTTTCATGGACCAAAAGACACTACTAGGACAGGAAATGTTAGCTCAGTGGTGAAGCACTTGCCTAGCATGTGTGAGGCCTTGAATTCAGTACCCGGTACTGTAAAAGCAAAAAAAAAAAAAAAAAAAAGGATACTATCAAAAGTAAAAATACAACCTATTGAGTAAGAGAAAATATTTGTGAGTCATATATCAGAGGATTTAATATACAGACTATATGAAGAATTACCAACAACCCAGCAAACAATTCACTTCAAAAATAAACACAGAAGCCAGGCATTGTGGCACATGCTTGTAATCCTAATACTTGGGAGGCTGAGACAGGAGGATCAGGGTTCGCAGTCAGTCTCAGCTACTTAGGTGAGGCCCTCTACAACTAAGTTAGACCTTGTTTCAAAATAAAGAAATAAAAAATAGGGCTAGGGGTGTAACTCGGAGGTAGAATGTCCCTTGGTTCAATCTCCAGCATCACATACACACAAAAATAAAATAGACACAGGAGCCGGGTGTAGTGGTGCATGCGTTGTAATCCCAGCATTCGGGAGGCTGAGACTGGAGGATCGCAGTTCGCAGACAGCCTCAGCTACTTAGTGAGGCCCTCTGCAACTAAGTGAGACCCACTTTCAAAATAAAGAATAAAAAATAGGGCAGGGGGTGTAGCTCGGAGGTCGAATGCCCCTGGGTTCCATCCCCAAACCCGCAAAAAAAAAAAAAAAAAAAAAAAAAAGACACAGACTTACATTGATAGTTTTTCAAAGAAGATGAAATGGCAAATAAATAAGCACATGTAAAGATGCTTGACATCACTAGTTATTAAGAAAATGCAGATCAAAACCAAGAGATACAAATCATACCCATAAAGATGGCTACTTCTAAAAAATAACAAAGCGCTGGGAACAGTAGCACACACTTGTAATCCCAGTACCTGAGGAGGCTTGAGACAAGAGGATTGTAGGTTTGAGGCAAGCTTCAGCAACTTAGTGAAACCTGTTTGAAAATAAAAAATAAAAAAAGGGCTGAGTGTTTAGCTCAGAGGTAGAAAGCTCCTGGGTTTAATTCCCAGCAACAAAACAACAAAAATAACAATGTTGAGAATATAGAGAAATTGGAACTCTTATTTATTGCTAGAGGGAAAGAAAAATGGTTTATGTAGCCATTGTAAAAAAACAGACTGGCACTTCCTCAAAAAGTTACACAGCCAGGAGTAGTGGCACATGCCCTCAATCTCAGCTACTCAAGAGATTGAGGTAGGAGAGCCACCAATTCAAGGCCACCTGGGCAACTTAGCAAGACCTGACTAAAAACTAAAGGGGTACAGGGAGAATGCTCAGTGGTCTAGCAACCCTAGGTTCAATCCAATCCTCAACCCTGCAATAAATAAATAAATAATAAAAATACAAATAACTTCTCATTTTGAAGTTCTAAAAATCAGTCTGTAGAAAACACCTATTTGGTGGCGCACGCCACCCAGCATTTGGGAGGCTGAGACAGGAGGATCGCAGTTTGAGGACAGCCTTAGCTATTTAGTATAGCCCTTTGCAACTCAGTGAGACCCGGTTTCAAAAGAAAAAAAATTAAAAATAGGACTGAGGGTGTAGCTCAGAGGTAGAATGCCCCTGGGTTCCATCCCTGGTATCGCAAAAAGAAAAGACCTATTATCTTCCAAATTTGTTTAAAAGTCACTCATTACTTTAATCTAAACAAAGGAATAAAATGGTAAGTTAATGTTAAAAACTTCTGTTTCATTGAATCTACATTATTAAAAGCTATTACCTGGAATCAAGAGAAGCAAAAAGCTTATGAAACTGTTTCTCCACAACCTCTATAAGATTCCTTGTCTCTTCTTTTGTTTGATTCTGTATGCGTTCAAGCATCTAAAAAAAAAAAAAAAAAGATCTAATTTGGTATTTTTACTTTTGTAGAAGTTGTGCTTTCAAAATATTTTTCCCCCCTGTGGTACTGGGGCTTGAATGTAGGGGCATTCTGCCTCTGAGCTACACCCCCAGCCAGGCATGGTGGGTGTTTTGTTTTGTTTTCAAACAGGGTCTCATAACCAGGTGTGGTGGCGCACATTTGTAATCCCAGTACTTGGGAGGCTGAGACTGGAGGATTGCAGGTTCGCAGCCAGCCTCAGATATTTAGTGAGGCCGTCTGCAACTTAGTGAGACCCTGTTTCAAAATAGTTAAAAATAGGGCTGGGGGTGTAGCTCAGAGGTAGAATGCCCCTGGTTCAAGCCCCAGTACTGAAACAAACAAACAAACAAGGTCTAAGTTGCAAAGGGCCTAAGTTGCTAAGGATGGCCCTGAATCTGTGATCTTCCCATCACAGCCTCCCAGGTACTAGGATTATAGGTTTGCATCACCATACCTGGCTCAATATAATTTGGAAAGTACTTTTGTTTTTGTGAGGATTCTACCTCCAACCTACATCCCCAGTCCTTTTAAAATTATTTGTGTTCTGAAACAGGGTCTCACTAGTTACTAAGAGTTATCCTAAGTTGCTGAGGCTGTCTTCCAATCTGTGCTCCTGCTGTCACAGCCTTCCAAGTACTGGGATTACAGGCATGTGCTACCATGCCCAACTGAAAGTAGACTTCAAAATAATACCAGAGATGATTATTATCTAATAATAAGTAGAGTAAATTACAAAGTTCAACTTTAAATCCTGGCACTGTATTATGACAAAAAAATCTTTAAAAAAATCCAGATATTTTTTTCTAAACTTTGTTCTTATTCCCTATTGTAGTAAAAATGGCACTCCAGATAGTTGAATATCTGTCAAGATTCTCTAAATTAAAATATCAACCAAAACAAAAAAATTAGAAATCATACTTAAAATGTTAGCTATTTTATATGTTTCTTTGTATTTTTAAAGAGTTTTAAAAACTGTTGTTTGGGAAGCTAAGTGTGGTGGCACATGCTTATAATCCCAGTACTTGGAAGGCTGAGACAGGAGTATCACAAGTTTGTGGCCAGCTTCGGGTACTTAGGCCCTCTACAACATAGTGAGACCCTGTTTCAAAATAAAGAATGAAAGTCAGGGCTTAGGGTATATATAGCTCAGAGGTGCAATGTCCCTGGGTTTAATCCCCAGTACCAAAAAAAAATGTTGTTTGGTATTAATGGTCTCTCTTTTCTTTCCAATTTCTCTCTTTTGAAACAGGAATGTCTTTCCTTATTACTGTCTCACCAATGTGTTTTAGAAGCAGTTAACTTGTCTGGATTCATGGGCTCATAGTTGGGAAGGAATTTTGTCCCTGAGCCTCACCCAGACCTGACTTAGAAGACAAATTGAGATAGATTATAGACTTAGAGTTGATGCTGAATGGGCATTAAGAGTTTGAGAAAGAGTGTAGTGGCACACACTTGTACTCCCAGCATTTGGGAGGCTGAGCCAGGAGGATCATGGTTCGTGGACAGGCTCAGCTACTTAGTGAGGCCCTTTGCAACTCAGTGAAACCCTGTTTTGAATAAAAAAAAAAATAGGGCTGGGGGGTGTAGCTCAGAGGTAGAATGGCCCTGGGTTCCAACCCCAGTACCGCAAAAAAAAAAAAAAAAAAAAAAAAATTTTGAGAAAGTTGGGGATGTGGTGGATGTAGTTTTTCATTTTTGAAAATGAAAGGAAAGCCAGGCGTGGTGGTGTATGCTTGTAATCCAAGTATTTGGAAGCTGAGACAGGAGGATCACAGGTTCACAGTCGGCCTCAACGACTTAGTAAGGCCTTCTGAAACTTAGTGAGACCGTTTCAAAATAAAGAATAAAAATAGGGTTGGGCGTGATGGCACACACTTGTAATCCCAGTACTTGGAAGGCTGAGACAGAAAGATTATACAGGTTCGAAGCCAGTCTCAGTTATTTAGTGAGGCACTCAGCAACTTAGACCCTGTTTCCAAATAAAATATAAAATAAGTCAGGCAAGGTGGTGCTTGCTTGTAATCCCAACATTCGAGAGGCTGAGACCAGAGGATCGCAGTTTGCAGACAGCCTCAGCTACTTACTAAGACCCTCTGCAACTTAGTGAGACCCTGTTTCAAAATAAAGAATAAAATATAGGGCAGGGGGTATAGCATGGAGGTTGAATGGCCCTTGGTTCCATCCCCAGACCTACAAAAAACAAAAAATAAATCTGGGGGGTTAGCCCAGAGATAGACAACCCCTGTATTCCATCCCAAGTTCCAAGGGAAAAAAATAAAAATAGGGCTCGGGATGTCATCTTGGAGGTTAGAATGCCCCTGGGTTCAATCCCCAGTACCATAAAAAAAGAAAAAGAAAAAGAAAAGACAGACAGAAATACTGGTTGGGGGTAGGTGGGAGGAAGGGAGGTGCAAAAGCAGCCTGTTTGGTGTTGAACTGTGACCCATCCCAAATTCAGTACTTACTCTGTTTCTCATCACAGGTAACATTATTTTTCATGTAATTCTTCTATCCTGTTACTTTTAACATATTTCTTGTTCTTTCTGAGAAACCTTTTTTTACGGGGGAGGCACTGGGGATTGAAACCAGGGGCATTCTACCTCTGAGCTACATCCCCAGCCCTATTTTACTTTTCGTTTTAAAACAGGCTTCACTAAGTTGCTGAGGGCCTTGCTAAATTGCTAAGGTTAGTCCCAAACCTGCAATGCTCCAGGCATATGCCACTATGTCCAGTTTTTTTATATATACATATTTTATTTATTTACTTTGTGGTACTGAGGATTGAACCCAGGAAAATTCTACCTCTGAGCTATACCTCCAACCATTTTATTTTATTATTTTTGGAACTGGGGATTGAACCCAGGGGTATTCTACCTTTGAGCTATACCCTCAGCCCTATTTTTATTCTTTATTATGAAACAGGGTCTCACTAAGTTGTGGAAGGCCTAAGTACCTGAGGTTGGCTATGAACCTGCAATGCTTCTGTCTTAGCCTCCCAAGTGCTGGATTACAAATGTGTGCTACCACACCCCATTTATATTTTATGTTTTATTTTGAAACAGGAATTCACTAAGTTATTGCATGCTGGCCTTGAACCTGCAATCTTCCTGTCTCAGCCTCTCAGGTATTGGAATTATATGTGTACATCAACATATCTGGCAAGAGTAATACCAGTATTTGGGAGGCTAAGACAGGAGGATCGTGGTTCGAGGACAATCTCAGCTACTTAGTGAGGACCTTTGCAACTCAGTAAGATCCTGTATCAAAAATAAAACAACTAGGCCGGGCGTGGTAGCGCACGCTTGTAATCCCCGCGCTTGGGAGGCAGAGACAGGAGGATCGCGCAGGTTCGAAGCCAGCTGCACGTGCTGGCTTAGGAGACCCTGTTTCCAAATAAAAATGTAAAAATAGGTCTGGGAGTGTAGCCCAGAGGTAGAAGGGCTTCCAGTAACCCCAGTACCACCAAAAAATAAATAAATAAATAAAATAAAAAATAAATAAATAAATAAAACAACTAAAAAATAGGGCTGGGAGTGTAGCTCAGAGGTACAATGCCCCTGGGTTACATCCCCAGTACTGCAAAACAAAACAAAACAAAAAACCCCAAAAAAAATATCTGGCAAGAAACTTGACTTTTTGTCAATCAAAAATATCCTGTCATGGCCAGGCATGGTGGCACACGCTTGTAGTCCCAACATTCAGGGGGCAGAGACCAGAGGATCGTGGTTTGTGGGCAGCCTCGGCTATTTGCAAGGCCCTTTGCAACTCAGTGAAACCCTGTTTCAAAAATAAAAAGACTAAAAAATAGGGCTGGCGGTATGGCTCAGAAGTATGATGTCCCTGGGTTCCGACTCCAGTTCTACAAAAAAAAAAAGTCCTTGTCACGCCTGGTATGGTAGTGCACACTTGTAAGCCCAGCATTTGGGAGGCTAAGAAGAGAGGATTGCAGTTCACAGACAGCCTCAGCTATTTAGTGAGGCCCTCGGCAAATTAACGAGACCCTGTTTCAAAATAAAGAATAAACAATAGGGTAGGGTGTGTAGCTCAAAGTTCAAATGCCCCTGGGTTCCATCCCCAGTCCTGAAAAAAAAAAAAATCCCATCACTAGGAGTAACACACACAGGTAGCACACACTTGTAATCCCAGTAGCTGGGAGCTTGAGACAGGAAGATCATAGGTTTTGGGGGGTTTTTTGTTGTTTTTTGTTTGTGGTATCAAGGATGGAACCCAGGGGCATTCTACCTCCAAGCTACACTCCAGTCCTTTTTTTTTTCTTCTTTATTTTGAAACAAGGTCTCACTGAGTTGCAAAGGGCCTAAGTAGCTGAGGCTGTCCTTAAAACCATAATTCTCCTATCTCAGCCTCCCAAATGCTGGGATTACAAGTGTGCACACCATGCCCAGCCCCAGTCCTATTTTTATCATTAATTTAATTATTTATTTATTTATTTATTTGTGGGTCTGTGGATGGAACCCAAGGGCATTCAACCTCCCAGTCAAACCCCTGCCCTAATTTATATTCTTTATTTTGAAACAGGGTCTCACTAAGTTGCAGAGGGCCTCACTAAATAGTTGAGGCTGGCCGAGAACATGCAATCTTCCTGCCTCAGCCTCCCAAGTACTGGGATTACAAGTTTGCACCACCACACCTGGCAGGATCATGGGTTTGATACCAGCCTCAGCAATTTAGCAAGACCCTATTTCAAAATAAAAAACAATTGGGGGTGGAGGTTGGAGATAGAATGCTCTGGGGTCAATCCCCAGTCCAAAAACAAACAAAAAAGCTGGGGATGTAGCTCCGTGGCATAACACTCCTGGTTTGATACTCAGTAACATGCAAAAAAGGTCCTGCCTTCTATGCAAAACAAACAAAAAATAAACAGCCATAGCATGATCAGCTATAATCTTTTGAACTCTTTAATTGTAAACTGGTTGTTGCTGAATCTTGCTCCTTGTCACCAAATGAGTGAGTTTTTCTTTTGCCAGGTAGAACAGGAAATAAAGACAAGACTCTCATTTGAAGTATATAGCTGAACAATAAGTAAATGTTGGAAAGATAATCTGGGATGCTGCTGAGACAAATTCTGTTCATAGAAAGTATAAGTCACAGTTCCCTAATAAAAAATAGTGTTGGGGTATAGGTCAGAGGTAGAATGCCCCTGGGTTCAATCCCCAGTATCACAAAAATAAAAGTAAAAATAAGCAGCAGAACATGCTGGCCACGTGTGGTGGCAGTATTTGGGAAGCTCAAACAGGAGAATCACAGGTTTGAGGGCAGCCTCAGCAATTTAGCAAAACCTTCAGCAACTCAGGAAGACCCTGTTTCAAAATAAACAATAAAAAAAATCTGGTGATGTAGCCTGGCTTATTGGCGCACACTTATAATCCCCGCACTTGGGAGGCGAAGACAGGAGGATCACGCAGGTTCCAAGCCAGCCTCACTAGTTTAAGAGACCCTGTTTCCAAATAAAAATATATAAAATAGGTCTGGAAGTGTAGCCCGAGAAGGGTTCCATCCCCAATACCATCACAATAATAATAAAAAAAATCTGGTGATGTAGCTCAGAGGTAGAATGTACCTGGGTTCAATCACCAGAACCCCAAAAAAGGACATGTTTCACTTCATAACAGAATTTAATCATACACCTGCTGGGTGTGGTGGCACACACTCGTAATCCCAGTACCTAGGAGGCTGAAACAGAAGGATCGCAGGCTCTCAGCCAGCCTCAGCAACTTGTTGAAACCCTCCACAACTTAGTGAGACCCTGTTTCAAAATAAAGAATAAAAAATCAGGCTAGGGGTGGAGCTCAGAGGTAGAATGCTTCTGGGTTCAATCTCCAACACACACACACACACACACACACACACACACACACACACACACACACATAAAACCACAAACAAAAAAGTAACTTAATTATACACAGTACTTACCTTTACAGCAATACTCAATTGTTCAAAATTATAGCCTGCTATATTCAATGCTTCATCAATTTCTTCTATAGTTTTAGTCTCCTAAGAAGGAAGGGAAACCACATACAAATATAAAACATAAAACAAGATGCTTAGATATAATTGCAAAAACTTCAGGCTCCCATTTTGGTTACCAAAGCCACACACACACTTAGAAATCTGAAAACAAGCAACAAAACAACATTTCTAATCCTGCTTACCTAAAGATTAAAAAGAAAAAACATTATTAGCCGGGTATGGTGGCACATGCTTGTAATCCCAGTACTTAGAAGGCTGAGACAAGAAGCTGACAGGTTCACGGTCAGTCTCAGCTACTTAGTGAGGACCTACACAACTTAGTAAGATCCTGTTTCAAAATAAAGAATAAAAAATAGGGTTGGGGTGTAGCTTGAAGGTAGAATGCCCCTGGGTTCAATCCTCAGTACTGCCAAAAATAATACAATTCATTAACTGTTTTTTCTTTTTGGTTCTAGGGCTTTAACTCAGGGGTGTTCTACCTCTTAGCTATACCCCCAGCCTGATGTTATTTCTTTTTTGGGAACAGGGTCTTGCTAACTTGACAAGAGTCTCACAATTTGCTGAGGCTGTCCTCAAACCTGTCAGCCTCCTATCTCAGCCTTCCAAATACAGGGATTACAGAAGTGTGCCACCATGCCTGGCAAAGACAAACATTTTTTAAAAAAAGATTATGCTGATACTATTTTTAACTTAAAACTATCCTGGATAACTTATCATGGCAATAATGTACATATATAAAAATTATAAAGATTTTAAGAAAAAGAATTATATTTGGCTACATGAAAAATATTTAAATCAGGCATGGTGGTGCATGCTTGTAATCCCAGTACTTGAAAGGCTGAGACAGGAAGATGGCAGGTTCACAGCCAGGCTCAGCTACTTAGTGAGGTTCTCTGCAACTTAGTGAGGCCCTGTTTCAGAATAAAGAATAAAAACAACAGGGCTGGGAATGTATCTCAGAGGTAAAATGTCCCTGATACTACAAAAACTAAATAAAAAAATTTAAACTTGAGGCAAAAGATAAGATTAAGTGATCATTCCCCTCTGTGAGCCCATTAATTTTATATACATACACACACAGAGACACACACATATAATTTTGTTTTGTTTTTACATTACTGGGCATTGAATCCACGAACATTCTACCTCTAAGGGACCCTCCAGCCCTATTTTTTATTCTTTAATTTGAAACAGGGTCTCACTAAGTTGCAAAGGACCTCACTAAGTAGCTAAGGCTGGCCGTGAACCTGTCAGCCTCCTGTTTTAGAGCCTCCCAAACACTGGGATTACAAGCATGCACCACCATGCCCAGATCCATCAATGATCTTAACAAAAAGGTCATTGTTAAGTCGTTAAAGTCCATATTTACATTTCATTCAAGTAGCATTTTGGAGTTTGTTGTTGTTTTGTGATGCTGGGGATGGAACCCAGGGACATTCTACCTCTGAGCTACACTCCAGCCCTATTTTTTATTCTTTATTTTGAAACAGAGTTTAAGTTGCGAAGGGCCTAAGTAGCTGAGGCTAGCTGTGAACCAGCAATCCTCCTGTCTCGGCCTGCCAAGATTACAAGTGTGCGCCACCACGCCCTGCTCAGGAGTTTGTTGTATTTTTAAAAATACATTATTTAAAATCCTGTGAAATAGTAAAAGATAAAATTCAATCCTCAGCTGGGAGTGGCAGCACATACCTATATTTATAATCCTAGTATTTGGGAGGCTGAGACAGGAGGATCACAGGCTCAAGACCAGCTTCAGCCAGTTAGTGAGGTCCACCAAAACTTAGTGAGACTCCCTTTTTTTTTAGGTACTAGGGATGGAACCTAGTGATTCCCCAGCCTTATTTTTTATTCTTTATTTTAAAACAAGGTCTAAGTTGCAGAGGGACTCACTAATTAGCTGAGGCTGTCTGTGAACCGATCCTCCTGTCTCAGCCTCCCAAATGTTGGGATTATAAGCATGTGCCACCACGCCCATCTGTGAGATCCCTTTTCAAAAAAGAAAAAAAAAAAAATAGAGCTGGTTGTGGCGGTGCTTGCTTGTAATCCCAGTACTTGAGAAACTGAGACAGGAAGATCACAGATTTGAGGCTGGCCAGCTACTTATTGAGCCCTTTGCAACTTAGTGAGACCCTATTTTAAAATAAAGAATAAAATAATAGAGCTGGGGGTGTAGCTCGGAGGTAGAATTCCCGTAGGTTCCATCCCAAGTACCACAAAACAAACAAAAAACAAAAACCAATACAACCTCTACAAAACCACACCTAGAATTTAGGAACTTATAATTTGTACATGTTTCACAAAATCAGGATTCAGTTTTAGGTTCAAGGGGAAAAAAGCTACATACATACAACTAAATATCAAGAACTCAAACTTAGTCAAAGGGGATACCTTAGGAAGAAGAGAACTATTCAAGCAGAGACTAAAACAAGAGATTCAAATAGGAAAAGTGTGTTCATCTTTTACTTTTAAGCTTCCAAAAGAATCTACAATTATAGGAACCTTGGGAGGGAAAAAAAAGTTAAGCTACGAGAGACAACGCCCAATGTTTGGTTTCATCCTACTTCATGACCAACATTTTCCATACCGACAGAGCAGCTGATGAGCTCAAAATGGTCCTGTTGATGGAGGTTGAATGTTCTAAACCAATAGTTTTCTGATCAGCCATCTTTTTAAAGTCTGGAGAACAATTCTTAACCCTGAAAAATGTCAAGTACATTTGGGTAGTTAAAATAAATATGATGGTTTTAACTTTCCATTCTGATTTTTATCCCCTATCAAAAATAATTCATATGATGAATTTTTATAAAAAGCAGTATGTGTCTTCTGCTTCTGGCCCAGCCCCTCCTTTCCGCGCCACTAATGCCGCTGCCAGCATGGTGACCGTCCCCAAAACCCGCCGGACATTCTGCAAGAAGTGTGGCAAACACCAGCCCCACAAGGTGACCCCGTACAAGAAGGGCAAGGACTCTGTACGCGCAGGGAAAGCGGCGGTATGACGGGAAGCAGAGTGGCTATGGCGGGCAGACAAAGCTGATTTTCCGGAAAAAGGCCAAAACTATGAAGAAGATTGTGTTGAGGCTTCAGTGTGTTGAGCCCTTCGCAACTTAACTGCAGATCAAAGAGAATGCTGGCTATTAAGAGGTGCAAGCATTTTGAACTGGGAGGAGATAAGAAGAGAAAGGGCCAAGTGATCCAGTTCTAAGCTTCATCTTTTGTTGAGAAGACAATAAAGTTATTGTTATAATCACTTAAAAAAAAGCAATATGTACAGTGGTTCTCAATTATCTGTAAGAGAGGAGAAATAAAACCATGAATAAAATGGCTTTACCCCTTCCCCCTATCCCTGGAATGGGGACTGAACCCAAGGGAGTTCTATCACTGAGCTACATTCCCCAGCCAATTTTAGTTTTCTGATAAGGTCTCCCTAAACTGCTAAGGCTGGCTCGAACATGCAGCAGTTCTCCTGCCTCAGCCTCCTAAGTCAACAGGATTACAGGCATATGCCACCACACTTGAAATGAAGCTGAATTATTTATTAAAATTAAGGTTAAAGCCAGGTGTGATAGCACACACTTGTAATCCCAGTACTTGGGAGGCTGAGACAGGAGGATCCTTAGTTTATGGAAAGCCTCAGCTACTTAGTGAGGCTCTCTGCAACTGAGACCCTGTTTCAATATAAGAAAAAAAAAATGGGGCTGGGAATATAGCTCAGAGGTAGAATGGCCCTGGGTTCTATTACCAGTAGCACACACACACAAAAATTAAGTTTTTATGAAACCATATTTAGCCAGGAACAGTAGCCTACACCTGAAATTCCAATGGCTGAGCAAGGAGAATCAAAAGTTTGTGGCCAGCTTCAGCAATTTAGCCAGATCCTGCCTCAAAATCTTTTTTTTTTTTTTTTTTAATACTGTGGATTGAACCAGGGCATTCTAACTCCAAGTTACACCCCCAGCCCTATTTTCATTCTTTATTTTGAGTCTAAAGTTACAGAGGGCCTAATTAAGTAGCTAAAGCTGGCCTCTAACCTGTGATCCTCCTGTCTGTCTCCAAAGTGCTAGGATTATAAGCATGTGTTAACATTACCTGGCTGTACTTGGGACAGTACACTCTACACTCCGAGAGCTATACTCCTAGCCCTTTTTGTTTTGTTTTGAAACAGGGTCTCACTAATGGGAGGGTATGGAGTACATATTGGTACTCCTATTTACCAATTTACCTATTGCTAAGAATTGGAAGGCTGAGACAAAAGGATCACAGGTTCAACATCAGCCTCTGCAACTTAGTAAGGCCTTCTGCTAATTAGTGAGATCCTGTTACAAAACAAAAAATAAAATATGACTATGGGTATACCTCAGATGTAGGGAGTAAAGGGGTAGAGATCTAGCACAGTAAATAAAAGCAGGGCATTGCTGGTGCATTCCTGTAATATTAGTACTTGGGAGGCTGAGAAAAGAAAAGAGGATCACAGGCTCTAGACCAGCCTCTGCAAGCTTCATGAAAATCTATTCTTTTAAAAAAAGAAAATCAGGCCGGGCATGGTGGCGCACGCTTGTAATCCCCGCGCTTGGGAGGTGGAGACAGGAGGATCGCACAGGTTCAAAGCCAGACGCGCTGGCTTAAGAGACCCTGTTTCCAAATAAAAATATATAAAAAAAAATAATAGGTCGCCGGGCGTGGTGGCGCACGCTTGTAATCCCCGCGCTTAGGAGGTGAAGACAGGAGGATCACACAGGTTCGAAGCCAGCCATGTGCACTGGCTTAGGAGACCCTGTTTCTAAGTAAAAATATAAAATAGGTCTGGGAGTGTAGCCCGGAGGTAGAAGGGCTTCCAGGAACCCCAGTACCACCAAAAAAAAAAAGGTCTGGGAGTGTAGCCTGGAGGCAGAAGGGTTTCCAAGAACCCTAGTACCACAAGAAAGAAAGAAAGAAAGAAAGAAAGAAAGAAAGAAAGAAAGAAAGAAAGAAAGAAAGAAAGAAAGAAAGAAAGAAAGAAAGAAAATAAATCAGATCAGGCTGGGCATGTAGCTATAAGTGATAGAGCACCCCTGGGTTCAATCTCCAGCAGCCCAAAATTAGTAAATAAATAATTATTATTTTAAAAAGAATTTAGCTTCTTAATATATCCCTAAAATGAATTGTTTAAAGTCTAGATTGTTTTCATTTCATAGTCACTTCTCCTTACCTGCTATTTTAAGTCTGAAAAGACAAACCACAATGCTAATGTGAAAAGCAAGAATTCTAGCTTCAAGAATTTGGGGACAGGCGTGGTGGTACATGCTTGTAACCCCAGTACTTGGGAGGCTGAGACAGGAGGATTGCTGGTTTGAAGCCACCTCAGCAACTTAGGCTCTTACCAATTTAGTGAGACCTTGTTTCTAAATAAAAATAAAAAAGGGCTGGAGGCTTATCCCAGAGGTAGAAGGTGAGTAAATTCCATCCCCAGTACCAAAAAAAAAAAAAAAAGAATGAGATTTAATTGAATAGACAATGAGAGTCTAGAAATGGTAAGGAGATACACAAAAGAGAACAGCGAATTAAGCAGGGTAGTAGCAGGTTATGGATACAGAAGACATTATGGAAGTTGGACATGGTGGTGGGAGGCTGAGACAGGAGGATTGCAGGTTCGAGGACAGCCTCAGCAAGTAGTGATACTCTCATCAACCTAATGAGATTCTGTTTCAAAATAAAACTAAAGGCCCGGCATGGTGGCACATGCTTATAAACTCAGTACAAAATTAGACAAAAATTTACAAAATTAGAAAGTTTAAAATGAGATTGTTCCTTGAAAGTACTCTATATTGCTTTTATTTCCAGAATAGTGTACTATAATATTAAATATGCTCTAAAAATTAAGTCCCTTTTACCTTTTACCTATTGGTAAGGATCGGGAGGCTGAGACAAAAGGATCACAAGTTAGTCTGCAACTTAGCAAGGCCCTCTGCTACTTAGTGAGGATCTTGTTACAAAACAAAAAATAAAATATGACTAGGGTTATACCTCAGATGTAGAACACACCTGGATTCAACACCCAGTACCACAAAAAATTAAAAAATAAGCCAGGCGCAGTAGTACATTCCTGTAATCCCAGTACTAGAGAGGCTGACAGGAAGGTTGAAGGTTAGAGTCCAGCCTCAGGCAATTTAGTAAGAGCCTGTTTCAAAATAAAAAGAGCTGGGGGTGTAGCATGTCCCTGGGTTCAATCCCCAGTACCAAATAAGGAAAAATAGTTAAGAATCATACAAGCTGGGAGTGGTGGTACACTCTTGTAATCCTAGTACCTGGGAGGCTAACAGAAGGATCACAGGTTCAAGGACAGTCTCAGCTAGTAGAGAGACTCATCAACCTAGTGAGACTGGGGGTGTAGCTTAGAGGTAGAATGCCTCTGGGTTCAATCCCCAGTATCACAAACAAAAAGGTATACAAAAATACAACTACCATCTAAGCAGGATCCCAGAAAATTGATAAGAAAATTCTTTATTTCTTAAGAAGTTGCAAAGTCAAGCTCTATTATTTTTTCCACAGTGATCCAACCAAAGCCAACTGTAAATTTAAATCATCAAGGATTGGATTCAGAAAAAATTTAGCAAATATATTATGATTTTTCCCCAATAAACATTTATTGCATGTTTACTCTATGTCTTATACCAAGGATGTAGAAAAAAATAAAATGGGTTTATGCTCTGAAAAGGGCTTTTATCTGTTATACTCAAAGTCCAGGACCCCAGGGGGAGAGAGACCACCATCACACAAAAAGGCAAAGGCAAGAAGGGCTTATTGGGGAACTAGCTTGAGCTAGGGTCCAAGTCTTGACAAAGACCCCAAGTCTTTGTTCCAAGGCAGTTTTATACATTTCAGTCATTCAGGTGGGCTATGATTTATATTTCAGTCACTTGGGCTGTAATTTACAAAAGAGTTATCTTTAAACCAAAAGGAATCTTTGTTGCTGTTATCACAAGCAACTGGACAGGATACTTGGTGCTTCCCATTTGGTTCGTGCCTCCTGAGGTTGGTTGGGAGTTTTTCATCCTGCCCCAGGTGCCAAAACTGGCATGTAACTGTTAGTTGTATTCCTGAAAAACTGAAATTCAGGCCTAGAATTTGCTGTATGGATGAAGCCTGTCATGGCTCCGCTCTGGTCCTACAATATTTAGTTCGTGTGTGTGTGTGTGTGTGTGTGTGTGTGTGTGTGTGTGTGCGCCTGCATGTGCATGTTTTGGGGGGGTACTGGGGATTGGACCCAGGGGGATTCTATCTCCAAGCTGTACCTCAGGTCCCTTCTATTTTTGATACAGGGCCTCATTAGGTTCCCGAGAGACTCACTAGGTTGTGGATGCTGCCCTCAAACCTCCTGTCCCAGCTTCTGAATTGTTTTTAAACATATCTGTACAAGCCAGGTGTGGTTGTACACACTTGTATTCCCAGTATGTGGGAGACCAAGACAGTAAGATTGCAGGTACATGGTTTGCCTCAGCAACTTAGCTAGGTCCTTAGCAACTTAATGAAACCCTGTTTCAAAATAAAAGATATAAGAGGGCTAAGGGTGTAGCTCAGACATAGAATGCCCCTGGGTTCAAGCCCTAGTACAACAACAACAACAACAAAAATCTGTGCATTACTAATTTGATGACAGAATTTATTAACACATACATGTTTTAGGTCTTAAGGAAGAAAGGAAAAATAAATAAGCAAATCCCAAAGTTATTTTTCTTTTTATAAATCAACTCTCAACCCACTTCTTCCCAAAGTTCTCCATCTCATACTGTTCTTGTGCTCTTAAGATCAACAAAGAAACATTATTTTTTGTCTCTATAATATCCTACCAGTAATAACTATCCAGCAGCAATAACTTTAGTTAATATTATACTCTCAGCCTCTTTTGAGTGTGGATGAGATTGAACCCAGGGGTATTCTACCAATTAGCTACATCCCCAAGCCTTTTTATTTTAAAATAGGGTCTAAGTTACCACACATTGGCTTCAAACCTGTGATTTTTCTGTCTCAGCCTCCCAAATACTGGAATTATAAGTCTGCACCACCACCTTCAGCCTCTCGTTTTGATACAGTAATTCTGGAGTGCTTTTCACTTTAAATGAGGACAAACTAATGCTACTTCTTCAGGAGCTGAACTCTCTATTCCACAAATAGCTAAGATGAATTATGAACTTAAATAGCATTCTATAAACAATAGGCTGGAAACACAAATCTAAGAATGACATTGTATCAATAGTTATAAAATTTTAGAAATACATTGAACTTCAATACCAAAAAAGTAAGTGCACACAGTACATACGTTTTAGGCTGCAATTTTTCCATAAAAGAATCTTCTCTAATACATTCATCTGTTGGGTGGTATCCCTGTCTCATATTTATAGTTGTAGCAACCTTGGGACAAAATTAAGATTTAAGAGAAAGAAAAAAAGTACACAAAGTTATTCAATAAATGCCATTTATGATACTTTAAACAACTATATAAAGGTGCCATTCATAGACAAAAGTTGCTAGCTGAGCACAGTAGAGCATACCTATAATCCCAGTACCCAGTAGACAGGAAGATCACAGGTTCAAGGCCACCCTTAGCAACTTAGCAAGACTCTCAACAACTTAACAAGACCCTGTTTCAAATAAAAAGAGCTGAGGAGCTGGGCATAGTGGCGCACATTTGTAATCCCAGCATTTGGGAGGCTGAGACTGGAGGATCACAGTTTGCGGACAGCCTCAGCTACTTAGTGAGGTCCTCCGCAACTTAGTGAGACCTTCAAAACTAAGGAATATTCCAGGCGTGGTGGCACACACCTGTAATCCCTGCACTTGGGAGGCTGAGACAGGAGGATCGCACAGGTTTGAAGCCAGCCTCAGCTACTTAGTGAGGCTCTCAGCAACTTAGTGAGATCCTGTTTCCAAATAAAAAATATAAAAATAGGTCTGGGAATATAGCCCAGAGGTAGAAAGCCCCTGGCTCCACCCCCAGTACCATTAAAAAAAAAGGGAATAAAAAATAGGGCAGAGGGTGTCGGAGGTCAAATAAATGCCCGTGGGTTCCATCCCCAAACCTGAAAAAAAAAAAAAAAGAGCTTAGGGTATAGCTTAGAGGTAGGATGCCCCTGGGTTCAATCCCAAGTACAATCATCATCATCATCATCATCATCATCATCATCATCATCATCATAATCATCCTTCAAAACCACAATAGAAAAAGGGGCTAGGATTACTTGAGAGGCTGAGAAAGGGGGATCATAGGTTTGAGTCTATCCTCAGCAATTTAGCAAGACCTGGTTTTGAATCAAAACATAAAAGGTCTCAGGGTATAGCTGAGAGGTAGAATGCCCTGGAGTTCAATCCCCAGTAACCCCCACCGCCATCCCCTGCCACAAAAGGCTAGGGTAAAGATGTAACTCTGTGGCAAAACACCTGTGGGTTCAATCCCCAGTACTACATACACAATAACAGCCTTAAAGATCCTAAAATCCCCTTTATTTTATTTACTTGTATAGGGGGGAAGAGGTTACTGGAGATGCAACACAGAGGTGTTCTACCTCTGTGTTACATACCCAGTCTTATTTTTTTATTTTGAAATAGGGTCTAAGTTGCTGAGGCTGACATCAAACCTTCCAACCTTATGTCTCAGCCTCCTAAATACTTTAAATCAAGGGGAAAACTGCACCTATAAGAGCCTAAGTGGCTGACTGGCTTTGAAGATGTGATTCTGTCTCAGCCTCCCAAGTACTAGGATTACTGGTGTGTACCTCCACACCTGGCCTGATCACAGAGTGTCCTTATGAGTGAAAAAAAAAAAAAAAGAAACAAACAGCATCCGCACACATGCTGGAGATTAAACCCAGAGGCATTTTATCTCAGAGCTATACCCAACCCTATTTTGTTTTTATTGTAAAATAGGGTCTCCCTAGGTTGATGACAGTCACTACTTGCTGAAGCTGTCCGAGAATCTGTGATCTTCCTGTCTCAGCCTCCCAAGTACTAAGGTTACAGGTATGCACTACCATACCCAGCCTAGAAGAATAAAGTTAAAAAGATGATATGAAGCTAGGAATGGTGGTACATGCCTATAATCCCAATAACTGGGAAGCTGAGTTAGGAGAATCACAGGCGTAAGGCCAATGCAAGGTAACTTTGAGAGACCCTGTTTCAAAATTTAAAAAAAAATTTTTAAAGGGCTGGGTGTAGCTCAGTGGCAAAGCACCCCTGGGTTCAATCCAACAAAGGAAAAAGAAAAGGAAAATATAGAAAGAATCTATTAAAAATACAGAAGAAAGCTGGGCATGGTGGCGCACGCTTGTAATCCCTGCACTTGGGAGGCGGAGACAGGATCGTGCAGGTTCGAAGCCAGCCGCGCTGGCTTAAGAGACCCTGTTTCCAAAAAATAAAAAAGTATAAAATAGGTCTAGGAGTGTAGCCCAGAGGCAGAAGGGCTTCCAGGAACCCCAGTACCACCAAAAATAAATAAATAAATAGATAAATAAATAAATATAGAAGAAACACTGGTAATTCAAATATATGAAAAGATGCTCAATTTCACTGGTAGTAAGTAAATTGCAATTTTTATACTTTCATTAATGCATTATAGTAAACTGACATTTGTGTGTGTGTGTGTGGTACTACGGTTGGAACCCAGGGGCTTTTCTGCCTCCAATCTATACTCCCAGACCTATTTTTATATTTTATTTGGAAACAGGATCTCACTAAGTTGCTGAGAGCCTCACTAAGTAGCTGAGGCTGGCTTTGAACCTGTGCAATCCTCCTGTCTCAGCCTCCCAAATGCTGGGATTACAAGTGTGCACTACCACACCCGGCTCATAAATTGATCTATTTTTTATTTTTATTTTTTTGTGTGGTACTGGGGTTCCTGGAAACCCTTCTACCTCAGGGCTACACTCCCAGGCCTATTTTATACTTTTTAAAATTTGGAAACAGGGTCTTTAAGCCAGAGTGGCTGGCTTTGAACTTGCACGATCCTCCAGTCTCCGCCTCCCAAGCGCGGGGATTACAAGCGTGTGCCACTATGCCCAGCGATAAACTGATATTTAAAACATGACATATAAGTCGGGCGTGGTGGCGCACGCTTGTAATCCCCGCGCTTGGGAGGCAGAGACAAGAGGATCGCACAGGTTTGAAGCCAGCCACTCTGGCTTAAGAGACCCTGTTTTCCAAAATAAAAAAGTATAAAATAGGTCTGGGAGTGAAGCCCGGAGGTAGAAGGGCTTCCAGGAACCCCAGTACCACCAATACATACATACATACATACATACATACAGCCGGGCATGGTTACACATGCTTGTGTTATACCCAAAGTCTGGGATCCCAGGGTGACAGAGACAACCATCACACAATAATGTAAAGGCAGCAAGGGTTTATTGGGGAACTAGCTCGAGCTAGGGTCCAAGTCCCTCCAATGCAATGGAGTCTTGACAAAGACCTCGAGTCTTTGTTCTAAGGCAATTTTATACATTTCAGTCACTCAGGCTGTGATTTACAAAGGAGCTATCTTTAAACCAAAAGGAATTTTTTACTGCTATTATCACAAGCAACGGGCAGAATACTTGGTGCCTCCCATTTGGTTTGTGCCTCCTAGGGTTAGTTGGAAGTTTTTATCCTGACCCAGGTGCCAAAACTGGCACTTAACTGTTAGTTGTATTTCTGGGAAACTTAAACTTAGGCCTAGCATGTTTGCTGTATGGATGAAGCCTGTCATGGCCCCACTTCGGTCCTACACTTGTAATCCCACGCTTGGGAGGAGGAGACAGGAGGATCACGCAGGTTCGAAGCCAGCCACTCTGGCTGAAGAGACCCTGTTTCCAAATTTTAAAAATGTATAAAAATGGGTCTGGGAGTGTAGTCCGGAGGTAGAAGGGTTTCCAGGAACCCCAGTACTACCAAAACAAAACAAAAAAGACATATAGCTGGGTGTGGTGGCACATAAAAGTACTTGGAAGTGGCCTATAAAAGTACTTGGAAGGCTGAGACAGAAGGATTACAAGTTTAAGAATAGCCTCAGCAAGCGCGGTGTGGTGGTGCACACTTATAATCCTAGCATTTGGGAGGCTGAGACAGGAGGATTGAGGTTTGTGGACAACCTCAGCTACCTAGTGAGGCCCTTTGAAACTCAGTGAGACCCTGTTTCAAAATAAAGAATTAAAAAAAATAAGGCTGGGGGTATAGCTCAAATGTAGAATGCCGCTGGGCTCCATCCCCCCAGTACCGCAAAAATTAAAAACCCAAACAAACAAAAACCCAGCCTCAGCAATGTAACATAGTAAGATTCTCTGTGGAGACCATAATTCAAAACAAAAAGGGGTAGGAGTATAGTCAGCAGTAGAATGCCCTGGGGCTCAACCCCCAGTATCACTAAAAAAAAAAGGCACAAATTTTCTTGCCCAAATATTAAATTGCAGCCAAACATGGGGGCACCCATATTTAATCCCAGTACTTGGAAGGCTTATACAGAATAGGGCATACCTCCAAGCTACTCCCTCCAGCCACTCCTTTTTTTTTTCTTTTTTGCAGGTCTGGGGATGGAATTCAGGGGCATTCCACCTCTGAGCTACACTCCCTGCCCTATTTTTTATTCTTTAAACAGTCTCACTAAGTTGCAGAGGGCCTCACTAAGTAGTTGAGGCTGTCCGTGAACTCCGATCTACCAGTCTCAGCCTCCCGAATGCTGGGATTACAAGCATGCGCCACCATGCCTGGCTTCTCAGCCTATTTTTTATTCTGTATTTTGAACAAATTCTCACTAAACTGCAGAGGGCCTCACCAAGTAGCCGAGGCTGTGATCCTCCCGCAATCTGTGATCCTCCTGTCTCAGCCTCCCAAGTGAGATTACAAACATCCGCCACCATGGCCAGCTCCCCAGCCCTATTTTAATTTTGTTTTGAAACAAAAGTCTCCCTAGGTTGATGAGTCTATTTGCTGAGGCTGTCCTCAAACCTGCAATCCTTCTGTCTCAGCCTCCCAAGTACTAGGATTACAAGTTTGCACCATTATGCCTAGCTAGGAGATTTTAAATAATAAGTTAATGTTGATAACAGATAAAAGTGGTAAGGCCAATTAGTAAGCATAATTGTCTCTTCTCCTCCTTTATATCTTTTCTTTTGATACTGGGGCTTCAACCCAATGGGCATTTTATCATTGAGCTATATCCCCAGCCCTTTTCAAACTTTTTAATTTTGAGAGCAGGTTTTGATAAATTATGAAGGTTAGCTTTTTTCTGTTGTTGTTGTGGGTGGGTCTGGGGATGGTACCTAGGGGCATTCGACCTCTGATCTATACCTCCTGCCCTGTTTTTTATTCTTTATTTTGAAACCAGGTCTCACTAAGTTGCAGAGGGCCTAAGTAGCTGAGGCTGTCCTCGAACTGCGATCCTCTGGTCTCAGCCTCCCGAATGCTTGGGTTACAAGTGTGCACCACCATGCCCAGCTGAAGGTTGGTTTGAACACATGATCTTCTGCCTCAATTCCCCCAGCCCCTGGGATTATAGGCAGGTACCACTGCACCAATATAGTCTCCCATTTTTGTGAAATACACCTTTGGTGGGGAAGAGAACTTGAGTATGTTTTGCTAGCCATGTACTATTAGGTTAGTTAGGGGGGAAATGACTTTTAACAAACCACACGAGACTTAATGGTTTGTTTGCTTTTTTTGTAATATGGAGGACTGGGCCCAGGAGTGCTCTACCACCCTGTTTTTATTTTGTAAAGCATCTCACTAAATTGTCATTCAAGGATGCCCTCAAACTTACATTTGTTTGTTTGTTTGCTTGTTTATTTAGTGGTACTGAGGATTTAATCCAGGGGCTTTGTATACCCCCAGCACATTTTATCTTGAAACAGGGTCTTGCTAGGTTGTTGAGGCTTATCTCAAACTGGTGATCCTCCTGTTTCAACCTCCCAACTACCTGGATTAAAACATGCACCAACACACCTGGCTAAGTTGTTATTAACTAATCATAACTACCAATCAAGAACAGAAAGAGATGTTATTGAAAACCATATAACTTATTTTTTAATATATGGTAGACACATTCACCAAACCCAAAAATAAGAACAAAAGGAGACCTATTAATCTTAAATGGCATGGTGGTATACACTTGTAATCCCAGTCCTTGGGAGACTGAGACAGAAGGATTACAGGTTCAAGGCTAGCCTCAACAATTTAGCAAGGTCCTCTGTAACTGAGACCCTGTTTCAAAATAAAAAGAGCTAGAGGTATAGCTGAGAGGTAGAATGTCCTTGCATTCAATTGCCAGTACCACAAAAAATATTATCTTGAATGAGTTTGAAATAAATGGCATTTTATAGGACTTCAATATTAAAGATAAATTATGGCTGGATGTGATGGTACATCCTTGTAATCCCAATAACTGGGAGGCTGAAACAGGAGGTTTACAGGTTTGCAGTCAGCCTCAGCTACTTAGGCCCTCCACAACTTAATAAAAACCTGTTTCAAAATAACAAGCAACCGAGACTGGAGGATCGCGGTTCACTAACAGCCTCAGTTACTTAGTAAGGCCCTCTGCAACTTAGTGAGAGCCTGTTTCAAAACAAAGAATATAAAATAGGGTATGGGGTATATCTCAGAGGTCAAATGACCCTGGGTTCCATCCTCAGACCCACAAAAACAACAAATTAAAGAACAAAAATAGGGCTAGGGTGTAGCTTGGAGGTAGAATGTCCCTAGGTTCAATCCCCAGTATCACAAAATACCACCACCAACAAAATGATTCAAAATAGATTAATTATAATCCTAACATCAAAACCATTATTTGTAAATACATTATCAAAAATCCTAAAAATAATACAAGTATAATAATTTACGATCACTAAGCAAAACAGGGTGTTGGGGTACATACCTATAATCCTAGTACTTAGGAGACTGAGACAGGAGGATTACAAATTCTAGACCTTCCGCAACTTAGCAAGACTGTTTCAAAATAAAATTTTTAAAATAGGACTAGGGGAAGCTAGACATGGTGGTGCATGCTTATAATCCCAGTACTTGGGAGGCTGAGACAGGAGGATTGTGAAAGTTTGAAGCCAGCCTCAGCTACTTAGTAAGGTTTTCAGCAACTCAGTGAGACCATTTCCCAATAAAATATAAAAATAGGTTTGGGAGTGTAGCCCCGAGGTAGAAGGACCCTGGGTTCTATCTCTAGTACTGCAATAAATAAAAAAAATAAATAAATAAATACAAAATAAAATAGAGCTGGGGTACAGCTCAGAGGTAAAATGTCCCTGGGTTTAATCCCACTACAAATAAAACAAAACTCTAAGCAAGAGATCACTTGCCAAAAAAGACAAAAGGTTAGTGTTAAATTAACCTTATTTTTGATGTTTTGAACACTGAGATAGACAGGGTAGAGAGACTGTTCCAGCTGCCTGTATCTTCTCTTTTCTTTCACTTATTTTTCTCCACCACAAGACTGAATATGTCAGGATTACCATCACAACTATGTCTTTTTTTTTTTTAAGTACTGGGGATGGAACCCAGGGGCTCTAATTTCATCAGAGATTACATTAATCCACTGATAAATTAACAATTTGGATAGGCTTCCTAGGTAGTAACTATAAACAGGTAGTGTAGCTAGAGGGGGTTAGTCAATGGGGGTATGGTATTGGGGACTATATCTGCCCCTGGTCTCTTTAATATCAGACAGTAATGTATTAAATATAAAAATTATAGAACTTACCTCACAATCAGGGCATATAATTGTGTTGTAGTCTTCAGTTACTAACAAGCACAGTTCACAAAAAGCATGTCCACACTGAAGTTCATAGTGGTGACCTATTGATAAAATTCCACTATAAACTTCCCATGGTCTGTTAATTTTGAATAGGCAGTGGAGAGCAAACAAGAAATTTTAAAAGGCATTCTACTATACAGGCAAAAATACCTAGTTTAATTAGAAACTGATGATTATACAAAATTCAGAACAAACTATCTAGCCAGGCACAGTGGTGCACACCTGTAGTCCTAGAGACTTGGGACGCTGACGTAGGATGAGCTCCAGTTTTAAACCAGCTGAAGTAACTTAGGTTAGCAAGACGTTGTCTCAAAATAAAAAAATAAAAGTGGCTGAGGATATGACTCAATTGTACAGCATTCCTGGGTGCCATTTCAATACCAACATTTAACCTAAACATATGTTCACCTGAGTGGACTGTAAATTAGCAAATCAACAGAAGTGCAATTAAATTTTCTCTCAGTATATCAAGAAAAAAGAACAAGAGGGACTGGCATGTAAATCAGTGGTACAACCCTTTCGTACCTTGGGTGAAGCCCTGGGTTCCACCTCCAGCATGCAAAATAACAAAACTAAAAAACGTACCACATGATGCAAAAAATGAACGATCATTCTCCAAAAAAATGCTTTAAACCAAATTGAGCAATAATGAAGGGCGAGTGAGCTTTATATTTTAAATTTTATATTTTAGAGGTCTACTTGTTACTCCTACAACAAGAACTATCCAGGAAAATCAAGTTTCATTCCTAAGTGACCACAGGATTATGCTAAATTCTAATATATATGTATATATATGTAATATACAATACATATACTATACAAAACACATATATATGTACATATATAAGTAAGTATATACTCATTTGTTTGGTTTTGCAGTACTGGAGATTAAACCTAGAAGTGTTGTATCACTGAACTCCATCCTGGCCCTTTTTGAGACAGGGTCTTGCTAAATTACCCAGGCTGGTCTCTTATTTGTGATCTTCTGCTTCAGTCTCCGACTCATTGGTATTAGGATTAAAGGCTTGCGCCACGCTACTCAACTAATTTTTATTTTAATTGACAAAGCAGAAACACATATGTTCAGGCACCGTACTGATCAGTAGGGTGACCAGTTAACAAAATTTTCCTTGTACATTTCAAAATGGCTAAGCGAGAAGATTCGGGATGTACTTATTGCTGGTCTTTCACAAACCTACCACCCTAGGGGGAGTATGAGGACGTGGGGAGCCTGCGGGCCTCCACACTGCCCAATGAAGGGCGGACGAGCACTCCCGGACCTCTGGGACGCGTGAGGTAGCGCAGCTGCGCGAATCATTAGGCCGCGGCCTCCCTTCCACTCCCGGCAGGCACCCGCTCGAGGCCGCGGGGCAGGGCGAAGCTGGGCCCTCACCCGAGACTCTGGACACCCTCCTTCCACACCGCGTGCACTGGACCTCAGCGACGTCCCGGAGCTGGCTCTGACTCCCCACCCGCCGGCAGGAAGCCGAAGACATCCATGCCTTCGACGGCTCCGCCGCCATCGCCACCTCGCTAGGAGTGAGCGCGGGAACGGCGTGCCCTTCCCAGCAGCCCTAGCGGCAGAGACCAATCGCCAGCGTCCAGCGGTGCCCAGAGCCAATCCGCGGGCAGGGCGTTTGCTCCGCCCCGACAGCCCTGTGGGCGGGGCCCCCGCGGACTGGCGGCCATTTCAGCTTTGCACCTGGGCTCTCAGCTGCGGTGCTTGTGACTGGCAGACCGTTTACTCTTAAAGGCTTCACCCAGAGAGTCACCCCTTTACACCCTTAATCAACTCTTAACATTCTCCGTATATTCTGTATATTTTTTTGTTAGTCACCCAGTAACATTGTGGGTGACTTCACAGATAGCAAACAATACTTTTTGGAGGCAATCCTTCCTATTTTGTGTCAGGGTTAGAAGCCCTAAACCCATGAGCTAGTGAAGTTGAGGGCTCGGCCAATACTAGCCGTAGTGAAGTCAATTAATAACTGCCATTGAGGAGATTGAACAGTTTCAAACTACGAAGTGATCAGCGTTACTAATGGTTGCTGAGCCTTGTATAGAAGGTACTGTGTTAGGCCTTTTTATAAGCGAATAGATTTCTACTTGGGAGGTCAGAGGGTCTCTACCTAAAAATGGTAATTTGTTTTAAGTACTTCCATGTGGGTTAGAGGCAGGGAAAGACTCCATCTGAAGAGTGGAAGTCTACAAAGGAATAAAATGTCTGACTAGAGGATACAAGATTTTCCCTAGATCTTTATATTTTGGGTTTTTTTTGTTTTGTTTTGTTTTTTGTTTTTTTGTTGTTGTTGTGTTTTGTGTTTTTTGTTTTATATGGTACTGGGGTTCCTGGAAGCCCTTCTACCTCCGGGCTACACTCCCAGACCTATTTTTACATTTTTATTTGGAAACAGGGTCTCCTAAGCCAGCACGCGTGGCTGGCTTTGAACCTGCGCGATCCTCCTGCCTCTGCCTCCCAAGCGCAGGGATTACAAGCGTGTGCCACCACGCCTGGCAAGTCTTGTATTTTGAAACAGTCTAACTTGCTGAGGCTGGCCTAAAACTTGCTATCCTCCTATCTCTACTTCCTGAGTACTGGAATTACAGGTATGTACCATTGCATCCAGACTTTGTCCTAGGTCTTAAAACTTAAGTATTACAGGAGTAAACAGGAAAGTGAAGCATTGTAGAAAAAGGATACACAAGCAAGAAAATACAGGTGGGAGATGCAATGGCTAATTAAGGTTTTATAAACCATAGCAGGCATGGTGGCGCCTGCCTGTAATGTCAGTACTTGGGTGGCTGAGACAGAAAGTTCACAGATTTTAGGCCAGTCTCAGCAACTTAGCAAGACCTTGTTTCAAAATAGGGCAATGCTCAGAGATAGAATGCCCCTGGGTTCACACACACACACACACACACACACACACACACACACACACACACACACTGTAAACCATTTAGCCAGAGTAGTTCTGGTTTTCTTAAAGTAAGCTTTTTGGAGAGGTATGTTGGAAAAGATTTTTAGAGCATCTTCAATGTTGGGCCAAGGAATCTGAACTTCATCCTTATGTGGTGGCATACAGGACCAGTTTTGTGAGCAAGGACTGATGCAAATGTGAAGCAGAGTAGCAAATATAGTTGGGAAGAGGCACCTGGCATGACAAAGGGGACTTAAGCTGCTAAGAATAAAGCCTACATATATTCCTCATTTTCTTTTCCCTCTCGAGTGTGTGTATATATGTGTGTGCATGCACACACACGTGAGAAAGAAACAGAAGTACTCTATTCAAAGGCTCGTACCTGCTGAAAAAAAAAATCTGTATTTTGTTGTCCTTGAAAAAAATGTACTGAGCTGGGTGTGGTGGTACACACTTGTAATCCTAGTCCTTGGAGGCTGAGACTGAAGGATTGCGGGTTTGAGTACAACTTCAACAACTTAGCAAGACCCTGTTTCAAAAAAAATAAGGCTGGAGGTATTATATTGGGGACCTGCTTCTGACCCTGCCAGGTAATAGGTAGCCTATTTCAAAGCTGACATTTTTCCTTTGTCCTCCCTTTTTCTTTCACTCCCTGTTAACAAATAGCATGTTCTATCCATTTACTGACAGAAGAGAACCTGGTGTCTGTATGGATCTGAGAAAGAACTGACTCAAAACTGGGCATAGTGGTACACGCTTGTAATCCCAGTATTCAGGATGCTGAGACAGGAAGATCTGGGTTAGTGGACAGCCTCAGCTACTTACGCCCTTTGCAACTCAGTGAGACCCTGTTTCAAAATAAAAGAATAAAAAAATAGGGCTGGGGATGTAGCTCGGAGGTAGAATGCCTCTGGATTCCATCCCCAGTACTGAAAACAAAAAACAAAAAAACAAAAAAACAAACTGACTCAAGGAAAACTTAGACATGAATTGTGGCCCTTCTGATAAACACGCCAACATGACCTTGGCCTGTGGATCTGAATAAATACTGACTCAAAACCAGGTGTGGTGCACACTTGTAATCCCAGTATTTGGGAGGCTGAGACAAGAGGATCACGGGTTTGAAGACAGCCTCTGCAAGTAGTGAGACTTATCAACCTAATGAGATCCTGTTTCAAAATAAAAAATAGGGCTGGGGATGTACCTCAAAGATCAAATGTCCCTGGGTTCAATCCCCAGCACTACAAAGCAAAAAAAAAAACTGACTCAAAGATTTTTTTTTTTAAGCTGGGGTGGAACCCAGGGGCATTCAAACTCCAAGCTATACCCTCTGCCCTATTTTTTATTCTTTATTTTGAAACAGAGTGTCACTAAGTTGCAGAGGGCCTCACTAAATAGCTTGAGACTGTCTGTGAACCGTGATCCTCAGGTTTCAGCCTCCTGCTGGGATTACAAGTGTGGGCCACCACACCTGGCTCAAAGAAGATTTAAACATGAATCCTGCCCCTTCTAATAAACATATGAACCTGTCCTGTGGATAAGAACTGACTCAAGGAAGACCTAAAGATGCATTGTGTATGCTCTGATAAGCATACTAGCGTGGCCCTGAAGAGCCCACTCTTAAAAGGGACCATATTCCCTATTTTGAAGAATCTTGAGCTAATTTCTAAACATTTAAGTTTGCTGGTTTCTCCAATTTCTTAGCAAATCAATACACTTCTTCCCAAAGACTTGTCCCAGTTACTTGATTAGGCAAATTGGAGCAGGTACTAGGATTTGCTAACAGTGTGAAATGGAGGTAGACACCCTTGAGTTCAATCCTAGTAGCACGCGCGCGCGCACACACACACACACACACACACACACACACACACAGAATCAGTACTTTTTTTGGATATTAATGATTGAACCCATAGGTGTAGCTCTACCACTGAGCTACACCCCAGCCCTTTTCATTTTGAAACAGGGTTTTGCTAAGTTGCTAATTTTGAAACAGGGTCTTTCTTTCTTTCTTTCTTTTTTGTTTTTTTTGTTTTTGTTTTTGTTTTTTGGTGGTACTGGGGTTCCTGGAAGCCCTTCTACCTCCGGGCTACATTCCCAGACCTATTTTATTTTTAGAAACAGGGTCTCTTAAGCCAGCGCAGCTGCTTCGAATCTGCGCGATCCTCCTGTCTCCGCCTCCCAAGTGCGGGGATTACAAACATGCACCACCACACCTGGCTGAAACAGGGTCTTTCTAAGTTGCTGAGGCTAGCCTCAAACCTGCAATCCTCCTGTCTTAGTCCACCAAGTACTGAAATTACAGTTGTGTGCCACTATGCCCAGAAAGAGTTCTGATTTTTTTAACCTATTCCCATTCTATCCAATAGTTTCTACTAATACATAATGAAACTCAGGTTACCAACTACATCAGGTTTCCCATGCAATAATTTGTTTCTTCTACAATTCTGTGAGTGCCGTACCCTATTCCCCTTGTCTTGAATGCCCCTCCTTCCTTTTTGTAGTTCATATGTTGGAAGCCTTATTAGTCACCAGCTTTTAGGTCACCTTAGTCTGGCTTGGGAGAGACACAAACTGCCCACCCAAATGGAGATTTCTGCATGCAGACAAATCTCAAACGACCAAATGAGACTGATAAGCAAAGGTCCTGACAACTTTCTTATTTCCTAGATTTTTACACTTTTATTCCATGATGCATTCGTGACTACCTGATGGTCTTCTTGGACTCACTCCATGACTGCTTTGACTTCTTCTGTGATTACAAGGTTTTGGTTAAAACTCTTAATAAAACATGATGCTGGTGGAAGGACAGATAGGAGAGACATCTCTCTCCTCCTCAGTCCCCTCTGCAGTCTTGTTTCTCTAATAATAATTTTCTATAAAATAATTTTGACTCTATTGTCATTCATGCAAGATACTTCTAATCAATCAAGCAACATCAACACCGTCCACTACATTCATATTCAATTTATTCTTTATGGATCAACTTTATTTTATTTTATTCTGGTACTGGGATGGAATCCAGGGGCACTATACCTCCAAGCAACACTCTCAGACCTATTTTTTAGTTTTTTTTATTATGTATTTATTCATTTATCTTTACAGTACTGGGGATGAAACCCAGGGGCATTCTAACTCTGAGCTACACCCCCAGCCCTATTTTTTATTCTTTGTGTTGAAACAGGGTCTCACTAAGTTGCGGAGGGCCTCACTGAGTAGCTGAGGGTGTCTTTGAACTGCAATCCTTTGGTCTCAGCCTCCTGAATGCTATGTTGTGGAGGCCTCACTAAGTAGCTGAGGCTGGCCAGGAACCTGTGATCCTCCTGTTTCAGCCTCCCAAGTAGTGGGATTACAAACATGTACCACCACACCCAGCTTATGGATCAACTTTGAAACCTTAAACCATCATGTTCCACTCATGCTCAGTACTACTTCAGCATGTCACAATTCTTTTCTAGGACAACTGTACATCATTAGAATAATGCACAAGGGTTGGTCTTGGGCCATAATATGACAGTCTGATGTGGGGGAGTCATCTCTGACCATTACCAGGTATGGCAAAGAAAAGGTGCCTTTGGTAATCCTAGAAGTTGAATAAACCTTCCATTAGTCACAGCCCATGAGAAATACAAAGAAAACATTTAAACCATGTATGTCAAGTACTTAGCAATTACTAAGAACCTTCAAATCAAGCAACAAAAGTTGTCTTCTTAACATTTTAAATGGTTAGAATTCTTCATTGGGGCTGGACAAGTAGCTCAGTGGTAGAGCACTTACCTAGCATGAATGAGGCCCTGGGTTTGATTCCAAAGACTGCAAAATAAAACAAAGCGAAAAATATCTGTGAGTTGTGTGTAGTAGCACACACCTGTAATCCTAGTACTTGGGAGGCTGAGACAGGAAGATCACAGATTTTAGGCCAGCCTCAGTGAGGCCCTCTGCAATTTATTGAGACCCTGTTTAAAAATGAAATAGGGCTGGGAGCATATTTTGGAGGTAGAACACCTCTGGGTTCAACCCCTAGTACTGCAAAAACAAAAACAAATAAACAAAAAACACCTGTGTTTGGAACTTTTATTGATTTCCCATTGACTGCAATAAATCCTTAACTTGGCCTTGTGACTTTGGCCTCTGCTTTACTCTCTCATTTTACCATCTCTTTACTGTGTTCTAGTAAATTATATGTTCTAGGAGTTGATAAAGTTCTCTCTAGCCTCAGGATATTCTCTCTAGAATTCACTTCCCTGTACTATTTCTTTCTTTCTTTCTTTCTTTCTTTCTTTCTTTCTTTTGAAGATTTAAGGGTGTTTATTAAAAAGAAATACAGAAAGCAGTTACAGCCTCATGTTACCCAGAGGTAACATGAGGGGGTGCTTTGAACATAATCACCCTATTTATTTATTTATTTTTGTGGCACTGGGGATTGGACCCAGGAACATTCTACCTCTGAGCTACACCCCCAGCCCTATTTTATTTTTTATTTTGAAATAGAATCTTGCTAGGTTGCTCAGGTTCTCACTAAATTGCTGAGGCTGCAGATCCTCCTGTCTCAGCCTCTCAAACACGAGGATTACTAGCATGAATCACCCACACCTGGCTTCCCTGCACTATTTATATAATTTTTTATTTATTTTTATTCGTGAAAATGCGGATTGAACCCAGGGAAATTCTATCTCTGAGCTATATCCCCAGCTCTATTTTTTATTTTTTTATTTTATTATTATTATTATTATTATTATTATTATTATTATTATTTTGGTGGTACTGGGGTTCCTGGAAGCCCTTCTACCTCCGGGCTACACTCCCAGACCTATTTTTGCATTTTTATTTGGAAACAGGGTCTCCTAAGCCAGCGCACGGGGCTAGCTTCGAACCTGCGCGATCCTCCTGTCTCTGCCTCCCAAGCGCGGGAATTACAAGCATGCGCCACCACGCCCGGCTATTTTTTTATTTTTTTATATTGAAACAAGGTCTCAATAAGTTGCAGAGGGCCTCACCAGCTGAGGCTGGCAACAAACCTGGAATCTTCCTGTCTCAGCCTCCCAAGTACTAGGATTACAAGTGTGTGCCACCACACCTGGCCCTGCACTATTTAAAAAAATAATACTGAGCCAGGCACTGGAGCACAGGCCAGTAATCCTAGTACTCAGGAGACTGAGACAGGAAGATCACAGATTCGAGGCCAGGCTTAGCAATTTGATGAGACCCTAGGCAAACTAGCAAATTCTGTTTCAAAGTTTTTAAAACATGGCCTGGAGGTGTAACTTTGAGGAAGAATGTTCTAAGTAAAATAAATTACTAGCTAGGCACAATGGCATAAACCTGTAATTCCATCTACCTGAGAGGGTTAAAGGCAGGAGGATCACAAGTTCAAGGCCAGTTGGGCAACCTAGTGAGATGCCTGTTTCAGTACATACATATGTACATACATACATATGTACATACATACATATATACATAGGCTAGAAATGTTGCTCAGTGGTAGAGCAACCCTGAGTTCAATCCCCAGCCTGATCCAGGTATGGTGGCACACACTTGTAATTCCAATAATTGGGAGGCTGAGACAGGAGAATTACTGGTTTAAAGCCAGCTTCAGCAATTTAGTGAGATACTCAGTAACTTAGAAGACCTTCTTTAAAAAAAAAAAAAAAAAAAAAAAAGCCAGGCACTGGTGCACGCTTGTAATCCCAGGATTTGGGAGGCTGAGACAGGAGGATTGCACTTCAAGGACAGCCTCAGCTACTTAGTGAGGCCCTCTACAACTCAATAAGACACTGTTTCAAAATAAAGAATAAAAATAGGGCTTGGGGTATAGCTTGGAGGTAGAATGCCTCCAAGTAGATTCCATTCCCAGTACCAAACAAAGGGACTCAGGATGTAGCTGGAAGGTAGAACACCCCTAGGTTCAATCCCTAGCTCCCCAGCACCACAACACAAAGCAAACAATCCCCAGCCTGGCAACCACAACAACATAAAAAAAAGAAAGAAACCTCAAGCCCACTGTATCTTAGCCCCATGAGGAGGAATAAAGAATAAAAGCATGAATATCTCTGGACCCACCAACCATTTCAACAGATTATCTAATTTTATTCAGATTATCTACGGTGTGGATTTACTGACATTTTGGCCAGTTCTTTACTTTGTATACTTCTAGGACTTTTTCTTATCAAGGATATACTGAAGAAGTGTCTTTTGCATGAGTTTGTTTTGGGTGATTTTTACCCCGTTCTCATTTGTGAGGGTTTAGTAACAAAGTTCTAGGCTGACAGTTATTTTCTCAGATCTTGAAGGCAGCGTTACATTGGTTTCTGATTTTTATTGTTACTACTGAAAATTTTACTCTCAATCTAATTGTCACTCCTTACAAATAAGCTGGTTTGTGTTATTCTATAGATTCATTGTAATATCAAGGTGTAGATATATATTTACCCTGCTTGGAATTGTTTGCAGTTCCTGGAGCTGAGCATTCTTCCTGATTGGTGAAGAAAATCACAGATCCTACCTCCTCTTTGTTACTTTCTGTTGCGGGGTGAAATGTGTGTGGTGTGTGTGGGGGGAGAAGTAATTCCCCCACCACCACCACACAAACAGTGTTCCAAGTATTCATCGCTTGGAGAGTTGCTGAAGATTTAAAGAAGTTTATTAAAAAGATAGAAATATAGAGATAGGTACAGCCCTGTGCTGGAGCAGGGCACAGGGGGCAATTCGAATGAAAATGCCATAGAACCCCAGTATGCTGAGTTTTTATCCTGTCTAAGTCCAGCAGGTCCCTTTGATTTTGGAGATAATGTTACCCCTTATCTCCAACCCTGGCTCTGCTTCTGTTGTCTCTCCAGCCAGATTTATGGCCTGAGGGGGAGGCATCTCTGTCTCCAGACACAGGCTTTTACCTTTTGTCTTATCCCCCAAAATGTGTGAAATTGTTCTTAGGAATGCAAAGACACATTTTTTTTTCTGGCTCCAGCCTTCCTTCCTTTACAAATGGAAATTACAAGTCTCTTCTTCCTGTTAACTAACCCTGGCTTTCTTAGTAAAGAAGATATATTTTAAAATTGGAAATCTTTCCCAATACTGACACATTAATACATTTTAAACCCTCTTCCCCATACTAGTACACTTTCTTCCAAAATTCCAATTACATAGTGAATTTTTTTTTCTTTTTTTCTGTACTGGGGATTGAACCAAGGGAAATATTTCCTCTGAGCTACATTCCCAGCTCTTTCTATTATTTTGATTTTAAAACAGGCTTTTGCTAAGATGATGAAGGTCTCACTGAATCATTGAGGCTGGCTTTGAACCTGCTGAAGAGTTAGCAAAATGTAGGCAGAGAGGGAAATAGGTCATGCGAAAAGCATATGCTGAAGTCATCCATAAGTCAGTCTTGAGCTGAAAACAAATAAACAAAAACCAAGCCAAAACAGAATATGTGCAGGAGGTGATCCAAATTGGAGTCCAGAAGAAAAAAAGTTAAGAAGACAAACCCAGGTGTGGGAAAAAGAGTCAGAGCAACCTAAAAGGCTTACAGTGAGATAAAACTCTGACAGAGGCAGCTGCAGAGGCGCACTTAAGCTTCAAATGTTATCCATTGATAAATAAAATCTTTCTCTGAGCTGCACTTGCTGTTCATGATATCATTTTTGTGTGTGTGCTATACAGGGGGGTGGAACACAGGAGCATTCTACCTCTGAGCTACACCCCTAGCCCTATTTTTTATTCTTTATTTTGAAACAGGGCCTCACTAAGTTGCAGAATGCCTCACTAAAGGCCTCAAACCACAATTCTCCTGTCTCGGCCTTCCAAATGCTGACTTTTTTTTTCTTAGAAATCAAAGGGCAGGCTAGGCATGGTGATACATGCCTGTAACTCCAGTACTTGAGAGGCTGAGACAGGAGGATCACAAGTTCAAGGACAGCCTTAGCAACTTTGTGATGCCCTCAGCAACTAGCAAAATCGTTTCAAAATAAAACATATAAAGGGTTGAAGGTGTAGCTTGGAGGTAGAATGCCCCTGGGTTCAATCCCTAGTATGAAAAAAAGAAAAAAGGAAGGAAGGAAGGAAGAAATTAAAGAGGCAAGGAGAACAAAGGACTTTAGGAATTTCAAATTCCTACCTGTTTCTTTTAAGGTTGGGGAAGCTGAGGCACAGAGCCACTCTGACTTTCTTGAGCCGTGTGAATACTGGGTATTCTGACATCCAAAGCGTGTGCACTTTACCAATTTTTATGCTTCACTTCTAGAACATTCTACTCAGGAAACTGCATCATTTATATGTTAGGTTTTTAGATTAGAGCTGAGCAGGATTGAGGATAAGAGGATTGGGCCAGCCTTCTGAGAAGAGATGCAGAGATTGCCCCGCGCAGCTGTGGTTAGGGACTCGAAGCCTTTACATGGTAGCTTTAGATACCCTTGTCCATGATTCTCTTAGACCTCAGCGGGGAAGGTCTAACACATTAAGTTTAGTGCAGTTGAACTAAGCTGTGGGTCCAGTCCCAGGGTTGGTGACCACCCTCAAATGGCTATGTATGAGGAGGGGAGATTTCTGGACAGTAGAACTCTCTGTGTGGCAGAACCCTTCCCTTTTTCCACTCCTGGATCAGCCTACTTCACTAAATCTTTTATGCTTATTCTATCTGTGTCCCCTGAATAAAATCTTTATTTCAGGGTCACCAGGACAGAGAACAAGTCGCCACCATGCTGTGACCCTCATGGAGACGCTGCCCTTGCTCCTGTTCTTTTGTGCCTTCACATAACTTAACAAGAATTTCCAGAAAATTAACCTTTGAACCTGGCTGTAATTTTCCGATGACCTTTCCGCCACACTAACGTTTGATTTCCCCACGGGCCATGTTTTCTGAGCATTCCTACTTTATAGGCATGACACATGTAGGTGATTTGGAAAGTGTCAGCAGACCAGAGAAAATGAGCCTGTCTCTGAGCAACAGTCCTTGCCACAGAAGCTTAACAAATTTAAACCTGCTGTCCTTTTACTGTTTTAAAATTATCGATATTTCTGTTTTAAAAATATCATGGGTTTGGAAATTTGCATGAGCCCCCTTAGACATTCCTGCAGTTTAGAGATTCACCCTACAGAAAGAAGCAACACACACGCGCGCACGATTTTAAAAGGGCTAGGGGTGCTAGGTGTGGTAGTGCATGCTTGTAATCCCAGTACTTGAGAGGCTGAGACAGGAGGATCACAGGTTTGAAAACAGCCTCAGTAAGTAGTGAAGCTCTCATCAACCTGGCAAAAATAAAAAAAAAAATAGGGCTGGGGGTGTAGCTTGGAGGTAGAATGCCCCCAGTACTTGAGAGACCGAGACAAGAAGATCGCAGGTTTGAGGCCAGCCTTAGCAACTTGGTGAGGCCCTCAGCAACTTGGTGAGACACTATTTCAAAATAAAAAAATTTCCAGGAATGGTGGTGCACACCTGTAATTCCAGTACTTGGGAGGCTCGGACAGGAGGATCTCAAATTTTTCAGCCAGCTTCACCACCTCAGAAAATTAGTAAGAACCTGTTTCAAAATAAAAATTAAAATATGGCTGGGGATGTAGTCCAGATGTAGATGCCACTGGGTTCAGTCTTCAGTACCACAGAAAAACAAGACCAACAACAACCAAATAAATTCTAGTTCTTAAAAGCCTTACTACACAGTATCTGTTTGTTTCCACAATGACTCTGTTGAAGGGAGCTTTTATCCCTTTAATAGGCTTTAACCTTAAGATAAAATTCCCCAAGTTGGGCCCCATTGTGTCAGAATGGAGAAATGAGCCAGGAGGAAACAGCTGCCTAGAAAGGCAGTCTGAAGCCAAAGCAGCAGGATCAGGGAGACAGAAGTGCTGAAGGCATTGGTGGGCGCAGGTGAGGCACTGGGGCACGAGTCCAGCCTGTTGGCATCAGCTCCTTGGGGGCTCAGAGTGCCCCCAGGACTGTGTGTGTGTGTGTGTGTGTGTGTGTGTGTGTGTGTGTGTGTGTTGCTGGGGTTGAACCCAGGGGGATTCTACCTCTGAACTACACCCTCAGCTCTATATTATTTTGTATTTGGAAACAGGGTCTCACTAAGTTGCAGAGGCTAGCTGCAAATCTGTGATGCTCCCATTTCAGCCTCCTACGTGCTAGGATTACAAATATGTACTACCACACCCAGCTTCAAATGGTGGCTTGCTTTCTTTTTTTATTTTAAAAGGCTAGGGATCTGTTTGCCTCTTATTGTGCCAATACCATGCTGTTTTAACTACTATTGCTTTGTAGTATAATTTGAAGTCTGGGAATTGTACAGCATGGTATTGGCACCATAACAGGCACACAGACCAATGGAACAGAATAGAAGATACAGAAATAAACCTACACACTTATAATCATTGATCTTTGACAAAGGGGCCAAACTCATATGCTGGAGAAAAGACAGCCTTTTCAATAAATGGTGCTGGGAGAACTGGCTATCCATTTGTAGAAAAATGGAACTAAATCCTAACCTCTCACCATGCACAGGAATCAACCTGAGATGGATCAAAGACTTAGAAATTAGACCAGAGACTGTAAAGTTATTAGAGGAGGGCATAGGCTCAACACTCCAATATATAGGCACAGGCAGCAACTTTCTCAATAACACCTCCAAAGTGCAGGAAATTAAAACAAGAATTAACAAGTGGGATGGCATTAAACTAAAAAGTTTCTTCTCATCAAAGGAAACCATCAAGAACCCAAAGAGAAAGCCTACAAAATGGGAGAAGCTCTTTACCAGCCACCACTCTAATAGGGGGCTAATATCTGGAATATACAAAGAGCTCAAAAGACTCTATTCTAGCAAAACAAGCAATCCAACTAAGAAATGGGCAACTGAATTGAATAGACTCTTCACAAAAGAAGAGATACAAATGGCCAATAGAAACGTAAAAAAATGTTCAACATCATTATTCACTAGGGATGCAACTAAAAACTACACTGAGGTTTCATCCAATCAGAGTGGCAAACATAAAGAAATCAAATAACAACAAATGCTGGTGAGGATGTGGGGAAAGAGGAACTCTTTTACACTGTTGGTGGGAGTGCAAACTAGTTCAGCCGCTATGGAGACCAGTACAGAGATTCCTTAGAAAACTGGGAATGGATCCACCATATGATCCGGCTATACCACTCCCGGGTAGCTTTCCAAAGGAGTTGAAATCAGAGAACGACAGTAACATATGCATACCTATGTTCATAGCAGTACAGTTTGTAATAGCCAAAATATGGAACCAACCTAGGTCTCCATCAACAGATGAATGGATTGCAAAATTTTGGGAAATACACACAATGGAATTCTACTCAGCAATAAAAAAGAACAAAATCATGCCATTCGCAAGAAGGTGGAAAGACCCAGAGAACATTATGTTAAGTGAGATTAGCCAAGTACAGAAAGAGAAGGGACATATGTTTTCTCTAATATGCCCAAGCTAGGGAGTATTGGGGATACCAGAGGGACTCCAGATAATGGAGAGGAAACCTCAGCAAACCCTGAAAGAAGGGGTGGTGGGGAGAAGGCTGAGGTTAATTAATGGAAAAGCTACATTTGACTATGTGTATATGTGTGAATAGAACATAGTTAATCTGGACACTCAGTATTGGAAGGGAGGAAAAATGGGAAGGGGGGGAAGGCACCAAGTACTGTGTGAATATATGTCATTGTCAACATGACCCACATTATGATGTGAGACTATTATGTACCAATAAAGTAAAATTAAATAATAAAAATAAATAGCAAAGCAAAAACAAAACAAAGGCTAGAGATGTAGCTCAATGGTAAAGCACCCGCCTAACATGCAAAGGCCCTGAGTTTTATCCTCAGAACTGCAAATAAATAAAAAATAAATACAACTCCTAACCCAAAATAATCTCCTATGAAGGTAGAGAAATACACTCATTTTAAATAAAGGATCATTTAAAAAAGGTTAAACCATGCTTCTTATTCAATCACAAAGTAAATGAGAGTTAAACTTTCATTTGAGCTTGTTATTTGGAAAGAATTAGGCAGTTGTTCTAACTGGTTCAGAGAAACCCAGAAGCCCACATTGATCTGCAGTCAAGGAATGTCAGGTGGCTGTGCAGAGAGCAGAACTGGCCTCCAGGAGAAGGTTGCAGGACCAGCACATTTGCATATCTACCCAGGAGAAATGCTCTCCCCCTTATCCTCCTCACCCCACACTCTCTTCATCCCCAACTGTAGGGCAGAATCCACCCTGTTGGGAAGTTTCCATCCCAGGGCCAACTCCCTGTCCCCCTCACAGACCCTCAAGAAAAGCCCTTTCATGGAGCTGGAGAAATGCACAGAGCTGGGAATCAGCCACTTCTTGGGCTCAGTTTCTCCACTGGCCGGCTAGGCAAACTACTCACTAAGTAGCTGAGGCTGGCCATGAACCTTGGATCCACCTGTCTTAGCCTCTCAAGTACTGGGATTATAAGTGTGCACCAACATGCCCAGCTTAATTTTCTTTTTAGTTTTGTTTTCATGGTCCTGGGAATTGAATTTTCCAGGGACATTCTACTTCTGAGCTACACACCTAGCCCTTAAAACAAAACAAAACAAAACAAAACAAAAAAAAAACAAAAAAAAACCTACTATTATTGTGTGGCACTGGAGATCAAACTCAGGGGTTAAATTCCACCTCTGAGCTACATCCCAGCCTTCTTTTATATTTTATTTTGAAATAGTGTCTCTGTAAGAACCCTGCCCCATGATGTGTTTTCTAACAGGCTAATTGCTAAAGTCTGGGAACAGTGGGCTGGCCTTGAGCTTAGCTGAGGTAAAGATGGGCCTCAGTGAAACTTAGAGCCTTGTCTAGTGACTTGGAGCTCTGCCTGGTAGAAAAACAGCATATGTCCTTGCCTATTACTGAGTAAAGTGTCTCTAGTTTTTCTTCAAGCTTTTTTTCCATGAAGTTACTTTTATGTTTACACATAAAGACCTCTTTGTTGATATAACACGGTGAGACCTCTAATTGCATATATAGTTGCTATACTCTAATCCTCATCTGTGTGTGAGTTTCTCAGTCAAAGATCACCTATCTCTAAGAAGATGGACATGTAAAAAATGTAAAGGAACATTACAGTCTAAGTTGTGGAGGGCCCTACTAAATTGCTGAGGCTGGCCTCGAATCTGGGATCTTCCGATCTCAGCCTCCCAAGTACTTGGGATTACAGGTATGTGCCACCATGCCTGGCCCCCAATAAAAAATCCTTTGAAACAGGATTTTATTACCCTTTTCTGTCTATAACATCATAAAGCTGCTTGATATGCCAATCTCATTCCTGGATTCTTTACATTAGTTGTTTATATTTTGGTACTGGGTTTAAATCCAGGGGCATTCTACTTCCAAGGTACACCCAGCCCCTTTTTATTAATTTTCATTTTTTAAATTTGTGGGGGAATATTGGGGATTGAACTCAGAGGCATTCTACCTCTGAGATGCACTCTCAGCCTTTCTTATTTTTTATTTTGAAACAAGTTCTCACTAAGTTTCTGAGGGTCTTGTTTTTGCTTAGGTGGGCCCCAAAACTTTGATGCTCCTGTTTTGGCTTATACTGGAATTATAGATGTGTACCACCATGTGTTGGCTATTATTTCTACTTTCAAACATGGTCTGGCTAAATTGGTGAAGGTCTTGCTGAGTTGGTGAGGCTGGCCTGGAGCCTGTGGTCCTCCTGTCTCAGCCTCCCAAGTGGTGGGATTATACCACCACAGTGGCATATACCATCATGCCCAGCTCATTTTACAAATATTTAAATATCACCAGGCATGGTGGAGCATGCCTGTTATCCCAGCTACTGAGGAGGCTGGGAAAGGAGGATAGCAAGTTTAAGGCCAGCCTGGGCAAATTAATAGAAGACCCCTGGGTTTAATTACAGTTTTAAAAAAAAAGTCCCAAAAAAAAAAAAAAAACTGAATATCGACTTTTGCAATAGGTAATTGCAAATATGAAAGCAATTCAGACACAGTTCCTTCTTCAAAAGACTTCTGCTTCAAATTTAAATCCTTTCAAGCCAGGCATGGTGGTGCACACTTGGAATCTCAGTACTCAGGAGGCTGGGACAGGAGGATCCCAGGTTCATGGCCAGCCTCAGCAACTTGGTGAGGGTCTCCCCAACTTAGTGAGACCCTATTTCAAAATAAAGAATAAAAAATAGGACTGGGGATATAGCTTGGATATAGAATGTTCCTGGTTTCAATCCCTAGTACCTAAAAAGGAATAAAAAATCCTTTCAAGCCAGGCATTGTGGCAAACGCCCAGTACTTGGGAGGCTGAGACAGAAAGATGACAGGCTCAAGGCCAACCTCAGCAACTTAGTGAGGCCCTGTTTCAAAAAAATAACATTACTGGGTATGGTGGCGCATGCTTGTATTCCTAGTACTTGTAAGGCTGAGACAGGAGGATTGCGGGTTCTTGGATAGCCTCAACGACTTAGTGAGGCCCTCACCAACTTAATGAGAACTTGTTTCAGAATAAAGAATAAAAAATAGGGCTCAGAGGTAGAAGGCCCTTTGAGTTCAATCCCCAGTACCAATATATACCAAAGTAAATAATAAAATAAATCCTTAATTCTACCCCAAGTTAAATCTCACAGCTGTGAGCCATTGACAACAACCTTTTGCTGGCTTGGCCAGGACTGAGAGCCGTCAAATGTCACAGCCAGGAGCACCTGGCGCCTTTACGTAGGAAGTAAAAGAGGGAGGCAAGTTATTCTTTGTCAAAGCCTAGAAAGCATCACCTGCCTGGTTGGGACTGGAAGGAGGCCAATCCCACAGTTCCCAAACTCCCCTGCAAAGGGTTTCCAGTTCACTGAACCTACTGATGGGAGATTAGCGCCGTGATGATTGTGGCTGAACCGAGTTGAAAGCCACAAGGGTGGCAACGTGATCTTAGCAGCAGTCAAGATACATGATGCACACTGAACATTATGAGCTATTTACACCAACTTACAACAAAGGTCCTTCACGTTCCTAAGAGTGACCCCTGAGCACACTGGCTCTAAGCTTCCCTCTCTTGTCCCAGAACTACCAGCATCATGTGAAAGGCTGAATGAAGAGCGACCACTGAAAGGGGAATGCTGAACCAAGTGTCTTGCAGCTTCCATCAAGTCAGTCAGTTGTGGGGGAGCAACTGGTGCAAAAGCTGAGACGCTCCCCAGACGACTGCTGCCCAGAGAGCCCTGGTGAGTGTAAACACACCCCAAGCTGTGCACTTTCCAGGCCCAACCACTGGGTTCTCCTGCTCTCCATCAGAAGAATCAGACAGATACATGCCTGTAATCCCAGGACTTGGGAGGTTGAGACAGGAGGATAGCAGGTTTGAGCACAGCCTCAGGCACTTAATGAAACTCTCAGCAACCTAGCAAGACCCTGCTTCAAAATAAAAAGAGCTGGGGTGTTGCTCGAAGGTAGAAGGGCCCTGGGTTCAATCCCAGGGCCCCCCACCACACTCACAAAGAAATAAATAAACCAGACAGAGCATCATTCTGACAAGAACATTACTTCATTGGGACTTTTGTTTTGGTTTTGGTTTTGGCAGTGAGGAATTGAACTGGAACATTCATTCACCAAGGTACACCAGCCCTGCTTTCATTCTTAAATAGGGTTTTGATAAGGTGTTGAGCGTCTCAGTGTTTGCTGAGGCTGTCCTTGAACCTGCAATCTTTTGTCTCAGCCCCCCAAGTACTGAGATTATGGGTGTGCACCACCATGCCCAGCTCATTGGGACTTCTTGCTTGGAGCTGACGGGAGCCACATCCTAAACCAATGTCCCAGGACAAGGAGAGGACCAGCTTTTACTCCTGTGAATAGAGTTGTTGCAAAGAGGCTAAAGGGTTAGGAATGTTAATAGGCTCTAGGTATATTTTCCAAAAGGGTTCCCTCTACCCCTTTCTTTTCCTGGGAGTACACTTGAACTCCTGAGGAAAGCAAGGCCAGTCTGTCAGCACAGAGAAAAACTGGTTTTTTTATATGGATGCCACATGTGTATAAACATCTCTGCTTTGTAATAAGGATAAGTTCTGAAGCTCTATTTTTAATTTAATTTTTATTTGTTGTTACTGAGGATGGAAACCAGAGCATTCTACCTCTGAGTTACCCAGCCTTTCTTCTTCTTTTTTTTTTTATTTTTAAAAAGGGTTTTTTTGGCCAGGCGTGGTGGCGCACGCTTGTAATCCCTGCGCTTGGGAGGCAGAGACAGGAGGATCGCGCAGGTTCGAAGCCAGCCGCGCACGCTGGCTTAGGAGACCCTGTTTCCAAATTTTAAAATATGTAAAAATAGGTCTGGGATTGTAGCCCGGAGGTAGAAGGGTTTCCAGGAACCCTAGTACCACCACCAAAAAAAAAAAAAGGTTTTCAAAATTTTTGAGGCTAGCCTTGAACCTGCAATCTTCCTGTCCCAGGGATGCCTGGGATCCCAGGCATGGCCACCATATTGGGCAGTTCTATAGCTTTTAAGAGAGCACACAGAATTAGATCAGAAATTCTGAAACTGCTGGAAGAGGGCATAGGACCAACTCTCCAACATATAGATAGTGATAGAAAGTTCCTCAATAAGATCCCCCAAACTCAGGAAATTAAAACAAGAATTAATAAATGGGATGGCATAGCTGGGTATGATAGTGCACACTTGTAAACCCAATACTTGGGAGACTGAGACAGGAGGATTGCAGGTTTAAAGTCAGCCTCAGCTACTTAGTGAGGCCCTCCTCAAATTAGTGAGACCATGTTTTAAAATAAAAAATAGGGTTGGAAGTGTAGCTCAGAGGTAGATTGCCCCTGGGTTCAATCCCCGGTACGACAATAAATAAATGAATAGAAAAATAAATAAATATGACATTAAAATTAAAAAAAACACTGTGTAGCAAAGGAAATCATCAAGAGTCTACAGAAGAGAGCCTACAGAATGGAAGATCTTTGCCACCTACCCCTCTGGTAAAGAAATAATATCAAGAATATACAAAGAGCTTAAAGAATCTTAACACTAAAAAAAAATCAACCAAGTAACCCAATTAAAAAATGGGCAACTGAACTGAACAGACACTTCTCAAAAGAAGAAATACAAGTGACCGATAAATACATGAAAAAATGTTCAACATCTTTAGTAATCAGGGAGATGCAAACCAAAACTACACTGAGCCAGGCGTGGTGGCACACACCTGTAATCCTAGTACTTGGAAGGCTGAGATGGAAGGATGAGAGTCTGCGGCCAACCTCAGCAACTTAGGCCCTTCACAACTTAATGAGACCCTATATCCAAATAAAAAATAAAATAGAGCTGGGGTATAGCTCAGAGGTAAAATGCCCCCAGGTTCAATCTCTAGTAGCACAAAGAGCAAACAAACAAAAACAATAATAAATGTAGGGAAGTATTTGAGGAAAATATTACATCATAATGTACAGTGACATACATGCACACAGCAATTGGAACTTCCCCCACCCCTGTAGCCTTCCCCACCCCCTTCCCCATACAGAGAACTGAGATTGATATTGGTATTTTCACATATATACACATAGCTGATGGTAGTAATTCCTTGGAATTACTCTTCCTCCTCCCCTTCCCCTAGACCACCTCCCTGGCTCCAGTGAAGTTTCTCCTCCATTATCTGGAGTTCCTCTGGTATCCCCATTACTCCCTAGCTTCCACATATTAGAGAACACATATGACCTTTCACTTTCTGTGACTGGCTAATCTCACTTAACATAATGTTCTCCAGGTCCTTCCATTTTCTTGCAAATGACACACCTTTCATTCTTTTTATTGCTGGGTAGAATTCTATTGTGTGGATACCCCATAATTTTCTAATCCAAAATAGAAACTCTAATACCCTGTTGGTGTGATGCAAACTAGTACAGCTACTATGGAGATCAGTGTAGAAGATTCTCAGAAGACTGGAAATGGATCCCCCATATGATCCGGCAATAGCGCTCCTGGGCATCTTCCCAAAGGAATTGAAATCAGAATATAATAGCAATACTTGCATATCCATCTTCATATGGAACCAACCTAGGTGTTCATCAACAGATGAATGGATCACAAAACTGTGGCATATACACATAATGGAATTTTGCTCAGGCATAAAGAACAAAATCATGTCATTCGCAGGAAAATAGATGGAATTCAAGAATATTACACTAAGTGAGACTAGCCAGTCTCAAAAATGAATAGATGGAGCCGGGCGTGGTGACTCATGCTGTGATCCCAACATTTGGGAGGCTGAGACAGGAGGATCGCACAGGTTCGAAGCCAGTCTTGGCTATTAAGTGAAGCTCTCAGCAACTTAGTGAGACCCTGTTTCCAAATAATATAAAATAGTTCTGGAAATATACCCCAGAGGTAGAAGACCCCTGGGTTCCATCCCCCCTACTGCCAAAAAAAAAAAAAAAAGAATAAAAAATAGACCTGGGGGTGTAGCTCAGAGGTAGAATGCCCCTGGTTTCCATCCTCAGTAACACACACACACACACACACACACACACACACACACACACACACAAGAATAGATGAATAGCTAGAGAGAAATTTGGAAATAAGGGTAACATCAGGTAAAAGAGCAAAGACTCCAATGAAGTGATTGAGGGGGTTTAAGTAAGGGAGGATGGGGAACAGAGATGTAAAGAGTGTAACAGTTGAAATAATGCTACCTATATATAAAAGTACCCATTCCAATCTCAAAGACATGAATGGGGAGGGAGGGGTGGATTGAGAAGGAAGTGTTCCAAGAGCCATGTGCATGTATGTTTCTATCACTCTACACCCCAATATGATGGATAATTATAATGCACCAAAAAAAAAAAAAAGAACAAGAGAGCACATGCAGGAAGTAGAAAGAGAGTTAGAAGAAAGCACAATTTATTGCAATTAGCGAGTCAAGGGCCCTGGGGATTTGCTGTTCCCCATAACTCCTCCACAGTTTTATCCTTTATGCTGTTTATTAATTTCTCTCTTTATTTAGGTGGGGGAGGGTACTGGAGATTGAATCCAGGGGCATACTACCTCCAAGCTTACACCCCAGCTCTTTTTGCTTTTTATTTTTTTTATTTTTTGGTGGTCCTGGGGATGGAACCCAGGGGACTTCTACCTCCGGGCTACACTCCCACACCTATTTTATATTTTATTTGGAAACAGGGTCTCTTAAGCCAGCTGAGGCTGTCTTCGAACCTGCGCGATCCTCCTGTCTCAGCCTCCCAAGCACAGGAATTACAAGCTTGCGCCACCACGCCCGGCTTTTTTGCTTTTTATTTTGAAAAAGGGTCTTATTAAGTTGCTGGTGGTCTTCATAAATTGCTTAGGCCGGCCTTAAATCTTGAATCCTCCTGGCTCAGCCTCCAAACTACTGGAATCACAGGTGTGTCCCACTGTACCTGGCTTGTTAGTTTCTAGTATCTAACACCCTGGCTCTAATGATGCACCTGGTCCTTGAAGCTGCTAAGATTTGTTGGAAGCACATCTCCCACCTTTGAATGGTGAATGAGCTCTGAATTAAGGCCCAGGAGCACATTTACCCTTTGTCCCTATGGTGATCCCTGCCTCACTTCCATACCTTCCACAGAGAAGTAAATTGACAGGAAAGGGCTGGGTGCAGTGGGCACATGCCTGTAATCTCAGTACTTGGAAAGAGGAGACAGGAGAATCACAGGTTTTGGACAGCCTCAGCAAGCAGTGAGACTCTCAGCAACTTAGCAAGACCCTGTTTCAAAAAATAAATAAATAGGGTAGGGGTTTAGCTCAGAGCCAAAATGTCCCTGGGTTTAATCCCTAGTACCACTAAATAAATATACATGGTTGAGGGTCTAGCTCAGAGGTAGAATGCCCCTGAGTTCAATCCCTAGTACAAAAAATGAAGAAAATAAAATAAAGATTAGAAAGGGTAAAAAAAAAAATCATTCTACCATTTTCTGTTCTATACTCTGTTTTCTAGGAAACTCAAATTAAATTAGACCACCACAATGAGACCTGGTTTTATAAAACATTTTTTACTAAAAAAATGAGGCCTCTTTGGGCCTGTCAACATGAATGTCGTTGTCATGTATGAAAACACTGAAGTTACAACATCAAACATGAATGGCATAAAATTGCTGCTGGAGAGTGCTTGGCAAGGATTTTACAAGAAGTAAATACTTTTGCTGAAGGCGCTGCAACTCTCTGCTGAGGTTGGATCCTGGTCAATGAAGGCACCGTGGGACAGTTTGAACATTCCAAGTCACGGCATATGAAATGGACTTGGAGTTTCTTTTTGGAGCAGATGACTGAGTAGAGGGTATGAGGGGGACACAGAGGGCTGGGTAGGTGGCAGGAGGTGGGATGGGTGACACATCTCATCTCAGAATGGACAGTGAGATCATCCATGCTGCTGTGATGTACACCTAGTGTTGTTCCCCCTTCCTTCTGCTGTGTTAAGCTTTTGTGACCACAGTGACATGAATACACCATTCTTGGTGGGAGTCATAGATATCTCAGGGGTCACTGGGCCTTTAGTAGGGTGAGGAAGTGAGATCTGAGCAGTCCTATTCAAGTTTGAGGCACAGCCAGCAGAGCACAAGACTAGCACAGTGAGCTTTACATACATATAAACACGTCTTCCCCTATACCAGTTGGGGTGTGTGTGTGTGTGTTACTGGGGATTGTATGCAAGGGCCTTCTGCCTCTGAGCTACACCCCCAGCCCTTTTTAGTTTTTATTTTGAAACAGGGTTTCACGTAGTTGCTGAGAATCTTGCTATGTTCCTGAGGCTAGCTTCAAACCTATGATCCTCCTGTCTCTGCCTCCCAAGTACAGGAATTATAGGAGTGTGCCACCATGCCCAGCCCCTATACCAGTTCCTTGAGGTTCACATATTTTTAAGTAAGAAGATGGATATAGAGATGAAAATCATATATAAACAGTCAAATCTCAGCTTTGAAGTACAGAACATAAGTATGACGTGTACTGTTTACTCTATGGAAGTCTCTGTTGTAGGGAGTTTGACAATTTCTGTACTGCACAGAGATCTCCCAGTCAGTAGCCAGAGGATGAAGAATATTCTGAATATATCACTGCAAGACTTGGTGAGTGATGTGGTCTCAGTAATACATGTTCTTATCCCACCAGCCTGTAGAAGTAGAAAAAGGTAAATCAGAAACAGAGAACCAGGAGTGGTGGCGCACACCTGTGATCCCAGGACTTGGGAGGATAATATTGGAAGATCATAAGTTTAATGTCAGCCTTAGAAACTTAGTGAAACCCTCTGCAACTTAGTGAGAAAATGTGTTAAAGTTAAAAAAGAAAGAAAGGATTGGTGTTGGGGTACATCTTGGAGGTAGCATGTTCCTGGGTTCAATCTCCAGTAAAAAAAAAAAAAAGGTAAGAATTTAAAAATGGATAGCTTGTAGAAGGTAGTACACAGAGCCTCAAAAATAATATTACTAGCCAGGCGTGGTGGCACACGCTTGTAATCCCTGCGCTTGGGAGGCAGAGACCGGAGGATCGCGCAGGTTTGAAGCCAGCCTTGCTGGCTTAAGAGACCCCGTTTCCAAATAAAAAAGTATAAAATAGGTCTGGAAGTGTAGCCTGGAGGTAGAAGGGTTTCCAGGAACCCCACCACCACCACCACCACCACCACCACTACTACTACTACTACTACTACTACTACTACTACTAATAATAATAATAATAATAATACTGGGAGTCTGAGACAGGAAGATTGCAGGCTTGTACAAGGCCAGCCTCAGCAACTTAGGGAGGCCCTCAGCAACTTAGTGACTCTGTTTCAAAATAAAAAAAAATAGGGTTGGGAGATAAGCATGGTGGTGCACGCTTGTAATCCTGGTATTTAGGAGGCTTGAGACAGGAGGATGGCAGGTTTGCAGTCAGCTCCAGCTACTTAATTAGCAATTTGCAACTTAGTGAGACTCTGTTTCAAAATAAAGTATAAAAAAATAGGGCTGGAGATGTAGCTCAGAGGTAGAATGCCCCTGGGCTCAACCTCCAATACCACATAAAAGAGGAAAAAAATCATATTACTGTTGGGAGGCTAAGACAGGAGGACTGCAGAGTCTAGGCCAGCCTCAGTATCAGCAATGTAGCAAGACTCTGTTTCAAACAAAAAAATACAAGATGGCTGGTTATAGCTCAGAGGTAGAATGCTCCTGGGTTTAATCCACACTGCCACATATAAATGCACGTGCACGTGTGTACATGTGTGCAAACACATACACATCATGTTACTGGGCTGGAGATATAGCTCAGTGGTACAGCATATACCAAGTATACACAAGACCCTGGATTCTATAATCAGCTCTGCAAAATAAAAAAAAGACAAATTTATATTCCTACTTACTTGCAGGATAGAGCCTGATGAAGAGTTTTCGCACTTCGTCATATACCCAAATCAAGATGGCGTGTGGGATAGCCACAAACCAGTACTGAGCCCTGGAAACAGAGGGGAGGAAGGTGAGTTCTGGCTTGTCCAAAGGGGACAGGACAGGCCAGCCCCTGGCCAATGGGCAGGGGGCTTTTCTTAATTTTCTCTGCCTTTCTGGAAAGATAAAAATCCACCGAGTCACGCAACACAGTCCTGGAAATATCCTTATTTGGCCTAGACTGTAGCTGCTCAAAGTGATGTCTGCCTTTGGGATGACTTGTGGATGAGGGTGGGAATGGCTAGCAGAGACTGGAAACCCACCTCTTCATTTGGGAAATGACAGGTCAGAACTTGGGCTCTCATAGCACGGAATCTGTTTGGTCTCTTAGGGAAACCCTAAGGGAACCCTAGGGTTGGTGGGTGCCAGGCAGCCGTGTCTCTGCTGCTGTTAGAGGCCGACTCACCTGAGCATGGTGAAGCTCAGTGCTGTGATGCTCCCGAGCCCATAGGACAGGATCAGCGCAATGATGATCTGCGAGGCAATCCCCACCCAGATGACTTTATTTCTGCAACACACACACAAGCAGAAAGATCCTGAATTCCAGTGTTCCAGGCTCAGGCACACAGCAGGCAGTGTTGCAGGCCTGTGAGGTACCAGTACAAATCCCCGGGGCCTTGTCATCCCAGCATGGCAGGCCCAGGGACCACAAGGTGAGGCATGGGAAGTACCTGAAGAGCCCTTGCTGGAAGATGGAATTCCTACGGGTTTTTCTGATGATCAGATCTGCGATTTGCTGGATCATAATGCCAACAAAGAAGGCTGTGTAGCCTGTCCATTCCAGGTATTCCCTCTGGTACCTTGTCTGTAAATGGGCAGAGAAAGATGAGACTGAGACCCTGAAGGACTGTGCAGAGATTTCAGTACTATTTCTTTTTCCTTCTTTCTTTCTTTCTTTCTTTCTTTCTTTCTTTCTTTCTTTCTTTTTTTTTTAGTATTGGGGATTGTACTTAGAGACATTCTCCTTCTGAGCTACATTGCCAGTCCCATTTTTCATTTATTTGGAAACAGAGTCTTGCTAGGTTGTTTAGTCTTCCTACCTTGCTGAGGCTGGTCTCTAACCTGCGATCCTCCCATCTCAGACTCCCAAGTATTTGGGATTACAGGTAGGCCCCACCACAATTGGCTTAGTGCCATTTTATAAGTTCGATTCTTTCCCCAGCTTCATCTGGATTGAGAGTGGACCACCTCCTTGTGTTTGTAAAGCAATATATATATATATATATTTTTTTTTCTTTGAATCAGGTAAGTAGAGAAATATGCCAACTTATTTGCCCCAAATGTGGACATTGTTAGATTGGTTATGCTTTTGGACCACTGGCAAAGTAGCTTAAAGAAGTGAACTCTTAGCTGCTGTGGAGGCCCGTGCCTGTGGTCCCAGTACCTGGTAGACTCAGACAGGAGAATTGCAGGTTCATGGCCAGCCTCAGCAATGTAGCAAGACTCTCAGCAACTTAGTGAGAACCTGTTTCAAAACAGAGTAGCTCAGAATGTCCTTGGGTTCAGTTCCCAGTACTACACACACACACACACACACACACACACACACAAAGAAGCAAACCCTTGCTGGGCCTGATGGTACATACTTGTAATCCCAGTACTTGAAAGGCTGAGACAGGAGTATCACAGGGTTGAGGACAGCCTCAGCAATTTAGTCAGACTCTCAGCAACCTAGCAAGATCCTGTTTCAAAACAAAAAATAAGGCCGGGCATCATGGAGCATGCCCATAATCACAGTAATTGGGAGGCTGAGATAGGAGAATCGTAGCTGCAAGGACAGCATCAGCAAATAGTAAGGCTCTCATCCACCTAGAGAGACCCTGTTTCAAAATAAAAATAAAATTGGGCTAGGGGGTATAGGTTAGAGGTAGAACAACCCTAGATTCAGTTACCAGTACCACACATACACACAGAATGAAAAGCGCTGGATGTGTAGCTTGGAGGTAGAATGCCCTTGGGTTTAATCTACAGTAAAAAAAAAAAAAAAAAAAAAAGGAAAAAAAAGGAAGAAAAAAAAAAGAAAGCAAAAAGAAAAAGAAAAAAGAAAAAAAGAATGTTTCAGAGCTAGGGATATAGCTCAATTGCAAAGTGCATTCCTAGCATATGTGAATGCTAGGGAGTGGCCTGCCTTCAATCTCCAGTACTGCAAAACTCAAAACAACAATAAAACAAACAAAAAACAATGAATTCTTGGGCTGGGGATTGTGGCTCTCTGGGCTACACTCCCAGACCTATTTTATACTTTTTTATTTGGAAACAGGGTCTCTTAAGCCAGCGAGGCTGGCTTCGAACCTGCGCGATCCTGTCTCCGCCTCCCAAGCACCGGGATTACAAGCATGTGCCACCATGCCCAGCTAAGGCCCTGCTTTTGATCCCTAGAACCACACAAAAAGAAACAAAAGAAACAAAATTTTGGAGTCTAATTTGAGAGATGAGGCAAGTCCTCTTAATGCCAGAACCAAGCTGGCCATGGTGGTGCATGCAATGGAAGTAGATTGCCCTTGGGTTCCATCCCAGTTACCCCTCCCTCCCCACCACACATACAGAGGCAGAACTACTAGTGTTACAGAAAGCCTCCTGTTCTATTTTTTCTTTTGGTATTGGGGGTTGAACACAGGTATATTCTGCTTCTGAGCTACACCTGCAGTTCGTGTGTGAATGTGTGTGTGTATGTGTGTGTGTGTGTTGCTGAGGATTTAACCCAGAGATATTATACCTCTGAGCTACACCCCCAGCCCTATTTTATTTTTTATTTTGAAACAGAGTCTCACTAAGTTGCTGAGGACTTTGCTAAGTTACTGAGGATGGCCTCAAACCTGTGATACACCTGTATCAGCCTCCCAAGTACTGGGAGGACCAGAATCTCCTAGCTCATCAAGGCTGTTCAGACAGATGGACGTTCTATGTCTGGGAAGAATGGTAAAAGGAGAGAGAAGACCAAGTAGCACTGGCAGTGGAACACCCAGCTCACCCATTCCTGCCCGTAGCTGTCTTCCAAGTCATTCACGTAGTCCTTCTCCCATTCTACCCGGAGGTTGATGAGTGAATTGGGCCAGAAGCCCTGCTGCGCATAGACCGTGAAGTACACGAGGAAGGCTCCCAGGGCTTGCATGAGGCCTGGAGGAGCAGGAGACATGTACACAGGTGCCATGGTGGCCACAGAGAACAACCTTCTATGCCTGGGACCCCTCTTGGCCCCTCTAGCCACCCCGGCCCACCCTAAAGGGAAAGCATGCTTTCTGCCTGTGCCTGGGTCTCAGATGCATTATCTGGGGGGGGTGGTCTCTTCGTACCGATGTGCAGGTAAGAATAGATGGCCAGCTGCTTGTTCACCAGTCTGTCCTTCTTCTTGTGGCGAGGCTTCCTGTTCATAATATCACTTTCAGCTTTCTCATATGCCAAGGCGATGGAGGGGATCTAGAGGGACAGAAGGTTGGTGAGGCCTAACCCTAGGACATTCTGTCTCCCCACAGAGCAATGGTGACATACAGGGCCTGGCAAAGCCCAGCTCAGGTGCATATGGCTGCTGGATATTGGTGGGGGCTGTGGGGGTGTGGAACCGATTCTTCAAGGTTGCAGGCAAAAGGGGTGTATGGTTTGCATGAATTTCTTTTCTGGTACTTGGAGGTGAACCCAGGGACATTTTACCCCTGAACTACATCCCTATCCCTTTAATTTTTTTTTTTTTAATTTTGAAACAAGGTCTTGCTAAATTGCTGAGGGTACACTGGGTGTGGTGGCACATTCCTGTAATCCCAGTACTTGGGAAAGTGAGACAAGAGGATTACAGGTTCAAGACCAGGGTTGGCAACTTAGTGAGACCCTGTTTTAAAATAAAAAGTAAAAGGGACTGGGGGTATAGATCAGGAATAGAATGCACCGCGTTAAATCCCCAGTACCAAAAAAGCATAAAACCCTGACCTATATATGTCCTGGAGTGGTTATCAGACCTTGTTCCCTTCAGTGCCACTTACAATGTCTGTGCCCAAGTCGATGAACAGGATGGTAATGGTACCAATGGGCAGAGGGAGCCCGACGATGATGTAGATGAGAAAGGGGCAGAGCTCAGCAATGTTCTTGGTCAGGGTATATGCAATGGTCTTCTTTAGATTGTCAAAGATCAGGCGACCTAGGCAAGATGTCTCCTTATAGGACTTGGTTCTGGTTCACCAAGCATCTCCGGCACTTGGGAACACACCCTGAGACTCCATTACCTTCCTCCACTCCTGTGACTATAGATGCAAAATTGTCATCCAGTAAGATCATGTCGGCTGCATTTTTGGCAGCATCAGAACCTGCTATCCCCATGGCAATGCCGATATCTGCCTTCTTTAGAGCTGGAGAGTCATTCACTCCATCCCCTGTCACGGCGACAACGGCATCCTATAGAGACCCAGTGAGAAGGTGAAAGTGAGCTGGGCCCAAGAGGTGACAGGTTGGGCATGACAAGAACATGACCTCCCTTTCAACTGAAGGCTATAAGACCTCCACAAGCCAAAATAAAGGGTCCACTGGGATAAGAGATAAAGATGGGTATCTCAGAAGCAAGGAGCTCTGAACTAGGTGGGCTCAAATGAAACAAGAAGAAGAAACAAAACAAACAAAAACTATATGGCTGTGTGTGATGGTGCACACCTATAATCCCAGTATTTGGGAGGCTGAGACAGGAGGATCGCAGGTTCAAGGCCAGTACACAGTAACTTAATGAGACTCTTTCAAAATAAAAAATAAAAGAGGACTTGGGTGTAATTCAGAGGTAGAAGGCCCCTGAGTTTCAATCCCAGTACCACACATACAACCGTGGGCCAAGTAAACCAGATGTGGCCACAGAGGCAGTAATCCACATCTGCAGAGTCAACTGACCAAGGTCAAGGAATATTAGAAGAAAACTGCCTTTGTGGATATGTACAGACTTTTCCCTCATCATTTTTCAAAAAATATGGTATGAGAACTATTTGCATAGCATTTAAATTATTTTAGGTATTATAAGTCATCTAGAGATTATTCAAAGCATATGGGAAATGCATAGTTTTTATACATTAATTATGCCATTTTCTTTAAGGGATTTGGGACATTCACAGATTTTTATACTCTAGGGAGGTCCTGAAACCAATAACAAGTGGGTACCAAGGGATTACTGTATCTTATGTCTTTACATATTTTCTTCTTCCCTCCTTCCCTGTGTTCTTTCCTTCTTTGAACCCAAAGTGCTCTATAAATGAGCTATACCCCCAGCCCTATTTTATTTTTTATTTTGAAACAGGGTCTCACTAAGTTGCTGAGGGTCTCACTAAATTGCTGAGGCTGACCTCAAATGTCTGATCCTCCTGTCTCACCTACCCAGGTACTGGGATTACTGGCAAGTGCCACCATGCCCAGCTTATATCTTTACATTTCTAAATCTTTCTTTCTTTTCTTTTTCTTTTTCTTTTTTCTTTCTTTTTTTTTTTTTTGTTGTGGTACTGGGATTCCTGGAAGCCCTTCTACCTCTGGGCTACACTCCCAGACCTATTTTTACATTTTTATTTGAAAACAGGGTCTCCTAAGCCAGCTCGCGCGGCTGGCTTCGAACCTGCGCGATCCTCCTGTCTCTGCCTCCCAAGCGTACATTTCTAAATCTTTCTATGTCTACATCTACCACAGTGACAAATGCTTGACTATGAGAAGTCCCAGGCCCTCTATGAAAAAATGCAGAGAGACAGGCAGCATGCGGCCATGGGAGATGTCAGGCCACTCAACCTCTGCTCTGCATTTCCATGTGAACAGAATGGGCCCTGTCCTCCCACCTGCCGCTGGCAGCCCTCCACGATAATCAGCTTCTGCTGAGGGGATGTCCGGGCAAAAACGATTTCTGCGTAGTTGGTTAAGAGTTCATCCAGCTGTTCAGGGCTCATGTCCTTCAGCTCCATGCCGGTCACCACAGCGGCTTTAGCATCCCTACAAGGGCCAGAAGCGATGCTTTACCTCACAAAGAAAGGGAGGGTGGGACTTTCTGGGTATGGATTGGTGGTAGAGCTCTTGCTTAGCATACAAGTGGACCTGGGCTCGACCCCTAGCACAGCAAAAATAAAACAAAACCTGTTCCTGCTGAGCGTGGTAGCACACGCTTATAATCCCAGCATTCGGGAGGCTGAGGCTGGAGGATCACGGCTTGCGGACAGCTTCAGCTACTTAGTGAGGCCCTTTGCAACTTAGTCAGACCCTGTTTCAAAAATAAAGACTAAGCCAGGCGTGGTGGCGCATGCTTGTAATCTCAGCATTCAGGAGGCTGAGACTGGAGGATTGCAGTTCGCAGACAGCCTCAGCTACTTAGTGAGGCCCTCCGCAACTTAATGAGACCCTTTCAAAATAAAGAATAAAAAATAGGGAAGGAAGCATAGTTCAGAGGTCTAATGACTCTGGGTTCCATCCCCAGACCTGCAAAAAACAAACAAACAAAAACAAACAAACAAACAAACAAAAACAAACAAAAAACCTGTTCCTATGTTCTGGGTCCTAGAGTTCACTTTTACTAATATACATGAACAACAGTTCTTTGATGTTATTTATTTTAGGTTGTAGAAGTCTGCTATGTGCCATATGCTCTGTAGGGAGAAAAGTTTATTGTAATCTAAGCAAAATTATTATCTGGTAATTAGCTGACTATAAAAGTACATTTATAGGGATTCTTTGGCATGTGTGTGGGAGCAGGGGAACTGGTGATTGAACCCATAAGTGTTCTACTACTGACCCACACTCCTAGCCCTTTTTATTTATTTACTTTTTTGTAGTACCAGGGATTAAGCCCAGGGTATTCTACCTCTGAGCTACACCCCCAGCCCTATTTTATTTTTATTTTGAAACAGGGCTTCACTAGGTTGGTAAGAGTCTCACCACTTGCTGAGGCTGTCCTTGAATCCACAATCTTCCTGTTTAGCCTCCCAAGTACTGGGATTACACGCGCACACCACCATGCCAAGCCCTATTGTTTTGAAAAGCCCAACAAGCTGGGCATGGGGCACCCCCACCGTAATCCCAGTACTTGGGAGGCTCAAACAGGAGGATTACAGATTCAAGACCAGCCTCGAAGCTTTAGGGAGTACCATGGGGTGTGGGCGCTACACTAAGTACTTACCTAATTTTCTTTTTACACTTACAAAGGAGAAGGGTCTTCCCATGGGTAGGGGGAGACCAGACCTTTTCTAGTTTTGAGGGTGTTGAATTAATAAAAGATAGCATCTAGGCATGGTAGCAAATTCTGTAATCCCAGTATTTGGGAAACTAAGGCAGTAGGATGGAAGGTTCCAGGCTAGCTGGCTGAGGGTGTAGCTTGGAGGTAGAATGACCTGGGATTCAATCCTTAGTATCATACACAAAACAAAACAAAACAAAACAAAAACCACTCTATGATGTTTACACAATGATGAAAGTGCTTTTCTTCTCCCTCCCTCCTACCCTCCCTACGTGTGTGTGTGTGTGTGTGTGTGTGTGTGTGTGTGTGTGTGTGTGTGTGGCACTGAGGATTGAACCCAGGGGCATTCTGCCTCTGGGCTAGATCCCTAGCCCTGTTTATTTTTTATTTTGAGACAAGGGCTCACTGAGTTACTTAGGGTCTCACTAAGTTTTATTTTAAAACAAAGTCTCACTAAAGTTGCTGAGGCTGGCCATGAAGCTGCAATCCTATCTCAACCTCTCAAGTACTGGGATTACAGGCATGTACCACCGGGCCTGACTGAAATTGAGTTTCCTAGAACTTATCTCTCTCTTGTTAGGCTACACATGACTGTATTTCATCAAATTTTGAAATTTCAGACAAGGAAAGGGTAGCTCTCATAGCATCAGTACAGCACTTGGCACATGTTAGGTGCTCAGTAACATTTTGAGTGAATGAATGAACATGAGAACTACAGATCACACTCACCCGGCATCACCCTGAGTGAGCACTCGGCTTTCTCGGTGGTTTGTCCCCAGCAGCATCTCCTCAGAGCTGACGCAGGGGGTCACAGGCAGGCTCTTGGTGGTACTCACCGTCTGTTGACTTGCTCTACAGCAATGTTGAGGCGCTTTGCAATGTCCTCCACTGTCTCACTGTTGGCTGAGATGATCCCCACACTCTTGGCAATCGCTTTGGCTGTGATGGGATGATCACCTGTGACCATAATGACCTAGAGCACAGACGACAAGGACTGTGGGTCATGAAGGACTCAGCAGTCCAAAGCAGGGATGCTGGTTCAGTACCACCCACTCTGCCAAGAGTGACTGTGATGGTTTGCCCTGGATCCTAAGGGACATGTTTGCTCCCAGGATCCTTAGATCCCCTCCTCTTACACTAGAGGAGGCCCTTCCCTTTTGATATCATTCATTTACTTATTTTCAGTACTGGAGATTGAACCCAGGAGCATTCTTCCTCTGAACTACACCCCAACCCTATTTTACTTTTATTTTTTGTGGTACTGATATTGAACCTAGGAGTATTCTACCTCTGAGTTCTACCTCTGAGCTACATCCCCAGTCCTATTTTTTTTTTTTTTTTTTTTTTTTTTTTTTTTTTTTTTTTGCGGGTCTGGGGATGGAACCCAGGGGCATTCGACCTCTAAGCTATACCCCCTGCCCTATTTTTTATTCTTTGTTTAGAAACCAGGTCTCACTGAGTTGCAGAGGGCCTCACTAAGTAGCTGAGGTTGTCAACGAACCATGATCCTCCAGTCTCAGCCTCCTGAATGCAAGCATGCACCACTATGCCCAGCAATTTTTTTAAATTGTTTATTTTGAAACAGGGCCTTTAAGTTGAGTATGGCCTCACTAAGTAGCTGAGGCTGGCTACGAACCTGAGATCCTCCTGTCTCAGCCTCCCAAGTCCTGAGGTTACAGGCCTGGCTTGATGTCATTGTGTTGGTGAAAGGTCCAGTAGATATACCTGAGGCATTCCTGTGTTGCTTCAACAGTCTTGCCACTAACATGGCAATGGAATTCATATTTTGGTTTCAATATCATGAAGATAAATGGACAATGGAGGCTGCATCTTAGGATTGCTAAAACCTGCTCTTATCTACCATGGTCTAGAACAAGACCTGGCCAATTGTGGGCTGGGAGAGTCTTCTCATTAAGATTACTGTAGCAATTTATTGTCATATCATTTGATTTTTATGGGACAGTCACTATATTCTTACACAGTGAAGGTCTCTTCAATTAGGGGAGGGGGAGTCGGGTGTGGTGGAGCATACCTAGAATCCCAGTACTGGGGTGGCTGCAGCAGGAGGATGGCAAGTTTGAAACCAGCCTCAACAACTTATTAACACCCTCTTTCAAAATAGAGCTGAGGGAGTAGGTAGGTTCTGCCTACTACTTGGGAAGCTGAGACAAGAAGATTACAGGTTTGAGAGCAACTTAAGCAACGTAGCAAGACTCTCAATAGCCTAGCAAGATCCTATTTTAAAAAACAAAAATAGGCCTGGGGGCATAGCTCAGAGGTTAAAAAAAAATCCCTAGATTTTATCCACTGTACCCTGCATAAATAAATAAATGAATAAACAAACGAATAAATAAATAAGGCCAAGGGTACATCTTAGAGGTAGAATGCTCCCAGATTCAATTCCAATCCACCCCCAAAAAAGAGTATATTAACTTGAAGAGACCTGAATCTTTTTTTAAACAAATTTTTTATTGAACATAAATGGTATACATTTAAACTATACTTGGTGCCCTCTCCCCCCCGCAAAGAGACCTGAATCATGACCTCCCCTGTGCAAGCCTTCTCAGAAGGGATGTGACACAAATGGAGGACTCCCCAAATCAGGGAAGCAGCTCTCACCTTGATGCCTGCGCTCCGGCACTTGGTGACTGCATCTGGCACAGTGGATCGAGGGGGGTCAATCATTGACAAAAGTCCCACAAAACAGAGGTTGGAGGTGGGAAAGTTTATAGTGTCTACATCAAATGAGTATGTCTCTGGAAACTTGTCTGCTGGCAGGTAGAGATGACAGAAACCTGGAATGGGCATGAATTTAGGAGTTAATGAAACTAGAATAAGGAACAACAGAAGGAGAGGAGGTGTTGGGATCGTGTAGCTCAGTGGTGGTGTGTGTACTTAGTGTGCACTCCACCCACACAAACACAAAAGGAAAAGGGTGAGCATGTAGATATACTGTGTTATTGATTACCTTACCAATAGGATAGAGCAGAATTGTTTAATTACTCCAAGTCCATATTCATGTTTTCTTAAGAAAAGATATACTTCATCTAAAAATAATGCTTGGAAAGTGTGCTTAATAGGTTTTATGCTATGTTCTAGAGATGTAAACACCAAGACAACTCAAGTGGACAGCTTTGCTTCTGAAGATTTGCCCATTTACTGGGGAAACACAGAACTAAAGACAGAAAGCAACCACTGGGTGTAGGGTACATACCTATAATCTCAGGACTTGGGAGGCTGGGACAGGAAATCACAGATTTGAGCCAGCCTTAGCAACTTAGCAAGACCCTGATTCAAAATAAAAAGGGCAGCCAGGTGTGGTGGCGCATGCTTGTAATCCCAATATTCAGGAGGCTGAGACGGGAGGATCGCGGTTCACGGACAGCCTCGGCTACTTTGCAATTCAATGAGACCCTGTTTCAAAAATAAAAAGATTACAAACTGGGGTTTAGCTTGAAGGTACAATGCCCCTGGGTTCCATCCCCAGTACTGCAAAAAATAATAAATAAATAAATAAATAAATAAATAAATAAAAAGGGCAGCTGGGCCTGGTGGCACATGCCTATGTACTTGGGAGGCTGAGACAAGAGGCTCACAGGATGGCAGCCAGCCTCAGCTAACTAGTGAGGTCCTCTGCAACTTAGTGAGACCCTGTTTCAAAATAAAGAATAAAAAATGGGGGTAGGGATAAAGCCCCTGGGTTCAATCCCTGGTACCACAAAAAAAGAACTAAATATATAAATAAAAATAAAATGGCTAGGGGTGTAGTGCAGAGGTAGAAAGTCCCTGGGTTTAGTACCACAGGTGAAAAAAAAGAGAGGGAGAGAAAAATCAGTTCTCTGCATGGTCCGTAGCTTTACACACTCAGCGGAGCAGACTTTGAGAGGTCAAACATGAACTTCCTGGAGCCACTAACTACAGGGGGACTAATCCTGCCCTGGAAAGGATTACCTTGTGCTGTGGTTATTTAAATCATTAGCATCTCATTTGTGCATTTTATCTACTGTATAAACTCAAATATCTTTCAGAAACATACATTCCACAGATTCCATCTCTACTTTTCTGGTGTTTAATGAGCCGCATGGTGAGCTGTGAGCTTCTGCTTCTGTGAACTAATCATTATGTAATTCTGAGCAGATGCCAGTCAACCTGTGATTCTGATAATGGACCACATGGTGCCAGATACCACCTCAGTTACCACAGAGGTCAAACTTCTAAAAAGTTTTTCTACTTCAAACATGCCCTGTCTCAGTTCCTGGCATTACTTCTCTTTCATTCACAAAATGGGAATCTGAATCATTTAGAGAGAGGAGAGAGAGAGAGAGAGAGAGAGAGAGAGAGAGAGAGAGGAGAGAGAGAGAGTGTGTGTGTGTGTGTGTGTGTGTGTGTGTGTGTGTGTGTGTGTATGTGACCAGAGATTAAACCTAGGGGCATTCTACCTCTGAGCTATACTCCCAGCCCTTTTGTTTTTATTTTCTATTTTGAAACAGGGTCTCACTAAGTACAGACGGCCTCACTAAGTAGCTGAGGCTGGCCATGAATCTGGGATCTTCCTGTTTCAACCTCCCAAGTACTGAGATTACAAGTGTGCACTACCACACCTAGCTTGTTTAGTAATTTTTTAAGGTCACTACTCCCCTCAAATCGGTTGCTAAATCTTTCCATTTTGCCTCCATAAGGTGACCCATGCAGAACCTCTCTTTTATCTTCTCTTCTACTGCGTGAAATACCTCCCTTCACCTGACTAAAGACAGCCATCTCCTGTTGCCTCCCCTGTATCCACTGCCAAAGATTATCCTTAACCATCACTGTACCACTGACCATCTGGCACTTGCCCCAAAGCCCCGAAGTTCTCTACTGACTGCAAGACAAATCCCAATCTGCACTGTATATCCCAGGTCTCCATAGCAGACCTCCACCCTATCTCTCCAGCCCTGCTTCCCACACTTGAGTCATCTGGTCTACCCTGCAGATCTCCACTCTGACCAGCTTGCTCTATCCTGCACCATTTCCTTCTTTTTATTTTATTTTGTACTATTGTTTAAACCTAGAGGTGTTCTACCTTCAAGGTATAACCCCAGCCCTTTTTATTTTGAAACAGGGTCTCACTAAGTTGCTGAGGGTCTAAGTTTCTGAGGCTGGCCTTGAACCTGGGATCTTCCTGCCTTTCAAATATTGGGATTATAGCCTGCATCACCACACCCAGCTGCCCCATCTCTATCTCTTTCTACCTCTACATGGACACCTGCCCCACTCCTCATCTTCCTCCAAATACCACCATTCAAGACCCAGTTTAAAATGTGACTCCTAAACCAGGTACAGTGGCACACATCTGTAATCCCAGAACTTGGGAGGCTAAGACAGAAGGATCACAGATTTGAAGTCAGACTGAGAAATTTAGGAAGACCCTGTCTCAAAACTTAAAAAAAAAAAAAAAAGAAATAAAAAGAGCTCAGGGATAGCTAGCTCAATGTCAGAGTGCCCCAGGATTCAATCCCCAGTGCTGCAAATAAGTAAGCAAACAAACAAATAAAATATGATTCCTTTCATAAAGTCTGAGACTTTGCTTGTCTGGATGCCACCCCATTATCCATACTATAACATAGTATCCACTTATATGTTTCCATTCTGTTTATCATATATATGTACACACACACACACACACACACACACACACACACACACACACATTTTTTTCCAGTGCTAGGGATAGAACCTTGGTCTCACACATGCTAGGCAAGGGATGTAACCTTAGCCTCTTCTTTTTTTTTTTTCTTTTTTCTTTTTTCTTTTTGGCTACTGGGGATTGAACTCAGGGGCATTCTACCTCTGGGCTACACCCCCAGTCCTATTTAATTTTTTTTTTTTTGAAACCGGGTCTAAGTTTCTGAGGGTCTCACTAAGTGGCTGAGGTAGGCCTCAAATCTGTGATCCTTCTGTCTCTGCCTCCTAGGTACTGGAGTTACAGGGGTGTGCCATCATGCCAAGCTTCAGGTTCTTCTTTACATGGTTCATGTGATAGCAAGGATACTCTGCTGTCTCTGGAGGCCCCAGTGCGCCTGCATCCTGGGAGACGTATGGGCTCCTGCCCCCACACTCACCTAACACTCGCTCGCCCAGGCCTCCCAGCTCCATGTAGGCAGTATGGAAGGCCTCAGCGGTGCCTGGGTCCAGTGGCTGCTCCTGGCCGTTGATCATGATGGTGCTGCACTTCTCCAAGATCCTCTCGGGGGCCCCCTTCATCACCAGGAGGAAGCGAGAATCATTTGCATCCTCTGTCTCATGTATGGAGAGCTGGGGGAAATGGAGCATGTTAAATGGCACATGCCTGTCTTCCAACTAACAACAGGACAGAAAGGGAAGGCATAGTCCTTTCTTACCATTTGTCCTTGAAGTATGAAGGAGAAAGAATAGTGACATCCTCAGGCACACCTACTTGTGGTACTAGGAACTGTGCCCAGGGGTGTGCTATCTCTGACGTTATTTATTTATTTATTTATTTATTTGTTTATTTTTGTTGTACTAGAGGTTTACCCCAGGGGCATTCTACCTCTGAGCTACATCCTCAGCCCTATTTTATTTTATATTTTGAAATAGTGTCTCCCTAAGTTGCTCAGACTGACCTCCAACCTGCAATCCTCCTCTAAGCCCCCCCAAATACTGGGGTTATAGGAGTACACCACAGCATCTGGCTCCTAAGGAATATTTTTGAAGCCAGTTTCATTCAAAATGTAGGTTAACCAAACTGATGCATGTAGGTAGAAGTGTCATTTGGTGACAATAAAGATTGCCATGTGAGAGGAAAAACTCACCTGAAATTTGTTGGTAGAGTTAAAAGGGATTTCAGCTACTTTGCGGTTTCTTTTTCTAATTTCCATCACATCACCCAAGATAACCTCTGAGAATTTCAAAAGAGCAGTTTCTGAGGCATCTCCAACAACGACTTTCTGGGAATCAAAGTGAGAAGTATTTGCAACACATTATCTGGTGCCTTTGTGATTGTTTTTAATGAACCTACATACCTGTAGAACAGGAACAGACAAGTCTTCTAAATTGACAGACCCACGTGATCCCCATCAACCAGACAAGGCCTAGGTGAGGTGCGGCTCAGTGCTTCCACCTAGCGACACACCAGGGAAGTTACAACCAGGGGAGCTCCCACGGCCTGGTGGACTTCCTTCTCTGAGCTCTGCCAGAGATAGAGATGGATGGGTGCCCGACAGAGAAGCTATTGTTGTTATTTTGGTTCTGAAGCTGAACCTAGGGGTTTCTAACACTGAGCTACACCCAGCTCTTTTCTTTTCTCTTCTTTCTCTCTCTCTCCCTCTCTCTCTCTCTTTTTTTTTTTTTTTTTTTTTTTTTGCACTGGGGATTGAACCCCGGGGTATTTTACTTCTGAGCTATACTCCCAGCCCTTATTTATTTATTTATTTATTTATTTATTTATTTATTTATTTTTGCAGTACTAAGGATGGAACCCATCTAACTCCGAGCATTCTAACTCTGAGGTACACCTCCAGCCCTATTTTCTAGTCTTTTTATTTTTCAAACAGGGTCTCACTAAGTTGCAGAGGGTCTCACTAAGTAGCTGAGACTGTCCGTGAACAGTGATCCTCCGGTCTCAGCCTCCCGAATGCTCGGATTACAAGCATGCGTCACCACACCTGGCTCCTTTTTATTTTTTGAAACATGGTCTCTCACTAAGTTGCTGAGGGCCTGGCTAGATTGCGGAGGCTGGTCTTGAATCTGCAATCCTCTGTCTCAGCCTCCCAAACACTTGGATTACAGATGTGCACCACCACATCCATCTCTGAAGAAAGTCTTCTAGAATCAGACTGATGTGTATGGAGATGTGAAATGAAGGTTTCACTGTGAGCAAGAGGTCCAGGTGGACCCATGGAGGGTGTGGCAAGATTTGGAGGTCCTTGAAAGGCAAGCTGAGGTCTAGAGTCAAGAAGCAGAAAATAAGGAATCACAGAAAGTTTTTGAGCAAAACTAGGTGAAGATAAAATTGTAGGAAAATCAGACACATATGAACAATACCAGTGGGGTGAAGAGATGAAATGGAGTCACGGAGGCCAATGAAGAGGTTTGTTGAACTATTCAGGTGCAAGGTTATTAGCTGGGCATGGTGGCACACACCTGTAATCCCAGTATTTGGGAGGCTGTAACAGGAGGGCAGCCTCAGCAACTTAGACTCTCAGTAACTCAGTGAAAATAACCCTGCTTCAAAATAAAATAAGAAGGGCTGCAGGTGTAGCTCACAGGCACAACACCTCTAGGTTTAATCCCCAGTACCACACACACACAGAAAAGGACTAGCTCTTACTAGTGCAAACTTCATGCAGCTGGAGAGATTAAATCAAGCACCCAAGTGGAACAGAGAAAGTGCCCTTGCACTGGCTGTGATTTAAGACCCAGTGTACGGCAGCCTCACCTTCATGATGGGAACACTTTCCTGTCCCGGCTTGAACTCTGCTCGGTTGCATAAGGTAATTATCTTGGATAAGGAGGCCCAGGTTCTGGAGCTTTGGTCAAAGGCTTGGTCTGGAACAGAGAAAGGACGGTGGCCACTGTGAGCACTGGGCCTGCATGGGTTGAGTCACGCTCTTCATGCAGCAATTCCACCCAGCAGGCCGGTGCTGCATGCTCTGCCAGCCTGGGCCAAAACCAATGCTCCAAAAACTCACTTGCTTGATTTTCGCTTGTGTCAGCCACAAAAATTTGATTGTCAAACCACAGGTGGGCCACGGTCATCCTATTCTGGGTCAGGGTCCCGGTCTTGTCCGAGCAGATGACGGAAGTAGAGCCAAGGGTCTCTACCGCCTCCAGGTTCTTAACCAGGCAGTTCTTCTTGGCCATTCGTTTTGCTGTCAGTGACAGGGTGACCTGACAGGAGACAGAAGCTCTGGGAAACACTGTCATGAACATAGGTTCTACAGTGTGGAGGCTGCTGAGCTGAGCTGTGACTGTGTTTTAGGGAGCAGCTGGAATGGCTTTAGGCCAGGGATATAGCTGCCAATGTATATCAATGCTGATCTAGTGACAGAGCCAGCAGAAGCCGGTGTGGTGGCTCATACCTGTGATACCTGTACACAAGAAGCTAAGACAGGAGGATTTTACAGATTTGAGGCCAACCTCAGCAACTTAATGAGACCCTGTTTCAAAATAAAAAAAGGGTTGGAATGGGTAGCTCGGTGGTAGAGTACCCCAGTGTTCAATCCCCAGTACTGTAATCAATCAATCAATAAAATATCACAATCCTGGTTGTCAACCCCTCTAAGAAAATCTACTCAGGACTTTCCATGGGGGTCATGGAGACCAAAGAGCAGTGCAGGGGGTGGGGAGCACCTAACAGCGTGAACTCACAGTGACAGTGGCCAGGAGGCCCTCGGGCACATTGGCCACAATGATGCCAATGAGGAAGATGATGGAGTCCAGAACGTAGTACTTCATGGACACCGCGATGATGAAGAACACGATGCCGATGGAGACAGCCACACCTGCCACAATGTGGACGAAGTGCTCGATCTCAATGGCAATGGGCGTCTTCTCGTTGCCGACGCCCGAGGCCAAGGAGGCTATGCGACCAATGATGGTGCGGTCACCCGTGTTGATGACCATGCCGGTTGCTGCACCTACAGGGAAGTTGGAAATTTTACTCCAGGGGTCCTGGCAGCAGCCCTCTGTGCTTACACATGTGCTTACACAATCATTACATGTGCTTTACAAGCATTACAATCAGCACATGTAATTGCAAAGTCCAATGTTAGTCCTTGGGAAAGACAAAGACATCAGGCCTGAGAAGGAGAGGGATATAGGTGGGCTGTGGCCGAGAGCCACCTGCCTTACCTTCCAGGCAGGTCGTGGAATAGAAGCCAATGTTTTTTGTTTCCAGGGGGTTTTCATGGGTAAACTCGGTTGAGCGAGATTGGGGCTCAGATTCGCCAGTGAGAGATGAATTATCAACCTGGAAAAAAATTTGAAAACAGTTCAAAATTGGGCACTTTGTTTTTTGTGTGCGTGCATGCGTGCATTACTACAAATTGAACCTAGGGGCTTTCTACCTCTGAGTTATACACCCTGCCCCCCCCTTTATTATTGTGGTGCTAGGGATGGAACCCAGGGGCATTTTACCTCTGAGATATACTCCCAGACTGGTTTTATTTTTTATTTGAAAACAAAGGTTCACTAATTTGCTGAGAGCTTCAGTAAGTTGCTGAGGCTGGTTTCAAACCTGCAATCCTCCTGTTTCAGTCTCTGAAGTACTGGGATTACAGGCATGTGCCACCATGCCTGGCTCTCCTAGCTCTTTTTATTTTTTTATATTTTGAAACAGGGTCTAAGTTGCCAAAATGCAATTCTCCTATCCTGACCTTCCAAATACTGAGATTACAGCTGTGCATCCCCATACCTGGCAGTTTCCTGCCTCTTCTACCGATATCAGGAAAGAACATCCTGGGCAGGATGTTCAAGGTGGGCACAAGGGTACTTACCTTGCACCCATGGGAAGACAGCAGCCTGATGTCTGCAGGGATCTGGTCCCCTCCTTTAATCTCCACAATGTCTCCTACCACTAGTTGCTCTGCAGGTATTATCTTCTTTTCAGAATCACGGATAACAAGAGCTTGCTGGCCAAGAAAATGGTGACAGACACTTCAGCCTCTGCAGTGATGCTGGCTCTCCTTCTCCACCTGCACTTCACCGAATCCCAGGATGGGAGCTCAGGTCCACCAGTGGTTAGAATTCACAGGTGAAACTCAAGGCCCAAACCCTTATTTTTTTCTTGAGCCCTGCTCTTGGAACCAGAAAGGGCTGTTTTCAGGCAGATAAGGTAAAGGAAGAGGCCTAGGTTTCATGGAAAGGGACATGATTAAGGGTGAGCTATGGAGCCGGGCGTGGTGGTGCACACTTGTAATCCCAGCATTCGGGAGGCTGAGACCGGAGGATCATTGTTCGCAGACAGCCTCAGCTACTTAGTGAGGCCCTCTGCAACTTAGTGAGATCCTGTTTCAAAATAAAGAATAAAAAATAGGGGGTATAGCTCGGAGGTCAAATGCCTCTGGGTTCCATCTCCAGACCCACACACACACACACACACAAAAAAAGGGGTGAGCTACACTGCTGAGTGTCCAGGAGGATGCATGTTCACTGAGGGACTAAAGCGTATCTTTTGCTGAGGCTGGCCTTGAACTTGGAATCCTACTGTCTCAGCCTCCCAAGTATTGGAATCACAGTACTTGGATCATCTGAGTGAGACAAAGGGTTTAATAATTTTGTTGAGGTAGGGGCTTTAATTAGTGCAGAAGGAGATACCTTTTCTATTCAGAATCTTCTCCAGCAGCTGGCAGCTCTCTGGGACTGGGTGAGGGTAGTGTCCCTGATGTGGATATTTAATAAGGGTTTCTAGAAAAAGTGGGGAGCACTGGGTCTCCCCAGGAGCATTTTGGGGCAACATGTTCTGAAAGCAAAAGCAGTCACAGATACAGAAGTGTGAGTGGATCTTCTTAGCTATAGGTGAGGGAATATTCTGGAACCACCTGGACAATAGTCCAGAAGATGTGCCTAGCACTCTGTCCTGCTTTTCCCCTATTCATTTTCCTGGATCTTACCTCATTTGACTAGGTCAAAACCCTGTGCATATCTTGGGTTCAGAGAGATGGGGTAACTCGCCCAAGATGGCACAGCAAAGGACAGGGCCAGGGCTGCCTCTCACCTGAAGGTCACAGAGGGAGTGTGGAGGGCATGGCTGCTCACCTGGGGAATCATCTTACTGAAGCTGGCCATGATGTTGGTGCTTTTGGCCTCTTGGTAATAAGCAAAGACCCCTGTTAAAATAACGACCAGGGCAAGTACACAACCCAAGTACACCTGGGTGAAGAGGAGAGAGAGCGTTAGAGAATCAGGTACTGGCTGAGCACTCCTTATCCAGAAATCCAAACTCTGGAATGCTCCAAAATCCAAACCTCTTTTTTTATATGTATGTGGAATAGGGTATTGAACACAGGGGTATTCTACATCCCTACTTCCCCCTTTTTTGTAGTATTGGAGGTTGAGCTCAGGGGCATTCTACCTCTGAGCTATACTCTCAGTACTTTTTAAATTTGGAAACAGGATCTAAGTTGCTGAAAGCCTCACTAAATTACTGAGGCTGGCTTTGGACCTGCGATCCACCTGTCTTGGCCTCCCAAGTACTGCGATTATAGCATATACCACCATGCCTAGTACCTTTAGCTTTTTTTTTTTTTTGGTGGTACTGGGGCTCCTGGAAACACTTCTACCTCCGAGATACAGTCCCAGACCTATTTTTATATTTTTATTTGGAAACAGGGTCTCTTAAGCCAGCAAGGCTGGCTTCGAACCTGCGCGATCCTCCTGTCTCCACCTCCCAAGCACGGGGATTATAAGCATGCACCAACATGTGAGGCAACTCTTTTTGTTTTTATTTTTATATTTTTGGTACTGGGGTTTAGCCCAGAGGCATTATACCTCTGAGCTACACCACAGTCCTATTTTATTTTTATTCTGAGACAGGGTCTCACTAGGTTGATGAGAACCTCACTACTTGCTGAGGCTGTCCTCAAACTTGTGATCCTCCTGTTTCAGCCTCTCAAGTACTGATATTACAAGTGTGTGTCTCACGCCTGGCTTGGCTTTCTTTTAGCGTGGTATCAGCCAGTTCCATTTTGTGGATTTGGCACTCAGTTCTCAGCAGACATATATACCCCTACTCCAATGGTAAAGGGGGAGATTAGCTTTGAGGAGGGATAGCTGCACAAAACTTCACAGGGATATAGATTTGTTTTTCCCTTAGGAATTCAAGGTGTTTTTCCCTATTTTAAAATTCATGCCTCTCATATATGAAAATGTCAGGTACCAAGGGTAGGGGTGTAACCTAGTAATGGAATACTTGTCTAACATGCACCCTGGGTTCCATCCCCAGCACCACCAAAACAAAACCCAAAACAAAAAAGCAAACACATAAATATGATAAATATGAAAGGGGTCATTTGTCATATGGCTGGGGGTTTCTGATGCCCCTCCCCACACTGACAGCTTGGTGGGAGAGCCCTGCCTCCAGCCAGCTCTGGCCCTTCTTCCCCAGTACTAAGCAAAGCCTGGAAGGCAGCGTACGTCGTCTAGAGATGTGGTGTTGTCGCTGGCATACTGAATTCCATATGCGATCCAGCAGAGGATGGCTCCTACCCATAGAAGGATGGAGAAGCCCCCCACCATCTGCTTGAGGAACTTGATGATTTCTGGAGTCTGCTTGGGAGGGGTGAGGGCATTGGGCCCATCCCGAGCTAGGAGTTCAGCAGCTCGGACACTGGAAAGACCCTGGAAGAAACGAGAAAAACAGAGACACAGAAGAAAATGGGAATTAGGTCCTGGGCTTTATATTTCGGCAGACTATGGTTATGTTCAAGAAGACCCTTGAGGGCAGATGGCACTTTACCCTTCCTCCCGTCAAGTCCACACCTTGATTGTGCGTGTGTGTGTGCGTGTGTGTGTGTGTGTGTGTGCATGCACGTGTGTGTGTGCGTGTGTGTGTGTGTGTGTGTGTGTGTGTGTTGCTGAGGATTCAACAAATGGGCATTCTGCCTTCAACCCATACTACCAGCCCTTTTTATTTTTTGTTTTGAAGCAGGGTCTCTCTAGGCCACTGAGAATCTCACTATGTTGTTGAGAACCTGTGATCATCCTTTCTCAGCCTCCTAAGTGCTGTGATTACAGGTGTGTGCCACCATACCTGGCTTTTAGCTTTTGTATGTGTGTGGGGGGGAGGTGCATAAAGTGAACCCATGGGCATCTATCTTCAGGCTATATCCCCAGCCCTTTTTATTTTTTACTTTGAAACAAGGATTCCCCAAGTTGCTGAGAGACTCAAAGTTTCTGAGGCTGGCCTAGAATGTCAGATCCTCTTGTCTCAACCTCCCAAGTACTAGGATTATTGGCATGTGACATCACACCTGGCAGGCCCCTCCCTTTCTAACACCGGCCTTCCCAATCTCTGAGAAGCAGAGCCTGTGCACCTTGGTGCTTCCTGGAGGTAGGAGTTCAAGGCATTCTCTGGTGGTAAGCACAAACAAGAATCTGTATCCTTCTGGGGACATTAGTCCCTGAACTCACAGGTGACAGACTGGTCTATGCCCATGTGCCAGCTCAGGGAAGGCTGTAGGCCTGGGCCTTCCCTAGATACAACAGCTTCCAGAGGGCCAGCCACTCGCCTTGGGATCCAGGTGCAGGATGATGGGCTGTTTCACAGGCATGGCTGGAGGTCACCCAGCTTAAAGTGCCTCTGCTTTTCCATACCCATGTACTCACTCCCTGGTGCGATTCCCTGTCTGGTCAGGATGCATTTCTTCCTGCCCCTGGCTGCCCATGACTTACCCTGGTGATGTTTGTGCCATACTTCTGCTCCAATTCCTTATCGTTCAGCTTGTGGTCATCCTGAAGTCCATGAAAGGAAGGAGAATAGAGTGAATGAGGTCATTCTAAAAGAAGGGAGAGGCACTGAGCTCAGGCAGATCAGGAAAGGTAGGGGAAGAGGAGAGGAAGGGCCTGGTGCCTGGCTGTGCTGCTGTGGACAGCCTTGTCTTTCTGAGTTGCACTGGCCCAAACACCTAGACGCTGTCTTTGTTTCTGTTGTTTTTTGTTTTTGTTTGTGGTGCTGGGGATTGAACCCAGGAGTGTTCTACCTCTGAGCCACACTCCCAGCTTCATTTTATTATTATTATTTTTTTTACTTCGAAACATAGTCTGGTTTAGGTGCTGAACCTGTAATCCTCCCAAATCCTAGGATTACAGGTGTGCACCAGTGGGTTTGGCTCTCAGCAAGACTTCATTTTGTTCATTCCACCAATACCAACTGAATGTGATATTGCTGGGGATTCAGAGGTGCAGAGAACAGGATTGCTAAGTCAAGGCAGACACGCAGCCACTGCTTGCGTTTATGTGCTGCAAAGCTTGAGGGCGCTGCTGAGAGGCAGAGTTTCCTCTTCTAAGGTCCCTCCTGCCTGGATGAGATTATCGAGGAGGGGCAAGGAGAGCTGGTGGGCATCTGGCGCCCTCTGCTGGGAAGCACCAAAATAGCAAAGGGCAACTCAGGACGTCCTCCAGGTGGAATACCACAGTTATTCAGGCTTTAAGTGCCAGGGAGGTTGAGGTGCAGAGGTATTGCAAGACATTCGAGAAAAAAGCACAAGACTTTCTTTTTTCCATCAGGGAAGCAGAAAAACACATTGGCTAATTCCATGGAAATGATCTTTCATTCTTTTAATTGTTTTGGTACTGGGGATTGAATCCAGGGGCTTTTGTGCTCCAAGCTATTCCTTGACCCCTTTTTATGTTTTTGTTTTTGAAACAGGGCACTGCTGGGTTGCTAAGTCTCACTATGTTGCTGAGGATGGCTTTGAGCCTACGATCCTCCTGTCTCAGCCTCCCAAGTACCAGGATTATAGGTGTACGCCACCACACCTGACTCACTTAACCCTCTCTTTTTTTGTGTGTGTGTGCTGGAGATTGAACCCAGGGTCATTCCATCTCTGAACTACATCCCTGTCCTATCTCACTTTTCAGTTTGAAACAGGGTTTCACTAAGTTGCCCAGGGCCTAAGTTGCAGAGACTTGAACCTGTAATCCTCTTGTCTTAGACTTCCAAGTACTAGGATTACAAGTGTGCACCACCACTCCTGGTCTTACTTAACCCTCTTAACTCTTAAGAGGTAGGTGCCATTTCTAATTCTTATTTTTCAAAATAGAAGACTGAATATCAGTCACACTGGGATTGACTGATTACAGCCAATTCAATGTCAGGTCTGGGTTTTTTTTTTTTGGGGGGGGGATAGAGTATTAGAGATTGAACCCAGGGCTGTGTGCAAGGTAGGCAAGTGCTTTATACTCCCAGCCCTTTGTAGTTTTTATTTTGAAACAGTGTCTAAGTTATCCAGGCTAACCATGAACTTGTGATCCTCCCGCTTCACCCTCCCAAGTAGTGTAGGGCTGTGTTCTTAAAATGTCTATCATAAGTTATAGATGCACACCTATAATTCCAGTACCTGAGAGGCTGAGACAGGAGAATTGCAGGTTTGAGGACAGACTCAGCAAGTAGTGAGACTCTCATCAACCTAACAAGACCCTGTTTCAGAACAAAAATAAAATAGGGCTGGTGGTGTAGCTCAGAGGTGAAATTACCTTGGGTTCAATATCCAATACCACACACAAACACACACACACACACACACACACACACACACACACACACACGTCTACCAGAATACATATAAAAGTAGTGGTGTTAAAGGTTTAACAAGATCTCCAGAAAAGATAAACAAATGGCTCTGATCTGTAACATTTGCTGATTTTTCACCAGAGCCAAATACCAAGCTGCTAATGTGACCTCAGCTTACCACTTGGTAAATTCCTAGATGTCAAACTCCCTAGCCCCAAAGAACTAGCAGCCATCCAGCCACCACAGAGCTTTAAAGTCCGCAATAGACTGACTGTAGGGGTAATCTAGTTGTCTCAAGCTCTCTCTAGATCCTTTGCCTTTGGCGTTTGTGAGATAAAATCTGTCACATTTCAGATGGAAGGCAGCTCTGGATTAAAGCAGCCAGGTTTAATAACTACCAAGTTCTTCCGCAATAATACTGCACTCTCACAAAACACTTCAGTCTTCTCTCATTTTCTCCCTCCTAGATCCTGCAAGTTGTTTCTTATTTTACATAAAGAAAACAAGAATTTAAGCCCGGCGTGGTGGCGCACGCTTGTAATCCCTGCGCTTGGGAGTCTGAGACAGGAGGACCGCACAGGTTCAAAGCCAGCCTCAGCTACTTAGTGAGGCTCCCAGCAACTTAGTGAGACCCTGTTTCCAAATAAAATAGAAAATAGGTCTGGGAGTATAGCCCGGAGGTAGAAAGCCCCAGTACCACCAAAAAGAAAGAAAGAAAGAAAGGAAGAAAGAAAGAAAGAAAAGAAAGAAAACAAGACTTTAGTGAGGCCAGTTCATTTGCTCCCAGTTACAGCTCAGGTGAAGAAATGAGACTTAGATTGAGCCTGGGGAGGTGAAGTTGCAGCCCAACATTCTAACAACTGAAACTGGCGCTTCTTGTGGCACATGTACCCCTAAACCTAGCAAGGTCCAGTGGCCTTGTTTTTTCCTCCTTGATGATTGAAACTTAAATTGTTTTATTTTCTGTCTAAAATGGGTGAGTAGCTACTTATATCTCACTGAAGCCAAAACACAGGAATCCTGCAGATGAACTGGCTGCTAGATGTACATTATCATACCATTTAAACACATATGCAACCAGTTGTGGTGGTGTACACCTGTAATCACAATTCCTGGGAGGCTGAGACAGAAGGATGGCAGGTTCGAGGCCACCCTCAGCAACTTAAGTGAGACCCTGTTTCAAAGTAAAAAGGGCTTCTGTGTAACTCAGAGGCAGAATGCCCCTGGGTTCTATTCCCAGAATCTAAATAAACACACACACACACACACACACATACACACACACACACACACACACACACACACACACACACACACACACATCATAAGGGGATTCCAAAATCTTGGAGATTGATTTTTCTCTCCTAAGTGGCAGGTTATAGAAAGCTGGGGGTGGGGCAGCAGGACCCCTTTGCTTGACGGCTACTGACCAGATCAAGTTCTTTCTTAAGCTCCTCTTTCTGGTGACCCTTTTTGAGATCCAAGCCGCTGTTCTTCAGGCCCTTGTACTTCTCATCGCCACCCTCCTGGTCTGGCTGCCCGATGTCTTTAGTTCCACTGAGCTCCACGGAGTAAATCTCTAGTTTTTTCTGTAAGAGAAGCAGACGTGCGATACTGGCCCCTCATGGGTTTTCGGAAGAGGAGCGGCTTGCCTCCCTGTGACCCGGACCTGCACGGAGGAAGGAGCCTGATCCTCACTCCCACCTGGAGAGGATCCCGAGGCGCAAGGCAGTAGGGAAGCCCCTCAAGTCCTCGGCTTTCTCTCTTGCGAAGACACAGGGTGGACTAACCAGCCTGCCAGCGTTTCCTCTGGACTATCTGGGGGCGCGGCAGGTGGACATTTGCCACAGGGATCCCTAGGGCACACCTGCAGCGCCTTCTGTTTCTTGGGGAAGGACGCCCCCTGAGCTTGCGACCTCGGTCCCGAGCAGGGCAGGCTCACTGACAGGCTTTTCAGGCCTTCGCGCCAGCACCTGGGAGTCCGAGGCCGCCAGCAGGTGCAGTGGAGCCGGCCTGGCCCCCAGCGCCTCCCCACACACCTGGCGGGGCCAGCGGGCTGAGGGTGCGGCCGGCGGGGTCTGCTCTCGCCCGCCCTGCCGCCCCGCCCCGCTTCTTTTCCCTTGCAGCGCTCCCTGCGCGGGCTCGGGCCCCTGCAGGAGCGGGCTGCACGCACCTGGCGCATGCTGCTGCTGCGGGGCGGCGCGCTGCGGGCTCGGGTCCTGGCGGGCGGCGGGCTCGGCGGCGATGCGGACGCGGCGGGCTGCGGGCCTGAGCGCACCTCGGCCGCGATCTCCGCCGCTGTGGCTAGAGGCGCCTTCAGCCTTTAAAGCCGCCCGCCCCGCCCACCCGCGGCCGCGGCTCACCTGTCCAGGGCGGCCGGGGCGGGACCCTGGGGCGCGCGGCGCGCCGGACCTGGAGGTGGCCACTGGGGGGACAGGGTCACCACGAGCGGGTCCAGCGACCTTGGCCTGCACTTGCAGCCGCGGTGCCCCGGGACGATCCGGCCAGCTCTGGGCATACTCTGCCCGTCCCGGCCTCAGTGAAAACGCACACCCACTTTTGTTAAAACGTAATTTACTTACCAATAAAGATTATATATGTATATATATAAAGATTATATATTATATAAAGATACACACACACACTTTTTTTTTTTTTGAAAGACAGGAAATCCAGCCTCTAGCAGAATCTTCGACTAGACTGTGGGCTGAGAAGGGCCTCCAGTTGCAACCTGTCCACCTCTGTGGCCAATCCAAGACAGGTCACTTGAACTGCTGGATTCCAGAGTCTCTTGTCCAGAACAACACAGGTGACAGTCCCTAGACAGTGTAGAGTCAGTGTCTAAGGAGGAAATCCAGTACCTGGTTCTACAGGTGAGGACTACTTGATGTGCCTATGTCTCACATACCTGGGTACTGCTCTTCTCAAAACAGAGGCTGATTCCAGATGATTAGAGGCAGCAAAAGGGGGTGGCCCATCTTTCTTCTTTTTTATTATCTTTGTGTGTATGTGTGTGGTACTGGGGGTAGAACACAGGAAGTTTTTTACCTCTTAACTATATTCCCAGATCTAAATTGCTAAGGCTGGCCTCAATCCTGCAATCCTCCTGTCAGCCTCCAAAGTACTGAGATTATAGGCATATGTCACTGTGACCAGCAGAAGGGTATGCTTTGTCTTCAGTCCCTCCCCCTCTTCTCTCTGCTTCCTGGCTGCTATGAGGTAAGCTGCTATGAGGACCACATGCTCCCTGCCATGATTCTCTTCCTTGCCACAGTCCTAAAAGCAATGGAACCAGTTGACCATGGACTGAAACCAGGAGCCCAAACAAACCTTTTCTTCTTTTAAGTTGATTTTCTCTGGTGTTTTGTCACAGCAAGGGAAAGCTGATGAATGCACTTAGTGTATTTGTATGAAGTATGCTTCTTTGCCCTCTAAGAATTGTGCTTGAGTTGGGCAAAACTAGAAAAGGAACAATAAGAAATGATGCAGGAGAAAATAATTTAGCACTAAATGTTATGGCTCTAAATGAATTAAGAATTTAGAGGATTCACCAGTGTACTTGTAACCCCAGTACCTGGGAGGCTGAGACAGGAGAATCATAGTTTGTGGCCAGCCTCAGCAACTTAGCAGGACTCTGTTTCAAAATAAAAATTAAAAGGGTGGGGGTATAGCTTGGAGATAGAATAACCCTGGTTCAACTCAGTACTTGCCCACAGAGTTTAGAGGAAAGAGATTTCTTTAGGGAGAGTGCTATGGTTTGAATATTCCAACCAAAACTCGTGTTGAATTTAATTCCTCTTGCGAGGGATTAACAGGTGGGATCTTTAAGAAGTGATTAGGTTATCCAGGTGTGGTGGTGCATGGTTGTAATCCCTATACTTGAGAGGCTGAGACAGGAAGATCACAGGTTCAGAGCTATCTTTGGCAGTTTAGCTAAGCTCTAAGCAACCTAGTGAGACCCTATTTCCAAATAAGAAATAAAAGGTTGGGGTTGGAGGTAGAATGCCTCTGGGTTCAATTCTCAATTTAAAAAAAGTGATTAGGTCATGAAGGCTCTCTCCTTATGAGTGGGTTTGTCCATCCATGGATTAGTGGATTTTTTCCAGAAGTACATCTTTCTTACCAAAAGGTCCAACCAGCAAGAAGGCCTTTACCAGATCCAGCTCCTCAACCTTGTACCTCCAAAACCTCCAGAAATAATAAATCCTTATTATTATTATTGATGATGATGATAATGATGATGTCATACTGGGGACTGAACCCAGGGGTGTTCTACCACTGAACTATATCCTAGTCCTTTTTATTTTTTATTTTGAGACAGGGTCTCCCTAAGTTGCTGAGGGTCTTGCTAAGTTGTCTAGGCTGGCCTTGAACCTGTGATCCTCCTGCCTCAGACTTCCAAGGATCTGTAATTACAGGTGTGTACCACCATGTCTGGATTAAATCTTTATTCTTTTTTTTTTTTTTTGGTGGTACTGGGGTTCCTGGAAACCCTTCTACCTCGGGGCTACACTCCCAAACCTATTATATATTTTTTTTATTTGGAAACAGGGTCTCTTAAGCCAGCAAGGCTGGCTTTGAACCAGTGTGATCCTCCTGTCTCCGCCTCCCAAGCACAGGGATTACAAACGTGCGCCACCACGCCTGGCAAATCTTTATTCTTTTTAAATGATCCAGCCTCAGGTATTCTGATATAGCATCAGAAAATTGACTTGACAGGGAGATGACATGATTTTTATCACTTAGAATTACTCAGTAGCACCAGGCATAGTGGTGCACACTTGTAATCCCCACGCTTGGGGAGGCAAAGACAGAAGGATCGTGCAGGTTCAAAGCCAGCTGTGCTGGCTTAAGAGACCCTGTTTCCAAATTTTAAAAAGTATAAAAATAGGTCTGGGAGTGTAGCCTGGAGGCAGAAGGGTTTCTAGGAACCCCAGTACCACCAAAAAAAAAAAAAAAGAATTACTCAGGAGCCAGGTGGTGCACGCTTGTAATCCCAGTATTTGGGAGGCAGAGACAGGAGGGTTACATTTTTAGAACAGCCTCAGTAAGCAGTGAGACTCTCATAAACCTAAAGAGACCCTCTACAATAAAAAAAAAAAATAGGGCTGAAGGTATAGCTTAGAGGTAGAATGCCTCTGGGGAGTCAATCTCTAGTACCTATACATATATAATTATATATCTAATATATATTTTATAATATATAATATTATGTATATATATTTTCTCTCCCTTTGCACTGTTCAAAGAAGGCAGGGAGAGAGTGTGTTTGGAGGCTTCTCTGAGTATCCCAGTAGCCCTTCCTGTTGTAGGGAGGCCTGTCCCCAGCTGGCTACAAGGTGACTCTGAGGATCCCAAAGTACAGGGAAGAGGGCCCAGGTAACAAAGGGAAGAGGAAACTTCACTTCTTGCTTGCTTCACATCTGGACCGGCCAGTGCCTCTCCTGCCCACCCGTCATCTCCCTGTCCCTGGATTCCTCTCCTACACATTAGACGGTCTCCACCCAGGGCCCTCCCCACACACCTGCATCTGCCCAGGATGCCAGGCAATGACTAGACCAGCACTTCTCTGCAGATCAGGAATCAGAGTCCGAGTAAAAAAAACAAAAACAAAACCAAGCTGCCGCCCAGCACACCTCTGCAGTTTCCTCATTTCTTCACTATAGGAAATCCCAAGGCACAGTAACATCCTGCAGAAAAGAAACCTGCTGTTCCCAGATTGGCTCATAAACTGATAATGATCCTGCCTGGGGCTCTTAAACACCATGACCAGAGCAAGCAGAGGCCTTGAAGAAGCAGGCAGGGGTTGGGGTTGTGAGGGATTTGTGGAGGGTAGGGGTACTTTCTCTTCCTGTGGGTATAGCGCCCCCCAAAGGTGGTTTTTCTGGGGTACTTAGGTTATCCCAGTGTTAATTCTCTGTGATTCATGTTATAAGTTGTTCTAAAATAAATTATGTGTGTATTTATATTATTTTGTACTGAAGTTTTAACCCAGCAGCATTTTACTTCTGAGCTACACTCCCAGGTCTTTTAATAAAAAGGTCTTTTAATAAAATATTTATTTATTTATGTATTTATTTATTTATTTTTATTTTTTGGTGGTACTGGGAGTGGAACGCAGAGGCTTTCTACCTCTGGGCTATACTCCCAGACCTATTTTCTATTTTATTTTTCACTAAGTTGCTGAGAGCCTCACTAAGTAGCTGAGTCTGGCTTCGAACCTGTGCGATCCTCCTGTCTCAGCCTCCCAAGCGCAGGGATTACAAGCGTGCGCCACCAGAGCTGGCTCCAGGTCTTTTTATTTTAAAACAGGGTCTCCCTAAATTGTTGAAGGTCTTGCTAGGTTGCTGAGGCTGGCCTCCATCTTCTTGTTTTAGCCTCCCAAGTACTGGGATTATAGGCAATTTCTGGGATTTTCTGCCATCACAGAAACCCTATAATCCCATTTTCTGGGATTCTGGGGAAAATGCCATTTCTGCCACACTGGAATTATAGGATTTCTTACCATGCCTGGCCTAAATTGTGTATATGTATATATTTGAGTTGTATAACATGAGTGTGTGTGTGTGTGTGTGTGTGTGTGTGCGCGCGCGCGCGCACGTGCTGGGGATTGAATCCAGGGACATTCTACACACTGAGTTTTTGTTTTTGATGATGCAGAAGTTTGAACCCAGGAGCATTCTACCTCTGAGCTATAACCCCAGCCCTAACCCCAGCCCTATTTTATTTTTTATTTGGAAGGAAGGTCTTGCTAAATTGCTGAGGCTACAACTCTCCTGTCTATGAGCCTACAACTCTCCTGTCTGAGCCTCCCAAGTACTGGGATTACAAGTGTGTGCCACCATACCTGGCTTATTCTCTATTTTGAAACAGAGTCTCACTAAGTTGCAGAGGACCTCACTAAGTAGCTGAGGCTGGCCTTGAACCTAAAATCCTCCTGTCTCAGCCTCCTAAGTACTGAGATTACAAGTGTGTGCCATCACACCTGCCTTTTATTTATTTATTAAAAAACGAGGTCTGTCGCTCTGTTGCTAAGGGTTTCACTAAGTTGCTGAGGGTGGCCTTGAACCTGTGATCCTCCTGTTTCAGCCTCCCAAGTACTGGGATTATAGCTATGCATGTCACTGTGCCCACCTTACAATGATGTTTTGAATATATATATATATTTATATATTTATATATATATTTACTATAGTAAAATGATTAATAATTAATATAGCCATCTTCTCATATAGTTACCCCCCTTTTTGTGGTAAGAGCCAAAAATTTGTTCTCTTATCAAGTTTCCAGTATACAAAATTATAACTATAGTCCTCGTTGTACTTAAATTTCCACAAGTATTTGTTACACTTATCTTTGACTTTGAACCCTTTGTATTATATCTTTCCCTTTTCACTATCCCTCACAATAAAATGTATGTTTTTGTTTTGTTTTGTTTTGTTTTGGAAATAAGGTCTCACTGTGTTGTCCAGGCTGAGAGATCAGGCGAGACTCCTGCCTCAGCCTCCCAACTGGGCATGTGTCACTATGCCTGACTTGGTATTTTCATTTTAATAGGTGGTTGAAAAATAAGTGACTGCATTCATAATTTTAATTCATTCATTCATTTATTTTTGTTTGAAATAGTTTGTTAGACAAATTTGTGTGTGTGTGTGTGTGTGTGTGTGTGTGTGTGTGTGTGTGGTTCCAGGGATGGAACCCACAGCATTCTACCTCTGAGCTATACCCCCAGACCTATTTTTTGTTTTGTTTTGTTTTTGTTTGGTTTGGTTTGGTTTGGTGGTATTGGGGTTCCTGGAAACCCTTCTACCTCTGGGCTACACTCCCAGACCCATTTTATACTTTTTTATTTGGAAACAGGGTCTCTTAAGCCAGCGTGGCTGGCTTCGAACCTGCGCAATCCTCCTGTCTGCCTCCCAAGTGCGGGGATTACAAGCGTGCACCACCACACCCAGCACCTAGCCCTATTTTTTCATTCTTTATTTTGAAACTGGGTCTCACTGAGTTGCACAGGGCCTAAGTAGCTGAGGCAGCCCACGAACCACAATCCTCCAGTCTCCGCCTCCCAAATGCTAGGATTACAAGTGTGCACCATCACACCTGGCTGACAAGTGTTTTTATAAACTATTTATTTATTTATTTTTACAGTATCAGGTTGAACCCAGAAGCTCTCTACTGCTGAGCTACATCCCTGGCCCTTGTTATTTTTTGTTTTTTCGGTACTGGGAATTAAATCCAGGGGTATTCTACCTCTGAGGTATGCCCCCAGCTTTATTTATTTATTTTGAAACAGGGTCCCTCTAAGTTGCTGAGGTTAGTCTTGAATCTGTCATCTGCTTGCTGCAGCCTCCTAAATTGTGGGGACACAGGCTGGGCTGTAAGCGCGGGGATTACAAGCATGTGCCACCATGCCCGGCTTGGACTTTTGTTCTTTAACCTTATTGTTAAAACTATTTTTTTAATTGTTAAAACTTTTTTATTTTAAGCCGGGCATGGTGGTGCACACTTGTAATTTCAGCATTAGGGAGGCTGAGACAGGGGGATCGCAGTTCACGAACAGCCTCAGCTATTTAGTGAGGTTCTTTGCAACTCAGTGAGACCCTGTTTCAAAAGAATGAAAAATAGGGCTCAGGGTGTAACTCAGAGGTAGGATGTTCCTGGGTTCCATCCCCAGTACTGCAAAAACAAAAACAAAAACAAACAATTTTTTTCTCTACATAAAACATCTCCTCTTTTGCCATGGAAGTTATAATATGTGTATTACATATAATACGTGTGTATACATATGAAAATATATTGCAAAAAGAATATTATTTACATAAATATGCTTGCCTAGCTTCCAGGAACTACCTCTTCTCTTCAGTGAAGCAATGCTTGCTTGATTACAACATTCGGAGAGTCAGGGGGCCAAAACCACATTTGTTAATATGTATTTATTTCTAAACTACTGATTGGGAGCTTGTGGTATGTATGTAGAACCATCCCAGGCCCTTCTTCTGAAAGAGCTTTCTACCTGGTTGGGTAGATTAGAATACCCCCACCTCTTAGGTTAGAACATTAACACTAGACACATCAAAACCAGCACAAGCCTGGTGCGGCAGCACACTCCTGCCATCTCAATGCCTGGGAGGTTGAGACAGGAGGATCCCAGGTTTGTGACAAGTCTCAGCAACTTAGTGAGAGCCTGTTTCTAAATAAAAAATAAAATAGGGCTGGAGGTGTAGCTCAGAGGTAGAATGTTCCTGGATTCAATCCCCAGTACCACAAGACAAAAACAATTAAAACAGTACAGTGCATGGAGCTGGGCACAGTAAAGCATACTGCAACCCCAGGACTTGGGAGGCTGAGACAGGAGGATTGCAGGTTCAAATACAGGCTCAGCAACTTAACAAGACCCAAGCAATTGAATGGGACCCTGTTTGTTGGGAGCCCTCTTAGCCCATCTAATGGTAACCAGTGAGGTTACCATTTCAGACCAGCTTAGCTGGGTACATAGTACGTGCTAAAGTGGAAATTATCTGCAAGCAGACAAACTTCCTTGGACTGGATGGGATGGGAAGGTGGACTTTGAGGACTTCCTATTCTCCCTGAGATGTTTACTTTGCTCCTCCCTAAACTTAGCTTGTGATTGCCACTCCCTAAACCTGGCCTCTGATTGCCTTTCCCTAGACCCAGCTCATGACTGCCTTTCCCTGAAACTTAACTTGTAATTCTAAACTTAACTCTGACCTCCTTGCCGTTTGCTTTGTTTAAACCCTCAATAAAAAGGATGCTGGTTACAGAAATCCAGGAGAATTGTCATCTATCTCCTCCCCAACCTCCCAAATAGTAAATTCTCTCCAAATTATTATATCTGACTCTGTGTCATCTTCATTGTCAGGAAGCTGCCTAGAGCAGTGACCTTCTATGGCAGGGACCACAGAGTAATTTTCAGGGAGCTGCCTGAAGCAGCAACCTTCCATGGCAGAACTATGGAGCAATCAGTGTCCACCAGAGCCTTTAACAAGTGGCATTCCAGCATGGGACAGGAAACCTGACTTTCTATGGAAACCTCAGATTTTCGGTGAGTCGCTTGCACCCCTTTAGCTGCCAAGGTAGGGACTAGCCTGAAAAGAGTTGTATTTTTTTTTTAAGGTCAGGTAACATGGGGAAGAATTTATCTCATAGATCACATCAGTGTAATTTATGTCACTGTTTGCTTAAACTAGAGGACGCTTCTGTCAAGCAGCAGACTATAAAATTATTTTTTTATTTTTATTTTTTGCTGTACTAGGGATGGAACCCAGGGGAATTCTACCTCCAAGCTATACCCCCAGTTCTATATTTTAGTCTTTTTTTTTTTTTTTGAAACAGGGTCTCACTGAGTTGTGAAGGGCCTCACTAAGTAGCTGAGGCTGTTGGTGAACCACAATCCTCTGATCTCCAAATGCTGGGATTACAAATGTGTGCTGCCACGCCTGGCTAAAAAAATTATTAATTGGTTTGTAGAAACCTGCCCTTGGTTCCCGTATGAAGGAATATTAGATCCTGAGGTATGGGATCAGGTATGTCAACTTTAAAACAATATCAGCATCAGTGAAAGGAATTATCAGTAACTGTCTTTTATACTTGGACTCTTACTGAGGCTTGTTTGCAATCTTGTCACGAGATCCAAGCCTTTCCTGTAACTAAGAAAAGAATCCCCCCAAAAGGAGCTACACCATGCCATCACTCAGCCTTTGGTGACTCCTGAGCTGACAGTGGAAAAAATTAAAATAAAGATAGCAGCTCTCTAATATGCGGAAGCTAGGAAGAAAAAGGGTCATAGGAGGAACTGAGAACAAGGAAGGAGAAACCAGAGATGAGCAAAAAAACGCGACCTAACTGAGGAGGACGGGATGGGAGAAGAGGGAAATTCCCTAATGCACACGATGTACATTCACAAACGTATCAATGTCAATCACTAAGCAAAATATGAGAAGGAGGGAGAGGGAGGGAATGGGGTGGGAATTGGGGATGGCTAAATGAGTGAAGTGTGCATGTGTGCCTCCACCATCTTGTACTCCATGAAGATGTATGACTACAATGCACCAATAAAAAAGATAGCGGTACTCTTTTTCCTCTCCCAGCTCAGTGGTTTCTCAATAATTCTTTTAAAACTACAAAAAAGGGATTAAATTGAGACAAGGTAATGGAGATCCTGTTTTCCAACAAATCATGTCCATTTGTCCTGTTATACAGGATCCTGATCCAAATAATTTACAGCAAATTCTTTTTTTTTTTTTTTTTTTTGGTGGTACTGGGGTTCCTGGAAGCCCTTCTACCTCCGGGCTACACTCCCAGACCTATTTTATATTTTTGAAACAGGGTCTCTTACGCCAGCACGGCTGGCTTCGAACCTGCGCAATCCTCCTGTCTCCGCCTCACAAGCGCGGGGATTACAAGCGTGCGCCACCACGCCCGGCTACAGCAAATTCTAAGAAAACATGTTTCCTTTGATTAATTTATTTTGTATGTGTGGTACTGAGGATTAAACACAGGGGCATTCTACCTCTGAGCTACACCCCTAGCCCTATTTTATTCATTTTTTGGAAACAGGATCTCACTAAGTTGCAAAGCGCCTCACAAGTTGCTGAGGCTGGCTGAGAACCTGTGATCCTCCTGTCTCAGCCTTCCAAGTACTGGGATTACAAGCATGTGCCACCAGGATCGGCATGATTATTTATTTATTTATTTATTTAATTTTATTTATTTATTTATTTTTAATTTATTTTTATTGGTGCATTGTAAGCATACATCACATTGGAATATAAGACTTGAGAGGATATACAAGCACACATCATCCAATTAGCCCTCATCCAGCCCCCATCCTATTCCCTCCCCCTCCCTCGATCCCATGCTTGTTTGGTGATTAACTTTGATACATTTGTTTATGTACCTCCTGAGTTTTAAAGAGGCTCCATCCTCCCCTATTCCATACCCTCTGATTGGTCACCTTAATTGCTTCGCTATAGGGCCCTTTCTATAACTCGACCTCTTCCTGTTGCCCCTTTCCTCCTAGTTATTGCTGATTAGGGGAAGCATCTGATTTTTATTTTCGGGGATATTTCTCTGTGCATGCCACGTTGCAAGTACCGATCCCACTCTTGACGGCCCCAGTAGTGGCCTGGCTACCCGGTGGACTGATCCAGACCTCACTGGCTCAAGCAGCGGCCTTGCCTCATGGGAGGCCCCGATTCTGGCCTCGCTGGGCCCCACACCGGCCTAACCCCTCGGCTGGCTCCGATCCTGGCCTCGGTGGCCCCAGCACCGGCCTAGCCTCAAGGCAGGCTCTGTCCCAGCCTCGCTGACCCTGGCACAAGCCTAACCCCTCAACAGACTCCAATCCTGGCCTCAGAGGCCCCAGCACCGACCTTGCCTCACGGCAGGTTCCAATCCCAGCCTCGCTGGCCCCGGTACCGGCCTAACCCCTCAGCAGGCTCCGATCCCGGCCTCAGAAGCCCCAGTAGCGGCCTTGCCTCAAGGCAGGCTCCGATGCCGGGCGCTGGCCCTGTCACAAGCCTATTCCTTGGCAGACTCCAATCCCGGCCTCGGAGACCCCAGCACTGGCCTACCCTCTCGGCAGGCTCTGATCCCGGCCTCGGAGGCCTTAGTAGCGGCCGTGCCTCATGGCAGGCTCCGATCCCAGCCTCACTGGCCCCAGCACCGGCCTTAACCCCTCGGCAGGCTCCAATCCCAGTCTCGGAGGCCCCAGCACCGGCCATACCTCAAGGCAGGCTTCGCTCCAGGACTCGCTGGCCCCGGCACCGGCCTAACCCCTTGGCAGGCTCTGATCCCGGCCTCGGAGGCCCCAGTAACAGCTTTGCCTCACGGAAGGCTCTGATGCTGGCCACTGGTCCCAGCACCGGCCTCACCCCTCAGCAGGCTCCAATCTGAGCACCCTCTTCACCCAGCCATTTGTCCCACGTTCTTGAGGATGCATGGTGGCAGCATTCTGCCTCTGGGGTTATTACTTCAAAGGTTCCAGGTGTAATGCATCAGATCTCTGCCTCCCCTGATACTGGCCACTGCCATTGCCACTGCCTCCACCATTTCAAATCTTTCCCAAGCTCTTTTTCCACTCTGAATGTTGTCCAGTGTTCCTAAGCATGCACGATGGTAGCATTCGACATTTGGTGTAATTTCTCCAAAAAATAAGGTTGGTAGGATCAGATTTCTGCCTCTCCTGAATACAAGTCTCCACCGCCATCGGGAAGACCGCTTCCAACACCGCCTTCCTCCTAGGTTTCCGCTAAACTCTCTCCTTACAGGTGATGTCCAAGATTCTTAAGAATGAAGAGAAGAAGCATTCCTCCTTTGAAGGGAATTTTTCCAAAAGTTCCAGTTCATTTGAATAAGTTTTGTCTGCATCTCCAGTATCCTGGCTTCCACCACGGCCTTCTTGACCCCTCTCCGATATTTTTCTTTTTCCTATTTCTTTTCCTTATTCTTTTTTTTTTTTTAAATAAGAGAAGACAGTATGTGTGGTTTGAGGAGGTTGTGGGATCAGGCACTCAGTAGCACTGTGACCCGGGCCCGGTTTCCCCGGGGGTCCAGCGTGCTCCGCATGACTCTGCCCGGGGCCCAGAGTCCTGCGACCCCGGCTCCAGCTCATCTGGGGGTCCGGCGAGACCCGCCTGACCCCCACCCGGGGCCCAGAGTCCTGCGACCCCAGATTGGCATGATTTTAAAAAAATTTAAGCCAGGCGTGGTGGCACACGCTTGTAATCCCCGTGCTTGGGAGGCAGAGACAGGAGGATTGCACAGGTTCAAAGCCAGCCACACTGGCTTAAGAGACCCTGTTTCCAAATTAAAAAATAATATAAAATAGGTCTGGGATTGTAGCCCAGAGATAGAAGGGCTTTCAGGAACCCCAGTACCACAAAAAATAAAATAAAATTTAAAGGCCTTCACTCACCTTTTATTGATACCTGTTTTAAATAATATTGGGCTCTTAAAGGATAATAAGAAATAAATATCTCAGGATTTAAAATATTTTTTCAATTATGCTATCCCTTAGAAAAACAAGAAAAAAAATAGGTTTTGTTATCCAGTTTGGCCCTAATGTATATTAAAATAATATTTTATTAAAAAAACTAAATATTTGGAGTTTTACCCCTGAAGAAATAAGTGGTAGTAATTTTTGATGTACAGTCTTCCTCAAGGCGACAAGTGGCCACCTAAATCATCCTATTTAGTGTAAGCTTTAACTGGTGGACTCTGCCTCAAACATCCCCTGCTATCCAGGCTTTTATATTTGTATCCATTTGCTAGTCTGTTGCTCACTGGCACAAAATAGATATCTACAATAGTTGTGTTTAATTTTCTTTATTTATATTTAAAATTATTTTGTGGTGCTGGTGATTGAACCTAGGGGCATTCTACCTCTGAGCTAAACCTCCAGCCTGTTTTTTTATTCCTTTATTTTTGAAACAGGGTCTCACTAAGTTACAGAGGGCCTCACTAAGTAGCTGAGGCTGACTGCAAACCTGAATCCTCCTGTCTCCGCCTCCCAAGTACTGGGATCACAAGCATGCACCACCACACCTGGCTTATTTTTTTTATTGGTGCATTATAGTCTCACATCATAATGTAGATCATGTCAACAATGGCATATATTCATACAGTGCTTGGTGATCCCCCCACCGACTCCCCATTTCCCTCTCTTCCAATACTGAGTGTCCAGGTTAACAATGTTATATTCACATGCATACACATAATTGCAGGTATCATTTTTATTTTTTATTATTTTTTATTATTTTTTTAAAAATTTTATTGGTGCATTATATTCATACATCACATTGGGGTAAAAAACTTGTGTGTACATACATGTACACATCACTGATTTAACCCCTATCCAATTCCCACCCCATTCCCTCCCTCCCTTGCTCGGCTTAGTGATTGACTTCGATATGTTTAAGTACATTGTGTGTTTTAGAGATTTTCCTCTTCCCCCCTCCTTTCTCCTCCTTTAGGTTGTCTTGTTTTCTCCTCCATAGGATTTCCTTTTTTATCTAGAGTTCCTCCTATGACCCATTTCTCCCTAACTCTCACATATTAGGGAAAGCATCTGATTTCTTATTTTTTGTGACTGACTAATCTCACTTAGCATAATGTCCTCCAGTTCCGTCCATTTCCCTGAAAATTATATAATTGAGTGTTTTTTTATGGCTGAGTAAAATTCCATTGTGTACATAACCCACAGTTTTGTAATCCATTCATCTATTGATGGCATTTTTATTAATGAACCTCAGCCTTCTATTATCTGGAGTCCCTCTGGTATCCCTAATACTCCCTAGCTCGAGCATATTAGAGAAAACATGTCTCTTCTCTTTCTGTGCTTGGCTAATCTCACTTAACATAATGTTCTCCAAGTCTTTTGTGTGTGTGTGTGTGTGTGTGGTACTGGAGATGGAACCGAGGGGCATTCTACCTCCTAGCTACACCCTCAGCCCTATTTTTTTAGTCTTTTTTATTTTTGAAACAGGGTCTCACTTAGTTGTGAAGGCCTAGTAGCTGAGGCTGTCAGCAAACCACAATCCTCCAGTCTTAGCCTCCCAAATGCTGGGATTGCAAACGTGCACCACCACACCTGGCTCGAATGACATAATTTTGTTCTTCTTAATTGCTGAGTAGAATTCCATAGTGTGTATTTCCTATAATTTTGTAATCCATTCATCTGTTGATAGACACCTCAGTTAGTTCCATAGTTTGGCTATTGTGAATTGTGCTGCGATGAACATGGGTATGCACATATTACTGTAGTTCTCTGATTTCAACACTTTAGAAAGATACCCAGTAGTGGTAAAGCCAGATTGTATGGTGGATCCATTCCCAGTTTTCTAAGGAATCTCCATATTGATCACTCTAGTGGCTGAACTAGTTTGCACTCACACCAACAGTGTAGAAGAGTTCCTATTTCCCCACATCCTCACCAACATTTGTTGTTATTTGATTTCTTTATGCTTGACATTCTGATTGAGGTTAGATGAAATTTCAGTGTTGTTTTGATCTGCATCTCCCTGATTGTTAATAATGTTGAATGTTTTTTCATATATCTATTGGCCATGTGTATCTCTTCTTTTGTGAAGTGTCTATTCAATTCAGTTGCCCATTTCTTGATTGGGTTATTTGTTTTGCTAGTATAAAGTCTTTTAAACTCTTTGCATATTCTGGATATTAGCCCTCTATCAGAATGGTGCTGGTAAAGATCTTCTCCCATTCTGTAGGCTTTCTCTTTAGATTCTTGATGGTTTCCTTTGATGATCAGAAACTTTTCAGTTTGATAGCATCCCATTTGTTAATTCTTGCTTTAGTTTGCTGAGCTTGGAGGTCTTGTTGAAGAAGTTACTACCTGTGCCTATATTTTAGAATGTTTAACCTATGCCCCCCTCTAATAGCTTCACAGTCTCTGGTCTGATTTTCATGTCTTCGATCCATCTTGAGTTGATTCCTGTGCAGGGTGAGAGGTAAGAATTTAGTTCCATTATTGCCAGTTCTCCTAGTACCATTTGTTGAAAAGGCTGTCTTTACGCCAGCATATGAATTTGGAAAAACTGCAACAGTCTCATCCCAAAGCCAGCAAAAGGCAGGAAATGATTAAAATCAGAGCAGAAATAAATGAAATAGAAAATAAAAAATACAAAGCATTAACAAAACAAAAAGCTGGTTCTTTAAAAAGATTAATAAGATAAACAAGCCTCTGGCCAACCTAACCAAAAGAGAGAATAAACTCAAATTATTAAAATCAGAAATGAAAAAGGAGACATCACCACAGACATCATGGGAATGAAGAGAATTATCAGAAACTATTTTGAAAATTGATACTCCAATAGACTGGAAAACATGGAAGAAATCAGCCAATTTCTAAGCACATATAACCTACCTAAATTGAATCACCAAAGAAAACCTCCAGGCCCAGACAGGTTTCCAACTGAATTCTAGAAAACTTTCAGAGAAGAACTAAACCCAATACTCCACAACTTGTTCTGAGAAATCAAAAGAGATGGAATTCTTCCAAACTCTTTCTATGAGGCCAGTATCACATTAATACCAAAACCAAATAAAGATACCAATATCTTTGATGAACATAGATGCAAAAATTCTAAACAAATACTAGCTATGTGCATTCAAAACTATATCAAGAGAATTATACACCATGACCAAGTTGGTTTCATCCCAGGAAAGCAAGGCTGGTTCAACATATACAAATTAATACATGTTAATCACCACATAAATAGAATTGAGAACAAAAATATGCTGAAAAAGCATTAGACAAAATCCAACACCCATTCCATTCATGTTAAAAACACTGCAGAAAATTGGAATAGAAGGAATGTATCTCAACATCATTAAGGCAATAGACTATAAACCCAAAGCCAACATCATATTGAATGGAGGAAAACTGCAAGAATTCCCTCTAAAATCAGGAACAAGACAAGGATGCACACTATCACCACTCCTTTTCAGTATAGTCCTTGAGACTCTTGCCACAGCAATAAGAGAAGGATATCAACCCAATTCAAATAGAAATAGGTTGTGTTTTAAAATCTAAAACTTGCCATGCATGGTGAGCATGCCTGTAATCCTAGCACTAGGGAGGCTGAGACAGGAGGATCCCAGGTTCATGGCCAGCCTCAGCTACTTGGGCCCTCTGCAACTTAGTGAGACCTTGTTTTAAAATAAAGAATAAAAATAGGGATGGGGCTGTAACCCAGAGGTAGAATGCCCCTGGGTTCCATCCCCAGTACCACTAAATAAATAATTAATAAAAAATAAAGAAATAAAATCTAAATTTTTAAGTCTGGCACAATGCTTAGTGCCCTCTCAGTAAAAATAAGATACCTGAAGAATTAAAGCTATAAGATGTTTGTTTTCTATCTGCCTTTATGTATGTTTTTATATCTAACTGAATTGTCTGCTTATGGTACCCAAAACTGGCTTTCAGAAAATAAATGAGTACTCATAAATTAAAATAATAAAAATAATAACCACAAAAAGGGATCCAAATACCTTTCAGTTCAAGTGACCTAAATTTAAAAAAAAATAAGTTAAACTAAATTTGTTAATATAAATAAGAGTAAAGGATATTATTAAAAATTATTAACAATTTCTTTTTAGGATGTGTGCCAATATGAATTGTATCTATTTGTGTTATATGTTTAAAGTATAATGACCATTTTTTATTTAAGTTTTTTCTTTTACAGGAAAAAAGATTTAAAATACTAACTATCCTTGTTTAACATCTTGATTTTCACAGATAATCTAAACAGCTATTAAAATTGATAAATTAGATAAATATAAATGACATATGCTTTTACAGACATCTATCATTTTTGTGTGTGTGGGTCTGGGGATGGAACCCAGAGGCATTCGACCTCTGAACTACACCCCCTGCCCTATTTTTATTCTTTATTTTGAAATAGGGTCTCACTGAGTTGTGGAGGGCCTTGCTAAGTAGCTGAGGCTTTCAGAGAACTGCGATCCTCCGGTCTCCTCCCGAATGCTAAGATTACAAGTGTGTGCCACCATGCTCAGCCTACAATTTATATTTTTAAAGATAGAGATCTGTAGCCGGGTGTAGTGGTGCACGGTTGTAATCCCAGCATTCGGGAGGCTGAGACCAGAGGATTGTGGTTCTCTGACAGCCTCAGCTACTTAGTGAGGCCCTCCACAACTCAGTGAGACCCTGTTTTAAAAACCAAAAAGACTAAAAAATAAGGCTGGGGATGTAGATTGAAGATACAGTACCATTGGGTTCCATCCCCAGTACTGCAAAAAAAAAAAAAAAAAAAGTATATAGATAGATGACAGATAGATAGATAGATAGATGGATGATATAGATATAGATTGTAAACCAGGCATGTTGGTGCACACTTGTAATCCTAGTACTTGGGAGGCTGAGACAGGAGGATTGTGCAGATTCAGAGCCACCTTCCCCTCAGCTACTTAGAGAGGCTCTCAGCAGCTTAGTGAGACCCTGTTTCAAATTAAATTATAAAATAGGTCTAGGAGTATAGCCCAGAGGTAGAAAGCCCCTGGGTTTCATCCCCAGTGCAACAAAAATAAAAATAAAAAATACATAAATTGTTAAAGTTAAAGTTATAATTTTAATTAAAATAATTATATAAAAAATTTTAGGCTATGTTTTAACAACTATTAAAACATAAAGTAAAAAAAGAAAAGTAATTTATCCAAATTAAAAGATTTTTATAAGAATTGCTTTTAGTATAAGAAAACTCATAATACTAGATGTCAACCACTAAGCCAAGCATGGGAAGGAGGGATGGGGAGGGAATGGGGTGGGGATCGGGTGGGGGTTGACTGGCGATGTGTGCATGTATGTCTACAAAAGTTTTTTTTGTATCCCACTATGATGTATGAATACAGTGCACCAATAAAAAATTAAAAAAAAGAAAACTCAATAAATAAAAGGAGATATTTATTGATATACAGATTTTTTTTATAATTTATTTATTTTTTTATTGGTGCACTGTATTCATACATCATAGTAGGATACATACTTTTGTAGACATACATGCACACTTTTCCCAGTCAGCCCCCACCCAATCCCCACCCCATTCTCTCCCTATCCCTCCCTCCCATGCTTGGCTTAGTAGTTGACATCTAGTATTATGGCAATTTATCTAAAATTAAAAATGATAATCTCACATAACAGTTTCATTTGTCTGATACCAAGCTTTTGATGACTTAAAGATAACATTTCAATATTTCCTTTTGCTTTCTTTCTTACCAGAGAATATTTTTTTCTATTTTTTAGGTGAAACTATCATATATTTATATATTTATTTTTCAGAAAAAAATCTATCCTAATATGGAATATGGAGTCTAGGTACCCAAAACGATCTTGAAAAAGAACAAAGCTAGAAGATATATATTTTCCAATTTCAAACCATATAAAGCTACATTAATTGAAACAGTGTAGTAATATTCTAAAGGCAGATATATAAAACATTGGAGTTAAATAAAAGCCTAGAGCTAAATTCTTCCCTATATTGTCAAGTTATTTTTGACAAGGTTTCCACGATCATTTGGTGGTGAAAATGATAATCTTTTAACTAAATATTGTTAAAAAATAATAATTACATGGAAAAGAATAAAATTGGACCCTTACCTAATCCCATATACAAATATTAACTCAAAATAGATAATAGACCTAAATATAAATCTTAAGACTATAAACTTTTAGGAGAAAATCTGGGTCATAAAACCTCACAACAATGAAATTGGCAGTGATTTCTTGGTTATGATTTCAATGGCACAGGCAACAGAGGAGTATACAGACTCCCTAAAAAATAAAAAAATAAAAATTGTATATCCAAAGACAATGTAAACAGAGTTAACAGTTACTAATAGAATGGGATAAAATATTTCCAATTGCTATATCTGAAGGTATATTAATATTCCAACTAGAAATCCTAAAAATTAACAACAATAAAGGCAAACAATACCATTTAGAGATAGGTAAAAGACTAACATAAATAATGAATCTCCACAGATAACCAATCTTAGTTGTCTGTTGGATGGAAAATCTTGTTTCTCTGGTTCTGGTGTGTGTTACCTATTTCTTCTTTTTTTTTTTTCTTTTTTTTTTATTGGTGCACTGTATTCATACATCATAGTAGGATACATACTTTTGTAGACATACATTCACACTTTTCCCAGTCAGCCCCCACCCAATCCCCACCCCATTCTCTCCCTATCCCTCCCTCCCATGCTTGGCTTAGTAGTTGACATCTAGTATTATGGCAATTTATCTAAAATTAAAAATGGTAATCTCACATAACAGTTTCATTTGTCTGATACCAAGCTTTTGATGACTTAAAGATAACATTTCAATATTTCTTTTTGCTTTCTTTCTAACCAGAGAATATTTTTTTCTATTTTTAGGTGAAACTATCATATATTTGTATATTTATTTTTCAGAAAAAAATCTATCCTAAAATGGAATATGGACTCTAGGTACCCACAACGATCTTGAAAAAGAACAAAGCTAGAAGATATATATTTTCTGATTTCAAACCATATAAAGCTACAATAATTGAAACAGTGTAGTACTATTCTAAAGGCAGATATATAAACCATTGGAGTTAAAAGCCTAGAGCTAAATTCTTCCCTATATTGTCAAGTTATTTTTGACAAGGTTTCCAAGAACATTTGGTGGTGGAAATATTAATCTTTTAACTAAATATTGTTGAAACATAATAATTACATGGAAAAGAATAAAATTGGACCCTTACCTAATCCCATATACAAATATTAACTCAAAATAGATAAAAGACCTAAATATAAATCTTAAGACTATAAACTTTTAGGAGAAAATCTGGGTCATAAAACCTCACAACATTGAAATTGGCAGTGATTTCTTGGATATGATTTCAATGGCACAGGCAACAGAAGCGTATACAAACTCCCTAAAAAATAAAAAAAAAAAATTGTTTATCCAAAGACAATGTAAACAGAGTTAACAGTTACTAAAAGAATGGGATAAAATATTTCCAATTGCTATATCTGAAGGTATATTAATATTCCAACTAGAAATCCTAAAAATTAACAACAATAAAGGCAAACAATACCCTTTAGAGATAGGTAAAAGACTAACATAAATAATGAATCTCCACAGATAACCAGTCTTAGTTGTCTGTTGGATGGAAAATCTTGTTTCTCTAGTTCTGGTGTGTGTTACCTATTTCTTCTTTGTAGTTAATCTCTTTGAGTATTTTCTCTAGCGCTGGTTTTGAAGACATAAATTCCTTCAGTTTCTGTTTGTCATGGAAGCTTCTTATTTCTCCATCTAATTTGATAGAAAGTTTTGCTGGGTAGGAAATTTTTGGCTGGAAGTTGTTTTCTTTCAGAGTTTGGAATATGTTACTCCAAGCCCTTCTGGCTCTCATGACTTGGTTTGGGAAGTCTGGAGTGATTCTAATTGGTTTGCCTCTGAATGTCACTTGGCCCTTTGTTTTTGTTGCCTTTAAGATTCTCTGCTTGGCTTCCACATTGGTCATTTTGACAATGATGTGGCGTGGGGATCCTCTTCTCCGATCCTGTCTAAAGGGAGTTCTATAAGTTTCCTGGACCTTTGTATCAACCTCTTGCTCTATGTTTGGAAAATTTTCTGCTATTACTTCTTTGAAGAGATTGTTGATCCCTTTGGTTTCACTTTCTTTTCCCTCCTCTATTCCAATTATTCTTAGGTTAGCTCTCTTAAAATGGGCCCAAATTTCTTCAATATCAGATTCCTGCTGTTGGATATTTTTTTCTAGATTAGAAACTATGCGTTCATATTTGGATTGCTCATCTTCTAAGAGTGAGATTCTGTTCTCCATGTGTTCTAATCGGTTGTTTGTGCTTTGAATTGAGGCCTTTACTTCATTAATTGCATCCTTTATCTCTTTTTGGCTCTCTCTGAGTTCTTTTCGAAGCACCTCTATTATTTCTACAGTTATTTTCCTGATTTGATCTTCTAGAAATCTCTGATTTTCTGTTTTATCGGGTTCTGATGTTGTGGGGTTGTGGGCATTAATTGCTCCAGTATTATTCCTCTTTTCCATGATTTCCGATGTTTGTGCCTTCTCTGGGTTCTTCCCTTGGGTCACTATGACTTCCCTTAAGGTGTTCTGGATCTCGAGTCAGTAGTATCTCGGACCCCACTACTCCTTTACTGGGTTTTATCACAGAGTCTCTGACCCAGAGAGTCGATAGAGGCTGCTTTAGACTGTGGGGGGTGCCAGGTTGCAAGTTCTCCTATGGTGTGATATCTCTGCCACCTCCCCTCCCCCACAGGGTCAAGTCCCAGGGAGTACAGTACTGGGATTTCTCCTCTGTGGCCCGCAATTTGACTCACTGTTCTTGAGTACGCAGATGTAGCTGTACTGGCCTCGCTGAATTCGCTGCTGCTGCCGCCGGTGGCATTATGGTGCCGCTGCTACGCCCTCGGCTATGGGGCTGGCGTTTTTCTTCTTGATTTTGATTTCTACTCTGAATCCCTGCAGCGTGTGCTGAGCTCGGCCACTGGGAGCTTTAGATGCTCTCTGCGCGGAGAAATCCCGCCTAGCTGTTCCACAGTGGCTCACCTCGGCTTGCTGTAGCCGTCCTGTGAATTCGCCGGTGCCTCCGGCAGTATGGCGCTGCTGCCGCGTCTGCAGCGTCCTCGGGCGCGAGGCCGGTGTATCTCCTCTGTGGCTCTGTTCTCAGTCCGCTTTCTCTCTGGAGCCTGGTGATTTTTTGTTTCACTGGTGATGGTGTTTTCTGGCTATGAAAGGCGCTGATTTTGTGGTAATGGAGATTTGTTGTTAGCGGGGCTCTTAAGCCCTGCTTTTCTCGGTCGCCATCTTCCCGGAAGTCTCGATATACAGATATTTTAGTAAGGAAGTTAAAAGAAAAAAATGCTTTTAGATGGGAAAATATTCCACATGGCAGAATTCTTTTAGTTATTCCATAATGAAAGAGAAAGATGAGAATAAAATTCAGAAGGTTAAGCAAGTTACAGAGAGCTTACGGAAGTCAGAAATTAATTGCAAAAGATAAAGACTTTAACATTTTTACATGTGTAATAAGATTGGTTAAAACCAAAAAATATATTCAAAAGGCTTTATAAAAATCACATCTAATGCTTTCATTCTATATTTAAAACAATTAGGCTTTCTTGAGCTGTTCCTCTGTTCTTGATAAATTTTTACAAAATATTAGCCTAAAAGCAAAGATTTTTCTTTCACATTTTATTAAGGAAGTTTCCTTAAAACGACAGGATTTCTTCTTACTCTAGGCAACAATTTACTAAGTCCTCCCTTAAAAATAAATCTTACATCTTTATCAAAGGTAATCTCTTGGTTAGACCTCTGGTCACTGCAATTAATTAATTGATTGATTGATTAATTAATTGCAAAACTGAGGATTGGACCCAGGGGCATTCTACCTCCGAGCTACACTCCAGCCCTATTTCTTATTCTTTATTTTGAAATAGGGTCTCATTAAGTTGCAGAGGGCCTCACTAAGTAGCTGAAGCTGGTCACAAACTTGGAATCCAAGCATGTGTCACCAAGGCCAGCTGGTCACTTCATTTTAGCAAAATCAGAAAATCAGAGGTTAAAGGTATGTGTTTTACAGCCTGTTAAAATGTTACAGGTTAAAAAAAATCCCAAAGTTATTTCCTTGTCTGTCTGCTTGGTAGATATTGAAACAAAAATCACAATTAAGAAATACAAGAAATTTATTAACTGCCCTTTTTATGTTTCAGCTCACTGATCCTGTGTTGTTTCTTTGTCCCTTTTTCACAGGGGAGGGGACCTAAGTAAGCCAAAATCTACCTGTAAAATTTCTGTCTGTTCCAGCTGATCCTACACCTAACAAAAATAAATAAGCAACTATTACATTGGGGTTACTATAGATTTGATATCCTCTATATACATAACTATGAATGTGCTGTACATCTAAGGTTTATCTAAATGTTTCATTAAAACTTATAACATTAAATATATGAGTTTTATATTTAGGGTAACCAATAAGTGATCTCTTCATGCAATGTATTATATTTGGTACTTAATACCATTAAAATATCCTTGTCATTTAAAAACCTGTTTTACTTCTGTTTTGTTTTGACTAAATGCCATCAGCTAATAATCCTGTTTTTAATAATGAACACTGTTCTCTAAACTTATTAAAGGTCTAAAGCTATTCTTTAAATTTTTTTGTCAATGCTGACATAAAGCTATGATTATAGTTATTTTACTAAGCAGGAAATTCTGACCTCACTCCAATAATAAGGGTTATTAATATAACACAATTGTGATGGTAATTATTAATTTTTAATAAGTTAACTATAATTTATTTTTCCTAAGTATCTTCTAATACACTAAGCTTGGGAGGAACAGTTTGCCAAGCTCATGTCCTCTAACAAAAGTTGTTATTATTATTATTATTATTATTATTATTATTATTATTAATATATTTTTAAGATTTATATTTTTGTTTAATTAATTGTATTTTGATCATTTTTAAACAAAGATAACTAAAAGTGCTTAAATGTTTGGCATTTCAAATCAGGCCACTCTAAGATTGGGTATTAATAATAATTATATATAAGAATAAATTTAAAGAAAACATTTTGTTCATATCATCAGATATTATGAAAACTATTATACAAATTAGATTTGTTTCTGTTCCTAACAGTTTTACATTATCATTATATATCCTTATAATTGTCATCTGTTAACATTACAGATATACAACTTCTAACATAATAACCTAAATAATGCTTTATCAGCCATTACTTAAAAACAAACTATATTATTAACTTTAATTCAAAAATTTCTTTTAAAACAAAGAAGGAGGAATATGGATTTTCACTTTCCCTAAGGATTATCTTATTACTCTTAATTTTTTTTGATTGATGATGATTCTTCTATAGCATCTCAGAAACATGCAGTGGAAACTTACTCTCCAACTCAGCCTGTTCCTCAGGTCTTCTGAAAGGATCCCTTGGATGGAAAATTGAAAGATCCCTCTCTCCATTAATGATTCTTGGCATGTTTGTATAAAAAATAAAGATTTTGTGTTTGAACTTTAGGTAAAAATGCCAGGCCATATCAAACTGGAAACTCCGGAGATGACCAAAGGAGTCAAAAGGCTAAAGTTAACCCCCTTGGGAACAGCAGTCACTCAAGCAACAATTCAAGGACAAGGCTACCACCCAAAGGGTGGGTCCAAATTTGGATAGATTGGGTTAATCACAAGCTAGAACTCCAGGAACCACTATTTAAACAATACTGTATATGTGCCAAAACTGCTTCTTAGCACAGGAGATAGTTCTCAATATGGGTATAACTTTATAGAAATATCTAGATGGGTTTCTTTGTGTGTTTCATGAAATATTACAGAATGTTTTAGACCTAGAAAAAAGACTTAGCTTGTCAATGTAACTAAAAAGGGAAATCAGAAGGTACAATTTTCTTTCTTACTAATTTCAATTCTGTTGTCTGGCAACAGGTTAATGCCACACAATTAACTACTAGGCCTTTGTGTGCCCAGAAGAGACAGTGGGATCCATCAGATGAATTGTTAAGATGGTCAGAGAGTGTAATAGCACATCCCCAAAAGATGACTATAGCAAGGAAAGAGGTTATTGGTTTGGGGCCCCACGGGAGAACTTCTAGATGGTTTTAATCGAGATGTAGGTCTATATTACTAAATTACACTAAAATAGTATGTACCCTATAACAATATCAATTGAGATAATGTCATTGGCATTATGACTTCAATAAGATCTGTTACAGCATGAATACCAGTTACGCTTAAAAAAACTCTGATAGGAATGCCGGGCATGGTGGCCCACACTTGTAATCCTCACGCTTGGGAGGCAGAGACAGGAGGATTGCGCAGGTTCGAAGTCAGCCTCGCTGGCTTAAGAGACCCTGTTTCCAGATAAAAATAATATAAAATAGGTCTGGGAATGTAGCCTGCAGGTAGAAGGGTTTCCAGGAACCCCAGTACCACCAAAAAAAAAAAAAAAAAAAAAAACCACTCTGATAGGAGATGCTCTCAGCAGAAACTGTTATCCACACTAAGGAAAAGAAAAAAGAGACTGATTATTGGGAGGTGACTGGCCAAAATAGAATCCCTGCCTCCACCTGTGCTACTGCCATAGCACTTTGCCTTTTCAATTCAAAACACCAAATGTTCACAGATCTTTCTTTCTTCCTTTCCTTTTTTTTTGGGGGGGGGGGCAATACTGGGAGTGGAAGCCAGGGACTACCTCTGAGCTATACCACCAGCCCTATCTTCTATTCTTTATTTTGAAACAAGGTTTCACTAAGTTTCAGAGGGCCTCACTAAGTACCTGAGACTAGCCATGAACATGTGTCCCTCCTGTCTCTGCCTCCCAAGTACTGGGATTATAAGTGTGTGCTAACACACTTAGCTCTTTACAGGACTTTCAAAAGAAGTATCCCATAACAGGGATTCACATCAACCAAAATATTTTTTTAACTGGACAGTTAAAAGGCTCTGTGATTTAGACTAGAAATAATTGCTGGACTTGAAATGGTCACAATGTTTACAAATGCCATTTTAACATATTAATTTGCTAGATGTTTTTTATAGTGTTTCATTAGACTTACTAAAATTTCAGTCTTACCATGCCTAATACTAAACTCCAACCTTTACCAGCACTAAATTTTGAGAAAGCCTGGCAAATGGTATTTCTGGTCTTAACTCTTTTAAGTATTTTTTTTTTTGCTCATGTATGGAGGCTGCTTAATTTGAATATTTTGGTTATAATATTACTTTTATTATTCGTTGTACATTCTGTAGAAACAATTGAAACCATCAACCAGATGGAAACAATTGATGTTTACCAAACTCAAAATTCTAAAACATATTTTTGGCCTTTTTAAAAACTAAAGGGATGAGATAGATGTTGGGAGCCATTTTAGCCCAACCATTGAGGTTACCATTTCAGACCAGCTTAGCTGTGTATATGGTACATGCTATTGGAAATTACCTGCAAGCAGACAAACTTCCTTGGACTGGATGGGATGGGAAGGTGGACTTTGAGGACTTCCTATTCTCCCTGAGATGTTTACTTTGCTCCTCCCTAAACTTAGCTTGTGATTGCCACTCCCTAAACCTGGCCTCTGATTGCCTTTCCCTAGACCTAGCTCATGACTGCCTTTCCCTGAAACTTAACTTGTAATTCTAAACTTAACTCTGACCTCCTTGCCGTTTGCTTTGTTTAAACCCTCAATAAAAAGGATGCTGGTTACAGAAATCCAGGAGAATTGTCATCTATCTCCTCCCCAACCTCCCAAATAGTAAATATAATTCTCTCAAAGTTATTATATCTGACTCTGTGTCATCTTCATTGTCAGGAAGCTGCCTAGAAAAGTGACCTTCTGTGGTAGGACTATGGAGCAATCAGCATTCAACAGAGCCCATGATATCTGTTTCTAAATAAAAAGGGCTAGGAGTGTAGCTTGGAGATAAAATGCCTAGTAACAACAGCAACAACAACAAGTACTAGTTCAATCCCCAGTACTAAGAAAAGAAAAGAAGAAAAAGTACTGGTCACCTTCTCAAGTCCTGGGCAGCTAGGTGGGCAGGTTAGACCTGAGGGTCCAGAGGAGCCCAGGAAAAACTGAACATTGGGTGAGGGAATGCTGGGCACTTCTCCCAGGGCTCAATGCAAGAGGAGTTTGCAGGCTGTGTGACCTGAGGAAAGGTGAGTGATTGGTTTCTGCAAAGAGGCTGAGGTGGGTTCTAATGCTCGTGGATCATCAGACAGGTTCAATCAGGAAGTAGCAAGGCTGCTATGGATGCAGCTTTCCAGCCCTTAGGCTCCATGCTTGTGTCTTGGGGAGCCCCTGAGAATGGAAGTCATATGATGAAGGTGTTTGGGGAGGGTGAGAGAGGCTATAGCAAAATGGGAGCCTCCAACTGGGCCTTGCAGATACCCCTGTTGTGCTGGCTGCCTGTGTGCAGCTTCCTGATGGCAAGCACATTTGTTGTGAATGAGCAGCCAGTTGCTCTGCCATGGGGACTTGAGCACCCCTGCTGTCCTGAGACTATTTCAGACATAATTTATTTGCTCTATAAAGAGTATTTAAGCTGGGCTCAGTGACACATGTAATACCAATACTTGGGAGGCTGAGACAGGAGGATCACAGGTTTGCTGTCAGCCTCAGCAATTTAGTGAGACTCTGTCTCAAAATAAAAAATAAAAAGGCCTGGGAGTGTAGTTTAGAGGTATAGCACCCCTGGGTTCAGTCTCCAGTATCCCCCAACCTTCATGCACAAAAGTCTTTAATATGAAATTCGGGAATGGGCAGATGATAGTCACCCAACCTAAGCCAGAGAAGTTTACATGGTCCTCACCATGCCCCCAATAAGTGTATATTCATTTGATATTTCCAGGGTGACCTGAGCTGTTCTGAGAATCATGTGGGGAGAGGGGAACTCTGGACTAAAAGCACATCATTAGACACATGACCCACCTTTTTATAAAGATTAGCTTTCTCTGGCCTGGTGGTGCATACCTGTAACTCTAGTACTTGGAAGGCCCAGATAGAATTGCAGGTTTGAGGCCAGTCTTGGTAATTTAGGGAGATCCTGTTTTAAAAAACAAAACAAAACAATAAACCTCAGAGGTAGAATACCCCTAGGTTCAATAGTAACAAAAAAGAAAAAGATTAGCTTCGAACTATAGCAAAGGGAGCCAGATATGGTACACACTTCTGTAATCTCAATACTTGGGAGGCTGAGACAAGGAGGATCGCAGGTTTGAGATTAGCCTTGGCAATTTAGGAAGAACTTGTTTTCAAATAAAAAGTAAAATAGGCCGGGGGAGGTAGAACTCCACTGGAGTACCACAAAATCCCCAGTACCACAAAAGAAAAGAAAAAAAAAAAAGAAAAAGAACTAAGTTAATAATTGAAAATAGAATTTGAGATCTTGGTCCTTTATTCAGTGATGTCAATAAAGGCACATTTGTCCCTGAAATTTTCATGACCGATCTGTCCATCGTGAAATTTCAGGCTAGGTTTTGGGGTACATTATAAAAATGACCTTGACCTTTTGGGGTCAGTGATCTGTCTGAGTCAGACATAGGTAACGATTATTCTTGGCCATTTCTGTAATGTTGAAATTGAGTTGGGGGTCTCGAAGGAGGCAAACACCAGCCAAGTAATTAAAGGCCTCTTTAACAACTGGCACCTTTGGGTGAGGTCTACCGACCGTGGAGGAAGGGACCAATGACCAAACAGCAGAGTCACACTGTTAGCAGAGTCACGGTAGGCAGAGTCACACCACAGAGAGGAAGTAAGGGTATTTATGTTGCCAGGTCTTGGGGTGGGGCTAGTGGCCAATCCTCTTGTGCCACCTGGAGTCTCACGGCATCTGGAGTCTGCCTCAAGATGTCTCGTGATACCTGGAGCCTCATGATACCTGGAGTCTCGTAAAATCTGTGATTCTGGCTTCTGGGGGTCCACCTCCTATACCTGCTGCAATGTCCCATGGGGGAAGGGAGGAACCTGACCTATCACACCGGCCTTTTGGTGATATTGGACAACGACTGGGTCAATAACTACTTCCTGCTGTCAGGGGGCATCATAGGGGGCCCTCTGGCCAGGAGAGGTTGGGTCATTCAGAAGTGGGCAGGTGGGAGTATGGCTGCAGCAGGAGTTGATTGGAGGTTACCCTGGACAGCTCAGTAATGCACGTTTGAATGAACTTTAGCAGACGAGGGGCTACTAAAAGAAAAGGCAAATCACGAAAAGGCAAATCATGAGAATGGGTTCTAGGAGGGGGAGGAGCCCAGCAGCTACTGGCCCTTAGGACCCTTCCAGATATGAGGCAGACTGTCAATATCATGTTTTTAGATTCTCACTTAACCTGGTCATAATTTAGACATTTTCCTCCATTAGACCAGATTCATAATAGCAGCATTTTTCCATGAGAAAGAGATATACACCACTCTTTTTAAGAGTTAGTAAGTATGGGTCAGTCTGGTCAAATGGAAAACATGCTATTGGGTCAGGAGTATCAGTAACAGATTTTAGAGAGTTTAATACTTATGGCTGTCTGGCACCCAGACACATGGCACATCACCTTGTGATCAGTCCAATGTTTTATGGAGAGGAGGCAAATAGGTCACATGCATGGTGAATTTCCAGACATAAACAAGTAGGCCTGCTTTCCTGATGACTGCGGTCGATATAGGATGTGGAGCTTCCAAGAAATGCCAAGGGCTTGTGCCATCTGTTGAGTAACCTTATAAATAAAAGCTGGTACATTATCAGACTGTAAGGAATTAGGGAGTCCAAGCCGAGGGATGATGTCTGAGAATAGAGCATTGGCCACCAGGCTGTTTGTCTCGTCCTTTGAGGGGAAAGCCTCTACCCAACCTGTGTCGAGCATGGTAAGAAGATATTTTAGTTTTTTGTGAGAAGGCATATGGGTGAAATCAGTTTTCCAGTCCTGTCCTGGCAAATGTCCTCTTATTTGGTGGGTAGGAAAAGAGGCATAGGCCTCCTTGGGGAGAAATAGCAGCACAAGTAGAGCAGGAGGCACTGACTTTACTAATCAGCTGTTGCAGGAGGAGAGAATAAAACAAGGGTTTTGGAAAATGTTTAAGTGCCATACATATATTTAAGCCCAATGTGCAGGGAATTATGTATTGGGTTAACAACCGCTTCAGTCTGAGCCTCAAGTAAAGCAATTTTGTCCTGTAAAAGAGGGCCTGGAGTGCGTCGCCAGGAGGGCTTACCATCAATCCCCTGTACCTGAATTGGAAAAGGAAAACTAGAACCTGAAAAGGATAGGACTGAGTAGGCAACCAAAAAGGAGATTGACTTACCTGCTACCTTGAAAGTTACCCTGGACTCGGCAAGGATGATCAAGGTTGAAGAGTACAGGAGCCGTCAGTCTTCAGCCAGGCTGAATAGGGCCAGTGGAGGGGCCTGGTCTGGAAGGGTGGTCCTCCTGTGTGGATACACCTGGAGCTCACCACTTTTCCAAGAGCACTGTTCTAATGTCCCTTCTGGCCACACACCGGGCATGGTCTGATTGGTGGGCGTGGCCTTGCTGCACTTGAAGCAGGCTCCTGGAGGTAGTTGTTGTTGTTGTTCTCCACCCATAGGTGGCGCTCCAGAGGGCTGAGCCACCACCACTGGCCACAGGGCAGTTACCAGGGATCTGCCTTTGGGCGAAGTTGGAGTGTACACTCCATTTCAGCCTGTTCCTCTCAGGAATTAAAGACTTTAAATGCCATGTTCACCAAATCGGGGGCCAATCACCCAAGGAAATGGGTTGCCAACACCACAGATTCTGCCTCAGTAGATGAATCTAAGCAGGTAGAGAGGGTAAAAGCCTCCTGAAGCCAATTAAGAAAAACGACTGGGTTTTCATCTGGACCTTGGGTGATTTCCTAAAGTTTATCATACTTAGCTGCCTTATAGGAAACATGCCATTGAGAAGGCATAATATCATATGGTCTCTCCTTTTTAATATCTCACCCCCACCATTTGGGGCTGGCTGATAATCCCAGTGGGGATCTTCAGAAGGTACCGCAGCTGCTCCCATAGGTAGTTAAGTTAGCCTGGTTGGCCCATTCTCGGGCAGTCTTTATAATATGATCCCATTTATTTGGAGTTAAGGCAGAGGTTAAAATAACATGAAGATCTTGCCATGTGAGATCATACACTTGCACAATGTATTGGAATTTTTTTAATTTAAAAGTTGCAGCCGGGCGTGGTGGTGCACGCTTGTAATCCCGCGCTTGGGAGGCTCAGACAGGAGGATCGCACGGGTTCAAAGCCAGCCTCAGCTACTTAGTGAGGCTTTCAGCTACTTAGTGAGGCTTTCAGCAACTTAATGAGACCCTGTTTTCAAATAAAATATATAATAGATCTGGGAGTATAGCCCAGAGGTAGAAAGCCTCTGGGTTTCACCCCCAGTACCACACAAAAAAAATTTTTTTTTTTAAAGTTGCAAACTGAGTGTGTTACTTACCTCGACTCAGCTTATAGGGGACGGTAACCTGGACCTGGTTTCTGTTCCTTTCGCCTCCACATCCTAACCTATATCCACCATGTGTGAGTGCATCTCCATCCACGTTGGCCAGGCTGGTGTTCAGATTGGCAATGCCTGCTGGGAGCTCTACTACCTAGAACATGGCATCCAGCCTGATGGCCAGATGCCAAGTGACAAGACGATCGGGGGAGGAGACGACTCCTTTAACACCTTCAGTGAGAAGGGCACTGGCAAGCACGTGCCCAGGGCAGTGTTTGTAGACTTGGAACCTATGGTAATTGATTAAGTCCACACTGGTACCTATCGTCAGCTCTTCTACCCTGAGCAACTTATCACAGGCAAAGAAGATGCTGCTAATAACTATGCCCGGGGCCACTACACCTTTGCAAGGAGATCACTGACCTCGTCTTGGACCGAATTCACAAAGTGGCTGACCAGTGCACAGGTCTTCAGGGCTTCCTGGTTTTCCACAGCTTTGGCGGGGGAACCGGTTCTGGGTTCACCTCCCTGCTGATGGAATGGCTCTCTGTTGATTATGGCAAGAAGTCCAAACTGGAGTTCTCCATCTACCCAAACCCCCAGGTTTCCATATCTGTAGTGGAGCCCTACAGCTCCATCCTCACCACCCACACCACCCTGGAGCACTCTGATTGTGCCTTCATGGTAGATAATGAGGCCATCTATGATATCTGTTACAGAAACCTCGACAAGGAGCACCCAAACTACACTAACCTGAGCCACCTTATTAGCCAGATTGTGTCCTCTATCACTGCTTCCCTCAGATTTGATGAAGCCCTGAATGTTGATCTAACAGAATTCCAGACCAACCTGGTGCCCTATCCCCACATCAACTTCCCTCTGGCCACATATGCCCCTGTCATCTCTGCTGAGAAAGCCTACCATGAACAGCTTTCTGTAGCAGAGATCACCAATGCCTGCTTTGAGCCAGCCAACCAGATGGTGAAATGTGACCCGCGCCATGGTAAATAAATGGCTTACTGCCTGTTGTGCCGTGGTGATGTGGTTCCCAAAGATGTCAATGCTGCCATTGCCACCATCAAGACCAAACGCAGCATCCAGTTTGTGAATTGGTGCCTCACTGGCTTCAAGGTTGGCATTAACTACCAGCCTCCCACTGTGGTACCCGGTGGAGCAGCAAGCTGTGTGCATGCTGAGCAACACCACAGCCATTGCTGAGGCCTGGGCTCGCCTAGACCACAAGTTTGACCTGATGTATGCCAAGCGTGCCTTTGTTCACTGGTACGTGGGTGAGGGGATGGAGGAAGGAGAGTTTTCTGAGGCCCATGAGGACATGGCTGCCCTAGAGAAAGATTATGAGGAGGTTGGTGTGGATTCTGTTGAAGGAGAGGGTGAGGAGGAAGGAGAGGAGTATTAATTGTTATAATGCTGGATCTTTTATTTCCAGAGTTCAGCTTCAAAGTTAGCTGACAGTGTTATATCCTCTTTGCTCAATTATGACCATGTGTGTAAGATTTCTCCATCATGTCTCAAAGTAAAGGCTTTAAGGGAAAAAATAAAAATAAAAATAAAAGTTGCAAACTGGGCATGGTGGCAAACACTAGTAAACCCAGCATTCAGGAGGCTGAGACAGGAGGATCACAGTTCACGGACAGCCTCAGCTACTTAGTGAGGCCCTCTGCAACTCAGTGAGACCTGTTTCAAAATAAAGAATAAAAAAAAAATTGGGCAGGGGTTGTAGCTTGGAGGTCAAATGCCTCTGGGTTTCATCTCCAGCCCTGCAATAAATAAATTAATTAAATAAAAGTTGCAATTTATTTCTTTTTTAATTTTATTTATATGTGGAACATATTGAAAATGGTGTACATTTAGACTGTGTTTGCTGCCCTCCCCCAGTTCTCCTTCCACCCCATCCCAACAAGGAATGTCCAGGTTAACCATGCTATTTTTTTTTTTTTTTTTTTTTTTTGGTGATACTGGGGTTCCTGGAAACCCTTCTACCTCCGGGCTACATTCCCAGACCTATTTTTATACGTTTCTTATTTGGAAACGGGGTCTCTTAAGCCAGCGCGCTGTCTTCGAACCTGCGCGATCCTCCTGTCTCCGCCTCCCAAGAGCAGGGATTACAAGCGTGCGCCACCACGCCTGGCACTGTGTTATATTTTTAATAAAACCGGAAGGATTGGCAGAAAAAGAACCCAGTTTTATTTTAATATGAGCAAAGTCTGGGAGGGAAAAAGGGACATATGGACACGGACTATGCTTTCTGTGCCTGCCACCTCAAGGAGCAGGGCCAAGAGAGAAGGTGGGTCCTTGGGGTGGGTTCAGTAACTTACAGAGGAAGGTGAGGGGGAGGTAAGGGTTGGTCCCTTAAGGGAGGACAGTGTGGGGGGGAGTGGGTTAGAGTGAGAAGCCATCCTAGGGTAGTTTGGTGGTGGGGGGTGAGAAGAGATCCTGGGGATCAAGGTCCTCAGAAAGCAGTGTCTGGTCTGCAACCCAGCAAGGTCACAAGCTGGTGACCACATGCCGCCACAATGGGGAAACCAAGATGGCGACCTTGTGATGTCACCAGGTCTCAATTGCACCATCACAAAATGGCAGCTGATGGGGGAGAGCAGTCAGAGGGATGAGAGTTCAGGAAAGAGAAGGCCTGAACATAAAGGACTTCTAATCATTTACCAGACCACTTACAAAAGTTGTTGTAACTTTGAGTATTAAAATCCAGAGTTCTGTTTTCGGGTCACTGTGACCCATTATTTTGGAATTCTGTCTTCCCATGTCTGGTCTGCAGGCGAGAACATAAAACAGGAAACAAGCGTCTCTGATTATCCTGATCAATGTCCGGGAATAGAGGTCATGGATGAGAGAGAAGTCTTTATTCCCTTCTCAAGACCAGTGGATGACCTGGTCGTCCAGAGGCAATTCTGATGCAGTGCGCATTGCGATAACAGAGAAGCCAGAGGCAAGAAGCCCAAAGGCAAGAAGCCAGGACCTGCTGATCAGAGGAAAGGAAGGAACTTACCCTGTCTGAAAGTGGAAGCTATCAGTCCAATTAAGAGTCAGAGAGTCCAGGTTCCCGGGAGTAAAGAGGAGGGCTCCCAAGGGGAGTCATGGGGCTCATGGAGAGGTATAAAAAAAAAGAGAGAGCGAGAGAAATTGGAAAAAAAAAGTCTTCTCAGGTTCGGAGGGTTTCAGCATCAGATGTAATGTTGAAATTGAGTTGGGGGTTGCAAAGGAGGCAAAAAACAGCCAAGTTATTAAAGGCCTCTTTAGTCAACCGGCACCTTTGGGCAAGGTCTGCCAAGTGTGGGGGAAGGGACCGATGACCAAGCAGCAGAGTCACGGTCAGCAGAGACACTGTAGACAGAGTCACACTGCAGAAAGGGAGTGAGGGTATTTATGTAGCCGGGTCTTGGGATGGGGCTAGTGGCCGGTCCTCTGATGCCATCTGGAGTCTCACGGCATCTGGAGTCTGCCCCAAGATGTCTGGAGTCTCGTGATATCTGGAGTCTCACAACATCTCTGCTTCTGGCTTCTGGGGTTCCACCTCCTGTCCCTGCTGCAGAGTCCTGTGGGGGAAGGAAGGTACCTGACCTATCAATTTCTCTTTATGATATAAATTTTATTTTATTTGGGTGCTGGAGACTGAACCCAGAGGCATTATACCTCCAAGCTACACCCCCATTCCAATTTTATTTTTTGTTTGGAAACAAGGTTTCACTAGGTTGCTGAGAGCCTCGCTAAGTTGCTGAGGCTGGCTTTGAACTTGCAACCCTCCTGTCTCAGCCTCCCACATACTGGGATAACATGTGTGAACCACCACGTCCAGCTTATTTGTTTATTTAATTTATTCATTTGTATAGGAGATTGGACCCAGGGGCATTCTACCTCCTAGCCAGTCATTTATTTATTTATTTATTTATTTATTTATTTATATTTTTTGTCATTTTATTTAATTTTTAAAAAAAATTTATTGGTGCATTGTATTCATATATCATAATGGGGTGAAAAACTTGTGTGGACAATCCTTTATTTTGAAATAGGGTTTTGGTAAGTTACTATATGATGGCCTTGAACCTGTTATCCTTCTGTCTCAGCCTCCCAAGGACTGGGATTACAGGTGTGTACCACCATGCTCAGCTTCTGATACACTTTAATCATATGTAACATCTGAAGTTAACATGAATATGTTGGTCTAATTCTGTGAACGCATCTATCCAGAAATTAGCATTTCAAAATAATGGAAATCTTCTCTTGAAACAAGTGGGGGAAAAAAGAGAAGGAACAGAGCCGGCACTCTGGAGTCCTTTATTCCAAGGCAGCTCTTGCTGATCTAGAGGCTGCACAGAGAGGGCCAGACTGCCACTCAGGGAGGAGTTAACAGGATAGCAGGTTCAAGGCTAGCTTCAGCAACTTAGTTTCAAAATAAAAAAAATAAAATAAAATAGGGCTGGAGGTATAGTTCAAGGTAGAATTCCCCCTGAGTTCAATCCCCAGTTAAACAAACCAAACCTAAACAAAACTTGGCTCAAGACCAGACATTTTGTGCACAAACCAGAGGAAATTAAAAGCAGGTGCAGGAAATGAGAAACTCTGCTGTCCAGGGATGGCCAGAGGCTGTGATTCCTCTTGGGAAGTCCACCTGCCAGGTGGGTGCTGGCGCTGCTCCCTGTGGGAATCCCGGTGCAGGGGAGGCCAGAAGTGGAACAGGCTCTGCTCAACCACAAGACATCCTGTCCAGGTCCACGTCCATGCAAGAGCAAACACTTGGTACATTTATGGGTGCTCTTATTGTGGTTGACAAAGTGTCCCCTTGGGAAGTAAAGCCACTGGCTGCTGAAGCACGAAGCATGATTATTAATAGGTGGCCAGCAGGAGTATACCCTGGAAAACAGGCAGAGTAAGTAAAACAGGACCTGCTGCATTTGCACGGAGCAGGGCCGTCTGTAGCTATAGGAGGAGAAAAGGAGGATTTGGATTTGGAGGCTTTGAAGACGGGAAGGTACTCAGGCACTTTGCTAAGGTTCTTTGCAGTATCTTCATGGACAAGGCTTAGGGTTAGAGGGTCAGATGGCACAATTTGTTTATCTATTTATTTGTTTGTTTGTGATACTGGGGATTGAACCCAGAGGCATTCTATCTCCGAGCTACATCCCCAGCCCAATTTTATTTCTTATTTGGAAACAAGGCCTCTCTAGGTTGATAAGAGTCTCACTACTTGCTAAGGCTGGCCACGAACCTGAGATCCTTCTGTCCTATCTCAGCCTCCCACCTGGGATTACAGGTGTGTACTACCATGCCCTGCTGAGATGGTGCAACTTAAATCAGCCCTGCAAAGGTGGCAGAGAATAGCTTCAAGTGTCCAGCATGTAAGATACACTCCTGGAACTTCGTGAAACCAGTTGTCTAATGTCTAATGCCAACAATTCATCCCCAAACCTTCTTAGAGTGGAACATGGTAGCACAAGCCTGTAATCCCAGTACTTGGGAGGCTGAGACAGGAGAATCACAGGTTCAAGGCCAGCCTCAGCAACTTAGTGAGACCCTCCACAACTTAGTAAGACTCTATTTTATTTTTTCAGAAACTCTGTTTTAAAATAAAAAAGAGCAGGGTAGGTGAAGCACGGTTGTAATCTCATTACTTGGGAGACTGAGATAGGACTGCAGGTTAGAGGCCAGCCTCAGCAACTTATCAAGACCTTGTTTCAAAATACAAAATAGAAAGGACTAGTATAGCTTAGAGGAAGAATGCCCTTGGGTTCTATCCTCTGCACAATAAGAGGAAGGGAGAGAGAGAGAAAGAGAGAGAGAGAGAGAGAGAGAGAGAGAGAGAGAGAGAGAGAGAGAGAGAGAAACAAGGCAAGGCCTGGCTTATCCATTCACCTTTGTTTTCGTTTTTCTCCCTTTTAGCATTGCCCAATGAAACACAAGGTGCCCTGTTGGAGTTTAAGTCGAGATAAACAATGACTAATTTTTTAGTATGTCTCCAACATTGCACAGGACACACTTACATTAAAAATTATATGTTGCTTAACTGAAATGCAGATTTAACTGGACGCCCAGTATGTTTATTTGCTGGCTCTGTCCACCTTCCTCCACCACATGCCTGAGGTGTGAGTCTTCCACTGCCCATCATCCACACACACATCTGGAGACATTGCCTAAGATATGCTGCTCCGCTTGTTGCTAAGAAAATAAATACATTCACATGTTCTTAAGAGCTCATGAGAGTTGGATTAGCTTTAGACTGTCACTTTGAAAGAGTGTGGGGGATGTTTTTTTGTTTGTTTTGTTTTGTGGAAATAGGGATTGAACCCAGGGGCATTCTACCTCCAAGCCATATCCCCAACCCTATTTTTTTATTTTTTATTTTGAAACAGGGTCTCATTAAGTTGCAAAGTACCTCCCTAAGTAGCTGAGGCTGACTGCAAACCTGCATATCTCCTGTCTGGGATTACAAGAGTGTGACACCACACCCAGCTTGGTTTGTGTTTTAAATCAACTATTACTCTGGACAGAAAATTCTTTTTTTTTTTTAAATTTGTTTATTTTTATTGGTGCACTGTATTCATACATCATAGTAGGATACATACTTTTGTAGACATACATTCACACTTTTCCCAGTCAGCCCCCACCCAATCCCCACCCCATTCTCTCCCTATCCCTCCCTCCCATGCTTGGCTTAGTAGTTGACATCTAGTATTATGGCAATTTATCTAAAATTAAAAATGATAATCTCACATAACAGTTTCATTTGTCTGATACCAAGCTTTTGATGACTTAAAGATAACATTTCAATATTTCTTTTTGCTTTCTTTCTTACCAGAGAATATTTTTTTTCTATTTTTAGGTGAAACTATCATATATTTATATATTTATTTTTCAGAAAAAAATCTATCCTAATATGGAATATGGACTCTAGGTACCCAAAACGATCTTGAAAAAGAACAAAGCTAGGAGATATATATTTTCTGATTTCAAACCATATAAAGCTACAATAATTGAAACAGTGTAGTACTATTCTAAAGGCAGATATATAAACCATGGAAGTTAAATAAAAGCCTAGAGCTAAATTCTTCCCTATATTGTCAAGTTATTTTTGACAAGGTTTCCACGAACATTTGGTGGTGGAAATAATAATCTTTTAACTAAATATTGTTAAAAAATAATAATTACATGGAAAAGAATAAAATTGGACCCTTACCTAATCCCATATACAAATATTAACTCAAAATAGATAATAGACCTAAATATAAATCTTAAGACTATAAACTTTTAGGAGAAAATCTGGGTCATAAAACCTCACAACATTGAAATTGGCAGTGATTTCTTGGTTATGATTTCAAAGGCACAGGCAACAGAGGAGTATACAAACTCCCTAAAAAAAAAATTGTATATCCAAAGACAATGTACACAGAGTTAACAGTTACTAATAGAATGGGATAAAATATTTCCAAATGCTATATCTGAAGGTGTATTAATATTCCAACTAGGAATCCTAAAAATTAACAACAATAAAGGCAAACAATACCCTTTAGAGATAGGTAAAAGACTAACATAAATAATGAATCTCCACAGATAACCAATCTTAGTTGTTTGTTGGATGGAAAATCTTGTTTCTCTAGTTCTGGAGTGTGTTACCTATTTCTTCTTTGTAGTTAATCTCTTTGAGTATTTTCTCTAGTGCTGGTTTTGAAGACATAAATTCCTTCAGTTTCTGTTTGTCATGGAAGCTTCTTATTTCTCCTTCTAATTTGATAGAAAGTTTTGCTGGGTAGGAAATTTTTGGCTGGAAGTTGTTTTCTTTCAGAGTTTGGAATATGTTACTCCAAGCCCTTCTGGCTCTCATAACTTGGTTTGGGAAGTCTGGAGTGATTCTAATTGGTTTGTCTCTGAATGTCACTTGGCCCTTTGCTTTTGTTGCCTTTAAGATTCTCTGCTTGGCTTCCACATTGGTCATTTTGACAATGATGTGGCGTGGGGATCCTCTTCTCCGATCCTGTCTAAAGGGAGTTCTATAAGTTTCCTGGACCTGTGTATCGACCTCTTGCTCTATGTCTGGAAAATTTTCTGCTATTACTTCCTTGAAGAGATTGTTGATCCCTTTGGTATCACTTTCTTTTCCCTCCTCTATTCCAATTATTCTTAGGTTAGCTCTCTTAAAATGGGCCCATATTTCTTCAATATCAGATTCCTGCTGTCGGATATTTTTTTCTAGATTAGAAACTATGCGTTCATTTTTGGATTGCTCATCTTCTAAGAGCGAGATTCTGTTCTCCATGTGTTCTAATCGGTTGTTTGTGCTTTGAATTGAGGCCTTTACTTCATTAATTGCATCCTTTATCTCTTTTTGGCTCTCTCTGAGTTCTTTTCAAAGCACCTCTATTATTTCTACAGTTATTTTCCTGATTTGATCTTCTAGAAATCTCTGATTTTCAGTTTTATCGGGTTCTGATGTTGTGGGGTTGTGGGCATTTATTGCTCCAGTATTATTCCTCTTTCCCATGATTTCGGATGTTTGTGCCTTCTATGGGTTCTTCCCTTGGGTCACTATGACTTCACTTAAGGTGCTCTGGATCTCGAGTCAGTAGTATCTCAGACCCCACTACACCTTTACTGGGTTGTATCACAGAGTCTCCGACCCAGAGAGTCGATAGAGGCTGCTTTAGACTGTGGGGGGTGCCAGGTTGCACGTTCTCCTATGGTGTGATATCTCTGCCACCGCCCCTCCCCCACTGGGTCAAGTCCCAGGGAGTACAGTACTGGGATTTGACTCACTGTTCTTGAGTACGCAGATGTAGCTGTACTGAACTCGTTGAATTCTCTGCTGCTGCCGCCGGTGGCAATATGGCGCCGCTGCTACGCCCTCGGCTGTGGGGCTGGTGTTTTTCTTCTTGGTTTTGGTTTCCACTCTGAATCCCTGCAGCATGTGCTGAGCTCGGCCACTGGGAACTTTAGATGCTCACCTCGGCTTGCTGTAGCCGTCCGGTGAATTCGCCGGCAGTATGGCGCTGCTGCCGCCGCGTCTGCCGCGTCCTCGGGCGATAGGCCGGTTATCTCCTCTGTGGCTCTGTTCTCAGTCCGCTTTCTCTCTGGAGCCTGGTGATTTTTTGTTTCACTGGTGATGGTGTTTTCTGGCTATGAAAGGCGCTGATTTTGTGGTAATGGAGGTTTGTTGTTAGCGGGGCTCTTAAGCCCCGCTTTTCTCGGTCGCCATCTTCCCGGAAGTCCTGGACAGAAAATTCTTACCACTGACCCAGAGATTCTTTTTCATTTATTTTTTGTTTGTGTGGTACTGGGAATGGAACCTAGGGCCTTTCTACCTCCGGGCTACACCCCCAGACCTATTTATATTTAATTTGGAAACAGGGTCTCACTAAATTGCTGAGAGCCTCACTAAGTAGCTGAGGCTGTCTTTGAACCTGCGCGATCCTCCTGTCTCCCAAGCTCTGGGATTACAAGCATGCGCCACCACATGGGCTGAGATTCTTAAACCTGAGATTTGCGTGGTGAGAATTGAGAGCCAACTCAAAGCCAGCATTCAGTTCTTAGGGAGAACCAGCAGAAGGCACACATTCCACAATGAGGCTTAGGCATGTACCTAGGGAGGCCCCTAAAAATTTAGAGACCACCCAGATGAAAACCACATACCAAATACTTCCTGTCTGACTCAGGAGAAAGATAAATCCCAAATAAGCAAGCAAGCAGACCAAAAATCAAGAAACAGCAAAACACTCATTCTAACAGTAATGAGCACAAAACAGAGAACTACAAGAAAAAAAGAAAAAGAAAAAAAGTGAGCAGGGCTTGGTGGTACATGCCTGTAATCCCATTACTTGGGAGGCTGAGACAGGAGAATTAAAGTTTGGAGGCCAGCCTTAGCAACTTAGTGAGATCATCAGCAACTTAGACTGTTTTGAAATAAAAAATAAAATAGGGTTGAGGTATAGCTAAGAGGTAGAACGCTCTTGGGTTCAATCCCCAGCACCACAAAAGAGGGGGGTGATGGGGTGTAGCTGAGAGGTAACCATCCCCGGGTCCAATCCTTAGTAGCATACACAAACACACACGCATGCGCATGAATGTGCATGCCCAAGCAGAGCACACTTGTGAACTTGTGTATTCCTAGCTCTTGGGAGGCTGAGGCAGGAAGACTGCTTAAGCCCAGGAGTTCAAATCATGCTTGGGAAACACAGGGAAATCCTGTATCAAAATAAAAACAAAAAAAATAAAAATAAAAATAAAAACAAGAGGAAAGCCCACAGTTCTCCCCATCTTTTGGTTTCTATGGCTGACCTTGCAGTTGGGAGGTCTCCCTCTGACACTCCTGAATGCACTCATGTACCAGCTTGGAGCCGGCTGTGGGTTTCCTGACAAAACAGAACAATCATAGTTTTAATTTTTGTAAAATCTAAAAGATGAGTCATTCCAGCTTGGGGGAGAGATCTAATAAGCTCTTAAACGATGTTGAACTGAGACTGCAGCCTGAGCCCCGTCCTGGTTTTCTTTGTTCACTGAATTCTTGGGAAAAGACATTTTGCTTTTTTGTGGTCATGTTAGTATTGAGAAGATGGGTGATCAAAGAATTGCCTGGAGAGTGTAAAAAATACAGATCCCACCAGCCCCAGCTACTTAGTGAGATCTGTTTCAAAATAAGGAATAAAAAGGAGTCGAGGGTGGTAGTTTGGAGATAGAATGCCCCCGGGTTCAATCCCCAATACTATTTCCCAAAATAACCTTAACAAACCCAGATTTCTGACCTGTAATTTCCATACTTGGAAGGCTGAGATACAAGGATTGCTAGTTGGAGGCCAGTCTGGGCATCTTAGCAAGACCCTGTTTCAAAATTTTAAGACAAATCGCTAGGGGTATATCTCAGAGGTAGAATACCTCTGGGATCACCCAGTCAGACAAACAAAAAAACGAACATAAAAGGTTCCCTGTCAAACAAACAACAAACAGACAAATTTCAGAATCTCATACTCAAATATTCCTGGGATAAATCCTGGATATTAATTTTATTTTTTATTTTTTGGTATTGGAAATTGAGCAGTTTACCACCGAGCCACACCCCTACACTGATTTTATTTTTTATTTTGAAACAAGTCTCACTTTGTTGTTGAGGGTATCATTACATTGATGAGGCTGTCCTCAAACCTGTGATCCTCCTATCTCAACCTCCCAAGTATTGGGATTACAGGCACATGCCACCATGCCTGGCTCTAATTTATTTTTTAGTGAAGCGTGAGGTATTGAACCCAGGGGCTACTGAGCTACAATCTCAGTTATTTATTTATTTATTTATTTATTTATTTATTTATTTATTTATTATTTATTTTGCAGTACTAGGGATTGAACCCAGGGGCATTCTACCTCTGAGCTATATTCCCAGTCCTATTTCTTTTATTCTTTACTTTTTTGTGTGTGTATGTGGCACTGGGGATTGAACCCAGAGGCATTCTATCTCCGAGCTACATCTTCATTGCTTAGAGCCTTACTAAGTAGCTGAGGCTGGCTTTGAATCTGTGCCATTCTCCTGTCTCAGCTTCCCAAGTACTGGGATTACAAGTGTGCGCCACCATGCCTGGCTAAACTGTTTTGATTTTGAGCTTTTATATATTTTATTTATTTATTTATGGTGCATGGGGGGTAACTGGGGTTTGAAGCCAAAGGTGTTCTACCTCTTAGTTACATCCCAACCTTTTTTATTTTTATTTTGAAATGGTCTCACAAAATTGCTGAGACTGGCCACGAACCTGCAATCCTCCTGTAATCCAGTACTGGGATTACAAGTGTGTGCCAGTGCGTCTGGAAACATTTGCGGTTTTACTAGCAATATCCTCCTGTCAGAACCGTGTCTGTGAGCTGGTCCATGAGACACACACAGATCAGCATGGCAATGCCCAGTCCTCCCGGAAACTAAGGCTTTCCCCTGGGGCCATTCCGGCACCTTCAAAGGAAGGAGGTGTCTTCTTGTTGGTCTGGCCCACAGTGACCAGACCTGTCCAGATAACTCTGAATGCGTGTGCCAGAAACAATATAGGTTCCAGCTGGAGACTCTACATGCTATACCCTTGTGTAAAACACACCAGGTCAAGTGCAGTGCCACACCTGTAATCCTAGTATTTGGGAGGTTGAGACATGAGGATCGCATGTTTCAGGCCAGTGTACAACAACTTAGAAAGACCTGGTTTCAATATGAAAAAATAAAAAATAAAACTGGGCGTGGTGGCGCACATTTGAAATCCCAGTACTTGGGAGGCAGAGACAGAAGGATTGCAGGTTCAAAGCTAGCCTCGACAATTTACCGAGGCTCTCTGCAATTTATTGAGAACCTGTTTCCAAATAAAATATTAAAAAAAAAATAGGTCTGGGAATGTAGTCCAGAGCTTGAAAGTCCCTGGGTTCCATCCCCAGTACCACACACACACACACACACACACACACACACACACACACAAATCAAAATAGTTCTGTAGACTGTGAGGTATTGGCACCAGCAGGTGCTGAGTATCAGCAGTTAGGCAGGGAGTCGTGATGCGTTAATGCTTAGTAGGGACTTGCAGGCAACCGCAAACCCCAGGGTGGATGTGGAGTGTGACCAGGGCAGAGCAGAGAAGAGAAAGGAAAGAGGAGGGAGACTGGACCTCTCTGGGTATGGGGCCGCCAATGTTCCATAGCACCAGGGCTCTGGACTAGCAGAGGGAGCGATTCAACAGATCCACCTACGCCCGTGTTTTCAGTTTCCGTCTGCACAATCTGGTCTTGAGTCCAGGGCCTGGTGGTCTCCAGGAGGGGTCCAGTCTGCTTTGGCAAACCCCAGGCTTTGTTGTGGGTTGCTTTGACCTGGTGCTGTCCTCAGAGTGAGGGGGCTGGGCTGCAGAGAGGCCATTGCTCCAGTGAGTAAGGAGAGACCGTGAGCTCCTCGTCCAGACCCTTGACCCAGAGCAGCTCAGAGCCTGCCTCACCAAATGGTCCAGGGGCCACCTGAGGCTAGCTGACTTCCTTCCTTCCTTCCTTCCTTCCCTCCTTCCTTCCTTCCTCTTTTTTTTTTTTTTGTGGTACTGAGGATTGAACGATTGAACCCCCCAGGGGCATTCACCTCCAAGCTATATCCATCCCCCAGCCCTATTTTATTCCTTATTTTGAAACGGGTCTCACTAAGTTGTAGAGGACCTCACAAGTTGTTGCGATCCTCCTGGCTCAGTTTCCCAAGTGCTGGGATTACAAGCCTGTGCCACCACCCAGCTCCTTCTCCTCCCCCTTATAGTAGTAAGGATTGAACCCAGAGATATTCTACACCCAGATACACCCCATCCCTTTTTATTTTTTATTTTGAAACAGGGTTTCGATAAGTTACTAAGGTTGGCCTCAAACCTGTGACCCTCCTGTCTCAGCATCCCAAATACTGGGATTACAGGTGTGTCCTGCTGTGTCTAGCTAGAAGCATTTTTCTGCAGAGCCACATTCCAACTAGAGGCTTCAAACTTGGGGCTATGCTCTGGGACCACCCCTCCTGGAGAAGCTAGGCCCAGCATTGCTTAAAAAGCAGGTCTCCTGCCAGGGACAGCAGTCACTCTGCCAGCATACAGTGGAAGGCATGGCACAGTGGAGTGCTTATTCTATCTAGTCATCATCCTACCTCTGCTGTAGCGTCTTAGACCTTGGGAAGTTCTGAGTAATTTAGGCTAGCCCAGAACCCACAGTCTGGGGCCAAACACCAGTCTGGCTGTTACTATGAAGATCTATTTTTCTTACATCTTATTCATACTTTTTTTTTTTTTGAGGCACTGGGGATGGAACCCAGGAGCGTTCTACTTCCAAGCTACACCCCTAGCCCTATTTTTAAAAAATCTTTTTAGTTTTTGAAACAGGTTCTCACTGAGTTGCGAAGGGCCTCACTAAGTAGCTGAGGCTGTCTGCGAACAGCGATACTCCAGAATCATCCTCCCGAATTCTGGGATTACAAGTGTACGCCACCACGCCCGTCTAGATCTTATTCATACTTAAATCAGTAAATTTTGAGTTATGCAGATGACATTACATAAGGTGGGTGGGCCTCACCCGATCAGTTGAAGGGCACAGGAGAAAAGAATGTGGACCCATGAAAAAGAGGGCAATCTGCCCCAGACTGCATCTACTTCATACTGAATCACTGCCTCCACCTTGGGTATCCAGCCTGCTCTACAGATTTTAGACTTGTCAGCCTTATACTGTATTAAGCCAGTTCCTTAAAATAAAACTTTCCAGCCGTGCATGGTGGCACATGCATGTTTTCCCAGTACTTGGGAGGCTGAGACAGAAGGATCACAGGTTTGAGGACAGCCTTAGCAAGTAGTGAGACTCTCAGCAACCTAGTGAGACTTTGTTTCAAAATAAAAATAAAGCCAGGCGTGGTGGTACAAGCTTGTAATCCAGCATTCAGGAGGCTGAGACATGAGGATCGCAGTTCGCGGACAACCTCAGCTACTTAGTGAGGCCCTCTGCAACTCAGTGAGACCCTGTTTCAAATAAAGAATAAAAAAAAATAGGGCAGGGGGTGTAGCTCGGAGGTAGAATGCCTCTGGATTCCATCCTCAGACCCCCCCCCACACAAAATAATAAAAATAAAATAGGGCTAGGGGTGTAACTCAGAAGTAAAATGCCCCTGAGTTCAATCCCTGGTAACACACACACACACACACACACACACACACACACACACGCGGGCGCTAAAAGTTTCCTTTCCCCTCTCTGTCAGCACTCTATTCTGTGTCTGTGAAGAACTCTAATACAACTTCTGCTAATGAGCCTTCAGCTCAGCAAACCACACAAAGAATTTCTAGCGTATGGGAAAAGAAATCTAATCTAAGCGGGGAATGATGCACAATCTTCCTATCCCAGCTCATCTGGAGGCTGAAGTGAGAGGATCACTTGAGCTCAGGAGTTTGAGAACAGCCTGAGCAACATAACACAGTGAGATCCCATCTTAAAAAAAGATTGCTGGGTGTGGTGAGCCATGCTTGTAATCTCAGTACATGAGAAGCTGAGATAGGAGGATTGCAGGTTTAAGGCTAGCCTTAGCAAATTACTAAAAAATAAAATAAGACTGGGAGTATAGGTTGGAGGTAGAATGACCTTGGGTACAATCCTCAGTAACACACACACACACACACACACACACACACACACACACACACACACGTTCAGAGCCTTCTTAGTCTTCAGCTTTGAGGTCACCTTGGTCCAGCTTGGGAGGGTCACAAACTGTCCACCCAAGGACCAAATGAGACCAATAAGCAGGGACCCTGATGATAAGCAGAAACCCTGACAACTTCCTTATTTCCCAGAATTTTACCCTTTCGTTTCTGATTTATGACCCCATGACTGCTTTTGCTGTTTCCTATGACTACTCATTTCTTACAATGTTTTAGTTAAAAGTCTCAATTTAAGAAAGAACTGGTGGAAGTAGAGTTAGGAGTGTTATCTCTCTTCCTCAGTCCCCTCAACTGCCCCTTTTCTCAAATAATAGTAATTTTCTCTGAAAGTCATTTTGAAGCTAGACATGGTGGTGCACGTTTATAATCCCAATACATGGGAGGCTGAGACAGTAAGATCTCAGGTTCATGGCCAGCCTCAGCTACTTAGTGAGGCCCTCCACAACTTGATGAGACCCTGTTTCAATATAAAGAATAAAAAATAACGCCGGGCGTGGTGGCGCACGCTTGTAATCCCTGCGCTTCGGAGGCTGAGACAGGAGGATCGCACAGGTTCGAAGCCAGCCTCAGCTACTTAGTGAGGCTCTCAGCAACTTAGTGAGACCCTGTTTCCAAATAAAGTATAAAATAGGTCTGGGAGTATAGCCCGAAGGTAGGAAGCCTCTGGGTTCCACCACCAAAAAAAAAAAAAAAAAAAAAAAAGAATAAAAAATAGGGCTGCTGGGTATGGTGGCACACTATTGTAATCCTAGCATTTGGGAGGCTGAGACAGGAGGAATTTGGTTTGTGGACAGCCTCAGCTACTTAGTGAAGCCCTTTTCAACTCAGTGAGACCCTGTTTCAAAATAAAGAATGTAAAATAGGGCTAGTGGAGCAGCTTGGAGGTAGAACACCCCTGGGTTCCATCCCTAGTACCACACACACACACACACACACACACACACACACACACAAAAAAAAAAATAGGGCTGAGGGTGTTGCTCAGAAGTAGAATGCCCTGGGTTTAATTTCCAGTACTGCAAAATAAAATTTTAAAAAGTCATAAAAGATACACACACACACACACACACACACACACACAAAAAAAATAGGGCTGAGGGTGTTGCTCAGAAGTAGAATGCCCTGGGTTTAATTTCCAGTACTGCAAAATAAAATTTTAAAAAGTCATAAAAGATACACACACACACACACACACACACACACACGAAACAGAAAAAGAAGAAAGAAACAAACACAGGGAAGAGCTCCAAGATGGTGGTGACCATAGCAACAATAGCTAGTAACAGCCAAATAGGACAGGTATTCCTCTGAGAAACCCCAGACATCAGATTTTGGCTTAATATATGATCGGGACACTATATAGAGACATTTATAGCCATGACTTCCTAACTAAAATATAAAAAGAAGAGACAGACCAAGAGCAGAGATGGTAGTGGCAGCAGCGGCCAGTATTTGGGAGAGGCAGATAAGACCAATCCAACCTGCCTTGAAATGTTGGAGAAATCTCCCAAAAAAAGACTTCTCCTGCCCCACATGCTCAGGAATTCTGGACAACATACTATGTAAGAAAAATGCTTGGTAGGAGTGCCAAGATGGCAGTGGTGGCAGCAATGGCCAGTATTGGGGAGAGGCAGGTAGATTCATTCTAATCCACCCTGAACTTTTGAGGAAATCTCCCCAGAAGTAGACTGCACCTGCTCCACATGCTCAGGAACTCTGGGCAACATACTATGTAAGAAAAATGTTCCGGTCGTGTCACACTGAGCCCCCATAGTCGGGTCGGCTGGCGCCACATGTTCTGGGAGCCAAGGGCGCTCCTGGCCGCCCTGCTCTTCTGCGCAGCACCGGGGCTGGGTGCACTCGGAGCAGCAGAACCCGCTCTCCATGGTGAATCTGTGGGCCTCAGCTCTTGGTGGGGAGATAAAACACATTGCTACTAAGTACTTGGGCCCTCAATTCCTGCAAAAGACACGTACTGTTTTCCTTTATTAAAAAATATTGAAGAGAGAGGAAGATGGCAGCATCTGCAGTTGCAGCTGCAACAGCGACCACGGCCACAGCGGTGATGGTTAGCAGCGGCCGAATAGGATATGCATCCCCCTGAAAAACCCTGGGCAACAGATTTTGATTTAATAGCTTAATGGAACAACACACAGAAACATTTCCAGTCATCACATCCTATCTGAAATATAGGAGAGAGTGGAAAATGATGGAATTAGAAGCAAGACTGCAGCACAGTGCCCGCCACTGCAAGAAAAGTGATTTTTGGAGGGATATCCCAGAAGAGATCAGAAAGCAAACTGCTCCTGCCACCCATGCACAGGAATACTTAACAACAACATACCCTAGGAGAGACCAAGAAGGAGAGGCAGACAGATCCAACCAAATCCACCTTGAATTTTTTAAGAAATCTCTCCAAAAGTAGACTGTTCCTGCCCCACATGCTCAGGAACTCTGGACAACATACTATGCAAGTAAAAGTTTTGTGGAGATGAACCAAACTGGTGGTAGCAGCAGCGGCCAGTATTCAGGAGAGGCAGACAGATCCAATCCAATCCACCTTGAATTTTTGAAAATATCTCCCCAAAGGTAAACTGCTCTTGTTGCACATGTGCAGGAATTCTAGACAACACGCTATGTAAGAAAAATGTCCAGGGCAAGTCGGAGGGAGCCCCGCCCATATTGCTGGGCTGATTCGCTCTGCCGGGTGTCCCAGGAGACCTCAGCTCATGGCCACTGCACCCTTCTATGCTGCACTGAGGGTCAGGGTGTGCTTGGAGCAGCAGATTTCCCTCTCCATGGTGAGGCTGTGAGCCTTCACTTTCAGTGGGGAGATAAAATCCATTGCTGCTAGAAAATTGGGCTCTCAGCTTCTGCAAATGACATGTGCTGTTTTCTCCTACTAAAATATATGCGGAGGAAAAAAATGGGAACCTCTGTAAATATCATGCCCACAATGACAGGAACTAGAACCTGCTAGGCAGTGAGCCCGGAGCCGGCTGCACGGCGAGGCTGGGCCTGGAACCAGTGAGGCCGAACCTGGAACCTGTTGAGTGGCAGGCCTGAAACTGCGGACTGCTTCACAGCAAAGGGCCAGCGGATTTCTTCAACTGTGTTGGCCAGGAAGCAATAGTAGCTGTCGCTGCCTCACCTAATCTCTTAGCAGATTTCCAGATTCAAGTGACCTCTATTTAAGAAAAAAATTTGTTGTGAGTGGATCATCCTGTCAAAGTTACTCACCTTCTGGCCTTCAGGTTTTCAGTAAGTGGGAATAAGTGTGGAGAAATAGATGCTCTAATACATTGTTGGTGGGATTGCAAGTTGGTGCAACCACTTTGGAGAACAGTATAGAAGATCCACAGAAGAAGGAAAATGAATTTACCATATGATCCAGCAATACCACCTCTGGGTATCTACCAAAAAGAATGAAAACCAAAATAACAAACTAATGCATGAACAATCATGTTCATAGCTGCACAGTTCATCATTGCCAAATGGTGGAACAATCCAAGATGTCCTTCAACAAATAAGTGGATTTCAAAACTATGGGATATGTACACAATGGAATTTTGCCCAGCCATAAGGGAGAACAAAATTGTGGTATTTACAGTGAAATGTCACACACACACAAAAAGAAATCAGATGCTTTTCTTTTTTTTTTTTTAATTTTATTTTATTGGTACACTGTATTCATACATCATAGTGGGATACAAACTTTTGTAGACATACATGCACACATCGCCCAGTCAGCCCCCACCCGATCCCCACCCCATTCTCTCCCCATCCCTCCTTCCCATGCTTGGCTTAGTGGTTGACATCTAGTATTATAGCAATTTATCCAAAATTAAAAATGATAATCTCACATAACAGTTTCATTTGTCTGATACCAAGTGTTTGATGATTTAAAGATAACATTTCAATATTTCTTTTTGCTTTCTTTCTTACCAGAGCATATTTTTTTCTGTTTTTTTAGGTGAAACTATCATATATTTATATATTTATTTTTCAGAAAAAAAATCTATCCTAATATGGAATATGAATTCTAGATACCCAAAATGATCTTGAAAAAGAACAAAGCTAGCAGATATATATTTTCTGATTTCAAACCATATAAAGCTACAATAATTGAAACAGTGTAGTACTGTTCTAAAGGCAGATATATAGACCATTGGAGTTAAATACAAGCCTAGAGCTAACTTCTTCCCTATATTGTCAAGTTATTTTTGACAAGGTTTCCACGAAGATTTGGTGGTGGAAATAATAATCTTTTAACTAAATATTGTTGAAAAATAATAATTACATGGAAAAGAATAAAATTGGACCCTTACCTAATCCCACATACAAGTATTAACTCAAACTAGATACAAGACCTAAATATAAATCTTAAGACTATAAACTTTTAGGAGAAAGAAAATCTGGGTCATAAAACCTCACAACATTGAAATTGGCAGTGATTTCTTGGATATGATTTCAATGGCACAGGCAACAGAAGAATATACAAACTCCCTAAAAAATAAAAGAAAATATTGTATATCCAAAGACAATGTAAACAGAGTTAAAAGTTACTAATAGAATTGGATAAAATATTTCCAAATGCTATATCTGAAGGTATATTAATATTCCAACTAGAAATCCTAAAAATTAACAACAATAAAGGCAAACAATACAATTTAGCGATAGGTAAAAGACTAACATAAATAATGAATCTCCACAGATAACCAATCTTAGTTGTCTGTTGGATGGAAACTCTTGTTTCTCTGGTTCTGGTGAGTGTTATCTATTTCTTCTTTGTAGTTAATCTCTTTGAGTATTTTCTCTAGCGCTGGTTTTGAAGACATAAATTCCTTCAGTTTCTGTTTGTCATGGAAGCTTCTTATTTCTCCATCTAATTTGATAGAAAGTTTTGCTGGATAGGAAATTTTTGGCTGGAAGTTGTTTTCTTTCAGAGTTTGGAATATGTTACTCCAAGCCCTTCTGGCTCTCATGACTTGGTTTGGGAAGTCTGGAGTGATTCTAATTGGTTTGCCTCTGAATGTCACTTGGCCCTTTGTTTTTGTTGCCTTTAAGATTCTCTGCTTGGCTTCCACATTGGTCATTTTGACAATTATATGGCGTGGGGATCCTCTTCTCCGATCCTGTCTAAAGGGAGTTCTATAGGTTTCCTGGATCTGTGTATCAATCTCTTGCTCTATATTTGGAAAATTTTCTGCTATTACTTCCTTGAAGAGATTGTTGATCCCTTTGGTATCACTTTCTTTTCCCTCCTCTATTCCAATTATTCTTAGGTTAGCTCTCTTAAGATGGGCCCATATTTCTTCAATGTCAGATTCCTGCTGTTGGATATCTTTTTCTAGATTAGAAACTATGCATTCATTTTTGGATTGCTCATCTTCTAAGAGCGAGATTCTGTTCTCCATGTGGTCTAATCGGTTGTTTGTGCTTTGAATTGAGGCCTTTACTTCATTAATTGCATCCTTTATCTCTTTTTGGCTCTCTCTGAGTTCTTTTCGAAGCACCTCTATTATTTCTACAGTTATTTTCCTGATTTGATCTTCTAGAAATCTCTGATTTTCTGTTTTATCAGGTTCTGATGTTGTGGGGTTGTGCACATTCATTACTTCAGTGTTATTCCTCTTTCCCATGATTTCGGAGGTTTGTGCCTTCTCTGGGTTCTTCCCTTGGGTCACTATGGCTTCACTTAAGGTGCTCTGGATCTCGAGTCTGTATTATCTCAGACCCCACTACTCCTTTACTGGGTTGTATCACAGAGTCTCCGACCCAGGGAGTCGATAGAGGCTGCTTTAAACTATGGGGGGTGCCAGGTTGCACGCTCTCCTATGGTGTGATATCTCTGCCACCACCACTCCCTCACTGGGTCAAGTCCCAGGAGGCACAATACTGGGATTTCTCCTCTGTGGCCCGCAATTTGACTCACTGTTCTTGAGTACATAGATGTAGCTGTACTGGACTCGGTGAATTCACTGCTGCTGTCGCCGCCGGTGGCAATATGGCGCCTCTGCCACGCCCTCGGTCATGAGGCTGGCGTATTTTTTCTTCTCTGGTTTTGATTTCCACTCTGAATCCCTGCAGCGTGTGCTGAGCTCAGCCACTGGGAGCTTTAAATGCTGTCTGCGCCGAAAGATCCCGCCTGGCTGTTCCGCATCGGCTCACCTCGGCTTGCTGTAGCCGTCCGTTGAGTTCACCGCTGCCGCCGGCAGTATGGTGCTGCTGCCGCATCCTCAGGCGCGTGTGTCTCCTCTGTGGCCCTGAGCTCTGTTCTCAGTCCGCTTTCTCTCTGGAGCCTGGTGGTTTTTTTGTTTTTCTGGTGATGGTGTTTTCTGGCTATGAAAGGCGCTCTTTTTGTGGTAATGGAGATTGGTTGTTAGCGGGACTCTTAAGCCCCGCTTTTCTCGGTCGCCATCTTCCCGGAAGAGAGCCAGATGCTTTTCTTAATGTGCAAAATATTAGGGAGAAATGGGTAGCAGGAGGAACTCTAGATGAAAAAGGGACCCTATAGAGAAATAATGAAGGTAACATATCTGAGGGGATAAGAGGGAGGATAAGGGAAACCCTTTAAAGCACATGATGTACTTAAACATATCAAAGTCAATCAGGAAGTCAAGCATGGGTAGGAGGGAAGGGGTTAGAGATTGGGTAAGGGCTGATTGGGTGATGTATGCATGTATATCTCCACAAGTATTTTATCCCATTGAGAGGTATGGCTACAATGCACCAATAAAAATTTATTTAAAAAAACACAAAGGCGAGTGTTCAGTCATTCCTGTGCAAAAGAATACCAGAAGGATCTTTTGGAATGGAGTTTTACATGAAAAAACTCCATTTTTGGTTTTGGTTTTGTGAGTGTATGTGTGAACTGGGGACTGAGTCTAAGGACATTCTACCTCTGAGCTAACTCCTAGCCTTTTCTTATTCTTTCCTTTTTTCTTTTTATGTGGATCATATTGGAAAAGGCATATATTCACACAGTGCTTGGTGATGGCCTATACGCACCATCTCGAGTTGATTCCTGTGCAATGGTGAGAGGTAAGGATTTAGTTCCATCTTTCTACAAATGGATAGCCAGTTCTCCCAGCACCATTTGTTGAAAAGGCTGTCTTTTCTCCAGCATATGAGTTTGGCCCTTTTGTCAAGGGTCAATGACTGTAAGTGTGTGGGATTGTTTCTGTATCTTCTATTCTGTTCCATTGGGCTGTATTCATGTAGTTGTGCCAATACCATGCTGTTTTTACTACTATTGCTCTTTAGTATAATTTGAAGTTCGGGGTTGTGATGCCTCCTGCATGGTTCTTATTGATAAGAATTGCTTTGGCTATTCTGGGTCTTTTCTTTCTCCATATAAAATTCATGACTGATTTTTCTAGGTCTATGAAGAATGCCTTGGCATTTTGATAGGAATTGCATTGAATCTGTAGATCACTTTTGGTGAATGGCCATTTTGATGGTATTTATTCTGCCTATCCATGAGAAAGGGAGATTTTTCCATCTTCCAAGGTCTTCTTTAATTTATTTCTTTAATGTTTTATATTTTTCAGTGTAGAGGTCTTTTATATCTTTTGTTAGGTTTATTCCTAGATATTTTATCAGTTTTGAGGTTATTCTGAATGAAATTGTTTTCTTTATTTCTTTATTGTGGATTCATTGTTGGCATACAGAAAAGCAAATGATTTCTTTAGGTTGATTTTGTATCCTGAAACTTTACTGAATTGGTTAATCAGCTCCTGTAATCTTTTGGTTGAGTTCTTTGGGTCTTCTAGATAAAGGATTATGTCATCTGAAAACAAGGATAATTTTAACTCATCTTTTCCTATTTGAATTCCTTTGATATTCTTCTCTTGTCTTATTGCTGTGGCAAGAGTCTTAAGGACTATATGGAAAAGGAGTGGTGATAGAGGGCATCTTTGTCTTGTTCCTGATTTTAGAGGAAATTCTTGCCGTTTTTCTCCATTCTATATGATGTTGGCTTTGGGGTTATTGTATATAGCCTTAATGATGTTGAGATACATTCCTTCTATTCCAATTTTCTGCAGTATGTTTAACATGAATGAGTGTTGGATTTTGTCAAATGCTTTTTCAGCATCTATTAATACGATCATGTGGTTTTGGTTCTTAGTTCTATATATTTGGTGAATAACATGTATTGATTTGCATATGTTGAACCAGCCTTGCTATTCTGGAATGAAACCACTTGGTTGTGGTGTACAATTCTCTTGATATGGTTTTGAATGTGTATAGCTAGTATTTTGTTTAGAATTTTTGCATTTATATTCATCAAGAATATTAGTCTATAATTTTCTTCCTTGAGGTATCTTTATTTGGTTTTGGTATTCATGTGACACTGGCCTCATAGGAGGAGTTTGGAAGAATTCCATCTCTTTCAATTTCCTGGAACAAGCTGTGAAGTATTGGATTTAGTTCTTCTCTGAAATTTTGTAAAATTCAGCCGGAAACTCATCTGGACATGGGCTTTTCTTTGATGGCAGAATTTTTATTGCTTTTTCTATTTCTCTGCTTGCTATTGGTTGGTTTAGGCTTGCTATGTCCTCTTGGTTTGATTTAGGTAGGTTATATATGCTTAGAAATCTATCATTTTCTTCCTTGTTTTCCAAACTACTGGACTATAAGTTTTCAAAATAGTTTCTGATAATCCTCTGAATTTCCTCACTGTCTGTGGTGATGTCTCCTTTTTCATTTCTGATTTTAATGATTTGAGTTAATTCTTTCTTTTGTTTAGGTTGGCCAGGGGGTTGTTAATATTATTAATCTTCTCAAGGAACCAGCTTTTTGTTTTGTTGATTCTTTAAATTTTTTTTAATTCTCTATTTATTTCTGCTCTGATTTTAATTATTTCCTGCCTTCTGCTGGCTTTGGGGTTAGACTATTGCTGTTTTTCTAGGTCCTTGATATATATATATATCAATATGTTGTGTACTTGATAACTCTCTGTTCTTTTTATGTGGGCACTCAATGCTATAAACTTTACTTTTAACACTGCCTTCAAAGTGTCCCATAGATTTTGGTATGTTCTGTCTCTATTTTCATTTAATTCCAGGAATTTCTTTATTTATCTCCTTATTTCTGATCTTACCCACTCATCATTCAATAGTGTATCATTCAATCTTCATGTATTAAATAGTTTCTTTTGGTCTTCCTGTTGTTGATTTCTACTTTCATTCCATTGTGGTCTGAAAAGATGCAGAAAATTATATTACATCTTTTGAATTTGCTGGTGCTTGCTTTGTGGCCCAGGATGTGATCTATTTTGGAGAAGGTTCCATGGGCTGCTGAGAAGAATGTATATTCTGCTCTTCCTGGTTGAAACATTCTGTACATGTCTATTAGGTCCATTGGTTTATAGTTTTCTTTAGTTCTGAAGAGTCTTTACTCATTTTGTGCCTTGAAGATCAATCTAGTGGCATGAGTGGTGTGTTGAAGTCTCCCAATATTATTGCATTTGGGTCTGTTTGAGAGCTGATGTCCTGAATGGTTTGTTTTACAAATGTTGGTACACCCACAGTTGGAGCATAAACATTTACTGTCATTATATCTTCTTGGCAAATTGTTCCTTTTAATAAAAGGAAGTGCCCTGCTTTGCCTCTTCTGATGTATTTTAGATTAAAGTCTGTTTTGTTGGATATCAGTGTTACTACCCTGCTTGTTTTTAGTCTCTATTTGCATGATATGTCTTTTTCCATCCTTTCGCTTTCAGCCTATGAATGTCGTTGGCTGTAAAGTGGGTTTTATTGCAAGAAGCATCTATTTGGTTTATGTTTTTTAATCCACATAGCCAGTCTATGTCTTTTAATTGGTGAATAAGACCTTTGACGTTCAGGGTTATTATTGAAACATGATTTTTGTTTCTTGCCATTTTTTGCTCTATCTTCTGTTTGACATAATGTTATTTCTTCTTTGTTTAGTTGCATGCTGATCAAATTAATCTCTTCTCTGGTTCTGAAATTTTTCTTCTTTTTTCTTCTTTTTTTGTGGTACTGGGAATGGAACCCAGGGTCTTTTTACCTTCGGGCTATACCCCCAGACCAATTACATTTTATTCTGAGACAGGTTCTCACTAATCTGCTGAGAGCCTCACTAAGATGGTGGCTTCAAACCTGCATGATCCTCCTGTCTCAGCCTCCCCAGTGCTGGGATTACAAGCACGCACCACCACACCTGGCTTCTTTTTGAATCTTTATGGTTTATTTTTAAGTATTTTCTCTAGTATTGGTTTTGTATTTGTGAATTTTTTGAGATTCTTCTTACCTTGAAACATTTTGGTTTCTCAATCAATTTTTAATAATAATCTTGCTGAATATAGCTGTTTTGGTTGGAAGTTGTTTTCTTCCAGGATTTGGATTATATCATACCATTTTCTCCTGGCATTCATGACATGGGTTGTAAAGTCTAGGATGATTTTTATTTTTTTGCCCCTGTATGTCACCCATTATTTTGTTCTCACTGCTTTTAAGATTCTTTCCTTAGCTATGTTGGTCATTTTGATTATTACATGTGTGAGAAGGCCCTTCTTTGATCTTGTCTTAATGGTGTTTTATATGTCTCCTGTACATGAATGTCCAAATCTCTTTCCCTGTTTGGAAAATTCTCTAAAATTATTTCTCTGAAGACATTACAAATACCATTGGTCTGTACCTCTTTCCCTTCTTCAATGCCTTTTATCCATAAGTTAGGACATTTCATGTTTTCTCATAGTTGCTGGATGTTTAGGTTTTGATGTCGTAATAACTTCTGTATCCTATTTCAGTTTTAATGAATTATCTTCTAACAGTGATATTCTGTCTTCCATTTCATCTAATCTTCCAGAATTTCTTTCTATTGCGGTCTTCATTTCATTTATTGACTCTTTTATTTCATTCCAGACCTCTTTCTGATACTTTCTTTTTTTAATTTTTTATTGGTGCACCTTATTCATACATCATAATGGGATTAAAAAAAACTTTTGTAGACATACATGCACGCATCACCTAGTTAGCCCCTACCCAATCCCCACTCCGTTCCCTCCCCATCCCTCCTTCCCATGCTTGGCTTAGTGGTTGACATCTAGTATTATAGCAATTTATCCAAAATAACAATGATAATCTCACAGAACAGTTTCATTTGTCTGATACAAAGCTTTTGATGACTTAAAGATAACATTTTAATATTTCTTTTTGCTTTCTTTCTTACAAGAGAATATTTTTTTCTTTTTTTTAGGTGAAACTATCATACATTTATTTATTTTTCAGAAAAAATCTCTCCTAATATGGAATATGGACTCTAGATACCCAAAACGATCTCAAAAAAGAACAAAGCTAGAAGATGTATATTTTCTGATTTCAAACCTTATAAAGCTACAATAATTGAAAGAGTGTAGTACTGTTATATCTCTTCTCTGCTTCTGAGCTCCATTCTGAGTCCCCCTCCTCTCTGGAGCCTGGTGCTGCAAGGGAAGATGGCACCCGTGCCCTCTGATTCTTTCTTAATGATTCCATTTCCTCTTTCATTTCTTGTACACTTACTGTGAGGACCAGGATTTGAAATTCTTCTTGCATTTCTTGTAGGTCAGTATTTGTGATTTCCATTATATCCTCACTGTTCTTTGTTCTCATATTTTCAGGGTACTCAGGCTTGTTTTTTTTATGTCTTGGCATCTTTTTTGCATGTGACTCTGTGGGTAATCTCTTTGATCCAATCTTAGCAGTAGAAATTTAGAGGTGTCAGCAGGTTCATGCACAGATAAGCAGTGCTTTTTTCAATGGAGAAGGTTGGGTAAGGGGAGTGGAGCTGGGGTGATGGGTAGAGGAGTCGGGTAAAGAATATATGATTAAGTTGAGTATGAATCTAGGTATAATAAGGTAGTATCTGGTTGAGAATGAAAGAAGTTTAGAGAGCAGGATTCTTGTAGTTAGTAAAGTATTTAGGTATGGAGACATGCAATAATTTGATTATAAAACAAGGAGATACAGTAAGGAAAACAGTTTTGAGAGAAGAGAGTAGATAGGCTAGAGTGAGGAAGTTTGTAAAAGGAATCAGGGAAGGGGAAAACAAACATACATAGAGTAACAAAACAAATTACACAAACTAACAATTATAAATCAATGACAAAAGAAACAAAAAAAGGAATTAAAAAAGAAAGAACAAAAATTAAAAAAGAAAAAGAACAAAAAGAACTAGTGATAGTGTGAGAAAAACAAACACAAAAACAACTCCCCCAAAACAGCAGTCCTGCTAATTTACATATATATGGCTCAGGCCTGTGTAATATCTATATGTCTGTTCACTGTGGTAGATTCTGGAGTATATTCCAGTGTTTCTCATTTGCTTCATAACCTATTGTCAGTTTTTGGACCCACTTTATGAGTGTTTGTGCCCCTCTCTCACCTTTGACAGCTTTGTGTTTAGGTGTCAGAGCATTGGTGTCACAGCTAATGAGTTCTGTGTAAGCTCTCCGGCCCTGGGCTTCATGCTAGGGCCTCGTCCTCTGTGCCTTCCTACCCTAGGCCTGCACCTCCCTACCCGCAATGGCAGAGGGAGTCCAGTGTAGTATTGGAGCAACCCCCCTGTAACCCCGTGCAGGCAATGTGCTTTGAGCACTATGAGCTCTTCCTGTATCTCTGTAGGTTCCAACTGTACTCGGATGGGCCACCAGGTCCCAGCCTGCTGGGGTCATGCAGCTGCTCTGGGCCAAGTAAGGAGACCCAGTTACCTTGCTGTCCTGTGGGCCGGGTTTCTGGAGAGCACAGTTTTCCGCTGCAGGTATTGCCTCTAGTGAGCGCATGGGCTTTTGGATCTTTTTCTGCATCCCTGAAGCATGGTGCTTGTTGCCTAAGATGTTGGATCTCTGCAACCACTTTCTGCACTTCAAGTTCTTGGAATATTTGTCAGGATTTCTTGGGGCTGCAATGCCAGAGCCATAAACACAGTTTGGCTGCCGGCCCAAGATGGCACCAGCTGCCACACCAGGTCAGTAGTGCACTTGGGCTTTGACAGGGTCCTGCCTGTCAGTAGTGGGGCTGATCAGGAAGGTTGAGTGCCGACGGCTCGAACACACACACACAAGCCGGGAGTCAAGTCAAGCAAGATCTCACTTATTCCTCTCCAAGCAACATATATATAGCACAAAACCATGAGGGAAATTTCCAATGAGAAAATAGCCTAGCCTATTGGGATAAAGATCACCAGCACATAGTTCGCAGCCAATCCCAGCCCATTCATGTGTGCGAAGCTCCTTTAAAGGGAAAAACTACTCAGTCTCCCCACCCATAATGAATGGGGAAACCATGCCTTTGTAACTTCCTCTAGGCATGTCTTAGTCCCTCTTCTGGGGAAGTTCTTAAACTTTGCCTAAGGCTTAGCCTGCAGGCCGCTCAGGCCGAGGGAGGCTGTATCTCTTAAGGCGCTGTACGTATATGCCCCAACAGGGCTTTCTGCAGTGGATCTCACAATCAGAGCACTGGATTTCTGTCTGCCATGATTCACTCTTGCTTTGTTTGTGGGAATCTTCCACTGCTTTGTTTATTTCGTCTGTCAAGACACTGCCTTCTTGGTAGCTGAACTGTTTGTTCCAGCTACTGAGATGAGATGTGTCTTACAGTCACCATTTTGAAGCTCTCCTTATTCTTTATTTTGAAACAGGGCCTTACTAAGTTGCAGAGGGCCTCTGCTGCAAACCTGCAAACCTTCTGTCTCAGCCTCCTAGTACTAGAATTACAAGCGTGCACCACCACACTTGGTTATGAAAAATCTATTGATAACAATTTTCATAAGAATGCTCCAAATGTGCATGTGTGGTACTAGGGATTGAACCCAGGGACATTCTACCACTGAGCTATAACCCAAACCCTTTTTATTATTTTGAAATGGGATATTGCTAAGTTGCTGAGGCTGGCTTCCAACTTGTGATCTTCCTGTTTTGGCTTCCCAAGTACTGGGAGCACAGGTATGTGCCACTGTGTCTGGCTGTAACATTCTATTGTACAGATGAGCATTCCTCCTGATTCGTGCTAAAGCCAGTGCACAAACAGCATGCCCAGAAGGTGATGGGAACAGGTGGGGTCAGGTGAGGGAAGTCACTCAGCTGCACAAATGGGTCTGGCCATGGTTTGGTTGAGAAACTGTACTGAAATAATCAGAACTGTTAGTCCTCACTGGACACAATGCTGTGGCAAAGGAAAGATGATTTCTCAAGAACTCTTCTGTGTGTGTGTGTGTGTGTGTGTGTGTGTGTGTGTGTGTGTGTGGTACTGGGGTTCCTGGAAGCCCTTCTACCTCTGGGCTACACTCCCAGACCTATTTTATATTTTTATTTGGAAACAGGGTCTCTTAAACCAGCGCGGCTGGCTTCGAACCTGCACGATCCTCCTGTCTCTGCCTCCCAAGGGCGGGGATTACAAGTGTGCGCAACCACGCCTGGCTCAAGAACTCTTCTTATCAGTGGTTTCTCCAAATGCATGCCATGGAATTCGTCTTGTAACACAATCATAAGGAAAAATACATTAGATGCCATAGCACACATCTGGAATTCCAGTACTTGGGAGGCTGAGACAAGGGAAACTTAGGTTCAAAGCTAGCTTCAGCTACATAGCAAAACCCTGTTTCAAAACAAAAATATAATAGGGCTGGAGAAGGGCCACCATTGCATCCCAGAGCAGAAGGGTCAAGAGGAGGGTCAAGGTCCTGGGGTTGGGTAGGTATGGCAAAAGAGGACAGAGGGAAGTCAGTAGATCCAGAATATAGCACCCAGGATTTCCAGGCAGTCTCCCATCTAAGTATTAACCAGGCCCACCCCTGCTTAGATCCTGAGATAGCGAGCATTCAGGGCAGTATGGCTGCAAACACTGGTGGCCAGGACAGGGCTCCTCACAAGGCTGCCATAGGCCTGCCTGACCCTGGCTGCTGCAAGCCTTCTGCCCTGACTATGAGGCCCGAGCTCAGCTCTGCTGGGCTCAGGAGCTACAGTCCTGAAACCCTCCCTTCCTAGAGGCTGGGGCAGCCACTGCTCTGCTGCCTTCTGCTACCTTCCCTGCCTGCCCTAACTTGCCTTTGTGTTCCTGGGTCTGGTAGGGGGCAAGGGCCACCCAAGGCAACTATGGGCAGGCTACAAAAGCACTAGCACTTGCCTGTCTCCCTGACAGGTATCTTGGTCTCCACATGCGTGCAGGCTGGCTCACTGGGGCCAGGCCATTTCTCCAGGCCCTCAGGACCACCAGATTGGGGGTGCCTGGAGCTGGCCAAGGACTCCCTGGGCAGCAGAACCAAAGCTAAGGACACAATGCCCTGTCCCTTTCCCACCTGCTCGGCCCTCGGGTCCCACAGTGCAAACAATATTTTTATTAAAAGTCATATATAACCTGGGTGAAGTGGTGCATGCATGTAATACCAGTACTTGGGAAGTTAGCACAGGAGGATGGCAGGTTAGAGAACAGCCTCAGAAACACAGCAAGACCCTCTCCAACCTAGCAAGACCATATATTGAAAGAAAAAATAAATAGGGCTGGGAATGTAGCTCAGAGTTAGAATGCCCCTGAGTTCAATCCCCAGTTTTAAAAAATGTGAATATTATAAGCCACAGTGTGGACATTACATTTGCATTAAAAGTCACTGTGTAAATAAATGTGTTAGAGGGCTCCATGTAAATATAATCCTGGACACATGCCTTCAGTATCAGTGAAAAATGTGCTCACTTTGAATCTCATTCTTTAAGGGCTCCCTTAAAGCATAGACACAAAGCTTCCACTCACCATCACACAGAGACAGAGGGCTTTTTAGTCAGCTTTCAGGAATGAAGCTTGGTCCTCAGGGACTTCTTGCTGCCAACCAGGAGGCCTTGCACACTCAAGGAAGATGGCTTCTGCCCTGCTGGCTGCTGTCCAAGCCACAGGGCAGGACAAGTGGTGTTGCGCCCACTGGTGGCAGCTGGAGCTCAGTGCAGGGTGCAACAACATAACTGCACATGCTCCTTTCCTGGCTTTCCTGTGAATAAAAGTACTGCATGAAGGCAAAGGGCCACAGTTGGAAAGTCAAACTGAAGTGGAGCCCATCGCCATTATTTTCCAAAAATTGTGATAAAACAAATATTCAGAAACTCAGAAGCTACTGAAGTATGTCCCCAAACTGCTCCTGAGGATAACGGAGCTTTGGCCTGCTATAGATAAGTCCCACAGGCATCCTGGAGCTGACATCGGGGCTGGTCCTGAGAAAAAAGCTCTGGTTCTGTATGAAAGTTCCAGTCCTAAGCAGAAACAGCTGGCTGGTCCTAAGAAAGAAGTTCTAGTTATAAGAAAGAAGCTCCAGTGCTGTGAAGGAAGTTCAGGTCGAGAGAAAGAATTTCTTGTGTTAAGAAACTTTTTCTAGTCCAGAAAAGGAAGTTCTGGTGCTAAGAAGGAAATTCCACTCCTAAGAAGATAATTCCAGTTAAGAAAAATAAGTTTTGGTGCTAAAAAGAATGTTCCTGTGCTAAAAAGGAAGTACCAGACCAGAGAAAAAATTTCTGGTGTTAAGAAAAAAGTTCTGAAGCCGGGCGTGGTGACGCATGCTTGTAATCCCTGCGCTTGGGAGGCTGAGACAGGAGGATCACACGGGTTCGAAGCCAGCCTCAGCTGCTTAGTGAGGCTCTCAGCAACTTAGTGAGACCCTGTTTCCAAATAAAATATTAAAAAGGTCTGGGAGTATAGCCCAGAGGTAGAAAGCCTCTGGGTTCTACCCCCAGTACCAACAACAACAACAACAACAACAACAAAAAAAAGTTCTGGACTTTGGAAGGAAGTTCTGGGGGGCAAAAAATGAAATTCTAGTCCTTAAAGGAAGTTCCAAAGCTAAGGAGGATGTTCTGATCCAGAGAAAGAAGTTCTGGTGCTAAGAAGGAAGTTCCAGTCCAGAGAAGGAAGTTCAGGTGCTAAGGAGAATGATCTGGTGCTAAGAAAAACGTTCTGGTCTGCAGAAGGAAGTAAGTTCTGATGGCAAAAAGGAAGCTCTGGGCCTTAAAGGAGGCGCTGGTCTGAGAAGGAAGCTCCCAGTCCAGATGATGGGGATTAAGTTGATAGTGATTGCTAAAAAGGATAGTATTAGTTGCTAATAAAAATAAGCTATACTTAAATTGCTAATAAGCTATACTTAGCCAAAACAATAAAATCCCTTTTATTTGTCTCTAGGCTGTCAGCCAAAAGCTCCAGCCAAAGACTAACCTTGTCCAGCTAAAAACTGTTAGCCCGGGTCTGCAGCTAAGGTGAAGAACACTGAATTCTGGATTTATAAACTCTGCGCTTAGAAGGAAAGAATTTCGTACACTCTCACAAAATTTTAGATTAGGTTAAAAGAGGGGGAAAAACAAGCTATATTGATACAATATCAATTAGTAATAACACAAAATATTTAAAGCCCTAAAACCTCTACATTCCTGTGTCTTTCTTTTCTTTATTATTAAATAGGCTTTCAGTATAGTAAGTAATTTCTAGCAGATAAAGATAAGGGGATCCTGAGATTTACCAAGGATGTACCAGTATTGGGAATGGCTTAGGAAGATTTGAGAAAGCTCTGATTATTAATAGACATATTTCAAAATAATTGTGTACAAATAGCAGATCTGGGGAAAGAAAGACTTGGTTCTGGTTTCAGTCAGGAAGCAAACAGCTATTGAAACTTAAATTGACTTAGATAAAAGTAATTAGCAAGTCGATAGGAGAGGGGAGCTAGGACTTCCTTTTTCTAAAGACAGATCTACATAATAATTAGATAATCTAACTAGGATGGGAGGAGGGGGTTGACCTTCGATCATGACCTTCATGAAAAGAGACTTAGGTGGGAAAGTACACCTTGGCAGGAAAGTAAGGGGAGGTACCTTACAGGAACTTCTACTACGTCAGAATCACGTGAACAAGATGGAGAACATCATGTATAAAGTTTGTTCCATGCTTTGTATTTTGATGAATTTGTTCGAACCAACCCCCCCCCCCAACCATGCCACTCTTGAATGGCATGGGGCTGTAACTGTCTTCTGTGGTTTTTTTTCTTTTCTTTTTTCTTTTTCTTTTCTTTTTTTTTTTCTTTTTTTTTTTTTTTGGTGGTGGTACTGGGGTTCCTGGAAGCCCTTCTCCCTCCGGGCTACACTCCCAGACCTATTTTTACATTTTTATTTGGAAACAGGGTCTCCTAAGCCAGCACGTGCAGCTGGCTTCGAACCTGCGCGATCCTCCTGTCTCTGCCTCCCAAGCGCGGGGATTACAAGCGTGCGCCACCACGCCTGGCCCTGTTTTATACTTTTTTATTTTTGGAAACAGGGTCTCTTAAGCCAGGGGGGCTGGCTTCAAACCAGCACGATCCTCCTGTCTCCACCTCCCAAGCGCAGGGATTACAAGTGTGCACCAACACGCCCGGCTGTATTTCTATTTTTTAAATAAACTTCTTTAAATCTTCAGCAAGAGTCTGGGCTAATGTGTATTTATCATTAGCTCAGGACAAGAACCTGCGCTGTGTGTGTGTGTGTGTGTGTGTGTGTGTGTGTGTGTGTGTTTTGAGGGAAATTGTGTCCAGGAAATTATTCCCAGGGTTCTGACAAAGATCCCTGGGGACAGTTTCCCCAAACTGTAACAAAGGACACATGAGGACAGTATAGGCTTTAAACTTTAAGAGCAAAATTGAACAAAGAATAATGTGAGCTTCTACCCTGCAGCCTCTGACCTTGATGACTAAATGACACATTCTGATCAGTTATGTCAGAAGTGTCTGTCCTTGTGATGAACAAAGAAGGCTAACAAAAAAGGCTTACACAGGAGCACAGGAAGATGGTGGCAGCAGTGGCCGCAGGAGCAACATCTGGCAGTGGCCAAATAGGACATGTATTCCTCTGAGAAACCCTGGACAACAGATTTTGGGTTAATATCTGATGGGGACAACATACAGAGACATTTCCAGCCATGACTTTCTATCTAAAATATAAGAGAGAAGAGATGGTTCAAGATGGCGGTGGCAGCGGCGGCCAGTATTCAGGAGAGGCATACAGATTCATTTCAATCCACTCTGAACTTTTGAAGAAATCTCCCCGAAAGTAGACTTCTCCTGCCTACATGTTCAGGAACTCTGGACAACATATTATGTAAGCAAAAGGTTCGGGGCACATCAGATGGAGCCCTGCATAGCTGGGTCAGTTGGCGCCGCACGTCCCGGAGACAAGGACGCTCCTCTAAGCTGCGCTCTTCTGCGCTGCACTCCTGGCTGCCGCACTCCTCTGCACAGTGCTGGGGGCCAGGATGTGTTTGGAGCAGCAGAACCCACTTTCCTGGTGAGGCCGTGGGCCTCTGCTCTTGGTGGGGACATAGGACCCATTGCTGCTAGGTGCTCAGGCCCCCAACTTCTGCTAGGGACACATACTGTTTTCTTTATTTGAAAATACTGAAGAGGGAGAAAGATGGTGGCAGCTGTGGCTGCAGTAGCGACCACAGCGGTGATGGTTGAGAGCAACTGAATAGGACATGCATTCCTCTGAGAAACCCTGGGCAACAGATTTTGGTTCAATAGCTGATTGGGACAACACACGGAGACATTTCCTGTCATGACTTCCTATCTGAAATATAGGAGAGAGAGTGGAAAATGGTAGAATTTGAGGCAAGACAGCAGCTTGGTGCCTGCCACTGCAAGAAAAATGATTTTTGGAGGGACATCCTAGAAGATATCAGAAAGTAGACTGCTCCTGCTGCACATACACAGGAATTCAACAACAACATACTCTAGGAGAGAGAAAGAAGGAAGTGGCGGCAGTGGTCAGTATTCAGGAGAGGCAGACAGATCCAATCCAATCCACCTTGAATTTTTGAAGAAATCTCTCCCAAAGTAGACTGCTCCCACCATACATGCTCAGGAATTCTGGACACCATACTATGTAAGAAAAATGTCTGGGTGAGTTGGAAGAAGCCCCGCCCATATGGACAGGCCACCTGCTGCCCTGGGTGTCCTGAGAGACCTCAGTGCTCCTGGCCACCAAGCTCCTCTGCACTCTGCTGGGGGCAGAGATGTGTTTGCAATAACGATCCTGTTCTCCATGGTGAGGCTGTGGGCCTCCACTTTAGGTAGGGAGATAAAATCCATTGCTGACAGGGATTTGGGCTCCCAGCTTCTGCAAATGACACACGCTGTTTTCTCCTACTTAAAAAAAAAATATGGAAGGAAAAATGGGAACCTCTATAGACATCCTGCCCACGGTGATGGGGAGCGGAGCCTGCTGCACACTGGGGCCAAGTCTGGAGCCAGCAAGGCCGGGCCTGGAGCCTGTTGCATGGCAGGGTTGGGACTGGGGCCTATTCCATAGCAAAGGGCTGGTGGGTCCCTGCAATCATGTGGCCAGGAAGCACTAGAAGCTGGTGCTGCCTAACCTCATCTCTCAGTAGATTCCCAGATCCAAGTGATCTCTATTAAAAAAATTGGTTGTGAGTGGATTATCATGTCAAAGTTACTCACGATTTCAGTAAGTGGGAATAAGTGTGAAAATTAAAAGAAGGACTTCCAAGGAAAAAAGAAACTGTAATTGATCAGATGTGAAGAAATAGAAGCTCTAATATATTGTTGGTGGGATTGCAAGTTGGTGCAACCACTTTGGCAAACAGTATGGAAGATCCTCAGAAGAAGGAAAATGAATTTACCATATGATCCAGCAATACCACCTCTGGGTATCTACCAGAAATAATGAAAACTAAAATACCAAACTAATGCATGAGCAACCATGTTAATAACTGCACAGTTCACCAGTGCCAAACTGTGGAACCAGCCAAGATGTCCTTCAACAGATAAGCGAATTACAAAACTATGGGATGTGTACACAATGGAATTTTTCCAGGCCATAAGGGAGAACAAAATTATGGCATTTACAGTGAAATGTCATAAAAAAATAAGAAATCAGATGCTTTTCCTAATGTGCAAAAACTAGGGAGAACTGGTAACAGGAGGAACTCTAGATGAAGAAGAGATACTAGAGGAGCAATTAAGGTGACCTATCTGAGGGGATGGGAGGGGGAAGAGGGAAACTCTTTAATGCACATGATGTACTTAAACATATAAAAGTAAATCAGGAAACCAAGCATGGGAAGGAGGGGGAGGGAAGGGGTTAGGGATTGGGTAAGGGCTGATTGGGCGATGTATGCATTTATATCTCCACAAATTTTTTTTTTCTATCCCATTAAGATGTATGACTACAATGCACCACTAAAAATTTATTTTAAAAAAGGCTTACACAGCAAAGATAACTGGAGGGCCAACACCTGCTTTTGGTGGGAAAAGAAGACTTTTGGCTAGCAGAGGGACAAGATAAGAAATTCCTATAAAAAGACTGCATTTGTGAAGGCATTAGAGACACTCCATCATATCTCTCTCCTACATAGTGTTTTCACTGCTCTGCCCCCCTTCACCATCCCCCCACTGCCTGTAATAATAAAACATTGCTTAACCTTGCAGCCATTCTGACTTTTTTCCATGAACCAGTCAAGAATAATAACCCATGGTGACATCATCCCAAACCATAAAACATTGAATGAAATGCCAATGTTAAGAATATTTTGGCTGTTAAGTACTGGACCAGAGAAAGAATTTCCGATGTTAAGAAAAAAATTCTGGTCTTGAGAAGGAAGTTCTGGTTCCAAGAAAGAGGTTCCAGTCCTAAGAAATATGTTCTGGCTGGGCATAGTGGCTCATGCTTGTAATCCCAGTGATTTGGAGGCTGAGATAGGAGAATCACACAGGTTCAAAGCCATCCTCAGCTACTTAGTGAGGCTCTCAGCTTCAGACCCTACTTAGTGAGGTCTCTTAGTGAGACCCTGTTTCCAAATAAAGTATAAAATAGATCTGGGAGTATAGCCCAGAGTTAGAAAAGCACCTGGGTTTCACACCCAGGACCACAAAAAAAAAAAAAAAGAAAAAAAAAGAAATATATTCTGGTCCTGGGAAGGAAGTTCAGTCCAAAGAAAGAAGTTCAGGTTCAGAGATAGAATTTTTGCTTTATATAAAGTACTTTCAGGTACAAAAAAAAAAAAAAAAAAAAAACCTTCTGGTTCATATGAAGTAGCTCCAGTTCAGAGAAAGAACTTTCCAGTTTATATGAGTAGTTCTGGTGTACAAAAGAACTACCACTCCACATGAAGTAGTTCTGGTTCAGAGGAAGAACTTCTGGTTCCCATGAAATACTTCCAAAGCAAAAAAGTACTTTAGTTCAAAGAAAGTAGTTCCAGTGCAAATAAGAATTCACAGCAATAAGGTTCACAGCAAGAAGTCCAATGCAAAAAACAAAAAAGGTCAGTTCAAACAGTACTTCTGGTGAAAAAAAAGTTCTTGTAACGGTTTGAGATGTTGATGTGGATTCTTGTACTTACCTAGTTTAGAAAAATAGCCACAACTATATTATTGCAAGCTTAAGCAATATTTATTATTAGAAAGGTGAAAAGCAGGGACAGACCATCAAAGCACTGTGTCAGAGGGACGTAGTGGAGTGCCTTGAAAGTAAGACATTGAAGTTTTTGAACACATACATTTTTTTGTGGTTGTGGTACTGGGGATAGAACCCAGGGGCCTTCTACCTCCGGGCTACACTCCCAGGCCTATTTTTTTATATTTTACTTGGAAACAGGGTCTCACTAAGATGCTGAGAGCCTCACTAAGTAGCTGAGGCTGGCTTTGAACCTGCATGATCCTCCTGTCTCAGCCTCCCAAGTGCTGGGATTACAAGCATGCGCCACCACACCCAGCTTGAACACATACATTTTTTATAAGAATTTACCATCTCCATTTCTCACACAGTCTAGCCAACAATCTTCCTTTTCTCCCCAATTCAAGTGTAGCCCTGCCAGTTAACACTGCTGTGCAAGCCCTCTCTGTTAGCCTTCTTTGTTCATCCTCATAAGGACAGATGGGTCTGACATCACTGATCATAATGTGTTACTTGGTTAACAAGCTCAGGTGGCTGCAGATAGAAGCCTGCTTGGTCTTTGGTTTTAGTTTTAAAGCATGTATTGTCCATCTGTGTCCTTGGTGAGTTTTTAGCCTTTTTCTCTGTCTGCTAAAAGTTGCTTATTATGTTAAAAACTTATCTTTCAATAAAGAAAAGAAAGACACAGGAATATAGCCTTTTAAATTATGAAAAATCTGGGCTATAACTATTTTGTGTAACTAGTAATTAATATTGGGTTAATATAGCTTGCTTTTTTTTTGGTGGTACTGGGGGTGGAATCCATAGGCTTTCTACCTCCGGACTATACTCCCAGACCTTTTTTATATTTTATTTGGAAACAGGGTCTCACTAAGTTGCTGAGAGCCTCACTAAGTAGCTGAGGCTGGCTTCGAACCCATGCGATCCTCCTGTCTCAGCCTCCCAAGCGCAGGAATTACAAGCATGCACCACCACGCCTGGCAATAGCTTGCTTTTTCATCTTTAACTTTAGCCTAAACTATTGTGGAAATTCATATAATTCTTTTATTAAGTGAAAATGTTTGTGTTTTTTTTTTTTTCCCTGCAGTACTGGGGATGGAACCCAGGGGCATTCTACATCTGAGATACACCCCCCAGCCCTAATTTTCTATTCTTTTATTTTTGGAACAGGGCATAACTGAGTTGCAAGGGGCCTCACTAAGTAGCTGAGGCTGGCTGAGAACTGCTATCCTCCTGTCTTTGTCCCCTGAATGCTGGGATTACAAGCATATGTCACCATGCCTAGCTAGGTGTTCATGTTTTAACATTCAATATTCAGCTGGGCTAACAGCCGACTCTTAGCTGACCAAGGTCAATCCTGGCTGCAGGTCTTGACTGACAGCTTAGAGGCAGAGAAAAATGATTTTATTGTTTTGCCTATGTATGAAAGCTTATTCTTATTAGCAATTAATGCAATTCTTCTCAATAATCAATACAGGCTCAATCCCCATCAGTTCTGGTTCAGAGAAAGAAGTTCTGGTGCTAAATGTGAAGTTCCAGTGTTAAGAAAAAAGTTCCAGTCTGGAGAATGAAGGCTGGCCACAAATCTGCAATCCTCCTGTCTCTACATCCCAAGTGCTGGGATTATAAGCATTTCATTGCTTCTGCTTTAGGGTTTTTTTTAATATACAATTACACAAATTGTTTTATTGAGAATACTGGGTGTCAGAAGCTAAAAAAGAATCATTCATGCTTGGTACATTAAACAAATGCAGTTCCCAAACTTTTTGACCAAAATCCATTAGAATGTTACTTTATATGCCTTCCAATAAATCATGTTTTCCAGTTTGACATTTCTTTTGTAATGTTGAAATTGAGTTGGGGGTCACAAAGGAGGCAAACACCAGCCAAGTTAGTAAAGGCCTCTTTAATTAAACTGGCACCTTTGGGTGAAGTCTCCCGACATGGGGGAAGGGACAAATGACCAAGCAGCAGAGTCGGGGTCGGCAGAGTTATGGTCAGCAGGGTCATGCAGCAGAGAGGAAGCGAGGGTATTTATGTAGCCGGGTCTTGGGGTGGGGCTAGTAACATGGGGATGCCGGTCCTCTCACGACATCTGGAGTCTCATGGCATCTGGAGTCTGCCCTGTGATGTTGGGAGTCTCACAGCATCTCTTCTCTGGCTTCCGGGGTTCCACCTCCTGTCCCTAATGCAGGGTCTGTGGGGGAAGGGAGGGACCTGACCTATCATCCTTTTTCTTACATTTATCCATATTTATTATAGAGAAAACTAGATATTATGTACAAAAAGAAGAATCTATGCATGATAACTTCAAGTGTGATTTCTAGCTTTTGTTCAAAAATACGTTAAAATCCTGATTTATACACCTTCCCAGACACGGTGACCACACAGGGAGTCATTGTGAGGGAGCCTCAAGTACTGGCTATATAAGGCTCTGCCCTTGGCTGTTTTTTGTCCATAAGTACAGGGAGCTCTTGGTTGGTAACCTGTTAAACTCAAATAGTTAGCTTGTTGTCAATTTGGTGGCTTTGGATCTGATTTGTTGGTTTGGGCTTTTGGCTTTGTTGTTTTGTGTGTGTGGTTTTGTTTGTTTTATTGCAGCAGACTCAGTCTTCCCCTTTTCAGTTTCCTCCTGATTCCTGAAACAGGATTTCAAGAGGCCAAAATCGGAGACAGGTTTCTTTATTTATTTACCGGTAAAGGTTCAGTTGACAAACTTACAGAACTGAGCCTAGAACAGAGGGATCAAATAATTCTTATACCTGCAGTCTCTCACTTTGGAGATGGGAGGAGTAAGTTTGAAATTTATTATACCTAGCAATGTACTTAAGTTCCATACCATCCCCCTCTCTCCCATCTTTTAACTGCTCTCTCCTGTTTACATTAGGAAGGGCTTCTGAATCATGACTCTGGGTTGCCTAAGAAATAGCTCCCTTATCTTTTGGAAGTGTTTGCTTGCTTGCCAGTGGGCAACTAGGGGGAGGGGTTAGGGAACTCTTACTATATCCCATCTTAGATCCAAACTCCTGACAATATTTCTAAGTTTCTGATTGGGTGTCCTATCTCAGTTTGGGTTTGTTAATATTTTTATTTTTGTTGTTGTTGTTGTTGTTGTTGTTGTTGTTGTTGTTGTTGTGTTTAGCTAGTATTGATAGCTGCTGTTGTGTCTTTCAGTGTACAGTGCTATGAGTAAGAGTAGTGAGGTGAGGCCAGGCCTCTTAGCCAGCTCTCCCTGTGAGGATGCCCTCAAGGGCCATTATAGGATACTGAGAGACACTGAGCAGGTCATCTTTTCCCAGGTCAAACTGGCATATCATATCCTCATGGGACAGAGATGGCCCGGAACATTCTGCTTAAGAGCAGGTATAATCTCCCCTTCATATAATGAGGACTGTGGAGTACTAGAATATGGTCAGCTGTTTCAGACTGTAGACACTGCTGTCTACCTGGTGATGGACCATGTGACTGTGTCACTGGTGGCTTGGCAGCTGTTAAAGCAAATCCTGTGGGGCACTATTGTCACGAAGAAGGCATTGTGCACTGGGATCTGAAGCTCATTCCTGTCGGATGAGACAAGAAATATCAGTCACTGACTTCATGCTGAGCTGCAGGGTCATGTCCAGGTGGAAGATAAAGGTATTCTATCATGTTCTCAGTTCTGTGCCCAGGAGCTCTACCAGAGGAAACAACATAGCCCTGAAGTGGACTTCTGGGGCATGGATGTCTTCTACCTTATACCCACAGACTGCCTCCCCTTTGATGGCACCACCTTTGAGCAGCTGAAGGACTAGCAGGCAAGGTACAAGATGCCCTTTTGCCTATTCACCCATGCACAAAGCATCATCTATCAGTTGTTAACTGTCAACCTCATCCAGAGGCCCATGGCTAACCAAATCCTGGGAAATCCATGGATAAACCAGGGTAAGAAGTATTTACTGATTCCTTATAAGCTATTCCCCAAACACCCAAACCCTATGATCACGGGAGACATGAGTTACCAAGCTTCTTAAAGCCCACACCAGATTTAACTGTCTGAGTTGAACAGAACATTTTAACAAAGCTGTGTTTGTATATGTGATTGTACAAAAGAGTGAGCGAGGGAGCAGGGTTCTCATTCCAGCTTAGGTCTGACCATCAAGGTATCAAATCTCCTCCATCCCCAGAAGGCTGCCTTCATTGTCTTCCCAAAGAGCATAGCAAGCCAGCCTGCCCTTTGCATCTCCCTTTTTTGCCCTGCTTGGCTGAGGCAGGCCTGTAGTCTGGGCAGAATTGGGGCAGAAAAATCAGCCTGCCTAACATTCCCTTGTGTGTAGTCTGTAGAAGAAAAGAGACAGCCTGCCTGTCATTCCCTTTTTTAGCCTGGGGGAGAGTAGAGAGAGAGCCTACCTGATGTTCCCTGGTAGCCCCAGGGGAGAGGACCCCTACTTTTAGCATAGCCCCATCATAATACCGAGGCCACCCAGGCCAGCCCCTGAATGAGCAGCTCATCCTCCCCGGGACCAGTGGTAAATAAAGACTCCCCCTCCACTTGACAACCCTAATATTAGCTTGCAGTCTATACCTGGAACAATAGCAGTCAGATCCAGAAGCAGGTAACAGGCAAAAAAAAAAAAAAAAAAAAAAAAAAAAAAAAAAAAAAAAAAAGGAAACAGAGACAATAATAGAAAACACAGGAAATTATCATAATGTAACTATCTTTATCACATATGCAGTATTCTTTTCATAAGCTTCATCTTCCACATTCTACAATGTAGTCAAAGTTTCTTGTGATAGAATAGAAAAAATAAAAAAGGTAGAAAGAAAACAGACTGTCTCTGAGACTTAAGAAAATTTCATCAATTTGAAAAAAGAAAAATACATTTTAAGAGTAATAAGAAAATCCATATGGAGAGCAAAAATTCATATTCCCTTTACTTTTTTGTGTGTGTGCGTGTGTGGGGGGGCCTGGGGATGGAACCCAAGGGCATTATACCCCTGAGCCACACATCCTGCCTTATATTTTTTATTCTTTATTTTGAAACAGGGTCTCACTAAGTTGTGGAAGGCCTCACTAAATAGCTGAGGCTATCCACAAACCACGATCCTCCAGTCTCAGGCTGAATGCTGGGATTACTAGCATGTGCCACCATGCCTGGCCTCCTCTTCTTTGTTTTAAAAGAGATTTTTGAATTGGGGTTAATAATACATTTTGTTTTTAGGTAATGGCTGATCAAGCATTGTTTAGAAGTTGTATATCTGTATTGCTAATAGATCATTAGGGAGAAAAAATATCTAGTTATATAATAGCTTAGATAATATCTGATGATAAAAATGAAAATTTTTAATTTAAATGTCAACTGTTTTTAGCCAGACATGGTAGAACATGCTTGTAATCCCAGTAATTGGAAGGCTGAGACAGGAGGATAGCGTGGGTTCAAAGCCAACCTCAGGTACTTAGTGAAGTTCTCAGCAATTTAGTGAGACCCCATTTCCAAATAAAATATAAAATAGGTCTGGAAGAGTAGCCCAGAGGTAGAAAGCCCCTAGATTCCATCCCAATACCACATAAATAAATAAATAAATAAATAAATAAATAAATGCTAACCCTTTTATATAAGTGTGTGTGTGTGTGTGTGTGTGTGTGTGTGTGTGTGTGTGTGTTTTGCTGGGATAGACACTGATATCAGTGGCTACTTGTCAAGCCTTGAGTAAGACTTCATACCAGACACCACTATCACTTACCTCCCTCTCAATGTATTAAACAGAGAATTAACTCTTGAATTGCTGTTAAATATGAGAAGAAAAGAAACAAAAAAGTAAAGAAAGGCTTTAGTTAGACAAAAGATAAATCAGAACAAAAAATACATGTGCATAATTTCAAAGTGAATTTGTAAGAATCATGAGCTCAAAAATGAAAGATAATGGTTTCTGTAGTAAAAAGTCATGTTTTGTTGTAAATGTGTCACCAGAGGTGGGAGGGATTAGATATAGAGCTTTAAAATCCTGGAATTAACTTTGAGTGTATAAAATAGAACAAACAAAACTAGAAAATGGAATCATAAAAATTTTTAAGCTTGATGTATGCATCCCTCACTATATTTTTAAAAGCCAAATATTACTTTAACCAAGGGTCAATAAAAGGTGAGTGAGAGCTTTTTAATAATTTAAAATCAAGAGGGACATGTTTTCTTAGAATTTTCTGTGGATAATTTGGATTATGACCTTGAATAACAGCATATGACAGACATTATCTACTAAAAGATAGGATCACTTCACTTTAACTCTTATCCAGACCCTTCTTTCTCTTTCTTTCTTTCTTTCTTTCTTTCTTTCTTTCTTTCTTTCTTTCTTTCCTTTTTTCTTTGTTTATTTTTATTAGTGCACTGTATTCATACATCATAATGGGATAAAAAAAAAAAAAACTTTTGTAGACATACATGCACACATCACCAAGTTAGCACCTACCCTACTTCTCTGGTTTTGAGCTCCGCTCTGAGTCCCTGCAGGTTGTGCTGAGCCCAGTGCCTGGGAGCGTTGCTCCCTGTGCCGAGAAACCTGCCGTATTCCACCTGGCTGATCCACAGCCACTCACCTTGGCTTGCTGTCTGCCGCTCCTCTCTGGAGCCTGGTGGACTGTTGAGTGTGTTGGTCTGGTGCCGTCCGGTGAGCTCGCTGCTGCCGTTGGTAGTATGGTGCTGCTGCTGCATCCTCGGCCGTGAGGCCGGCGTATCTCCTCTCTGGTTCTGAGCTCCGTTCTGAGTCCCCCTCCTTTCTGGTGCCTGGTGCTGTAAGGGAAGATGGCGCCCGCGCCACACCACTCCATGGCTCGGCCCACAGCACTGCGATCTGGTTTCTTTCTGGAGCCTCATTTTCCAGCCCTCTTTTTCTCTGTCCCTTGTATTTACATTCTTTGTTTCTCTGTTGATGGTGTTTTCTGGCTATGAAAGGCGCTGATTTTGTGGTAATAGAGATTGGTTGTTAGTGGGGCTCGTAAGTGCTGCTTTTCTCCGTCGCCGTCTTCCTGCTGAGTAGAATTCTATTGTATGTATTTCCCATAATTTTGCAATCCATTCTATCTTTTGGCTATTGTGGATTGTGTTGCTCTGAACATAGGTATGCATATATTACTGTAGTTTTCTGATTTCAACCCCTTTGGAATGATACCCAGGAATGGTATAGCTGGATCATATGGTGGATCCAGTCCCCATTTTCTTTTTTTTCTTTTTTTGCTTTTATTTTCTTTCTTTTTGGTGGTACTGGCATTCCTGGAAGCCCTTCTACCTCTGGGCTACACTCCCAGAACTATTATTTTGGAAACAGGGTCTCTTAAGCCAGCGTGGCTGACTTTAACCTGCATGATCCTCCTATCTCCGCCTCCCAAGCATGGGAATTATAAGCATGTGCCACCACGCCCGGCAGCACAATCTTTTTTTTTTTTTTTTCATTTTTCTTTTTTGGTGGTACTGGGGTTCCTGGAAGCACTTCTACCTTCAGGCTACACTCCCAGACCTATTTTATATTTTTATTTGGAAACAGGGTCTCTTAACCAGCATGGCTGGCTTTGAACCTGTGAGATCTTCCTGTTTCACCTCCCAAGCGCGAGGATTACAAGCCTGTGCCACCACGCCCGGTGCCCATTCCCAGTTTTCTAAGGAACCTCCACACTAATATTCATAGCAGCCGAACTAGTTTTCACTCCCACCAACAATGTAAAAGAATTCCTCTTTCCCCACATCCTCACCAGCATTTGTTGTTATTTGACTTCTTTATGTTTGCCACTCTGAATGGGGTTAGATGGAATCTCAGCTTAGTTTGATTTGCATCTCCTTGATGGCTCTCTGGCTCTTTGCAGTGGATCTTGTGTTCAGAGTATTAGATTTCCTTATGCCGTGGTTCCCTTTATTGTGTTTTTGTTAATCTGTTCAAAAGTATCTTCCACTGCTTTTTTGTTTTGTTTTGTTTTGTCAAGACGCTGCCTTCTCAGTAGTTGAATTTTATTTGTTACAGCTACTGAGATGTGCTGCATCCCACAGTAACCATTTTGAATCTTAATTACATTTTCCTACCAGTTTCCCCACCCCATTTTGGCACCAATGTTGAAAATCAATTGGCTATCCACATGCAGATTTATTTCTATCATCTATTTATTTCTATCATCTATTTTGGTCCATTGGTCTAGTTGTCTGTTTTTGCGTCAATGCTATGCTGTTTTTATTACTATAGTTCTATAGTATAACTTGAAGTCAGGTATTACGTTATCTCCTGGACTGTTTTTCTTGCTGAAAATTGCTTTGGCTATTTTGAGTTTTTTCTCCATATAAAACTTAGGACTGACTTTTCTAGGTCTGTGAAGAATGACATTGGTATTTTGACAGGGATTGCAAAGATTCTGTAAATTACTTTTAGTAGAATGGCTATTTTTTTTTATAATATTTATTTTAAGTATCCAAAAGCATGAGAGATTGTTCCATCTTTTAAAATGCTAAATTTGCTGTGGGTCTTGCTAAGTTGCTGAGGTTGGCCTTAAAACTGTGATTCTCCTGTCTCAGCCTCCCAAGTACTGAGTTTATAGGTGTGTATCATGATTCCCAGCTACTTGTTTCTTCTAAAAGTTTTTCACACTGAGTTTCCCTAAAAATAAAGATTTGACACATCTTATAGAGAGTTCTATATCTTCCTTGTTTTGAATGAACCTATTTCCACTCCCAGGTGGGGGCAGAGGGGCTCACTCATCTCCAGGAAGCTGCAGATGGTTTCATAACTGCAATCCCTGTAGAGAAGCCCCAGGCAGTTTTCCCATCCCTCCTGCAGCTTTCTGAGTTTATGCTGGCTGACATAAGTTTGCAGTGAGCTGAGAGATATGTTAATTGACAAGACTGAATCATCCCACAGTGTACAGAGTTACCTAACCTGTTGGAATGATTGTTATTCATCACTTTGAGGTCACCTTGGTCCAGTTTGGGAGGGGCACAAACTTCCCTCCCAAGTGAAGATTTCTGCATGAAGACAAATCTTCAAAGACCACATGAGACCAATAAGCAAAGACCCTGACAATTCCTTATTTCCTAGAATTTTACTCTTTCATTCTCTGATTCATCCATGATTACCTTGATGTTTTTCCCTGAGTCACCCTGTGAGTGAGTCTACTTTGCTGTCTTCTGTGATTACAATGTTTTGGTTAAAATTCTCAATAAAAGTTAGATGCTCGTGGAAGCTGGACACTGGTTATCTCTCCTACCCATGCCCCTCTGCTGTCTTGTTTCTCTAATCATAATGATTTTCTATAAAATCATTATGATGTCATTGTCGTTTTTATGAGAGACTTCTAATGAATCAATCAGCATCAATACCATTCTCTACAAATGGTGTCCAATGTGAGGCAGGAAACCTGAAGTTTCAGTGAGTCTCTCTATCCCTTCAGATGCCAAGGTTGGTAGGGGAATTTTTTCAGGGCTGGGTAACATTTGAGGAATGATTTGTCTCGTATGTACTGTTTGCTTAGACTGGATGGAATTGCTATTTTCTCTGCTTGGGCTCTTATTGGGGCTTGCTTGAAACCTTTTTGAGAAATGTAGGCCTTTCCTGTGGTTGCTGAGGTGGCTTCTCAGTGAGAAATAGCTTTTGCTACTGTGTAGCCTTTGACTCCCACTGAATCTGCTGTGGGGAAAACCAAAAGTAAAAATAAATGATGCATTTCTTTCTCCACCTTCTGAATTGTCAAACATTCCTTAAAAAAATGATTTATACTTCGTTATATATAAATCTATTATGTACAGCCCTTAAGAAGGGTCTGGTTTTCCTTGCAGCAACAGGCCCGACAGAGGAGGGGGACTCAGAATGGAGCTCAGAGCCACAGAAGAGATACACCAGCCTAACGCCCAAAGACGCGGCAGCAGCGAGCCGGCGGCAGCAGCGAGCTCACCAGACGGCACCAGACTAATGCACTCAACAGCCCACTAGGCCCCAGAGAGGAGCAGCGGACAGCAAGCCGAGGTGAGCCACTGCGGAACAGCTGAGCAGATTTCGGCAGATTTTTCAGCGCAGGAAGCATCTAAAGCTCCCAGGGGCTGGGCTCAGCACACCCTGCAGGGACTCAGAGCAGAGCTCAAAACCAGAGAAGAAATAAGCCAGCCTCACGGCCGAGGGCATGACAGCAGCGAGATATTGCCAGTGGCGGCAACAGCAGCGAATTCACTGAGTCCACTACAGCTCCATTGGCACACTCAACAACAGTCTGAGACTCTGCTATACAACCTAGTAAGGAGTAGTGGGGACTGAGATACCACAGACTCGAGATCCAAAGCACCTTAAGTGAAGTCATAGTGACCCAAGGGAAGAACCCAGAGAAGGCAAAAACTTCCAAAATCATGGGAAAGAGGAATAACAATGGAGCAATGCAGGCCCACAACCCCACAACATCAGAACCTGATAAAACAGAAATGCAGAGATTTCTAGAAGATCAAATCAGGAAAATAACTGTAGAAATAATAGAGGTGTTTCAAAAAGAATTCAGAGAGAGCCAAAAAGAGATAAAGGATGCAATTAATGAAGTAAAGTCCTCAATTCAAAGTACAACCAACCGATTAGACCACATGGAGAATAGAATGTCGCTCCTAGAAGATGATCACTCCAAAAATGAACGCATAGTTTCTAATTTAGAAAAAAAAAATCTGACAGCAGGAATCTGACATTGAAGAAATATGGGCCCATTTTAAGAGAGCTAACCTAAGAATAATTGGAATAGAGGAGGGAAAAGAAGGTGAAACCAAAGGGATCAACAATCTCTTCAAGGAAGTAATAGCAGAAAATTTTCCAGACATAGAGCCGGGCGTGGTGGCGCACGCTTGTAATCCCCGCGCTTGGGAGGCGGAGACAGGAGGATCGCGCAGGTTCGAAGCCAGCCGTGCTGGCATAAGAGACCCTGTTTCAAAAATATAAAATAGGTCTGGGAGTGTAGCCCGGAGGAAGGAGGGCTTCCAGGAACCCCAGTACCACCAAAAAAAAAAAAAAAAAAAGAAAATTTTCCAGACATAGAGCAAGAGGTTGATACACAGGTCCAGGAAACTTATAGAACTTCCTTTAGACAGGATCGGAGAAGAGGATCCCCACGCCACGTAATTGTCAAAATGACCAATGTGGAAGCCAAGCAGAGAATCTTAAAGGCAACAAAAGCAAAAGGCCAAGTGACATTCAGAGGCTAACCAATTAGAATCACTCCAGACTTCCCAAACCAAGTCATGAGAGCCAGAAGGGCTTGGAGTAACATGTTCCAAACTCTGAAAGAAAACAACTTCTAGCCAAAAGTTTCCTACCCAGCAAAACTATCTATCAAATTAGATGGGGTATTTCCCCATCTAAGAAGCTTCCATGACAAACAGAAACTGAAGGAATTTGTCTTCAAAACCAGCGCTAGAGAAAATAGTCAAAGAGATTAACTACAAAGAAGAAATAGGTAATACACACCAGAACCAGAGAAACAAGATTCTCCATCCAACAGACAACTAAGATTGGTTATCTTTGGAGATTCATTATTTATGTTAGTCTTTTACCTATCTCTAAATTGTATTGTTTACTTTTATTGTTGCTAATTTTTAGGATTTCTAGTTGGAATATTAATAGACCTTCAGATATAGCATTTTATCCCATTCTATCAGTAACTTTTAACTCTGTTTACATTGTCTTTGGATATACAATATTTTTTTATTGTTTAGGGAGTTTATTTACCCTTCTGTTGTCTGTGCCATTGAAATCATACCCAAGAAATCCCAATTTCAATGTTGTGAGGTTTTATGACCCAGATTTTCTTCTAAAAGTTTATAGTCTTAAGATTTATATTTAGGTCTTTTATCTATTTTGAGTTAATATTTGTATATGGTGTTAGGTAAGGGTCCAATTTTATTCTTTTTCATGTAATTATTATTTTTCAACAATATTTAGTTAAAAGATCATTATTTCCTCTACCAAATGTTCGTGGAAACCTTGTCAAAAATAACTTGACAATATATGGAAGAATTTTTCTCTAGGCTTTTATTTAACTCCAATGGTTTATATATCTGCCTTTAGAACAGTACTACACTGTTTCAATTATTGTAGCTTTATAAGGTTTGAAATCAGAAATATACATCTTCTAGCTTTGTTCTTCTTCGAGATTGTTTTGGGTATCTGAGTCCGTATTTCATATTAGGATAGATTTTTTCTGAAAAATAAATAAATAAATGTATGATAGCTTCACCTAAAAAAAGAAAAAATATTCTCTGGTAAGAAAGAAAGCAAAAAGAAATATTGAAATGTTATCTTGAAGTCATCAAAAGCTTGGTATCAGACAAATGAAAATGTCATGTGAGATTATCATTGTTAGTTTTGGACAAATTGCTATAATACTAGATGTCAACCACTAAGCCAAGCATGGGAAGGAGGAATGGGGAAGGAACGGGGTGGGGATCGGGTAGGGGCTAACTTGGTGATGTGTGCATGTATGTCTACCAAAGTTTTTTTTAATCCCAATATGATGTATGAATACAGTGCACCAATAAAAAAATTTTAATAAAATAAAAAATAAATAAAATTCTCCAAAGTAAAGGGAAAAAAAAAGAATTCTACTCAGCAATAAAGAACAAAGTCACATCATTTGCAAGAAGACGGAAAGATCTGGAGAACACTATGTCAAGTGAGATCAGCCAAGCACAGAAAAAGAAGGGACATATGTTTTCTCTAATAAGCCCAAACTAGGGACTATTAGGGATAGCAGAGTTACTCCAGATAATGGAGGGAAAACCTCAGCAAAGCTAGAAAGCAAGGGTAAGGCCGGGCATGGTGGCACAAGCTTGTAATCCCCGCACTTGGGAGGCGGAAACAGGAGGATCGCCCAGGTTTGAAGCCGGCCTCTCTGGCTTAAGAGACCCTGTTTCCAAATAAAATATTAAAAAATAGGCCTGGGAGCATATCCCTGAAGTAGAAGGATTCCATCCCCAGTACCACAAGAAAGAAAGAAAGAAAGAAAGAAAGAAAGAAAGAAAGAAAGAAAGAAAGAAAGAGTAGGGGAGGAAGAAGGCTGAAATTTATTAATGGAAGAGCTACATTCAAATATGTGTATAAGTGTGAATGTAGCATGGTTACCCTAAACACTCGTGATAGAAGGGGGAGAGGTGAAGCGGCAGGGGGGAATCAAGTACTGTGTGAATATATACCATTGTCAATATAATCTACATTATGATGTGAAGCTATAGTGTACAAATAAAATAAAAAATCCAAAATGCAGAATTTAAAAATGGAATTAAGTCACAATCTGTCACCCTGAACAAGAATAAACTCAAAAATCAAAGACCTGGAAATTAGACCAGAAACTTTGTCATTACAGGAGGAAGGAAAAGGTCCAACACTCCAACAAAGAGTTACCAGTGGACAATTCTTCAATAACATACCCAGATATCAGCTGGGCATGGTGGCGCACACTTGTAATCTCCACACTTGGGAGACAGAGACAGGAGGATCACACAGGTTCGAAGCCAGCTGTGCTGGCTTTAGAGACCCTGTTTCCAAATCGAAAAAGTATAAAAAATAGGTCTGGGAGTGTAGCCCAGAAGTAGAAGGGTTTCCAGGAACCCCAGTACCACCAAAAATAAAATAAAAAATAAAAAGATACCTAGATATCAGGTAATTAAAATAAGAATTAATAAATGGGAAGCATTAAACTAAAAAGTTTCTGTTCATCAAAGGAAACCATCAAGGGTCTAAAAAGAGCCTACACAATGGGAGAAGATCTTTGCCAGCTACTCTAATATCTAGAATATATAAACTACTTAAAGATTTAACAATAAAAAAACAAATAATCCAATCAAGAAAAGGACATGTAAACTAAGTAGATGATTCACAAAAGAAGAAATACAAATGACCAATAAATATATGAAAAATGTTCAACGTCATCAGGGAGTCACAAATCAAAGCTAAACAGATTCTAACCCCAATTAGAATGGCAATCGTCAAGAATCAAACAACAATAAATGCTGGCAAGCTGGATGTGGTAATGTACACTTATAATTCCAGTACTTGGGAGGCTGAGACAGGAGCATCTCAGATTTATAGCCAGCCTCAGTTACTTAGTGAGTCCCTCTGCTACTTAGTGAGACCCTGTTTTAAAATAAAAAATAGGACTGAGGGTGTAGCTTGGAGGTAGAATGCACTTGGGTTCAATCCTCAGTACTGAAAAAAAAAATCTACCATATGATCTACCATATGATCCAGTTATAGCACTCCTAGGTATCTTTCCAAATGGACTAAGAGTGTTAGAATTATTAGTAATTCATTATAATAATATAACATAAAAATGCACATCCATGTATGAAGAAGGGAGGATAGGGGAAAATTCACCAACTGCTGTGTACATGTATGTCACTATCACCACAAACTACATTATGATGTATAAAGTCTAAATATAACTGCATCTTCAAACATTTATCATTTCTTGATCAATAATAGTAAAAACTTTGATATTTTAATATAATTTTTTATTTTAGTAGAGCTTATTTTTTCTAGCTTTTTGACAAATACAGTACATTATGTTGTCTATATTCTCCAACTGTGAAATTATACACCAGAAGTGCTTCTATCAAACTGTAACTTAGTACCAATGATCAATGTTTTTCAATCTCATTCTGCCCCATTACTCTCCCCAGTCTCTGGTAGCCAACATTCTTCTATCAATACCTATGAGGTTAACTTTTAAGATATTACATATACATCAATTCATAAAATATATATCTTTCTGCTCCTGCCTTAATTAACATAGTGATGCCCAATTTTATCCATATTGTCACAGATAACAGTACTGCATTGTTTTTATAGCCAAATAATATTTATTATGTATATATATTCCAATTTTTATTTATCATTTCATCATTTGATGGATACTTTGGACTATTTCTAGTTCTGAGTTATTGTAAATAGATCTATAATTAACATTGAAAGCAGCTGTTTCTTTGACATATTGATTTCAATTCTTTTGTATGTATACTCGGTGGTGGGATTGCTGGATGATATGGTAGTGTTGTGTGTGTGTGTGTGTGTGTGTGTGTGTGTGTGTATGGTACTGGGGATTGAACTCAGGGGTATCCTACATCTGAGCTACATTTCCAGCCCCGTATTTTATTATTTATTTTGGAAGAGGGTCTCACTAAGTAGCTGAGGCTGGCTGCGAACCTGCAATCCTCCTGTCTCAACCTCTCAAGTACTGGGATTACAGGCATAAGCTACCGCGTCCAGCTTATCTGGTAGTTCTATTTTTAAGTTTTTGAGGTACTTCTTTACTGTTTTCCATAATGTTTACACTAATTTACATTCCCAGAACAGGGAATAGAGTTCCCTTTCCTCCACTTCTTTCCCAATACTCATTATCTTTGCTTTTCTCATTCTAACCCTTCTTATGGTGGCAAAATCATATCTCACTGTGGTCTGATTTGCATTTTAATAATGATTAGTTAAGTTTAACATGTTTTTCAAGAACCCACTGGTTTTTTTTTTTTACATGTTTTGATAAATGTGTATTTTAGTCAGTTGCCCAAGGTTTAATCAAGATTTTTTTTCCTGCTGGGTTTTAGAGGTTTTTTTGTTTTTTTGTTTTTTTTTTTTTTTTCAGGTCTGGGGATGGAACCCAGGGACATTTGGCCTCTGAGCTATACCCCTTGCCCTATTTTTTATTCTTTATTTTGAAACCGGGTCTCACTGAGTTGCAGAGGGCCTCACTAAGTAGCTGAGACTGTCTGTGAACTGCGATCCTCCAGGTCTCAGCCTCCTGAGTGCTGGGATTACAAGCGTGCGCCACCACGCCCGGCTTAGAGTTTTTTATACTGGGTATCAACTCCTTGTCTGATGTATACATAGCAAATATTTTCTCCCATTCTGTAGGTTGCCTTTGTACTTTGTTGGTTGTTTCCTTTGGTGTACAGGAGCTTTTATCTTTTGTCTATTCATTTACCCATGTTTGCTTTTGTTTCATATGCTTTTGGTATCTTGTCCTAAATATTCTTGCCTATTGCAATATTCTAAAGTATTTCCACTGTATTTCTACTACTGGTTTCAGAGTTTCTTATCTTAAACTCAAGTTCTTAATGTATTTTTGGGTTGTTATTGTCACTAGTGAGAGATAAGAGTCTAACTACATTCTTTAAATTGCTGTATAGTTTTTCACACCACTATTTATTGAAAAGACTGTCCTTTCTCCAAGTGTAAGGATTACAAGCATGCGCCACCACGCCCAGCTACTTGGATATGTTTTAGATACTTATATAAGATGCTCAGTTTCTTATATAAGTTAACTATGGTTTAAGGAAGCCAGAAAAATGCCAGATGTGGTGGTACATGCCCATAATCCCAGTATTTGGGAGATTTAGGATCTCAGATTCTAGGATAGTCTCAGCAACATAGCCAGACTCTCAAAAACCAACCAAGTCTCTGTTTCAAAACAAAAACTAAAAAATGCTGGGGTGTAGCTCAGAGGTAGAATGCTCCTGGGTTGAATCCTTGGTACCATAAAAAAATAAGAAGAAAAGAAAAGAAACAGCCAGAAAAGTAAAAAATAAAAAAACAAGTAGAAGAGGCTGCATTTTAAAGCAGAAATAAATAAAATACAAGGGAAACAACAGAAAAATAAACAGAAGTGACTTTCTGACACCTTAATACAAATTAATAAAATAATAAATTCCTACTAAATAAGAGGTTAATATATTTGATTAATATCGCCCTAATCTAGGATGTATGGGGCAGAGTGGAGAAAGCAGGATGCTGTGTGCATCTATGTTTCTATCAATCTGTATGTCTTTTGATGTATAATTAAAATTCACCAATAAAAGTATTTTAAAGTCAGGCACACCTGTAATCCCAGTACTTGGGAGGCTAAAACGGGAAGATTGTGGGCTCAAGGTCAGCTTCAACAACTAGGGAAGATCCTCAACAACTTAAACCATACCAAATACACACAAAAAAATGGCTGAGGGTGTAGCTCATATGTAGACTGCCCTTGATGCATACTTGGGAGGCTGAGACAGGAGGATTACAGGTTTGAGACCAACCTCAGCAATTTAGCAAGACCTTCAGCAATTTAGCCAGACTGGCAGCCAAGAAGCATATCACAATGAGCACAGTGTCTATCTGTGTCACGGTACAGAGCCCATAGTATAAACAGACAAGCAATCATTTATAACTGTCTTTATTGCCCCCAGGAGCAGGTCTCTGCCTGATGCTGGAGCACTTCTAGAGCACCATCTGTGTTTATTGTACTGCATTCCTCTGCCCAAAGTGAGGGAGGGGTGATGTAAGTCCCCTGGCCTCCAACACTGACTTTAAACCATGTTATCCCTGAATCTTGCCACATCAGTAGCATGTAGGTCTCAGAAGGAAGGTGAGTTTACCTCAGGCCAGTTCCAAGGCTGCATGCAAGTCATGCAGCCAAAGCTCAGATCTCTCCACCTGTGCACAGGGACTCGCAGCTGTTGAGAGTCTCATTAAGTGGCTGAGACTGACTTCAAACTTGTGATCTCCTGTCTCAGCCTCCCAAATACTGGGATTATAGGTCTGTGCCATCATGCCTGGATAAGTTGGATATTTTGTATTCACAGGTTTTCATTTGGTTACAGGTTTCACAGAGGTGTATATAAAGGTTATACAATCGACTTTGGAGACTGAAGCATAACCTTTAATATTTTTTTCAGAGAAAGTGCAAGTGAGGATGAGGGCTGATCACTCAGGTCTCATATAGTTGGAGGCCAGCTCAGGCTCTGTGTTACTGGTGAATAAATAGATTGATAAATGGAGATGAATGGACCAAATGCACCCCTGTGTTTATATTATAGCAATATCATTTGTGTGGAGGACATGGAACAACAGGAACTCTCAAGTGTTGCTGGCAGAGGACATGATAGTTCACCACTTTAAAGAACCATTAGAGCCAGGAGTGGTGGCTAATGCCTGTAATCCCAGTATTTAGGAGGCAAGACAGGAGGATTACAGATTCGATGACAGCCTCAGCAATGTAGTGAGAGTCTCAGCAATTGACAAGACTCTGTTTCAAACAAAAATTTAAAAAAGGGTTTTATCCGGAGATAGGGATGTATTTCAGAAGTACAATGCTCTTGGGTTCAATCCCTAGTAACACACACACACACACACACACACACACACACACACACACGTACACTCGCACCTACACACACACATACACTTGGCAGTTTCTTCCAAAGTTTACCCTGGTGTCTCAATATGATTCAACATGATCCTAAGAATTTAGATAAGTCTTGAAAGTGTATTTCTAAGCAACTGCATACAATTACATAATGACCAAATAGTTAAATCCTCCAATAGACAGATAAACAATAGAACTGCAGTGCACCCATGCAATAGAAGCTCTCGGGCTGTGTGCTCTCCAAGGCCCCTGCTCTAATCCACTCCTGGCCTTTGCCCTGTGCAACACTGACAAAGTGTGTTCTGTATGGAAACACCTATAGATGCAGACATTAAACTAAGGAGAATGCAGGGGCAAAACCCAGGTCTATGTCCTGGTCCATGGGACCCTCCTTGGGAAGGACAGTCACACCTAGAGGCAACTCCAAGAGAATCTGGAAGCTTATATAATGATTCCTGGACCCAACCATAGTAGCTTGGAGTACCGTATACTGTAGCTTAATACCATCAACCCAGCTTTTTATCTTTTTTCTTTCCACAGATAGCAACTGTAACCTAAGACTGAGTATTGTTAGTTAGCTTGTTCCCTATTGCAGAGAAAGCAACACAACTACCTAGTTCTGATGTATAACCTCTGAAACTTACTTTTAACTTCCCATGCTGTAATTTTGGTCATTCAATCTGAAGTAGAGCCCACCATTCCATGCTTAATCTAAAGGGAAGGTACTACCATTCAAATGGTCTCTTTTTCCTCCTCCTTTTTCTTCTTCTTTTGGTTCTGGGGATTGAACCCAGGGGCATTCTACCTCTGAGCTACACTCCCAGCCCAACTTTATTTTTTATTTTGAAACAGGGTCTTGCTAAGTTGTGGAGGGCCTCAACTAAGTAGCTGAGGCTGGTGGTAAACCCAGCTCCTCCTGTCTCACCCTCCCAAGTAATGGTATTACAAGCATGTGTCACCATGCCCGACTCAAATGGTTGTCTTCTTAACTTATGTATTATTGAAAGGTTAATCCCCAAGTCCTATGCTGAGAGTATCTAAAAAGAGTAATTGATCGAGAAGTGATTGATCATGACTGATCTGTTCATGAATTGCAGGACCCAAGGGTCAGCAAGGAAAGGCTCTGCAACAAAAGGCAAGTCTCTCTGGCATGCTTGGCATCACCTAAGCTGACTTTGCCTCAGAACCCTGCAGAGAGGCACTGGCCAAAAAGATGCCCAGCAGATGTGGCCCCTTGACCTCGGACTCTCTAGCCTAAAGAATAGTAAAAATATATTTATTTTCCATATGAGTTACTTGGTTTTCAGTTATAGAAACAAAGCACAGAAGAAGACAGATGGAGATAATGAGACGCAAAGTAGATGGCTGCTAGACAGATAATTGGTGTTCTATATATCAGCAGCATAGACCATGAAATTTTAAAAGGTGGCCTGGGGATGTAGCTTAGCAATGGAGCACCCAGTACTGGTTCAATTCCCAGTACTAAGAAAAAAATCAGTAATTTTGGAGGTCACACAGTTGGTGACACATTCTTGATTTCCCACTAATTTGCTGAAAATCTTGTGTTTGATATATGGGTTATGATGAGAGCAGGAACCCAGGTTACCTTTCAGGGACTTGAAGTCTTCTTTTCTGAAAAACATTGACTGTTCATCTGGGCCTGCAGACATCTGATGGGTGACTTGAATGGCGTCTTGTGTCTACGTATAGTGTCTGTTCCCTTTGTTGTCTTAGCTTTTGGGTAGGGTTCTACTAGGCCATGCATGTAGAATGTTGATTGCCCTTTGCAAATGTATGTACAGGAAGGAGAATCATCCCTATAAATACTGTAGGATAGCAAGAAGGAACTCTGGACCTCTACTGTGCTTGCTAAGGCTCAGTGGCCATAGGTAACCTGGAGCTCATGCCCTACAAGGTAAGAACTCTTGTAGTTTATTGTCATGCCAGGGGGACTAAACTGGTGTCAAGGTTTATACTGAGGTTCCAGGAAACCCATCCTTGTCTTGTGAGAACCCCAGTGAGTGCTCATCCATTTTGGTCCCATCTAAAATGGGACACTCTTTAAAAGGCTCTGTGGAAAGCTGAGCTTGGAAAAACACCCACTGCTCACCCCCAGAGGCTGCACAATGAAGTGGACGTCAGCCATGAGATCACTGTTGAACATCAGCGCAAATTTGTGACACAGGGTAGATGCTGGGGAGGTGGGCTTTGTGGGCTCACCTTCCTGCCCATGGCCACCCTGGCAGTGTTGCTGTGGGCTGTGGTGACAGGCAAGTAGAGCTTCATCAGCCATCTTCACAAATAGGGTGTAGGGAACAGTGGCCTCTGTGTTGCTTGGTGCTGTGCTACTGGGCTCTTATGCTGCGCTGGAGTCTAGGGGGTGGCTCTGCCAGCACCTACAGGGAAGTGGGGCAGCATTACCCACCCTTCTGGCAGACCAGAGACAGAAGCATGGGGCTGGGCGCTGCTGCCTTTGGACTCTGCTCAGACTTCTCCCTTGAAAGCCATGCTGCAAGCTGCTCGGGGCTCTAAGCTAAGCCCAGGCTTTTAGCTCAAGCTGCCTTGTTTTTTTGTGTGTGTGTGGTTTTTTTTTTTTTTTTTTTTTTTTTTTTTGTGTGTGTGTGTGTGTCACTGCTGTCACCTAATTTTCCTTTTAAAATGGCACCCAAACTCTCCTATTCTACTCTATCCCACGAGCCCATCTTCTGGGTGTTATTCCTAAAACAAGTCTATTCTTAGGCTGGGCGTGGTGGTGCATGCTTGTAACTCCAGCATTCAGGAGGTGGAGACTGGAGGATCGTGGTTCGTGGACAGCCTCAGCTACTTAGCAAGGCCCTTCGCAACTCAGTGAGGCCCTGTTTTAAAAAATAAAAAGACTAAAAAATAGGACTGGGTGTGTAGCTCCAGTACCCATCCCCAGTACCGGGGTGGGGGGGGGGATCTATCCTTGCTGTCAAGCGTGTTCCCTCTTGTCCTTATAATCCCTAGCAACAGGGCCCTGAGCCAGGCTTCTCTGTCACTTGGAGCATAGTGCTTCCATGCATCCAACACTTTCAATGTAGAATTTAGAAAGGAGGAATGCCCATGGGTAGCTATTACTGCTTTCCTGTAATCCTTAGGCCTTTATCCCCATCTACTGGTGAAAGGTAGGATCCTCCCACACTTAAGCTCTTAGCCACCATCCTTCTGTGTATGCTGTAAGTGTTTTGGGAGTTGCAGTGTTTTATTAATTGGAAATACCAGTGGTATCTTGGGTACAAGAAAAAATATATGGGACCCCACCTGGACAGAAAGGCAGGGAAGGATGAATTGATGCAGAGGCAAGAATGGCACAGTCTCACACTTATAGAGGCCATTCCTGGTGGACTATAAGGCCACTTTCACAGAGCCCCCAATGGAGCCTAAAAGGACTCACTCTCAGCTGGGCTTCTAGCTTCTATCATAAGGTGCAAAGAAGGATGATGACCTTCCAAGCACAATCCAATAAATACATCTCTTTCTTATAGATGGGCTCCTAGCAGTCCAAGGTAGAAGCTCAAAACTACCCTGGTATGCATCCTCCAACACTGGGTTAAGTTTGATCCCCAGATCCTAAAGGGAAAAGCTCTCATTTTCTGCATTCAAGCATGGCCACAATATTTGCTGGGAGATGAAGAGAACTGGCCACAGCAGGGAAGCCTAAACTATAACACTATCCTGCAGCTAGACCTATTCTGTAAGCAGGAGTGAAGAGGCATATATTCAGCTTTCCTTTTATCTCTGGACCATGCAGACTTATTCGAATTTTGCAAAATTGAAACAATTTTGGTAGCAATGGTTAAGGCAGAATCTAAAGACCAATTAATCCCAGAGAAACAGGATGACAATACTGAAGGAGCCATGACACCTACAAAGCCTCCCTTAATACCCGTGGGATTGTGCCTGAACAGCCTCCCCCCTCCCATATTATGATACTGCCCCTCACAACAAGAGGATTCAGAAGGTACCTGAAACTAAGAAAAAACATTCAGAGCCAGTACCAGGGGGACAAGGAAGAATGTTTCCCCTTGTGGCAGTAGGAGAGGGATAATTTAGACACTAAATTACCCATAAACCATTTCACTAGCTGAGCTTAAGGAAATACAAAAGGACCTTGGCAACTATACCAGCAACCCTGACCAATATGTTCAGGCCTTCAAGTTATTTACCTCTTTATTAGACCTTACATAGAAGGATGCTAATTTACTCTAGATCAGACTCTAACCTTCTTAAAAAAAGATTGAGTGTATGAAAATCCAGAGAGGCAGATAATAACTACTATACCACCTCAAAACCTTGAGTAAGAATAACTCAACAAGTTCTGACAGGGACAGATGCAATAGTGTTACATGACCCCAAGTGGAACTCTGAGGACAAGAGGAATGAGTGGGGAAAAATGTCACTATATTGCATAGTGGGAGGACTGAGAAGAGTTAAGCTTCTCAATTATGACCAGTTGGCAGCTATAACATCAGGACCCAAGTGAGTCCCCAGTGACTTTCCAAGAAAGACTGAAGAAGGCCATAATAAAATTCACTAATTTAACTCCAGAAATGGTAGAGGAGGAGGCCATTCCCAGAGACAAATACACCAGATATAAGGAGAAAACATCAAAAATTGGTGTCAAATCCACAAAAGTTCAATTTGGACCAGTTAATGCAGGCCACTAGTTCTGTCTATTGTAATAGAGTCTTGGAATGGGAAAAACAAAAGGAAAAATGTCATGGAGAAATCCTGGCTGCCACAAATATTTGCACTAATCCCACAAGGGCCCAGGCTCAGGTCTGCTTCAAGTGTGGGAAGCTAGGGAATTTCACATGTGAATGCCACCATCAGGGAGGCTATAAACATCCTCCAAAGCCCTGTTCACAATATAAGGGGGACCATTGGAAGTCTGAGTATCCCCATGTCTGTAGGGACCTGGGGTCCTCAAATCCAGGTCCTTAAAAATGGGACCCAGGGATACTTCTCCAGGCTCCTACCACCTAGGTTAAGACTGAAGGGCTTTTGGCAACCCTAAAGGTGGGACTGGGATCACAGACTGTCCAATTTCTTGTGGATACAGGCACCAGATTTTCTGTGTTGCCTTTTCCCCTGGTCTAAGACCTCTCATAAAGTGACTACTTGGGCACATTGGGTCAGCCTCTTGAATACTTTTTTACTCAAGACTAATCCTTATACCTTACTGATACTATCCCAGTAGAACCCAGTGCTACTCTGTTCTGAATTTAAAAGATGTATTTTTCTGCATCCCTCTCTATACAGGTAGCCAGCTTCTAAAAAGAAGCCTTTGAGGTCCCCAGGGGAGGTAGATGCCAGTTAACTTAAACAGTGCAATCTCAGGGGATTAGGGACAGCCCACACATATCTGGGCAGTACTTGGATACGGACCTGGAAGATTGGAATTCCCCCCAGGCCACACTCCTCCTATATGTGGATGACTTTCTGCTGGCCTGTCTCTTCCTGTGGGACTTCGAGGAGGCTGGTGGCCTACCTCCTCACAGTCTCAATGTTAAGATATTTTGTTATCCCTTCTTAACTTCCTGGCTCAAAGAGTCTATATAAAGTTTCAAAAGAGATGGCTCAACTTTGTGAGTCCCAAGTTACTTACTTGGGAGATTCATACTGTCATGTGTCAGCATGATTATTTCTATGGGTTCTTGGCTTCCATGGTAAAAAGAATTTCAACATGAGCCAATCAGAGACAAAAGCAGAAATTTAATTCAAGAAAAGCAAAAATACACATTCAGGGGAAATGTAGGCCATCTTGAAAGCATGAGAGCAGTTGCAGGAAGAGTGAGGCAGAGTAGTCCAGAGTGGCCAAGAGCTGCCCACCAGAGTGGCCAAGAGTGCTGCAAATAGATCTGCCAAGAGTGTCCAATAGCTGCCAAGAGCCCCTCAGATCTATCCTTTTAATAGGGCCCCACTAGAGAGAGGGTGACTGGGGGCACATGGGATGTCAGGCTCCTTTGAAGCATAGAGTAACAAAGGATGGGAATTCCTTTTAGATAAGAATCCTAGGAAGTGGAGGCATAAAGCCAGACAGAACTCTGACAATAGATGAAGCTTTTAATCACTTCAGGAATTTCTAATATGGAGCCAGTTTGTTATGACATAAAGGTCTAGGCCTGGCCTTTTTAAGAAGAAACAGGCTCTGTTAAAATGAAACCAAAGATTATAAGCCGGGTGTGGTGGTGCACGCTTATAATCCCCGCGCTTGGGAGGCTGACAGGAGGATCGCGCAGGTTCGAAGCCAGCCTCAGCTACTTAGTGAGGCTTTCAGCAACTTAGTGAGACCCTATTTCCAAAAAATAAATAAATAAATATATCTGTCTATATATATATATATATATATATATATATATATATATATATATATATATATATATATGTCTGTGTTAAGTAAAATAAAAAATTAAAAAAAGAAACCAAAGATTATGAAGATTTTTTAAAATTATATTTTTGTTTCATTCCCCAAAGGTCTCCTTTCTACTTTTTATCTCTTCTATTCTACTTCATCAATACTGTGAGAACTCTCGCTTTTTAGGGTCAGAGACAGTGCAGGCTATATTTGTTTTCCCTCTCCCAAATACCTCAGGACAACTTTAGGGATTTTGGGAAGCTGAAGGTTACTGCCATATATGGATCCTGGGATATGCCCAGAAAGCTTTGATGAGGTAGAATACAAGAAATAAATTTTTAGGTAAAAAGGAGACACATTGGGAAGGAAAAGAAAATATGGGTATTTTTTTAAAGTTTTTTTTTTTTTTTTGGTGGTACTGGGGTTCCTGGAAACCCTTCTACCTTTGGGTTACACTCCCAGACCTATTTTATATATTTTTTTAAATTTGGAAACAGGGTCTCTTAAGCCAGCAAGGCTGGCTTCAAACCAGCACAATCTTCCTGTCTCTGCCTCCCAAGCGCGGGGATTACAAGCGTGCAGCACCACGCCCAGCTATATGGTTTTATTTTATTTTATTTATTTTTTAAATTTATTATTTACTATTTATTATTTATTTATTTATTTATTTATTTATTTATTTATTTATTTTGGTGGTACTGGGGTTCCTGGAAGCCCTACCTCCGGGCTACACTCCCAGACCTATGTTATATTTTTGAAACAGGGTCTCTTAAGCTAGCTCGGCTGGCTTCGAACCTGTGCAATCCTCCCGTCTCTGCCTCCCAAACGTGGGGATTACAAGTGTGCACCACCATGCCCTGCCCAGCTATATGGTTTTAAAATCTAAAATCTTGGCCGGGCGTGGTGGTGCATGCTTGTAATACCAATACTTGGGAGGCTGAGACAGGAGGATCACAGGGTCATGGCCAGCCTCAGCCACTTAGTGAGGGCCTTTGCAACTTAGTGAGACTAAAATCTTAGTGCAAATAAAAAGTAGGGCTGTGGTGTAGCTCAGAGGCAGAATGCCCCTGGGTCCAATCCCCAGTACTGCCAAAAAAAAAAAAAAAAAAAAATCTAAAATCTTCAGATTCAGATTAATAATAGAGCTTGGTTATTCTTTAAAAAGCTAGGCCCAGCCGGGCATGGTGGCTTGTAACCCCTGCGCTTAGGAGGCGGAGACAGGAGGATTGCACAGGTTCGAAGTCAGCTGCACTGGCTTAAGAGACCCTGTTTCCAAATAAAAATATAAAATAGTGTTACGGATTCAGAGAATATGGTTGTGGGGAAACTGTCCCCGAGGACCCCTGTTAGGGTCCTGGACACAATTTCCCTTAAACCACCACAAAACCCAATAAACAGAAAAACAGGGAAAAAAAAACTGCGGGTTCTTGTCCTGAGCTAAGGATAAGTATACATAGCTCGAACACTTGCTGAAGATTTAAAGAAGTTTATTAAAAAGATGGAAATATAGAAGATAGTTACAGCCCCATGCAAGAATGGCATGGGTGGGAGGGTGGTCCAAGCCAATTCACCCCCCCCCCAAGGAACAGCACATGCACCAGACTTTTTATACCCATGACCTCCATCTTGTTTACGTAATTCTGAAGTAGTGAACATCCCTGTAAGGTACCTCCCCCAGCAAGGTGTGGCGAGGTGTCTCCTTTCATGAAGGACAAGGTCAACCCCCTGCTCCATCCTCCCTAGACTATCATGTAGATCTGTCTTTAGAAAGAGGAAGCCCTAGCTCTCCTCTATTGACTTGTTAATTACTTTTAGCCAGGTTAATTTACATTGGAATAGCTGCCTGCTTTTAGGCAGAAATCGAGTCCTGTCTTTACCCAGGTCTGCCACCATTTTGACACATTTTTGAAATATATTAATAATCAGAGCTTTCTCAAATCTTCCTAAGCCATTCCCAATACTGGTACAAATAGGTCTGGAAGTGTAGCCTGGTGGTAGAAGGGCTTCCAGGAACCTCAGTACTGAGGAGATAGAAAGGAAATAGGCAGATAGGGAAAAGGCCTTGGTAGAAAAAGTTAATTTCCTGAGTTTCCTGAGGGGCAACAAATGCCTGAAATTCCAAAGGCTCAGGAGATAAGAAGGCCAGAGCTTCACAAAGCCATCCTGAGTTTCCTAATCAACAAACCCACCGAGCAAGTCTGGCATTCCTGAAAGGAGACCCTTCAAAGAACTTGCAAATGTCCTATGCAAATTCTCCTTGGAGTCACCCTAACCACAAACGGACTTGCAAGCAGTCAGGCATCGGCCAGTCAGATGGCAAAAGGGGGGACTTCCCGCTCGGGACCCCCTCCCCTTTTGGGGAGCTGTTCTCTCTCTCTCGCAGGTCGTGTTGGCCCTGAGAGAAGGCAGAGTGCATCTGAAGGCACATGGCTCGGGCGACTCTCGAGTAGTAACCTGAAGGCCTCTGCTGGACATCATGGCTGACCAGGCCCCTAGGGGTGACCTGCACCTCTTTTCTGGCAGATCGCGTGGACTCTGGGAGAAAGTAGTTTGCAACTGAGTTCCGACCGCCCCTATGGGGTGTTCGGCCACTTTTCTCTATTCCCTTCTGGCAGATTGCGTGGACTCCGGAAGAAAGCAGCCTGCACCTGAAGGCAATTCAGCTTGGGCTACTCTCAAGTATTGTCCTGAAGGCAGCTGCTGGACCCAGAGTTCCAGCCCCTTTGGGGTTGTTCAGCCTCCCTTCCCCCATTCCCTGCTGCTTCCAATAAACCTTTTACTCCCCTTCCTGAGGTCTGCGGGTGTCATTCTTCGCTCTCCGTAGACAAGAACTCACCGGGGTTTTCTCGCAAGAAACCCCTGTTTCAGTACCACAAAATAAATAAATAACAAAAAAAAGCCAGGTACATAATTTTAAATCATAATGAGCTGGCTCAGAAAATGCCATGGAAGCCAAGAACCCACAGAACTTTTCTGCTATCCCTTGACAGCAGGCCCTTTTACAGATTTCTTAAAGAATGCCAGAAATGTCCTAAACTACCAGAGTGGCCCCCTGAAGCAAACAGGCATTTGAAAAGTTAAAACAGGTCCCAAGTGAGACACCAGGTCTTGAATTGCCTACACGAAATAAGTTCAGTTTGTACATCTGCAAAAAGAGGAGGGGTAGCATTGGGAGTATTCACATAAGATAAGGGAGAAACTTTGCAGGTGGTAGCTTATCTCAGCAAAGAACTTGATTCCATAGCTCATGGCTGGCCAGCTTGCTTTAAGGCAATGTCCTTAGTGAGTACCCTAATCTCTGAAGCTTGAAAACTAATATGTCTTAAAGAACAAACCCTTCGGCCCCAGGAGCCTATTAGAGTCAAAGGGACATCTATGGCTCTCAGATAGCCATATCCTTAGTTATCAGGCCATCTTTATGGACGAGTCTGATATATCCTTAAAGAAATGTATGATCTGGGCATGGTGACACATGCTTGTAATCCCAGCATTTGGGAGGCTGAGGATCATGGTTCATGGAAAGCCTCAGCTACTTAGTGAGGCCCTTTGCAACTCAGTGAGAACCTGTTTTAAAATAAAGAATAAAAAGTAGGACTGGAGGTGTAGCTCAGAGGTAGAATTTCTCTGGGTTCCATCCCCAGTACTGGAGAGAGAGAGAGAGAGAGAGAGAGAGAGAGAGAGAGAGAGAGAGAGAGAAAGAGAGAAAGAGAGAAAGAAATGTATGGCTGTCAACCCAGAGACATGGAAGGTCCCATTCATTCATGCAAGGAGATGTTAACACACCATTGGGTACCCTGACAAGAACTTTAACTCTGATGATGAATTGTTCACTCATAACAGTTCTTTTGTGAAGAAGTGGATAAGATATGTTGATTATGCCATCAGGACACCATTTGAAATTAAAGAGGCAGGACCACTAACACCTTCCACTAGTGCCCAATTGGCTGAGTTAATGGTGCTGCCTAAGGCCCTAAATATGGTCTATGGGAAAAGGGTTAATAGCTATATAGATTCTAAATATACCTTCCTGATCATTTGCCCATGCAGCTATATGGAAGGAAAGGGGGCTTCTTACTTCATCTGGATTCCCTATTAGACCCAAGTCCCAGATTATGGACATATTAGTGGCTGTCCTATGACCAAAACAAGTGGCCATAATACACTGCAGGGTACATAAAAAAGGGACAGACCTTGACACTCAGAGTAATAACCTGGCTGAAAGAGTAGCCCAAGAGGCTGCCACTCACATAAGCCTAACAACTATCTGATCTTCTAGGAAGTGTCATTGTTATCCAATGTGAGGCCTGTGTAGTTCCCAGAAAAGAGTGCCAAAGCTAAACAATAGGGGTGCATTGTAGACCATTGAGGATGATGGGTTACCTCTGATAAAAGGATATGGCTACCCCAAAACTTGTAATGAAAAATACTTAAAACTTTCTATCAGATGCACTACTTGGGGAGAGATCATTTCTTGAAACTAACTCCAAAGCTATTCACCAGAGAGCAGTTACAGAAAACCGTAAGTCACATCTTGCAGGGTTGTGAAATCTGCTTCATATTAACCATAAAAATAGCCTATTATGAAGCCACAGGGCAAATAGTACAGGTACTGTACAGGAATGCCACAGTCCTTTCTCGGCATATACACGTGTGACAAATGCTCGTATGAGTGGCAAAATGCTTCACAAAGGCAAGCCCCGAGAAGGAAGTGTCATCTCTGGCAAAATTACTCCTTGCTCTTAGAATTCTATACTAATAGGCTCCAATGATGTAAAACGGGATCCCAAGAATTAGGACTGTGGAAGAAGTTGAGTCCATGAAAGATAAATTTTCTAGTAAAATGTCTGAGCCCTCAGACTTTCTCTGCATTGCTAAAGTGCAATCCAAATTGAGGGGCCGAAGAAAGGCTGCAAAATTCCTCTTGGCCTTTCCGCAGGCAGGTCCTTTGATCTACAGATTAGCTCCCAACACCTCTCTGCCAGCAGAGGAAGTTGCAAATACAAGTTCCTACCTTTTGCCCCATTCTCCAAAGAGATGTAAAATTGTCTCTCTGGAGTCTGGGCCATCTGCTCTCTTAGAGATGCTAATAAGCTCTTTCCTAGCTTTGACTTAACAAAAGCCTACCGTCTGTGACTCAGCAGCAGGATAGTAAAACTGGCTTCAAGATATAGAAATCCAATCACCTGTCTTATAATGTTTTGGCCCTGTCTACTAACTGTAATATAAGTATTGCCTTATAGGGGATGGCAGAGCAGACAGGACTAAACAAATTCTCACCATAGCCCTCTGGACCTTGCCAGGAAGAGGAGGGCATGGACTAAGCCCTAGGAACAAAAGACTCTGAAAGAATTAAAGGAGATCCTAGAAGACTGAATTTCTCCAAAACGAACTTTGGGTGTGACCCCCACCTTTGCGAACTCCTTTCCGGACTCCAGACCTTGCCCCCTAAGGTTCACCTGTGAGGCCAGAAACCTGATTTCAATGACAAAAGCCAAGGGGGCTGACTGTAATTGCCCAGTCCCAGACGCATCTTAAACTGTGACACCATGGATCTTCTTTTATCCTGTTTATCTTGTTTACACTTAATGCCTCACTATTGTCCTTTGGTGTTTACACTGAAAATAAGGGTATAAGTACTAGTTATGAAAATTAAAACTTTGTCAGCTGCACAAGAGGCAGGTGTCCGTGTCAATCATTTCAGATTTTTCCTGGAGAGGAATCTCCACTTTTAGCACCATAAACAGAAACTTAAAGGAGTTTATTTCATAAAAAGGGAAAAATCGCTGTAGAGAAGTCTCTGCAGAACTACAACCGAAGCCTTTGCCCACCTTTCTGAGAATCTCGGTCCTGAGCAGACTCAGTGCCAGATTTATTGTGCCAGAACTGAGCAAGCCGTAGCACGGGAAGATTGAAAAATTGATTTTAGTCACATGCCAGGAGGGAAGAGACACAGAGAGATGTTGGTGTTGGTAGACACCTTCACAGGATTGGTAGAGGCCTTCACTTGCAAGTCAGAAAAAACACAAGAGGTAGCAAAAATTCTACTTTAATAAATTATTCCCCTCTTTGGAGTTTCCTGCTCATTACAAAATGACAATGGGCCAGCCTTGAAATCTGAAGCTACCCAATGCATTACTCAGACCTTGGGTATTGACTTCAATCTACACTGTGCTTGGCATCCCCAATCCTCTGGAAAAGTAGAAAGGGCTAACAGGATAGTAAGAAGACACTTCCATAAAATAGCTCAGAAGTACATGCCCCCTGTTGGCAGTTACTCCATATTACTCTAATGTGGATCTGCAACAAACCTGGTAAATTAATTCTTACACCCTTTGAAAAATTATATGGGAGGACCTTCTTGCTTCAGGATATAGTCTTAGACTCAGAATCCCAGATGTTAGCAGACTATGTCATCCAGCTAGCTGCTTATCAACAAGCTTTGGCAAACTCCAAAAAGTGCCATGGAAAAGGGAGAACCTGTGTTCTGTCTGGGGGACCTAATGCTAATAAAATCTGTAGACAAAAAAGCAAAACCACTGGATAGGCCCATATTCCATCATTCTCTCTACCCCTACCACTTTTAAAGTGCCTATCATTGATATCTGGATACATCATACCAGAATCAAGTAGTGGGCTGCTGGAGATCCATCACCAACCCCTGTCACAACTGAGACCACTCCAGAATATTCTTACAAGTCACTCGATGGACTTAAGCTCCTGTCCAAGAAGACACCTAATAAATAGACACATGATTAATGGTGCTGCCCTTCAATCTTCTTTATTTTGGGGGTTAGCCCTCTTGGGTGTAGTAATTGAAAGGACAAAGTTTGACCGCACCAGAGACCACCTTTTGGCCAAGAGATTTATTGGAGGGGCTGTCATGAAAGGAAGAAACAAATATAAAAGAGAGAGAAAAAAGAGAGAGAGACAGGGGGGAACAGAGAGAAAGAAGAGAGAGAGCAAGAAAGAGAGAGAGAGAGAGAGAGAGAGAGAGAGAGAGAGAGAGAGAGAGAGAGAGATGGGATCAGTGTTATATACGGACTTGGGCTTAGGGTCACGTGTTGGGGGCTAATAGGCTAGGAGAAAAGCCCTATGAACTAATAGGCTAGAGTTCCATGGGAGTGGGTCATGCAGCCAGGTAATTGGCTTGGTCGGCGGGGAATATCCCTTTCACTGATTGGCCAAGGGGCACCTGGGGGGGCAATTCTCCCAGAAGTGACCAGGTCCGGTCTGAGGGGGATGGTAGCTTATCCAGTCAGAACAGGGCCTCTCAGGAAACTTAGCTCATGGGTGGGGGGTGTTTCTGAAGTAAGAACTTAGTTCATCTAATAGTAATAACCCTCTGTTACTTGCTAATGATTCTGTGCATGTTACCTAAGGTATTCAAGAATGCCCATGCTAAACTCTGCCTTATAACTCTTGTCATCTTGGGCCTGGAAACAACTCTTTCAGGAAAATCTGATCCATTCTGGGCTCATGATTTTCTTTAAAACTTAACCCAAGCAATAGCAGAAGGTGAGTCATTAACCCATTTTTAGGAGAACATGTGCCTACTAAAGACTGTTAATAACCCTCCCAAGCCTGATTATTTATGCAGTGCTTCTATGCATTGCCTTTTTCTCCTGGTCCAAGATCTTCTCATAAAGTACAAAGTAGCCTCCTCCTGGGGTGACTTCCACTTCTCTCATTCTTAATTATACTAGAGATACCAGCTCCTCTGTTAAGAAGGAGATATGTCAGAAAACCAAAATAACTTGAGTACAAGCCTACTCTTGTGTGTGTGTGTGTGTGTGTGTGTGTGTGTGTGTGTGTGTGTGGTACTTGGGATTCCTGGAAACCCTTCTATCTTAGGACTACACTCCGAGACACCTATTTTTTATATTTTTTTTATTTGGAAACAAGGTCTCTTAAGCCAGTAAGGCTGGCTTCGAACCAGCGTGATCCTCCTGTCTCTACCTCCGTAGTGTGGGGATTACAAGCGTGCGCCACCACGCCTGGCTGCAAGCCTACTCTTAGTCCTATTTAAAATTATACTTCTTGACTTACGGGAACATGGCGACCAAGAAAAGCAGCATTTACGAGTCCTGCTAAAACTCGATTTCTCTTGCCACAAAATAAGTGCTATTCATAGCCAGAAAACACCACCAACAGAGAAATTTAAAATGTAAACAAAAGAGACATAAAAAAAAGGACTAGAAGAACAACCAGAGACCAGAAATCAAGCCTGCAATGAGGCGGTGGAGCTGGGCTGGTGCCATCTTCCCTCACAGCACCAAGCTCCAGAGAGGAAAAGTAAACAAGGAGCTGAAGTGAGCAGCTGCGGATTATTCAGGTATGGTTCAGCAGTTCTTTCAGTGCAAGGAACATCTAAAACTCCCAGTGGCAGCCGGGCATGGTGGTGCACGCTTGTAAACCCTGCGCTTGGCAGGCTGAGACAGGAGGATCGCACAGGTTCAAAGCCAGCCTCAGCTACTAGTGAGGCTCTCAGCAACTTAGTGAGAACCTATTTCCAAATAAAATATAAAATAGGTCTGGGAGTATAGACCAGAGGTAGAAAAGCCCCTGGGTTCCACCCCAAGTGCCACCAAAATAGATAGATAAATAAATAAATAAATAAATAAAACTCCCAGTGGCCAAGCTCATCATGCCTTCCAAGGCTCAGAACGGAGCTCAAAACCAGAAAAGAAATACACCAGCCTCACGGCCGAGGGTGTAGCAGTGGCCCCATATTGCCAGCAGCAACAGTGAGTTCACTGCGCCCCGCCATAGCTCCATATCTGCACACACAATAACCGTGAGTGAAACTGCAGCCACTAAAGGAAATTTCTCTGTACTGCACTCCCAAGGACTTGCACAGTTTTGATAATCTCCTTGGGTCGGATATTTTGCAGTCCAACCCAGTGAAGGAGTAGCAGTGGCAGAGATACCACACACTAGTCGCAGCTCCCCATGGGAAAACGCCCAGCCCAGCACCCCCACGGCCTCGTGCAGCCAGATTAACTTCCTGGGTATAAGACTTTGCGATAAAACCCAGTAAAGGAGTAGTGGCAGCTGAGATTACAACAGACTTGAGATACAGAGCACCCTAAGTGAAGTTGTAGTGACCCAGGGAAGGCACAAACTTCTGGAGTAATTGGAAAGAGGAACAACAATAGAGCAATGAATGCCCACAACCTCATATCAGAACCTGATAACACAGAAATTCAGAGAACTCCAGAAGATCAAATCAGGAAAATAACTGTAGAAATAATATAGGACATTCAAAAAGAATTTAGAGAGAGTCTAAAAGAAATAAAGGAAACAATCATTAAGGTAAAGGCCTCAATTCAAAGTGTAAACAATCAATTAGACCACATGGAGAATAGAATCTCACTCCTAGAAGATGATTACTCCAAAAACGAACGCATAATTTATAACTTAGAAAAAAAAACAGACAGCAAGAATCAGAAATTGAAGAAATATGGGCCCATTTTAAGAGAGCTAACCTAAGAATAATTGGAATAGTAGAGGGAGAAGAAGGTGAAGCCAAAGGGATCAATAATCTCTTCAAAAAAAATAATAGCAGAAAATTTTCCAAACATAGAGCAAGAGGTCGATACACAGGTTCAGGAAACTTATAGAACTCCCCTTAGACAGGATCGGAGAAGAGGATCCCCATGCCACATAATTGTCAAAATGACCAATGTGGAAGCCAAGCAGAGAATCTTAAAGGCAACAAAAGCAAAAGGCCAAGTGTCATTCAGAGGCAAACCAATTAGAATCACTCCAGACTTCCCAAACCAAGTCATGAGAGCCAGAAGGGCTTGGAATAACATATTCCAAACTCTGAAAGAAAACAACTTCCAGCCAAAAGTTTCCTACCCAGCAAAACTATCTATCAAATTGGATGGGGAAATAAGAAGCCTCCATGACAAAAAGAAACTGAAGGCATTTAGGTCTTCAAAACCAGTGCTAGAGAAAATACTCAAAGAGATTAACTACAAAGAAGAAATAGGTAATACACACCAGAACCAGAGAAACAATATTTTTCATGCAGCAGATAACTAAGCAAAGAAGAATATATTCATGTGTTTATAGGTTAAAATCTTTAGAGATTCATTAGTTATTTCAGTCTTTTACCTATATCTAAATCGTATTTCTAAATTGTATTATTTGCTTTTATTGTTGCTAATTTTTAGGATCTCTATTTAGAATATTAATATACCTTCAGATATAGCATTTGGAAATATTTTATCCCATTCTATCAGTAACTTTTAACTCTGTTTACATTGTCTTTGGATGTACAATTTTTTTATTTCTTAGGAAGTTTATTCTTTTTTATATATATATTTTTATTTTTTTAAATTTTTATTGGTGCATTATATTCATACATCATATTGGGGTAAAAAAATTTTGTGTACAGACATGCACACACCACTGATTTAATCCCTACCTAATTCCCACCCTATTCCCTCCCCTTTCCTCCCTCTCTTGCTCGGCTTAGTGGTTGACTTCGATATGTTTAAGTACATTGTGTGTTTTAGAGATTTTCCTCTCCCCCCTCCTTTCTCCTCCTTTAGGTTGTCTTGTTTGCTCCTCCATAGGATTTTCTTTTTCATCTAGAATTCCTCCTACTGGTTAACCATATGCAGAAAATTGGAAATTAATCTCACTTTCTCACCCTGCACAAAAGTCAACTCAAGATGGATCCAAGACTTGGAAATCAAACCAGAGACCTTGAAGCTCCTTGAAGAGGACATAGGTCCAACACTGCAACACATAGGCACAAATAAACACTTTCTCAACAAGACCTCAAAGGCACAACAAATTAAAAAGTGAATCAATACATGGGATTGCATGAAACTGAAGAGCTTCTGTTCAGCAAAGGAAACTGTCAAGAACCTCAATCAAGAGCCAACAGAATGGGAGATGTTAGCCACATACCCCTCTGATAGAGGACTAATATCTAGAAGATACGGAGAACTGAAGAAACTCAACACTAAGAAAACAAAGCATCCAATAACAAAATGGGCAAGTGAACTAAATAGACACTTCACAAAAGAAGAAATTCAAATGGCCAATAAATGCATGAAAAAATGCTCAACATCATTGTTTATTATTTTGTTGCCTGTGCCTTTGAAATCATATCCAAGAAATCATTGCCAATTTCAGTGTTGTGAAGTTTTATGACCCAGGTTTTCTTCTAAAAGTTTATAGGCTTAAGATTTACATTTAGGTCTTTTATCTATTTTGAGTTAATATTTGTATATGGTGTTAGGTAAGGGTCCAATTTTATTCTTTTTTCATGTAAATATGATTTTTCAACAATATTTAGTGAAAAAATTATTTCCTTCACCAAATGTTCTTGGAAACTTTGTCAAGAATAACTTGACCATATATGGAAGAAATTATTTCTAGGCTTCTTATTTTACTCCACTGGTTTATATATCTGCCTTTATAGCAGTACTATATGGTTTCAATTATTGTAGCTCTATAAGGTTTGAAATCAGAAAATGTACATCTTCTAGCTTTGTTCTTTTTTGAGATTATTTTGGGTATTTAGAGTTCATATTTCATGTTAGGATAGATTTTTTTTTGAAAAAAGATGTCTGATAGTTTTACCTTAAAGAATAAAAAATATCCTCTGGTAAGATAGAAAGCAAAAAGAAATACTGAAATGTTATCAGACAAATGAATCTGTTATGTGAGATTAAATAAATAAATAAATAAATAAATAAAACTACACTTCTTTTGCTGGGTGTGGCAGCCCATGCTTGTAATCCCCACACTTGGGAGGCAGAGACAGGAGGATCACACAGGTGCAAAGCCAGCCTCAGCTACTTAGTGAAGCTCTCAGTAACTTAGTGAGACCCTGTTTCCAAATAAAATACAAAATATGTCTGGGAGTAGAGCCCAGAGATAGAAAGCCCCTGGGTTCCACTCCCATTACAAAAAAAAAAAAAAAAAATACACTTCTTTTTGTCTCATCCCTCTGTCATGGGAAAACATGATAATTCTGTGGCGAGGCCTGAAGAGTTCCCCAGTTAGTTTCCCAATTTGGGAAAGATAAATTTACCTCAGGACCCTCTGGAGTCCTTGGCTTCCATGGCAAAAACAATTTCAACACATGTCGGTTAGAGACAAAGATAGATGTACTAGTATTGGGAATGGCCTAGGAAGATTTGAGAAAGCTATGATTATTAATATATTTTAAAAATTGGGTGAGGGGAAAATCTGTGCAAGGACTTGGTTTCTGCCTAAAAGTAGGCAACTATTCCAATGTAAATTAACCTAGCTAAAGGTGATTAACAAGTCAATAGGAGAGGAGGACTAGGCCTTTCTCTATCTAAAGATAGATCTTAGGAGAGGAGAACCAGGCCTTTCTCTATCTAAAAGACAGATCTGCATGATAAGCCAGCTAATGGTAGGAGGGGTCGACCTTCATGAAAGGAGACACTTTGCCACACCTTGCTGGGGGAGGTACCTTACAGGATAAGTTTAGGTACCTCACAGGGACATTCACCACATCAAAATTACGTAAACAAGATGGAGGTCATGGTTATAAAAATTCCAGCACTGGCTTTGCCTCATGGCAGGCTCTAATCCCGGCCTTGCTGGCCCTGGCACCAGCCTAATCCCTTGGCAGGCTCCGATCCCGGCCTTGAAGTCCCCGTACCAGCCTTGCCTCATGGCAGGCTCCAATCCCAGCCTCACTGGCCCCAGAAACAGCCTTCGGCCGGCTCCGATCCTGGCCTCAGAGGCTCCAGTACCGGCCTTGCCTCACGGCAGGCTCCAATCCCTGCTTTGCTGTCTCCGTCGCCGGCCTCACCACTCGGCAGGCTCCAATCTGAGCACCCTCTGTGCCCAGCCATTTGTCCCACGTTCTCGAGGGTGTGTGGTGGAAGCATTCTGCCTCTGGGATTATTACTTCAAAGGTTACAGGTGTAATGCATCAGATCTCTACCTCCCCTGAGTACTGGCCACTGCCACTGCCTCCACCATTTCAAATCTTCCCCAAGCTCTTTTCCACTCTGAATGTTGTCCAGTGTTCCTAAGCATGCGCGACAGTAGCATTTGACGTTTGGTGTAATTTCTCCAAAAAATAAGGTTGGTAGAATCCGATTTCTGCTTCTCCTGAATACAAGTCTCCACCGCCATCACAGAGATCGCTTCCAACACCACCTTTCTTCTAGGTCTCCGCTAAACTCTCTCATTACAGGTGATGTCCAAGATTCTTAAGAATGAAGAGAAGAAGCAGTCCTCCTTTGCAGGAAAATTTTCCAAAAGTTCCAGTTCATTTGGATAAATTTTGTCTGCATCTCCAGTATCCTGGCATCTGCCATTGCCTTCTTGACCCCTCTCCGATATTTTTCTCTTTTCTTCCCCCCCCCCGCTTTTTTTTTTTTTAAATAAGAGGAGACAGTATGTGTGGTTTGAGGAGGTTGTGGGATCAGGCATTCAGTTGCACTGTGACCCGGACCCAGTTTCCCCAGGGGTCCAGCATGCTCCACACGACTCCACCTGGGGCCCAGAGTCCTGCGACCTGGGGCCCGACTCTTCCAGGGGTCTGGCGTGCCCCGCCTGATCCTCACCCGGGGCCCAGGGGCTTGTAACCAGGCCCTGGTTTCTCCAGGGGTCTGGCGTGCTCTGCGCGATTCTGCCTGGGGCCCAGAGTCCTGCGACCTTGTCCCCGACTCTTTCAGGGGTCTAGTGTGACCTGCCTGACCCCCACCTGGGATCCAGGGTCTTACAACTGGGCCCCAGTTTCTCCAGGGGTCTGGTGTGCTCCGCGCATTCTGGCCCGGGGCCCAGAGTCCTGCGACCCAGGCACCGGCTCTTCTGGGGGTCAGCGTGCCCCGCCTGACCCCAGCCTGGGACCTAGGTTCTTATGACCAGGCCCGGTTTCTCCAGGGGTCTGGCGTGCTCCGTGCGGTCCGGCCCGGAGCCCAGAGTCCTCTCACTGTAAAACTTTGATCACATGAGATGTGCTCAAATACAATGTGCATTGCCTTTAAAGGTTTTTTTTCCCATTGGCAAAAAAATAAACGTTTTAAGGCACTAATGATGCTTACCTGCTGTCTTAATTTTCAAGGGTAATCTATAACACAATTATTAAATTGGATAAATGTAAAATGTGAGTAATTCTTTAAATTGCTCTTGGCTTCATACGGTCAAAAGTAACATTTTAGTACATTAAGTGGGCTTCTAAATTGTTAGCATAAAAACAACATTGTAAAATGGCATTCTTTGGTTCAACCTGTATGTAAAAACAAGAGAGAGGGAGAGAGAGGGAAAGTTGGAGGGAGAGAGAGAGAGAGAGACAGAGAGAGAGAGGGAGAGAGAGAGAGAGAGAGAGAGAGAGAGAGAGAGAGAGAGAGAGAGAGAAAACATGAGTATAAAAAGTTTTAGTAAGAAAAGATAAAAAAACTGTTATGGGAATAAGAAATCATTTTGCATGAAGTAAGATTTTTCTGAAATCATCCCAAATGGGAAGAAGGTACTAGGATAAAAATCAAAGGGTTATGCCGGGCGTGGTGGTGCACACTTGTAATCCCCGTGCTTGGGAGGTGGAGACAGGAGGATCATGCTGGTTCAAAGCCAGCCTGGCTGGCTTAAGAGACCCTGTTTCCAAATAAAAATATAAAATGGGTCTGTGAGTACAGCCTGGAGGTAGAAGGGCTTCCAGGAACCCCAGTACCATCAAAAATAAATAAATAAATAAATAAATAAATAAATAAATAAATAAATAAATATCAAAGGGTTGAAGCCGGGCGTGGTGGCACACGCATGTAATCTCAGCATTTGGGAGGCTGAGACCTGAGGATCACGGTTCCCGAACAGCCTCAGCTACTTAGTGAGGCCTTCTGCAACTCAGTGAGACCTGGTTTCAAAATAAAGAATAAAAAAATAGGGTAGGGGGTGTAGCTTGGAGGTTGAATGCCTCTGGGTTCCCTCCCTAGACCCGCAAAAAAAAAATTAAAAATTAAAAAAAATAAAAGGGTTCAGATAAGTTGCAGAAAGTTTGTGTATGTCATTGATGTTTGGATAACCAATATAGCCAATACAACAGAGATAAAAATAAGATAATTGACCCCTGAAATTAGTCGTGTGTGTGTGTGTGTGTGTGTGTGTGTGTGTGTGTGTGTGTGTTACTGGGGATTGAACTCAGGGGAATTCTACCTCTGATCTACACCCCCAGCCCTATTTTTTTTCTTTTATTTGAAACAGGATCTCACTAAAGTTGCAGAGGGCCTTATAAGTAGCTGAGGTTAGTCAAGAACCAAGATCCTCCTGTCTCTGCCTTCCAAGTACTGGGATTACAAGTGTGCATGTCACTACACCTGGCAACTCCTGCTCTTACTAAGATGAGACAGGAGGATTATGAAGGTTGGAAGCCAGCCTCAGCTACTTAGTGAGGCTCTCAGCAACTTAGTGAGACCCTGTTTCCAAATAAAATATAAGATGGGTGTGGTGGCGCATGCTTGTAATCCCCGCACTTGGGTGGCAGAGACAGGAGGATTGCACAGGTTTGAAGCCAGCCTTGCTGGCTTAAGGAACCCTGTTTCCAAATAAAAGTATAAAATAGGTCTGGGAGTGTAGCCCGGAGGTAGAAGGGTTTCCAGGAACCCCAGTACCACCAAAACAAACAAACAAACAAAAACAAACAAACAAATAAAATATAAAATAGGTCTGGGAGTGTAGCCCGGAGGTAGTACTCAGAGAAAAGAAGCCACCACCTGCCTAAAAAAGTAAGTTACTAGCCTGTTGTCTTGGTAATGCTGATAAGAATGTACCAATAAGAAACCTGTATTTAAGGGCCAGTGTTGGAGAGGAGGGAGAGTTTCATTTTCAGGCTTTCCAGCATGTCTTCCAGGCACACTCCTCTTCTTCGCTTCCTTTTCTATTTCTTACTGACTTTGTAATAAAGATTTGTTGTAGCTGTCTCTAGCTTTAATTTCCCAATTCAACATATTTATTGAATTGAGGAAAAGATCCCACAGCACTATTATAACTGTAACATGGGAGACAGGAGTGATTCATTTGAGCACTCTGTCTCACTCTCCCCTGTGTGTGAGGTGCTCTCCTATCAGTCTAATAAATCCTACTTTAGCTTTACAACTGAGTTTTCCAGCTCATAATTTCTATATTGAGCTAAAGAAAAATAACTCACATTGTAAACAAACAAACAAACAACAACAACAACAACAACAACAACAACAAAAACCATAACAGTGGGAGCCTGGAGAGGTGGTCCTGGGACCCATCACTGGGGACTTGGGTCTGAGAACATTAAATCCTTCTGGATTTGGGGGAACTCAGATTTCCAGTGGTATTCCTTACACCATTGACAAGGTTTTGAGGGACATTTGTAGCCTCCTTACTAAGGACGTTCATATTTGAAATGCCAAAGTTTCCCACACCTAAAGCAGACCTCATCCTGGGCTCCTGTGGGATTGCTGCCCATACACATAGCAACCAGGATTTTTCTGTGGCCTTTCTCCTTCTGGTTTCTCTTTTCCACGTCCCTGTTATAAATTTGTCTCTATGGATAGCTTTCCTTTCTATCAATTCCAGGGTCAGATTAGGGAATATAACCATGACTTTGTTAAGTTTTTTAAATTTTTTTGTGGTACTGGGGATGGAACCCAGGGCCTTTCTACCTCCAGGCTACACTCCCAGACCTATATTATATTTTATTTGGAAACAGGGTCTCACTAAGTTGCTAATAGCCTCACTAAGTAGCTGAGGCTGGCTTTGAACCTGTGCGATTCTCCTGTCTCAACCTCCCAAGTGCTGGGATTACAAGTGTGCGCCACCATGCCTGGCCTCTTAAGTCTTTTTAGGAAGGTCATCAGGAGTTTATTTGGGCCTTTATTTATGGCTGCCAACTGCCCATAATTAAGAGATTTAACTTTAGCCTTTCTCAGTCCTTCTAGTATACAATATAAATAATAATTTTTGCCTGTCTTCTGGGGTCCCTGATAAACTCATTCCCTTTTCAAGGATGTTAGGGTATGGTCTAGGAGCAACTGTATGTCCTTCTAAGTGAGATTGTGTAAGGAATCCAGTGATTCAAAGGTCTGTATACATTGGTCAGGGTTTGTCATATTTTTTTCTAGGTCTTTTTTGATCTTTTTAAACTCAGCCCATGAGAATGGTTTGTGGGCAATCTGGAGATCATAGTTGCTTCCTCCAACCACAACAAGAGGAAACATTCTCATGAGTGTCAGGAGAGGTTCTTAGCTGCCATGCCTCTTTTGGTGTTGTCATATTGTTTTACTGGGGTCAATTCTGGGATCCCATCTATGAACGAGAGGGTATATTTCTGCCTCGCCTGCACCTGTTGTTCCCCCTCAAGAGATGTCATGCCTATACGTTTTGTCCCCCCAAGAGAGGGTGTTTCTGTGCCTGTTGTCCCCCTAAAAGAGGATGTGCTTGTGCCTGTTGTCTTTCCTCTTTTTGTTCAGATGGAGTCCCATATATATTCCAGGTATCATTGGCGTCTCCAATCACCAAAACACTGTAATGGCCAAAGTAATTGTGATAGCCATGGGTGTTTAGTAGCTATTAGAGTCAGGCTTTTGAGCTGAAAGCCATCCTCCCTGTTTCAATCTCTCCTCCTTTTCTTTCTCAGTATCACTCCTGGTTTTGTCTGGTAGGGCCACAGACCAAGGGTCTCTAACTAGGTGATGACAACCACTCAGGGATCTTTTTAAAATACTATCCCATCTCAGGCAGGAGCAGAATGGATGGGTACTCATTGGGGTCTCACAAAACAAGGATGGTTTCCCTGAGGCCTCAATATATATTGTGACACTGTATATATATGTATAGTCCCACTTAGGCTGAGAGAATTCTTACCCTGAAGGATATGAGCTTCAGTAAGGGCCCCTTGATCCTCATAGTTGAGCACCAAAGATGCTATGGCAGAAGAGGAGGCCACCACCATCCATGTTTTTTTTTTCCTGACTTGGTATACAAATAAACAGTTGAACCTCAATTGCAAATCTAAGAAGTTTATTGCATAGTGACAGAGAAGCACCACACTCTAAAAAGGACTGTAGTGGAGTGTCCTGAGAGAGACACTGCCCTCCACCCAGACTCTGGGTCTTATTTTTAGTTCATGCTTCTTCATCTTTACAAAGACAGGCCAATCTGGTCTGACATCACTGAACAGAATATCATAAATCAGGATATAGCTTCACATCAGTTGGGCGAGGAGACACATAGTGTTTCTCAATTCTCCTTTAAGACTCAGCATCTGAAACCTTTTAGGTTTCAGTGTCTGTGACCTTATAAGTCTCAATGGCTTATCTTTGTTTCCATGCCAACAGCCTGCCAGAAGCTTATCTTCATTGCTATGGTAACAGCTCACATGCAGAAGTGCATGGCAAAACAGCCTGCCTGCTTGCAAAAGTACAAGAATCATATACCCATGACCAAGTCACTAACAGTACACCCAGCCCTAGACTTAGCTAACCCTATTACGCTAATATAAATCTGAAACCAAAACATTTCCACCTACTTAACTAGACTAACCCTGACTTTAGCCTACCCTAATCCTAAAAATAACACCGAATCCTAAAAATAAACCTATCTCTGGTGTGAATGTAGTCTTCACCCTAACCTTCACAAGAGTATAAACTATAACACAAATCAATAGACCTAGAACTAACAATAACCATAACTCTAACGCTAACCCTACCACAAATACTAATCCTAAACATAGACATAATCCAACACCTAACTATAAATCTCATCTTGGATTTAGCCCTTCCCAGACCCTAAACTTATAGACACTTGAAGATAATACTAAATGATGCCCCAAAATAATGTTAACTGCAAGACTAGGACCACCCCAAATTGTAAAACCACCACTAACACTAACCTGAAACTGAGCCCCAGCCCTCCCCTCCCTGCACACTAACATAACCTCATATGTTAACCCTATACTCTAAGAACTAAAGCATCAACTGCACACTGCCTCTGCCCCAACACTAACAACAACCTAGCCCTAATCTTAAAAGTAACTCCTAGCTGAGTGTGGTGGTGCACGCTTGTAATCCCTGTGCTTGGGAGGCTGAGACAGGAGGATCGTGCAGGTTCGAAGCCAGCCTCAGCTACATAGTGAGGCTCTCAGCAACTTAGGGAGACCCTGCTTCTAAATAAGATATAAAATAAGTCTGGGAGTATAGCCTGGAGGTAGAAAACCTCTGGGTTCCACCCCCAGTACCACAAAACACTTACCCTAACTCTATGCCTATAAAACAAACCCTGACCCTCTAACCCACTAATACCATAAACAAAATCTTACCCTCAACCTCACCCACCTATTCACACAAAAACTAACTCCCTAACAGTAATAACCTAAAGCTAACCAAAACACTAACCTCACCCAATCCATAAAATACTAATCCAAAAACCCTTACCTCAAACCCGAAGCTAATACTAATACCCTAACACACTAACACCATAAGTCTCTAACCCATATATAACACACAAACCTTAACCCTAATTCTAAACTATGCCTATAACCTTAAAACTACCTTAACATAACCAAAAACAACCAAACACTAATCCTAAAACTACACAAGTTTGAAACCTAATACTAGTACTAACTAAAAAACAATAATCCTAAGCCTAGCCTTACACAAACCAAACACTAACCCTAACCTTCTATGAGTAACCCTAACCACTAAGCCTAATCGTACCCTAACAACAGCCTTTAATTATAACTCTAACACTAACCTTACCAAACCCCAAACGTAGCCGTACTTTTAACCCTAATACTAACCATAGTGGATCTTTAACCAATAACTTCAAATATAACCCTACTCTAATTCCTATTCTCACCACAAACCTAACCTTAGACCTAACCTAACCCTATCCCAAGACTAAGTCTAAGCCCTAAACCCATACCAAAACCCTAATCCCTAACTCCTACTCTAACCCTTGCTATGCACTAAGCTAAAATCTAACTCTATCAAATACCCTAACTCAAATCCTAACCCTATTTTGAACCCAAGTGTAGACTTGGCAGCAGTTCCAACTGTAAAACAACACCTAAGCTTAGCAGTCTATAGGGCCTTGTCCTGGCATTGTATTGAGTTTTTTAAGCCTAAATCTAATTCTATAGATAATGCTAACCCTAGTTTTAAACATGACCCAAATCCCAAGCCCAGACCCAACCCCAACTCAAAGGAACCCCTAAACTAGACAATATATGGGGTATTTGCCTTGCCTTTCCCTAAACATAACCATATCCTTACCCATAAGTCTAACCCTAACACTGATTCTAACCCCAGTCCCAGGCCCAGCCCCACAGCAACACCAAACGGATGTTAAAACTGAATGCTCTATGGGACCCTTGCATTGGCCTACCTTTGTCTGGGCCTAATCCTAGACCTATTCATACCCTAACTACCAAACTCAGTCTCAGGTTAAATCCCAGTCTCAGCCTTAATACCAAATATCAAATCAAACCCTTTATTTAACCTGCTATGGTACCTTGGGTTACCTTTTTTTTTTTTTTTTTTTTTTTTTAAACTAGGCCTAAAGCAAGTCCCCCAAACCCTATAACTAGCCCTAACTCCAGGTCAAAACCCAGTCCAAACCTCACACCAACACCAAAGCAAACTCTAAACATAATACTCTGTTTTCTTTTCCTTGTTTTATTTGCCTTGCCTTGCTCTAGGCCTAAGCCTACCCCTATCCATAACCCTAAATCCAACACTAACCCTAAAGATACACCTAGCCCCAGTCCCAGGACCAGTGCCATTCCCAAAGTAACCATTAACCTTGACATTCCATGGTGTCCTTGCCTCTTATTGTTTGACTAATACTATACTATAACTTGCCTTATCCTAGGTCTAACCCGAGCCCTATTCATAACCTTAAACTATCCTTTACTATAGTCCCTCACTCTAGACCAGCACAAGCCCAACTCCAACTCAGAATCAATAATTTTTTTTCAGTATCAGGTTTTGACCCCAGGGGCATTTTATCTCTGAGCTAAATCCTTAGCCCTTTTTAACATTAATTAATTAATTTAGCTAATCAATTAATTTATAGGGCTTCATTAAGTTGCTGAGGCTGTCCACGAACCACGATCCTCCTGTCTCAGGCTCCTGAATGCTGGAATTACAAGTGTGTGCCACCACACCTAGCTTTTACTTTTATTTTGAAGCAGGTCTCACTAAGTTGCTAAGGCTGGTCTTGAACCTGTGATCCTCCTGTCTCAATAGCCCAAATAACAAGATCACCGGTGAGCACCACCATGCCTACCACAATCAGCTTTAAATTAACACTCCAGATGGCTGCTGCTGTAAAGCAAGAGCCTCTGAGACACCACTGCCCCAGCACAGCTGGAGACCTGAGCCAATCCTGGGGGCTGCCTATGGGCCCAGGACTCTCCTCGATGAATGGAAGAAGTCCTCTTTATCAGAGTAAGGTAGACAAAAGCTTTGATTGTGATTGTGGTGAGCTGGAGCCACCTGATCACTAACAAAAGACTTCTGTCCACAATAGCCATCTCAGCTTCCTATTGAAATATACAGCAACAAAGGAAGCAAAACAGAAACAATGTTTACCAGCCCCTTAGAATGATGCTGCTCAGGGTGGTCCAACACTGAATGTCTCTGCACTGTGAGGAGACAACCTCAGCTCCTATCCCACAGCAGCCTCAACACACTACGAAGCCTTAACTATATAATCCCTATCCATAACTTAACCCTAACTCTGATCCTAGGCCAAGTTCCAGACACAGGCCCAGTCCCAACCCCAAAGTGAATGTTAACCTGAATACTTCCTGCTGCCATTGCTTTGTCTTGTCTTGCTTTCCTTACACTATGCCTAAACCTAACCCAAACCCTAAGCTAAACACTCACCCTTACCCTACCCAGGCCCAGCCACAGCCCACACTCCAACAACCCCTAAATGTAATGAAGGGTCCGAGAATCGCCCACCAATCCAAATAACGAAGGACTCACAAGAGTTGTAAAACACAAACAGGGCTTATTGTGCTGTGGCTCTGTCCCGGCAAGCCAGGGGTAGAAACTGAGACACTAACCACCCAGCACCCTTCAGGGAGTTGTAGGCTGCCAAAGAGTTGCCCTGGCCAAGCCGCAGTCCCTTAAGCAGGTAAGGGGGTCTGGTCGAGGTTTGACCCCGAGCTCACTGAGGGCTCTGAATTTATAGCCAGAATAGGGAGTGGTTACATACGTCAGAGCCCGCCAAAAATAGGATACATCCAATCAAATAAACTTGTAAACAGGTACAGCCAATAATTTTAAAAGCAAGCATACACACACTTGAATCACAGTGAATGGTTTCAAAGAGCTGCCTTACTACGTCATTGCCCGCCAAGAGTCTGCTTATCTCCCTTATGCTGGGTGTGCACCCGCTCATCAGGGGCTGCCTCTGGCTAGCAGATGTTTCCTAGTAGATAGAGCAGTTACGAGCTTCTCAGAGTAAAGAACTTATAAAACTATTTTAACTTTCTATAACATTCATATATATTTCAAAAGCATTTCAAACATAAAAGGCCATTCTTAACATTCTTTAAACACCAACATATCCAAGATAAAGAACTCTTTCCGGACATTCTCCAGTTCTATGCGTAAGCAGTTTACAGAAGCCAGAACTCGAGCAGATCATTAGTAAAAACAGGAACTTGTCAGTTAACTAAAATCCTACCAGTTGCTGCATTCTATATTTAACTACCTTAAGTTTCTAATTTCATTCTCAACCTTATTGTATCTTAATTTTAACTCTATATGCTATCCTCTTATTCTATATCTTAATTTTATATCCTACTTTCTTATACCTAATGGAGGAGGAGGCTTCTCTAGCTAAAACCTCATGCTGGGGGGGAAACTCTATCCACAGCATTCCTACAGTAACACTATATCATGCCCTTTCCTTGTCTTACTTAGGTGAGGGCCAGGTCTAGTTCAAGCAAGGCAAGGGTCCCACAGATTAGGTTTAGGGGTCAGTTTGGAGTTGGGACTGGCTGGGGCTGGGCCTGAGCTTAGGCCTGAGGTGAGGGATGGATAGAGATAGGATTTGGCCTTGTACAAGGGAAGGCAAGTAAAGGCAGAGCAAGGCAAGGTTAGCATAGAGTATTAAGGAATCACTTTGGGGTTGATTTTGGAGCTGGGGCTGCTCCTGGGCCTAAGATTAGAGCTAGAGTTAGGTTAGAGTTAGAGTTATGGATAGGGCTAGGGTTAGGCCCACAGTAAGAAAATGCAAGGCAAGGCAAGGACACTGACGTTGGTGTTTGGACTGGGGTAGGCCTGGGCCTTGTGTTAAGGATAGTGTTAGATTAGGGCTATGGATATGGCCAGGGTTAGGCCAAGAGTAAGGCTAGAAAAGGCCAGAAACATATGTTTTAATATTAGAGGACTCTTTGGGGCTGTAGCTGGGGTAGGGCTTGCTTGGGATTAGTGTTAAACTTAGGGAAAGTGTTAGAGTTCAGATAGGGCTAGGTCTAGGCATAGTCTAAAGTAGGCCCAGGGAAGGGCACCATAGAGTGTTACATTAGGACTGTGGCTTTGGCTAGTGCTGGGTCTGGCTGGGATTATGGTTGTGGTAAATGTTAGGCTTAGGGTTATTGATAGGGCTCGGTTCAGGTATAGTGTGAGGCAAGTAAGGCACTAGGCCAGGCAATACAAGGGTGCTACATCATGTTAAACTCAGGGATGGCTTTAGGATGGGGCTGAAACTTGGCCTGGGGTTAGTGGTAAGGTTAAGTGAAGCTACTGGTCTAGGGTTGGGTCTACTCAACTGCAAGACAACCTAAGGGCATCATCAAGTGCTAAGTTACGATGTAGCTTTTTTTTTTGGTATTTGGCTGGTCCTGGGCCTGGTCTTGGAGTCAGAGTTAGGATTTTGGGAAAGTCTAGTGCAAGGAAAGACAACAGAAAGCAGGGGCACCATAGAGATTTGAGTTTGGGAGTCACTGTGGCCTTGGGCTTACGAATAGGGCTGTGCCTGGGCTTAGGATGGGTGTTTTAGTGTTAGACTTAGGGTTTGGGGTATAGATAGGGATAGGCTCAGGCCTATGGCAAAAGAAAGCAAGGAAAGGTCTATTAGTTCAGAGTCTGTAGAATAACAGAATTTGCGGGATATGTGTATTATAAAAGGACATTTATCAAATTGGCTTAACTCAGAAGGGTATAGTTTCAAGTGGTCTCTTGCACAGGAACAGCTGCTGATTGGTGCAAGAAGTTGGAGCCTTATAATAGGAAAGCCCAATGATTCAGTTCTAGTCCAGCAGGAAAAGGTCTGGAAACTCCTTAGAGAATTGTCAGTGACAGTCCAATTGGAAGAGCCAAGAGCTGAGGTCAGATATCCCCAGAGAGCAAACCAGGGCTTCACCTGGGAAGAAAGGTGCTTGCCTTCTCACTGCTTCTCCTGTCTTCTGGCTGTTTCCTTTCCCCATCCTTTCTTCCAGCTTGGTCCGCAGCCTGTTAGACAGTGCTACCCACACTTAGGGTGGGTTTCCCCTCAAGGGGCTGTTCCACATGCTGACCACCTCATCAACACTCCCCAGTGTCCTAGATATGTCTTAGACCAGTTGACAATCCAGATCCACCACCGCACAGGCAAGGAAGGCAAGGACATCCTTGTGTGTCGTGTTTAGGGCTCGCTTTGGGGTTGGGGCTTAAACTGGGCCTGGGGATGGAGTTTGGGTTAGGGCTAGATTAAGGGTTATGAGTAGGACTAGGGTTAGTACTAGAGAAGGTCTGGCAAGGGAAAGTAGTACTTTATTGTTACTAGTTTATTTGGTCCTGGGGATTGAACCCAGGCACATTCTTCCTCCATGATACACCCTCCAGCCCTTTCTTTCTTTCTTCCTTTCTATCTTTTTTTATTCTTTTGGTGCTGGGGTTGAGCCAAGCTACCCTCTCCTCCGGCCATATTTTATTTCTTATTTGGAAACAGGGTCTCACTGAGTTGCTGGGAGCCTCGCTAAATTGCTGAGGCTGGCTTTGAACTTGGGGTCCTCCTGTTTTGGCCTTCCAAGTACTGGGATTACAAGTGCGCACCACCATGTCGGGCTATTTTTAATTAATTAATTTAATTTATTTTTTTTTAACAGAATCTCTCTAGGTTGCTGAGGGCCTCGCTAAATTGCTGAGGTTGGCCTCAAACCTGGAATCCTCCTGTCTCCATCTCCCAAGTACTGGGTTTACAGGCCAGCCCACCTGCCGGCGCGAATCGATATACGGACAGGTAAGTCAATCAGCCCACCGGGCTCGCAGGGCCGGCGGCGGGGCGGGACTTCCGGGGCGGGGTCACGTGCGGCGGCGCCCCGCCCCCGGCTCGGCGCGGCTTTAAGTGGCGGCGGCGGCCGGGATTAGCGCGGGTGGACGAGCCGCCATTTGTTAGTCCTCTCAGCGTCGCGCTCTTGGCTCGTTGAGACGCCGGCCCAGGTAAGGCGGCGGCTCGTCCTGTTGCGTTGTGTCGCGGCCCGCGGGACCTGGCCGGGCAAGGGCGGCACCGCGCGCGGGCTGGCCCGCCGCAGCCCCCGGGGCCGCCGGAGCCGAGGGGAGCCGCGGGCGGCGGGGCGCGGGGCGGGGCAGGAGAGCGCGGCTCGGCCGGGCCCCCGCGACCCCGGGCTCCCCGCGCCCCGCCGCCCCTCGTGCCTGCTGGGCGGGTGGGTCGTGCTAATCGCGTGTGTCTCCTGAATTGTTAGGAAATAGAAAACGCAACTATTTTAAGGTGTTTGGCAGTATTTTAAACTAATACCAAAGCGGGGCTTTAAAAGAATTACTGGAAAAGTACCTCTAACATTTTTAACGCAGTTCCTCACTCCATTAAGTCCTCCCTTCTTAAAAAAACATACTTTATGGGTGCATTGTAGTTTCACATTAAGTAGTTCAGAGTGATAGAGACATTCTTGCGCACAGCGCTTGGTAAGCCCCCTCCTTCCCAAGCCCTCCCTCCTCCCAGCTTTGGTATTCTCATATACTAACCCCGTTCCTAACAACGCCTTTCTGAGCTCTGCTTACCATCGTGGGATATTTGGACTGAGATAAGATACATTGCAGATTTATTTCTTTTTTGTTCGGATAACTTCATTAGAAAAGATAGGTAATTTTGCTGCTGTTGGATTACTTTTAAAAAAATTGGGATTACAGAGACAAGGTAGTGATCTTTTTGCCATGTTTTGTAAATTGGCATATTGCTTAATGAAAAGCAGTTGCTTACCACATTATGGCCTATATATGTATGCGTATACGTATTTTATGACAAAATTTTGTGTTCTGGATATATATTGTTTAAAGCAACTTCTTTTAAGTAGTAAGCAGATTGCTTCAGTTTGCATTTTTAAAAATGGCTCCTTGTTGAAAAATTATAAACTTTTTCTCTTTTTTTTTTTTTTGCAGTATTGGGGATGGAACCCAGTGGCCCTCTACCTCTGAATTACATCCCCACCCCCTTTTTGCCATACTGGGGATTGAGCCCAGGGGCATTCTATCTCTGAGCTACACCCCCAGCTTTATTTTTACTCTATTTTGAAGCAGGATCTTAACTAAGTTGCGGAGGGCCTCACTAAATGCTGAGGCTGGCCGTGAATCTGCGATCCTCCTGTCTCAGCCTCCCCAAGCAAGTACTGGGATTATAAGCCTGTACCACCATGCCTGAGTCTCCCCAGCAATTTTTATGTTTTGTCTTTTTTTTTTTTTTTTTTTTGCTTGAGATGGGATCTTGCTAAATTTTTAAAGCTGACCTGGAACTTGAGGTCCTCCTGCCACAGTCTCCCAAGTTACTGGAATTACAGGCATGTGCCATTGTGCCCAGCAAAAATTACATTCTTTTTTGAAACCATTTAGCTTTACTGTCCAAAAATTCCATTTTATTTTCTTAGTGTGTGCCAGATATGCAGGATGCTGTGCTGGCTATTGGACATAGTAGTGAATAAATCAGACTAGGTTCCTGTGCTTGTGTCTTAGGGAAATGGCCAGTTTAAAAAAAAAAGAAGAAAAATAATTAAGCAATTAGGTTTGTTTACTGTTGTAAAGAAAAGCCTAAGAGTACTAACAGGGGCCCCTAGTTTAAACTGAGGAGTCTGAGAATGTTTTTCTGAAGAAAATACATTTCAGCTATAAATCTGAGGAGAGAGGTGAAGTGGAAAAAAGATTGTTCTAGAAAGATGGAATTGCTACTGAAAAAAGTTCAGAATTTAAATTTTTGGGCTGAGCCTAGTGATCACCCACAGTGGGCAACTTGAAGGGTATAAAGGTAGAAGCTGGGTCATGGGACAGGATCATTAAAGAGTTTAAAACCACATGGGAGGCTGAGACTAGAGGATCACAGGTTAAAGCCAGTAACTTTAGTAACTTACCAAGACCTTGTTTCAAAATAAAAAAAAGGCTAGGGGTGTAGCTCAGTGGTAGAGCACCCCTGGTGTCAATCCCCAGTATCACATACACACTCAGAAAGCTAAAGTCAGGAATCGGTTTGTGGTTGCCCAAGTCCACTGGCTGCAGTATAAAAAATGAAACTGGGAGATTAGGAGAGGAGTGTGAACCTGGAGAAATGAATTTTCTGAGGTCCCCAACACCCCTCTTTTTTTTTTTTTCTTGACACTGGGTTGCCCTGTATATGCTAGGCAAGCACTCTTTCACAGAGCTACATCCCAGTCCTTTTTTATTTTGGGACAGGTTCTTGATAAGTTGCCTAGGCTGTCCTCAAACTTGGTGATCCTTCTGTCTCAGCCTCGCAGGATGGGATTACAGGTGTGCTAAAAATATTTTTTTTTTCTGGTACTGGGATTGAACGTAGGGTTGCATTGCCATTGTGCCTACATCCTTAGTCCTTTTAATCTTTTAAGACAATATCTTGATAAGTTGCAGTTAAGGTGGCTTTGAACTTGGAATCTTCCTCCCTCATACTCCCATGTCACTGGGATTACAGATATATGCCACAAATTTTTTTTTTTTTTTTTTTTTTTGGTGGTACTGGGAATTGAACCCTGGGACATTCTACCTCTGAGCTAGATCACCAGCCCCCCCCCTTTTTTTTCTAAACAAAATCTTAGGTGCTGAGGCTCTCCTCCAACCTGTGATCCTCCTGTCTAAACTTCTCAAGTACTCAGATTAGTAGTATGAGCCACCACACCCAGCTTAAACATTTGTTATTAATAATAATAAGCCAGGTATGGTACTTGGGAGGCTGAGACAGGAGGATTTCAGGTTTGCAGCCAGCCTGAACAACTTAGTGAGGTCCTCTGCAACTTAGACCCTGTTTCAAAGTAAAAAGAATAAAATAGGGCTAGGGATGTGGCTCAGAGGTATAGTTGTCTGGGTTCAATTACCAGTACCCCCCCCCCACACACTAATAATAATAATAATTAAAAAGAAACTTTTAGAGCTGGGTGTGGTGGTACATGCTTGTAAATCCCAGCACTTGGGAAGCTGAGACAGGATGATTGCACAGGTTTGAAGCCAGCCTCAGTTTCTTAGTGAGGCTCTCAGCAACTTAGACCCTGTTTCCAAATGAAATATAAAAATAGACCTGAGAGTGTAGCCCAGAGGTAGAAAGCCCCTGTGTTCCATCCTAGTACCACAAAAACAAAACAAAGCAAAACAAACTTATAGCTGGATTTGGTGGCACATGTCTATAATCCTAGTACTTGGGAGACTGAGACAGGAGAAACACAGGTTTTAGACAGCCTCAGCAATGTGGTGAGACTCTCAACAGCCTAGCAAGGTCTTGTTTTAAAAAAATTTTTTTAAAAAGGACTGGGGGTATAACTCAGAGGAGAATGCTCCTGGGCTCCATCCCCAGTACCCCTCCCCCCCCCAAAAAAAAAATCCAAAACAACCTTAATGACACATTCATTTGTATACATTTGTATATTCTTTTTTTTTTTTTTTTTTTTGGGGCAGTACTGGGAAAGGAACTCATGACATTCTACCTCTGAGCTAGACCCCCAGCCCTATTTTTCTTTTTTTTCTTTATTTTGAAACAAGGTTTCACTGAGTTGCAAAGGGCCTCAATGAGTGAGGCTGCTGGCTGCCCACGAACCACTATCCTCCTGTCTCAGCCTCCCAAATGCTGGGATTACAAGAGTGTACTATCATGCCCAGCTCTTGTATATTCTTATAATCTGTAGGTTGACTCAGGAGAGACCTCACTTTAATAGCTTGTGTATTCTTCTGGTCCTTGTCTGTGTATGGGTATGTTTGTGTGTGCCTACCCCAGTGTGGACTAATACTGTGCTTTTCTGTGGTTGGATTTTTCAATTTTATTTTTAAATGACTGTATTGTATGCTATTGTATGTACTACAATATGCTTAACTTTGCATGCTGATGGGCGTATTTTAAACTTTTTTAGTTAATTATGCCCTGAGAAAACCCTCATTCCTATCATTCAGAGCACATATGTGACTATGTCTTTAGGCCATCTTACTAGGTATCTATTGCTGAGCGAAAGGTATGCACATTACATTTTTTAATAATATGTTTAATACCATGTTCGAAAAGGACAGTTTTTGAAAGAGATTGTTTATCTCATAATCTTTTAAATTTTTTCTTGAGTCTTTTAAGAGACAAACAGTATCTTTTTATTTGTTTGTTAAGGTCTCCTTCTGTTGCCCAGGCTGGCCTTGAACACCTAGGCTCAGGTCATTCTGCTTTAGCCTCCCTTGTGTCCCCACCCTACCTGCAACCTGTAGCTGGGACTGTAGGTAAGTGCAGGCCACTGGGCAACTTCTGCTCCCTTCTTCTTTGTCTACCCCCTCACCTGCACCTGTGCGCTCAGCTACTTGGGAGCTGGAGGTGGGAGTATCATAGGACCTCAGGAGTGGTAGTCCAGCCTGGGAAACATAGCAAAACCCTGTGTTAATTTTTTTTTTTTTTATTAATCTTTAGGACAGTTTTGTTTGTTAAATTCCTGGACTGTTCGACTTCTGAGTTATGCTTCCAGCACCAGCTAAGCTGTTTTTAACTGGTCAACCCTCCTTGTGTAGTGAATCTGTTTTAAAGATGTCAGGATAAGCTGGGCGTGGTGGCACATGCTTTTAATCCCAGCATTTGGGAGGCTGAGATATTAGGATCCAAGGACAGCCTCAGCTGCTTACTACTTAGTGAGGCCCTTTGCAACTCAGTGAGACCCTGACTCAGAGAATAAAAAATAGGGCTGGATGTGTAGCTTGGAGGTAGAATGCCCTTGAGTTCCAGGTCAGGGTAAGGTGGAAGAAACATTTTAATTATAATTAGTTTCCTAGGAACCACAAAATTGTCATATATTTTGAACATTTTTTTTCTTTAGAAATCTTTTATTTGGTGTTTGGGATTAAACTGAACTAGGGCATTCTACCTCTGAGCTACACACTAGCTGTATTTTATTTTTGTTTGGAAACAGGCTCTAAGTTGCTGAGAGCCTTGCTAAGTTGCTGAGTCTGGCTTTGAACCTATAATCCTCCTGTCTCAGCTTCCCAAGTACTGGGATTATATAGATGTGCATCACCATGCCTGGCTAAAATATTTTATTTGGAAAAATTCAAAATATAAAAAAATAGAGTATAATGAACCCCCTCCCCCGTTTTATTAGTTATCAGGTGAATTATTTCATCTGCGTCCTGACCTATCTCCCTTCTCTGTTAATTTGATACAAATAACAGACAGCATGTCATTTTTTTATAAATATTTCCATATCTCTAAAAGATAAGGACTTTTTATAAAAAACATAACTTCAGTGCAACCGTTTTATCTAGAAGAAAAGTTGTAACAGTCCTTGATTATCATTTCATTTGGCAGTTCAAATGACAACTGCCATACCTTTGCTTATTTACCTAATTTTAGAGGAGTATACATGCCTGTAACATGAGAATGATTATCATAGTTTTTAGCTGTTAAATTTTTTCTATAGTGTTTAATATTTTAGCTTTTAAGTCAGGTTTGTAAATGCAACTGGGATTTTAGAGAGTCACTTGTTTTTTAATAGGTGTATAACTTTTTACTTTTATTTTGTAATAGTTTTGTGTGTGTGTGTGTGTGTGTGTGTGTGTGTGTGTGGTACTAGGGGTGGAACCCAGGGGTTTTCTATCCCCGGGCTATACTCCCAGACCTATTTTATACTTTATTTGGAAACAGGGTCTCACTAAGTTGCTGAGAGCCTCACTAAGTAGCTGAGGCTGGCTTCGAACCTGTGTATCCTCCTGTCTCAGCCTCCCAAGTGCTGGGATTATAAGCATGTGCCACCATGCTCAGCTTATTTTGTAATAATTTTAAGATGTATGTAGAAGTTATACCTTTCCCCAGTGATAACATCTTTCAAATTCTTTTTTTTGTTGTTGTTGTTGGTGGTACTGGAGATGGAACCCAGGGGCATTCTACCTCCAAGCTACACCCCCAGTCCTATTTTTTATTCTTTATTTCAAAACAGGTCTCACTGAGTTGCAAAGGGCCTCACTAAGTAACTGAGGTTGTCCGTGAACTCTGATCATTCTGTCTCAGCCTCCAAAATGCTGGGATTACAAGCGTGTGCCACCGTGCATAGCTTTCCAACTTTTTAATAAATAATTTGAATCAGAATCCAAAACAGGTCTTTATATCATGATTGATAAATATGTATTTTAGGTCTTTCTCTCGCTCCTTTCTCCTTCCCCTTGCTAGGGATTGTACTCAGAGCCTCATACATGCTAAGCACCTGCTCTACTTTTGAATTACACTCCAAGTCTTAAGTCTCTTAAGATCTAGTGCTTTCTTTCTTTTTTTTTTCATTTGCAATTTGCTTGTTGAATAAGGGGAATTCTAAAAAATGAATCATATATATATATATATATATATTTTTTGGTGGTACTGGGGTTCCTGGAAGCCCTTCTACCTCCGGGCTACGCTCCCAGACCTATTTTATATTTTTGAAACAGGGTCTCTTACGCCAGCGCGGCTGGCTTCGAACCTGCGCGATCCTCCTGTCTCCGCCTCCCAAGCGCGGGGATTACAAGCGTGCGCCACCACGCCCGGCCCTGAATCATATATTTTTGTGTTTGTGGTTTCATCTGGCTTTGTTTTAGCTATAATCTTTTAAAATTTCTTCTTCTTCTTTTTTTTTTTTTTTTGCAGTACTGGGGATGGAACCCAGGGGCATTCTATCTCCGAGCTACACACCCAGCCCTATTTTTTATTCTTTATGTTAAAATAGGGTCTCACTGAGTTGCAAAGAGCCTCACAAAGTAGCTGAAACTGTCCGTGAATCATGATCGTCTAGTCTCAGCCTCCTGAATGCTGGGATTACAAGCATGGCATGAGCCACCATGCTTGGCTTCCTTTTTTATTTTTATTTTTTTGTGGGTCTGGCGATGGAACCCAGGGGCATTTGACCTCTGAGCTACACCCCCTGCCTTATTTTTTATTCTTTATTTTGAAACCGGGTCTCACTGAGTTGCAGAGGGCCTCACTAAGTAGCTGAAGCTGTCCGCGAACCATGATCCTCTGGTCTCAGCCTCCTGAATGCTGGGATTACAAGCGTGCGCCACCACGCCCGGCTTGGCTTCCTATTTTTTATTCTTTATTTTGAAACCGGGTCTCACTGAGTTGCAGAGGGCCTCACTAAGTAGTAGCTGAGCCTGCCCCTGAACCACGATCCTCCTGTATCAACCTCCCAAATGCTGGGAATACAAGCATGCACCACCAATGCTTCTTATTTCTAAAATGGAAATTTTATGTGAATGGTTTCTGTAAGAGTAGAAAGAGGCCAAGACTTGAAATCCCGACTGTGAGTCTCTTTATTCATCATCTGCTAACTCTGGAATCACCCAGTGTTTTAATTTGTCTGACCGTTAGTTTATTCATCAAAATATAACAATGCTTAGGGAATTTTTTTTAGGATGAGGTAAGATTATTTACTAAACATTTATTGTTCAAGATTATGAATTTTACTGTGTGGTGATTGAGTCAAAGTAGGGATTGTGCCCTCAAATTTCTAATGATAAAAGAGACCAAAATGTAAATGAGTTCTAATGTAATTAGTGAAGCAATAAAATGTTTTCAAGGTATGATGAAGGGAGAATGACTACTTTTTGGATGTCAGAGAATGAATTTTAGGAATAATGGTGGACTTGTGTTAGAAGAAATAGGGATTCATTGATACAGATGTCTTGATTTTTAGGAATTATCTATTGGGCTGCTTCTAGGTGAGATGAATCTGTTTTACAGCTTTGTTACATACTACTTTTCAGAGTTATTTTATGGTTAGATAAATATTTAGTTGTTTTTTTTTGTTTTGTTTTGTTTTTGGTGGTACTGGGGGTGGAACCCAGGGGCTTTCTACCTCTGGGCTATACTCTAAGACCTATTTTTTATATTTTATTTGCAAGCAGGGTCTCACTAAGTTGCTGAGAGCCTCACTAAATAGCTGAGGCTGGCTTCGAACCTGTGTTATCCTCCTGTTTCAGCCTCCCAAGTGCAGGGATTACAAGCGTGGGCCTCCACACCCTGCAATATTTAGGATTTTTTTTTATTGGTGCACTGTATTCATACATCATAATAGGATAAAAAACTTGTATAGGCATACGTACACACATCGCCCAGTTAGCCCCTATGCCACACCATTTCTTCCCCCTCCCTCCTTCCCATGCTTGGCTTAGTGGTTGACATCTAATATTTATAGCAATTTATCCAAAATTAACAATGATAATCTCACATAACAGATTCATTTGTCTGATATCAAACTTTTGATCACTTAGAGACAACATTTCAATATTTCTTTTTGCTTTCTTTCTTACCAGATAATTTTTTTTTCTTTTTTTTTTTTAGGTGAAACTATCATACATTTTTTCCCTATCCTAACATGAAATATGAACTCTAAATACCCAAAACAATCTCAAAAAAGAACAAAACTAGAAGATGTACATTTTCTGATTTCAAACCTTAAAAAGCTACATTAATTGAAACAGTGTAGTACTGCTATAAAGGCAGATATATAAACCAGTGGAATAAAATAAAAAATCTAGAAATAAATTCTTTCATATATGGTCAAGTTATTTTTGGCAAGGTGTCCAAGAACATTTGGTGAAGGAAATAATGATCCTTTCATTAAATATTGTTGAAAAATAATAATTATATGAAAAAGAATAAAGTTGGACCCTTACCTAACACCATATACAAATATTAACTCAAAATAGATAAAAGACCTAAATGTAAATCTTAAGACTGTAAACTTTTAGAAGAAAACCTGGGTCATAATGCTTCACGACATTGAAATTGGCAGTAATTTCTTGGATATGATTTCAATGGCACAGGCAACAACAGAATAAACAAACTTCCTTAAAAAAATATTGTACATCCAAAAACTATGAAAACAGTTAAAAGTTACTGATAGGATGGGGTTAAATATTTCCAAATGCTATATCTGAAGGTATCTTAATATTCCAAATAGAAATCCTAAAAATTAGCAACAATAAAAGCAAACAATACAATTTAGAAATAGGTAAAAGACTAAAATAAATAATGAATCTCCAAAGATTTTAACCAACAAACACATGAATATATTCTTCTTTGCTTAATTGTCTGCTGGATGGAAAATCTTGTTTCTCTGGTTCTGGCGTGTATTACCTATTTCTTTTTTGTAGTTCATCTCTTTGAGTATTTTCTCTAGCACTGGTTTTGAAGACATAAATTCCTTCAGTTTCTGTTTGTCATGGAAGCTTCTTATTTCCCCATCTAATTTGATAGATAGTTTTGCTGGGTAGGAAATTATTGGCTAGAAGTTATTTTCTTTCAGAGTTTGGAATATGTTACTCCAAGCCCTTCTGGCATTCATGACTTGGTTTGGGAAGTCTGGAGTAATTCTAATTGGTTAGCCTCTGAATGTCACTTTGCCTTTTGCTTTTGTTGCCTTTAAGATTCTCTGCTTGGCTTCCACATTGGTCATTTTGACAATTATATGGCGTGGGGATCCTCTTCTCCGATCCTGTCTAAAGGGAGTTCTATAAGTTTCCTGGACCTGGGTATTGACCTCTTGCTCTATGTTTGGAAAATTTTCTGCTATTACTTCCTTGAAGAGATTATTGATCCCTTTGGTTTCACCTTCTTTTCCCTCCTCTATTCCAATTATTCTTAGGTTAGCTCTCTTAAAATGGGCCCATATTTCTTCAATGTCAGATTCCTGCTGTCAGATTTTTTTTTTCTAAATTAGAAACTATGCGTTCATTTTTGGAGTGATCATCTTCTAGGAGTGACATTCTATTCTCCATGTGGTCTAATCGGTTGTTTGTACTTTGAATTGAGGCCTTTACCTCAATGATTGCATCCTTTATGTCTTTTAGACTCTCTCTAAATTGTTTTTGAAGGTCCTGTATTATTTTTACAGTTATATTCCTGATTTGATCTTCTGGAGATCTCTGAATTTCTGTGTTATCAGGTTCTAATAATATGAGGTTGTGGCCATTCATTGCTCTATTGTTGTTCTTCTTTCCCATGATTCCAGAAATTTGTGCCTTCCTTGGATCACTACGACTTCACTTAGGGTGCTTTGTATCTCGAGTCTGTGGTAATGTCAGCTGCCACTACTCCTTTACTGAGTTGTATCGCAAAGTCTCAGACCCAGGAAGTTAATCGAGGCTGCTCGAGACTGGGGGTGCCAGGCTGGGTGTTTTCCCATGGGGAGCAGTGACTAGGGTGTGGTACCTGCCACTGCTACTCCTTCATTGGGTTGAACTGCAAAATTTCAGTCCCAGGGAGATTATCAAAGTCCCTGGGCATGCAGTACAGGGATTTCTCCTTTAGGGGCCCCCATTTCACTCACAGTTACTGTGCGTGTGATCAGGAGCTGTCCAGAGCGTGGTGAACTCACTGTCGCTGCTGGCAATATGGTGCCGCTGTCATGCCCTTGGCCGTGAGGCTGGAGCTTCTGGCAATATGGCGCCACTGTCATGCCCTCGGCCGTGAGGCTGGCGTATTTCTTTTCTGGTTTTGAGCTCTGTCCTGAGTCCCTAGAAAGCATGATGAGCTTGGCCACTGAGAGTTTTAGACATTCATTAGGCTGAAAGAACTGCTGAATTACACCAGAATGATCTGCAGCTGCTCACTTCAGCTCCTTGTTTACCTTTCCTTTCTGGATCCTGGTGCTGTGAGGGAAGATGGTGTCCATGCTGCCCCGCTGCTGCATTGCGGGCTTCATTTCTGGTCTCTGATTGTTCTTCTAGTCTTTTTTTTCTCTGTCCCTTGTGTTTACATTTTTTATTTCTCTGCTGATGGCGTTTTCTGGCTATGAAAAGCGCTGGTTTTGTGGCAATAGAAATCAAGTTTTAGCAGGGCTCGTAAACGCTGCTTTTCTTGGTCGCCATCTTCCCGGAAGTCCCAATATTTTGTTTTTAATAGTATTTTTACTATTAGGAGTGGAGTCATGTAGTATACTGTGACTACGTTTCCTTATCTGTACAATTTATTTTTTCTGAGCCGGGTGTGGTGGTGCACATTTGTAATCCTTGCGCTTGGGAGGCAGAGACAGAAGGATCGCGCAGGTTCGAAGCCAGCAGTGCGTGCTGGCTTAGGAGACCCTGTTTCCAAATAAAAATGTAAAAATAGGTCTGGGAGTGTAGCCCGGAGGTAGAAGGGCTTCCAGGAACCCCAATACCATGAAAAAAAATTTACTTTTTCTGGAGTTAAAAAATGTCATATTTATTCATTTAGTTAAATGTACTTATTCTCAAATTCTCTTAGTTGTACAAATTAAACACCTGTAGGATATCAAAACAACTTTTTATGGTGTTTCCTATACTGTATTTGGTTTCAAATAGTTTACTTTGCTTCGAAGCCAGCCTCAGCTACTTAGTGAGGCTCTCAGCAACTCAGTGAAACCCTGTTTCCAAATAAAGTATAAAAATAGGTCTGGGAGTATAGCCCAGAGGTAGAAAGCCTCTGGGTTCTACCCTCAGTACCACAATAAATAAATAAATAAAGAAAGAAAGAAAGAAAGAAAGAAAGAAAGAAACAAATAACATTAAAAAATTTTTTTTCTTTTATTTATAAGTGGGACATATTGAAAATGGTATACATTTAGGCTGTGCTTGGTGCCCCCCCACCCCAGCTCCTCTCCACCCCTCCCAAAAATGAGTGTCCAGGTTAACCATGCTATATTCATACTTTTACACATATTAGGATGTAGCTCCTCCATTAATCAACCTTAGCCTTCTTCATCTCCTATCCTTCTAGCTTTGCTGAGATTTCCCCTCCATTATCTGGAGTCCTTCTGGTATCCCCAATGCTCCCTAGTTTGGGCATATTAGAGAAAACATATGTCCCTTCTCTTTCTGTGCTTGGCTGGTCTCACTTAACATAATGTTCTCCAGATCTTTCCATCTTCTTGCAAATGCCATGATTTTGTTTCTTTAGCTGAATAGAACATTAAAGAAATTTGATATCAGCTGGGAGTGGTGGTGCATGCTTGTAATTCCCAGCATTTGGGAGGCTGAGATGGGAGAATCGTGGTTTCTGGGCAGCCTCAGCTACTTAGTGAGGCCCTTTGCAGCTCAGTAAGACCCTGTTTCCAAATAAAGAATAAAAAATAGAGCCTTGGAGGTAGCTTGGAGGTAGAATGCTCCTGGGTTCCAACCCGAGTATGGCAAAAAGAAAAGAAAAGACAAAAAAAGAAATTTGATATCATTAAGGTTTAAGTAGTAATTTAAAATCTGTAGCAGTATAGTTTATCATGCATGCATGTCTGTAATCCCAGTACTTGGAGGCTGAAACAGGAATACAGGTTCAAGGATAGCCTCAGCAGTATAGAGAGCTGTGCAACCTAGTGAGACCCTATTTCAAAAAGCAAACCAACAAAATGGCTGGGGATGTAGCTTGGAGGTAGAAGGTAGATGCCCTTGGGCTCAATCCAAGTGCTAGTGCTAGCACTTGGGAGGTTGAAGTGAAAGGGTGGGGCCCTCCTGGGCAACTTAGTGAGACCTGTCTTCAAATTAAAGTGTAAAACTAGCCAGGCGTGGTGGTGCACGCTTGTAATCCTAGTACTTGGGAGGCTGAGACAGGAGAATCCTGATTTGCAGAAAGCCTCAACTACTTAGTGAGGCCCTTTGCAACTCAATGAGACCCTGTTTCAAAATAAAGAATAAAAAATAGGGCTGGGGCATGGCTCAGAGGTAGGATGCCCCTGGGTTCCAACCCGAGTACTGCCCCCCTTCAAAAAAAAAGTCTGTAACTAATAGTAGAGTACTTGATAAATGCATGATTTTTTTTTTTTTTGGTACTGGGGATTTGAATCCAGGGACATTGCATCTCCGAGGTACACCTCCAACCCTAGTTTTTAATTCTTTATTTTTGAAACAGCCTCTCACTAAGTTTCAGAGGGCCTCATAAAGTAGTTGAGGCTGGCCTCAAACCTTTGATCCTCCTGTCTCAGCTTCCCAAGTACTGGGATTACAAGCATGCGCTACTATCCCCGACAACACATGATATTTGAATTGTATTTTACCTGAAATAAGTGATTATTTTTACATTATTATAAATGCTCAGAAAAGAAAAATGGAACTTTAACAAAGTATACCTTAGGAATGTCTGCCATTTTCTCCTAATGTTTGTAGGGATATTCATCTATTCCTACACTATTTATTGTATATATCATTTATTGATCTAAAAGACTTGATGGATTTCATAAATGTTTGCCTTTTCTTGCCTGGTTATCGCCTAAAAATAGTCTATTAAGTTTAGAAAATCATGGCCCTGTCTTAAATATACATTTCTTAAAACTTTGAACGTAAGTAGCTAGGGTTTTTTTTGTTTTGTTTTGTTTTGTTTTTGTGGGTCTGGGAATGGAACCCAGGGGCATTTGACCTCCGAGCTACACCCCCTGCCCTGCTTTTTTTTCTTTATTTTGAAACAGGGTCTCACTAAGTTGTGGAGAGCCTCACTAAGTAGCTGAGGCTCTTTGCGAACCACAATCCTTTGGTCTCAGCCTCCCAAATGCTGGGATTACAAGTGTGCGCCACCATGCCAAGCTCAAGTAGCTAGTTTTAAAAATAAATTTATCTTTACTTGGCAAGTAAAATTTGTATCTACTTGTTATATACAATACAATGTTTTGAAGTATGTGTAAAAAGTAGCCAGTTTGTGCTTTTTTGGAATTAATGGTCACAAGACTTTGTTAAGTAATATCATTTGTTTAATTATAAATTGTGGGGAGTCTTTTTTTTTTTTTTTTTTTTTTTGGCAGTCCTGGGGATGGAACCCAGGGACATTCTACCTCTGAGCTACACCTTCAGCCCTATTTTTTATTCTGTATCTTGAAACAGGGTTTCACTTAAGTTGCTGAGGCTGGCTACAGAGCTGGCCAGGAACTTGCAATCCTCCTGTGTCAGCCTCCTCAGTGCTGGGATTACAAGCAAGTACCACCATGTCCGACTGGGGAGTTTCTTTTTTTTTTCTGATGTCATCTTGTTCTGTGATTTTACAGTGACAAACATGCTGAGCTTCCTTCGTAGAACTCTCGGGCGCAGGTCAATGCGCAAACATGCTGAGAAAGAACGACTCCGAGAGGCCCAGCGAGCTGCCACACACATCCCTGCAGCTGGAGATTCTAAGTCCATCATCACATGTAGAGTGTCCCTTCTGGATGGCACTGACGTCAGTGTGGACTTGCCGGTATGTGGGTCTCACTGAGGTTATAAATTTTTCATGACACTACTGTCTTTTTTTATTTGAACTTTCTACTGATAACTTTCTGAGGGAATTAGATAGTACAGGTTAGTATGGGTCAGGAACTGAAACACTCAGGTATTCTTAGACCAAAAGTATCTGGAATAATACTATTTCTCTTTGAATTAGTAGCTGTTACTGGAAACAGTTTTTTTTTAATTACTGTGATTTGAAGCTAGGGGCATTCTACCTCAGAACTACACCCCTAGCCCTATTTTATGTTTATTTTAGAACAGGGTCTGTCTAGGTTCATGAGAGTCTCACTTCTTGCTGAGACCGTCCTTGAGCCTGAAATCCTGTCTCAGCCTTCCAAACTAAGTGTTCATCACCATGCCTGACTCTGGAAACATTTTAAGTGATAGCGCAGTGCCTCAGCATTCTCACTGCTGGGTAAGCATTTAATCCTGCAGCTGCATTGTCATCCAGGCACAGGGTGGTAAGAAGTCATCTCCAAAAGGTCTTGGTAGTGCTGCCCCGAAGCCTGTTGATTGCAGTTGGCTGTTTACTCTCTCCAGCCTACCTCCGTGGTGCATAGCTTTCTGCCTTTCCTCAAGGTCGTTCTACATTTCTGGTGTTTCTAAACTTGGGTTTTTTTACTTTACAACTTTGGTTTCACCCTCACAGCGTCACACATTGCCCCATTTGGGTCTGTTTGTAGGGATTTTGACTCTGCCACACATTCCCAGGCCTTCCTTTGAAATCTGAGGGGAAGTCTCTTTTCCAGGAAACTCAGTGTTATGTGAGCAACAAAATCAGTCACTATCAGGAGAGGTAGTCGTGCCTTTTCTATCACTGCTGGGCCCTTTTCCATCACAGCCATGGATAGGCCTGTCTCAGTCCTGGCTGTGGCACCAGGCCCTGTATAATCATAGCCACCACTGCTGGGCCCTTGTTTTCATGGTTCTGCACTTGGTCTTAAACTGCCCCAACCACATTCCTTTCTTTGTTCCTAGGCAAAGCATGCGATCTCCCTTCATACATCTTACTTTTTTTCACAACATGTCTCTCTGGGTCTAAGCTTTACACATGCCTTTCTGGCCAGATTGCAAATCTGTAAAGTGTCTGCTTTGACTTCTGCTTTCAAAATGCACTGTGAAATTCATTGAACATGGACATCAATATTCATAATGCAGTTTGGATATCTTACTGTTTTATGATTTCCTCTACCAGCTTCCTCAGTTTATCAGTTTTAAATTTGGCCCCACACAAGGTTTCAGGAGGGTGGCAAAATGCTGGTTAGTTCTTTGCCTGCAAAATCTCCTGAGCACAGTCTACCATCTACCTTTCTTTTCTTTCTTTGTGTGTGTGTGTTTGGGGGGGGGGGGTACTGGGGATTCAGCCCAGGGGCTTTCTACCTCTGAGCTATAGCCCCAGCTCTGTTTTTATTCTTTATTTTTAAACAGGGTCTCACTAAGTTGCGGAAACCCTCACTAAGTAGCTGAGGCTGGCTGCCAACTGCAATTCTTCTATCTCAGCCTCCCAGGTACTGGGATTACAAGTGCGTGCCACCACACCCAGTTTGCCATCTGCCTTTCTAGCCACATTTTGGCCTTTCCAATTTCCTCTTGCAAACCAGTTCCAGAAAGTCACAATCCACATGGTCATACATAGAAATAGCAGTGACCCCACTTCTCTTGTACCAATTTTTGTCTCAGTCAACACTCTCACTGCTGGAATCCAAGGCAACTGACCACACAATTTAAAGGGAAATTTATTTGCTTACATATTTTGGGTTCAATCCAGGTGAGGCCAGTGCCTAATAATCTCAGGGCAGGTGACAGGAAGCAGAGAAAGAGGGAGAGAGCAAGGATTTGCTCTGAAATTACAGAGACTAGAAGCAAGATAGCAAATAAATAAGCTGATTCAAAAACAGAAGCATAGTTCCTAAGGCCATATCCCCAGAGATCTACCTTCTGTAGTCACACCCACCTGTCTAGGTTACCACCCAATAAACCCATCACAGTGGACTTTATCCATTGATGGTATTACAACCCCCAAAGCTTAATTATGTCAGATCTGAACATTAAAAGTGGGTTCTTCAGGGGACATTAATTTTGTGTTTCTGTGTTTTTGGTGGTGGCAGTACATAGTATGATTTAGTAGGTTTCTCACAATCCTTACTAAGCATTTATTAAAGAAATAAGAATCTTTGGGAACCATAATGATAATTACTCTTAATACTTTTAGTTCCTTACACATTTTTGTTTTTGTTATTTTTATTTTAATTTAGTTAATTTATTTTTGTAGTAGTGGGGATTGAGCCCAGGAGCATTCTATCTCCGAGCTACAACCCTGGCCCTATTTTTTATATGTTTATTTTGAAACAGAGTTTTACTAGGTTGGTGAGAGTTTCACTACTTGCTGAGGCTATCCTGAAACCTGTGAACCTCCTGTCTCAGCCTCCCAAGTACTGGGATTACAAACATGCACCGCCATGTTTGTCTGGCCTTTTTTGTTGTTTTTTTGTTTGTTTGTTTGTGGGTTTTTTTGGTTTTGTTTTTGGTACTGGGGTTCCTGGAAACCCTTCTACCTCCGGGCTACACTCCCAGACCTATTTTTATACTTTTTTATTTGGAAACAGGGTCTCTTAAGCCAGCGCGGCTGGCTTCGAACTTGTGCAATCCTCCTGTCTCGGCCTCCCAAGTGCGGGGATTACAAGCGTGCGCCACCACGCCTGGCTTTTTTCGTATTTTTAAATTCTTCTTTCCTTAAAACAAGACAGGTACTTACCTCTACAGTCTGGTGTGCTTGCAAAAATTTTAATGAAGTGAAGTGAGAAAAAGGTCTTTCATCATGCCATTCAGATCTGACTGCCTGTTTCTTTGTACCCAGAGTAGTTTGTGATACAGGTTTTTTTTAATACTGTAATCTTTATTTCAAGAAAGTATGTTGTAATTGTATTTACATTTTGTAAGTCGACCTTTGGTCTCAGCCTCCCGAATGCTGAGATTAAAAAGGGTGCACCACCACGCCTGGCATACCAGATCTTTCTTTTGTCTACGTTCTGCGTTCAGAGACTTAATATAGGTTATGAGATGTGGCATAAGTTTCACTGGTGTTCCTTGATGTTTTATCTCCCCACATACATTTTTTAGTACTCATTCATTTACCTAAATAACATTCAATTTAAAAAGTTTCTTTAGCTGGGTGTAGTATGCATGCTTGTAGTCCCAGTATTTGGGAGGCTGGGACAAGAGGATCACAGGTTCAAGGACAGCCTCAGCAACCTAATTAGACCATGTTTCTAAATAAAAATAAATAGGACTGGGGGTATATCTTGGAGGTAGAATGCCCCTGGGTTCAATTACCATTGCCACCCAAAAAAATTATTAAAAAAAGTTTCTTTAGGTAAGGCAATAGCCTAGATATTGCTACAGAACATAGTTAAATAGGCTCTGGAAGGCTTAACACTCATAGTGAGAATTTAAGAGAATTTAAATCTGTTTAAAAGAATATTCATATTAATTAATTTGGAATGTACTGGATATATACGTTATACATTTAAAAATATTGTAATATGATAAATTTAATCAAAGATTCAGGATTTCTTAAACTTTTGAAGTTCTGGTTATGTGTATTTGTCATCTTTGTTTAATGCATGCCTTAGGATTTTTTATTCCATAAAACCTTAAAGCATGTAAATTTTCTTTTTATAAACACTATTTGAGGTTTGTAAGATATTGCAACACATTTCACATGTTCTCAAACTTATCTGAAGATGGTTTTCATAGTCATTTTTATTTGATAACAATCTTAAGTTTTGTGCACTGTTCCATTGAAGTATTATTAGATACATAGTGAAAGCCTGAGATTGTTAGATCCTTGAAAAATTTTTATTACCTAATGGTTGAAGTATGAAGTCTCAGGTTTGTTGATGGATACGCTGATAAAAGGAGAATTTTTGAAAAAGCTTTTTGAAAAGGCAGTGTATCTAGAGAACAAATAACACTAGACTTTAAAGTCATCGAACAAACGTCTAGTGACTTGTCTAGAATGGTTTCCCAAACTTGGTTTGCTGAGCACGGTGTATGTTATGCTTGATCAAGCTGAGAAATACTAGCTGGCCTGTCATGGGGCAGTTGTAGTGAAACAGTCAGTTTTAGATTTAAACCCTTGTGGAACAAGAACAATTGCCTTTTTAGTCCTGTAGATGAAATTTTAGAGTTAGTAACCTAATTCTAGATACTTGCATGGATATAAAATGAACATTTGCCAACCATCTTACTAATGGAAAAGATAGGCCACAGTGATATTAATTTCTTAAAAAAACAAAACAAAACAAAAAAGCCTAGGGCCGAGGGTATAGTTTAGTGGTAAAGTACTTGACTAGCATACACTAGGGATTGCTGGTTTCAGTCCCTAGCACTGCAAAGTAAGTCAATAAATAAGTAAATAAATAAATAAATAAATAAAGTGTGTATGTTTTATTATAGCATATTGTTATAATTCTATTTTATTATTAGTCATTGATATTCTCTTACTCTGCCTAATTTATAAATTAAATTATCATTTAGGTATATTTGTATAGGAAGAAATGTAGTACATAAAGTTTGATAATATCTGTGATGTCTGGCATATAGTGGGGATCTTAGAACATATCACCTGAGGATAAGGGGGATGGCCATAAGTGAAAACCATCACGTGTTCATTAATTTGAAGACTTTAGAATATTGTCAGGATGCAGTATGTCTCAGACTGACACTCAAAATCAGTGCAGTCTTCACCAGAATCCCAGCTGATCTGATCTGTTTGTAGAAATCATCAAGCTGATTGTTAAATTCATGTGGAATTGCAGAGGACCCTAAATAGCCCAAAAAAAGAAAGAAAAGAAAAACAAGGAGGACTGGAGCTTTCCAATTTTAAGACTTAAAACAAATAAAAAATAATCATAATGATATGCTATTAGCCCAAGGATAGACACAGTTAGTGGACCAGAATAGAAAAACATAGAAATCTCCCATCTGTGCTCAATTGATTTTTGACTAGAGTATCAAGACCATTCAATAGGAGCAACATGGAAAAGAATGAAGTGGAGCCGGGCGTGGTGGCGCACACTTGTAATCCCTGCGTTTGGGAGGTAGAGACAGGAGGATCGCGCAGGTTCGAAGCCAGCCACACTGGCTTAAGAGACCCTGTTTCCAAATAAAAATATTAAAAAAAAATAGGTCTGGAGAGTGTAGCCTGGAGGTAGAAGGGCTTCCAGGAATCCCAGTACCACCAAAATAGATAGATAAATAAGTAAATAAGTAAATAAATAAAATGAAGTGGAATCCTTACCTCATGCCATTATAGAAACTCTGAATAGATTAAAGAGCCAGGCACAATGACCAGGCCTGTAATCTCAGCTACTGGGAAGCTGAGGCAGTCTGGGCAACTGAACAAGACAGTGTCTCAAAATTAAAAGATTAAAATGGGGTGGGGGATGTGGTAGAGTACCTTTGGGTTCAATCCCACTATCATAAAAAGAAAAGGAAATATATTAGATCCAAGACCTAAGAGCTAAAAGCTATAACATCCTTAAAAGAAAATATAGTGTTAAATCTGTATTTACTTTGGACTTGGCACTAAAAGCACAAACAACAAAAGCAAAAAACCAGATAAATTATAGTTCCTCAAAATTAAAAACTTTTATCTTTCAAATGACATTATGAAAGCTAAAAGACATAAACATCCCACAGAATAAGATAAAGTATTTGCAAATATATATGTGATATATGAAGAATTGTTAAAACTCAATAATAAAAATGATTTTAAAATGGACAAAAGGCTAGGCATGGTGGTACACACCTGTAATCCCAGTGTTTGGAAAGGTGAGACGACAACCACAGATTCAAAGCCGACCACAGTAACTTAGCTAGGTGGAACCCTTTTTCTGTTTTTTTGTTGTTTTGTGATACTGGGGTGGAACCCAGGGGCTTTTCTACCTCTGGGCTATACTCCCAGACCTGTTTTATACTTACTTGGAAACAGGGTCTCACTGAGTTGCAAAAGGCCTCACTAAGTAGCTGAGGCTGGCTTCGAACCTATGTGATCCTCCTGTCTCAGCCTCCCAAGCGCTGGGATTACAAGCATGCTCCACCACGCCCAGATTGGTGAAACCCTTTTTTAAAATAAAATAAAGCCGGGCATGGTAGCACACACTTGTAATCCCAGCATTTGGGAGGCCAAGACAGGAGGATCATGGTTCTAGGACTGCCTCAGCTACTTAGTGAGGCCTTTTACAACTCAGTGAGACCCTGTTTCAGAATAAAGAATAAAAATAGGGATGGGGATGTGGCTCCTAGGTAGAATGTCCCTGGATTCAATCCCTAGTGCTGCAAAAAATAAAATAAAATAATGTGAAATGAGTACTGAGTCTGAAACATGTAGTGACCTGGAATAATTTGTTAGGTGGAAAAAAGGACTAGCAAGTTCAGGTACTGAGGCAGCTGAAAAATAAATATGCAGTGGGCAAGAGCTATATGTATTTTCACTTTTGTACTTGGTTTGTTTTCAGTAGCTACAAAGAAGAAGGGTACATAAAAATACATAGAACATTTATTGGCCTGGAATGAACAATTTCACATTTGTTTTCCACAAACTACACATACTGGATCTTTTTACCCTTCCCTAAACCTGATAGGCAAAAGTTGATATTAACCAATTGATAATTATTTTTCAACGTGTGGTTAGATCTTGAAGGCTTTGATCTCATCATTGGGTTAACCCATTGATGGATTCATACTTGGATTGACTATTGGGAGGTGGTAAAAACTATAGAAAGTGGGGCCTAGTGGGAGAAAGTAGGTCATGGGGTCTGCCGTGAAAGGATGTATTCTATCCAAGTTGTCTTTTGCTTATTGATTAACTTCTTTTCTTGCCCTTTCAGAAAAAAGCCAAGGGACAAGAGCTGTTCGATCAGATTATGTATCACCTGGACCTTATTGAAAGCGACTATTTTGGTTTGAGATTTATGGATTCAGCACAAGTAGCAGTGAGTAAATTTTGGAACTTCCCTTATGGGAGCAGAAATGGGTAATGTCAGATGATGGGCTTAGTGCTAGAAGGATACATATTCTTTTTTTTTTTTTTGGTGGTACTGGAGATGGAACCAGTACCTCCGGGCTATACTCCCAGACCTATTTTATATTTTATTTGGAAACAGGGTCTCTTAAGCCAGTGAGGCTAGCTTCGAACCTACGTGATCCTCCTGTCTTCGCCTCCCAAGCGCGGGGATTACAAGCGTGCGCCACCACGCCTGGCTAGGATACATATTCTTATTGCATTTTTTATGTCACATTATTTGTTGTGATCTGAAACTGACTTCTTGGTTAAGAAGTGCCTGTTAAAAGCTGGACATGGTGGCGCATGCTTGTAATCCCAGCATTTAGGTGTCTGAGACCAGAGGATCGTGGTTTGCCAACAGCCTCAGCTACTTAGTGAGACCCCCTGCAACTTAGTGAGATCCTGTTTCAAAATAAAGAATAAAAAATAGGGCAGGGGGTGGAGCTTAGAGATATAATGCCCCTGGGTTCCATCCCCAGACCCACAAAAAAAAAAGAAAAAAAAAAGTGCCTGTTAAAAATGTGAGTTCTAGCCAGGCATGGTCGCACATAATTGTAATCTTAGTGCTTAGGAGGCTAAGACAGGAGGAATTGCAGAGTCAAAACCAGGCTCTCAGCAGCCTAGTGAGACCCTATTTCCAAATAAGAAGTAAAATACAACTGGGATGTAGCTTGGAATACCTCTGGATTCAATTCCTAGTACTAGGAAAAAAAATTGAGTTCTGGCCTTAACTTGAACTATTAGAAGAAATGAATTGATCTTGGGGCTTGGGATTCTATCTTTTTAATAATTACTGGCTTGGTTTGGTGGTATACTGGAGTTTGTGAACCACTATGTAATAGAATGATAGTATGGGAGTTTTTTGGCCTTTTGGATAAGCAATGTAAGTTTCTAATTTGTATATTAAGGTGGGTAGACTAGGCTATCTTAGTGTTAAGTTTCCTGGCAGGAGTCCAACTACTTCCTACTGCATTGGATTTCTAATGGTCCTAACACCACTTGTTGAAAAGGCCATTTCCCCAATGAGTACTCCTGGCATGCTTGTGAAGAAATCAGTTGACTATAAATATATATGGGTTTATTTCTAAATTCTGTAGTCAGTTCTGTTGATCTATATTTTGGGCCTTAGGCCAGTAGCATCATGTCTTAACTATTTTAACTTTGTAGGACGTTTTGAAGTTGAGAAATGTGAGTTCTCCAGTTTTTTGGGTTTTTTTCAGTATTATTGTGGCAATTCTGGGTCACTTGCATTTCTGTGTAAGGTTTAGGATATATTCACTTCTGCGAAAAAAGACAATTGAAAATTTGAAAAGCATTGTATTGACTCCCTAGATCAATTTGGGGACTGTTGCCATTTTGATAATGTTGTCTTCTGATCCATGGCACGAAATGTCTTTCCATGTATAATGTCTTTATTAATATATTTTTTGTGGTATTGGGGATTGAAACCAGAGGCAGTCTACCACTGAGCTATACTTTCAGCCTTTTTATTTTTATTTTGAAGCAGAGTCTCACTGAGTCACTGCATGCTGGTCCCAAACCTGAGGTCCTCTTGTTTCAGCCTCCCAGCATACTATCTTTAGTGTCCTCTTAGAAGTCTTCTGCTTCCTTTGTTAAATTCATCCCTCAGCATATTATTCCTTTGATGCTCTAGTAAGCAGAATAGCTTTCTTAATTGAATTTTCATAGTGCTTATTATTAATGTAATACAGTTCATACAAATACAACTGATTATATTAGGTTGATTTTTTTTTTCTTGCATTTCTGGTATACCCACTTGGTTGTGTATATAATCCTTTTGTTGTTGTTGTTGTTGTTGTTTTGTTTGGTTTGGTTTGGTTTTTTTGGTGGGACTGGGGATGGAACCCAGGGGCATTCTACCTCCAAGCCACATCCCCAGCCCCATTTTTTATTCTTTATTTTGAAACAGGGTCTCACTAAGTTGTGGAGCCCCTCACTAAGTAGCAGAGGCTGGCCAAGAACCCAGATCCTCTTTTCTCAGCCTCCCAAGTACTGGGATTACAAATGTGTGCCACCATGCCTGGCTCATATATAATCCTTTTTATGTGTTGTTTTATTTGATTTGTTAGTATTTTGTTGAGAATGTTAGCATCTGTATTTTTAAAGGATAACTGGTTTATAGTTTTTCTTGTAACATCTTTGTTGGATTTGAATGTCAAGGTAATACCAGCCTTAGAGAATGAGCTGGGTAAATGTTCTCTCCTCTTGTATTTTTTGAAAATATTGTGAAAGATTGGTGATTTTCTTTTTTAACATTTGGTGGGATGAACAATAAAATGGCTTGATCCTGTGTCTTTGAGACTCGTGTGTGTGTGTGTGTGTGTGTGTGTGTGTGTATTATTTTTTTGTACTGGAGATTGAACTCAAGGGCATTCTATTTTCATAGTATACCTCTAGCCTTTTTTATTTTTGAAGCAGGTTCTTACTAAGTTGCTGAGGGCCTCACTAAGTTGTGGAGGGCTTCATTAAGTTGCTCAGGCTGGCCATGAACCCACAATCCTCCTGTATTAGCCTCCCAAATACTGAGATTTAAATGCATGCCTGCTTTTTCCGTTTTTTTCCTTGGTTCTTTTTCTTTTTTCTGTGGTACTGAGGAGGAAACCCAGGGGCCTTCTGCTTCCGAGCTATATTTCCAGATCTCTTTTTATATTTTATTTGGAAACAGGGTCTCACTAAGTTGCCAATAGCCTCACTATGCTGCTGAGGCTGGCTTTGAACCTATGTGATCCTCCTGTCTCATCCTCCCAAGTAGTGGGATTACAAGTGTGTGCCACCACTCCTGGATTTCTTCCCTAGTTCGTGATGTAAAAATCCTAAATAAAATGTCAGCAATAATGAGCTGGGTGTGGTGGCCTATGCCTGTAATACCCTGTACTCAAGAGGCTGAGACAGTAGGATTACGGATTCCAGGCCAGCATCAGCAACTTAGCAAGATACTAGCAACTTAGCAAGATCCTGTTTCAAAACAAGGATTAAAAGGTGGCACACACTTGTAATCCCAGTACCTTGGAGGCTGAGACAGGAGAATCACAGGTTCATGTCTAGCATCAACTACTTAGTGGGGTCCTCTGCAACTTAACGAGACCCTGTTTCAAAATAAAGAATAAAAAATAGGGCTGGTAGAAAACCCCTTAGTTCAATCCTCAGTTCTACAAAAACAAAACAGAACAGGACTGGAAGTATATCTTACAGGTACAGTGCGTCTGGGTTTAATCCCCAGTAGGTGGAAAAATATTAAATATATATGTTTTCACATTTGTATATATTCATAGTTTATGTATAAAATATTCCGATATTTTATTTATATAAACACAGATATATTAGATAGGGTCTGTTTTGTTTTATTTTTTGTGGTACTGGGGAGTGGAACCCAGGGGCTTTCTACCTCTGGGCTACACCCCCAGCCGTATTTTATATTTTATTTGGAAACAGGATCTAAGTTGCTGAGAGCCTTACTAAGTAACTGAGGCTGGATTCAAACCTGTGCGATCCTCTTGTCTCAGCCTCCCAAGTGTGGGATTACAAGCGTGCGCTACCATTGCCCATCTTAGGGTCTACTTTATATATATCAGCATACTATATTCAGCAGCTGGTCATAAAATTATAAAAAATGCATTATGATCAGCTATAGTTTATTTTTAGAATGCAAAGATGATGCAGTATCAGTTGATATAATTTAAAATGTGGGATATATCTTGGCCATTATTTCCTACCCTCACTATTATACTTTCTAGCTCTTTTTTTTTTTTTTTTTTGGTGGTACTGGGGTTCCTGGAAGCCCTTCTTCCTCTGGGCTACACTCCCAGACCTATTTTTATACTTTTTATACTGGTTTAAGGGTCTCTTAAACCAGCGTGGCTGGCTTTGAACCCTCACAATCCTCCTGTCTCCTCCCCCCAAGCGCAGGGATTACAAGAGTGTGCCACCACACCTGGCTTTTTCTAGCTCTTTTGATGCTTGCTTTTGACAATGCAGTATGAGTTGATGTGATGTTTTTTAACTCTGCACAGCATAATCCTTCTTTTGCGTTGTCATTACTTTATCATATAGTTGAGTGGAATTACATAAAAAAAAAAGACAAACAATCTGGGAGTGGTGGTGCACGCGTGTAATCCCAGCATTCAGGAAGCTGAGGTTGGAGGATCATGGTTCACATACAGCCTCAGTTACTTAGCGAGGCCCTTCACAATTCAGTGAGACTCTGTTTCAAAAATAAAAAGACTAAAAAATAGTGCTGGGGATGTACCTCGGAGGTACAATGCCCCTGAGTTCAATCCCCAGTATCGCAAAAAAAAAAAAAAAAAAAAAATTGAAATGAATCTTTACCATGCAGAAAGTAAAATAGTAATTTGATTAACTGAAGCTTTTGGTGTTTCATTTAAAGATAATACACATATTAGATCCAAAAGGGCTGGAATACATTTAATTGTATATTAGAGCATGGGTATATATTGTATAGTGCACAGCTGGCTTTCCTCCATAGCAAATCAGTGAGCTGAGAGAACAGGCAATTCTTGTTTTTCTAGTTTTAGAATTCAGGTATTCCAGGTACTGTACATATAATCTGAGATGTCAGTTTGGCTTTATGATTCTCTTTTGAGGTCAGATACTCTAATCTAACTCTAGAGTTTTCATCATGTGTTGTGGTGTTTTTGTTTTTGTTTTTGAGCTGGTGGCCTATTAAGCTCCTAGTTTAAGAATGCCTTGGATAAATAGACCTAGAGGATTTTGTCCTATACAGAACCAACTTGTCTTTTGATCTGTACAGATAGAGGCAAGCATTGGAAGGTGTGCCCATCTTTGAGGAGTAGTGGGTACTTGGTAAACAAATGGTCCTACAGGCAGACAGCACCTGTGGTGGACAGACCTTGTGGTTGGTTAGTGACTTCTTTTTCTACAATGAATTTGATATCTTTAGGTTAATACAGAATAATATAAATAATATAATAATATAATATAAATGCCTGCAATTACCACTACTACTTAATTTTATAATAGAAGTACCAACAAGTACAGTTTTGGAAACAAAAGTTACATTGGTTTGAAAGGAGGTAAAATTATTACTGTTATCAGATGAATGAATTTGTATACTGGAATTCAGCTGAGAACTTAGCACAAACAGTAGAATATTTGAGTATATTGTAATACACACATTTGCTAAAACAGGAGGAACTGCAAGAAGTTGGAAGTTAATACTGTAAGTAGGGCCGGGCGTGGTGGTGCACGCTTGTAATCCCCGCGCTTGGGAGGCAGAGACAGGAGGATCGCGCAGGTTTGAAGCCAGCCATGCGTGCTGGCTTAGGAGACCCTGTTTCCAAAATAAAAATGTAAAAATAGGTCTAGGAGCGTAGCCCGGAGGTAGAAGGGCTTCCAGGAACCCCAGTACCACCAAAAAAAATAAAAATAAAAAAATTAATAATAATAATACTGTAAGTAGGTTCATGTTATGAGTGGTAATTAAAAATAAGTAAACTAAGTGTAAAAATGACCTGTAAATCCTAGTGAGATACTATACAATATTGGTAGCTTACTCTCTTTTTATAAAATATCTCCAAAATAGATTATGCGTCCTATATCTGGAGAGTGAACCTACCTAATTATCTACATAAATCCATTATAAGTCTTACTTTCTTTCTAATCTTGAAAGAAGTATAATGACATTATGAGAATGGCATAGTAGGAAATACATTGTACTGGCTGACCCAGGTTTTCTTTTTGGAATGGCATACAACAGATTGTTAACCTCCCCCAAAGTAATTATTTAGGAAAGATTTATAATGGAATCCAGACCAAATTGAAGTTATTTCAGTTAGATTATGGTAATACAAGATACTTGTTTTCTTTTTTTTTTTTTTTTTTTTGTGGTACTGGCGATGGAACCCCAGGGGCATTATACATTTGAGCTACACCCCCCAGCCCTATTTTTTAGTCTTTTTATTTATTTGTTTGTTTATTTAGTTTTGCAAAAGCAGGGGATGAAACCCAGAGGTATTCGACCTCCGAGCTACACTCCCTGCCCTATTTATTTTTTTATTTTGAAACAGGGTCTCACTAAGTTACAGAGGGCCTCACTAAGTAGCTTCAGCTCAGCTACCTAGTGATTCGTGAACCGCGATCCTCCAGTCTCAGTCTCCCCAATGCTGGGATTACACAACTAGTCTTTTTATTTTTTGAAACAGGGTCTCACTGCGTTGCAAAGGGCCTCGATAAGTAGCTGAGGCTGTTCATGAACTGCGATCCTCTGGTCTCAGCCTCCTGAATGCTGGGATTATAAGTGTGCACCAACATGCCCAGCTTGCTCTTCTGTTTTCTTACTACAAATTTTTAACATTTTCTACAGTTATTTAAAATGTTGAAAAAAAATTTTTTTTTGTGGTACTGGGAATGGAACCCAGGGGCATTCTACCTCCAGCCCTATTTTTTCTTTATTTTGAAATAGAGTTGAGCCTCACTAAGTATCTGAGGCTGGTTGTTAATCTGTGATGCTCCTGTCTCAGTCTCCCAAGTACTGGGATTACAAGCATGCACCACCATGCTGGGCTTAAAATTTGTTTTAAAATTATTCTTTGATTCAGAGCATAAGTTCTAATTCACAAAAGAATAAGAACTTTTTCTTTTTTTTTTGCGGAGACAGTTGTTTTAAGAGATAGTTAACATTTCTGTGATTTGAAGCTGTTTGCCCTTTGACTAAGGGTAGTGGGACATTTCTTTAGGGAGATGTGAAGGTGTTTTGAAGAGCTATTTATAAGCCGGGCATGGTGGCTCGCGCTTGTAATCCCCATGCTTGGGAGGCGGAGACAGGAGGATAGCGCAGGTTCAAAGCTGTGCTGGCTTAAGAGACCCTGTTTCCAAAAATAAAAAAAGTATAAAATAGGTCTGGGAGTGTAGCCTGGAGGTAGAAGGGCTTCCAGGAACCCCAGTACCACCAAAAAAAAAAAAAAAAAAAAAGCGCTATTAATAGTTTGATTGGAGGGCCTAGGATGAGAGTGTGTATATGTTGATGTCTGGGAAGTTTTGGTTTAGTAATTTTGTTATATTTATGATTGTTATTCATAATTTAAAGCACACAAGTCAACAATTGTTCTTTGATGCTCAGCTCAATAGGATGGAAAGAAATATGGCTTTTTGCATTCTTTGACATCTAAGTTTATCAACTAAACTTTAAAAATAGGAAATTGGAAGGCAGTTTGTTTCCTTAAATGAAGTATAGGGAGGAAAATACCTCATTAGTTTCACACCAAGCACCCAAAAATCTGTATCTGCATACTCTCACTTTTAACTTTCTTCGTAATTTAAACTCAACTTCTAAAGGCAAGTAAGGAAAATATTGTCAGTGCCCATCTCAGCTCCGAATTTTCCAGTCCCTGGTCTTGGAATGTGGAGGAGATGAAAGAAAACAGATTTGAGAATATGCAAACATGAACTCAGACCTTTTCCAGAACATCACCCAGAATTCCCCCAGTTCCTAAATCTTTTCAAATTGTTTGATGCTTTATCCATGTTCTAGCTCATCTTAAGGTAGTGCAGATACTAGAAGCTGTTATATGCAGGTAGAAAAGTAACTAAACTGACTGTTTGGAAGGTACCTTTAATCCTTTTTATCACTGGGATGATTTTATGTTTAATATGCTTCTTGGTAGGATAATAGGGATGAATTAGTAGAAAAGTGTATTATGAGACTAGTCATAAATAGTTCTGATCAGGGTGAAACTTAAATCTTATAAATAACTAAGGAAGATTTTATATTATGTCAGTGTTCTTATATTCCTCAAAATTTATTCTATCAAATATATATTTAGCCTGATGGTTTTCAATGCATTGTTAATGTTCTCCACTCTTTATGAACATACGTACATTTAAAAATTAAATAAACTCTGGAATAAATCAGGAGAAATCAATATCTTGGGGGGTGCATGTGGTGGGGGGACAGAGGCTGTGGGGATACTGTTGGCTGTATATCTAATGTTGCCAAAATTATGCCATGTGCATAGATTACTGACAAAATAATAAAGGGGTCTGTGGTTATTGTATTAAAGTGCTATTATACAGTAAGTGGAAAATAAAGAGAAACACAAAGAAAAATCATCAGCAATCTCAGTGACCTAGAGATATCTCTGACACTTTTTTATATAGTGTCTTAGCCTGAAAGAAAATTAATACTTATATATGCATATTTGTTTTGATAAAACAATTTGTTTTATAACATGCCTTTTAAAATTTTAGCAATATATTTTCTCAACAGTCTTCCAGATCCCAAGTATTTGACTTTATTCTTTTAATTGCTGTATGTTGCTCTATCATATTTATATCCTTTATTTTAACCAGATCATCATTGTTGAGTATATAGATTGTTTTAGCTTTCTCTAATGTAATTTCTTATAGGTAGGATGATTTCTTAGTGTAGGATTGCTGGGTCAAAAAACAGTTAATTTTGAGTCATTAGGTGCTGTCTGATCACATTGCTTCCTGGAACAGTTGTGTTTATTTGTACTCATTATGGTGTATGAAGAGTTTAACCATTGCTACATCAGATAGTGACCAGCCATGGACTTGTTTTCTTCATTGCAAGATAAGGGATAGAGCCTAAAGATAGAACAACTCCCAGGTTCGCGGGTCTGGGGAGAAAGTGTTCTGGGCATGAAAATTGGTTTTATCTCATACCTGGTATGTAATTGGCATTAATTAGTCTGTACTGTTTTATTTTGGGACAATTAAGTTTGGGATTTTGGAAATTGCTTTCTTGGCAGGGACTGTTGGCTTTCCTAGGCTGAAGCCTTTTCTATAATAGATTGGATTATGTTCTATTAATGTGGAAGGATGTTTAAAACTGAACATTTACTAGATTGAAATATGAAAGTAGATGTCCAACTGAATTTATTAAAAGATTGGAGAGCCAGGCATGGTGGCACACATTTGTAATCCCAGCGTTTGGGAGGCTGAGACAGGAGGATCGCAGTTTGTGGACAGCCTCAGCTACTCAATGAGTTGCTCTTTGCAACTCAATGAGACCCTGTTTCAAAATAAAGAATAAAAAAATAGGGCTAGGGGTATAGCTTGGAGGTAGAATGCCCTTGGGTTCCATCCATCCCCAGCACCGCAAAAAAAAAAAAAAAAAAAAAAAAAAAAAGAAAGAAAGAAAGAAAGAAAGAAAGAAAGAAAGAAAAAGAAAAAAGAAAAGATTGGACAGCAAAATAGCCTGTACTCTTGGAATCCAGAGAATACATTGCACAGTATTTATGTGTCTTTTGAAATGTTCACTGGTCATTGTATTTTAGGTGGAAAGGCACTTTGCTGGCACCCTGGTAGTTCTGTTAATTTCACCTTTGGATCTTGGGAGAGAGTTGAGTGAAGGGAAGAGGCTATGCAAATAATTGACAAGGAAAGCAAACAGTTACAACACTATTAACAATGGAGCTTTGTTTATGCTTTGCCTGTCTGGATTTCTGAAACTGGACTCCTTGGCTCCAGACTAGTTACTTAGCATAAGAATACTTTTGCTGAGGGTACTTGGAATTGAAAGCATGTTGAAGAGAACTCAGTGTTGTGTATCTTAGATGAGTGTATCCTGTCTCTGGTTAGGGAATGTTGGTATAAAGGAATAATAATAGTGGAAGAACCTAGAACTGGTCGTTAGGTCTGTTTGTGCCTTGGAAAGCCTGTCACTCTTCGGATCAGAAAGCTGCTAGTCACACTGTTAACATTTCTCTATTTATTTAATTTAATTTAATTTTTATTATTTATTTTCAGTACTGGGGATAGAACCCAGGGGCATTGTACCTCCAAGTTACACCTCCAGCCCTATTTTTTAAGTATTTTTAATTTTTGAAACAGGGTCCCACTGAGTTGTGAAGGGCATCACTAAGTAGCTGAGGCTGGCGGTGAACTACGATCCTCAGGTCTCCAGCTTCCGAATGCTGGGATTACAAGCATGCACCCAGCCTTTTATTTTATTTTATTTTTTTGTGGTGTTGGGGATTGAACTCAGGGACAGTATACTTCTGAGATACATCCCCAGTCCTATTTTATTTTTTATTTGGGAACAGGGTCTCATTAAGTTACTAGTGGCCTCACTAATTGCTGAAGCTTGCTTTTAACCTGTAACCCTCCTGTCTCACCCTCCAGGAACTGGGATTGTAGGTATATGCAGCCATGCCTGCAACATTCATTTGTAAAGCAAAGGAACATTGAGTATTTCATTTAACATCTAGGGCCTTGGTTATCAAAAAAATCTTATTTACCATGCAGGTTCTTTTTCAAATAATATTGCTACTGACTAGTATTTGTTTTGTAAAAATAAATAAAAACATTAAGTGGCATTGTTATTTTATCTAATTATTTGTTAGGATCTACCAGTAAATCTTATATTTTCCATAAGATTGAATCAGGCACTGAAATATACAGGTACTTTTTTTCTATTTTTAAACGAGTCATTTATTTGGGAACAATGAGGAAAACTAAGGCAACGTTTAGACTATCAACCTTGTTCCTGAGAGACCAGGGATGTCTTAAGAAGCCCCTGTTAGCGTTAAGCCTTGTTTGTGTGTGGGGGTAAGCCCACCAGGGTACTGAGGGCTCAGGTATCTACTTCCATATTCACTCACTCACTTTGGCTTTGCCCCTGGGAAACATTTCATTGTGATTATCAGCAAAAACATAAAAAACAACTTGTAATTTAAAAGTTTAAAATTCTATCATCTGCTTTACTGAATTGTTTCTTATGTTTTCAGCATTGGTTGGATGGTACAAAAAGCATCAAAAAGCAAGTAAAAAGTAAGTGTTGGGAAAAATGTAGAAAAGTGATAACTTAATGTATTAGAAACTTTTTTTTTTTTTTTTACACTGGGGGTTGAACCCAAGGGCATTCTATTAAGCCCTATTTTACTTTTTATTTGGAAACAGAATCTAACTCAGTTGCTGAGGCTGTCCTTGAACCTGCTATCCTCCTGTCTCAACCTTCCATGTACTGAGATTACACCATGCCCAGCTAGAAACTGTAAAGACATTAAAAATCACGTTTCCAGTGAATTTCTTTAGCATCTCTGCTTTCTCAAAGCCACTTAATTCTAATATACTGGCCTACTGCCTAAACATAGGCTTGATACTAATCAGGATTCAGGTTTCTTGCAATTTAAAGTTTATAGGAGAAAGCCACATGCAACTTGTATGTGGATTGACTTCCCCCAAACTGCTTAAGTTTTATTTAGTAGTTAATTTTTATTTAGTTATGGAAGTTTTATTTAGTAACAAAGTTTTATTTAGTAATGGAATTTTCTTGTTAGACTTTTTTTTTGACATCTGCCTTGTTCCAGAAAATATTTGGGTCTTTAAGACTGTAATAATTTTTAGTTAAGAATAATGAAATGAGCTGGGTGTGGTGGTGCACACTTGTATTCCCAGCATTTAGGAGGCTGAGACCAGAGGTCGCGGACAGCCTCAACTGCTTAGCGAAGCCCTCTGCAACTTATAGAGACCCTGTTTCAAAATATAGAATAAGCTGGGTGTGGTGGCTCACGCTTGTAATCCCCATGCTTTGGGAGGCAGAGACAGGAGGATCGTGCAGGTTTGAAGCCAGCCACGCTGGCTTAAGAGACCCTGTTTCCAAATAAAAAAGTATAAAAATAGGTCTGGGAGTGTAACTCGGAGGTAGAAGGGTTTCCAGGAACCCCAGTACCACCAAAAAAAAAAAATATATATATATATATATCTTATATATATATTTATTATATATTTTACACATATATACATATATAATAAAAATATGTATAATAAATATATATAATAAAATATATAAATATATATTTATTATATATTTTACATGTATATACATATATATATATAATAAAAATGGGTCAGGGGGTGTAGCTGAGAGGTCGAATGCCCCTGGGTTCCATCCCCAAACCCACACACACACAAAAGAATAATGAAATAAAACAATTCATGTAAAATCCCAGTATTATTTATAGCAGTAGTCAAAAGAAAATACTAGTGTCCAGTCTGTAATCCAGTTTGTGCCCTGCAGTGTTGGAGATTTCATGGTATCTCTGCTCTTCACAAAACAAAGGGATAGAACCACTGAGAATATAGAAGTTAGGGAGCTAACTGGAGTGAATTGCAAGTGCATGGGATGACCTGCCATGAGTAATTATTTACACGGGCATTCCTTAATGCACCCAAGTGCAGGTTTTTATATAGTCAAGACTTGTTCAATGCATCTGGCCCTGAACTGTTGGAATTAGTTTAGAGTTGCTATTCTTAAAGTAACAGATGATTATGATAGTCCTATGTAATGGTTGTTTATATATATTTTTAAAATCTAGTGAGTGATCCTTTTGTGTCAAATTTAAGCCTAGGTTCCACCTGAAATAATACCCAAATAACTTATTATCTTCTGTTGTACTTTAATTAATTAATTTATTATTTTTAAGTGTGTGTGTGTGTGTGTGTGTGTGTGTGTGTGTTGCTGGGATGGAACCCAGGGGCTTTCTACCTTCAGGCTATACTCCCAGAACTATTTTGTATTTTATTTGGAAACAGAGCCTCACTAAGTTGCTGAAGATTGCTTTGAACCTGTGATCCTCCTTCTCAGCCTTCCAAGTAGTGGGATTACAGGCATGTGCTACTATACCCATTTTGTCCCAGCCCTTTTTATTTTGAGACAGGGTGTCATTAAGCAGGCTGGCCTTGAACTTGGAATTTGGTCTTAGCCTTCTGATGAGTAGCTGGGATTACAGGTGTGCACCAGTGCACCCAGCTTAAACATTATTATTAAATGGTTAAACAAAAACTAACACCTTTTTTTTTAAATGACAGTTGGTTCACCTTATTGTCTGCATCTTCGAGTTAAGTTTTATTCCTCCGAACCGAATAATCTTCGTGAAGAGCTAACACGGTAAGACCACTATCTAGAATTGTGTGTGGGGGGGTGTGGTCTAGGAAGCCTGTCTTTAGAATTGTTTCCAGCATATAGACAGATGATGAAATGAATTCCTAGACCATGGTAACAAAGCCTCAAACGGTAGAATTTTATCTAGGATAGTGTTTTTTTTTAAGTGTATGATTGCTTACTAATTTTCAAAATAAAGAGTTGATTCCCTAGCATCCTTTAAAGGTGACTAGTAAGTTCCTTTTTTACGTTTTGTTATCAACTCATGGATTTTAAGCTACATTGATTTATTTTAATACATCATAACATGATGTTCATTGACTTGCAGAATCTTTGGTTACTGGGAATTCATTCACATTGGCTTCTGACTTTTTCTTACATCCATCTGGCTACCCGCCCACCCACATATTCATCCATCCATAACTTGAAACATGCTGAGCAAACGCTCTGCAACAATGTCTCTAGTCCTTTTTATTTTTTTATTTTGAAACCAGATGTGTTAAATTGCCTAGGCTGGCCTGGAATTTGTGATCGTCCTGCTGGGATTATTGGCACGTGCCACCTTGCCTATAGCTCTTGACTTTTCTTTATCCAATAAAATGCCATTGAATGAAAATATTAAGTTCTGATTTGTTTGAATAGGCTTAAACTTTAGGTTATATATACTTCTCTTTATTTTATCCTGCCTCTGATATTTATCTGTTTATTCTATATTGCATTTGTATGGCTCCTTGTATATATAATCCTCATTAAGTGAAAAAGTTGTAGGATGCCTTTGGGCTTCCTCTCAAATGCTCTATTATCCAGAGATGCACCTTTGCCTGTGTCCCATCACATATGAGGTGGATGCGTCATCACAATAAAGGCAAATTCGATCACAGAGCTCATTCCCAACATGCTTTAAACATTTTGTCTTAAATAATGAGCTGTATTCTGTGGCCTGCTATTTCTTGCTGTTATTTGGTGGTCTTGCTCGCTTCCTTTTGATGTTCATTGCCCTTATTTTCTGTGTTGTATTTTCTTTTATATACGTTATTGTGGATAAAATTCTATAATGAAGAATGTTCTCAAATCAGAAGGATAGGATCTATGTTTATAGTAGATTATTCCATTTCATGAAATTTGTGCCTTTTATTTTTCTTAGGTATTTATTTGTTCTTCAATTAAGACAAGATATTCTCAGTGGAAAGTAAGTATTATTTAGAAAATAATTGCATATATTCATGGGTAGTTAAAAAATAACTTTGAAAATCAGTTCATATCTTTGAAGAATGGTCAATATGGAGTATCTTTATCTTAAAATGAAGGTTAGGAAAGAGATTTAACAAATTTGTGTTTTGGTCTCAGATTAGAATGTCCCTTTGATACAGCAGTGCAGTTGGCAGCTTACAATCTGCAAGGTAAGCAATTCTTGTGCTATTAGATGAAGGCCCAATTCTGTGTGTGTGTGTGTGTGTGTGTGTGTGTGTGTGTGTGTATGTAATTAAACAAACAATGCTGTTTTTGTCTAAACTTTTACCAAAGTGTAATAACTCTTTTACTTTTAATAAGTAAATTATTTCTGTAGCTATGATTTGTTTTTTTCAACTCTTATTCTGGAAAAATGATTGCATGAAGAAATTACTGAATGTTTAAAGCTGATAGTCATTTTTGTGAGATTAATGAACAGATCATTCTTCTGTTACATTGGTTAGATACTGCTAATCTTTGTAATTTTCTTCTAAATATTGTAATTATAAAGGAAAGCAGAAATTTTTTATTATCATTTTTTAATTTTTGCACTACTGGGGATGGAACCCAGGGATATTCTACCTCCAAGCTACATCACCAGACCTATTTTTTAAGAAAATATTCTTTATTTTGAAGCAAGGTCTCATTAAGTTGTGGGGAGCCTCACTAAGTTGCTAAGGCTGGCCTCCTGTCTCAGCCTCCCAAGTACTGGGATTACAAGCATGCCCCACCATGCTTGGCCAGAAATTTTAATTCTTTACAAAATCAAATACTTGCTTGAAATACTTGCTTGAAAGCATCTGTAGACATACTAGAATAAATATAGTACTTAATGATGATCAAGACTTTTAGTTCCATGCTTTTTTAGAGGTCCATATTTACCCCCAGTTCTAAGATTAGTAGTATTTATTTGCCATTGTACAGCTAAGATGACTAATTTTTAATTTATGGCAGTCCTATACTTTTGCCTATTTTGTGTTTCCATTTTTAAAGAGAGTATATTTTCCTGTTGGTACAGGAAATGGTGATGAAGAAATTTTTTGTGTTTGGTTCTGGGGTTTATCCAGGGTCATTCTACCTCTGAGCTATACCCCCAACCTTGCTTTTTTATTTTTTATTTTGAAACAGGGTGTCCCTAAGTTGTGGAAGGCCTCACTAAGTAGCTGAGACAGGCTATGAACTTGCAACCCTCCTGTGTCAATCTCCCAAGTACTGGGATTACAAGTGTTCCCTACCAAGCTCGGCTAAGAAATTTCTTTATTTCAAAAAACTGTCCTCTAGCACCAGGCATGGTGGCGCACACTTGTAATCCCAGCATTTGGAAGGTGGAGACCAGAAGATTGTGGTTCGTAGACAGCCTCAGCTACTTAGTGAGGAGGCCCTTCCCAATTCAGTGAGACCCTGCTTAAAAACACAAAACAAAACAACCTAAAAAATAGGGTTTGAGCGTAGCTCGGAGGTACAATGCCTCTGGGTTCCAGCCCCAGTACTGCAAAGATACTGTCCACTAGCGTAATTTTTTTTTTTTTTTTTGCGGTACTGGGGATGGAACCCAGGGGCATTCTACCTCCAAACTTCGTCCCATTCCTATTTTTTTATTCTTTATTTTGAAACAGGGTCTCACTGAGCTGCAAAGGACCTCACTAAGACCTCATTATGTCTGCAAACCCCAATCCTTCTGTCTCAGCCTCCCAAATACTGGGATTACAAGCGTGTGCCACCACACCCGGCTCGCTAATGTAAATTTTTGTCACACTATCCTAGTTTGTCTTCAAATTACAACTAGTTTTTTTTTTAATCTGCATAGTGTTAGTTGGCTACTAGCTCATTGGTATTGCTCAGAAGTGTGGAGTTGTACTTTTTTCATTTTCTTTTGTTTTTTTACTTTTGCAGTGCTAGAGATTAAACCCAGGCCTTGTGCGTGGTAGCTAGGAGCTCTACCACTGAGCTATATCCATCGCCCACTAATATCGTTTTTGAAAGCACACTTATATTTTATTATTCTCTATATGAGATTGTTAATTTTAATAACTAAGGTCTCCTGTGAAGCTATCATTTTCAGTGTTACACCATTTAATTGTTGCTGCATATATTCTGTTCCTCATTGTGCAGGTTTCATGACAACTGAAGTATATGCTTCTTGAAAGGAGGGTTTGAAGATACATTTTTGTGTGTTTTATTGAAAGTTTGACTCATAGTAGTGTTCAGTAGTGTGGACTAGGAACTCAATAGATAATGAGTGATTACCACTATTATTTCTTACATAAAGATATAGTCCTCATGTTTTTTCTCTCGACTGAATTCTTTATCCAAAGTTGCGTGTGTGTGTGGGGGGGGGGTACAGGGTATCAAACCCAGGGATATTCTACCTCCGAGCTATACTCCCAGCCCGGGGTCTCACTAAATTGTGGGGGCAGCAAGGAGGCTCACTGAGTAGCTAAGGCTGGCCACAAATCTGTAATCCTCCTGTCTCAAGTTCTGGGATTACAAGGGTATGCCACCAAGCTTGGCTTATCTAAATATCTTTAAAAAATTAACTTTTTAGTACAATTCAAATATATATATATTCTTTTTTTTTTTTTGGTACTGGTGTTCCTGGAAACCCTTCTATCTCTGGGCTACACTCCCAGACCTATTTTATACTTTTTAAAATTTGGAAACAGGTTCTCTTAAGCCAATACGGCTGGCTTTGAACCTGCGCGATCTTCCCGTCTCTGCCTCCCAAGCACGGGGATTACAAGCGTGCATCACCATGCCCAGCTTAAATATTCTTTTAAAAGAAAAAAAATGCTAGCTGGGCATGGTGACACACGCTTGTAATTTCAGTACTTGGGAGGCTGAAACAGGAGTATCACAGGTTTGTGGCCAACTTCAGCTACTTAGGCCCTCCACAATTTACTGAGATCCTGTTTCAAAATAAAAGACAAAATAAGGCTTGAGGTATAGCTCATTGGTAGAATGCCCCTGGGTTCAATCCCTATTACCAGGAAAACAAAACCAAAAACAGAAAAACAAAAATATATTGCCAGGTCTGGTGGCATAGGTTTATAATTCTAATACTTAGGAGTATTATAAATTTGAAGCCAGCTTTAGCAACTTAGTGATGCCCTGTTTCAAAGTAAGAAATTAGAAAGGGGGGTTCAAAGGTAGAATACTCCTGAATTCAGTCTCTAATATTACATGCTAAAAAAAAAAAAAAAAAGAATGTAAAAAATATAGAAAACCCGACATACTGTTTGCCTTTGGTCCTCAAATCCACAGTTCAGATAAGCACAGATGAATATATAAATGTCTGTGCAAGCTGGGCGTGGTGGCACATGCTTGCAATTCCAGCATTTGGGAGACTGAAATCAGAGGATCGTGGTTCACAGACAGCTTCCACTACTTAGTGAGGTTCTCTGGAAGTTAGACCCTGTTTCAAAGAATACAGAATAGGGCAGGGGATGTAGCTTGGAGGTCAGATGCCCCTGGGTTCCATCCTCAGACCAACTCCCCTCCCCCCAAAAAAGTTTTTATTTCCAGTTACTTTCCTGCTACCTGTTCCTGACTTTTCCTCTCAGTAATGCTGAGTTACTTCTTTTTTTTTGTACTGGGGATTGAACCCAGAGGCATTCATTCTACTTTTGAGAAATACCCCCATCCTTTTTTATTTTGAAATGGGATCTAAGTTGCCGAGGGTCTCACTAAGCTGCCATGGCTGGTCTGTGATCCACTGGTCTCAGCCTCCTTCCTGATCACCAGGATTAAGGGCATGTGCCACCATGCCCAGCTTGAGTTATTTCTTTAGGATTAATCATTTTAAATTCCAGGAAGATAAAGATTATATTTTAAAATATTGTGCCAGGTGTGGTGGTTCATGTTTGTAATCCCAGTACTTGGGCTGCTGAGACAGAAGGATCACAGTAAGTAGTGAGACTCATGAGCCTCACATGACCTTTTTTCAAAATAAAATAAAAAATAGAGCTGAGGGCCTAGCTTGGAGGTGGCCCCTGGGTTCAATCTCTAGTGCCACCAAAAAGGAAAATATAAATTGTATATATTTTGTGAATATTGCTTAGATTCTTTTAGATACCAGGTAATTGTCTTAAGAATTGCTTAATTTTTCATTTACTTATTATAAGGTCAAAAGCTGTTTCTCTATGGGAGTCAAAAAAGTAATTTTCAAAAGCAAAGCATGAAAGTGTGACTAAGTTAAGAAAAATATTAATTAAAATATATTAATTATATTTACATTTAGAGTAAATATATTTATTTATATATATATTTTGATGGTGCTGGGAGTGGAACCCAGAGGCTTTCTACCTCCTGGATATACTCCCAGACCTATTTTTTATATTTTACTTGGAAACAGGGTCTCACTAAGTTACTGAAAGCCTCACTATGTAGCTGAGGCTGGCTTCGAACCTGTGTGATCCTCCTGTCTCAACCTCCCAAGCGCTGGGAGTACAAGCATGCACCACCACTCTTGGGAGTACAAGCATGCACCACCACTCTCAGCATACATTTATAATAAATATAAGAAAAATTAATTGAAAACATACCAAAAGCAAACGTGTGATTTATGTGTATAGACTCACAATTTTAAAGTCTGTTAGATTTATTTTAGGTAATGGTTTAAGCATTATGAATTACTGGTAGATTATGAAAAAATCTTTCTAGCCGGGCATGGTGGCGCACACTTGTAATCCCAGCATTCAGGAGGCTGAGACTGGAGGATCATGGTTTGTGGACAGCTTCAGCTACTTAGTGAGGCCCTCCACAACTTAGTGAGATACTGTTTCAAAATAAAGAATAAAAAAGCCAGGCGTGATGGTGCATGTTTATAATCCCAGCATTCGGGAGGCTGAGACGGGGTGGGGGGGTGGGGGTGTCATGGTTTGCTGACAACCTCAGCTACTTAGTGAGGCCCTCTGCAACTCAGTGAGACCAGATTTCAAAAATAAAGAATAAAAAATAGGGCAGGGGCTGTAGCTCGGAGGTCGAATGCCCCTGGGTTCCAGCCCCAGCCCCCCCCCCAAAAAAAAAAGAATAAAAAATATGGCAGAGGGTGTAGCTTGGAGGTAGAATGTTCCTGGGTTCCATCCGTAGACCCGCAAAAAAACAAAAAAATCATCTTTCTAGGCCAAGTGTGGTAGGGCATGCTTCTAATCCATGTACTTGGGAGTATGAGAAAGAGGATCATGAGTTCATGGACAACTTTAGTTACTTACTGAGGCCCTCAGCAACTTAGTGAGACCCTGTTTCAAAAATAAAGATTAAAAATAGGATGGGGGTGTAGCTCAAACGTAGAACGCCCCTGGCTTTAGTACCTAGTACTGCAAAAAATTTTTTTTCTATTCTTTTAAAATAATTCTTCTTAATTAAACAGATTTTGAAGGAGTATTCTTTAGCAAGAAACTTACTCATTTAACAGAATGTAATGTTACTTTGTGAAATTTATGTTTGCAGCTGAACTTGGTGACTATGATCTTGCAGAACACAGTCCTGAGCTCGTCTCTGAGTTCAGATTTGTGCCCATTCAGACTGAAGAAATGGAACTGGCTATTTTTGAGAAATGGAAGGAATACAGGTACTTGTTATATGATCACACTTTTTTTTTTTTTAACAGAGTGGTTATTTTGTGTATATTTTCTTCTGTTTCTATCTTTGATATATAATTCACTTTATAGTATTGTTTAAAAATTATTATACTTTAAATTTCAGAGGACAAACACCAGCCCAAGCTGAAACCAATTATCTGAATAAAGCCAAATGGCTAGAAATGTATGGGGTTGATATGCATGTGGTCAAGGTAAGCCATGTGTAGTGATGCTTTTCAAAAAATGTGTTCCTGTTGGGCATGGTGAGGCCCACCTTTAATTCCGGTACTTGGGAAGCTGAGACGAGGATCCCAAGTTCAAGGCCAGCCTTGGCAACATAGCAAGATCTTGCCTCAAAATAAGAAAAAAAAATTGTGTTAAAAAGGCTGGGGTTAGCTGGCCGTGGTGATACACGCTTGAAATCTCAGCATTTGGGAGGCTGAGACAGGAGTATCGTGGTTTGCGGATGGCCTCAGCTACTTAGTGAGGCCCTTTGTAACTCAGTGAGATCCTGTTTCAAAATAAAGAATAAAAAATAGGGCTGGGGGTGTAGCTTGGAGGTAGACTGCCCTGGGTTCCATCCCCAGTACTGGAAAAAAAAAAAAAAAGGCTGGGATTACACTTAGAAGGTAGAATGCCCCTGGTTCAATCCCCAGTTCCACAATTCAAGACTTAGAAGTGGGTATGAATTTTGCAGGATGGGAGAGGACATGTTTTACATAAGCTAGTACTGGGTACTTTGGATATGCTGTTTATTTATTCATTAAAACCTTTTTTTTTTTTTTTTTTCAGTTCTGGGAATTGAACCCAGGGGTACTCTATCTCTGAGCTATACCCCCAGGCCTGCTTTTATTATTTTGAAACAAAGTCGTTTTTAAGAGGCCTTTCAAAAATTACTTTTATATAAACTTAGTTTATATAAATATAATTTATATATTCTATAAAATATGTGTAAATTTTTCAGAGAAAGTATGTGTGTGCGCATGCTTGCGTGTGTGTGTAATAAAACATTAAATGATAATCCCTTTTTATCCATAGGGGATATATTCTTTTTTTTTTTTTTTTTTTTGGTGGTACTAGGGGTGGAACCCAGAGGCTTTCTACCTCCGGGCTATACTCCCAGACATTTTTTATATTTTATTTGGAAACAGGGTCTCACTAAGTTGCTGAGAGCCTCACTAAGTAGCTGAGGCTGGCTTCAAACCTGTGCGATCCTCCTGTCTCAGCTTCCCAAGCGCGGGGATTACAAGCGTGGGCCACCACGCCTGGCTCATAGGGGATATATTCTAAAGTCCCCAGTGGAAGCCTGAGATCAATGAGAGTATCCAACTCTTTTTTATCCAGTTTATCCAAATAAACATATATAATATAAATATATATAAACATATAAATATAATTACAATGTGAAAATAAAATTGAACAGTTGTACAAATGTTTTATGCAAATAAAGCTAACAAATTTCTTCTCTCTTTAAATTAGGCTAGAGATGGGAATGACTATAGTTTGGGACTAACCCCAACAGGAGTTCTTGTTTTTGAAGGAGAGACCAAAATTGGCTTATTTTTTTGGTAAGCAGAGTTAATGTCACAGATATTTACTGTTGTGTTGTTTTTAATGAGTAAATATGTTTCTCTCAAGTTAACTCATAAAATATGGTTTGGAAATCAAATAGGAAATGCTTGCAAACGAAAAATAACTGTCTACTCTCATATATTTGGTTAGACTGAGACAGGAGAATTACAGGTTTGAAGCCAACCTCAGCAATTTAAGTAGGCTGTCAGCAACTTAGTGAGACTCTGTTTCCAAATAATAAAATAAAAAGGGCTGTGGATATAGGTTGGAGGTAGAAGGCCCAGGGTTCAGTCCCTAGTACCATACACACACAAAAAAATACAAACAAACAAACATACTTACAAAAACCACCACTGAGCTACATTATTAGTTCTTTTTAAAATTTTTTTTAATTTGAAACGGTTTTGTTGTTACCCAGGCTGGCTGTCAACTCTTGCTGCTTCTGCCTAGGCCTCCTGAGTAGCTGGGAATGCATTGTGGGTCACTTTGCTGGGCATTCTTGCTCACCTTTATTCCCAACTCTCCAGAGGCTTTTTTTCTTTTTTGGTGGTACTGGGGTTCCTGGAAGCCCTTCTACCTCCGAGCTACACTCCCAGGCCTATTTTATACTTTTTTATTTTTGGAAACAGGGTCTCTTAAGCCAGCATGGCTGGCTTCAAACCTACGTGATCCTCCTGTCTCCGCCTCCCAAGCACAGGGATTACAAGCGTGCGCTATCACGCCTGGCTCTCCAGAGGCAGTTTTTAAAACTCTTGTAGCTATATTTTCTATTAGCTTCAAGGTATGTAAAAATATATGTATTAACATAAATATTACAAGTTTCTCTATTTACTCAGTCTTCTTCACCTGGATACTTTGTGTGATCATTTCATTATGTGGTCCTGGGGATTGAACCTAGAGGCATTCTGCCTCTGACCCCTTTTTATTTTTTATTTTTTTTATTTTGAAACAGTCTCTTGTTAAACTTGGTTCCTCTTTCTGTGATCTGGCTTTCAGTATCCAAAATAGACAGTATATTTTACTTGTACATCAAGAATACATTTTACATGGACTTCATAGCCATAATTTAGTCCTTCAGATTTTGTCTTGTGTGCTGGAAGCTTAGAATTAGGAAATAGCATTTACTATGTTATGTCAGAACCAGCACAGAGCTTAGGAGTGACAAGCACCAAAGATGGCTGCTCTGTATTTGCCCCTGTGTTACTTCTTCATAGGGCTAGGACTGTTAGTTCAAAGACCTCCTACCAAGACTCACATTCACATCCAGTTGTTCTGCTAAGGACTCTTGAAAGACTTGAGTGTACACTGTTACAGCCATGCCTTGATGGACAAGGAAGCTGGTACATTCACCTGCCCTGTGTTGGTGCACTAATTCTCTGGTACTTCTATCTTGCCCTTTAGGCACATGGAACTTACTTCATGGCCATAGAATGCTCCAGGCAGAGAGAGAAAGAGATCATCTCTTGTGCCTCCTCATAATACTGTGGAAATTTAAAGATTAGTCAGTGGGAGTGAGAGTGACATTGTTTTGACATTCACCCTTGTTAGAAGTAGAGTTCAAATAGAGTAGGTGGTTTTTTAAAATTTATTCTTTATTTTTGAAACATGGTCTCACTGAGTTGCAAAAGGCTTCATTAAATAGCTGAGGCTGTCCTTGAACCATGATATCCTCCCATCTCCACCTCCCGAATGCTGGGATTACAAGCTTGCGCCACCGTGCCCAGCTGAGTAGGTGGTTTAGAATTCTGGTACAGGTGGAGAAATAGAAAGCAGGCCAGAAAGTGAGGTTTGCATATATGTGTGTATGTGGTGAGGAGGGTGTTTTAGGGATTGAACTCAGAGGCATTCTACATTTGAAGTATACTCCCAGCTCTATTATTGTTATTGTTATTATTTTTGAAACAGTGTCTCATTAAGTTGCAGAGGGTCTCTTGAGGTTCCTCAGGCTGTGAACCTGTGATCTTCCTCTCCCAGCCTCCCAAGTACTCTGATTACAGATGTGTGCCACTACTCCCAGCTGAAAAAACTATTTATTTTTTGGCACTGGGGTTTGAACCCAGGTACATTCTACCTCTGAGCTACATCCTTAGCCCAATTTTATATTTATTTTAAAACAGAGTCTCACTAGGTTGATGAGAGTCTCACTACTTGCTGAGGCTATCTTCTAACTTGAGATCCTCCAGTCTCAGCCTCCCAAGTACTGGGATTACAATTGTGGTCACCACACTAGGCTGTAAACAATTTTTTAAATGTTTTTCCTTAAGCCACATTGCTATAAAAAACGGAGTTGAAGACCTCATCAGTAATGTTTTCGTGTGTGTGTGTTTGTTTTATATTGGGGATTGAACCCGCCAAGGATATTCTACCTCTGAGCTATATCCCAACTGTATTTTATTTATTTATTTTTTATGGTACCAGGGATTGAACCCAGGAGCATTCTACCTCTGAGCTACACTTCCAGCCCTATTTTTTATTCTTTATTTTGAAATAGGGTCTCACTAAGATACAGAGGGCCTCACTAAGTACCCGAGGCTGTCCATGAACAGCAACCCTCCTATCTCATCCTCCCAAGTACAGGGATTATAAGCTTGTGCCACTACATATGGCTCGTTTTATTTTATTATTTTTTTAAATCAAGAGGAAGTATTTTATTTTATTTACAAATAAAATTGTAGGGGAGATCCCATGTACTTTTCATCTAATGTCCCTTAATATCTTACATAAATACATTAAGACATTGTGCCAAATTAATTGCCATTGATATAGTCCGCTACTTTATTCCTCAGGTTTACCAGTTTTACAAGTGCAAGCATGTATGTATGTATGTATGTATGTACGTATGTATTAAAATGTATGTATTAAAATTACATGTGTGGATTTGTGTAACCACCACGACAGTACTTCTTACAAGGATTCTTTGTGGTTCCCTTTCATAGTTATAACCACATCTTTCCTTTCTTTCCTTCCCAGCCTATGGAAGTCAATAACCAAATGTTTCCCATCTTTTAATTTTGTCATTTTAAGAATGTTTTGTGGAAAAAGAAAAGAATGTTTTGTGAATTCTTAGAGTATTTTACAGTTTGAGATTGTCTTCACTCATATTTTTCTTGAGATTCATTGAAATTGTTGCTTGTGTCAATAGAAAACTTATATTAATGTATAATATAACATACTAATAAATATATATTTTAATTTCAGGTACACAGATGTGCCCTTTATGCCTTTTAAAGTTATATTATCTTTACTGTCTTCAATTGCTGAGCTACTTCTTTAACATTGACAAGATTTTACCTAAGCCTAGAGAGTCTATTACCCATAGTTGGTGTCTATAAAATTATATAAACTTATTTTCTTTTCTTCTATTTTTTTTTTTTTTGGTGGTACTGGGGGTGGAACCCAGAGGCTTTCTACCTCCGGGCTATACTCCCAGACCTTTTTTATATTTTATTTGGAAACAGGGTCTCACTTAAGTTGCTGAAAGCCTCACTAAGTAGCTGAGGCTGGCTTCGAACTTGTGCGATCCTCCTGTCTCAGTCTCCCAAGCGCGGGGATTACAAGCGTGCACCACCACGCCCAGCTCTTCTTAATATTTTTAATGACATACATATGTAGCATCAATGTGGACAGATATTGTTTTTGAAATGCACATTTATCTTATAGATTAATAGATAAGAGAATTTGATGGGTGGTACAGATTATATTTAAACTCTTACCAGTATTCAGTTCAAAAGTTAGGTAACTGAATGTACTTGAAGCAAAAACAAAAGTTTTTTTAATTGGGCTGTTGGTCTCATATTATTTACTGTAGGCCCAAAATAACAAGAATGGACTTTAAGAAGAATAAAATAACTCTAGTCGTCGTAGAAGATGATGATCAGGTAGGAATTTTATTTCATTACCTGTTTAATAATGACTTCATTATATATTAACTTATATGTCTAAAAGGGGAATATTCTTGTTTGTTGTAGAAAACCACAAAACAATCTTATAATTAATACTTGAAGTAATTTTTTGATTCAGATAACACCATTGTAAAAATACAAATTTTTGCTGTTGATATGAAATATAAAGTTTTTCTTCATTGATAATATATCTGAAGTGTTCACAAGGTTACACTTGAGTCACTTTATCACTCTAGTACCTTACCAAAAACATTAGTCAAAAATATCTACTTATTCTTCTTCTTCTTATTATTATTATTATTATTTTGGTGGTACTGGGGTTCCTGGAAGCCCTTCTACCTCCGGGCTACACTCCCAGACCTATTTTTACATTTTTATTTGGAAACAGGGTCTCCTAAGCCAGGGCGCGCGGCTGGCTTTGAACCTGCGCGATCCTCCTGTCTCTGCCTCCCAAGCGCGGGTATTACAAGCGTGTGCCACCACGCCCGGCTCTACTTAATATTCTTTAATAAGTTCTTTTGAACTAAGGACTGCCATTTTATCCGTTAAAATGTACTTCCTAGGCGGGGCGTGGTGCCACACACTTGTAATCCCTGTGCTTGGGAGGCAGAGACAGGAGGATCGCCCAGGTTCAAAGCCAGCCTTGGTGGCTTAAGAGAGCCTGTTTCCAAATAAAAATATAAAAATAGGTCTGGGAGTGTAGCCCAGAGGTAGAATGGCTTCCAGGAACCCCATTCCCCCCCACCCCCCAATGCAGTTCCTAATGTACATACATGGAGATGAATCTGAAAGATGAAGCACCCATGGGTGCTGTGCTCCACACCTGCCAGTCCAGCTGCACAGGAGGCTAAGGCAGGAGAATTTCTAGTTCCAGGCCCACCTGGGAAACTTAGGGAAACCTTTTCTCAATGTAAAATAAAAATGAACCTTTGGGCACATAACTTGTAGCATAATACTTACCTAGCATGTATGAGGCCCTGGGTTCAAACCTCAGACCCACAACAAAAAAGATTATATACCATATGATTTTGTTTATATGACCTGGGAAAGGCAAACCTATAGTGTAGAATAGATCACTCACTGCTTGGGATTAGGGGTTGAGAGGTGGTTTGAATATAAAGAGGACTGAGTGAGAGGGAGTTTTGTGGGTGAGGGAACTGTTCTGTAGCTTTATTTTGATGATGATTACATAACTGAGCATTCATCAAAACTCTCAGAATTCTGCATTCACTCCCCTTACTGTATGGAAATGAATAAACGTTGCGTGTGTGTGTGTGTGTGTGTGTGTGTGTGTGTGTGTGTGTGTGTTACTGAGTATTGAACCCAGAGGCATTCAGTTTCTGAGCTACACCTCTAGCCCTATTTTATTTTTTATTTTTTATTTATTTTTAATTTTTTATTGGTACAATATAGTTGTACATCTTAATGGGGTACACGATGGTGGAGGCATACATGCACACAGCACCCAATTAGCCCATACCCAGTTTCTGCCCCATTCCCTCCTTATTTTTTGTTTTGGAATAGGGTCTTAATAATTGCAGAAGGTCTCACTAGCTGAGGCTGGTGGCCTGGATCCTTCTCTCTTCACCTCCCAAGTACTAAGAGTACAAATGTGTGCCACCATGCCTGGCTATGAGTAAACTTTTAAGACATATACACAAGGATGTAGATATTTTAAAAATTGGATAAAATGTTAACAGTTGTTGGTTGTACATGGTATGTATGTGTGTATTTAATTTTTCTATATGTTTGAACATTTTTGTAATACAATGTTGGCATGATTAAAAGAAGCTTTTCAAGTTTCTTTCCGTAGGCAAATTCAGTGTTCTACTTCTCCCTTTAAATGCTTCCTATCTTTTTCTTCCAGCTTTTACCATGTGCAGGCATATTTTCACATGTTTCTGGTCTGTTCATAATTATTAATTGACTTCCCACCTCTTGTTATTATTAGTAATACATTTTGGTTGTACCAGTGTAAACTGTGAGCAGCAGTAAGTGAAATACAAATAGGTGAGTTTTGCCAAAATTTTGCTGATATTGAATTAAAAATTGCTCATGATAATGAAATCTTATTGTCTTAAATCTGATTTTTTTAAAAAATAATTTTGGTACTGGAGATTGAACCCAGGGGCATTCTATCTTGGAGCTACACCCCCAGTCCTGTTTTATTTTTATTTTCAAACAGGGTTTTTCCAAGTTGGCAAGTGTCTCAGTAAATTGCTAAGACTGTCCTCAAACCTGTGATCCTCCTGTCTCAGCCTTCCAAGTACTGGGATTACAGGCCCACACCCCCACACTCAGCTCCAAAGTTGTTCATATATGAATAGTGATCCTTCATGTACATACATACATATGTATACATACATATTTGTATATTATACACATGCACACATATATATTCAGTTCATCTAGATATACACACATGCTCAGTTCATTATGAATTGAGTGCTTATGTGCTTGGTACAATGCTAAAATTTTTTATTGTAGTGAATGAGAAATATTCCATATTCTCAAGAAAATTTGAGTGTAATGGGAGTACCCAATAAGTCAGAGAAGCACTTGCAACAATGTGTCTGGTAAGTGTTAAGATAGGAGTACTAATCTTTGCCAGTCTTCAAAAGATGTGGACAAGTGTGTGCATACTTACATTTTCATGCAATAAATGCTATGTATGTAGTTAAGAAAAATAGATACTGGTGTTGGGAAAATTTTATGGTACATTAAGTGAATGTTTGGTTCGGTAGTATTTTTTTATCTTTTTTTTATTCTTTATTTTATTTTTTTATTTGGAAACAGGGTCTCTTAAACCAGTATGGCTGGCTTCGAACCTGCGCGATCCTCCTGTCTCCGCCTTCTAAGCGTGGGGATTACTAGTGTGCACCACCCCGTCCGGCTTTATTCTTTATTTTGAGACAGGGTCTCACTAAGTTGCAGAGGGCCTCACTAAGTAGCTGAAGCTGTCTGCAAACCATGATCCTCTGGTCTCAGCCTCTCAAATGCTGGCATTACAAGTGTGCGCCACCACGCCAAGCTGGTTTGGTAGTATTGTTATGTTTAGTTTTTTTTAAATGACAATATTTTGCATAGAGGAAACTTTGCATGGATTTAAATCTGCTGAGTATGTGATTACAAGGTGATTTCCATTTTGGATGATTTTTATTTTTCCTTTTTGTTTATATTTTTCTACACGTGTTTCTTACAAAGGTCAAGGTTCGTATGGGAAAAAAAAGGGCTCCCAGTATTGATTTTCTTTTTTCTTTTTCCTTAAGTGTGCTGTTTTAAATTTTCACGTTGCCTAGGTCTAAGAATATAAAAAATTGTCTTTTATAGTCTTGAGTTTTTTCTTATTAAACATTATGCATTTCAGCCAGGCGTGGTGGCATACGCTTGTAATCCCCGCGCTTGGGAGGTGGAGACAGGAGGATCGCGTAGGTTCGAAGCCAGCCTTGCTGGCTTAAGAGATCCTGTTTCCAAATAAAAATATAAAAATAGGTCTGGGAGTGTAGCCCGAAGGTAGAAGGGTTTCCAGGAACCCCAGTACCACCAAAAAAAAAAAAAAAAAAAAAAAAATATATATATATATATATATATATATATATATATTTCTTTATTCACTGCTTGATAGAAAGGAAAAGGTAAAAGTGCTTTAGAAATACCCAATGTTATTATTTTAAACATTTTTATCCACACTTTAAAAAAAGTTTAACACCTATGAAAATATTGGGATGCATCTTACAATTGATAATACCTTAAAATCTTTTTCAGCCAGGCAACAGCTACTGCTTGTGTTCATGGGAGCATGTCATAGCAAATTCAGTCAAATACTACATTCATTATTAGTATTATATGTGTTAAGTATAATTACTACACAAAATGGCTTTAAAAAGTTGGCACTGTGATTCAATATTGAAACGAGAAGTTACTTTGTAGAAAAAAACATTTCCACACATCTAGGGGAATTAGTTTGTCTCTAGTGAATAAATGTGCATTGTTAGAGGATGACCTCAGTTTGATTTTTTTTTTTTTTTACCAAGTAGCAATGTCCTTTGCTACTCATATTATGTGATCTCATTCATTCTTCCCTTCACCCTAAAATACTGAAAAAGAGCATCCTAAACCATTTCCAATATTGTATGCAGAACAAAGTGCATAAAACAGAACCTGAGGAAGAAGATTCTAAAAAGTATATGAAAAAGATATATAGTTCAAAAGTTTTTAAGTTTTATTACTGAGATATATACAAAGGATTTTCCTGTTGTATAACTTGAAAGAAAATCAGACAATGATGAAGTGTTTTTTTCTTTTTCTTTTCTTTTCTTTTTTTTTTTTTTTTTTTTTTTGGTGATACTGGGGATGGAACCCAGAGGCTTTCTACCTCTGGGCTATACTCCCAGACCTATTTTATATTTTATTTGGACCAGCGTCTCAGTAAATTGCCGAGAGCCTCACTAAGTAAGGCTCACTTTGAACCTGTGTGATCCTCCTGTCTCAGCCTCCCAAGCATGGGGATTATAAGCGTGGACCACCAGGCCCGGCTATGATGAAGTGTTTTAAAGAGAAATCTCTTAATAATGTAGAAAATTTTCCACTTTGGTCTTTGTAATGGGTGGGGGAACCATTTTGTAGTTTAATATATTCTTGAACTCTCATTCCAGGATAGATGCCCATAATCATTTCACTATCTGATGAACACATCTATTTATGTACTTCCTGAATATTTGGGTATTCTTTCTTAGAAAGTTTCTGTTCAAGTCTTTTCTTCATTTTTCTATTATGTCATGTGCCTTTTTCTCATTGAAAAAGTTGTGCATTTGTAGGTATTCTTAGGTGTATGTGTGCAAGATATCTTCTGCATCTTAGTTTGACATTGGATTCACTTTAATAGCATCTCTTGAGTGAACGGAAATTTCAATTTTTATATAGTACAAGTTTAAATTTTTCCCTCTGTGGTTAGTACCTCTTATGTCTTATAGTTTATCATGAAAAACTGTATAAAATTAAGAAATAGTTTTAAATAAAAAAGTTTAAATTATAAGATATTTCAGATTGAAAAGTATAAAAATTAAAAAACACATATCTACTTTTCTCATGATCTAGGTTTAGTATTTTTTACATTTTGATTCCTTCTTTTTTTAGAAATAAATATATAAGAAAAAATAGTAGTTAAGATCTAATGCCCCACTTTTTCTTTTTTCTCATAGCTAGCCACCACTTGTAGTGGGCATAATTCTCGTGTATTTTATAACTTTTTTCCAAATATAAACACATCATAACAGTAAAATTGTTTTAAAATTGAACATATATATTTTCAGCTTGTTTTATCTAAACATGTATATACATAAAGCTGTAGCTTATTCAATTTCAGCTAATAGTAGATGATATTCTATAATATGAATAAATCATTTATCTTTATCTTTTGTATAGTTTTCAGTAAACCATTATTTACCTGACTATTTCTCTAGTTTGGGATTTTGGGTGTATGCTAAGTTTTACTATAGAAAACCATATTCCCTAGAAGGGTAATATAACTTTAGTTGTTAACATCTGTAGGTTCTGGAGCCAGACCAACTAGAATCAAATTCTGGTTTCTCTTCCTACTATGGTTGTGACCTGGGGCTTCTATTTACTTTGATGTTCAGTCTTATCTATGAAATGGAGCTAATGAACTACTGAACTACCACTTGTTTGAGCAGCTCATGTGAAATCCTTAAGAAAATGCTTGTACATGTTGACCATTATAATTTGTCTCCTGGAAGTTTGGTTATTAGAACAGAAAATGTGAGCATTTTTAAAGCTGTTGATACATATTGTCAGACTGTATATAATTCCTTAAATATTATTATTTTGAATTGTAGGGAATCAAACCCAGGGCCTCACACATACTAGACAAGCAGTCTATCATGTAGAGTTCATGGAGATGTACTGAGTTACTTCTCCAGACCCTAATTGGTTTTTTTTTTGTTGTTGTACTGGTGATTGAACCCAGGGGCATTCTATGTATGACATACATCCCCAGTCCTGTTTTATTTTTTATTTTGAAAGAGGGTCTCACTAAGTAGCTGAGGCTGGCTATGAACCTGCCTTTTTTTCTGTCTCTGCCTTCCAACTACTAGGATTACAGGCATACATTACCATGCCCAGCAAGATTCTAAATTACAATTATATAGTTACCACAAAGAATGGAAGGGGAATCCTCATTTATGTTTCTTTGTTAAATGAAATCACGTAAGTAGAAAGGACATTCCTAAAAGTAATTTTATATTGGCTTAAAAAACAGTTTGCTTTCAAATCTTTTTTAATTTTTTACTTTATTTTTAAATATTTATTTATTTATTTATTTATTTATTTATTTATTTTGTGTTACTGGGGATGGAACCCAGGGGCATTCTGCCCCTGAGCTACACCTTGAGACCTATTTTTTTAATTCTTTATTTTGAAACAGGGTCTCACTGTGTTGCAAAAGGCCTCATTAAGTAGCTGAGGCTGTCCACGAACCCAGATCCTCTTGTCTCACTCTGCTTTTTTAATGTAGATGGCTATAGAAAATGAGTTTCAGACTGGGGATTTAAGTGGTAGAGCACTGCCCAGCATGGATTCTACCCTTAGCACCACACAAAAGAAAGAAAGAAAAAGGACATGTATGGGAGAGAGAAAGTGTATTTTAGGGAGCAGACTTTATTGTTTCCTTCTTTGCATTGCTGCTTGTTGTATGTGTATTACAGAAGTAGAGACAGGACTATTTGACCTAATAATCATTGCTTTTAATGTTTTTTTTTAATTTCCAGGGCAAAGAACAAGAACATACATTTGTCTTTAGATTGGATCATCCAAAAGCATGCAAGCATTTGTGGAAATGTGCTGTGGAGCATCATGCCTTCTTCCGCCTCCGAGGCCCTGTCCAAAAGAGTTCTCATCGCTCGGGATTTATTCGATTAGGATCACGATTTAGATATAGGTTAAGTTTAATAACTCTTTTCCGGATCTTTTGTTCTTGCACACAGGCCCTCCCAAATTAGGCCATCTCAGTTACAAACGTGGAAACTAAGGCGTAGAAAAGTAAAGTGGAGCCAGGTGTGGAGGAGCGCACCTCTGATAACCACGACTTGGGAGGCAGAGACAGGAGGATTCCAGGTTCGGAGATAGACTTAGCAATGTAGGAGTCTCTCAGTGACCTTATGAGACCAGGTTTGTAATAGGAAGTAGAACACCCCTGGGTCCAGTCCCCAGTGAAAGAAAGAACGAGGGAGGGAGGGAGAGAGGAGTAAAGTATGTTGCCAAAATCTTCCACTGGTCAAAAAAAAGGCATCATTATTGGTTGTAGTTTCTTGAATAGATGTGAAATCATAGTAATTGTGTTATAGATTTCATAATCCCTCTACTTTTACTTTATATAATAACCCCCAGTTTTATTTTTCAATAGCTAGATACCATATGGAAAAAGGATGTGGTATCTTGCATTGAGTAAAAAGTTAATCTGAATTATATTTGTGGTCCTTTATAAGCCTTCCATTATTGTTAGAGACTCCATGTTTGTCACAAGTTAGAAATGTTTCAGTTTATATTCCATGACACAATTATTAGTTCTGAGTTTTCAGTATGCCATAGGAATCAGTATGACTTAAAGAAGGAATGGACAGTACAAGTTAATCTGGCAAGTCAGCTGTGAGGAATTCATGTAAGAAATCTTCTCTTCTACCTGTGTTAAAGGAAGGAGGCATTTCTTAACAGAATTCAAATGAAATCAGAGAAGCAGGATATTAGTTTTTGACAATGTTTCCAGAAAAATATTCTGAAAAGCATATCACAGAAAAGGAACTGAAAGTCTTTTTTTTTTTTTTTTTTTTTTTTGTGGTACTGGGGTTCCTGGAAGCCTGAAGCCCTTCTACCTCTGGTATACACTCCCACGGGCTACACTCCCAGACCTATTTTTTAACATTTTTATGTGGAAACAGAGTCTCTTAAGCCAGCAAGGCTGGCTCCGAACCAACGCAATCCTCCTGTCTCCGCCTCCCAAGCACGGGGATTAAAAGCGTGCGCCACCACGCCCGGCCTCTCCAGGGGCATTTGACCTCCGAGCTTCACCCCCTGCCATAGATTTATTTATTTATTTATTTATTTAATGGTACTGGGGTTCCTGGAAGCCCTTCTACCTCTGGGCTACACTCCCAGACCTATTTTTATACTTTTTTATTTGGAAACAGGGTCTCTTAAGCCAGTGTGGCTGGCTTCGAACCTGTGCGATCCTCCTGTCTCCGTCTTCCAAGCGCGGGGATTATAAGTGTGTGGCACCATGCCGGCCTATTTTTTATTCTTTATTTTGAAACAGGGTGTCACTAAGTTGTAGAGGGCCTCACTAAGTAGCTGAGGCTGTCCGTGAACCATGATCCTCTGGTCTCAGCCTCCCAAATGCTGGGATTACAAGCGTGCGCCACCTCGCCCAGTTTTGAAAGTCATTTTTAATTACATGCTTTGCATTGAGGAGTGTTAATAGGAAGGAGAGGGGGTTTCTATAAGAGTATGGAAATTACAAATGTATATCTAATATACATCTGATAGATGTTCTTGAGAAAACAAAGTATAATTAATCTTATATATTTCACAAAACCCTGTAGAGTAAAAGAATGATGTGGTAAAGAAGAACATCAGAACTATTAGTAGTTCATTTGGGATAAAGCTCAGAAATCTTTTAAGGAGAATCTAAATGTAGATTTTTACATATGTGTATCTTGTTACGTACTAGGCTTCAAATTCTTTTATCCTTACTGATATATACCTCATTTATTTTAGTGGGAAAACTGAGTATCAGACCACAAAAACCAATAAGGCAAGAAGATCAACATCTTTTGAAAGAAGACCCAGCAAAAGATATTCTCGCCGAACTCTACTTATGAAAGGTAAAGTGCAGTCCTCTTTCAAAGGATCTTTCTCCTTGACAGCTAAACTTGTGCTGACATCATTTCCTTGAGAAGAGGTTATTGAAGAATATCTTTAGGTTTATTCCTGTCTAATGAGCTCTTCTAGTGTAATCAATTTCATAAGTTACATAGGCCTCTACTGATAGCTGATATTAAATTATGGTAATACCATTCAGATGCTGTTCTGAGATTTTGTTCAGCTTAAGTAAAAATTGTTTCATATTGTATTATAATATTAAAACATTTGTTAAGTACAATTTTAAAATTTAGCTGGGCATGGTGGCGCAAACTGTACTAGGATTACAAAATGCAAACGTGCAAAGCTGAGGCAGGATGATGGCAGATTTGAAGCTAGCCTCAGCTCCTTAGCAAGGCTCTCAGAAAGTTAGTGAGATTGTTTCCAAATAAAAATAAACCAAAATAAAAAGGGTTGGGGGTGTGGCTCAGAGGTAGAATGCTCCTGGGTTCAATCCCCAGCACCACAAAACAAGTTAATAATCAGTATATGTTATACATAGATAAATTCAAATTCCTAAATGTTACTTGTTATTGAAGATACTTCAGTTATGCAAGAAAAAGCGTGAATTTACTTTGACAACTAAATTTAAACTTGGATTTGATTTTGTATTAAAATAGAGATTGAAGTTTAAGTATGTCCAATATCAGGGTCTTCCTTAGCTATATGAAACAGCTGCCGTGGTTTGATATTTGCCAATACTGGTTTTTTTTTTTTTTTTTAAATGTCATATAATTAATTTTTGGAGTGGCTGTAAATTAAATAGTATATGGCTGTAAAGAAACCATTTTAGTTTGTGATAGTTTCAAACCCTGTTACTTTTTGTTTTTCATATTGTTCAGAATTAGCTTCCTGTAGGAGACTTGAAGTTAGTTCAGTTTTGAAAGAAAAGGTGTATACTTGCTTTATTTTAAAAATGAGAAGGATCTCCATTATTGACTTGAGTAGTATAAATCCCAAGTTGTGGTATCAGAGGTGCGCTCCTCCACACCTGGCTCCACTTTACTTTTCTACGCCTTAGTTTCCACGTTTGTAACTGAGATGGTTGGCCTAATTTGGGAGGGCCTGTGTGCAAGAACAAAAGATCCGGAAAAGAGTTATTAAACTTAACCTATATCTAAATTGTGATCCTAATCGAATAAATCCCGAGCGATGAGAACTCTTTTGGACAGGGCCTCGGAGGCGGAAGAAGGCATGATGCTCATTTCCATAAATGCTTTTATTTTTATTGATGGATTTAATTTCATGGTACTGAAAGTTGAACCCAGAGACATTCTACCACTGAGCTACAACCCCCAGCCCTATTTTATTTTTTATTTTGAAACAGGGTCTCACTAACTTGTGGAGGGTTTGGCTGAGTTGCTGAGGCTGGCAGCGAACCTCTGATCCCCCTATCTCATTCTCCCAAGCACTGGCATCACAGGTGTGCACCACTATGTCCTGCTTCCAGAACACTTTTATAAAATGAAGGCTTTAAAAACTGTAGTTGGGAAACATAGCTTTTATCAAGCAATTATTCAAAGTTTGACTTTAATGAATAGTGAAGCAATTTACTCTGTTAAGATTTTGAAAGTAATGGGATATTATCTTTTTATCTCTGTCAGCAAGTACAACAAAACTTGAAGATCTCAGGTGAGTGATGTTTGCAATTTAGGTATTGATAAACAATGTTTGCAATTTATTGCTGCATTAAATATTGCAAGTAGTTGCTGTCATTAAATATTTGTTGAAGGCTTTTTGAAGTGTCACACTGCCTCTAGGCATTGAGAGTAATAGGAAACAAATGGATACACAAAGCCAGATAAACTGGACATGAGGAAAAGCAAAGCAGTTCAGAGAACTAGAGTGGAGTGAGTGTGAACATTGTATGCCTGTGAGTATGCTTGTTATTGACAAATGACTGAAGATGTGCAGAGGAGTCAATCATGATCTCTGCACAGAAGGAGTTCAGAGAACAAAGGTTGATTTACAAATAAGTAACTCTATTCCTGAGTAATATACAGAATTTGGTGCCTTTGGGGGTTGTACAATTCTGTGTCCTTTCGAGCTATTTCATTTATAATTTCCTTTTAAGAAAAACTGGAGGGATATTAGGGATATACTTTTTGAAAGATTTTAATGTATCATAGCTTGCTTTTCTGAAAGAGAGTCTGGGATGGAATATTAACACTGTGTGTGTGTGTTTTCTTTGTGGGACTGGAGATAGAACCCAGGGGTATTCGACCTCTGAGCTACACCCCCTGCCCTATTTTTTTCTTTATTTTTATTCTTTATTTTGAAACATGGTCTCACTAATTTGTGGACTGCCTCACTAAGTAGCTGATGTTCTCCGTGAACCGTGATCTTCCGGTCTCAGCCTCCCAAATGTTGGGATTACAAGTGTGTGCCACCACACCTGGCTAGTATTAACACTCTTTAAAGAAATAGTACCTAGTAAAGTTAGTAGAAATGGAAACAATATTCAAGCAGTGATATGATGTTGAAAAATTACAAAGTTTTTAGGCCCTCTTCTAAGATGTTTGGAAATAAATATTTCTGATCAAAAAGTAAGGAATATGTAGTTGTTGCGGTGAAATATATTCGGTGTGTGAGGGAAGAAGTAATTCCCCCAACACAACCACACAAACAGAAAAACAGAAAAAAAAAAAAAAAACACGGGTTCTTGTCCTAAGCTAAGAATAAATATGCATAGCTTGGGCAGTTGCTGAGGATTTAAAGAAGTTTATTAAAAAGATAGAAATACAGGAGATAGTTACAGCTCTGTGCCTGAGAATGGCACAAGAGGGCAGTTCGAATGATTTCACCAAAGAACCCCAGTAAGCTGAGTTCTTATCCTGACCAAGTCTGAGGCAGGTCCTTTGATCTGTAGATATGCTGCCCTATCTTTAGCCCAGTTTTCTGCTTTCTCCAGTGGGGGCAGTCCTGTCTTCCTGACACAGACCTCTCCACCTCTTGTTATCTTCCCAAGATGTGTTAAATTGCTTCTCTGGGACCTGGGATTTCCCCCATCCCTTAGGCCATCTGTCTCTCCTTAGAAATGTAAAGGACCTCTTCCCTGGCTCTGGTTTTCTTTCCTTCTCTTTAGAAATGTAAATTACAAGTCCCTTCTTCCTGACAGTCCTGGCTTTCTTTAGTACAAATGATATATTTTTAAAATTGGAAATCTTTCCCATTACTGGTATATTAATATATTTTAAAGCCTCTTCCCAATACTAGTGCAGTAGTCTCTTTTCTATGAGAAATGACATTTAAAAAGGGAACTGAAATTAAGTGTTAATGCTAAATGTAATTTTCTCTTTTTTTTTTTTTTTTTTGGTGGTACTGGGGTTCCTGGAAGCCCTTCTTCCTCCGGGCTACACTCCCAGACCTATTTTATATTTTTGAAACAGGGTCTCTTACGCCAGTGCGGCTGGCTTCGAACCTGCGTGATCCTCCTGTCTCCGCCTCCCAAGCGCGGGATTACAAGCGTGCGCCACCACGCCCGGCTTGTAATTTTCTCTTAATTATCTATACTTTTGCCTCTGGAAAACAGCAGAAATGGAATACTTAAGTAATAATAGATTTCTTTTTTCAATTTCTTTAAGAATAGGCTGTTAAAGAAGCTCGGCATGGTGATACATACCTGTAATCCCAGCAACTAAGGAGACAGGAGGATTACAAATTCAAAGCTAGCCTCTGCAAATGAGACTATCTCAAAATGAGAAGGGTTAGGAGCTGGGCGTGGTGGTACATGCTTGTAATTCCAGCATTTGGGAGGCTGAAACAGGAGAATCAGGGTTTGTGGCTAGCCTCAGCTACTTAGTGAGGCCCTTTGCTCACTAAAAACAGGGAAACCTGTTTTATTTTTTTATTTTTTATATTTTTGCGCATTACTGGAGATGGAACCCAGGGGCAATTGTACCTCCAAGCTACACCCCCAGCCCTATTTTTTTAGCCCTTCCATTTTTGAAACAGTCTCACTGAGTTGTAAAGGGACTCGTTAAGTTACTGAGGCATGTTCGTGAACCGGGATCCTCCAGTCTCTGCCTCCTGAATGCTGGGATTATAAGCGTGTGCTACCACACCCGGCCAACACCCTATATTAAAGAATAAAAAATAGGGTTGGGGGTGTAGCTCGGAGGTAGAATGCTCCTGGATTCCATCTCCAGTACTGCCAAAAAAAAAGGGGTGGGGGTGGGGGTTAAGGATGTAGTACAGTGGTAGAATGCCCTTGAATTTTATCCCCAGTACTGAAAAAGAAATAAAGGCATTTTAGTAATGAAATAAAGCTGGGCATGGTGGCACACACTTGTAATCCCAGTACTTGGGAGGATTGCAGGTTCTCAGCCAGCCTCAACTAATTAGGCCCTCTGCAATTTAGTGAGATGCTGTTTCAAAATAAAAATAAAAAGTAGAGCTTGGGGTATAGCTGGGAAGTAGAATACCCCTGGTTTCAATCCCAGTACAACAACAATGACAATAACAAAACAACAAAAGAAAAAAGAAATGACATTTAAAAAGGGACTCTAGCTCTCCAGAAGAAGTACCACTCATGACAGTGTTTGAGAACCTGAGCTTGAGGCCAGGAGTGGTGGCGCACACTTGTAATCCCAGCATTTAGGAGGCTGAGACAGGAAGATTGTGGTTTGTGGACAGCCTCAGCTACTTACTGAGGCCCTTTGCAACTCCGTGAGACCCTGTTTCAAGATATAGAATAAGAAATAGGGCTGGGGGTGTAGCCTGGAGGTAGAATGCCCCTGGGTTCCATCCCCAGTACCTCAAACAAAACAAAACAAAAAAACTGGTGGGTCCAGCCTTCCATTCTCACCCTTGCTGCTCTGTGTACGTAAACAGTTTTGCTCCAGTGAACCATGGAAAGCAATAGTGTGTAAAAGAGCACAACTATTTGGCTTAAAATGTGCCCTGATTTTGTACTTTACAGTTTTGTAAAGTTCCTCTTTGAATAAAGTTTTTTAAATTGGTTGATGTGAATTATTTTCTTTATACTGTTTTTTCCCCTAACTACTATTCCCTTATGAGTCTCAACTAAAAATATATTATGAAGAGGTAGAAGAGGTGACTTTTTTTTTTTTTTTTTTGGTGCTGTGAATTGAGTCCCAGGGCATTCTACCTTTGAACTATACCTCCATCCCTTTCTCTTAGTATTTTTTTTTTTTTTAATTTGAAACGGTCTCACAGCTGAGTGTGGTGGCATATGCCTATAATCCTTGTACTTGGGAGGCTGAAGCAGGAGGATTGTAGGTTCAAGGACAGCTTCGGCAAGTAGTGAGACTCGCATTAACCTAGTGAGACCCTGTTTCCAAATTAGAAATAAAACATCAGGCTTCGGGGTGTAGCTCGAAAGTAGAATGCCTGTGAGTTCAATCCCTGGTACCCCAGAGACACCAAAAAAAAAAAAAAAAAAAGAAAGAAAGAAATAGGTTCTCACTAAGTTATTGAGAGCCTTGCTAAGTTGCTGAGGTTGGCTTTGAATTTGCTCAGCATCCCAGTACTGGGATTACAAGCATGTGCCACTACATCTGACTAAGGGGTGACATTTTAAAGGATAGTTGATACTGGTACTTTCCCTTTCTCCCTCCCTCCCTCCACGTAATCCTTTACAGTGGAAAGCCAGGTCTAGATCAGTAATAATAAGTAATTCATTTAGTAATGCTTTCATACTTGTGAAAGAGTATGCATAATTAAAAGAAAATAGTGCCTTCCACATTTCAAATTAGTTGAAAACAAGAAACTTTGGGTAAGTTAACATTGTTCTTTATAAACACTTGTTTTGGTCATGTTTTGTTTTTTATTTTTCACTAAATGAAGTTATTTCCAGTTAGGGAAAATTTCAGAGAGTAACAGAGGAACCATAGACTGGTTTAACTCTGTGTTCAGCAGGTGGAATGAGATTTTATTAATGTAGGATAATGAGTTACTTACACCAGCATAGTATATTCTGGAAAGATCAAAATGGTTCACAAAAAGTACTTCTGCCTGAAAGATATATTCTTTACAATTTACTTTTCAATATATCTACCCTAAACAGTGTTTTTAAATATGCTTTAATTTTACTTAATGATTTTGTAATTGGTTTGAAGGTAAAGTTAAAACACAATGAGCCAGGCATGGTGGCGCATGCTTGTAATCCCTGCACTTGGGAGGTGGATACAGGGGTATCACGCAGGTTTGAAGCCAGCTGCGCTGGCTTAAGAGACCCTGTTTCCAAATTTTAAAAAAAGTATAAAATAGGTCTGTGTAACCCGGAGGTAAAAGGGCTTCCAGGAACCCCAGTACCACCAAAAACAAAAACAACACACACACACACACACACACACACACACACACACAGTGAATAATCTAGTTTAATAAAGAGAAAAGTAGATCCTTTGTTCCCTTACACAAATTAAGTACAATGTACTTTAAAAATGTAATTACATTACTTTGAATAAGCATGTTTTGCAAAGGCTGTTCTGATAGTGGTAATGATAGCATAAATCCCGATATCAGGATAATTCTCCACAAAATATATAAAACAATATTCCAAATATATTCCATGAGTAAAAACAGAATTAAAAATAAAACATTTGATTATTTTTTTTTTTAGTTAGATTATATTGAGAATTTTTCTAAAAATAATGCTATGCCAGGCATGGTGGTATGCACCTATAATCAGTATCTGGGAGGCTGAGGTAGGAGGATCACAAGTTAAAGGCCAGCCTGGGCAATTTAGAGAGACTCTGTCTCAAAATAGAAAGGGCTGGAGGGCTGGGGGGGGGGGGTACTGAGTAGAAGAGTGCCTGGGTTTTAATCCAAAAGAAAGGAAGAAAGGCAGACCAGGCTACTATGTGGTTTGAAAATGTAAAAAAGAAATGAACTGGAAGACCCCAAAGATAAGTTCTTCATCATGTGTTGAAAGAAGGATGATAATGAGGGCAGCGATTTTATGGTGCTTTGGGTTGAATCAAGGGCTCTGTGCATATTCTACCACTGTGCCACATCTCCAGCCCCAAGTTTGAGTTTGACCTCAGACAATAGTAACGCAAGTTCAGGCAATTCAATTTGTAATCAAAATGTACTTTATAAATAGGATATAACTGGATTGATGTTGCATATCTCACAGCAGGATCATGGGTTCTGAGCCAGCCTCAGCAACTTACTAAGGCTCTCAGGAACTTGGTGAGACCCTGTTTCCAAATAAGAACTAAAATGGGCTGGGGATGTAGCTCAGAGGTAGAATGCCCTGAGTTCACTCTCCAGCACATGTGCGCGTGTGTACGCGCACACACACGCACGCACACAATACATACATACATATATATATATATATATATATATATATATATATACACACACACACATATACATATATATGTGTGTGTGCGTGTGTATGTATGTATGTATTATATATACATATATATACATATGTATGTATGTATATGTATGTATATATGGGTTTATACATTACCTGAGGTCTTTCTTAATTGACTTTCATCTTCAGGTAGTCTTGGTTTCACTTTTGCCCTCTAAGAAAGGTTTCTGGATGATTATTCAGATTTTTTTTTCTGTTTGAGAAGTATTGCCTGTTTCTCTTTTTAAATAACATCTTGGCTCAATATATATTTTTGAGTGTTGTTGGAAATGTTTGTGCGAACCTGACCCTGGTCATGTGATTTTCAGTTCCTTTGGGAAAGCTGGGTGTAGTGGCACATGCTTGTCCTGGGGAGGCTGAGACAGGAGGGAGGCATTTTGAGGATGCACATGCATGTACTTCTGCAACTTAGTGAGATTCTGTCTCAAAATAAAGAATAAAAAATAGAACTGGGCACGGTGGCCCGTGCTTGTAATCCCAGTACTTGAAAGGCAGGAGGATTTCCAATTTTTGGCCATCCTTAGCATCTTGTAAGGCCCTCTGCAACTTATTGAGCCCTTGTTTCAAAATAAAGAATAAAATAGGGCTGGAGGTGTAGCTCTGAGGTAAAATGCCCCTGGGTTCAATCTCCAATACAAAGAAAGAAAGAAAGAAAGAAAGAAAGAAAGAAAGAAAGAAAGAAGAAGAGAAAGAAAGAGAGGAAAAGAAAAATAGGACTGGGAGGTATAGATTGGAGGTAGAATGCCCTGGGTTCAGTCCCTAGTACCACAACATATAAATAAAACAGATCCCTTTGTGATATTTCAAGTATTCTTTCTTAATCCTTGAAGGTCAGTAACTTAACAGTAAGGGTTTGATTGCATTTTATTATGTATCTCATTTTCCTGTAACACATTGCTGCAGTTAGATTTATAGATTATTTTCTTACTTTTTTTTCTTTTTTTTTTTTTTTTTTCTTCTTTCTTTGGTGGTACTGGAGTTCCTGGAAGCCCTTCTGCCTCCGGGCTACACTCCCAGACCTATTTTATCCTTTTTTATTTTTGGAAACAGGGTCTCTTAAGCCAGTGCGGCTGGCTTCAAACCTGCACGATCCTCCTGTCTCCGCCTCCCAAGCGCAGGGTTTACAAGCGTGCGCCACCACGCCTGGCTTTTTTTTTTTTTTTTAAATAAATACTTTTATTGGTGTGCTGTAATCTCACATCATAATGTAGTTGAGAGTGATAGGGACATACATGCACACAGTGCTTGGTGAGTTTTCCCCCGGCTCCCTCCCTAATGCTTCCTTTCCCTTCCCCAATATGTAATATTGAGATTGGCATTTGTATTCTCATATATGTACATAATGTCAGTGGAAGTACTTTCTTCATTAATTCTCTCTCACCCTCACTCTCCTATAGACCATCTCCCTTACTCCAGTGGGTTTCTCCTCCATTATTTAAAGTCCCTTTTGTAGCCTGCATACAGAAGAAAGCATATGAGTCTTCACTTTCTGTGACTGGCTGATTTCCACTTAACATAATGTTCTCCAAATCCATCCATTTTCCTGCAAGTGACATAATTTTGTTCTTTTTATTGCTGAGTAGAATTCCATTGTATGTATACCCCATAATTGCATAATCCATGATGAACACTTAGTTGGTTCCATAGTTTTCCACAATTCTATTATGAATTGTGCTGCTTATAAACATGTATATGAGTGTATTACTCAGGAGTGGTATACCTGGATGATATGGTAGATCCATTTGCAATTTTCTGAAGAATCTCCATACTGATCTCTACAGTAACTGCTTTAGTTTGCAATTCCATGAACACTATATATGAGTTCTATTTTCCCACATTCTCATCAGCATTTATTGTTGTTTGATTTCTTGGTGATTGCCATTCTTATTGAGGTTAGATGGAGTTTTATTGTAGTTTTAATTTTCATTTCCCTGATTTCTAATTTCATATGGAAAACCAAAAGACCCAGAATAGCCAAAGCAATTTTCAGCAGTAAGAACCATGCAGGAGGCATTATAGATTTGACATCGGCCTCAGCAATTTATTGAGATTCAGCAACCTAGCAAGACTCTTTCGAAACAAATTTTAAAAAGAGTCGGGGGTGTAGCTCAGTAGTAGATTCTCCCCAAGGTTAAATCACGAGTACCACACACATAGAAATTATAAATTATTTGGAGAGGAAGGCATATACACAAGTTTCTAATTTTAACCTATGTCTCATTGTCTTATGCATTGACACCGATGAAATTTTTCTGTAAGCAATCATTTGTGGTGTTCTGTTTTGCTATGCTGGTCCAATGAATAAACAAAATTAGTAGTAAAGTAAATGTCTTAACACATAATTAAAATACATGTATGTGGAAATACCAGTGTATAGAAAAGCAGGTGTTTGCCTGTTAGAGTAAATGTCTTCTGGATATCTGACCTTCTTAGTTTTAGATACCTCCAATAGATTTGTTCTTTATTTGAAATAGGTCATATCTTTGGCTCTGCTTTTATTGAAGTGTGTATAATCTTACAAAATGTAGCCCTAGAATTTTATATATTATTTTTAATAGTTTTTTTCCTCTACAGTGTTCACAATAATGTTTCAACTCAGAATAATGACTCCCAACAGGTAAGACAATATCAAACTTCTAAGATACTAGAACATGATAGTTAATATCACACATTAGTATCATTAATTGGATTTTATAGAGATATACCTTGTGTAAGTTGTATGCATTTTCTTGTCCTTATTCCTTCAGTGTCACAGTAATGTACACCTCCCTGTCTTACTCTTAAAACACTGTAAGTAGAACAGATGTTCTGCAAAACATTTTGTCTCTATATATTCAGGGAAATCAATAAAATATTAATGTCAGTTAAATTGTTAACTATCTCTAAGGTAATATAAAAGACTTTTGTTTATATTTCATTAGTTCACAGTGTAGATAATATTGTATTTTAGTGTTCTATCTGCTGATGAGGACTCTTATCTAGGCAAAATAGATGATTTTTGTAACTTTGTTCAAAGGCTTGGGATATAAGATCTACTGTACCTGTATCTTCTGGTCCTGTGCTGGTGGAGATAGAGAATACTACACAGAGTTCCGGAACAGACCAGCATGCCAGGAAATGGTTTGTTAATTCCTAAACCAAAATATTGCTTGCTTAATTGTATTCTAAAAGTCAAGTTGTAATCTTTAAATACTTGAAATGTGATTGAAAACAAATTATTCATATTTGTGAGCTAAAAACAGAATTTTAAACAAGTTATAAAGATAGAAAAATGAAGTATGTGGGTGAAGAAGGGAGTCCAGTTGTCTGAATGAAGAACACAAGACAGTTGTTTTTGTTTTGATAAGCATGGTCCGGGATTGGCGGGTGGTTCTTTACTGAAAAGAACTTCCTTGCTAATCATTGGAACCTTATCCCAGAGCCATAAGGAAAATAGGTTCCATGTTGTTCCATGCAATATGATGTTAACTGTTTTCTTCATCAAAGACTGAAGATGAAGGTCAAAAGAGAGCCAGGTGTGGTGGTACATGCTTGTAATCCCAGTACTTGGGAAGCTGAGACAAGGGGGTCTCAGGTTTACAACCAGCCTCACCTACATAGTGAGGTCCTCCAAAACTTAGTGAAACTCGTTTCAAAATAAAAAATAAGATAGTCCCAAAAGAGTGGTTCAGAGGTAGAAAGCTCCTGGGTTCAATTCTTAGCACTAAAAAAGGAAAAAAAAAAAAAGCCAAAGAGAAGCATGATTGAAATATTTAACTCTTGAGACATTAAGAGAAAATCTAAAGAGAGGAAGGATATTTTATTTAGATTTTGGGATCTTTCTAGATTAATAGTAAGTACACAAATATGAATATTTTGTGGCTTATTGGAATCAATTATTTGGGCTCATCCTTTCCTATTTAAATGTGTAGGGCTTGGGGAGGAGGGACGCCTTTGGAATCGTTTGATTGTGTGGTTGTGTTGGGTATCTCATCTGTTCAAGTTTCGTGCCCATTTATTAAGTGAACTTTAATAACACATAGGATTTTTCTCTTTTGCCCTCAGTTTGCGTGGTCCCTGAAATCAAATGAGTTTCTGTGATGGTGTCAAGGTTTTGGTCATCTTTCTGTGCAACCAGTTCTCCTATCTGGTGGTGGGTCAGCAGTGGTTGGTGGTTGTCTCGTCTGTGCTGTGTAATTGTTTCTCCACAGTAATTTTGGCTTAACTCACTGCAGGACGCTTTGCTCTTGATGGCTGGGCATACTTTTACTTCAGTTCCAAAAAACTTGTGATTAAGAGATTCTTTTCCCCATTTTCTCCTTTCTAAAAAAATGTTTAACTTGGGAGTGTGGTATAGGGCGCTTTGTGTAAGGCACACCCTTAAAAGTATAAAGAACAAGGTCTCAAAATACCCAATTTTAATCTTTGTATTTTTAAGTTATAAAAAAGTTTTAATTTCATTTGTTAGGCACTACCCAGTTCCTTTGATCCATCCTTGAGAAAGATTAGTGATTTAAATTTAATTTCAAGAAAAATGAAAACTTTGGAACTATGTGACCTCCTTCCTTTATGTGGTCGTGCTGAGACATCCTTTGCTGAAATGGAGTAAAGCAGTGATTATTAAAACCCAGTGAGCCTCAGCGAATGGCAACAGGGCATGGGACTGAATACACAGCTGACATGTCTTGGATAAAAATGGATATTTTCTAGCCTTAACTTAAAATTCATTCTGCATTTCATTCTTTTTTCTGCATGCTTTGATTTAAAAGAATGTAAAATAGTCCTCCTTTAGAAAGTGTTAAAAGATTTGGAAATGCTCCCCAGGTTTGAAAAGTTGGGCAGAATAATGGAGCCTCATATTTCCCTCAGATAAGTTTTCATCTAAATCTACTCCCTATTCAAGTTTTATTTATTTATTTATTTATTTATTTATTTATTTATTTATTTATTTATTCTGTCACTGGGAATTAAACCCAGTAGCATTTTACCTCTGAGATACATCCCAGCCCTATTTTATTTTTTATTTTGAAATAGAGTCTTGCTGAATTGCTAAGCTTGGCCTGCAACTTATGATCCTCCTGTCCCAGTCTTTTGAGTATTGTTCTTATTGGCATGTGTCACCATGTCCAGCTACTGGTATCTTTTAAATGACACCATTAATTGGGTGAATTAGTTTATAGTGACCCTTGGTTGAAGGTTTGAATTTTGTGAGGTCTGATAAATTATATTTTAATTAATAGAAAACTTTATTTTAAAAAGCCTCCCACATTTGTTCTGAAAAGTCCTTTTCAGTTTCTCTAAAGATTAAAGATTTGCATTTTTGTTGAGTTACAAAGATACCCCCCTACCCCGGCATTACCATAGATTGAACCCAGGGCCATTCTACCTCTGAGCTACACCCTCAGCCTTATTTTTTTATTCTTTATTTTGAAAGAGGGTCTTACTAAGTTGAAAAGGACCTCATGAAGTAGCTGAGGTTGGCCACAAACCTGTGTGATACTCCTGGTTGGCCTCCTAAGTACTGGTATTACAAGCAGGCACCACTGCTCCTGGCTAACACTATATTTAAAACCCTGTTTTCAGACATTTTTTAAATTTGAGGTAACTTTTTTCTTTGCAGTTGTTTGAAATATGTATTGCCCTTTTTGCCATTTCATAAATCTTCAGTTTGCTAAGTCTTGGCAAATGTTTTCTTTCTATCAGAGGACTTTGATCACTTCTAACTGGAGACTGCACATATGCATGGCACTCTTCTCGTTCTATAACACTGCTATAAAAAGCATCTAATTGCCTATTAAACTATTTCTTGAAGGGGACATTCATCTTATCTCATCTGTACCTGTTGAATTTCATTTTGAGGCCCTTTGAACTTTGATTATAGAAGGAGAGATGATTCTGTATTGTTACTTGGGTGCACTGATGTAAAATTGCATGGACTTTAGGGCAGATTTCTTTTTAAATGCTCTTTTGAAATTTTGTTTCCTGGAGTTCAGTTTTGTGAAATCACTTAATTTGGGGGATAATTTTCACAGTTGCCCTTTTCCATATATGCTTTTGTCCTTATACAGAATTTTCCTTTTAAATATTTAAATTAAGTTGATTATGAATGAATTTTACTTCTTGTTAGCCCCAAACAACATTTCTGCATTTGATTTTCATAGCAACATCAGGTACAGATACAGTGTCTTGCTGTCTATGAAATTTCTTCTTTAATTAATTCACTTAACTGATTCTGATTACTTGCGTGCATTTCTATATAGACAACTCTCATTACATGTGACTGTGGATTTACCCTCTTGTTCTTGAATGTCATTGTTGCATGGAGTAGGTGTCAGTACCAATACTTGGCCATAGTGCATGCAAGTCATTGTGCCTTTCTTCTTCATTGCCTCTCACACATCCATTTTTTCCTGTTCCTGTTGACTAACTGTGCTCCCCTCCAACTCCCCAACTGTCCAGGCTCTCTGCTTCCAGTGACTGCTGTCAACGTGGCGGAAACCCGTGGAACACAAGGGCCTTGCCCCCACCCCAGACCGCACGTAGAAACTACACTGACTTTGTCCATGAGCACAATGTGAAGAATGCAGGAGTCCATCATGACGTTCATTTTCCTGGCTATGTACCCATGACTGAGATATGAGTGTTAAGCCTCCAGGTTCACAGTGTACGTTTCTGAAGGATTGTTCACCTTAGGAATAGTTGGGAGGATATATTTTATTGTGTGTCACTTGTTGTATGGTGCTGTTTGTACTTGTGTTCTTCTGTGAAAGGGAAGAGGATCTGAAGAAGCTGTTTGCCATCAATGACAAATGTAGCCGTGTTGACAAGAGTATGTATATTACTATGACTGAAAAGGGTTTTCATGATTTTAGCTTGTTAATACATCAATCAGAATATCTTTCAGAAGGCTTGTGCTTGGGATAAACTATTATTAGTTGTCACCTCACCATATTCCATCCACATAAATTTAAAGAATCAGACACACTAAAAGCACGCCCAAATGGAAGCATGTTCAGCCATTGTGTATAAGCCCTTCTTGATATTTTTATAATACTGTTCTTATACACTGTTTTTATTTCTAAAATGATTCATGCATTCATTTCAGTTAAGTGCCTAGATTTTAATTAACAAGAATTTAATACATGCTTACTTTTAATAAACACAAATATTTTAAGTTACCACAGGTCTAGAAATCTTGTTAACAGAATGATGCTTATAAATAAATCTAAACAGTTATTTTGAACAGTTAACCAATGTTTAACTGAATGGTTCTCTTACTACTGGATGGCTATGAAAAATGTATTTATTTTGCCTATTTACTTTATTCTCTTTCATCTCTTATGCTTGATAGATTTCCCAAGTTTGAAACAGTCTCAGAATCTGACCTTGCACAATCTTCAGAATAAAATTCTGACCCAAACAATATCATTTTTAGATGAATGTATGTTACTATTTCTGATCCTTCTTGAGCCTCTAATGTAATTACTTAAGTACTTGCATAGAGGCAGATGAGCTTGAAAAAGTACATTTCTGATGGATGAGAAGTGATATAAAGGAAGCATTTCTTCTCAGTAGGTTTTTTTTTTTTAGATTTTTAGAAAAATGTTCAAACTTCTAAAATAGGCATATATAATTTGAGGATATTTTATATTTTGCGAGTTCATAATACCTCAAGGTAATCAAGTTTTATTAGTAGTAACAAAACCCATATAACCCATTCTGCTTACTTCAAAGTTTGGTTTCATCCTACAAATCATTTTTGATAAACAGTAACTCAAAAACTTTCTTCTTAAATATGAGCAGATCTGTATCTTAACTAGCTGGACTCCTGACCTCATCATTTAGTATGCCTAAAAATGGCCGTGAATGTCATTTTTAGTGAAGCTAAAGAATGGGAGACTGAGAAAGGAAGATCATACGTTCGAAGTTAGCCTCAGCCACTTAGTGAGGCTCTCAGTAACTTAGTGAGCACCTTGTTTTCAAATAAAACAATAACAAAAAATGGCCAGTAATGTGTTGCCTTCATAGTTATAGAGTCTAGACTTTGCATAACACAGATTATAACATTTTTTTCAAAAGGGTTTGTATTATAACATTATAAGCACAGAAGTTTTGGTTTGTACCATTCAATAAAAGTTTTCATGGATATGAGTATGATGAAAAACCTTACTACTTCTGTAATGCAAACCAAGGAGACACGATGACTAACAAAGCTTTGGATCTTTTAGAAAGTCCCAAAGCTTAACTTTGCTCATTTTAATATTCATCTTGAAATCTGAAGTCAAACACTCAGACAATGCCTCATGTATCTTAGCAGAATCTTAAATTTAGAAGCATGGAAGTATTGGGCTGGGGATATAGTCAGTGGTAGAGAGCTTACCTAGCGTGATCATCCCCAGTATAGACAAAAGAAAACAATGTACAAGGATGTAATCGAAGAGTAAAATCTTCAGTTTATATTAAAAGTAGTCGTTTCTATACATGAGTTTGAGTTAATTGATAATGTATTTAAGTAATGGAAAAATTTTACTGTAGTTTTTCTTTCTTTGAAAACTTCATAATAAAAATTCATTTCTAAATTCCTGATAAAACTGGGTTGGAGGAGAGAGAGGACAAAGGGGAAGTAATGGGCTAAAGCTGGATGGTAGTAAAATGAAATTTGTCTCTTTTTGTAGACATTTCCATGTGCCTCAGGATTTCATGTCAGTACAGGTTAATATTCCTAATACAAAAATCTGAAATGTTACAAGTCCTGAAACTTTTGCTGGCTGACTTGATGCCACGAGTAAAAAATCCTACATCTGACATCATGTGTTGCTAGTTGCAGTCAGAAGGCAGGTAAACTAACAAAAGTGACCTCAGGCCATGTGCTGAGGTCTGAAACGTAAACGAATTTCATGTTCAGACTTGGGTCCCATTCCAAAGATATCTTATTATGTATATTTCCAGATTTAAAACCCAAAATACTTGTGGGCCCAACTATTTCCAATAGGGGGATACTCAGCCTCTGTTGTAAATATTTATTCTTACTACTGATAGTTTCATAGATGGCTATGTATGTTTTCAGAGCTAAAAGGAATTTACAGTAGCCTAACCTAAATTAAATAAAGTGTCCTTAAACTATTTCTACTCTGCTTTTTATTATGCCAAAAGGAACATAGATCACTTGAGCCCAGGAATTTGAGACAGCCTGGACAACATAATTAACACTGGACTTAAAAATAACAAAAAACACTGCTGGGCATGGTGGTGCATGCTTGAAATCCCAATACTTTTTTTTTTTTTTTTTTTTTTTGTGGGTCTGGCGATGGAACCCAGGGACATTCTACCTCCGAGCTACACCCCCTGCCCTATTTTTTATTCTTTATTTTGAAACAGGGTCTCACTGAGTTGCAGAAGGCCTTGCTAAGTAGCTGAGGCTGTCCGCGAACCCTGATCCTCTGGTCTCAGCCTCCTGAATGCTGGGATTACAAGCATGCGCCACCACTCCCGGCTTGTAATCCCAATACTTAAGAGGCTGAGACAGGAGGAACATGGGTTTGTGGACAGCCTCAGCCACTTATTGACGTCCTCCACATCTTAGTGAGAACCTGTTTCAAAATAAAGAATAAAAACTAGGGCTGTGGAGGTACCTCAGAGGTAGAATGCCCCTGAGTTAAATCCCAGGTACTGTAAAACAAATCTAAAGAAATGTTCCCCCCCAGAAGCACTCTATGAGACCATCATCTTTTCTGTTAAAGGAATCATCTACCTAGAACTCCAGGATTATGTGCTAGAGTGCTAATTAGTGCTTCATCTAGTTTTACTTAATGTAATTCCAACATCTTGAGTTAGTTTGGTTACGTTTCAACTGTGTTCTTATACAGGGAAACTTTCAGAAACATAGCAAAGCTGATGACCATACTTAAACAAAAGAAATAAAAATGAGCTCATAGTCATTATTTCTTTTTTTGTATGTGGTACTGGGGATGGAACCCAGGGACATTCTACCTCCGAGCTACACCCTCAGACCTGTTTTGTTTATTTGGAAACAGATCTCATTAATTTGCTGAGAGCTTCACTAAGTTGCTGAGCCTGGCTTTGAACCTCCGATTCTTCCTCCGACTCCCAAGTACTTGGATTACAAGCATACACCACCACTCCCAGCCTCATTATTTGTTTTTATGATAAAACAGGCATTTATCTCTGATTGTGATCTAACCTTTTCTGATCTTGATATGATAATCACAGATCTATCTTAATGAATTTATACAGAAAAATAACTTTATCCTATGTCTATGTTTATTTTATTTTATTTTATTTTTGTGGTACTGGGTTTCCTGGAAGCCCTTCTACCTCCGGGCTACACTCCCAGACCTATTTTATATTTTTGAAACAGGGTCTCTTAAGCCAGCGCGGCTGGCTTCGAACCTGCGCGATCCTCCTGTCTCTGCCTCCCAAGCGCGGGGATTACAAGCGTGTGCCACCACGCCCGGCATGTCTATGTATTTTAAAAGGCAGCTAGTATACAAATATTTTAGCTTGCTAATAGTTTAATTAAAATCATCCTTGTCTTTTGAAGGGGGGATATTTTAAGTATTCCCCCATCCCAAGTTTTATAATGCTTGGGTAATCTTTATTATTGAAATTATCTAGGATATAAAAGGTATTATATAGATATATCAAGGTGCAAAACGGAAGTATTTGTTAAATGGAGGACAAGGAGATAGCTTATAGGAGACTGCTTGTTTTGTAGGGTAACACAGTTAGCTGAGCCTTAATAGTGGTGCTCCTCCCCCAGGTGTTAGGGTTGACCCAAGGCTTCACATGATTACACAAGTATTCTATGACTGAGCACACTCCCAGCCCTAGTTTCTCATATCTTCTATATTTTTACATTTTACTGCATCCATGTGCTAATAGTGATTTGGATTTACTAACCTTGCTTGATCACTTTTAGGTAACCTGGTGTCATGATTTTATTTTTCCATTTTGCCAAAACAGTAAAATAGAAGAGAGAGTCCAGAGTAGTGTGTCTTTGGGTTTCCTGAGGAGAATAGTATTGTAAAGATAAGAAGACTAATCCCTCAGCTTTAGTGTCCCCCCCCCCTTCATATTTCCAAATGTAGACTGAGAACATTGGGAGAGGGTTGCTCTATGTCAGTGCTCTGATGGCGGAAGCCTGCACTTTGGAACTTGAAGTGTTTGAATGAACACTTTGTTTCTAAACCATAGCCCTTTGCTCTGAGAGGCTATTATTTTGTGTGTTAAGCATTGAATCTTAGGTTTGAAAATAAGGCCAAATTGTATTGACTTTTCTATCCTTGCTATTAGACTTGTCATATGGGTTTGCAAAAATAAAATCTTGGGGCCAGTAAAAATCTCACCACATATGCCACACCATGTACTTCTTATATTTAATACAAATTGTACTACATCATCAATTAGGTCTTTTACCAGAATTGTTCTGAAGGCTTGAATGTAAGATGATTTTACATGGGGTTTGAATTTGAAAACTTAAGTGGTATAGAAATTAGTATGTGAAGCACGTCACTTTCACTGTAAAAAATGTTAGCTTCATTTTTTTCATCTGTTTTTATCCATTGCTAATGTGGTAGCATGTCTCCTTTACGCTCGGTGGGCTGATGGGGCAGTATATACATATTAGCTTTCCAAAATATAATTAGTAAAGAGAAGAGAAATTTTTAAAAGAAGTTGGTGAAAAGAAAAAAATTTCTGTGGATTTTTGGGGATACATTTTATTTTTATACTGAATAGGAATATAAAAATTCCTGTTCTTTCTGAGGGAATTGTTCTCACAAAAAATTTATTATAGGTAATTATCTAAGCATCTGTTTTTCCTAAGAAGCAGCTGTGGCCTTACTCCTAGGCGGTGGTGCTTGAGCTAGCTTCTTAATTTGTTTCTGGTAGCTGCCCAACATCATGTTTATATTGGCATGGAAAACAACATTCTCTACTGATTGTGACTAAGACTCCCTAAAGTGGCCTAATGACTGTGTACCTCCTCCCCTTAGAAAAAGGTTCACACCTGTAGTTCTTAGTTTTTTATGTTAAAGGAAGTTTTTTTTTTAGATAATTTTAATGAAGAATTGAGGTAAGCTATTGCATGGTTAGAATTTGTATGAAAGTGTGTATTCTTTAATAAAGCTCCTGTCTGTAGACGTGTCTAATCATGAAAAGTGTTTAAATGGAAAATATTTAAAATTATTAGCCAGGCTTGGTGGCATATACTTGTAATCCCAGCATTTGAGAAGCTGAGACAGGAGGATCACAATTTTTGTACAGCCTCAGCTATTTAGGCCCTTTGCAACTCAATGAGGCCCAGTTTCAAAATAATGAATAAAAAATAGGACTGGGTTGTAGCTTAGAGGTAGAATGCCCCTGGGTTTTATCTCCAGTACCTCAAAAACTATTAAGGTTACAGTAAAAGAAAAGAAATTATAATAGGAAAGTGATTGCTGGCTTAATTTATCTTGTGAAGCTCGTAGAGTAGTATTTGTGAGAACTTGTGGAAAACATCCTAGGATATAAAATATCACTAGGAAATGTACCATTACAAAAAGATTCTTATAACAAAGCTATGTGTGTAGCCTGGACATTATCTTCAAGGATTACATATTCAAATAATTATAAATGTGCCATGAGTATGGAGATAAGACTATGCTTAACAACTTGGATCAGTTATTTCTTGGAGCACTACCAACAAAACCCTTGAAAGTCTTTAGGATAACATAGGAAGATTTGGGTACTCTAGAATATTCAAGTTATCATGTAATTTCACAATTCTTTTGTAGCATTAAGAGTAAAAGGTATTTGAGTAGATTAGAAAGGTATTGAAAATCAGCCTTAGGGGTATGGATTTGTAAGAAGGTCTAGGGAATTCATTTTAAGTTTTTAAGGAAAGATTTGGGAAATCTCTTAGTTTTGGATTCATCTCCTTTTTAAACACAGCTCAGAGTTCTTCCTTGATCCTCAGATTTCTTGGCCTTCCCCTGTTGTTTACATTTGAATTTAATCCTGATTAAACCTAACTTATGTACTATGCATACAGATGGTGAATGTGAAATACAACAGTATTGAAAGACCTCACTTTAAGCACTGACCACAAGGCTCAAATGGGCCCTAGTTCTGCCTGACATCCATCACATTTTCTTTATTCATTGTCTACCTCCACCATGTTTTCATTTCTAACTTTCCAGTCTCACTTGATGACCTCCCCCCCCCCCCCGCCCCAGTACTGGGGATGGAACCCAGGGGCATTCTACCTTTGAGCTTCACTCCCAGCCCTATTTTTTATTCTTTATTTGGAAACAAAGTTGCAAAGGGCCTCACTAAGTAGCTGAGACTGTCCTCAAACCCGGATCCTCCTGTCTCAGCCTCCCAAATGCTGGGATTATAAGCGTGTGCCACCTGCCCAGCTCGACTTTACTTTCTATTAAATGAGAAAATAAGTACTCACAGAAGATCATTTTTTTGTTCCCATCATCTGATCAGTGAACATGTCTGCATTTGAACATACATCCTTTGCTTTTTCTCCATTGCTAGGTGAACCATCACCTCTCCATTAGATCCTGACCCTCAAATTACTCAGGAATACCTGTAACAATTCTGTCTTCTCTTTAATATCATCGGGTTTTTCTCTCTCCTGGAATATTCTCATCAGCAAAGAAACATCCTGCATACCTCTTTGCATTAAAAGAGAAACTTTGCTTTGGATCTACCTCCACTAGTAGCAAAGCTTTTCGTTTTGAAAGAATTGTCTCTACTCACTATCTTCTCTCTCTAACTCTTAAATCTATTCTAATTAGACCTTGTCTCTGTTACAGAATTACTGGGATAATTGTGCAGGTTGCATTCTCTACAAGAGTACCACTTAAAGAGGACAGTATTTACATTTGACAATGGCTTTCCAGCAGATGGTACCAAGTGTTATGATCTATCAGTATACTATATAACAGTTTTGCAAAAGATAGGTGTAAAGTGTCTTTAGGGGGAACATCGTTTATACAAAAGCTCTGCATGGACTAGTACTGTTATGTCACTTTTCCAACAAAGTAGCTTTTGTTAGGTTGCAGGGGACCACATGTGTGCATGCTGCCTTATTTTCTCTTTTTCTTTATTTTGAAACAAGGTCTCACTAAGTTGTGGAGGGCCTCACTAAGTAGCTGAGGCTGTCCACAGACTTGTATCCTCCTGTCTCAGCCTCCCAAGTACTGGGATTACAATCAACCCTGTGCCACCATGCCCAGTCTGTATGTGTTCTTCCTCTGAGCTACCTCCCTTACCCTATATTGTTTTTTATTTTGAAATAGGGTTGCTGAGTTGCTGAGGCTGGCCTGGAACCTGCGATCCTCCTGTCTCAGCCTCCCAAGTACTGGGACTATAGACCTGTGCCACCTCACCAATCCAGGCTCCACAATCAATTTTAATAAATTTATCAGCATTTTGTTTATTTGTTTGTTTATTTGCAGTACTGGGGATAGAACCAAGGGGCATTCTACCTCCAAGCTACACCCTCAGCCCTATTTTTTATTCTTTAGTTTTGAAACAGGGTCTCACTACATTGTGGAAGGCCTCACTAAGTAACTGAGGCTGTCCATGAACTGTAATCCTCTGGTCTCAGCCTCCCAAATGCTGGGATTACAAGCATGTGCCACCATACCCAGGATCATGAAACACTTTCTTCACTCTTCCTAGGGATGCCATTCTTATGTTGCTTCTAGCTTCTGGAGCCACTGTTTTTTAATCCCTTTTGCTAGTTACACGTCTCCCTAACCCCCTAAACTGTCTTAAGACCATTCCTGTAACAACTCATTAACTCGTTCTTTTTTATTCATTTATTTTTTATTGGTATATTACATCTTTTTTTTTTTTTTTCTTTTTCCTTTTTGGTGGTACCAGGAATAGAACTCACGGGCTTTCTACCTCTGGGCTATACTCTCAGACCTATTTTATATTTTATTTGGAAACAGGGTCTCACTGAGTTGCTGAGAGCCTCACTAAGTAGCTGAGGCTGGCTTTGAACCTGTGTGATCCTCCTGTCTCAGCCTCCCAAGTACTGGAATTACAAGCGTGCACCACCATGCCCGACTGTAGTCATGCTTCTTAATGGGATAAAAGACCCTTACCCGATCCTCAGCCTGTTTCCTCCCTACCCTTCTACCCGTGCTTGGCTTAGTGATTGACTTTGATATGTTTAAGTACATCATGTGCTTTAGAAAGTTTCCCTCTTCCCTCCTCCCATCCCCTAAGTTAGGTCACCTTATTTGCTCCTCTATAGGATCTCCATCTAGAGTTCCTCCTCTTACCCATTTCTCCCTAGCTTTCGCATATGAGGGAAAACATCCCAATTTCTTTTTTGTGACTGACTAATATCAATTAGCACAATGTCCTCTAGTTCCATTCATTTTCCCTGTAAATGATGTAATTGTGTTTTTCTATATGGTTGAGTAAAATTCCATTCTGTACATCTCCCATAGTTTTGTAATCCATCTGTTGATGGACATCTTGGCTGTTTCCATAGTTTGGCAATTGTGGATTGTGCAGCTATGAACATAGATATGCCTGCATTAGTTTGGTGGTTTGGTTTTCTTTTTTTTTTTTTTTTTTTTGGTGGCACTGGGGTTCCTGGAAACCCTTCTACCTCCAGGCTATACTCCCAGACCTATTTTATATTTTTATTTGGAAACAGGGTCTCTTAAGCCAGTGAGGCTGGCTGCGAACCTGCCTGATCCTCCTGTCTCCGCCTCCCAAGCACAGGGATTACACGCCCCAAGCATGTGCCACCACGCCCGGCTTGGTTTTCTTTCTTTTGGGTAGATCCCCAGAATTAGTATTGCTGAATCAAATGGTAAGTTCGTTCCCATTCTTTTGAGGATCTTCTATACTGTTTTCCAAAGTGGTCGCACTAATTTGCAATCCTACCAACAATGTTTTAGAGTTCTCACTTCTCCACATCCTTGCCAGTATTTGTTGTTGTTTGTGTTTTGAATGATTGCCATTCTAGTTGGAGTTAGGTGAAATCTCATGGTAGTTTTGATTTGCATCTCTCTGCTATTGATGTTGAACATTTTTTCATGCATTTATTGGCCATTTGAATTTCTTCTTTCTGAAGTGCTATTTAATTCACTCGCCTATTTTTTGATTGGGTTATTTGTTTTCTTAGTGCTGAGTTTCTTGAGTTCTCTGTATATTGTAGGTATGAGCCCTCTATTGGAGGAGTAGGTAAACAAAAATCTTCTCCCATTCTTTTGGTACTCAGTTGAGTTTCTTGACAGTTTCCTTTGCTGTACAGAAGCTCTTTAGTTTCATGCAATCGCAACTCATTCTTGGTAGTCTTATCTAGGGTTAAGATTTTAAAGTGCCATCTCCACTGGCAGTTTCATTTATACCATCAACTTGGACCGCTTTATTTTCAAATTTACCTATCCTCTGCCTAGTTGACCTCTTTGCTTACATATCTTTTACACACATCTTATTAAAACAACAATAATATTTTATTTTGAAATGTTTTAGGCTTAAAGAACAGTTGCAAGGATCATGCAGAAAGCACCCACAGCCCATTCCTGTTTCCACTAATGGCAGTGTCTCACTTAACTATGGTAAGGTATTATAAGAACTGAGGTTCATATTGGCAGGTTTCAGTAGTCTTTCTGCAAACGTTCCAGGGTCTGACCCCAAGGTCCCTTGGAGCACAGTTGTTCCCTTTAGTCTGTGATACTCAGTTATTCCATGCTTTTTGTGACATTTTGAAGCATAGAAGTCAAACCTTGTGGGGTGCCCCTCAACTTGGATTTGTGTGGTGTTTTCACATGATTAAATGAAAGCCTTGGATTTGGGGAAATACTGCAGAGGTGATATTGTGGTCTCCCCAATATGTTCAGAATTAAACAATTGATCTCTTGATTTGTTTTTTTCCCAACTCTGCAGTTTTTTCTAGCTTCATAAGTGGTAGTTGTGGTTTTCCTGTTGCTTGGCTACTCCATCTTGGCTCCACTCTGGACCTAACAAACCAGAAGCTCTGGAAGGAAGGGCAGTAGTTTGTGTCTAGATGTGCTGCCTACAGATTGTGGTGCATTCTTTTTTTTTTTTTTTTTTTTTGGTGGTACTGGGGTTCCTGGAAGCCCTTCTCCCTCCGGGCTACACTCCCAGACCTATTTTTACATTTTCATTTGGAAACAGGGTCTCCTAAGCCAGCGCGCGCGGCTGGCTTCGAACCTGCGCGATCCTCCTGTCTCTGCCTCCCAAGCGCGGGTATTACAAGCGTGCGCCACCACGCCCGGCCAGATTGTGGTGCATTCTAATGGCCACTGGGGGAAGCACTTGTCTAGACCATAGCTACCTTACAGTCCTCTTGACTCCTCTTTGTCTTACACTCATCAATAAGTAAGTTCTGTCAGTTCTACAAAACAGCCAGAATTTACCACTTGTTACCATCTCTACTATAGCCATCCTGTTTGTTTTCAGAACCAATACCTTGCCTGGTCTCCAAGCAATTGGTCTTGCTCCCCTACTGTTTGATTTTCCTCTTAGCAGCCACATGAATCATAACTTAGATAACATTCCTCTGCTCAAAACTTCCAGTGTCCTTGTCTCAGAATAAAACCCCAGATCCTCACATCCAAAAACATGATTTTTACACCCCTTCTGCCAAAATTTGTTATTCAGTTTTCTCAAAGACCCATCTGATGCTTCTTTAGATAGACCGCGCTTGTTCCTCCCAGGTTCTTTATACTGTTACTGCTGCCTGAATGCTGCTCCTCCCTTGAATCTCTGATGGTTCATTCTGATAGGCTTCTCTGACCTGAAGCCTTTCTTGACCACTATAAAATATTGTGTGCTATCCCAGTCTTCTTGGCATTCTCTCTCCCCCTGAACCTTTTTTTCTCACCTCACTTCATCTTATATATTGTACATTTGACATCTCCATATTCTTAAGTAGATTATAAGCTACAACAAAGGAGAACATTTATTTTGTTTACACCCTCTATCCTCAGAACAGGCATTCCATTTTATTTAATTGAATGGATGGATGCTCAGCATACACTGTGATGCAGACATAATATGTTGTCCTTGGCTTAAAAAAATGTACCCTCAAACTGTGTAGATAGACAGTTTTATAAGTACCTAATACAAGTATAATCATTATGTAAGCAAGGTCCTAGAAAACTAGAAGAGGTTAAAGTTTAGCAGGCCTCTTAGCACTTGCATCAGGTTTTAAGTGATAAATATAATCAGGAGCATTGGATGTCTAAATCATTACAGGCCAAGAGATGCACAGCAAAATAAATTTTAAAGTAGTAGCAGAGTACAAGGTATAGTCAAGCAGTTATGAATTAGGTTTATGTAAAGATTATAAAATTTATGTTGCGGCATCATGATAGCTTATACTTGAGTGCTTCTGTGCCTGGCATTGTTCTTAAGGTACAGCATAAATAATTACTGCAGTATAGCATTTAATCATTAGATCTATAATATTTAGGCTAGTGAAGAAATTAAGATGCAGAAAGGATATGTAATCTATAAAGTTGCTTTGCTAGGACATGGTGAAACTATTTCAAGCTCTTGACTGCTTAAAGTCCTAATTCAGACAGTCTGAAAACCTGGACTTTACTTCTGTACTGCCTCCATACCAGTGTGAAGCTATTAAGGGAATAAAGCTCTATAGAATGTGAAGTACAGTTAAAAAACAAAAACAAACAAACAAACAAAAAACACCCAAACTGAACTAATAGTCGTGTTTTAGAAAGGTAACTGTGGAGACGCTGTAAAGGATGTCAATTGGAGGAAGCCTGGATGATAAAATATGCCACCTCCATATATGTGTGTTCATTTAAATTTCTGAGAGAAGTTCTCATTTTTGTAAAAGCAACCCAACCACATGTATGTTTGTACATGCATAAAAAAAATACCTAAATTGATAAATAGTGGAGTTTTAGGTAGTAGGGAGAGGATAAGGAAGATACCATGTTTCTTAGCACATACTACTTAAGTAAATGGAAACAAAATGCCCCAACATGTGGAGGGAGACTTGTTTCAGCTTATACAGGTAAGTGTCCATGGAAGGAAGGAAATGGCTGAAGAGAGATTGTCTTTACATACTTCTTTGCACAAGAATTGAAATTGGAATGTCTAGCAACATTTTTAAAACTTAAAGCGTACAATTCAGTGTTTTTAAATGTCTTCACAAAGATGTTCAACCATCACCACTAATTTGAGAACATTTTGTTACTTCCCATTACCCCTGGCAAGCACTAATTTACTTTCTGCACCTAAATATTCACCCATTGTGTAAATTTTCTATAAATAGAATCATACGCTGTGTGGCCTTTGTATCTGACTTCTTTCATTTAACATGCTTTTTAGGTTCTTCCACATTGTAGCATGTATCAGTACAATCATCCCTTGGTATCTCTTAAGGAATTGGTTTAGGCACCCCTCCTCCTGGGGATACAGGAGTATATGGATGCTCAATGCTAATGTAAACTGGCATAATATTTGTATATAACCTGTGCACATCCCTCATATAATCTAAGCATTTCTAGATTACTTATAATACCTGAATTTATTAAATAGTTGTTACACTATATCATTTAAGGAATTTTGTCAAGAAAAATTCTTATATGTTCTGTGCAGATGCAGTGTTTCCTCCAGTATTTTCAATCTACAACTGCTTGAATCCAAAGATGGGGAATGTATAATACAGACCATCTGTACTTGATTCCATTTATTCGCTTAATATTTTTATATGATGTACATTTTATTGGTTCATCATTTAATGGATGTTTGTGTTTCTAATTTTTGCCTTTGTCAATAATGCTACCCTGAACAATCATGTACAGGTTTTTGTATGAGCCTATAGTTTCATTTACTGAGTCATGTGACTATTTTGACCATATTGAGGAACTGCCAGATTGTTTTCCACAGGAGCTGTGCCATTTTGTATTTCCACCAGCACTATATAAACTTTTTAGTTTTCTGCATCTTTGTTAACACTTGATAATATCTCTCCTGCTCATTTTAGTCATCCTGGTTGTTATGAAGCAATATCTTATGGGAGATGGTGAATTCATTCGAAACACCCCCATGCCACTCCTGAAAGACATGGGGCTGTAACTGTCTTCTGTGTTTCTATCTTTTTAATAAACTCCTTTAAATCTTCAAAAATATATTTTATGGGAACTAATGGTGTTGGATATCTTTGATATGCTGATTCACCATTTTTATACCTTCTTGGGAGAATAATCTTTATATTCTTGGCTTGTTTTAAAAATTAGGTAGTATTTATTTGTAAGAATTCTTTGTATAGTTCAGATCAAGTCCTTTACCAAATATATAACTTGAAAATTTTTTCTCTTATTTTGTGAAATAGTTTATCTTGGAAAATTTTCCTGTGATTCTCCTGTCTCGGCCTCCCAAATGCTGGGATTACAAGTCTACACCACCACACCCAGCTCATGTATCTGGCAAAACTTACAGTCTCATTTGCCTAGCATTTATATAGCCACTTTATCCCTTTTTTTGGCTAGTGTTTACATGGCCTATTTTTCTTTGCTTTTTCATCCTATTTGTAAGTTAGGATCTAAAGAGTATTTCTTGTAGACAACATATAATTGTTTTATGGTTTTTTGGGGTTTTTTGTTTGTTTGTTTGTTTTGGTGGTACTGAGGTTCCTGGAAACCCTTCTACCTCCGGGCTACACTCCCAGACCCATTTTTATATTTTTTTTCAATTTGGAAACAGGGTCCCTTAAGCCAGCGTGGCTGACTTCAAACCTGAGTGATCCTCCTGTCTCCACCTCCCAAGCGCAGGGATTACAAGCGTGTGCCACCGTGCCTGGTGGTTATGTTTTTAAATCCTTTCTGTCAATCTCTCCCTTTTAACTGGACAGTCTAACATTTACTTTTAATGTACTCTTACCACTTTGTGCTGTTAGTGTCATACAAATTATATCTTTATATGCGTATGCCCATCAGCCTAGACTTATAATTTATTTATTTACTTATTTATTATTTATTATTTTTATTTTTTTGGTGGTACTGGGGTTCCTGGAAGCCCTTCTACCTCCAGGCTACACTCCCAGACCTATTTTTACATTTTTATTTGGAAACAGGGTCTCCTAAGCCAGCGCGGGGCTGGCTTCGAACCTGCGCGATCCTCCTGTCTCTGCCTCCCAAGCGCGGGAATTACAAGTGTGCGCCACCACGCCCGGCTAGACTTATAATTTAGAAAGAAACATTTTCCCAGTGTTATCACTATCTCTTTCAGCTCTTACAGTGATCTATGCTGCTTTTTTTTCTTTTCCCAGAAGGTTCCCTGTGGAAGGGAACATAATTGAATCTGCTGCACCAACCTGGTTCTTCCTGATTGGTTTTTCTATAAGATGGCTTTGTAGCTGGGCGTGGTGGTGCATGCCTGTAAACTCAGTATTTGAGAGGCTGAGACTGGATGGACTCAGATTCAAGGCCAGCCTCAGCAATTCCGTGAGGCTGTTTCAAAACAACAAATTGAAAAAGGCAGGGAGAGGAGTGTAACTTGGAGGTAGAATGCCCTCCAAATTCAACTCTGACACAAAAAGATAATTGTTGTATGGAAAATACAAGGCAAAAGTAGATCTTTCTCCCTACACCAATTGAGAAGAATTTGTAGGATTGACTTTCACATTCATATTCCTTATTATGTATCTTTTAACAAAAATAACAAATACTTGCATGTCCCCAAGGTAGTTACAACATATATTCAGAAAGTCAGATATAATGTACTGCTTTTACCTAGTATATACGTGCACATTTAAATTTCCCGGTAGTCACAGGCCCCATTGTTTTGATTACTGATTACTTGGTTAAAGTGACATCTATCAGATTTTCTCTTCCAAAATTTCTTATTGTTATAAGCTTTGTGAATTTTGACACATATACCTCCATGAAACTTCCATAATGGATGTGTTCAGTGTAGTTTTCATTTAAGTTCCTCCTATGAGCCGGGTGTGGTGATGCACGCTCTAATCCCAGCATTTGGGAGGCTGAGACAGGAGGATCATGGTTTGAAGAGAGCTACTTAGGCCCTTTGCAACTAAGTGAGGCCCTGTTTCAAAGTAAAGAATAAAAAATAAGTCTGGGGGTGTAGCTCGGAGGTAGAATGCCCCTGGGTTTCATTCCCAGTATAGCAAAAAATTAAAATTTCTCCTATAAACATTTTTGTGCTTTAAGAGCCATTGCATTTTTTCCTTTAAATTGTTATCTGTGTCCCCACTGTCCCCCCCCCCTTTTGTGGTACTAGCCCAATTTTATTTCTTATTTGGAAACAGGGTTCTACTAAGTTACCAAGGCTGGCTTCGAACCTGCAATCCTGTCTCAGCCTCTCAAGTACTGGGATTATAAGTGTGTGCCATCACCCCTGGCTTCCCACTGCCCTTTTTAAGTAGGGCTATTAGCTTTTATTTTTAAGAAACTTTTGTATATATTAGCTGTATGAACTTGGTATATAAGTTGCATGTATATTTCAAATTATCTTGCTTTTGGTATTTTTGTTGTATGAAAGTTTATTTTTATGTAAGCAAGTTGATCCATTGTGTTTTGAATTTTAATGTTTAGGGTGTTTTCTCCCTGGCTTGTTTTAGGGGAAATTCAGCTTCTAGCACCTATAGGCTTAAGTTTTGTATACTGTATTTGAATCTCAGATCTTTTTAGACTTATCTTGAGAAAAGGTATGAGGAAATGTAGTTTTATGTTTTTTTTTTTTAACATGGCCAGTTACATTAACGCCACTTTTTTTTTTCTTTCTTTTTTTTTTTCCTGGCTCAATTTTTTTTTTAATTGGTGCACTGTATTCATACATCATAGTGGGATACATACTTTTGTAGACATACATGACACATTGCCCAGTCAGCCCCCACCCGATCCCCACCCCATTCTCTCCCTATCCCTCCCTCCCATGCTTGGCTTAATGATTGACATCTAGTATTATAGCAATTTATCAGAAATTAAAAATGATAATCTCACATAACAGTTTCATTTGTCTGATACCAAGCTTTTGATGACTTAAAGATAACATTTCAATATTTCTTTTTGCTTTCTTTCTTACCAGAGAATCTATTTTTTCTATTTTTTAGGTGAAACTATCATATATTTATATATTTATTTTTCAGAAAAAAAATCTATCCTAATATGGAATATGGACTCTAGGTACCCACAACGATCTTGAAAAAGAACAAAGCTAGAAGATGTATATTTTCTGATTTCAAACCATATAAAGCTACAATAATTGAAACAGTGTAGTACTATTCTAAAGGCAGATATATAAACCATTGGAGTTAAATAAAAGCCTAGAGCTAAATTCTTCCCTATATTGTCAAGTTATTTTTGACAAGGTTTCCACGAACATTTGGTGGTGGGAATAATAATCTTTTAACTAAATATTGTTGAAAAATAATAATTACATGGAAAAGAATAAAATTGGACCCTTACCTAATCCCATATACAAATATTAACTCAAAATAGATAAAAGACCTAAATATAAATCTTAAGACTATAAACTTTTAGGAGAAAATCTGGGTCATAAAACCTCACAACATTGAAATTGGCAGTGATTTCTTGGTTATAATTTCAATGGCACAGGCAACAGAAGAGTATACAAACTCCCTAAAAAATAAAAAAAATATTGTATATCCAAAGACAATGTAAACAGAGTTAACAGTTACTAATAGAATGGGGTAAAATATTTCCAAATGCTATATCTGAAGCTATATTAATATTCCAACTAGAAATCCTAAAAATTAACAACAATAAAGGCAAACAATACCCTTTACAGATAGGTAAAAGACTAACATAAGTAATGAATCTCCACAGATAACCAATCTTAGTTGTCTGTTGGATGGAAAATCTTGTTTCTCTAGTTCTGATGTGTGTTACCTATTTCTTCTTTATAGTTAATCTCTTTGAGTATTTTCTCTAGTGCTGGTTTTGAAGACATAAATTCCTTCAGTTTCTGTTTGTCATGGAAGCTTCTTATTTCTCCATCTAATTTGATAGAAAGTTTTGCTGGGTAGGAAATTTTTGGCTGGAAGTTGTTTTCTTTCAAAATTGGGAATATGTTACTCCAAGCCCTTCTGGCTCTCATAACTTGGTTTGGGAAGTCTGGAGTGATTCTAATTGGTTTGCCTCTGAATGTCACTTGGCCCTTTGCTTTTGTTGCCTTTAAGATTCTCTGCTTGGCTTCCACATTGGTCATTTTGACAATTATGTGGCGTGGGGATCCTCTTCTCCGATCCTGTCTAAAGGGAGTTCTATACGTTTCCTGGACCTGCATATCGACCTCTTGCTCTATGTTTGGAAAATTTTCTGCTATTACTTCCTTGAAGAGATTGTTGATCCCTTTGGTTTCACTTTCTTTTCCCTCCTCTATTCCAATTATTCTTAGGTTAGCTCTCTTAAAATGGGCCCATATTTCTTCAATATCAGATTCCTTCTGTCGGATATTTTTTCCTAGATTAGAAACTATGCATTCATTTTTGGGATGATCATCTTCTAAGAGCGAGATTCTGTTCTCCATGTGGTCTAATCGGTTGTTTGTGCTTTGAATTGAGGCCTTTACTTCATTAATTGCATCCTTTATCTCTTTTTGGCTCTCTCTGAGTTCTTTTCAAAGCACCTCTATTATTTCTACAGTTATTTTCCTGATTTGATCTTCTAGAAATCTCTGATTTTCTGTTTTATCTGGTTCTGATGTTGTGGGGTTGTTCGCATTCATTACTCCAGTATTATTCCTCTTTCCCATGATTTCGGAAGTTTGTGCCTTCTCTGGGTTCTTCCCTTGGGTCACTATGACTTCACTTAAGGTGCTCTGGATCTCGAGTCTGTGGTATCTCAGTCACCACTACTCCTTTACTGGGTTGTATCACAGAGTCTCCGACCCAGAGAGTCGATAGAGGCTGCTTTAGACTGTGGGGGGTGCCAGGTTGCACGTTCTCCTATGGTGTGATATCACTGCCACCACCCCTCTCCCACTGGGTCAAGTCCCAGTGAGTACAGTACTGGGATTTCTCCGCTGTGGCCCACAATTTGACTCACTGTTCTTGAGTACGCAGATGTAGCTGTATTGAATTCGGTGAATTCGGTGCTGTTGCCGCCGGTGGCAATATGGCGCCGCTGCTACACCCTCGGCTATGGGGCTGGCGTTTTTTTTTTCTTGGTTTTGATTTCCACTCTGAATCCCTGCAGCGTGTGCTGAGCTCAGCCACTGGGAGCTTTAGATGCCCTCTGCGCCGAGAAATCCCGCCTGGCTGTTCCGCAGCGGCTCCCCTCGGCTTCCTGTGGCTGTCCTGTGAATTCGCCAGTGCCGCCAGCAGTATGGCGCTGCTGCTGCGTCCTCAGGCGTGAAGCCGCGTCCTCGGGCGTGAGGATCTCCTCTGTGGCTCTGTTCTCAGTCCGCTTTCTCTCTGGAGCCTGGTGATTTTTTTTTTTGTTTCTCTGGTGATGTTGTTTTCTGGCTTTGAAAGGTGCTGATTTTGTGGTAATGGAGATTTGTTGTTAGCGGGGCTCTTAAGCCCCGCTTTTCTCGGTCGCCATCTTCCCGGAAGTCCGAAACCTCTTAACGCCACTTTTTAAGAAATTTATCATTGTGCTGTTTCAGCTGGATGTCCACATTGAAATGAGTGATAATTGTACCCTACCTCACACCATATAAAAATCAGCTAGGATTTTTATAGTTCCAGCTACTAAAATTAGGTCTGTTATCAACTTGGAGTTGATTTTTATATGGTGTGAGATAGAGGTCCAATTACCACTCTTTTTTTTTTTTTTTTTGGTGGTACTGGGGTTCCTGGAAGCCTTCTACCTTCGGGCTACACTCCCAGACCTATTTTACTATTTTTGGAAACAGGGTCTCTTAAGCTAGCGAGGCTGGCTTCAAACCTGCACGATACTCCTGTCTCAGCCTCCCAAGCGCGGGGATTACAAACGTGAGCCACCACGCCTGGCTATACTTTTTTTTTTTTTTTTTTTTTTTTTTTTTTACAATCTACTGTTCTAGTTTCAAAATGTCCTTTCATTTTTCATCAATTTTTTTCCCTTCGTCTTTTACCACATTTTTTTATGGGGGGTAACTATGGATTGAACCCAGGTAAATTGTACCTCCGAGTTATAACCCCATCTCTATTTATTTTTTCATTTATTTTGAAATAGGATATCACTAAGTTACTTAAATCTGAAATTGAACCTGTGGTCTTCTTGTCACAGTCTTCCAAGTACTGGGTTATAAGCTTGTATCTGACTTCTTTTATCACTTCTTTTTCCCCTTGTGGTACTGGAAATTGAACCCAGAGGCATTCTACCTCCGAACTATCAGACAGTTTTATTTCTTATTTGGAAACAGAGTCTCACTGGGTTGCTGAGAATCTCACTAAATTGCTGAGGCTGTCCTCAGACCTGCGATCCTCCTGTCTCAGCCTCCCAAGTATTAGGATTATAAGTGTACGCCGCCATGCCTGGCTCTATCATATTTAATACACTTTGTTTACATTTCTTTGTAGATTGTGTAACTCTCTACTTTCTTAGCTGAAATATTCTTTAGTTCTAAGTTTTGTGTGTTTTGTCTTAACATACTTTTTAAATGTACTTTGTAATTTTTTTTCTGTGAGTTCAGCTTGCCTTTTTTTTTTTTTTTTTTTTCCTCTTCTTTTTTGCGGTATTGGGGATTGATCCAGGGGTATTCTAACTTCCAGCCCCATTTTTAATTCTTTATTTATGGAACAGGGCCTCACTAAGTAGCTAAGGCTGGCCAAGAACCTGTGATTCTTCTGTCTCAGGCTCCCAAGTACTGGGATTATAAACATGCACCACCATTCCCAATTTCACAGATAAGGCCCTTTTTCTTTTTTTTTTTTGTTCCCATTTTTGAATAGAGCTTTTTCAGCCTCTCTTCGTATATAGAAAATTCAGTCCCTTGGTTTCAAGTAGTAAGTCCAACTCTTTTTTTCGCTTTTACCTGTGGTATTTTGGGTTTTATTTCATCCAAAGCATTGTTTTCAAGGCCCCAGTGCCTGTTTCCACTGGCAGCTCCTCCAGTGCTTCCTAGAGTGACCTCAGTTTACCGTTGACAGTCCATCACTGCTGTTTGTATATATAAGATCATTTTACCTTCAGTATTAAAACATGTTTTAGGTCACAAAAAGTCCATTTCTGAGCTCATGTCCAAGATCTCCCTTTCCCATTCTTTTTTTTCTTTTTCTTTTCTTCTTTTTTTTGCAGTACTGAGGATTGAAACCGGGTGCATTCTATCTCTGAGCTACATATCAGCCCTATTTTTATTCTTTATTTTTTGAAACACGGTCACTAAGTTGCAGAGGTCCTCACTAAGTAGCTGAGGCTGGCCGTGAACTTGCAATCCTCCTGTTTTAGCCTCCCAAATGCTGGGATTACAAGTGTACGCCACCACGCCCAGCTCCCCTTTTCCATTCTTAATGTCTCCAGAGGGGAATGGGAGTGGGAGTTGCTTCTGCTTTTGTGTGTGGGTGTGGGTGTGTGTGGGTGGGTGGTACGGGGTTCCTGGAAGCCCTTCTACCTCCAGGCTACACTCTCAGACCTATTTTATATTTTTATTTGGAAACAGGGTCTCTTTAAGCCAGCACTCGAGCCTGCATGATCCTCCCGTCTCCGCCTCCCAAGCGCGGGGATTACAAACCTGCGCCACCATGCCCTGCTGCTTATGCTTTTAATTCTCAATTTTTCCTCTTTTCCTTGGGGGTTGAGGAAGGAAGAAAAAAGGGGGCAAGATTTATTTCAGTGGTGCTGTTGTAAGCCAGACATGTGTTGGGACACGTGCAGCACCAGTTCTTTTGTGCTACATGTTAACACATTTTTCAGCAGCCCTCAAAGAATCAGTCACTTTTCTGTAACATAGGCAAAATATTTTTCACCTCCCCCAGTACTCTTTTTTTTCTCCCCTAATTCCTGGCTCAGCTGCTGCCCCTTCACTCTTTCAGTGATCTGATCTTGGTACAGTTTGGAGTACCATTGAATGGGCTTAAAGTCACACTTGGTCCAAGGGAACATTTGTTCTTGTTTTCTACCAACTTTTTATTTTGTTTTATTTATTTATTTGTTTGTTTGTTTGTTTGTTTATTTAGTGATACTGGGGATGGAACCCTTCTACCTCAGGGCTACACTCCCTGACCTACTTTTTATATTTTATTTGGAAACAGGGTCTCTTAAGCCAGCAAGGCTGGCTTCAAACCTGCGCGATCCTCCTGTCTCTGCCTTCCAAGCGCGGGGATTACAAGTGTGCGCCACCATCCCCAGCATCCAACTTTTTATTTTGAAAACTTCAAATTTGCAGAAAAGCTGAATGATAGGTATCTTCAAATGTGCCATTTTGTAGATATACTATTAATATTTTGCTTTATTTTATTGGCTGGGTCATAACATACACAATTATATTACTTTATCGCTACATACTTTTATATGAATTTCCATAAATCAAAGACATTTTTGTGTATGATACGTTTATTGCACCCAAAATTTATCATTGATAAGTTATTAAAAATTTTAGTTCATATTCAGATTTTTCCAAATGTTTCAGTAAATGTACTTTATAGCAACTTTTCCTCCTAATCTAAAATCCAGTCAAAATTTCATTTTGTTTTTCATGTGTCTTTAAGCAGGAATACTTCCCCTTCCCTGAGTTTTTGCATTTTATAGTTGGGCTTTAGAAAATAGCCTTTGGCCGGGTGTGGTGGCGCATGCTTGTAATCCCTGCGCTTGGGAGGCTGAGGCAGAAGGATCACACAAGTTCGAAGCCAGCTTCATCTACTTAATGAGGCTCTCAGCAACCTAGTGAGACCCTGTTTCCAAGTAAAATATTAAAAAGTAGGTCTGGGAGTATAGCCCGGAGGTGAAAGCCCCTGGGTCCACCCCTAGTCCACCCCCCCTCCCACACACACACAAATAGCCTTTGCCAGTTCTTTGGCAGGATGTCTCAGCATGGATTTGTTTGATTCTCTTGTGGTTAGATTGAGTCTAAACATTTTTACTAATGTTTTTTCTTAAAATGATGTCTACCAAATTTTACTGTGAAAGTACTTTTTGTGATTTAACCTGTGAACTGTCATTTTGATACTGAATGGTTTTTCTGTTTCCTAACAACCTTACTCTGAAGTTTTAGCATCCACTGATAATTCTGGCTCAACCCATTATTATTAATTTGGTATTTGTAATAGGATTTTCTTACTCTGTCATTTTTCCTATAAATATGAATTTCTTTTCTTCTGTAAAGAATTTTCTTTTCTCCTTGCCTTTAAAGGAAATAACTTCTAGCCAGGTGTGGTGATGCATGTTTGTAATCCCAGTACTTGGGAGGCTGAGACAGGAGGATCATAGGTTCGTGGCCAGCCTCAGCTACTTAGTAAGGTCCTCTGCAAGTTAGTGAGACCCTGTTTCAAAATAAAGAAGAAAAAAGCCGGGCGTAGTGGCACATGCTTGTAATCCCAGCAGGGGAGGCTGAGACCGGAGGATCACCGTTCGAGGACAACCTCAGCTACTTAGTGAGGCCCTCTGCAACTCAGTGGTTTCGAAGTAAAGAATAAAAAAGAAATAGGGCAGGGGGTGTAGCTCAGAGGTTTGCCCCTGAGTTCATCCCCAGGCCTGCAAAAATAAAAATAAAAATAAAGAAGAAAAAATGGGGCTGGGGGTGTGTAGCTCAGAGGTAAAATGCCCCTGGGTTCAATCCCCAGTACCAAAAAAAAAAAAAAAAAGGAAAAAAGGGAAATAACTTCTTACTAGAATAGACTTCCCCTACACTGACAATATTTTTAGACATGCTCCCAAATTAATGGAGTCATACATGAGATTTTCCCAAGGATGCTCCCTGTACCACACCTGATGCAAGCCTGGGGTGTTCTGCTGTTGGGGAATTCACCACAGAGTAAGATATTATTCTTCTCCCTCCACTGAGTATTTTAGACTCTGTTTTCCTAATGTCATTTTACAAAGCCCTGCTCTTCTTGTGGAGGGGAGGAGAAAGGTCAAAGTGCCCTCTAGTCCTTTGACTTCTCTTGCAGAATGTCTCTTTTGAAGTTCTTTTATTCTATGGCCTCGGTGAGATTAGTGCTCTTGGGTTCCCTTAAATTCTGCTCAGATTGTGAGGTCCTCTGCCCTTTGCAACTTAGTGAGACAGTGTTTCAAAATAAATAAAGTAGGACTTGGGATGTAGCTTGTAGGTAGAATGCCTTTGGATTTAATCTCCAGTACCACAATAAGTAAATTAATAAAATAAATTAGTCTACCTGGCAAAAATCCAAATGAAAGCTCAAGAAAGAAATCATCATGGGAAGAGCAAAGCTCTACCACTGCCTTTTCCACACCTCTACTTAAAAGTAGCTCAACTCCATAGACCACGTTTTGAAAGCCAAGGTCAAGAGTTCCACAGCTAAGTGACTAGAGGCAGAACTGGGATTCCTGGCTTCCTGTAAGATTCCCTTTATTTGTTCTTGCTGTCTCTTGATAATTTCTCCTCCCCCCTAAATTGTTTTTTTTTTCCCCCCTTTGGTGGTACTGGGTAAGGAACCCTTCTACCTCTGGGCTACACTCCCAGACCTATTCTATATTATTTTTATTTGGAAACAGGGTTTCTTAAGCCAGCGAGGCTGGCTTCAAACCTGTGCAATCCTCCTGTCTCCGCCTCCCAAGCGCTGGGATTACAGACGTGCACCTCCACGCTCGGCCTAAACTGTTATTTTTGACTTCCATCTGAGACACACGATATTGAAATAAGGTCCTCATTCCTCTGGAACCTTCCAAATAGGAAGTTTGTGTGCTGTGACTCAATGTTAGATCAGCAAAATTAAATATCAAGTCTTATTCTAAAAAAAAACTTGCAGCAGTGACACACATGTAGGTGGAGCCAAGAGGATCCCAAGTTTGATGACAGCCTTCACAACAGTGAGACCTGTCTCAAAACACAAAACCAAAACTATTAAGAGTTGAGAATTCAGCTCAGTGGTAGACCTCTTGCCTACCATATGTAAGGCCCCAGGTTTAATCCCCATCACCATGCAAGAAGGTAGGGAGGAAAAAGAAAGTTGGAAAAGAGTTTGTTAAAGTACAATACATTGGGTAATAGGTTTCTAATTCAGGAAGGTTTTTGTTTGTTTGTTTTGTTTTGTTTTTGCAGGTCTGGGGACGGAACCCAGAGGCATTTGACCTCCAAGCTACACCCTCTGCCCTATGTTTTATTCTTTATGTTTGAAACAGGGTCTCACTAAGTTGTGGAGGGCTTCACTAAGTAGCTGAAGCTGTCCGTGAACTGCGATCCTCTGGTCTCAGCCTCCCAAATGCTGGGATTACAAGCGTGCGCCACCACGCCTGGCTCAGGTTTTTTTGTTTTTTTTTTTAAAGAAATAACTTAGGCCGGGCGTGGTGGCTCACACTTGTATTCCCTGCGCTTGGGAGGCTGAGACAGGAGGATCACACAGGTTCGAAGCCAGCCTCAGCTACTTAGTGAGGCTCTCAGCAACTTAGTGAGACCCTGTTTCCAAATAAAATAGAAAATAGATCTGGGACTATAGCCCGGAGGTAGAAAGCCTCTGGGTTCCACCCCAGTACCACCAAAAAAAAGAAATAACTTTATGGAGTTATATGTTTACATACCTCAAAATTTGTTGTGTACGATTTTGTGATTTTTTATAAATGTATACAGTTGTGCAGTCATCACGGTACAGTTTTAGAACATTTTCATCATTCCTAAAAACTTTCCTCATGCTGTTTTACAGGTAAGTCATCTTCTTTTCTCCACCCTTTCAGGAAACCAGTGATCTATTTTCTTCCTTATAGATTTCCTTTGGTAGAAATGTAAGTGGATACATAGAGTGTACAGATTTCTGTGTCTGGCTTCTCTCACCTAGTGTAATGTTTGTAAATTCATCCATGAGTGCTGCTTTGTTTTTTTGATGGTTGATAGTATTTGATAGTACATTGTATGGTTGTCCTGCACACTGCTTAGCTATGCACCATTTGGTAGAAATTTGGATTGTTTCCATGTTTGGGTTATTATGAATACTGCTGTGAACATTTGTACACATTTTATTTTTTTGTGCTGATCCTGGGGATTGGGCCTAGGGGTACTCTACCACTGAGCTATATCCGAGCCCCCCTGCCCTTTCTTGCTTCCTTCCTGTACTGGTGATTTAACACAGGGCACTTCACCACTAAGCTACATCCCCAACCCTTTTTAAATTTGAGACAAGATTTTGCTGAATTGCTGAGGCTTGCTTTGAACTTGAGAAATCCTCCTGTCTCAGTCTCCCAATTGCTGGGATTACAGTTGTGTACAACTATACTCAGCTGTTCATATTTTTATAGACACAAGTTATAGTATTTCTTGGATAGAACCCTAGAAGAAAAATTGCTGAGTTGTATGATAAATGTATATGTAATTTTTCAAGAAATGTGCAAACTGTCTTTTTAGAATGGAAACATATGAGGGTCTCAGTGTCTCCACAACGTTGCCTACACTTGTTATTGTTTATCTTTCTGTTTTTATTTAGCCATTGCAGTTTGTGTATGGTGGTATCTCATTGTGGTTTTGGTTTGTGCTTTCCTGAGGGTAAATAATGTTGAGTTATTAACATTATAGTTGTATGTTCATCAACTACTTGAGTATTGTCTCTGGAGAAATGTTTGGTCAGACCTTTTGCCTATTTTAACATGAGTCATCTTTTTACTATAGTATTAACAGTTCTTCATGTTTTAAATACTCTCCCTTCTCAGAAACATGATTTGTACAACTTTTATCCCAGTCTATGGCTTCTTTCATTTTCACACAGTTCTTGAAGCTTAAACTTTTTCTTTTGTGGTACCGGGGATTGAACCCAGGGGCATTCAACCTCTGAGCTACACCCCCAGCCCTATTTTATTTTATTTTTTGAAACCAGGTCTTGCTAGGTTGATGAGAGTCTTAACTAATTGTCACTACTTGTTGAGGCTGTCCTTGAACCTGTGATCATCCTATCTCAGCCTCCCAAGTACTGGGATTACAGACGTGTGCCACCACACCAGGCTCAAACATTTTTAATTGTGATGAAGTCCAACATATCCAAAATATTTTTTTAACGGATGTACCTTTGGTGTTTGTTAGTCCTGTGAATACTCTACCTAATCCAAAATCAAAATTTTATTTGGAAACAGGGTCTCATTAGGTTGCTGACAGCCTCACTAAGTAACTGAGGCTGCCTTTGAACCTGTATGATCCTCCTGTCTCAGCATCCCAAGCACAGGGATTACAAGTATGCACCAGCATGCCCAGCATCCATGAACATTAAATGTCTTATTTAGATCTTTTAGTTTCCAGGGTACAAGTCCTTTTATTAAATTTACTCTTTAATTTGTATTGTTGATGCTATTGTGAATGGATTTGTTTTCACTTCCTTTTCCTTTTTTTTTTTTTTTTGTGATACTGGGAATGGAACCCAGAGGCATTGTACATCCAAACTACACCTGCAGCCCTAATTTTATTCTCTATTTTGAAACATGGTTTTACTAAGTTGTGGAGAGCCTCACTAAGTAGCTGAGGCTGGCCTCGAACCTGCGATCCTCTTAAGCGTCCCAAGTACTGGGATTACAAATGTGCACCACCATACCTGGCTTTTCTTTCTTTTCTCTTCTTTTTTTTTTTTTCTTTTATCTTTGTGTGTGTGTGTGTGTGTGTGTGTGTGTGTGTGTGTGGTACTGGGAATAGAACTCAGGGACATTCCACCTGAGCTATTTTTTATTTTATTTTTTATTTTATTTTTTATTTTATTTTTTATTTTATTTTTTATTCCCCCTGCCCTATTTTTTATTCTTTTTTTTTTTTTTTTTTACTTTTTTTTTTTTTTTTGGTGGTACTGGGGTTCCTGGAAGCCCTTCTACCTCCGGGCTACACTCCCAGACCTATTTTTACATTTTTATTTGGAAACAGGGTCTCCTAAGCCAGCGCGCACAGCTGGCTTCAAACCTGCGCGATCCTCCTGTCTCTGCCTCCCAAGCGTGGGGATTACAAGCGTGCGCCACCACGCCCGGCTTTTTTTATTTTTTTAATATATTTTTATTGGTGCATTGTAGTCGTGATGGAATAAAAAAAAACTTGTGGAGATATGCATGCCCACATCACCCAATTAGCCCTTATCCAATCCCCATCCCATTCCTTCCCCCTCCCTCCTTCCCATGCTAGATGTGGTGATTGGCTTTGATATATTTAAGTAGATCATGTGCTTTAAAGAGTTTCCATCTTCCCCCTCCCTTCCCCTCAGGTCACCTTAATTGCTCCTTTATAGGGTCCCTTCTTCATCTAGAGTTCTTCCTAGTTTTTGTATATTAGGGAAAGCATCTGATGTGTGTGTGTGTGTGTGTGTGTGTGTGTGACATTTCCCTGTAGTTGCCATAATTTTGTTCTCCTTTATAGCTGGGTAAAATTCTACTGTGTACTTATCCCATAGTTTTTGTTGTTGTTGTTGTTGTTGTTGTTGTTGTTTTTGTTTTTGTTTTTGTTTTTTTGGTGGTACTGGGGTTTCTGGAAACCCTTTTACCTCTGGGCTATACTCCCAGACCTATTTTTTTTTTTTTTTCGAAACAGGGTCTCTTAAGCCAGCAAGGCTGGCTTTGAACCTGAGCAATCCTCCTGTCCCTGCCTCCCAAGCACGGGGATTACAAGCGTGCACCACCACGCCCAGCTATCCCATAGTTTGTTTTTTTTTTTTTTTTTTCGAAGATTTAAAGAAGTTTATTAAAAGATAGAAATACAGAGGATAGGTACAGCTCCATACCAGACTGGCATGGAGGGGTGACTCGAATGAATACACCCTATCCCATAGGTTTTTAATCCACTCATCTGTTGATGGACATCTTGGCTGGTTCCATAGTTTGGGAATGATGAATTGTGTAGCTATGAACATAGATACATCTGATCAATTATAGTTTATCTCTTCCTTGGAAGTCCTTTTATTTTCCACACTGATTCCCATTTGCTGAAATCATGACTGCCAGAAGGTGAGTGATTTTGACGAGATAATCCACTCACACCCAATTTTTTAATAGAGGCCAGTTGGATTTGGGAATCTTCTGGGAGATTGGGTGAAGCAGCGGCAGCTTCAAGAGCTTCCTGACTGCATGATTGCAGGGACCCACTGGCCCCTTGCTGTGCAGCAGGGCCCCTCACCGGCCTTGCCACTCACCAGGCCCAGGCCCCAGCCTCGTAGTCCTTGGTCCTGGCCTTTCTGCTCAGTAGGCTTCGTTCAGGCCTTGCTGTCCCTGATCCCAGCCTCGCTGGTCCCGAGACTGGCCTTGCTGTGTGGCAGGCTCTGATCTCCTTCATTGTGGGCAAATCAAGGCGTCTAACAGAGGTTCCCATTTCTTCTTCCAATTTTTTTTTTTTTTAAATAGGTGAAAATAGTACTTGTCTTTTGCAAGAGCTGGGAGCCCAAATACCTAGCAGCAATGAATTTTGTCTCCCCTCCGTAGGCAGAGTTCCACAGCTTTACCATGGAGAGCGGGATCTGTTGCACCAAGTGCACCATGGTCCCCAGTGCTGCATAGAGGAGTGCGGCGGCTATGAGTGCTGAGGCCTCCCGGGATGGGCAGTGCAGCGGGCCTGGCCCGGCCATGTGAGGCTCCCTCTATCGCACCCCAAACATTTTTCTTACATAGTATGTTGTCCAGAATTCCTAAGCATATGGGGCAAGAGCAGTCTACTTTTGGGGAGATTTCTTCAACAGTTCAAGGTGGATTAGATTGAATCTGTCTGCCTCTCCCAAATACTGGCTGCTACCACCATCTTGGTCCATCTCTTCTCATATTTTTGATAGGAAGTCATGACTGGAAATGTCTCTGTATGTTGTCCCAGTCAGATATGAAACCAAAATCTGTTGTCCAGGGTTTCTCAGAGGAATACAAGTCCTATTTGGCTGCTGCCAACCGTCGCCACCGCCATCTTGGCTGGAAGTTTTTTTCTTTATTTTGAAACAGGGTCTCACTGAGTTAGAGAGTCTCACTAAATAGCTGAGGTTGGCTGCAAACTGTGATCCTCCTGTCTCAGCTTCCCAAATGCTGAGATTATAAGCATACGCCACCACTCCTGGAGTGCCTGCGTGCGTGCCTGCGTATGTGTTAGTGTTACTGAAGCTCAAACCCTGTGGCATTCTACCTCTGAGCTACACCGCTAGCCCTATTTTATTTTTTCTTTTGAAACGGTCTTGCTAAGTTGCAGATCTCAATAAATTGCTGAGGCTGGCCACACCTGCAGTCCTCATGTCTCAGCCTCCCAAGTACTGGAATTACAGGCATGTACCACCAGGCCCAGCTAGATTTGTTTTCTTAGTTTGAATTACATGTTGCTCATCACTAGTTTGTAGATATGCAGTTGATTTTGTATATTGAGCATGTATCACACAAGCTTGTGGAACTTGTCTAGTAGTGTTTTGTGGATTTTGGTTGGATTTTCTGCACACAGGGTTCTGTCATATGTGACTTTCTTTTCAGTCTGGAGACTTTTCATCTATGTCTCTTTCTTTTCTTTTTAACATATTGTTGCACTGGTGGGAACCGCCAGTACAATTCTGAATAGATATGGTGAGTTTGGACATCCTCATCTTACTTCCGACTTAACAGGGAAAGCATTTGTCTTTCATCATTAAATGTGACATTAGTGGGGTTTTTAAAATCAGATTAAGGATGTTTCTTTTTGTTTCTAGTTTGTTGAAAGTTACTGTCATCAACTTTTTTTTTTTAATTTTGGTGGTACTAGGGTTCCTGGAAACCCTTCTACCTCCGGGCTATACTCCCAGACCCATTTTTATATTTTAATTTGAAAACAGGGTCTCTTAAGCCAGTAAGGCTGGCTTCAAACCTGCGCAGTCCTCCTGTCTCCACCTCCCAAGTGCGGGGATTACAAGCGTGCGCCACCATGCCTGGTGTATATCAACATTTTAAAATTTTGTCAGGTGCTTTTTCTTCATCTCTGAGTTTTGCTTTTTTAGTATGATGTATTAATTGATTTGGAGATGTTAAACCAGCTTTAGACTCTTAGACTCCTAGGATAAATCCCACTGGGTTACGGTGGTCCTTTTCATTGCTTGCTTTATTGTTACGTCTTTGTTATAGTGATAATGGCTGTATAGAATCAATTTCTGAAATAATTTGTTGAAGATTGGTACTGTATCTTCTTTTACATAACTGGTAGAATTGACCAGGGAAATCATTTGGGCCTGGACCTGTCTGTGAGAAGATTTTTCTTTTTCTTTTTCTTTTTTGTGGTACTGGGGAGAACCCAAGGACATTGTACTCCCAAGTTACACTCCCAGCCCTATTTTTTAGTCCTTTTAATTTTGAAATAGGGTCTCACTAAGTTGTGAAGGGCCTCGCTAAGTACCTGGGGCTGTCCACAAACTGCGAGCCTCCGGTCTCAGCCTCCTGAATGCTATGCCACCACCCTGGCGGAAGATTTTTAATTACTAATTAAGTTTCTTTGCTTTTATGTGTTTATTCAGGTGTTATTGACTTGTTTGAATAATGTCCTAGGCTGGCAGAGAAGTGAAATTAGGTTTAGGTCTTGGTAGTGTGCATCTGGCACAGTTGAAAGTGGAACTGGCCAGGTATGGAGCCTTTCCACAAGGGAAGGTCCTGTCTCATGAGAGCAGAAAAGCTGTGTTAAGCCTTTGGGTTCCTGTGAGGCATATGATGTCAAGGAAGCACTTATGGAATATAATTTCAGGCTTTGTATCAGAGTAGCTAATTCCCATTTCTCCCTGACCTCTTCTCCAGCCCTTGACAACTACAAGTCTACTTTCAATCCATGGATTTGCATATTTGGGACATTTCATACAAAGGGAATCATACAGTGTATGGTATTTTGTGACAGGTTCCCCTTTCTTGTTGGGATTGTTTTCAAGGATCATCCAAAAAATGTTGTAGCATCTATCAATATTTTATTCCTTTTTATTGTTGAATAATCTATGGATAGATCACATTATATCCATTCATCAGTTGATGGGCATTTGGGTTGTTTCCATGTTTGACTGTTAGAGATAATGCTGCCATGAACATTCATCTACATACACGTTTTTGTGTGGATGTATTTTTTTTTAATTTCTATTAGGCATATATGCTGAGATTTGAGAGAGAGAGAAAGAGAGTGTGAGTGTGTGTGTGTGTGTGTGTGTGTGTGTATTTTAGTGGTGTTAGGGATTGGATGCAGGGACATTCTACTTCTGAGCTACACACTTGAGGCTTTTTATTTTTTATTTTGAAATAGAGCTGAGACAGGAGGGTATGGGTTCACGGCCAACCTCAGCTACTTAAGCCCTTTGCAAACCAGTGAGCCTGTTTCAAAATAAAGAATAAGCCAGGTGTGGTGCCACATGCTTATAATCCCAGCATTCGGAAGGCTGAGACCGGAGGAGGAGGGCTTCACTAAGTAGCTGAGGCTAGCTGTGAACCTGTGATCCTCCTGTCTCAGCTTCCCAAGTACTGTGATTACTAGCATGCACCACCATGCCCAGTTTAACACAGTTCCTTTTATTTCATGTTGGCTAGACGTGTTTTGCCCACAGAGTTTTGAGATATAAGTAAAGCCAGTTCAATAAAACTTTCTTAAGAATCTTTTCTCAGCAATGATTTTTCTTGTTGATACTTTATTTTTATTTATTTATTTATTTTTATAGTACTTGGTATGAAACCCAGAGACATTCTACCTCCGAGCTACACCCCCAGACCTATTTTTTATTCTTTATTTTGAAACAGGGTCTCACTGAGTTGCAAAGGGCCTCACTAAGTAGCTGAGGCTGTGCGTGAACCACGATCCTCCAGTCTCAGCCTCCCAATTGCTGGGATTACAAGCGTGGGCCACCATGCCCGGCTTTGTTGGTACTTTAAATTCATTTCATGACACATTTCTTGGTCTGAGTAAGTTTTCTATTACCTTTACAGTTTGCCTCTGAGTACCGATTTGCTAGACAGCCCAGGCTTCTTGGAAACAACTACTGGTGATGTGATTGGGACATCAGATACTGTAGACACACCTCCAACACTGGATAACATGAATGCAGCTGTGAGGCAGATGGGACTAGAGGAACCTGAAGTTGAAATTGGGAGTAAGTAAATGCCCTGTAATACATCAGTGACATTTCTTTTTATTTTATCTTCCTTCAAAGTGAGGTATTAAATCAGTTCCTCCAAAAACATTTTATGTAGCAGTTGAATTTTTAAATTTGTTAGAATAGTTACATGGTTTCCTACCTTTTTGACTTAAGAGAACTTAAGATTTTGATGTCTGACAAAACCAGAAACGGGAATTAAGTAAATCAGTAGGAAAGCTTCTGAATACACCAGCCGTGAATTTGTAACTTGTGGCTTTAATTGTACGTAAAAATCACCTGGAGAGTTTTAAAAACTTTCACTACCAGAATCTTGTAGAATGAACCCTGGGAATAAGTATTTCTTAAAGGCTTTCCATCTGATTCTTATGTGCATACAGGGAGAGAATCCACTGGGTTAACTGATGGGTACTTTTAGGAGATCCTTTTGAACATGATTTCATAGTTTTTCCCTTCTTATCCTATCTGTTTATATAGAAGTTATTAAGTATTCAGCAACTTTTTTGTTAAGTGATAATATAAAAATTTAAATTCACATCAAATTTATTTCTGCAACATGAAATTGTTTCAGGGTGGTTAATTTAAATAGAGTTTACTTAAAGGTAAATTATATTTAACATTTTATCTTTTCAGTAAAGAACTTCATTTGTAATATTTGCATATATTACAAATATATGCAAAATACATTTGTAAAGAATATTATAAAGACAAAATACTTATCCTGCATCATACCTGATAGTACCAATATAGAATATGTTGAATTAATTAATGAGTTAATCATTTTGCTTAAGATAAGTTTAGTTTCAGACAGTTTATAGTCAGGGAATGAAGACAGTATAGTACTGAGGTTAGACGTGAGCTTGAGTTAAGGGTAAAAGAGATAAGAAAGAGGACTATGCTGGGTGTGGTGGCATGCGCTTGTAATCCCCATGCTTGGGAGGCAGAGACAGGAGGATCATATAGGTTAGAAGCCAGCCTTGCTGGCTTAAGAGACCCTATTTCCAAATAAAAATATAAAAATGGGTCTGGGAATGTAGCCCGGAGGTAGAAGGGTTCCCAGGAACCCCAGTACCACAAAAAAAGAAAAGAAAGAGGACTGTGCTGCAGGTCTCTTGGCTGGATAAACTCTTAAGAGCACGTGCTATTGAAAGTCCACATGCAGTTGCCTTTTAGGAGTGGTACAGACATAGACAATGTACTTAGGATTAATATGTAGGATTAACTCTTAGTGGAGTTACCTGGTTGTGAAAGAATATATATTTGTGCTTTTCTGGATTATTACTTTTAGTTGGTTTTAGTGAGTGTTGAGAAAAAACCAAACTTAAATCTTTGCCCTCACACAGTGGTGACGGTTTGGTAGACTGACAGGCAATTTTACCTTTTTTTCCCCCAGCATTGAAAGATGCCTCAGAGAAGTTCAAACAGCTTGAAATGGAAAAGAGTCCTTTGCCACCCCCTCGATCCAACACTGATGTTAATGTCAACAACCAGGTATTCAGATTACACATCCCCAGAGCTCCCAGAAATCTTTTTTTTTTTTTTAGAGAATACTTTCTCTTTTCCTTTGCTGGAAAATAATATCTATGCTGAGCTCTCACAGACCTTTTTTCTCATTAAAAAAAAAATGAAAGTTATATATGTTTAGGAGGGAAAGAGGAAAGGTGTACAGCAACATTAAGAATTGTAAGGTCATCTGAGTATGACGACACACACTTGTAGTTGGGAAGCCGAGACAGAATGATCACAGGTTTGAGTCCAGTCTCATCAACTTATTAGGACCCTATTTTAAAATAAAAAGGGCAAGTGGCCGGGCGTGGTGGCACATGCTAGCCTCAGCTACTCAGTAAGGCTCTCAACAACTTAATTACTAATTATTTTGCTCGAGATAAGTTTAGTGAGACCCTATTTCCAAATAAAATATAAAAGATGTCTGGGAGTATAGCCTGGAGTAGAAAAGCCCCTGGGTTCTATCCCCAGTACCACAAAAAAATAAATAAATAAAAATAAAAAGGGCAGGGTGTATCTGGAGGTAACTAAAGTAACTAAAATAAATTGAATGAGATAGAAATTTTATAATTAATAATCAGCTATCAGAAGTCTCCCTTAAATAAAATAGTAAGTTTTAAGTAATGATGTAAAGGTATCCTTTTTTTAAATTTATAGACAACCAATAATGAGGTCAAGTTGACTTTTTTTTTCAGTATTACAGAGGAAAGGGGAATAGCTGATTTGCAGTGTTCTGTCATCTTTGGAGAAGTCATTTCTTCCTTCCTTCTTTCCTTTCTCTCTTTCTCTCTTTTTTTTGTGGTACTGGGCTTTGAACTCAGAGTTATACTACCTTTGAACTTTATCCCCGGCCCTATTTTTTATTCTTTATTTTAGAAGGCAGCTATGCTCACCACTACACCACCAGTGCTTTACTTTTTATTTTGAAACAGGGTCTCACGAAGTTGTGGAGGGTTTTACCAAATAGCTGAGGCTCTCTGTGAACCTGTAAGTCCTTCTGTCTGAGCCTCCCAAGTACTGGGATTACAAGTGTGTGCCACTACACCCGGATAATCTGTCTCCTTTCTACTTAAATTTTATTTCTTCTATTCTACCTTATCACCAACACAAAAAAGCAATCACATTATTCTTTCCATGCTCAAAACCACGAACCTCCAGCCCACCCAGCCAGATCACCTGGCAAACTCTTACAGCTACAGGTAAACTTGTTGGACCTAAGAAATTACAGACCTTTCTTGCAGGGATGCAAGTGACATAACTTATAACAACTTATAACTTACAACAACCAGTCACATCAAGACCACAGCAAATTCCATACCACACATCAGACTGCCCAGTGAACTCCTACGGCCACCCTGAACTTGTTAGAACTGAGAAACTATACTACAGATCCTTCCTTCAAAGCACCATGTGGCTACAATCAGGCTTATTAAAGCCATGAGTTTACAAACCGTCCCAGCTGGAGCCTGCATGGCTGCAGGGACTCCCATGGCAACAATCATGGTCCGTGAGTTTGCAGAACCACCCTGTGGAGGCAGGGGCAGGTGTTGTAGTTAGACACAATAGACACCGAATTGGCAGATAGTTCCTAGGGATAGTCAGTAGTCTTCCCTGCCTCTGTGGGGTTTCCAGCAATCACCGCAGGGTCATCAGCAGTGGAGCCTTTGGGGAGAAATAACTCAGGCAACAATGCCACAGTCTCAGAAAGCTGTAAATTTACACCCAATGGTTTGGGCTCCACAACTACACATCTGGTGACCAGCAAGGTCTCATGTGATCGAAGCTGTCCCTGGGGTAAAATAAGTCACCACCCATGCACTAGACTTGTTTGAACAAGTTCCCTGACAGAGTTTGAGCCCACTAGCAGGGAGGCAGATGACCAGCAGGACTTCACATGATCACAGCAGGCAGAGCAGCAGCAGTGTCTCTGGGGCACTGCAGACAGCCACACTGCCAACTAGGATTGCCATTTGTCCTTCAGCAGAGTTTGGGCCAAGTGAGCATAAAGGCCAAAGCTAATAGTATTTTATGTGATCACAACCATCAGAGCACCAGTACTGTCCCTGGTATGCTAAAGCTCAGCCAGCCAGGCCACAGGCTCAGAACATAATTTCTGGATGATGGAAGTATGGATGATGGAGGCACAGAAGTCCACACGAAAATGTGATAGCAGCCAGCAGAATAGTAGTGATGTCCCTGCAGCATGAAAGCTCAGCCAGTCAGGCCACAGGCTCAGAATGTTATAATCTCTGATCCTGCTGAGTTTGGATCCAGTGAGCATGGAGGCCTGTGGCCAGTGTCACACTGCAGCTTGACTATACTGCTAAGTACTATATACTGCTAGAGAGGTTTGGGGGGCCTAACTCAAAATTCTGAATATATGAGACAGATTCTTTTTTGTGTGGTATTTGGGGTTGAGCCCAGAGGCATTCGACTTCTAAGTTACACTCCCAGCCGTATTTTGTTTTGAATTTGGGTCTCACTGGGTTGATGAGAGTCTATTTGTTGAGACTGTTCTTGAACTTTAGGGTCCTCCTGTTTCAGTCTCTCAAGTTCTGAGATTACAGGTATGTGCCATCATGTCTGGCTAATGAGACAGATTTTTGAGGCAAATATATGCCCCCTTCAAAGGACTTATAAAAGGATAGCAAATAGACAAAAGACTTCCACACAAAGAAGAGGATACCATCACAACAGAGATACAAACATATGAATCCTAAAACATGAGAATGAAGAGCAACAAAGAAACAATAAACTCCCACAACTCTACAACAGTGCAGATCACCAATACTGAACTGCAGAAAATAGGAGAATCAAAATTTTTATTTTAAATATGATCAAAGACCTTTGAAATGAAATCAGAAAAGCCTGGTATGTATTACAGTTTGATTTGTTATCATTTGGGAGAACTGTCCCTGGGGACCTCTATTAGGCTTCCGGAGATTTTTCCCATAAACCGCGGGTTCTTGTCCAGATTTATGACCGATGGACACTAGTCCGGACTCTTGCTGAAGATTTAAATGAGTTTATTATTACAAAGATAAATACAGGTTGTAACTGTTATAGCACCATTAGAAAGCAGGAAAGCTAGCCAGGCGTGGTGGCGCACGCTTGTAATCCCCGCGCATGGGAGGTGGAGACAGGAGGATCGCGCTGGTTTGGAGCCAGCCTCGCTGACTTAAGAGACCCTGTTTCCAAATAAAAAAATATAAAATAGGTCTGGGAGTGTAGCCCAGAGGTAGCCAGGAATCCCAGTATCACACAAAGAAAGAAAGAAAGAAAGAAAGAAAGAAAGAAAGAAAGAAAGAAAGAAAGAAAGAAAGAAAGAAAAGAAAGAAAGCAGGAAAGCTAGAGCTTAGAATAAAGCACTACGCCATGGAGTGACATAGTAGAATGACCTGAAACAAGTCACTGAAGATTCCTGGACATAGAGTATCTTTGTAACCAGTCTTCTAACTGGACTATATCTCCAGGCAGGTTGTTTGATATGTAGATGACCTGCTCTGTCTCCAGCCCAGACCCCCATGCCTTTTAGCACTAAATGTGCTAAATTGCTTGTCTGGAGTCTGGGATTTCCCCACATCCTTGAGGAAGTTTGCCTCTCTTTAGAAATAAAAAAAAAGGCTCTAGGCTCTTGGGCTTCTTCTATTCCCTTGCTAATTGCCCGTGGCACCTGGAGATCTGCAGCCCTTTCCTCGAAGCTTCTGGCTTCTTTTACTACCAAAGATATATTTGGAAATTGAAAATCTTTCCCAATACTGGTTCATTAATACATTTTGAATCCTCTTCCCAATACTGGTACAGTATGGTGGCTCACACTTGTAATCCAAGTACTTGGGAGGCTGAGACAGGAGGATTGCAGGTTCAAAGCCAGCCTCAGCTACTTAGTGAGGCCCTCTACAACTTAGGGAGACATAGTTTCAAAATAAAAAATAAAATAGGGATGGGGGTATAGCTCTCAGGTAGAATCACCAGTAACCCGTCCCCAAAATTATGAACTGAAATTAGAGAAAGTATACAGGATATGAGACAATGTATCAATAAAGAAATTGAGGGCCAGGCGTGGTGGTGCACGTTTGTAATCCCCGCGCTTGGGAGGCGAAGACAGGAGGATCGTGCAGGTTCGAAGCCAGCTGCGCTGGCTTAAGAGACCCTGTTTCCAAATAAAAAGTATAAAAAAAAATAGGTCGGGGAGTATAGCCCGGAGGTAGAAGTGTTTCCAGGAACCCCAGTACCACCAAAAAAAGAAAGAAATTGAGGATCTAAATAAGAATAAAAAAAGAGGCCCTAAGCTGGGTGTGATATTGCATCCTTGTAATCCCAGCATTGGGGAGGCTGAGACAGGAAGATCAGGGTTTGTGGCGATCCTTAGCACTTAGTGAAGTTCTTTGCAATACAATGAGACCCTGTTTCAAAATAAAGAATTAAAGAATCGAAGCTGGGCATGGTGGCACATGCTTATAATCTCAGCATTTAGGAGGATGAGACCAGAGGATCATGGTTCACAGACAGGCTCAGCTATTTAGTGAGGCCCTCTGTGATGTAGTGAGACCCTTTTTCAAAATAAAGAATAAAAAATAGAGCAGGGAGTGTAGCTCAGAGGTCAGATGCCCCTGGGTTCCATCCCCAAACCCACAAAAAAAGAAAGGAAGGAAGGAAGGATGAAGGAAGGAAGGAAGACAGACAAAATATAGAGCTGGGGATGTAGCTCTGAGGTAGAATGCCCCTGGGTTCCATCCCCAGTACCACTAAAAAGAAAAAAAGGTTCTAAACAAAATGATGGAGATATAAATGAGAGAAAACATATGACCTTCCACTTTTTTTTACTGGCTAATCTCACTTAATATAATGTTTTGCAAGTCTGTCCATTTTCCCACAAATGACATAATTTTGTTGAGTAGAATTATATTGTGTATATATCCTATAATTTTATATCCATTCCTCTGTTGATGAACACCTAGATTGGTTCCCTGATTTAGCTATTGTGAATTGTGCTGCTATAAACGTGGATATTCATGTATCACTATTTTATTCTGACTTCAGTTCTTTTGGAAAGATACCCAGGTTTAGTATAGATGGATCATATCGTAGATCCATTCCCAGTTTTATGAGAAATTTTTACACACACCTCTATAGTGGCTATGCTGATTTATAGTCTCACCAACAGTTTATAAGAGTTCCTGTTTCCCATCATCCTCACCAGCATTTATTGTTGTTTGACTTTTTGAATGGGGGTTACATGGAATTGGGGTTATATAGAATCTCATTGTGCTTTTTGCATCTTTCTGATTGCTAATGATGTTTAACATTTTATTCATATATCTGCCTTTTTTGTGGTACTGGGATGGAACCCAGGTGCATTCTACCTCTGAGGTATACCCCAGCCCTATTTTTTATTATTTTTTTTTGAAACAGGATCTCACTGAGTTGCAAAGGGCCTCACTATGTAGCTGAGGTTGTCCTTGAACTGCAGTCTTCCTGTCTCAGCCTCCCAAATGCTGGGATTACAACTGTACACCACCACACCCAGTTCTATATTTATCATTTTTATTTCTTCTTTTGTGAAGTGTTTATTTAGTTCAGTTGCCTATTAATTGTTTGGGTTATTTGGTTTTTAGGGTTAAGTCTTTTAAGTTCTTTATATATTCTGGATATTAGTCCTCTATCAGAGGTGTACATGGAAAAGACGTCCCATTCTGTAAGCTCTCTCTTTAGACTTTGACTAGACCACATGGAAAATAGAGTTTATTAGAAGACAGCTCAATGAAAACTGATACATTGTTGGACAGCCAACAATATGTAGGACAGCATGACCACAATTTTCAAGAAATGTGGGATATGAAGTGACCGAACTATGGATTAAAGGCATTGAAGGAGGTGTTGAAGCACAAACCAAGGAAATTAGAAAGCTCTTCAGAGAAATAATATCAGAGAAATTTTAAAACATGAAAAATGTGATGGACATCTAAGTACAGGAGACATTCAAAACCCCAGTCCGAAAGGATCAAAGAATTTCTCCATGCTACATAATAGTCAAAATGATTAAATAGAGCCGGGCGTGGTGGCGCACGCTTGTAATCCCCTTGCTTGGGAGGCGGAGACAGGAGGATCGCACAGGTTTGAAGCCAGCCTTGCTGGCTTAAGAGATCCTGTATCCAAATAAAAATATAAAAAAAAATAGGTCTGGAAGTGTAGCCTGGAGGTAGAAGAGCTTCCAGGAACCCCAGTACCACCAAAAAAAAAAAAGATTAAATAGAGGTCAAAGAGAGAATCTTAAATGCATCTAGAGCAAGAGGACTGATGAGATTCAGGGGAAAAACAGTAAGATTCACTCAAGACTTCTCAACCCAAATCATTAAAACCAGGAGGGCCTGGTAGGATGTCCTTCAAACCCTGAAAGAAAATGACTTCCACCCAAGCCTGTTATATCCAGCAAAGATATCTTTCAAAATTGACAGAGAAATAAAAACTTTCCAAGATAAGTAGAAGCCAAAATAATTCATGACTTCCAAGCTGACACTAGAAAAAATACTTAAATATACCACAAAGAAGAAACAAGAAATAATAGCCAAGTCATGGAACCAACCCTAGGTTCCCATCAACTGAGGAATGGATTGCAAAATTGTGGGATATACATACAATGGAATTCTACTCAGCAATGAAGAAGAACAAATTATGTCATTTGCCAGAAAATGAATGGACCTGGAGAACATTATGTTAAGTAAGATTAACTGGTCACAGAAGTGAAGAGTCATGTTTTCTCTCATGTTTACTCAGCCCTCTATTAGGTATTTAGGCAGTTTTTACTGTCTTGATCAGTGCTGTGTTAGTCTTTATTTTGTTTATATATTTATTTATTTATTTTGGGGTGGTACTGGGGATGGAACCATTCTACCTCCAGGCTATACTCCCAGACCTATTTTATATTTTATTTGGAAACAGGGTCTCTTAAGCCAGCAAGGCTGGCTTCAAACCTGTGTGATCCTCCTGTCTCCGCCTTCCAAGCGTGGGGATTACAAGCGTGCACCACCACACCCGGCTTGTGTTAGTCTTTTAAATGAATACACATAATCAACTTTTCTAGTCAAAGAACATGCATAATTTTAAAGCCTGTGGTACATTGGCAAAATTAACTTCCAGAAAGATGATAGCTGTTTATACTCTTAGTATTTCTTGTTTTAGTTTTAAATACAGGCAGAAAAAGAAATATCTGTATATGTCAGAGACCAATTGCTCTGAGAATACTGCAATGTGCAGATAACAGTGATTAACAAGTGATCTCAAGTCTTCAGAATAATTGTCTCTGAAAAAAGTTAAAGCATTTGAAAGAGCCATGATTGAAAAAGGACACAAAGAGTTTGTTCAACTAATTTGAACCATTCTGAAGAGTAGGAGGTCATAGACATATTCTAAAGAATTTATTTTCAGACTTTTTTACATATTAAAATCACATGTTAAGTTATAGTTAAAAAATCATTTACATCGGAGCCTGGCGTGAGGCAAGTTCACTCCTGCGGCCTCCAAGGCCAGAACCAAAGCCAGCTTAGGGGTTAGACCGGTTCAGGGGCCAGCGAGACCAGAACTGGGGCCTCCCATGAGGCAAGGCCGCTGCTTGAGCCAGCGAGGTCTGGATCAGTCCACTGAGTAGCCAGGCCACTACTGGGACCATCAAGAGTGGGATTGGTACTTGCAACTCAGCATGCACAGAGAAATATCGCAGAAAATATAAATCAGACGCTTCTCTTAATCAGCAGTAACTAGGAGGAAAAGGGCAACAGGAAGAGGTTGAGCTATAGAAAGGGCCCTATAGTGAAGCAACTAATGTGACCAATCAGAGGGTATGTAATACTGGAGGACGGAGCCTCTTTAAAAAGCAGGAGGTACATAAACAAATGTATCAAAGTAAATCACCAAAGAAGTGTGGGATGGAGGGAGGGGGAGGGAATGGGATGGGGGCTGGAGGAGGGCTAATTGGATGATGTGTGCTTGTATATCCTCTCAAGTCTTGTACTCCAATGTGATTGATATATGACTACAATGCACCAATTTAAAAAATAAATTAATTTAAAAAATTTAAAAAAAATAAAAAAATAAATCACTGTTCCCTGTTTTAAAAAAAAAAAATCACTTACTAAAAATTTAGATATTCCATTGCCACTCAGGCAGATGTTGGAAGATTGAGAAACATCAAATAAAAGTAAGCTTATTCATTAAATCTTTTAAAACCTAAAAAACTGGTGTAGTACATCATCCTGTACTTGGGAGTAGCCTTTTATTAATGAGGTAGCAAAATATCAATTGTGGTGCAGGTCATTTGCTTCTTTTTTTTAAGCTTATTAACCTGCTTCCTCCCAATTATCTCCTCTCAAAGTAATTCATTTTCATTGTTGGAATGGTGGTCTTTACTGACTGAATTTGTGCTTTACCTTTTTCAGAAGTCTTATCTAGGAGTGACTTATGGCTCTGTTATGTATAATCCCAGACACAGTAGTCTTTCTGGTGATAGCTCCTGAGCTACAGACATGAAGTATGACTTGGTAGGGACTCTATAAATAATTGTGCCTAAGGCCCTGTCTTTGAATAACTGAATAACTAACTACCTGTATCATCTGAGGCAGATGCCTGAGTTAAATCATATATTGAGAATGTTTGATATTTTCTGTAATTAATTTCATCTGGATTTCAGGAGCTGTCCACAGGTGGATGACTGTAGGAGTTATCTATGTCTAGAATAGGATATGGCTGCTTATGACATGATTTCTTGATTGCCTGAATATGAACTTTAATCAACCTTTTTTTTTTTTTTTGGTGCTACTAGGGGTGGAACCCAGAGGCTTTCTACCTCCGGGCTATACTCCCAGACATACACATATATATATGTATTTTTTTTTTTTTGAAACAGAGTCTCGCTAAGTTGCTGAAAGCCTCACTAAGTAGCCGAGGCTGGCTTCGAACCCATGCAATCCTCCTGTGTCAGCCTCTCAAGCGCAGGGATTACAAGCATGCGCCACCACGCCTGGCTTTAATCAACCTTTTTGCTTTCCACATAAGTATGTATGTGAGTATGTATTGACTACTCTATATTTTTAATATCTAGGAGGAAGTGGTAAAGTTGACTGAAAAATGTCTCAATAATGTCATTGAGAACCCAGGATTGAATGCCCTGAGAGTTCCTCCTGACTTCAAGAGTAACATTTTGAAGGCTCAGGCAGAAGCAGTGCATAAGGTAAGTTGCTTTTAATAGACATAGTCCTGGTCAAGTGAAAAGAATGCAGAATTTAGCAAGTGACAAGAGACAGAGCATGGTACCAAGAAACACATCCAAGATGGTTTGTAATGCCTTCCTTAATGAATTAAAATTGAGCTTGATTAAGAAGGGGCAGTCACAGGATGAAATATTAGGATAAAGATGTTCTGATACATTTCTTTTAAATTGAGTCACTAATTTTTCCACTTTTATACCAGAAAAGCCAGTAATTTTCTTTTTTAGTTCCTTCCATTATTATGCCTATGATTCTAGGTCTTTCTTTATTCTTCCATTATTCCCAACCACCCTTGTACTTTTAATTTGGCAAAATTTTTTGGAGTTATTAGCAACAAGAGTGAGGTATGAGGTAGAGTTACCTGTGATCTAGTGAAGGATACAGAGTAGGGTCACCCCTGGAGTGGTATGGCAGCCATGCTTTCCAAATAAGTTTGTCCTGGGCCTTCTTAACTTTCAAACTTAAATTCTTTATTGAAGGCAAGTCAAGGCTGTCTTACCCAAGTCCAGCCTGTCAGGTTACCAACTGGAATTTCAAAGTCTTCCTCTGAGAAAATGTGCTTTATTCATCTCATCCTAGGCACAAGCCTTGAAGAGAGATGAGATCAGTTTAGGAATTCATGCTTTTTATCTGCCCTTTCTCTCCAAATATAAATATACGACATAATACATAAAAAATATAAAACACAACAGTATAGGCTCTAGAATTCCATTTCTATTCTATAGCTTACCAACTCTGTGACTTGGGGTAAATCAGTCTATTTCTCTGAGCCTCAGTTTAATTATGTTTAAAATAAAATAATGGTTATGCCTGCTTTGTGATATGTCATAAGGATAAAGTAAGATAACAAATGTAAAGGAATGAAGTAGTGCCTGATACATAATAAGCATTTAGGAAGTTTTAACCCAAATAGTGATAGTAGCAGTAGTCTTAATAGTTGTTATCATTTGCTGTGATTTGAATTTTTTGCCTCCAGATGTATATGTTGAAACCTCGTCCCCAAAGCAGTGCTAATCATGGGTGGGTCTTTGGGGAAGTGGTCCCTCAAGAATGGGGTTGGTGCTAAAAAGCCCAGAGGAAGCTCTCTTGTCCCTTTAATCATCTGTAAGGAATGGGCACTCCCTAGACACAGCACTGCCCGGGCCTTGATCTTGGCCTTGCAGCCTCCAATACTGTATGGAAGAAATGTTTGCTGTTTGTAGTCATCACTTTATGGCATTTTGCTGTAGCAGCCTGTATGGATTAAGACATCATTACATTTCAGTTTTACTTTTGGGCATTTCTATACTTTAAGAAGCAAAAAATAGGATCTCAAGCCGGGCGTGGTGGCGCACACTTGTAATCCCTGCACTTGGGAGGTGGAGACAGGAGGATCGCGCAGGTTTGAAGCCACCTGTTTCCAAATAAAAAATATAAAAATAGGTCTGGGAGTGTAGCATGGAAGTAGAAGGATTTCCAGGAACCCCAGTACCGCCAAAAAAAAAAAAAAAAAAAAAATATATATATATATATATATATATATATATGTGTGTGTGTGTGTGTGTGTGTGTGTGTGTGTGTGTGTGTATAAAATCTCTGAATTACAGGGGTTTGATTTTATAATTAAAAGCCTTCTCATGAACTGAGTGTGGTGGTATACACCTCATCATCCCAGTACTTGGGAGGCTGAGATAGAAGGATCATGGGTTCATGACCAACCTCAGTAATTTAGCAAGGCAACTTAGTGAAACCCTGTTTCAAAGTAAAAATTAAAATAGGGCTGGGGTGTACCTCAGGAGAATGTGTCTAGGTTCAATCTCTAGTACAAAAAAAAAAAAAGCTTTTTCATAAAGAAAAACTCAGGATACTTTCATGATAGAAATCGGCCTATATTTTAAGAAGAAATAACAGTTTATACAAATTCTTTCAAAAATTAGAAGAGAAAGGAGAACTTCCTAATTCATCTTATAAAACTAATGTTATCCCAGTAGCAGCATTTCAGACTTATACTCCTCTTGAATATAGGCATAAAAGGTCTTAAAATATAATTAAGTCATACTCAACAGTTTATAAATAGGGTCAGCTGGGCGTGGTGGTGCATACTTATAATCACTGTACTGGGGAGGCTAAGACAGGAGGACCACAGGTTGGAAGCTAGCCTTAAAATAGCGAGGCCCTCCACAACTTAGTGGAACCCTGTTTCCAAATAAAAAATAAAATCAGGCTGGGGGTTCAATTCCCGGTGCCACAAACAAAAATAAATAAATAGTCATACATCATGACCCTGTAGGGTTTTTCTCAGAAAAAGTTGATTTATTATTTAAACCCTAATATAATTCACATATTAAAAATACATAAAATTGATTTGTAAAGAAATGCATTTTACAAATTTTACCATTTGCTTATGATAAAAGCTCTCAGCAAAGTAGGAATAGAATAGAACTTATTCAGCCTACAAAAGGGATCTATGAAAAAGAATGTATAGCTAACATCACACTTGTGAAAGACACATTCACTATTGAAATAGCTAAAATTAAAGACCGGCCATTCCTGTGTTGGTGCAATGCATGTATACTGCTGATGAGAATATTTAAAAAACAAAATAAAACATGAGTCAGTGTGTAATCAGTGGAGGAGGATAAAACTCAACAGCAGCTTGTAAATCCTGAGCAACAACATGTAACAGAACCACTTGAGAGAAAAACGGGTACTTGTAATTTTGAAGAAAAATGTTTTGCTGGTAGGATATTATAAAATAAGTTATGAATATAAAATTTTATTTTTACCTGCGCATGGTGGCGCATGCCTGCAATCTCAGTACTTGGGAGGCTGAGACAGGAGAATCGCAGGATTGCAGTGAGCCTCAGCAACTTAGTGAGTTCTTGTTTAAAAAATAAATAAAATAGGGCTGGGGGTATAGCTCAGAGATAAAATGCCTGTAGGCTTAATCCCCCACAAAAGAAATTACTCTCTAAACCTTATAATTGTGTATTTTACTGTAAGCCCTTATTACTGGTAAGAAAAATTAATGTGTGCTTTTTAAATGTAATTTTATTTAAATTCTTCTTTAGAAAACAAATTAGAAGAGTTTGACATTGCATTAATCATCTGACTCAGCCATTAGACTCTTTAAGTATTTGCTCAAGAGAAATTAAAACTTAGATTGACACAAATATTGATATACTAATGTGTCCAGCACCTTTATTTATAATAGCTGAAAACAAGAAACAACTTTAAATATCTATCAACAGACATTTAAACAGATACTGTGGTATGTCCATACAGTGGAATGCTACTCAGCCATTGAAAGAAATCAGTTGATGATATATGCAACAAGATGAATGACTCTCAAAAACTTCATGCAGACCCAAAAGATAAGTGTCACAGGAGTCAAATTATATGAAATTCCAGAAAGTATAGATTGTTTGCCACAAGTAAAAAATTTTTTATAGAAATAAGTGGGAAGCCTCCGAGCTACACCCCCTGCCCTACTTTTTATTCTTTATTTTGAAACAGGGTCTCACTAAGTTGTGGAAGGCCTAAGTAGCTGAGGCTGTCCGCGAACCATGATCCTTTGGTCTCAGCCTTCCGAATGCTGGGATTACAAGCATGTGCCACCACGCCTGGCCAGAGGGCCTTTTTAAAATTTTATTCTTATTTTTAGTGGTACTGGTGAATTGAATACAGTGAACAATCTACCTCTGAGCTAGACCACCAGTCCTATTTTGTTTTATCTTGAAACAGGGAGGGTCTAAGTTGTAGAGGACTTCACTGTAAATTGCTGAGGCTGGCTGCAAACCTGCAATCCTTCTGTCTCAGCCTCCCAAGTACTGAGATTGCAGGCATGCTCCACCACACCTATGTTGAGGAAATATTTTGATGAGGGAAATAGTGGAAATGTTACTTATGTTGGTTATACATCTATATATATTTTTCAAAAATTCACTGAACCATACATTTAAAATGATGCATTTTTCTTATAAATTATACCTCAAGAAAGCAGGGGACAAACTGAGCTCAGAAAAATTTATTTTTCTTCTATAATATTCCTCACACTTCAGGAAAATTAAAACCAGTAAGTATACCGTGCAACATGTTTCTTTTTAACATTTACATTCAAAATACTCTGGGATTAAACCTTTGTGAATTGTGTATATATTGAGTTAGCACACTATGATGTTTTAAGTAATTGGTAACAGGACAGTAAGAATGTGGGATTTGTATATCAAACATACTGAAATGGGATCTTAGGCTATTAGTTTAGGATGTGATTGCACTAGATAAAGGTAAGGTATGATTGCCTCTTACTTGGACTGAAGTAAGCTATATTTCTATTTTCATTGGAAACATAATTTTTTAATTTTAGTAATCTTAACAAAGATTAAATTTGTTTTAATGGTTTTATTTCCTAGATTACAAGAGAAGATAGCTTTTTAAGTCATAATAACACCAATGTTCAAGATGCTGCCACAAGCAGGTATAGTTCCATGTAGATCGATGCTCTCGTCCTTTCTTGATATTTTTTTGGGGGGATGAGAGAATGTGGGGGATGTCTTCTTCCCCACTCTGCCATCACATTTTTCATGATAACTCTTTGAAAGATAGCTTGAATTCACTTTTTTTCATTTATTGCAGAGTTGCTTTATATTAAGTTTTAGATTATTTGAAGAGACTCCTAATTAGTCTCTCTGCAGTCTCACTTGTCTTCAAATGAGACAAACAGTAGAGAGCAAAAACCATCTTTACAGATTTTTTTGTGTGTGTGGTGGCACTGGGGTTCCCGGAAATCCTTCTACCTCCGGGCTACACTCCCAGACACCTATTTTTTATATATTTCTATTTGGAAATGGTCTCCTAAGCCAGCACGGCTGGCTTCGAACCTGCGCGATCCTCCTGTCTCTGCCTCCCAAGCGCGGGGATTACAATTTTTAATCTCAAAGATAATGTTGAAAAATGTTTATTACTTCTCTTGGATTTTGTTGTTAACTTCGATGTTACCTTGTCATTACAGTGACCTCTTCTAACATACTTACCTACCAGTAGCACTCACAGTAAACAGTTTTTCTGCTGCATCCTCCAGTTCTTCTCTGCCACTCTTGTAATTGTTGATGCCATGCCTTTTATCTGTCTTGTTAGCTTTCATTTCTTGTTCTGTGCTGCTTGGTTTTGTAATCACTATCTACTGATCTGTTCTGAATTGGTGCTTTAAAATGCTAAGTGAGTGAGCTTCTCCCCCCCTTTTATTTAAAACTTATTCAATGGAGGGTTTTCAGATAATATTCTTTTCTACATGCTATAATCAACATAGCAAGTAAGCATATAGAATGCTTTGCATAAAGGACTTCACAGTTAGTACTTAACAAACATCAGGAAAAACTGGTCTAATAAATATTAGTGCTAATGTTTTTATTTATTTTATCATTTTAATTTTTTTATTTTATTTATATTTTGGTGGTACTGGGGTTCCTGGAAGCCCGTCTACCTCCGGGCTACACTCCCAGACCTATTTTATAGTTTTTATTTGGAAACAGGGTCTCTTAAGCCAGCGCAGCTGGCTTCAAACCTTCACGATCCTCCTGTCTCTACCTCCCAAGCACGGGGATTACAAGCGTGCACCACCACGCCCGGCTATTTTTTATTTTGTAATTATTTTCTTTTATTACTATTATTATTGTAATGTTGAAATTGAGTCGGGGGTCTCAAAGGAGGTAAAACCCAGCAAAGGAGTGTGATATTAGGCCCCTTTTATTAAAGTGTCTGTCGCTCCTAGTTGAGGTCTGGAGACCATTATTGGAGGGCTGTCAGTCCGCAGAATTGTGCCACAGAGAGGAAGTGAGGGTATTTTTATAGCCAGGGTCTTGGGGGAGGGGGCAAGTGGTGTTGGGAATTCTGGTTCTCTCACGACATCTGGAGTCTGCCCCGTGACATCTGGAGTCTGGCTGCCCATGAAGGGAGGTAGGGAATTGACCTATCATCCTGGCCCTTTGGTGATATTGGTCGACGACCAAGTCAATAACTACTTCCTGCTGTTAGAGGGGATGTCGTTATCTATCAGGGGGCCCTTGGCCAGGAGAGGTTGGGTCATTTGGTAGTAGGCAGGTGAGAGTGTGGCTGCAGCAGGAGTTGACTGAAGGTTACCCTGGACAGCTTGGTAATGCACATTTGAATGAACTTTAGCAGACAAGGGTCTATTAAAAAAGAAAAGGCAGATCATGAGAATGGGTCCCAGGAAGGGAAGGAGTCCATCAGTTACTGGCCCTTGGAACCCTTCCAGATATGAGGTAGACTGACGATATTGTGTTTTTAGATTCTTGCCTAACTTGATCAGAGTTTGGACATTTTCCTCCACTAGACTAGATTTATTAATATAATAGCAGCATTTTTCCTGAGAAAGAGAAAGACAAACATCACCCTTTTCAGCAGTGAGTAAATGGAAAGCCCTTCTATTTTGGAGGGCTACCCTAGCAAGGGAGGTAATTTGTTGCTGAAGGGAGGCCAAAGAGTAGATTGTAGATTCAAGAGCCATTTTAAGTCGTCTCTGCTTGGATTAGGCAATATGTGTCAGTCTGGTTAAATAGAAAATATACTATTGGGTCAGGAGCATCAGTAACAGATTTTAGAGAGAGTTCAATACTTATGGCTGTCTGGCATCCAGAGAGAGAGAGCACTGTGATGATTCTACCTTGTGGTCGGCCCAATGTTTTATGGAGGGGGACAGATAGGTCTCCTTCATGGTGAATTTCCAGACATAAGCAGGTGGGCCTGCTCAGAAGAACAGACCTTAGTGGCCCCCGACATTGTACAGGAGAATTTGTCAGGAGACTGTGATAACAGACCCCATTTTAGCCGAGTAAGATGATGCCAGTTGGGGTCACCCAGCAGTTTGGCCATAGTAGGTGTGGTGAGGATCCCTGTAAAACCCCAGTCCACCATGGTTGGAGATGTTTTGGTTGAAGCAACTTGAGGAGGACTTGGTCTCCCGGCTTAAGGGACTTGGCTGCTGGGTGTGAAGCTGCTTCTTCCATCCCAGGTTGGGGAAGATATCGGTCAGCGTGTTCCCAAAGGAAGTGCTTGAGAAAAGACAAGTAGGGGAGATAGGAAGTCAAGGGAGGGGGATTTGAAGAGAAAGAGTGATTAAGCAAAAAAGGGTGACCATACAGCGATTCAAAGGAGCTCATGAAGGTGGGGCTTCTAGGGCTTGTCGGGGATTCCTCTCCGGGACTTGGGAGGAAGAGACCTGAAATGATGCAAAGTCACAAGATGGAGACTGTGACCCAGCAGAATTAGAAAATGGCAGCTGATGGGGGTCTCCAGCCAGTAGGACTTGGGTGGTGGAACAGTGGGGACAAAGGGAGGGGTAGGAATGCAAGAAAAAGAAGGCCTGGATATAAAGGACTTTCAACCATTTACCAGATAATTTACAAAAGTTACTGAGATCAGTCAGGATATTAAAATCCAGAGTTCTGTTTTTGGGCCACCAAGACATCTAATTTGTACTGAGGCCATCCCATGTTACAATAGAAACAGAGGCGTGCAGGGCATAAATCTTCCAATAGCCCCAGGATCTGGAGATTAGCAAGGAGACAACCTAGTGGGGATCCGGAACCCATTTTGGAATTTTGGCTTCCCATGTCTGGTCCATGGGCAAGAATGAAGAACAGGAGACATATGTCTTCATTGTCCTTGTCAACATCTGGGAATGGGGCCAAGAGGGTAGGAGGGACATCTCCTCTCCCTTCTCAGGGCTGGAGGAACCAAGAGGACAGGAAGGATTTCTCCACTCCCTTCTCAAGGACGGAGGACAACCTGGTTGTTCAGAGGCAACTCTGATGCGGCCACACATTTGGATAAACAGAGAAGCCGGAGGCAAGAAGCTGGAGGAGATGGGCCTGGTGGAACCACTGGGGAGTCACAGGGGCTCAGGGAGGGTTAAAAAAAAAGAGAAAAAAAAATAAAATAAGAATAAATCCTCCAGGGTTTTGGCACCAAATGTAACATTGAAATTGAGTCAGGGGTTGCAAAGGACGAAAAATCCAGCAAAAGAGTGTGATACTAGGCTCCTTTTATTAGTGTCTGTTATTCCTGGTCAAGGTCTGGAGACTGATATTGGAGGGCTATCAGTCTGCCGAGTTGCACCGCAGAGGGGAAGTGAGGGCATTTATGTAGCCGGGGTCTTAGGGGTGGAGGCTAAGTGGTGTGGAAATGCCAGTCCTCCCACAACATCTGAAGTCTGCCCTGTGACATCTGAAGTCTCACGACATCTGGAGTCTGGCTTCCAGGGTTCTGCCTCCTGTCCAAGCTGCCCATGGCAGGGGGACCTGACCTATCAATTATTAAAGTTTTATTTAGAATAATCTTTTTTTCTTTTCTTTTTTTTTTTTTTTGTGGTACTAGGGTTGGAACCCAGAGGCTTCCTACCTCTGGGCTATACTCCCAGACTTATTTTATATTTAATTTGGAAACAGGGTCTCACTAAATTGCTGAAAGCCTCACTAAGTAGCCAAGGCTGGCTTCGAATCTGTGCGATCCTCCTGTCTCAGCCTCCCAAGCACGGGGATTACAAGCGTGAGCCACCACGCCCAGCTAGAATAATCTCTTCAAAAATTTTTGTTTACCCAGAAGAGGGAAATGAGAATAGTACTACCCTGTGATCATCAGGAGTTTTATTGAACTCTTGAAACTAGAAGGAGCCTAGCTAGAATATACTCCAATGTCCAGATTTTTGTGTGTGTGTGTGGTACTGGGGATGGAACCCAGGGGCATTCTACCTCCCAGTTACATCCACAGCCCTATTTTATAGTCTTTTTAGTGTTTGAAACAGGGTCTCACTGTGTTGCGAAGGGCCTTGATAAGTAGCTGAGGATGTCCGCAAACCGTGATTCTCTGGTCTCCTGAATGCTGGGATTATAAATGTGAGCCACCACGCCCGGCTTCCAGATTTCTTTTTTTTTTTTTCCCCCATACTGGGGATTAAACCCAGGGGCATTCTACCTCTAAACTATACCCACAGTCCTATTTTTTATTTCTTATTTTGAAACAGGATCTCAGTAAGTTGAGGAGGACCTAAATAGCTGAGGCTGGCAATAAACCTGTGATCCTCCTTTCTCAGCCTTCAAAGTACTAAAATTCTAATCACATACCACCATGCCTGGCTCCGGATTTATTTTTCTACATGGTTATTTCTATTTTTAATGATATGTATTCCGAACTGGGCGTAGTGGCACACGCTTGTAATCCCAGCATTCAGGAGCCTGAGATCGGAGGATTGCGGTTCTCAGACAGCTTCAGCTACTTAGTGAGGCCCTCTTTCAAAATAATGAATAAAATATAAGGCAGGGGGTGTAGCTTGGAGGTCGAATGTTCCTGGGTTCCATCACCAGACCCTCAAAAAAAAAAAAAAAGAAATAATATGTATTTCCCCAGGATTTGAAATGCATCCTTTGGGACATGCTGAATTCTAGGAATGTCTGTGCCTCTCTACCTTCAGTGAAACCTGAGTTAGGCAAAACAAACATCAGCCCTAGGCAGCTGTCCTATAGGGAGTTCACACAGATCCAAACAGGCAACACAGTTACTTGGAAACCAGGTCCTCACATCAAGAATATGAGCCAGAGCTGCTGGCTAAACAACCCTTGCCCCAGGGAGCAAAGGACTGGAATAAGTTGAAATACCACAAAGTTCTCTGCTGTGTTTCGCTGGCTCCTGGTTAAGCATTTGCTTGTTCACTGTAAAACTTGGACCGTATTTCAGAATCCAGCCTGACTGTTACCATTTTTGCAAAGTTTTTTTGGTGTTTCTTCAGTGGACTAGTCCCTGGGAATTAGCTAATATCATCACAGGAAAACATGATAATTCCATGGAGAGTCCTGAGGCATTCCCAGTTTTGGAGATGGAAACTCATCAGGATCCTTGAGGTCCTTGGCTTGTGTGGCAGAAAGAATTTCAGCACACACCATTCTTGTTAGACCTGTCTGGAGGAAGACACTCTGTTCTCAGCTGCCAGACCTATTGGCCACAGATGCTTTGGCACGCTCTCATATGGCTAGTCCTGCTACAATATCCAGAGCACCCTAGGTGTTGCTTCTCCCTTCTGCAGCAGAGCTCCCAACCTGTGTCCTCAGATGGTGACTTCTCAATATTTCCTGGCCATTCTTCCATAGCCGGGATATCTGTATAATTTCGGATCCACTAAATTTTCCCATTCATATATTTTATAATAGCTTTTTTCCCCTTTATTTTTGGGGGAGGGGTACTGGGGGTGGGACCCAGGGTTTTTTCTACCTTCAGGCTATACTCCCAGACCTATTATATATATATATTTTTTTTTTGGGGGGGTGGTACTTGTTGCGGGGTGAAATGTGCGTGGTGTGTGTGTGGGGAGAAGTAATTCCCCACCACCACCACACAAACAGACAAACAGAAAAACTGTGGATTCTTGTCCTAAGCTAAGAATAAATATTTATCGCTTGGACAGCTGCTGAAGATTTAAAGAAGTTTATTAAAAAGATAGAAATATAGGAATAATTACAGCCCTGTGCCGGAGGTGAGCACAGGGGGGCAATTCGAATAAAAATGCTATAGAATTCCAGTTTACTAAGTGTTTTATCTGGACCAAGTCTGTGGCAGGTCCTTTGATCTGGAGATAATGCTACCCTTTATCTCCAGCCCTGGTTCTGCTGTCTCCAGGTGGATCTGCCCCAGAAGGGGGGGCAGCCCCATCTCAGACCACCTTTTGTTCCATCCCCCCAGATGTGTGAACTTGTTTCTCCAGGATCTGGGATTTCCTCTCCTCTCTGGCTCCAGCCTTCTTTCTCTTTTAAAATGTAAATTACAAGTCTCCTTCTTCCTGCTAGCTAGCCCTGGCTTTCTTAGTAAAGAAGATATATTCTTTAAAATTGGACTTCTTTCCCAATATTGATACACTAATAAATTTTAAAACCTCTTCCCAATACTAGTACAGTACTGGGGTTCCTGGAAGCCCTCTACCTCTGGGCTACACTCCCAGACCTATTTTTACATTTTTTTTTAAAATTTGGAAACAGGGTCTCCTAGGACAGCTAGCGCGACTGGCTTTAAACCTGCACAACCTGCACGGTCCTCCTGTCTCCGCCTCCCAAGCACGGGGATTACAAGCGTGTGCCACCACGCCCGACCCTATTTTATATTTTATTTTGAAACAGGGTCTCACTAAGTTGCTGAGAGCCTCACTAAGTAGCTGAGGCTGGCTTTGAACTTCTACAATCCTCCTGTCTCAGCCTCTCAACTGAAAGGACAAAGTTTGATCACACCAGAGACCACCTTGTAGCCAAGAGATTTATTGGAGGGGCCAGTATGAAAGGAAGAGAGAGAGAGAGAGAAAGAGAGAGACAGACAGAGGGGGAGAGAGAAAGAAGAATCCGAGAAGAGAGAGAGCATGTGCTGGGATCAGGGTTATATAGGGGCTTGGGGTTACAGATTGGGGGCCAATAGGATAGGAGAAATGCCCTTTGAACTAATTGGCTAGAGTCCCATGGGAGGGGGTCCTGCGGCCAGGTAATTGGCTTGGGGTCAGCAGGGAATGTCCCTTTCACTGATTGGCCAAGGGCACCAGGAGGGGGCAGGTCTCCTAGGTAAGTGAACAGGTGCGGTCAGAGGGGGATGGTATCTTAACTGGTCAGACCAGGGCCTTTCAGGAGACTTAACTTATGGGGGGGGGGATCTGAAATAAGAACCTAATTAATCTAACAAGTCTGACGTCAATAGAGTTTGACTCTGATATAAAGGCTTGGAGACAGGTTTCACATAGGCACCTGAGTGCGATACTGTCTACCATACACTCCTCAGAAGCTGCCACTCTCCCCCACATGAATTCTTTATTCTTCTTTCCTAGTTCACTTCTTTAAAAATTCTGCCTTGCCAGGCATGGTGGCACACACTTGTAATCCCAGCATTTGGGAGGCTGAGGCAGGAGGATTGCAGTACGTGGACAGTGTCCACTACTACTTAGTGAGGCCCTTTGTAACTCTGTGAGACCCTGTTTCAAAATAAGGAATAAAAAAAAAAAAAATAGGTCTAGGGATATAGCTCAGAGGTAGAATGCCTCTGGGTTTCATCCCCAGTAGTGCAAAAAAAAAAAAAAAAAAAAAATCCTGCCTTTTCCTGTACAGGTCCTCCATGATCTGAATTTATCTTTTTTTTTTTTTTTTCCTCAGTGCTATATTAAACGAGAATAACCTGTTCCTCTCCAAAGATTTTCTTGCTCCAGTGAATACTAACCCAGTGGACAATGATTCTATTCTAAAGGTAAGAACACAAGTTTCTCCAAAGGCAATATTGCATTGATTCCTAGTATAACCAGGGACATCTAGTGATTTCGGATTAGCACTGGAACTTAAGCTATGAGAGACACACTGAGTCTCACCTGTCTAGGGAGGACCTCATTGTCACATCTTTCCCCAAGAGTATTGAGGATTGAACCCAGAAGTATTCTACCTTTAATCTACACCCCCAGCCCGATTTTATTTATTAGAAACAGGGTCTCACTAGGTTAATGAGTGACTTACTACTTGCTGAGGCTGTCTTCAAACCTGTGATCCTCCTGTCTCAGCCTCCCAAGTACAGGGATTAAAGGTGTGTGGCACAACACCCGGCTTGAAATTTTATCTTCTATTGTTTTCAAATTTTACCTCCTTGCTGGGCGTGATGATGCACATTTGTAATCTCAGTATTTGGGAGGCTGAGACCAAAGGATCACGGTTTGTGGACAGCCTCAGCTACTTAGCTAGGCACTCTGCAAATCAGTGAGACCCTGTTTCAAAATAAAGAATAAAAGCCGGGCGTGGTGGCGCACGCTTGTAATCCCCGCGCTTGGGAGGCGGAGACAGGAGGATCGCGCAGGTTCGAAGCCAGCCGTGCTGGCGTAAGAGACCCTGTTTCAAAAAATATAAAATAGGTCTGGGAGTGTAGCCCGGAGGAAGGAGGGCTTCCAGGAACCCCAGTACCACAAAAAAAAAAAAAAAAAAAAAAAGAATAAAAAATAGGGCAGGGGTTGTAGCTCGGAGGTTGAATAACCCTGGGTTCCATTCCCAGACCCACAAAAAAATAAACTAAAAATTAAAAAAGACTTTAAAAATAGGGTTAGGGGTATAGCTCAGAGGTATAATACCCCTGGGTTCCATCTCTGGTACCACCAAAAAAAAAAAAAAAATTTACCTCCTCATACACTGCAATGTAGAATTGTGTCCTACATAACATTCTTCATGTTTAAAATTAATAAGAAATATAAACATTTGTGAGGGAGAATTTATATTGTATTTATTTGTAAGCAATGAAGTGCCCTATATATCTCAAGAAGCATTTGGAATTAGGCACCTGCTTGATTCACTGTCTCCTGTGCTGAACCTTTTGCCCCTCTCAGCGTAGTATAAAGGAATCCAGAATAGCCCTGACCTCACCCAGGATTATCTCAACAAAAGAAATAACTGGATGAAAATTTCCAGAACACTTCCTTTTTATGTTGTAATGATAGTCTAGGTTCCTTTCAGTCATTAATAATCATGGTTCCTAAATATCCCTGTGTTAAAAGGATAAATACTAACTAGGCCTTGGCTAGACTTGTCTTTCTAGAGTATCCTCTAGGATCTTTTTTTTGGGGGGGTGGTACTGGGGTTCCTGGAAGCCCTTCTACCTCCGGGCTACACTCCCAGACCTATTTTTACATTTTTTATTTGGAAACAGGGTCTCCTAAGCCAGCGCGCGCGGCTGGCTTTGAACCTGCGCGATCCTCCTGTCTCTGCCTCCCAAGCGCGGGGATTACAAGCGTGCGCCACCACGCCCGGCCAGCCTTGGCTAGACTTATAGAATTGAGAGGAGATAGGAAAAAATTAGCCTGATGATGAATGAATTATTTAACAATTCTAGATGTCTTGTCTTCCATAGGATGCTACAGATGAATTGGATGCCTTGATATTATCTCTAACTGAGAATCTAATTGACCACACAGTTACACCTCAGGTAAATATGTTATAACACAGCAAGTTTGGAAGGAAATTCTCTTTTGAAAATGAAGAGTTTAGGTAAACAAATAAAAAGACTTTTTGTAAGGATAGGAAGGAATCACAGTTCGAACAGTAAATAGTTTTGATCACAATGGGTGTGTGAAGTGGTGCGGTGATGGAAACCAAGTGCAATTTTTAAATCCCAAAGCAGAGAGCTGGGGTTGGAGCTTGGGAGTAGGATGCTTGTCTAGCTTGCCAGGGATTCTTCTATCCCCGACCTCCACAAAAAAAGTAAAAGACTGTTTTTATATCACCAATGTATTTTTCCTTCCCTAAGAACTTAGAAGGCACATTTAAAAATCAATATAGCCAGGCGTTGTGGTGCATACTTTTAATCACAGCATTTGGGAGGCTGAGACAGGAGGATTGCAGCATTTTAGAGGCTGAGACAAGAAGATTGAACTGCCTCAGCTACTTAGTGAGGCCCTTTGCAACTCTGTGAGACCTTGTTTCAAAATAAAGAATAAAAAATAGGGATAGGGTTGTAGCTTGGAGGTAGAATGCCCCAGGGTTCCATCCCCAATACTACAAAAATAAAGAAATTAATTAATAAAATAAAAGTCAGAATATAGATTTTTACGCATTTGAAGTTCTAGTCTTAGACTATATGTTCTACTACATTGATATATTTCTCAGTGATCAGAACTCGAACTCAGCCTTCTACTTTTAGTTTTTTAGTAGGTTTTGCTATGTGTTAAGATTCCCCCAGCATCTGTTATACAGTTGTTTAGCTGCTTTTTGTTTGTTCTTTCAAATGATCTTTTAAATTATTTCATCAAGCCTCAACCCCTCCAAATCTTTTGGCTTCTAATTTGTAGTTGTACTGATGTTATAATTTAATTTAGGAGAATTGTTATATGATAATTATGATAATTTATCTTCAGTAATATGTTTTTTTCATTCAAGATGTCTACATTTCCTATTAGAGTTGTGTAGTTATAGCCCCATCCCTAATATGAACTATCAACTTCTTTTTTATTTATAGATCCTTTGGCTTTTTTTTTTTTTTTTTTGTAACTCTAGGGATTAAATGTAAGGGCACTCTCCCACCACCAAGCTATATCCCTTGCTCTTTTAATTTTTTATTTAGAGACAGGTCTCACTAAGTTTTCCAGACCATTGTACCCATCCCTTCAAGCTTTTTGTGCTACTATTTATTTATTTATTTATTTATTGTGTGTGTGTGTGTGTGTGTGTGTGTGTGTGTGTGTTGCTGGGGATTGAACCCAGGGGCATTTTACCTCTGAGCTATACCCCCAGCCCAATTTTTTAAAAATTTTTTATTTTGAAACAGGGTCTTACTAAATAGCAGAGGGCCTCACTAAGTACCTGAGGCTAGCCATGAACCTGGATCCTCCAGGCTCCGCCTTCCAAGTACTGGATTACAAGCATGCTTCACCAGGCGCGGCTTGGCTTTATGGTTTGATGTCTGGTATATCCTTATTTAGACATAAATTTTAGGATCATCTTATAATTTCCCCCAAAATTTATTTGGTGTGTTTACTATCTCCATCTACAGTTAATTCATTTCTCACCTATTGATAGATCTTTCAGTTAATACTTTGTATATTTTGAAGAAGGATGTCCTCTGAAGTACATATGTAATCATGGCATTTATACATCCTTGAGCTACTCTTAGCACTTTATAAAGTGTTCTTCTTTGCCATTTTTTCCTCTTAATTTCTCTTTTGATTGGTATAAAAAGTGACACCCTAGCTTTCTTTTAGTTGTTATTGGTTGAGGTATAATTTTCTTTTGTTTTCAGTCTTTCTGTATCTGTTGATTTTAGTTGGACCTTTTGTGAACAATATGGCTGCATCTCTTGAGAAATCTTGATAGTCTCTATACTCTGGTTCCAGAGTTTAACCCATTTATATTTACTATAATTATAGCTTATATTTGTAATACTCATTTCTCCCAATCTACTTTTTTGGTTACTATTTACCACATTTTCTCTCTTAAAGTATTATAATTATGAAAATAAGTCAGTCTTCCCTAAAGTAAACACATATATAAAATTTGTTTTAGGTATCTTCACCATCTGTGATCACACCCCGGTGGATTGTTCCAGTAAGTTCATAAAATTTGTGACTTTCTTTTGGTTACCCTGTTAGAGGAAGGCCTAAAGGCTCTCTGAGTTGTTTTTCTTTAAAAACATGGGGGTCATTATCAAAACTCTTCAAAGTAAGTTTAGTGACTTTAAATTTATGGCTTAGGTAGGCATGTTGGCACATAGTCCTTATTCTTGGGAGGCCTCAGCAACTTATGGAGACTCTCAAAAAAATGTTAAAAGGGGGGCGGGCTGGTAGTATAGCTTGGAAGTAGAATGCCCCTGGGTTCAATCCCTAGTAGCACAAAAAAAATAAAATAAGATGGGTATGGTGGCATATGTTTTTAATCCAAGTACTTGGGAGGTTGAGACAGGAAGATCACAGGTTCAAAGCGAGCCTTGGCAACTTAATGAGGCTCTCAGCAACCTAGTGAGACCCTATTTCCAAATAAGTAATAAAATTGGGTTGGGGATATAGCTTGGAGGTAGAATGCCTCTGGGTATAATCCCCAGTATTAATTAATTAATTGATTGATGTTTGTATTTGTGAGTATTTAAGGATATGGCCAAAATAAGAATCAGAGATGAGAGATTATAAAAAGCAAAATAACTGTGACCATCAAAATCTTCTTCCCTCCTGTCATAGTCTTCAGTGAAGCTGATTTAGAGCTGAAATGCTGACTTGGTAGTATCCCCACCCCTTTATATTTTATTTTTTTTTATTTTGAGACCAGATCCCATCAAATTGCCTGTATTGGTAGAGTTGCTGCCTCAGTGATCGTATGTGCTGTGCTTTCTTCTACAGCAGAGTGGTGCCATTTCTAATGGACTTGCAGGATATGGAGCATCTTTGGCAGATAAAGAAGGACATGATAATAAAGATAGAGCCTCACTGATCTCTCCTCCAGCACCATTCTTGGTAGATGCTGTGATGAGGTGAGACTTTCTCAGTTGCAGTTTTTAGTCACCTTTTAGTAGTAAAAAGAATAATAAAATTTATTTATTTATTTATTTATTTATTTATTTATTTATTTATTGTGGTACTGAGGATGGAACTTAGGGGCTTTCTACCACTGGGCTACACTCCCAGACCTATTTTATATTTTATTTGGAAACACGTTGCTGACATCCTTACTAAGTGTCTGGCTTCGAACCTGCATGATCCTCCCGTCTCAGCCTCCCAAGTACTGGGATTACAAGTGTGTACCACCATGCCTGGCAAAATTAACTCTATTTAAATAACAATACAATTCTTTTTTTCATCCATCTATCCATCCATCCCAGGGCTTCGCACATGCTTGACAAATACTCTGTCACTGCACTACATTCCCACCCCCTTTTAAAATTTATTTTATTTGGAGACAGGATCCCATCAAATTGCCTAGGATGACCTTGAAACTACAATCTCACCACCTCACCCTCCCATTTAGTTTGGATTACAGGTAGGCACTACTGTGCCTAGCCTTAAGTTCAACAATTAATTAAAATTATCAGTCTTTCTTTTATTTATAGCTTAGCACAGTGGGTTTTTTCCTTCCTACTAGTAATTTTCTACAAAATTATGATGTTTCTTTGTGAAGTCTTTGCTGGATTAAAATATTAACAAATCTGGACATGGTGGCACACACCTATTAATACCAGTACTTGAGAGTCTAAGACAAGAGAATCATGTTTGCAGCCAGCCTCAGCAACTTAGTGAGGGCCCCCCCCCACAACTTAGTGGAACCCTGTTTCAAAACATAAAATAGGGCTGAGGATATACCTCATAGAGAGAATGCCCCTGGGTTCGATCCCTAGTGCCACACACAAAAATAGATACTAACAGACTTGTCTTTTTTTTTTTTTTTTTTTTTTCGGGTCTGGGGATGGAACCCAGGGGTATTTGACCTCTGAGCTATACCTCCTGTCCTATTTTTTAATTTGTTTATATTGAAACAGGGTCTCACTAAGTTGCTGAGGCAGTTGTGTTATTTTTATGGCTTATGTCCGCGAACTGCAATCCTCCTGCCTCAGGTTCCCGAATGCTGGGATTACAAGCGTGCGCCACCACGCCTGGCTTAACAGCCTTGTCTTTAAATTTTTATGACTTTTCCTTTTATGCTGTACTATTCTGATTGTGAGTATTATACTAGTGATGACGGCAATGCCATCAGTACAGGTGAAGAGGTGTAGTATAAAGGTGAGGTAGAACCAGGTATGATGGTGCATGCTTCTAATCCCAGTACTTGGGAGGCTGAGACAGAAGAATTGCAGGTTCACAACCAACCTCAGCAATTTAGTGAGGCATTCTGCATCCTAGTGAGAGCCTGTTTCAAAATAAAGAATAAAAATAGGACTAGGGTTGTAACTTGGTGGTAGAATGTCTCTGGGTTCAAAATCCAGTACTGCCAAATGATAAATGAATGAATGAATGAAGATTCCCAAGATGATGGAGAATAGAATCTCGCTCTTAGAAGATGATCATTCAAAAACCTGGCACCCCCCATAGTCTAAAGCAGCCTCTATCGACTCCCTGGGTCGGAGACTCTGTGATACAACCCAGTAAAGGAGTAGTGGGGTCTGAGATACTACAGACTCGCGATCCAGAGCACCTTAAGTGAAGTCATAGTGACCCAAGGGAAGAACCCAGAGAAGGCACAAACTTCCAAAATCATGGGAAAGAGGAATAACACTGGAGCAATGAATGCCCACAACCCCACAACATCAGAACCGGATAAAACAGAAAATCAGAAATTTCTAGAAGATCAAATCAGGAAAATAACTGTAGAAATAATAGAGGTGCTTCAAAAAGAACTCAGAGAGAGCCAAAAAGAGATAAAGGATGCAATTAATGAAGTAAAGGCCTCAATTCAAAGCACAAACAACCGATTAGACCACATGGAGAACAGAATCTCGCTCTTAGAAGATGATCATTCCAAAAATGAACGCATAGTTTCTAATCTAGAAAAAAATATCCGACAGCAGGAATCTGACATTGAAGAAATATGGGCCCATTTTAAGAGAGCTAACCTAAGAATAATTGGAATAGAGGAGGGAAAAGAAAGTGAAACCAAAGGGATCAACAATCTCTTCAAGGAAGTAATAGCAGAAAATTTTCCAAACATAGAGCAAGAGGTTGATACACAGGTCCAGGAAACTTATAGAACTCCCTTTAGACAGGATCGGAGAAGAGGATCCCCATGCCACATAATTGTCAAAATGACCAATGTGGAAGCCAAGCAGAGAATCTTAAAGGCAACAAAAACAAAGGGCCAAGTGACATTCAGAGGCAAACCAATTAGAATCACTCCAGACTTCCCAAACCAAGTCATGAGAGCCAGAAGGGCTTGGAGTAACATATTCCAAACTCTGAAAGAAAACAACTTCCAGCCAAAAATTTCCTACCCAGCAAAACTTCCTATCAAATTAGATGGGGAAATAAGAAGCTTCCATTACAAACAGAAACTAAAGGCCTTTATGTCTTCAAAACCAGCGCTAGAGAAAATACTCAAAGAGATTAACTACAAAGAAGAAATAGGTAACACACACCAGAACTAGAGAAACAAGATTTTCCATCCAACAGACAACTAAGATTGGTTATCTGTGGAGATTCATTATTTATGTTAGTCTTTTACCTATCTCTAAATTGTATTGTTTGCTTTTATTATTGTTAATTTTTAGGATTTCTAGTTGAAATATTAATATACCTTCACATATAGCATTTGGAAATATTTTATCCCATTCTATCAGTAACTTTTAACTCTGTTTACATTGTCTTTGGATATACAATTTTTTTTATTTTTTAGGGAGTTTGTTTACCCTTTTGTTGCCTGTGCCATTGAAATCATATCCAAGAAATCACTGCCAATTTCAATGTTGAGAGTTTTTATGACCCAGATTTTCTTCTAAAAGTTTATAGTCTTAAGATTTATATTTAGGTCTTTTATCTATTTTGAGTTAATATTTGTATATGGTGTTAGGTAAGGGTCCAGTTTTATTCTTTTTCATGTAATTATTATTTTTCAACAATATTTAGTTAAAAGATTATTATTTCCTCCACCAAATGTTCATGGAAACCTTGTCAAAAATAACTTGACAATATATGGAAGAATTTAGCTCTAGGCTTTTATTTAACTCCAATGGTTTATATATCTGCTTTTAGAACAGTACTACACTGTTTCAATTACTGTTGCTTTATATGGTTTGAAATCAGAAAATATACATCTTCTAGCTTTGTTCTTCGAGATTGTTTTGGGTATCTAGAGTCCATATTCCATATCAGAATAGATTTTTTCTGAAAAATAAATAAATAAATGTATGATAGTTTCACCTAAAAAAAAAAAAAGAAAAAAATATTCTCTGGTAAGAAAGCAAAAAAAAAAAAATATTGAAATGTTATCGTTAAGTCATCAAAAGTTTGGTATCAGACAAATGAAACTGTTATGTGAGATTATCATCATTAATATTGGATAAATTGCTATAATACTAGATGTCAACCACTAAGCCAAGCATGGGAAGGAGGGATGGGGAGGGAACAGGGTGGGGATCGGGTAAGGGCTAACTGGGCAATGTGTGCATGTATGTCTACAAAAGTATTGTCTTTGTACCATTATGATGTATGAATACAGTACGCCAATAAAAAAATAAATTAAGAAAAATAAATTCACTTAAAAGAGAAAAAAAAAGATTCCCAAGAGGAGAGCCTCAAAGTAGCTTTACTGAGACCTCTTGTGCACCCATTTACACATTCTGCTACAGACAGAAACTGGTGTAAAAAGAGATCATCAAGCATTGACTGCTAGTATCATAACTACACCTGCTTTGCAAAAGACTTATAGTTACCTTCATTTGCACCATAGACCTTTTTCTTGATTAGCTGCCATTTCTCATATCCTCCTGGTGTTGAGAATATGAACCAATTGAAGAAGACACTTTCCCAATTAGAGGAAAAATTATTAAAGATAGTTATCTTGAAAGAAATTCATAGGTTAAGCTTTAAATTATTCCATTATCATCATAGTCTTTTTAGTAATATCATTATGCACTCAGCAAACACTTCTGACACGGAAGCATAATATTCTTGAGTTCCATCCTTTTTCCTGCAAATGATGTAATTGTGTTATTTTTATGACTTAGAATTCCATTGTGTGTATCTACCATAATTTCATAATCCATTCATCTATTGACGGACACCTTAGGCTGGTTTCATAGTTTGGCTATGGTACATTGAGCAACTATAAACTTGGAAATGCATGTGTCCCTGTAATAATATGATTTCAGTGCTTTTGGGAAGAACCTCACAAGTGGTATGGCTGGGTCATAGGTAGCTCCATTCCCAGTGTTGTAAGGAACCATACTGATCTCCATAGCAGCTATACTAATTTGTAGTCCCACCAGCAGTGTATAAGAGTTTTGCCACACCCTTGCCATCATTTATTGCTATTTGCATTTTTTTTTTCTTTTGGTGGTACTGGGGTTCCTGAAAGCCCTTCTACCTCTGGTCTACACTCCCAGGCCTATTTTATACTTTGTGTTTGGAAACAGTGTCTCTTTTTTTTTTTTTTTTTTTTTTTTTGCGGGTCTGGGGGTGGAACCCAGGGGCATTCGACCTCCGAACTACACCTCCTGCCCTATTTTTTATTCTTTATTTTGAAACCGGGTCTCACTGAGTTGCAGAGGGCCTTACTAAGTAGCTGAGGCTGTCCGTGAACCGCAATCCTCAGGTCCTAGCCTCCCGAATGCTGGGATTACAAGCGTGTGCCACCACGCCTGGCTGGAAACAGGGTTTCTTAAGCCAGCACACCTGGCTTTGAACCTGCATGATCCTCCTGTCTCCACCTCCTGTTATTTGTATTCTTGATGATTACCTTCTAACTGGAGTTAGATGGAATCTCAGAGTTAGATGGAAGGTAATTCCATCTAACTGGTGTTAGATGGAATTACCTTCTAACTAGAGTTAGTTTTTATTTGCATTTCCCTGATTGCTAATGATGTTGAACACTTTTTTATATTGTTTATTGGCTTTTTCTATTTTTTTTCTTTTGAGAAGTGTTTGTTCAGTTCTATTGCTCTGTGTGTGTGTGTGTGTGTGTGTGTGTGTGTGTGTGTGTGTGTGTGTTACTAGATATGGAACCCAGGGGCATTCTATCTTTGAGCTATACCATCATCCCTATTTTTTATTCTTTATTTTGAAACAAGGTCTCACTAGGTTGCAGAGGGCCTCACTAAGTAGCTGAGGCTGTCTGTAAACCTGCAATCCTCCTATCTCAGTCTCCCTAGTACTGGCATTACAAGCATGTGCCACCATGCCCAGCTTATTGCCTATATAATTAAAAATTAATTTTTAATATTTTTAGTATTGAATTTTTAAGCTATTTATATATTCTGGATAATAATCTATCAGGTGATAGCTGATGAAGATTTTCTCCCATTCTTTAGGCTTTCCTAGTAGGTTCTCCATAGTTTCCTTTGCTGCACAGAAGCTTTTTAATCTCATAAAATTCCCATTTATTTTATACCCCCCTCCCCCGGGCTTTGGAGTTCTTGTTAATGAAGTTGCTACCAGTGCCTATATGTTTGGCCCTGTGCCCCTTCTAGTAGTTGCAAAGTCTCTCGTCTAATTTCTAGATCCTTTATCTACATTGAGTTGTTTTTTGGGCAGGGTGAGAGGCTGGAGTTTAGTTCCATTTTTCTATATATGGTTAACCAGTTTTCCCAGCACCATTTGTTAGAAGGGCTGTCTTTTCTCCAGCATCTGTCTTTGGCTCCTTTGTCAAAGATCAAGTTGCTATCGGTTGTGAACCTTTGTTTCTGTATCCTCTATTCTGTTCCATTGATCTGTATGCCTGTTTCGTGCCAATACCACGTTGTTTTTCTCACTATAGCTTTGTAGTATAGTTTGAGGTTAGGTCTTGTGATGCTTCTGATTATTGTTGCTATGAATTGCTTTGGTTATTCTGGATCTCTCATTTTTTTCAGATTAATTTTAGGAGTGTTTTGATAATATGGCCTCTTTTTTTTTTTTTTTTTTTGGTACTGGGGTTCCTGGAAACCCTTCTACCTCTGAGCTACACTACAAGACCTATTTTTATATTTTTATTTGGAAACAGGGTCTCTTAAGCCAGCAAGGCTGGCTTCAAACCTGCGCGATCCTCCTGTCTCTGCCTCCCAAGCACAGGGATTACAAGCGTGCGCCACCACGCCCGGCAGTATGGCCATTTTGATGATGTTTATTGTGCCTATCCAGGAACATGAAAAGCTTTCACATCTTTCTATTTCTTTCTTTAGTGTTTAGTGTTTTCATTATAGAGGTGTTTTACTTCCTTGGTTATGTAGCTATTATATTCTTTTGGGGGCTATTGTGAATGAAATAGTTTTCTTTTGTGTGTGTGTGTGTGTGTGTGTGTGTGTGTGTGTGGCACTAAGGATTGAACCCAGAGGCATTTTACCTCTGAGCTAAACACCCCAGCCCAATTTTATTTCTTATGTGGAAACAGGGTCTCACTAAATTAACAGAGAGCCTTACTAAATTGTTGAGGCTGGCTTCGAACCTTCAATCCTCCTGTCTCAGCCTCCCAAGTATTGGGATTATGAGCATGCACCACCACACCTGGCTATCGAATGGGATTTTTTTTCTATATTTCCTTTCCAGTTGATTGATAATTGGTATATAGAAAGACTGTTTATTTTTATAAGTTGATTTTTGCTTATCAGCTCTAATTGTCTTTTAGTTTATTAGGTCTTTTAAGTATAAGATCATGTCATCAGTAAATAGAAATAATTTCACTCCTTTCCTTATTTGTATTCCTTTAATTTTCTTCTCTCTTTTTTTTATTGCTCTAGCTAGAATTTGTACTGTGTTGAATAGCAGTGATAATGATGGGCTTCTTTGTCTTGTTCCTGATTTTTGTTGTTGTTGTTGTTATTGTTTTCGTGGTACTGGGGGTGGAATCCAGGGGCTTTTCTACCTCCGGGCTATCCTTTCAGACCTGTATTATACTTTATTTGGAAACAAGGTCTCACTAAGTTGCTGAGAGCCTTACTCAGTAGACGAGGCTTGCTTCGAACCTATGCGATCTTCCTGTCTCAGCCTTCCAAGTGCGGGTGTTACAGCATGCGCCATTACGCCCAGCCTTGTTCCTGATTTTAACAGGAATTTTTCAGTATTTTCTCCATTTAGTATGATGTTGGTTCTGGGTTTCTCATATTGCCTTTATGATATTGAGATAGTTTCCTTCTAAACCTAGTTTCTTCAGTGTTTTTAACACAAAAGGATGTTGAATATTGTCAAATACTTTTCTCTTTCAAGAGGATCATATGGTTTTTGTCTTTCATTCTGTTTATGTGATGAATTACATTTTTTTTATTGGTGCATTATATTCATACATCATATTGGGTTAAAAAACTTGTGCGGACATACATGTACACACAACCGATTTAATCCCTACCCAATTCCCACCCCATTCCCTCCCTGTCCCTCCTTCCCTTGCTTGGCTTAGTGGTTGATTTCAATATGTTTAAGTACATTGTGTGTTTTAGAGATTTTCCTTCTTTTCCCCCTCCCATCCCCTCATTTAGGTTGTCTTGTTTGCTCCTCTGTAGGATTTCCTTTTTCATCTAGAGTTCCTCCAATGACCCATTTCTCCTTAGCTTTCACATATTAGGGAAAGCATCTGATTTCTTATTTTTTGTGACTGACTAATCTCACTTAGCATAATGTCCTCCAGCTCCATCCACTTCCCTGAAAATGATGTAATTGAGTTTTTTTTAATGACTAAGTAAAATTCCATTGTGTACATATCCCACAGTTTTGTAGTCCATTCATCTGTTGATGGACATCTTGGCTGGTTCCATAGTTTTTCTGTGGTGAATTATGTATATGAACATAGATACACATGCATTAGTTTGGTAGTTTGGTTTCCTTTCTTTTGGGTAGATACCCAGAAGTGGTATTGCTGAATGAAATGGTAGATTTGTTCCCATTCTTCTGAGGATACTCCATACTGTTTTCCAAAGTGGTTGCATTAATTTGCAATCCCACCAACAATGTCTTAGAGTTCCCACTTCTCCACATCCTTGCCAACATTTGTTGTTGTTTGTGTTTTGAATGATTGCCATTCTAGTTGGATTTAGGTGAAATCTCAGGGTAGTTTTGATTTGCATCAATATCACTGGCAATCAGAGGATTGCCAGTGATATTGAGCATTTTTTCATGCACTTATTGTCCATTTGAATTTCTTCTTTCGTGAAGTATCTAGTTTGCTTGCCCATTTTGTTATTGGATGCTTTGTTTTCTTAGTGTTGAGTTTCTTGAGTTCTCTGTGTATTCTAGATATTAATCCTCTACCAGAGGTATAAGTGGCAAAAATCTTCTCCCATTCTGTTGTTTCTCGATTGAGGTTCTTGACAGTTTCCTTTGCTGAACAGAAGCTCTTCAGTTTCATGCAATCCCACGTATTGATTCTCCTTTTAATTTGTTGTGCCTTTGGGGTCTTGTTGAGAAAGTTTTTATCTGTGCCTATGTGTTACAGTGTTGGATCTATGCCCTCTTCAAGGAGCTTCAAGGTCTCTGGTTTGATTTCCAAGTCTTTGATCCATCTTGAATTGACTCTTGTGCAGAGTGAGAAAGTGGGATTAATTTCCAATTTTCTGCATATGGTTAACCAGTTTTGCCAAAGCCATTTGTTGAACAGGCTATTTTTTTTTCCCAGAGTATGTTTTTGGCCCCTTTGTCAAAAATCAATTGGCTGAAAGTGTGTGGACTTGTTTCTGGGTCTTCTCTTCTGCTCCATTGGTCTATGTATCTGTTTTTTTGGCCAGTACCATGCTGTTTTTATTACAGTGGTTTTGTAGTATAGTTTAAAAGTCAGGTATTGTGATTCTTTCTGCATGGTTTTTGTTGCTGAGAAATACTTTGGCTATTCTGGGCTTTTTGTTATTCCAGATAAATTTAAGAACTGATTTTTCTATGTCTGTGAGAAATGATCTTGGTAGTTTAATGGGCATTGTGTTAAATCTGTAGATCACTTTTGGAAGGACGGCCATTTTAATGATATTTATTTTGCCAATCCATGAACATGGAAGATCTTTCCACCTTCTAAGATCTTCTTTGATTTCTTTTTTCAATGTTTTATAATTTTCTTTGTAGAGATCGTTTACCTCCTTGTTTAAGTTTATTCCTAAGTATTTTATTTTATTGTGGAAAATCCTGAGTGGAAGTGTTTTCTGAATTTCTTTTTCGGTGGATTTATGGATGGTGTACAGAAAAGCTTCTGATTTTTTAAGATTGATTTTTGTATGCAGACACTTTGCTGAATTTGTTGATCAGTTCTATAAGCCTTTTGGTTGAGTTTGTTGGGTTTTCTAAATATAGTATCATGTCGTCTGCAAATAGTACAAGTTTGAGTTCTTCTTTTCCTATTTGTGCTCCTTTGATTTCCTTTTCTTGCCTTATTGCTCTGGCTAGAGTCTCTAGTACTATTGGTGATAGTGGACATCCTTGTCTCGTTCCTGTTTTTAGGGGGAATTCTTGAAGTTTTTCCCCATTTAATATGATTTTTGGCAGTGGGCTTATTGTAGATTGCCTTAATAATGTTGAGATATGTTCCTTCTATTCCAATTCTCTGCAGTGTTTTCATCATAAATGGATGTTGGATTTTATCAAATGCTTTTTCAGCATCTATTGAAATGATCTTGTAATTTTTGTCTTTGATTCTGTTTATATGGTGAATTACATGGATTGATTTTTGTACATTGAACCAGCCTTGCATCCCTGGGATGAACCCTACCTGGTCATGGTGTATGATTTTCTTGATGTGGTTTTGAATACGTGTTGCTAGTATTTTGTTTAATAGTTTTGTATTCAAGTTCATCATTAGGCCTGTAGTTTTCCTTCCTTGAACTGTCTTTATTCGGTTGGGTATTAGTGTGATGATGGCTTCATAGAATGTATTTGGTAGAGTTCCGATTTTTTCTATTTTATGAAATAGTTTGAGGAGTATTGGGGTTAGCTCTTCTATAAAGGTTTTATAGAATTCACTTAGGAAACCTTCTGGTCCTGGGCTTTTCTTTGATGGTAAGCTCTTTATTGCTGTTTCAGTCTCTTTGATTGTTATTGGTTGGTTTAAGTGTTCTCTATCTTCTTGACTCAGTTTAGGAAGGTTGTATTTATCTAGGAAGTTGTCAATTTCCTCCAGATTTTCCATTTTGGTGGAGTATAGTTTTTCAGAGTAGTTTCTGATAATCCTCTGGATTTCTACAGTGTCAGTAGTAATGTCTCCTTTTTCATCTCTTATCTTCATAATTTGGGTTGATTATCTCTTTTTTTAGTTAGGTTTATCTTGTTAATTTTTTCAAAAAACCAGCTTTTGGTTTTGTTGATTTTCTGTATTTTTTTTTATTTTCTATTTTGTTAATTTCTGCTCTAATTTTAATAATTTCCTGTCTTCTACTGGCTTTGGGATTAGATTGTTCCTGCTTTTCAAGGGCTTTGAGGTGTGTTGTTAGATTATTTATTTGAAGATTTTCTGCTTTTCTTATGTGAGCACTCAGTGCTATAAATTTTCCTCTTAATACTGCCTTCAAAGTGTCCCAGAGGTTTTGATATGTTGTATCTTTATTTTCATTTGTTTCTAGAAATTTCTTGATTTCACCTCTTACATCTTCTATGACCCATTCTTCATTCAGTAGTGTGTTGTTTGTTATGGGTCGCCTCCAGGAGAGAAACACCAGTAGCCAGTAGTGAATTTGAAAGAAGCTTTATTTCAGACTCGAGTCTGGTCTCTCGGCTCAACTGACACAGCCGTGAGGAACAAGAGCCCCGAACAAAGGCTTGGGCTAGTTTTATACCCCTCGCAGAAGACTGAAGCATATAGCAAAGACTTGTAACTTGTTGATTGGCTAGCTGAAAAGGTGAAGTCAAGGTTACATTACATTTTGTAGTGATAATTTTTTAACCTGCAGTCACTGGGGCAACAAAAACATATACAGGCTTAGTGGTTGATTGAGCAGAAGGCCCCATACTCCCCTAACCGTTAGAATATTTAGTTAGGGCTCGTTGCCTTGGTTGGGTTTGTTGCCCTGGTTGGGTTTGTTTTCCTGGTTGGGTTTGTTTTCCTGGTTGGGTTTGTTAGTAAGTTTCCAGGTGCCTTTGTACTCATTTCTTAAAGGGGCTTGCTTCACAAAAATGAGTTGCCCATTTCACTCCCTACTGGTCTTATCTAACTAATCAAATCCTTGATTCTGGTTTCCACTCCCTGCCGAAGAGGTCACAAAGGTCTAAATATAAGGTAGGAGTCCCAGCAGTAGTAACATTAGTGACAAGTGTCCCGTCCACAGTTTGAGTTAATGTCTATCAAAACGTTTGGGTCTGGTGTGGGTTACCTTGTAACCATCCAGGTCAGTCTGAGGAAACAGAGGAGCGTATAAACTTGACCTTTAAGGAGTCATCGGCTGAAGATTGAAGCTTTCATTGTTCATCAGATGGTGTCGCTTTCTATTTATTTATTTATTTATTTATTTTTATTGGTGCACTGTATTCATACATTATAGTGGGATACAAACTTTTGTAGACATACATGCACACATCGCCCAGTCAGCCCCCACCCGATCCCCACACCATTCTCTCCCCATCCCTCCTTCCCATGCTTGGCTTAGTGGTTGACATCTAGTATTATAGCACTTTATCCAAAATTAAAAATGATAATTTCACATAACATTTTCATTTGTCTGATACCAAGCTTTTGATGACTTAAAGATAACATTTCAATATTTCTGTTTGCTTTCTTTCTTACCAGAGAATATTTTTTTCTATGTTTTTAGGTGAAAATATCATATATTTATATATTTATTTTTCAGAAAAAAAAAACTATCCTAATATGGAATATGGACTCTAGATACCCAAAATGATCTTGAAAAAGAACAAAGCTAAGAGATATATATTTTCTGATTTCAAACAATATAAAGCTACAATAATTGAAACAGTGTAGTACTGTTCTAAAGGCAGATATATAAACCATTGGAGTTAAATAAAAGCCTTGAGCTAAATTCTTCCCTATATTGTCAAGTTATTTTTGACAAGGTTTCCATGAACATTTGGTGGTGGAAATAATAATCTTTTAACTAAATATTGTTGAAAAATAATAATTACATGGAAAAGAATAAAATGGGACCCTTACCTAATCCCATACACAAATATTAACTCAAAATAGATAAAAGACCTAAATATAAATCTTAAGACTATAAACTTTTAGAAGAAAATCTGGGTCATAAAAACTCTCAACATTGAAATTGGCAGTGATTTCTTGGATATGATTTCAATAGCACAGGCAACAGAAGGGTAAACAAACTCCGTAAAAAATAAAAAAATATTGTATATCCAAAGACAATGGAAACAGAGTTAAAAGTTACTAATAGAATGGGATAAAATATTTCCAATTGCTATATCTGAAGGTATATTAATATTCCAACTAGAAATCCTAAAAATTAACAACAATAAAGGCAAACAATACCATTTAGAGATAGGTAAAAGACTAACATAAATAATGAATCTCCACAGATAACCAATCTTAGTTGTCTGTTGGATGGAAAGTCTTATTTCTCTGGTTCTGGTGTGTGTTACCTATTTCTTCTTTGTGGTTAATCTCTTTGAGTATTTTCTCTAGCACTGGTTTTGAAGACATAAATTCCTTCAGTTTCTGTTTGTCATGGAAGCTTCTTATTTCCCCATCTAATTTGATAGATAGTTTTGCTGGGTAGGAAATTTTTGGCTGGAAGTTGTTTTCTTTCAGAGTTTGGAATATGTTACTCCAAGCCCTTCTGGCTCTCATGACTTGGTTTGGGAAGTCTGGAGTGATTCTAATTGGTTTGCCTCTGAATGTCACTTGGCCCTTTGTTTTTGTTGCCTTTAAGATTCTCTGCTTGGCTTCCACATTGGTCATTTTGACAATTATGTGGCGTGGGGATCCTCTTCTCCGATCCTGTCTAAAGGGAGTTCTATAAGTTTCCTGGACCTGTGTATCAACCTCTTGCTCTATGTTTGGAAAATTTTCTGCTATTACTTCCTTGAAGAGATTGTTGATCCCTTTGGTTTCACTTTCTTTTCCCTCCTTTATTCCAATTATTCTTAGGTTAGCTCTCTTAAAATGGGCCCATATTTCTTCAATGTCAGATTCCTGCTGTCGGATATTTTTTTCTAGATTAGAAACTATGCGTTCATTTTTGGAATGATCATCTTCTAAGAGCGAGATTCTGTTCTCCATGTGGTCTAATCGGTTGTTTGTGCTTTGAATTGAGGCCTTTACTTCATTAATTGCATCCTTTATCTCTTTTTGGCTCTCTCTGAGTTCTTTTTGAAGCACCTCTATTATTTCTACAGTTATTTTCCTGATTTGATCTTCTAGAAATTTCTTTTTTTTTTTTTTTTTGGCGGGTCTGGGGATGGAACCCAGAGGCATTTGACCTCCGAGCTACACCCCCTGCCCTATTTTTATTCTTTATTTTGAAACAAGGTCTCACTAAGTTGCAGAGGGCCTAAGTGGCTGAGGCTGTCCGCGAACCGCGATCCTCCTGTCTCAGCCTCCCAAATGCTGGGATTACAAGGGTGCGCCACCACGCCCCGCTTAGAAATTTCTGATTTTTTGTTTTATCTGGTTCTGATGTTGTGGGGTTGTGGGCATTCATTGCTCCAGTGTTATTCCTCTTTCCCATGATTTCGGATGTTTGTGCCTTCTCTGGGTTCTTCCCTTGGGTCACTATGACTTCACTTAAGGTGCTCTGGATCGCGAGTCTGTAGTATCTCAGACCCCACTACTCCTTTACTGGGTTGTATCACAGAGTCTCCAACCGAGGGAGTGGATAGAGGCTGCTTTAGACTATGGGCGGGTGCCAGGTTGCACGTTCTCCTATGGTGTGATATCTCTGCCACCGCCACTCCCCCACTGGGTTAAGTCCCAGGGAGTACAGTACTGGGATTTCTCCTCTGTGGACCGCAATTTGACTCACTGTTCTTGAGTACGCAGATGTAGCTGTACTGGACTCGGTGAATTCGCTGCTGCCGCCAGTGGCAATATGGCGCTGCTGCTATGCCCTTGGCCGTGAGGCTGGCGTATTTTTTCTTGGTTTTGAATTCCACTCTGAGTCCCTGTAGCGTGTGCTGAGCTCAGCCACTGGGAGCTTTAGATGCTCCCTGCACCGAAAGATCCCGCCTGGCTGTTCTGCAGCGGCTCACCTCGGCTTGCTGTAGCCGTCCGGTGAATTCGCCGCTGCCGCCGGCAGTATGGCGCTGCTGCCGCGTCCTCGGGCGTGAGACCGGTGTATCTCCTCTGTACTCTGAGCTGTGTTCTCAGTCCGCTTTCTCTCTGGAGCCTGGTGATTTCTTTGTTTCTCTGGTGATAATGTTTTCTGGCTATGAAAGGCGCTGATTTTGTGGTAATGGTGGTATCGCTTTCTTCATCTGGGTCCAGTGAATCCAGTATTTCTTGCCGGCTACCTTGACAGCTGAAGGAGTGCTGAGAATGACAGTATATGGGCCTTCCCACCAGGGTTCTAGAGTACATGGTTCCCATATCTGTGTCCATATTAAGTCTCCAGGTTGAGCTGCAAGGCTGGTAGATTTTGGGGTATCCTGTTGGTCCTGATAAACAGCTTTTACCATGTGATTGATGTCATTCAGCCAGTCTGGAGTGCCTGTAAGATCTTAAGAACATAACTATTTGACATTTGTGCTGTTTTCCTCCCGGAGTTGAGGAAGGGGGAAGGAGGGGCGGAGGTCGCCCAAACATTATTTTAAAGGGAGTCAGACCTTTTATATAAGGGGCACACCAGGCCCGCAAGAGAGCAAAGGGAAGGAGACTTACCCAGTTTTCACCAGTTTCTAACTTTAGTAAAGTTAGTTTAAGAGTCCGATTCAGCCGGGCGTGGTGGCGCACGCTTGTAATCCCCACTCTTGGGAGGCAGAGACAGGAGGATTGCGCAGGTTCCAAGCCAGCCGTGCGCGCTGGCTTAAGAGACCCTGTTTCCAAATAAAAATGTAAAAATAGGTCTGGGAGTGTAGGCTGGAGGTTGAAGGGCTTCACCCTTTTTACCTGTTCAGAGCTCTGTGGTCTATAATACAGTGAAGTTTTTATTCTATTTTAAGAGCTTTTGCTAACAATTGAGTAGGCCATACTGGGGGACAATTTCAGCAAGGAATTTTTTAACTACCACCTGAGCTGTCTTGTATTTGGTTGGGTATGCCTTTGCCCATCTTGAAAAAGTATCCACCATAACTAGGAGATATTCCGGTCTCCCTTTGAGTATACAGGGTTAGGGGACAAAAGGGTTTTAGGCACAACCGTTAACATTTCGAGTGGCCCTACTGGTCTTTTGACGGCCACCCTAGCAGTTTGGTCAGCAAACCTATTTCCTCTTGGTGGGGTCCTTTTGGTGGGGTGCGCTTCGGCCCGACCTGGAAAAGTACATCCTGAAAGCCTCTATTATTTTTTTTCCTGAATATTATTTTAGCCAAATTAGTGGGCTTTCTTGTGGCGGTAGACCCGGAGCTTTTCCTTACTTTTCATGGTATTACTTTAAGCCTTATGAAGTTAAGAACACTTTATAGAATTGTATTTTATATTTTTAACTTAATAATTTAATTACAGATTACCATTGGAAGTTAAGACATCAGGTAAACATCACTAACATCTCAAAGCATTTTTTTAAAAGGAATAAAGTTAAAAATTTACATTTTGAAATAATTTTAACAAAATAAGAAACAAATTAACATCACTAATTTAAGTTTTACAGTGGCCTGTACCCTAAAGAGTAATCCCAGCATTTGGGAGGCAGAGACCAGAGAATCTGGGTTCACTGGCAGCCTCAACTACTTAGCGAGGCCCTTTGCAACTCAGTGAGACCCTGTTTCAAAAAACAAAACAAAACATAAAGACTAAAAAATAGGGCTGAGGTTGTAGCTCAGAGGTACAATGCCCCTGGGTTCCATCCCCAGTACTGCAAAAGAAAAAGAAAAAAAAAAAGAAACTCCAGATCAAAGTTAAGAAAGGACATGAAGCTGGGGGCAGGGCGGGGGAAAGAACATGAAAGGAGTGGCAGCAGAGGTCGCTGAGCGCTGGAAGGTCAGTGCAATAATGCCTTCAGAATTGTGGAGGAGAATCTTTTTACCTAGAGTTTTATATCCAGAAAAACTACCAAGAAATGTGAGATTAGAATAGTGGTCTTTTAGCCAGGCATGGTGGCATATATTTATAATCCCAGTACTTGGGAGGCTGAGACAGGAGGATCCCAGATTGTGTCCAGCCTTAGCTACTTAGTGAGATTTCTGCAACTTTAGTGAGACCTTGTTTCAAAAATGGAGAATGCCCCTGGGTTCAATCCTCAGTTCCAAACAAATAAGTAAGTAAATAAATAATAGCAATCTTTTTAGGCATGTGATTTCTCTAGAGTCAGAATCCCCCCCCCCCAGTACTGGGGATAGAACCCAGGGGCATTCTACCTCTGAGCTATACCCCCATCCCTATTTTTTATTCTTTACTTTGAAACAAGGTGTCACTAAGTTGCAGAGGGCTTCACTAAATAGCTGAGGCTGTTCATGAACCTGTGATCCTCCTGTCTCAGCCTCCTAAGTACTGGGATTACAAGTGTGCACCACCATGCCTGGCTTTCAAAAAATTTTTAAGAAAGCAGAAGTATATGTGCATACTTTCACTCAGTAGAGCAGTTTTGTGTGCTCATTTGACCACTTTCTCTGTGCTACCAAAAATTGACAAAAGCCTGTCATACAAAGTTATCCAACTCGAGAAAAACCAAGAGGTATTTGCCTAGAACCATTATTAATTGTTTTTTTAATGATAATATGGTTCTGTAGTTTTAAAATAAAATACAGAATAAGCCAGGCGTGATGGCATGCACTTGGGAGGCTGAGACAAGAGGATTGCAGGTGTGTGGCCAGCCTCAGCAACTTAGTGAGGCCCTCCACAACTTAGTGAGACTTTGTTTCAAAAATAAAAAAATAAGCTGGGCGTGGTGGCACACACTTGTAATCTCCGCGCTTGGGAGGTGGAGACAGGAGGATCGTGTAGGTTCGAAGCCAGCCGTGCTGGCTTAAGAGACCCTGTTTCCAAATAAAAAAGTATAAAAAATAGGTCTGGGAGTGTAGCCCGGAGGTAGAAGGGTTTCCAGGAACCCCAATACCACCTAAAAAATAAAAGATAAAATTAATTAATTAATTAAAATAAGTCTGGGGTGTAGTTCAGAGGTAGAATGCCCCTGAGTTCCATCCCCAGTAAAACACATGCATGTGCACACACACACAGCAAATGTAATTGAAAAAAAAAAAAAAAATATATATATATATATATATATATATATATATATATATATATTTGCCAAGTATTCCTTTTTAGGAAGCTACTAGAAGATATATTCCATCAAAATAAGACAGCCCAAAAAAGGAAAACACAGGACCCAGGAAACAGGTACAGAGATTTACCTGGAGGAAAGTACAGAAAGTCCCAAGATAGCAGCTGCCCAACAGTTCTAGAAAGAATCCTGTCTAGAGGCTGGGGATATGGCTCAGTAATACAGTGCTCATCTAGCATGAAAGAATCCTGTCCAGACTAAAAAATGAGAACAGAGTTATAGGAAGAATTTTGTCAAGATAAAACAAGCATACTCCACCACTTTTTAAAAATGACCTGTCTGAATAATGTACTAAGATCCACAGTTCTACATTAAGAGGTTAGGAATAGAGTTATGTGTAGAAGACTTGAGTTCACAGTCAAAACAAGGTAAGGCAGTTACTCAGTGCAGGGAAAATAAAAACTGTACAAATGATGTAAAGTACACTGATACCCATTTGTGAAAATAAAATGACAACAAACACTGAATGTTAACATAACAAATTGGTCAGCTGTGTTTAAAATGTACCAGGGCAGGCCACATGGCCAGTGAGGACGTAGGGAATCTGACCTGTCATCACCTGTGGTATTTGTCTCTGCACAGTGGGAATGGAGAGTGGCGTCATAAAGACATGATTGAATATGGGTAAATGTATGTTTGGCATATTATGTTCAAGGAAGTAGGGGGAAATTGGTATTTTTGTTTGTTTTTTGTTTTTGTGGTACTGAGGATGGAACCCAGGGGTATTCTACCTCCAGGCTACACCTCAGACCTGTTTTTTATTCTTCATTTTGAAACTGGGTCTCATTGCGTTACAAAAGGCCTAAGTAGCTGAGGCTGGCCACGAACTGTGATCCTCCTGTCTTGGCCTCCCAAGTACTGGGATTACAAGCATGCACCACCACACCTGGCAGAAACTGGTATTTTTATATTTCAAAATGAAATGTTATCAGTTATCTGGAAAATTTTCTTCTGTGGAATATCACATTGTAAGATTTAGTTATTACTAAATATCTGTTTAAGTCTGTAATCTTTTCTAACATCTGTCTTTAAGTTGTGGAGGCTTGAATGTCCTTCAACCCCTGCAAAATGTTTTTACCAAGTACCCAAATTTTCTTCCTTTCAGTTCTGCTCCAACTTTGGCCAAAGATGCAGTCTCAAAGCAGAAGTGTTTACTGACCACGGAGCTCTGAGGGACTGCCCATCCCCACCTGTAACTGGAATGTGGCACTCACTCTTCACTGCCCTGAAGTCCTGGAATCCTCTGGAATGTTTCCTCTGGAATGTGTTAGATGCAGGAGCTAGTCCTTTACTTGGAGGTAGAAAACTTATACCTAGATTTGACTTCAGCTCCCTGGGGGGGGAAAAAAAACAGCTACCTATTCCGTCCAACTGGAAGAGTTTAATCACACTGCATAGAGTTATAAATTTGTGATTCAGGCAGTCTCTTTCCCTGCAGTTGCCTTCATCTCCTGGCTCCACCTAGCAGTTCTGTTTGTAATGACTGGCTGTCACCAACCTTTAGGTTGTTATGCCCCTCTAGTGTCATGGGAGAGCATCCTTGAGCTGAATGCTCCTCAGAGACGCTGCACTTCTCCATGTACCTGGACATCAGGAGTGTAGGAAAACTGACTCAGGCACTGTGTAGGTAGACTTAGGAGTAGAATTTTATACTTATTGCTGTACTAAATAGAAGTTGAAAATGCAGAGTTTTAAATGTCTCCCATACTTTTGACATCTTAGCAGATTTACTTCCAGGTAAGATAAACTTTGAGAACTACAGAGATATGCATTGCCATCCCATTTCCCCAGCCTTCCCACAGGAAGCACTCACTTGCATAGCATACCTAACTTTGCAGCCTGTAATGGAGCAGGCTCCTGGTGGAGAGACCCTGCTCTGCCGCCCAGGCCAGGGAGAGTGAAGGCTCAGCACGATGTGCTCCACACCTGCAGCCTCTGTTTGACTTAACCTCTATTGCCTTTTAGTAGATGCTCAATAAATCTAGAGCCTTCACACTGCAAAAGGAAATGATACCAGGAATAGGGTGTGGGGTTGGATTGAGAGGATTTTGTATGTGCACACACTGAAAGAATTTGCATCACATTAGGGATTTTGCAGTTGGTTTTTAAAAAGGTTTTAAGAATTTCCTTGTCCCTTTTAGCCTATACCTTCCCCCCCCCAAAAAAAAAGTTAAAGTAGTACATGCTAATCATAGAAAAGTATACAGATATCTGCCTGTAAATCCAGTACCCAGAAACACCAGTTTAACTTTAAACTAGACTGGAAAGGTAAGCCTTGGTTGCCATGGGAAGTGAGGCTGATCTGCAGACATGTTTAAAAGTCATTAGTATCTCTTATTACCAAGGACAGATGTTGAGCAGTCACTCCTAGAGTTTGTGTCGTTATACTTTGGCCCTATGATACATACATGTAATTGAGCACTAGTTTGTACTGCTTAGCATAAAACAACATCCACTTTCATAATTTTTAAAACTCTAGTTTGAACTATCCTGGGCTGATGTGCTTGGGTATATACACGAGTGTCTAACTGGAAAGCTCAGGAATTTTTATCTTGCACTTTTTTCCGGGGAGCTGTAGAGATAGGAAACTGCTTTTGCACAATCATTTTTGCTAAAGAAGGTTGGCACTTCTTGCTAGCTGACACCCCTTAGCCATTACATTGAGCCTGTGTGCTCAACTGGTGGTGCTCTTACCAGTTCTAGATGACACTTGGGACCTGGGTTTGGCTCAGTAAACGGGAGTGGACAGCGGATCTTCAGTGTCTGACACCCTGTATGTCCTGCATAATTAGTGTTGTAGTGCTAACCACAGAGCAGCTAAAGGCTTTGCAACTTGGAAGGTCTAAATTCCCCATCCTGTTCATCCTTAAGCTTCTCAAAATTTAGGAATTGTATAGTTGAAAATATTCCATATTTTCGGGTACCTTTATTCTTGCCAATCAGAATATTGATAGTGGCTTTCATTTGAATCTCAAGCTAAAAAAAGATTTTTGTCTTGACATGAACTGGTAAGCATGGAAATTATACTTCAGTGGTGAATTAACCTAACACCTTAGATACCTGTTGAATAGAAGTTTCTTGTTGTGTCTGCTTGTGGAACAGCTTGTGCTGCTCTGCTTCCCTGAAACCTAGTGGTATGAAGAAGCAGGGTTGAGGAGGGCTATGGATGTAGTGGGTGAGGAAGGGAAGATGTCTTTTACTGGGGAAAAGGGAAGCTTGTGAACCAGTTAAGGACACGGGGAGAGAGGCTGATGATGGCATTGGGTAGAAGGGCAGTGCTGGGGCAGCTGAAGGCACTGCAGGTTTGTGCCTTCCCTATGGTTTGTGCCAGCAGTGGCTGCTTTGCTGCCTGCCCAGGGAGCCAGGTCAGGAGAGGATCCTTGCATCTGTCCAGGCGATCGCCTGGAGGGGAGGAGAATAGGCAAGGGGCCGAAAATAAGATGTAAAGGTTCTGGCCATCTGCCTCTGACTCTGTCCAGCCCCAGTGAGCTAACCCATGAGATCCTTATTGAACATTCGTTGGTAGCATCTCTTACATTTCATCCCAGTTCTTCAGGAGGTGCTGCTGAACAGGGCAGTGAGTAGCTTTCTTATGTGTTTAGTATGTTGTTTGAGGACAGTTTTTTAAAAAATATTTTTTAGAGGCTTTCTAATTTTTTGTCTTTAGCTCCTTACTTCTGCACAATCACAGCTGCCCTGTGGATGTGTAAGGAGGAAGCCCTGAGTTGTGGTCTGGGTCTAGCCTGTCTGTCCTCTCATGCCTCTCGATCCCGGCTAAGACCACACTGCTGTCTTCTCTTATCCAAGCTCTGAAAGTGGAGTCCCATGCTCCATCCAGAACTTTGCATCACTTCCATAGAGAAAAGTTTCTCATAATTTTCTAAGTTAATATCTTAAAGTTTTTGTTTTGTCAATTTGTAAGGGTCACACATTTGTTCTATAAGGGCCAGAGGTAGTAAATGTTTCACTTCTCAGTCCTTTTGTCACACTGCAAAAGTGGCATAGACAGCATTTCACAACTTGGCTGTGTTCCATAAAGTTTGTTTAGGAAACAGTTCCTGACCCTGGCTTCCAGCTCTGCAGAGTAGTAAAATGGCCACCTGGGAGGCAGACAGGTCTTCAGATGGGTTCTGCAGGGGTTTTTGGCACTCAGACACTCCCAGCACTTTTTGCTGTCTTCCTCATCCACATATGCAGCTGGGCAAGAAGCAGTTGTGGGCTCAGTTCTGAGCCTCTGGGATCCCACCAGGCTTTGGTTAATCTTTCCCTTGACCAAATGGTGGCTTGGAAACCTGGATACTTCTGCAGATACTTCTGCAGAATGAAGAATGCACATTTCTACATTCATTGGCCCTTTTTTTCCTCTCAAAAAATAAAAACCTGGTTCTTGGATGAACAGAAAGTTGGAAAGTTTTCCTGTATATTAGCCTCTAGAATGTGGAGCTTAGCTTGGGTTATGGAAATTAACCCAGAGCTATGTTAATATGTTGTTGGAGGAGCTGCAATCCTTTCCCAGTTTTAAAAGATAGGAGCTTGAAGCCCCTAACTCATGACATCTCTGGAGACAGTATTCAGTACTTCTCAGGATTTCTCCTTATCAGAGGGGCATTTTTACATCACAGAGTCCCTCAAGTTTGGGTACAGTACCCTATGAGGACCTCACTAACTGTTTTGTGTTTACTTTTGGTGTGTGTAAAGCTCTGCAGTAGCTTTGAGACTAATTTATTTTTCTATCAAGTGCACTATATTCAGTGTGTTCTGGTTTTATATGATTTGTATTAGAAATACCACACTGAACTATGAGTTGTCTGTACACTGAAATAGGAGCTCTAGATGTGAACCTGTTCAAATAAAACTTGTGACACATCATGTTTCTGTGGGCTATTTGCGTGTCTTGGGCGTGTGATACCTACGTGCTGGCCTTGACAGAATTGTAAGGCCAGAGCCACTGTAAACAACATGACAAGCAAGCTGAGGCCGTGCAGGGTATTTGGGGCCTATGTCAGTGTCTCTAGAAGGTATGAATTTGGGGTGGAAATGTTTTCAAGGTTAAAATTCTCGTTGATCCTGCCCAGGAGTCCTGGTAGACACAGTGGTCATTCCAAGGAGCAGTGTGGTGGAGTCAAAACAGCTGGTGTTGAGTCTAGGCTCCACTGCATAGTGCGCGTAAGTCACTCTTCTACTGAAAGGACTCGTAAGTGCCTCACAGTAGATGCTGTGAAGGCAGATCCAGAGCAGGCAGGTGTCCTCATCTCCTTTCTTCTTGCCAGCTCCTGTCTTCCCTGCCACTCCTCATTCTCAGGACTCTGCTGGGCAGAGACACGCTGCACCATACAGTGTCCGAGAGGCCTCTGAGGGAGGTTGGGAAGTCTGCTACTCTTCCCTCTGCCTGGGAGAGAGCCACACTGGGCCTGGAGCCAAGGGGCTTTTCTAGGCTCTTGAGAGGGCTCTTGGTGGACAGGAGGGCTGGGCTCTGGTATCTGTGCTAGGGGCTCTCCTAAAACGAATTTTGGGAGCTGGGAAAATATATCAGCGATGGAGTGCTTGCCTAGGATGTGCAAGGCCCTGAGTTTAACCCCTAAAAAACATTAATTTTGGGAGGCATTAAGTAATAAAAGCTATGCTAACTCAAGTAGAACAACTCATTAGAAAGATAAGGATTGCTCTCCATCCCCACTGAAAGGTAGAATGTGGACAGGAACAGAGGGAGGGGTGCACACAGCATCTCTGCCATGCTGCTCACTGTCAGGCAAGAGCTGAAGGCCTGGGTTGGAGGACTGGGGACCTCACTCTGCCATGGCTCCCCAGAGGGAAGGGGAATGGACACCAGTCTGCCAATAAAACCAGCATGTTTTTTTACCTGGGAGGCACTTTGTGGCCAGCACCAAGAAATGCCTGGAGGGCTGAGGGCACAGGTGTCAAGTCAGGCTGGAGGAAAGGAACTCACTTTGGTGATAGGCTTGGAGTGTCTTTCTGGCCCCACTCACATCCCAGCAGAAGTCCTTCCTACTGTGATAAGACTCCAGGACTCCATTTCTGAGGAGAAGCTGAGAGGGGCAGCAGACCAGCCCTTCTCCCCCACAGTAGGAGAGCTCTGTGCCTGCGCCCAGCCCTCTGCCACCCACACTAGTGTGTCCTTTGTGTCTGGTGCACTAGGCAAGGTTCGCAGCTGGCATGTGCTTCCAGGCTAGCAAAGCAGGATTGTGGGACAGAAGTAGACTTTTGAGATTATGGGTGCCAGCTACACAGTGTGTATATAAAGAAACATGGCCAGAGATGCACAGGGACCTGACCTGGGCCACGTGACTAGGAACGGAATCCAGATCTTCAGGATTTCCAGATGCTACCCTACCGCACTCTCTTGGCTCCCTGGACCAGAGTTGCAGCAAAAAGGAGCCTCAGGGTCAGAGCAGTGCCTTCAGCAGAAAAGAAAACATCCACGACTCAGGTCTGGAGAAAGCCAGGCACTTCTGCCATCTCTCAGGTTTTTCTGGGGCCTAAAACATTCCTCTCCTCTTCCCTAGGGCGTAGCCATCCACTCCGGCCTGGGAATGTGCTCTCTGTGCTTGTCACACACTCCCACATCCCATGCATGCTGTCCCTTTCAGAGCCCTGAGCACCTTCGCAGCTGGTGAGCTCACAGGTATTCATGGGAAAGTCCTACCATCCCCACAAAACTCCATTGTCAGGCCAGAGGAGCTTTGAGAGTAGAAAGGACAGAGGAGGCTATTCCGGGGGAGGGGGGGGAATCATTACAGGAGTCAGCCACCATATGTAGAAGGGTCCGAGAGACTAAGCAAGGAAGCGGGCAGATGAGGAATTTCAGTGTAATCTACTGGGGATTTACTTAGAAATGTGCGGTTTAGGGTAGCAACAGTGGGTCAGCAGGGCACTGTGGTACACACCTGTAATCTCAGCACTTGGGAAGTGGAGACAGGAGTGCAGGTTTGAGGCCAACCTCAGCAACGTAGTAAGGTCCTCAGCACCTTAGCAAGATACAGTTTCAAAATAAAAAGGGCCAGCCAGGTGTGGTTCCACAGGCTTGTAATCCCAGCATTTGGGAGGCTGAGACAGGAGGATCACGGTTCACAGACAGCCTCAGCTACTTAGACCCTCTGCAACTTAGTGAAACCTTGTTTAAATAAAGAATAAAAAATTGGGCTGGGGGTGTAGCTTGGAGGTAGAATGCCCCTGGGTTCAATCCCCAGTATCACAAAAAAGAAAAAAAAGGGCCGGAATGTGGCCGGTAGGTGCAATGCCTCTGGGTTCCAGTTGATCACACAACTTGGGTCCGAGGAAGGAGGCTTGAATAGTGGTCAAAACAAAAGTGGCTTTCATCCAAGCCAGAGTAATGTACCTGGTTTATCTCAGCTGAGAGGATGTCAGCTCATTCCTGGTGCTGATGGTACCAGGGTCTGGTCCTAGAGCTCCACATACCACTCTCATGGCTTTGTTTATCTATAGCCTGCTGGGAAACTATGTGGAGAAAACAGAACATTGTTGCTCGGGGGCCCTCCTGACAGGGCTTATGGCTGCAGGCATTTCATGTGGACCCTGGCAGCTTTCAGCCCCTCTGACAGCTCTCTGCAGCACTGGCAAGCAGTAGATAATCGGCAAACACATTCACAGAAGCCTTCAAAGGAGAGAGGTTCTCAGCCTAGAATCAGGTCAGCCATTTGAAATGAATTAACATTGAATTACAGTACACAAATAGACCCTATCGGAACTCTGTCCACCAGTCCCTCTGCCTCATCTTGTAAAATGCTAATAATAATAGTGCCTCATAGCCAGGCGTAATGATGCATACCTGTAATCCCAGTACTTGAGAGGGTAAGACAAGAGGATTGCAGGGTCAAGGACAGCTTTGGCAACATAGCAAGGCCCTGCTTCAAAACTAAAAAGTTCTGGGGATGTAGCTCAGAGGTAGAGTGCCCCTTGGTTCTATCCCCAGTGCCAAAAGAAAAAACAGTGCCTCATAATACAGTGAACACTAAATGAATTTGATAACTGAAAACACTCAGGAAGAGTGTCACACAGCAAGTGCATGTTAGGTGCTGTGATTGTGGTGGTGGTGGTGGTGGTGGTATGTCCCTAGGCAGCCTTCATTGATTAGCTTTCCTTCCCACCCATGTGGACACGGACACACACACTATTGAGTGGATCCAGCTGCCCTTGCTGGGGGCCTGGTCTCAGCTGCAGAGAAAAAGCACCCACCACAAAAGGTCCTTGGTCACTGCTCCTCAGTCGCCTCTCCTGCAAGTGACCTTGTGTGTCACTAATGTAAGTGAACTCCTCAGCACTGCCAGCAGCTGAGGCTTCTGTGGCTGTACTCTCCCTTCCCTCCTTTGTACCTGTCGCCTGTGCCTGGCCATGATCCTCCCTGCAGGGGCTTCCTCCGGATGTGCCCCCTGTCCTGGGTCTTTATACTTTGCCTTTCTATAAACTGCCTCACCTTAGCATAGAAACCTTTCCTAATGTTTTTAATTTTGGAAAGAACAAATAGTGCTCTTTCTCGAGTGCTGCTCTCTTCCCCTCATAGTCACTATTGTCGTCATTCTCAGCTCCCTTCTTTCCTTGGTTTATCAGTTAGGATAGTAGATTACACATCAGTAATGAACCAGAAAGGCTCAGTGGCTCACAAGGACTGGCTGCATAACTTTCAGGACCTTATTAGAAAATTACTGAGAATTTCGAGATAGTAGCAGCAAAGCATCCAGTTGAACACAGGACCCTTCCAAGTGTGGCCTAACTTACAACTTCTCCTCACGCCACACATTTCTATCACAAGGAACCATGCTTGAGCTTGTCCTGTGTGGATTAGAGATGAATGGGGCAGAGAAAGAAATTGGACAGAGGAGTTGGCTAAACCTCAGGAGAAGGTACAAGAGCTACCACTGCTGTTTTAGAGGCCCGCTTACACACACACACACACACACACACACACACACACACACACACATACACACACACACCCCAGGGTTTCACTAGACTTCTGAGGGAAAGGGCAGGGTAGAAACAGCACTTTGAGCACTAAGCTGTGGAAGGAAAAGAGTGAAAGCGTTCCAGGGTGAATAAAACCCACCATGAGGAGACTCCACACCGTTTCCACTCCCAGGTGGGCTGCTCCAGACACACTCGTGAGTGTAACTTCTTCCTCTCGTTCCATTTCTCACCCTGGGGAAGCAGCTCTTTCTATCTAAATTGCCTCTCGTGACCCCACCCTTTCTGGAATGTAACTCCCTTTATCATGGCCCTTCTTTCGTTACTGTGTCCCTACTTCCTAAATAAGCCTCTTATATTCCCTATTTGGGCTTTCTGCTTGAAATCGATCTGTTGGGAAACAAGAGTTGAGGGAGAAAATCACCTGCCATATTAATTTCTAGGGAGTGATACCATTTCTGCCTGGCTGTGACACCCCTGCTGCTTACATTTTACTGGCCAGAACCAGTCACAGGGTGTGTCTGACTTCAGAAAGACTGAGCAAGAGCAGAATATGGCTTAACAACAAATTTATCTAGTTTTCCCACCAATCTGACCACTCCTTGGTTTCCTCTGTTAGCAGTTCTCCACGGTTTTGGCCTGGCCTTCCCCATTCTCACACTGCTGAGGCTGGGCAGGTGTCCAGTCCACCACATGCCGCTGCCTCCCGAAGCCCATTCTCAACCTCATTTCTGCCTGAACTCTTCCTAGCTCAGTTTGGGGTTTGCACAAACACCTGAGACTTGGAATATCTTACAGCAAACTTAAAAATATTCTGCCAAAGCCCCCTAATCCTCCATGTAGCAATTTGGCTGCTCCCCGGTGGTCTTGATCTCAGTAAGTTGTCTTACTGTCCTTGGTTCCTCTCTCCTCCCCTACCCCATGTGCCTTCAAGTCCTATTGAATCTGCTTCTGCAGGTCTGCCTACCCCTTGCCCAAATTGGCAACTACCTGCCCACCCATCTCCTTGCCTTCAACCCATCGAATCCATTTTTCAGAATTAGCCAGAAAAAAGGTCATGATCCTCTTTTGCTTGAACTCGTGGTGGCTTCCTGTGGCCACAGAACCCAGACTCTTAGTGGTTTTCCCAGCACTTCCTAGGGTCCTCATGACTGGGTCTTCCCTCATTCTGCCGGGACCCAAAGCTCCTTGTTCAAGGCTGAGGTTTCATATTGCTTCCCTAGACATCCCTCTGAGCACTCCTTGATGAGCCCATTCCCTTTTCCAGAGTTACTTGTTTAATGTTTTATCTGATCACGTAGTCATTAACTGCTGCCTCTGAGGCACCCAGAAGCCTTAGATGCAGCGTGCAGTTGTTCATATATTTACTGAAGGGATACAACATTGATTAGCACCCACTGTATCCCACTATATTCCCTGATGGGTTCTTAGTTTAGGTTTTCCCATCTGCTCCTCCATTGGTCAGACTCTTTAGGGGAGAAAGAACCAGCAGAATATGTGTGTACAGATGCATGAGGGAAGATTTATTACAGAATTGGCTCATGTTCTTAGGAAACTGAGTCCCCAACAGGCTGTCTACAGACAAGAGACCCCGGCGTGTGAGCAGTGTGACTCGGGCCAGGCCAGGAGGCCTCAGATCCGGGAGAGTAGTTGGTGGCACTTCCAGGCTGAGGTGGAAGTGAGCACGGGAAGGGGGCCTCTGATTTAAGTCCTGAACTCCAAAATCTGCAGAGATGGCAGTCCTGGTGCCCGAGGTCAGTGACAAGTATGCCTTGGCTCTCAAAAGAGGAGATACCAGTTTGCCCTCTATATTTGTTCTCTCCAGGCCCTGGCAGATCGGGCAAAGCGCCCACACTGAGGGCAGCTCTTCCCCACTTCATGTGCTCAAACGCACACACTGACCTCTGGAAACATGTCCATGACACACTCAAAACAATGCACTACATGGTTCCAGGTATTTCTGGGGTGTTTTTTTTTTTTTTTGGTCTGGAGATGGAACCCAGAGGCATTTGACCTCCAAGCTACACTCCCTGCCCTCCAAGCTACACTCCCTGCCCAAATTTTTATTCTTTATTTTAAAATAGGGTCTCACTGAGTTGTGGAGGGCCTCACTGAGTAGCTGAGGCTGTCTGCGAACTGCGATCCTCCAGTCTCAGCCTCCTGAATGCTCCAGGTATTTCTTAATCCAGCCAGGTTGGCACTGAAACTAGCCCTCGTGCTCCTTACCACCACTTTTGAGATAGTCATGAGAGTCAGCAACTCTTGTTGCCAGTAGGTGTTCAACCAAGATTTGAACAGTCTGTGCCGCCCTGATCCCTGACGTCTGCATTTCCCAGCCACAGGCCTCCACACACAGGTGACCAAGTGGCTGAGAGGGTTCCTGGGACATGGGACTCTGAGCACCACATCCAGAAAAGTCTAGGGCTCTCCAGGATCACATAACCACCATCCTGATTTCTACCATGTGTCTAGCTTTTTATCCACATGCTTTCATGCAGCCTCATCCTATGAGTCAATTTTCATGAACTAGTTATACTTTTTGAGTAAATACAGGTTGTTGTTGGGGTTTTTTTTGGTTGTTTTTGTTTTTGTTTTTGTTTTGCGGTACTGGGGATGAACCCAGGGGCATTCTACCTCTGAGCTATGCCGGCAGCCCTATTTTTTATTCTTTTTTTTTTGGGGGGGGGGTGGTACTGGGGTGGAACCCAGAGGCTTCCTACCTCCGGGCTATACTCCCAGACCTATTTTATATTTTATTTGGAAACAGGGTCTCACTAAGTTGCTGAGAGCCTCACTAAGTAGCTGAGGCTGGCTTCGAACCTGCGTGATCCTCCTGTCTCAGCCTCCTAAGCACGGGGATTACAAGCATGCGCCACCATGCCCGGCTATATTTTTTATTCTTTATTTTGAAACAGGGTCTCGCTGAGTTGCAAAGGGCCTTACTAAGTAGCTGAGGCTGGCCTTGAACTGTGATCCTCCTGTCTTAGCCTCCCAAACGCTGGGATTACCAGTGTGTGCCACCACGCCCAGCTATAAGTGCAATTATTAAGCTGAAAAATGTTCTGGCTGGATGTCATATGCACCACCTCCTACTCCCTTGGCCTTGTGAGCTGTTCTGGTTTGTTCAGAGTGCTCCCAGGAAGACCACAGCCCCTCCTAGGGCTTGGGAATGTTGACGCACAGCCACTCCACAGGTCAGTCACCCCTCGAGGCCTGTTCATGAGGCCAGTGAGCAAAACTAGTAGGAGGGATGGAGACCACGGGTGAGCAGCACTTCTGGGGTACACTGGTGTTGCTTGTCAGTCAGGACTTGGACACAGGTGTGCATGGTCTATCTCTGGCAGAGCCAGATGCACCAGCCTGGCTTCTTGGGAAGATCTACTTTGGGCTCGCCTCAGAACTGTCTGTGGCTGCTCTCAGAGTGCTCTGGCTCCTGTCCTGAGGCTTGTGACCTCCGCCAGCACTTCCCTTCATCCAAGGCAGCAGCATTGTCATACCAGACCCCCGCCAGTTCCATTCCTGGGACAGTACAGACAGCTCTGCCTTCATGAGCCCCACCCAGATCTCACCTGCCCTGCAGATAGCATAGTGGGTGTGCACAGGTCGCCACACCCTAGATTTACTCTCCCCACAGGGTCAGGTCTAGGAAGAAGTGAGGAGCTCAGAGCTCACGATTGAGGGGGCACTTGCTCCCGGAGTGTACATGTGCCCGTTCAGCACTGATCCAACGCGGTGCACCCTGAACTCCTGCGCTCTGCCCCTGACTCATCTCACCACAGTGCTACCTGGGTGAGGGATGCCTGGGCCTTAAAACTGCTCTGAAGGCAGAGTTTGGGTTTGATCGCCCAGGCAGCCCCTCTCAGCACTTTTTTGCCAACCTGTGACTCTGAGGACAGAGTGGTCAAGGTGGCTGCCTCCAGGAGGAAGCAGCAACCTAGGAATGCCTAGGGGCTGTGTAGCACCTCCAGCTGGGGGAAATCCTTGTGGCCATGGGGCACAATGCCTCTGGTGACCACAGAGGGCATTGCAGAAATGAGAAGCCCTTGTTGGACCCCAGGGCTCATCAACATTGATTGTCAGCCTACTCTGTGATGGAATTGACTGCTTACCCTGAGACCTGCGGTATCTCCTCCACCCCAGGGTCGTCCCCTGGCAGAGAGCGAGCGTTCCACTGACATAGGGTTGTAGTACACAGCGCCCAGCACCATTTCATGTGAGTCTGGGATCTTTGTTTTTCTAGCCTCAGATTCTTTCTACCACTAAGAACTGTCTGTGGTTCTTCCCCTCCAGGACTTCACTGTGCCATCAGCCCACAAGGATTTCTTTCCCAAAGCTTGAGAGACCGCCTGTTTGAGATTTAGGTAGGAAGGAGCTGTTAGGGGCCTTCTACCTCCAAGTCACACCTCCAGCCCTTTTTATTTTGAAACAGGGTCTCACAGGTTGCTGAAGGTCTCACTGAAGTTGCTAAAGCTGGCCTCAAACCTGTGATACGCCTTAGCCTCTCAAGTACTGGGATGTGCCAACATGCCAGGCTACACTGCCAGTTTCTTACAGTTGGATCCCATAGTTTGCTTCCTAGATTTAGCTCCAAATGGTTTTATAGATTCAGAAAATTAGATCCTCTCAAAGCACAAACAAGACTGTGCTCTGGGCTGCAAAGAAAGACCCAGACAATATGCTGCCAGGCCAAACACAAGAACAGACTCAGGTGCACATCTGCCAAGGTGGCACTGTAGCTCCGAGTGGTGACAGTTATTACATCTTCTCCAGGACACTGCACCAGCTGCAGGCCTCGTTCTCAGAGTGGGTCCTTGCTGGCCGTGTGCGGCCAGTCTCAGGCTCCTGCCAGAAACAAGGCCACAGCAGCCTTAGAGGTCAGGAGCAGAGCAGCCAGTGGCCAGACTGCACAAAGGCAGAGCTCACCTGAAAGGCCTGTCTCTTCCCCAAAGGCTCTTGACCAGAGGATGCCACAGGGCTTGCTCCCCTCAGTGTAGCACACCTTTCTCCTTATTGCATGCTCCCTGTCCTAGAGATATCACAGCCTTGCCATTGGTACATGCCCAGCAAGGTGACCTTTGAACTCACAGCAGGGCTAGTTCCTAGAGTAAGGCCTGGCTTACGCTATCCTGTGTGACTGGAGCTGCAGGCTAAGCAGCTGACGCCTCCCTCACACCGAAGGCCAGGGTGATGCAAGGCAGCAGACGGGACCCTCTGGATCTCTCCAGCCGGCAGGGCCTTACCCGCAACTCTAAGGTCCAGAGCCAGGTCAGGGGAGAAGCAGATGAGCCCCCTAGATAGTTTTCTGTCTCTGACAGATCTGGGCTTCTTGCTGGGTTCCCATAACCTCGATCATTATACCTGGCCAGGAAGCCGGGCGGAGATCCCAGGACATAGTCAGTCTTTGAGACCGACAGTTAACAGGGAGGAACTTAGCATCATCTGTATGTGATGCTGTAGTGTGCAAGGGTGTCACCTAGCTCTGCCAACTCCATAAAATCTCCCAGTGGCTGCACTGAGGGAGGGCAAGCTGATGCAAGTCCAGAGGCTTCGGCTCCCTGAAGTTCATGGTGCATGGAAGGAAGCCTAGGTGAGCTAGGCTGGCCCTACCCTCAGGATCTTGGTGTTCAAGAGGCTGGAGGGGATCTGAAGCTGCAGAGTTTTGGAAGGCAGAGCATGAGGCTCCTCCAGCCCCAAGGCACCCCAGCCTGCTGGAGGGCAGCACAGAAGGCAGAGGCCTGAGCTGCCTCTTTGAGGGGAAGTGAAGACCATCCCACCTCTCAGTTCATGAGTGTCACCCACAGGCCAGCAGGAGGCCCAGTGGGGACTGGTGTTTAGAGAGAAACTGCGATTGCCCCACCAGCAATACCTGCTCAGGTGGGGCTGCGGGGGCAGAGCATGTGACTGTCAACAAATGGCTCTTCCTAGGAGGACTTGGACATGCCCAGGGATTTTCTTCTGCTACAGAGGATAAATGAAGCCCAAGCTGGGCATGACTGGCCATGGTATGGTGGCAGTCAGTGCTCTGCCATTGGTGCTCTAATAAAGGAGACCTGACATTTCTCTAGGCAGCTTTGCACACCAACCTTGACACCTTGCTCCAAAGGTGAATCAGGGCCAGGTACCCCAGTAGCAGAGTGCTCGCCTTGCATGGGCAAGGCCCTGAATTTAATCTGCGCCACACACACACACACACACACACACACACACACACACTGCAAATCAACCAGAGCATATTTGCCCTCACCTGCATCTGAGACACCTTCAGGCTGTTATGTAACCCCAGAGATTTCTCCTGCCTTGGTTTTAAGCTCTGTCCACACAGCATATAGAACCAGGTGCACAGTTCAGCCAGGACGACCTTGTAGTTTTCCACAAGGTGGCACTGTTGTAAAGGAAGCCACTGCAGCTTTCCAGAACCAAGAAGTCCCACGTAGCAAGCTGCACCCACAAGCCTGATCCAGAGCACCAGCCACTGAGCACAGCTTTCTCAAGGCCAGGCCTGCGACGGGGACAAGAGGAGGTTCTGGGGCTGTGGGACTTGAGGAGTTCACTCCCCTCCCCCTGGGAGTGGTCAGGGCCCTCTCTTTCAGTTTTGGACAGAGTGGGAGGCCAAGCTTTCTGGCCTTCCTTCAGGTTCTCTGCTAGTCTCTGTGAGAAGAGTTCAGGAGCCTCTCCCCTGTCGTTTGGACTGACTCCTCTACACCTGCTCTCCCTGGTAGACCAAAGGGAGCAGGGACAGGCTTCTACCTCCCTGCTGTGCCCCCCCCACCCCCGGCCAGGCGAGCCTGTCCTACCTCACTGTCCCCCAGCCTAGCACACTCCGTCCAGGCCCAGTGCTGGGCTGGGAGCCCTTGACACCCATCTGAGAGCTTCTCCTGGGTCTTTATGTGTCTGTGAGGAGGTAGAAGTACAGTTAGAGCCGGGCATGATGCTGCACACCTGTAATCCCAATACTTGGGAGGCTGAGACTGGAGGATTGCAGATTCGAGGATAGCCTCAGCAACTTAGTGAGGCCCTCCACAACTTAGGGAGACGCTATTTCAAAAATTTTTTAAAGGCTGGGATATGATACAGAGGTAGAATATGCTTGGGTTCAATCCCCAGAATTAGAGAGGGGGGGTGGAGAGAAAAAACACATGAGTATAGCAGGGCCTGGAGGACTTCCCATTTCTGTGTTTTCTGTTGTCCTTTGTCCTCCAGGAGATTTATTTTAAAGCCCAGCATGGTGACACACAGTTGTAATCCCAGTACTTGGGAGGCTGAGACAGGAGGATCGCAGGTTCATGGCTAGCCTCAGCTACTTAGTGAGGCCCTCCACAACTTAGTGAGACCACGTTTCAAAATAAAGAATAAGCCAGGCATGGTGGCACACTTGTAATCCTGGCACTTGGGAGGCCGAGACAGGAGGATCACACAGGTTCGAAGCCAGCCTCAGCTACTTAGAGAGGCTCTCAGCAACTTAGTGAGACCCTGTTTCCAAATAAAGTATAAAATAGGTCTGGGAGTATAGCTCGGAGGTAGAAAAGCCCCTGGGTTCCAAGTACCACAAAAAATAAAAAGAAAGAAAGGATAAAAATAGAGCTGGGGGTATAGCTTAGAGGCAGAATCTCCCTGGTTCAATCCCCAGTATCAAAAAAGAGATTTTTTTATTTACATTTTTGTTTGTTTGTTTGTTGTTATTGTTGTTGTTGTTGTTTGGTGGTGGTACTGGGGTGGAACCCAGAAGCTTTCTACCTCGGGGCTATACTCCCAGACCTATTTTATACTTTATTTGGAAACAGGGTCTCACTAAGTTTCTGAGAGCCTCACTAAGTAGCTGAGGCTGGCTTCAAACCTGTGTGATCCTCCTGTCTCAGCCTCCCAAGCGCAGGGATTCCAAGCGTGCGCCACCATGCCCAGCTTAAGTTTTTTTTACTGTGGCAAAATTTACGTGACAAAATGTACCATATTCACTATTTTAAAGCATGTATTTAAGTGGCTTGAATTACATTCACATTATTGTGCAGTTGCCACCACCAGCCCTCCACAGAGCTTTATCGGTTTCCCAAAATAAAGCTGTACCCACGATCAACAGCTCCCCATCTCCCTGCCCCAGCTCTTGGCCTCCATCATGCCACTTTCTATCTCTGTAAGTCTGACTGCTCTGGGCCCCTCCAGTACTATAATTCTATAACATTTATTCTTTTGCTCCTGGCTTATCTCATGTAAGAATGACCTTTTTTTTTTTTTTCTTTTGGTACAGGAAATTGAACCGAGGTTCTACCTCAGGACTAGACCCTCAGCCCTATTTCTTTCTTTCTTCCTTCCTTCCTTCCTTTCTTTCTTTTTTTCTTGCTTTCAAAACAGGGTCTTATTAAGTTGCTGAAGGTCTTGCTAAATTGCTGAAGCTAGCCTCAAACCTGAAAACTCTTTTTTATCCTTCATTCTGAAACAGGGTCCCACTAAGTTACAGAGGGCCTCACTAAGTATCTGAGGCTGTCCTTGAACCTGCAGTCCTCCTTTCTCAGTCTCCCAAGTACTGAGATTACAAGTGTGAACCACCACACCTAGCTGCCCTTCCTTTTTGACATCGTGTGTGTGTGTGTGTGTGTGTGTGTGTGTGTGTGTGTGTGTGTGTGTTTTGCTGGGAATGGAACTCAGGGACTTGGTTATACTAGGCAAGTCTACCACTCAGCAAGAACCCCAGCCCAGAAGTCTAGGATAGAAAGATGATACCCTGTTTGCACCTACTTCCTTTTAAAGCTGTGTAAAATCCAATCATCAAACCAATCATGGTAATACAAACTTGTAATCCCAGTATTTGGGAGCCTGAGACAGGACTGTAGGTTTACAAGCCAGTCTCAGAAACTTAATGAGGCTCTTAGAAACCTAGTGAGACCCTGTCTCAAATTAAGAAATAAGGCCAGGTGTGGTGGTATACATTATAATCCTAGTACGTGGGAGACTGACACTAGAATTGCAGGTTTGAGGATGGTCTTAGCATTTTAGTGAAGCTTTAAGCAACCTAGTGAGACCCTGTTTTCAAATAAGAAATGAAATCGGTCTAGGAGTGTAGCTTAGAGGTAGAATGCCTCTGGCTCCAATCCCCAGTACAAAAAAAAAAAAAAAAAATCATCAGCCAGGTAGTATATAGTCCCAGTACACAAGACAAATTCTCAGCTACTAGAAATAGAAGGAAAATTTCCTAACTTGATACAGAGTGTTTATGGGGTATCTATTGCCAATATCATACTTGATGAAAGCAAGGAGTACTTTTCCCATATGATCAGGAACATCTGATCTTGCCACTCCTATTCAATATTATACTGGAGGCACTTATATTGGAAACAACAAAACTAGAACTATATTTATTCACAGAAAACATAACCACCAAAGTAGAATGGAATCTTGAGGTGCGTGCGTGCGTGTGTGTGTGTGTGTGTGTGTGTGTGTGTGTGTTACTGGGGATGGAACCCAGAGGCATTCTACCTCTGAGCTACACCCTCAGCTCTATTTTATTCTTTTTTTAATATATAACAGGTTCTCACTAAGTTGCAAAAGGTCTCAGTTTTTGATGCTGGTCATGAACCTGTTGCAGCCTCCCAGGTGCAGGGTTTATGATTGTGAGCTACAACAGTCAACTGTAGATCTTGGGATCTAAAAGGAAAAAAAAAAGCTGCTGGAACTAATATGTGAGTTCAACAAGGTTTCAGTATGTTAGCTCAATGAAAAAGTCAATTGTATTTTCCATACATATGACAAAAATGAAAATTAAGGGTTAAGAGTGTTGTTTACTGGTAGAGTTCTTGCCTTTCATGCAGGAGGCTCTGGGTATGATCCCAGCACCAAAGGAAATAAAAGCAACCATATTTGCAATTGGATCAGAACAATGAAATAAGTAGGGATACATCAGAGAAAAGATACCTAAATCAAGGGTACTAAAAACTACAGAGCAGTGCTAAGAGAAAGACTCAAAGGAGGAGCTATTTGTGTTTCAGAAGACTTGATATTCTTAAGATGTCAGCTCTCTCCAAATCCACCTATGAGTTCAGTAAAATCTCCCAGGCTTGTTGAGAAATGGACGGTGTGATTCTGAAGTTCTCATGTAAATGCAAAGAACAGAGACTTGGCGAAACACCCTGGAAAAAAGGGGAGCACACCGGGGGCATGTACAACCCAACCTCACACTTACCATATGCTATAGAAACCCAGACAAGGTTGTGTCAAGGTAAAGACTAGGAAACAGAGCAGTAACAGAATAAAAGTCCATCATCAATGTGACCAGAGCCCAGGACACCCTCTTGCCTCCAGCAGCCCCACCCATGCTGGAGCTGGGAGCCATGTAAGTACAGTATGAGGGACTGTGGCCGCCAGCATGTGGAAGGTCGGGGCACCTTGCCCTCTGTCCTTCCTCCTCCTCCACTCCACTCAATTGGCCTGGTTTGGTGCTGAGCGGGATGCTCCTCAGCGCTCTCTGCAGCAAGTCCTGGCAACCTGACATCTCAGACCTGGCAGTACTGCTGGGGTCCTGTGACCAACCCAGCTTCCTTCAGCGTGCAAGAGGGTGGGATTTCTAACACAGCATTTTTTAAGTCGTGGGGCCTATTTTATGCAATGATAATTTAAAAAAGACTACTGGAGGTTATCCCATTATAGAAGAAAGAAAATTTTTCTAAAATCAGCCAGATTAAAAATTAATTTGGAGGTGTGGGAATCAACATCCATGGACTCAGAAACACAGTGTTGGAAGTATAGGAGTCATGTCAGCCAAATGGCAGAGAAGGGGGCTCTGAGCTCTCATCTCATTTTCAAAATACAAAACCAAAAAAGCTAAAACTTCCTGGTGGGTTCATCATGGGTCAGCACAGGGAACTGGGCATGAGGACGGGCTGAGAGGCACAGAGTCCCATTTCTCCATTCCAAAGAAGCTGTCCTCCAAAAGTGTGGGTGCCTAGCCTCTACCCCAGGCTGGAGCAGGGAGGGCAGGGCACCTTGGGGTCCCAGAGAGAACTTGCCCAGTGACCAGGAAGGACAGCCCAGCCCTTCTGAGTCCCAGGCAGCAGCAAGAAGCGGCCCAAGGGCTGCAGGACACAGCCTCTCCCTCCCTTCCACTGTGCCTGAGCCTTTTACCTGAGCCCAATCTGGCCACATGAGAACAACAAAGCCAGGCATGGGGACATATGCTTGTAATCTCAGTTTGGGGGAGGCTGAGACAGGAGGATAGTAGATTTGAGGCCAGCCTCAGCAACTTAGCAAAAGTCTCAGCAACTTAGCAAAGCCCTGTTTCAAATAAAAAATAAAATAGGGCTAGGGTGGGTGTACCTTAGAGGTAGACTATCCCTGGGTTCAATCCCCAATGCCAGAAAAAATAAAAACAGCAGTTATCTCTGAGCCAGAAGGAGGCACACTGGGTACCCTGGAGCACCACAAAGGTCAAGAAGGGGTTGCTAGGGTTGGTCGGGGTCCCATGGCACTGCCTGGAGGTTGAGCAACTCAGCACACAGCTGCCAACAGCCTCAGTGCTGCAGGGCTGAGAGGGCAGCTGGCTGACTGGGAAACAAAGGCACCAGCCTGCACGGGGCCCAGAAAGAGAAGGAGCCCTGGAGTGGGGCCTCATTCCTCCTAAACTTGGAGAACTCAGGGGCCTCAGCCACACCAACAGCAGGAGAGGCATTCGAGACCAAGTTCCCAGTGGCCAGAGGACCTGCCCAGGCCTTGGCTTCAACTGTAGCTCTGTGTCCCCCAGACAGAGGCTGCCCCATCCAGAAAGATCCAGGCTGCCCTGAGAGGAGAATGGGTTTCGTCCTGTTGCTGGGGCCTAAACACAACTTTCCTTTTTTGGTTGGCTTCTAGGGTATGGGAGTAGCAAGCTCCGAGGTCCAGAACAATGTGTCTGCAGATCTGCCCCACCAACCCCAGGAAGTCCATGGTTGTGCCGGGCGCATATGTGTCCGCTGGGCAGAGCGGTGGCCCACCTCCTCCTGGGGCCTCAAGGCCTTTGCCCCCTGCACTCTCAGCAGCAGCCCAGCCTGCTCACCGAGTCAGCCTCACACTCTGGCCTCCACTCTCCAGGCTTCTCACTCCTCCTCCTGCTGGCAGCCCAGAGGCTGGCTCAGCTCTGGCACATCGTGCTTGTTCACTCAGATGTTGTTCCTGTTCCATCAGAGACTGGGAGCCAGATGTGGGTATAGGAACGGATGGTGCTATGAGAGGGAGCCAGAGACCCTCTCCTGTCCCTAAGAGAGCAGGAGTGCCGGGGAACTCTTCCCAAAAGAGATGGCATGGCTGCTAGGACTTGACAGAAGAGAGGGATTTACCATCTACTGCAATCCTTCAGAAAGACCCCAGAGGTGGGCTGGGGTGAGCGCTGTACATTTGGTCTAGTTCTTAAAGGTATGGTCAGATTCTGGAAGCTCCACAGCCAGAGGGGTGAGACTGTAAGAGTGCTACCAAAGAACAGCTCAGAGGCTGCTCCTGAACCTGCTAGCCAAGGCACCCACTGTTTGGGGACACTGGGCAGTGCCAGGGCAGTGTGGTGGTGCCTGTTCTACATCCTGAGCCTCCAGGGACACGCCATCTGGGAGCCTGGCTCTGGGAAAGAGCTTTGGGGCCAGCTGCAGCTCCTCCATTGGGCAAGCTGTGAGTGAGACTTGATATTGAAGGACCCTGGTCACTGTAGAGCCAGCAGTCACCCACCCTGCCCAAGGGTGGGCAGGTCCTAGGGTTGGCTGCCCTGTGACCCTGGCTGTCAGAGTTGGAGTGTATCTCTAAAAGATAAATCCAAGTCCTAACCCCTGGTGCCTGTTGTGACTTCATTGGAAATGACGTCTTTGCAGTTGTAATCGAGTTACCATGAGGTCCTACCCATCCAGGGTGGAGGAAGGAGACCCCAAGATTTGGACATAGATGTAGACGTGCAGAGCCACCTGACCACAGAGGCAGCACTTGGACCAAAACAGCCACAAGCCGGAGAACACAGGATTTCTGAGAAAGCACAGCCCTGCTGACACCTCCATCTTAGACTTTGGTCTCCAGAACCACACTGCTCATTTTGTGCCCCATTCCTGGCCCAGTGGGATGGAAGAAGTCTCTATGGATTCTAGGCAGCATTTTCCTCCCAGAGAGAAGGGGCATGGGAGCTGGGAGTAGAGTCCAGTGATAGAATGCTTATATAATGTGCAAGAGAGCCTGGGCTCCATCCCCAACATTATGGGGAAGAAAGGAGAGACTGAAAGATACATCTGTGCCATTGCCCCACAGAAGGCGTGTGCACTTACATGCCCCACTAACCCCCTTTGGCCTGGGACTCTGTCTGAGTCCCGGCAGCCAGAGCGTCTCTCAATGAGTCACCTGTCCTGGGCCCAGTTGGTCTAGCAGAGTTGTAGAGACCTGGCCAACATTCCACTGGGAGCCAGAGGGTCGTGACTCAGGCCAGCCGGGGGCTCCCTTGAGCCAGTGCAGCCCCAGCTGACAAGGACCTGCCAGAGCAGTAACAGGTGGAGGGAGGGCAGCCTGGCTCAGGGTGCCCACAGCGCTGGCAGCGTGGAGGGCAGTGAGGAGCTCCTGGTGTCCAGCTGCTCAGTAGCAAGTCAGGCTGCCTCTGTCTTAGGCCTCACAGTGCTGCCCACCCTGGTGGCTAACACCATTGCCCCTCAAGCACAGAGGGGTCCCTGGTGGCCCCAAGTCACACATTTCACAGTGGGAGGTGCTTGAACACAGGTGTCAGCCCCCAACCACAGCTCTTTTCCCAGGATTTCCTACTGCCAAGCTGTGCTTTGCATTTGGGCCAAGCTGTGCTTTGCATTTGGGCACCAGGATGGCACGAGTCCCATAGCTGCTTCGTGTGACTTCAAAGGGCCACAGTGTAGGGGGAGGCACCCATCTGTGCAGAGGAGTGGCCCACCCGACTTTCACACTGCAAGTGCTGAGAGCCAGCCGGCTCACTTCCTCCAGAGCCTGGGTGAACATGGAGCCGGTACCTGAAGAGCGATCCTTTCTTGTTTTTCATTTTTTCTTTCTTAAGGATTGAACTCAGGGGCGTTCTAACTCTGATCTACACTCAGCCCTATTTTATTTTTAATTTGAAACAGTGTGTAAATTGCTGAGGCTGGTCTCATAGCTGTGGTCCTCCTATCTTAGCCTCCCAAGTACTGGGATTACAGGCATGCACCACCATGCCCAGCGTGGAATGATCTTTTCAAAGGCTGGCTTGTGAGGATCTGAGGCTGCTCTCGGTGGGCTCCAGGGATACCCCACAGGACTCAAGGGTAGAGGGATACTGTTTTAACTCTTGAGTGTGAGCTGCCACCAGGGCACCGGCTGTGTTAGGCACTTCTCCAGTCAGGAGAGGAAAGCCCGGCCGGAGCAGAAAGGGAAGCTGAGAACAGGGCTGAGGTCTGAGGCCAGGGTGGACAGCTTTGGGAATCCCCGAGGCCAGCAGGAAGCCCCTTTGCTGCTCACCAGGAGGTGTTCCTGAAATATCCTCCCAACTCACACCCACTTATCCTGAGTTTTTCTGTCCTGCTCTTCTGAAACTTTTACCAGATCTGCCTCAGAGACTCTGGGCCTCCCCTTCCTCTCTGCTCACTGTATCTGGAGCAATCTTCTAAAAACTCCAGATTATCACCTTTCTGATGTTCATTGTAGAAAAATGGTTAAAGGCAGGAGGAAGAAAGACAATCCACCAGCACCGTTCTTTTCTTCAATGGCTTGTTTCCCACCAGTCTCCTCCCTCTGCACACATTAACCTTGTGCTTGCTTATCGCACCTCAATTTACATTGTATAACAGAGGTTTTTTGGACTTGTCTTTCTTTTCTTTCTCTTTTCTCCCCTCCACTCCTCTCTCCTTCCTTCATTCCTTCCTTTCTTCCTTCTTTCCTTCCTTCCTTTCTTGTCTTCAATGTTAGAATTGAAGCCAAGGGTTTTCTGCTAATGGACTACATCCCCAGCGTGTGTGTGTGTGTGTGTGTGTGTGTGTGTGTGTGTGTGTGTGTGGTACTGAGGGTGGAACCCAGGGGTATTCTGCCTCTGAGTGACACCCCCAGCCCTATTTTTTATTCTTTATTTTGAAACAGAGTCTCACTGAGTTGCAAAGGGCCTCATTAAGTAGCTGAGGCTAGCTTTGAACCCACGCAATCCTCCTGTCTCGGCCTCCCAAATGCTGGGATTATAAGCGTGTGCCACCACAGCTGGCTCGCAGCACTTTTTAAATTTTTATTTTGAGACAGGGTCTGATTAAGTTGCCAAGGCTGCCCTAGAGCATTAATCCTTCTGCCTCAGCCTCCCAAGTCACTGGAATTACAGGCATGTACCGAAGCACCTGGAGAGTTTTCTTGGACTCCAAAAGTTCTTTTAAAAATATTTTTAAAGACTGCATAATATTCCAGCATATGTACATATAATGTATTTAATACTCAATTCTTGGGTACTTAGTTTTCTTCCAAGTTTTTAAATCATTTTAAAATGATTTTTCAAAACAATAACTCTGTCCTTTGATGGTTTTCATGATTTCTGGACATTAAACTCTAGCTGGCAAGACCAGTCATGATCATGTGTCTGCTTCCCCATCCCTTCACTCACATCTTAGATTCTTTCTTACGGAAAATGGAAGGGTGTACAGTCCCCTACTGGCTCTCTCCTACCACACTGGCAGCCTTCTGTTCCCCCACCTCTGTTCTCAAAGTCATGGTGGGCTCCCTCAAGGTGGCCGTACCTTCCTATGCCAGCGCTTTGGTCTATTCCCTGTTTCTGGCCTAGGGGAGGAAAGATTGTGGGTTGGGTTCTTCCTCAGATAAAAAGAGACACAAGGATACGAATGCTCCCTCGTCTGGCCATCCCCTCATCATAGGCAATGTCTGTCACTCTCTGCTGACCCAGGGCAGATATCAAGCAGTACATGGAAAGGTAAAACCTGCCTTCCTGCCTTCTCCCATGAATGGCTGAACAAGGAACCCCATTTCTGGCCAGTTCCTGCTGGATTTATTTACTTTTTTATTGTTGTTGCTTTGGTAATGGAAATTGAACCTAGGGACACTCTACTTCTGAGCTACATCCCAACCCTTTTTATTTTGAAACAGGGTCTCACTAAGTGGTTGAGGCTGACTTCAAACCTACATCTTCTTGTCTCAGCCTCCTGAGTTCTGGGATTACAGGTGTGTTCTAGGTGTTTGCAGCACGCCTACCTTTCCTTTGGACTTCTTGTAATGGTCCTGATCAAGTCAGCATTACTGATCACCAAAGGAGTCAATGGCTACTTCTCCACCCCCATGGTCCAAGGCCTACCCTGCTGGGAGCCTCCTTCTCCGCAGCAGGCTCACCCTCGTCACACTCTAGTGCTCCTCAGGATGGCTGTCCCCACAACCCTGCTTGGCTGCAGTGGTTCCAATGTCACTGTTGCCGCATCACCAGCCACTTGTAGGTACAGCGGTCCTGGAGCTGAGGGGCATTTCTCCCCTCAGTGACCACATCTCGGTCCCTCTGAGCCTACTTTGCCTGGTCTACATTAGGTGTGGGAGAGGTGGGCTGAGTGAGCATGGACCTTTTACACTGACTTGCATCCCCGAAGCCCTCGTGTGGCTTTGTGGGGTGGTTAGAATTGAAGGAGGTCAGCCGGGCGTGGTGGCGCATTTGTAATCCCAGCATTTGGAAAGCTGAGACAGGAGGATTGCGGTTCACAGACAGCCTCAGCTACTTAGTGAGGCCCTCTGCAACTCAGTGAAACCCGGTTTCAAAATAAAGAATAAAAAAAAAATAGGGTAGGAGGTGTAGCTCGGAGGTAGAATGCCCCTGGGTTCCATCCCCAGACCCGCAAAAAAAAAAAAAAAAAAAAAGAATTGAAGGAGGTCCGAGGGTGGGACCCTCAGATGGGATGGGCACTCCTGTAAGAAAGGACACCAGAGAGCTTCCTCTCTCACCCTGCAGCAGAGGACATGCAAGGAGGCCCCTCAGCAGATCCCCACACTGGCACCATGGGCATTACCTCCAGAATCGTGACAGTGAATGCCCGTGGTTTAACCAGCCAGTCTGCGGTGTCTCTCATCACAGCTGATGCTGCTCCTGGGCTGGCCCTGTGCCCTCCTTCCTCCCTGCACGTCTCCCTTCCTTGGGCCTCTACTGAGGAGCCCTGGCCTGCTCTGAAAGGCCCTCTTCTCACCTGCCAAGGGGCCTGAAATCAGGCCCAGGGACACCCCAGGCAAGACTCTCCATCCCCTCACAACTTCTGCCTGGCCTTCTTGGGATGGGGATAGTACCCTAGGGGCTATTCCAGACTAAACTTTTCCTTCTGTATAGAACTGCAGATCTCAAAATCTTGACCACAGGTCCCCTTTACTCTCCTAAAAGTGACTGCAGACCCCCAAAGCTTTTAAGTTATATCAGTAGTTACTATGGTAGGAATTAAAGCCAATGATGTTAAAAAATTTTTTACTTTTTAATTTTTTTGCACTGGAGATTGAACCCAGGGGTATTCTACCTCTGAACTACAACCCTAGCCCTTTTTATTTTTTATTTTGAAACAGGGTATCTCTAGGTTGCTGAGAATCTCACTGAGTTGCTGAGACTGGTCTTCAACCTATGATCCTACTGACTCAAGCCTCCCAAATACTGGTATTACAGGTATGCACTACCACGCCCAACTACTTATTCATTTTAAAACAATAAATCCATTGTGTTAACTTTTTTAAAGTGAAAAATAACCCTAATTATCAAAATAAAATTAGTAAGTAGAATGGTGGTATTGTTTTATTTATTTATTTTGGTAATACTAGGGATTAAATTTGGAGGGGAGAGTAATCCTATCTCTGAGCTACCATCCAGACCTTTTTATTTTTTATTTTGAGATGGGATCTCAAGAGATTGTGGAAGCTGGCCTCAATTTAGGATTTTTTCTCAGTCTCCAGAGCACTGGAATTACAGGTGTGCACTACCATGCCAGGCTACTGTGCGTTGTTTCCGCATGTCTGTGAGCCTTGAATACCTAGCTCATCTGGACACAGCTGCACCCTTGCATCTGTTTCTGCATTTAATCTCTTGCACTACAGCATCTTGACTGAAGAACATCCTCCCCTAGATTTGCAGTTGGGCAAGGGAGGGATGTGCAGACCTCTAGAATCCATGAGCCACACTCTGGAGGGCATGGTGTGGCATTTCCCTTGAATTCGTACATTCTAGAAAACATACCAAAAAAAAAAACCAGGAAGAAAAAGAAACACCCAAATATCATGGATGTGGAGCTGGAGGAAGTAACCATGTAGCTTTGGTTTATCTCTTTCCCTTAGGGTAGGGCCTGCCACTGTTTGTTGAGAAGCATGGCTGTCATTCCATGGGAGCCTTATTTCTGAGGTATGAGCTTGGGAGGAGAGCGCATGCCAGATAGCCAAGGAGTGAGAAGCAGGGTACTCTTTTCACTCTGGTTCCTCGGCATATGACTTCTCACATTAGGAGGCTGCATAATGAACATACACCAGAGGCATGCACACTCCAGGCTCCCTCCTGGTTCTGTAATCCTGGGATCATGCAGACTGTAGAGGAATTACTGGTGGCAGCAGAAGTGACAATAGTGGCCCTTTTTGGTGCCAGTGTCACACAGCCAGGCAAGGGCACCAACTACAGCCTCCTCACCAACAGTCTCTGAGGCAGTGTCTTGACTGCATTTCTGGGAGCACAACTTCCCAGGATCCCTGTGCTTGCTGTGCACGACCCCAGTCTTCCTGCCCACCCGGCAGTGAGCTACCCGTATGCTCAGTTCCCTTGTCTAAGTCAGAGCTCTGGAAGAGGGTAGGGAGATGGCCTGATACTGAGGTCTGGTTATGTCCTGCTGCTTCTCTGTATCCCAGTGTGCCCCTCCCTAGCTGGTCTCCATGCATCCAGCCTTGGCCTTTCAAGTTATTCAGCATAGCCATGTGGGCAAGAATTTGGCTACAGCATCTTCCTAACACTGTTCTGCATGGAGCCTCCAGGCCTCACTGAAGGCTTAAGTGCAGGGTCTTCCCTTCTTTCCTCAGATCCTCAAGATTCCTTCAGATGGCAACAACTTAAAAAATGACCGAATGTCTATAAACTGGAAGGGAGGATTATCTACCACAAATGACCCTTCATGTGCTGTCTTACCCCAGACATCATGGGTTTGGCCATGTGATTTGGCCAAAACAATGTAAGATCAGACATAAGTCACAGGTAAGGAGCTGTATTTGTGATTGTAGAGCTTGGCTTGGCTCCTTGTGTATCTGCCAAAAGAAAAAAGAACACGTGGACCGGGGAGTGTTGCTCCTTTCAGTCAGATATCCAGATTGTGGATGATGTCTGCAGAGCAGACCAGCTGACCTGTAAACCATATGCTGTAGGCCACTGAGACTATCAAGGTTGTTCAGCAGCAAAACTGATGGATACATCATTTTGCAGAAGAAACCAGAGTGACAGAATCGACATGCTACATTGCGCAGTCACTCTGCTGTGGGCAATCACATAAACCTTCAGAAACAGCGGAGGTTGCATCATCTCAGATCACCCACTGTCCCCAACCTGTCACTCTATTGATTTTATCCAATGACCTTAGAGTAAGAGGTCTGAAAGGGGTTGGTCCAGCTGGGTGTGAAGCCAGTTACTACCCTTCAGACATTGGCTCTCCAACAGAGGGTTCCTTGGGAGGAGTGAAGACGGACCAGTTGAGTGTGGCAAGGTACCCATCAGAGACAGAAGTCTGAACCAGGTGCCAACAGTCCCTACCCTGAAACTGCAGCCAATTCCTCCAACACCTATTCTTCCACCCCTACATTTTCTTTTGCAGTATTGGGAATGAAACTCTGGGGCATTCTACCTCTGAGTTACACCCCAGCCCTATTTTATATTCTTTATTTTGAAACAGGGTCTAAGTTGCAGAAGGACTCACTAAATAGCTTGAAGCAACCCGTGAATTGTGATCCTCCTGTCTCAGCTTCCCAATTACTAGGATTATAATCATGTGCCACCCACCCGGCTCACCCCTAAATTGTAATGATGCATGAGCTGATCCTTTCAGGTATTCTTTGGGGGCAGAGAAAAATGAAATAGGGGGAGAACTGGGCTCTTGAAAGCAAAGATGAACCTGAAGTTCTAGGTGAAGGTAGATAGCATCTAGCTGAGGTAGATAGCATCCTTCCAGAAGTTTCTGAAGCTGCTCTCAGCTCCTCTCTCCTTCCAGCATGCCACTGTGCCTAGCACTGCTTTCTCACTGTGGTAAGGCCTGATTACACATTCTATCACTTTCTCCTGTGTGAAAGGGCCACATCTGAATTGCTCTCCATGGCACCCCCAACTTCCTAGGGCCATCCCTGGCTCCAGGCAGGTCCTCAATAAGTATTTGTTGAATCCTTTTTATAAAAATATGAATCCTTTTTATAAAATGTTACATTCATTGCTGCTAAGAACTGCTTCCCAGATAGTATAAAACAATTGTGTGTGTGTGTGTGTGTGTGTGTGTGTGTGTGTGTGAGAGAGAGAGAGAGAGAGAGAGAGAGAGAGAGAGAGAGAGAGAGAGAGAGAAAATGTCAGTCCCAGGCAACCAATCTGAGCTGTGGCACCCTCCAGCCACAGGCTTTTTTTGCTAGCATTTGTTGCTAGCCATGTGTACCAAAGATGTTGCTTTAATGTTTTCAATGGGGCAAAAATTGTGAATATAAATTTATCTTTTTCTTCAAATGGAACAGGTCTGGCTCATGGCCAGGAAAAAGGGTATAGTTATATACTTAATATATGGAACCCAATTTAGATAACTTTAAATTGCTAGTAAGAATGGGTTCTCTTCAGTCTTCTCCCAGTAATATTAATTTTATTATTTTAATTTTAACTTTAAATACATTTGAAAGTATTTATTTGTTTCCAGTCAGAACATCTCTCTGGTTGGGTATGGCTTCTGTGAATGCCACCAGTATTTAAAGAAACACTGTACTTACCTAAAAAAAGTAACCTGAACTATTGGTTACCTCTGGCTGACAAACCAAAAAAGTCTGGGCCTTAAAATAAGACCTCATCTTGTTGGCCAGTTTTAGTTAAGGTCACTCTCCAGTTTTTTTTGTTTGTTTTTTGGTGGTACTGGGGTTCCTGGAAACCCTTCTATCTCCAGGCTACACTCCCAGACCTATTTTTTATATTTTTATTTGGAAACAGGGTCTCTTAAACCAGCGAGGTGCGTGATCCTCCTGTGTCCGCCTCCTAAGCGCAGGGATTACAAGTGTGCGCCATGACGCCCAGCCCTCTCCAGCTCTTTGATAACAAGAAATGCTTTACAGTATGGCAAACTAATATTCCAAGATCCTTAGAATCTTACTTACCAGTTACTACTTACTTTGGTTGTTCCTCAAGAGACATTACTACCTTTGTGGAAAAATTCAAGGTGGTAAATAACAGTGTCACTTTATGACCTGGTACCACACTGGAAATGCCACCTACCACAAAGGATGAGGGCTAACGCGTACTAAGAGAAGCCTTAAAACCGCATAGACCTGAATATTCAGATCCGTGGGATTTTCAATCCCTGCTTTCATGCCTAGTACTTCAACATGATTCCACAACAAGGAACATATTAACATTTTATGCAGTTTTTAAGTACATCTGCAATAGACATTTATCTTCACACAGAATCTTAAAAAAATACTTTAACATAATATTGTACTGCAGAGAACTAGAATTCAACATATTACACTGCTAAAATGTTCATATAAATACTATGTATGCAGTTTCACTCCATTAGGGGAAAAAAAATCACCTATTAGAATATTAAAGACCAGTATCAGCGAAACCCAAAGAAAAACTATTTTAACAGTAGGAACACCAGAAATAACAACTATGAGGTTTAAAAACCAGTGATGGGAAAGAGAATTCTGTATATTTGCTATTATGTCACAACAGGCACTATCTGAAATACAATTTTAGACTAGCAGTGTATAAAAATACTTTTTTAATAATACTTTTGACAGGTATACTAAGCACTTAAAAAGAAAAAAAACAAACAGCTGTGTAGTTACTTCTTTCCAGGACTTAAACAATTCAACTACTGCTCCTGGCTGGCTCTTAAAAGATCAACCTGGAAAGCAAGTTCTCTTCTCCCATGTACAACACACACACACACACACACACACACACACACGCACGCACACGCACACACACGAGACTAAACTAACTCTATCTGTTGTGCATACGGATAAGTCAGGGATAGGCATTTATCTCAAACAAGGCATGAGCTGATGTGTTTGAAGCCTGTTTCCAGTCTGGGATGGATGAACTAAGAAGAAAAATTGAGATGGGGTGTGTGTGTCTGTGTGTTTCACTTAAGAGCCCTGCAGGGGAAGAAGCTTAGTCTGGCATATCAATATTTAACTTGGGAGGTGGGGGAACATATTTTCCAGGGCTCTGTGTTATAACTACTCTGGCCTTCTTTCCAAACATAGGAGCAATTTTTGGAGCTTCTGGGACTGACATTTCTTCAGGATCTTCACTATCTTCGTGATGGAGATCATATGAAATGTTCCCATATTCTCTTAAAAATGGGAAAATTTCAAGCAGAAACTGGCAGAAATCTCTGCGAATCCCAAACCACCAATGGTTGCCTCCTTTTCGCCTAAATGTTGTCGCCATCAAAGTTACTAAGGAGAGCCACAGGGGAACAAATATGGAGATATAAGAGAATGTATTATGCCCGTCCAATCTGTGAACCAGCAGCACCTCAAAAGTAAGCAGAGGTACAACAATTGTTATCCAGCTGATGGCCATAGTCACATGCGTTCTTCGCTGTTCTGCAACCACATCCAGGGACCTCAGGAAGAGGAGAGACCAGACGATGTAATAGAGGACGACCAGGCAAAGGAACGACATGAGGATCCACAGCGGCACGAAAACCACCAGCCATGGCCAGTGGATAATCCTGTCCAGCCTGAGAGCAATAAAGATGAACTGCAGGATGTTGACCGAGCACAGGAGCTCCAACTCCAGCGACCGATCGTGTCGGAAGCCCCAGACGCAAGCGGCCACGGACACTGGGGAGACGAAGAAGAGTGGCATGAAAACCAGCAGCCAGAAGTGGGTCCCCCGCTCCACCCTGTCGCAGACCAGGACTTCGAACATGAGTAGCAGCAGGTGGATGCCCACGGCGATCAGCATGGCCTTGAACTCCACGCAGGCTTCCCCCTCGGTGCGGTAGCGAGGATTGCGGGCCCACACGCCCACGCCCACTGAGGCTCCCGCGACGACCAGGAGCTTCCACAGCCATATGGGGGCGAAGACGGCCCAGTAGCTCCACTGGATGACGCTGTCCAGGCGGAGGGGCAGCAGCACGGAGAAGAGCAGCAGGCAGGCGTAGATGAGGAACTTACTCGGGTTGAAGTCCTGGAACAGGCCTCGGGGGTTCATGGCGGAAGCCGCCGCCGCCGCGGCGCGCACCAGCTCCTCCCGCCGCTCGGCGCCCGCGCCCCCGCCGCTCCCCCGGGCCGCCGCCTGGGCGCGGCCTGCGGGCGGACCTCGGCCCGGCGGCCGGGAGGCCGGGACAGCGGCGCGGAGAGTCCGAACACGTGCGCGCGCGGCCACGTGACCCGGCCGGAAGCGCGCTGCGTGCGCGTGCGCGTGCGCGTGCGCGGCTGAGCCGGCCCCGCCCCGCCCCGGCCCGCGCCGTTAGCCCGCCCTGCGCGCTGCTGCGACTGGGAGGCGCGGCCCGGCCCGAACGCGGAGGTGGGACCGAGCCTGCGTCCTCCCGGCCGCCCGAGCCCGGGCGTTCACGCCCTCGGGTGGCCCAGGGTGTGGCCTGTGTGACCAGGGTGGCTGGCGAGGAGGCCAGCGCGGCCGGCCGCGGTCCCCGGGGCGGTCGGCGCAGAGCGGGTGCGGCTCGGGGCACTCCTACCCGGCCGGGAACCTACAGTTCTTGACTCCTGCGGAAATGGACCCGCAGTGTGTGGGCAGCAGTGGTGATTGCCTGCCTCGGAAATGAGCCGGGAGTGCTGGGGAGGGTGTCAGACCCCACAGGGCCCAAAGCAACGTCCAGGCGGAGGGGCAGGGGATGAAACTGGGTCAGGAAAGGGGTTCTGCCCACTAACCCAAGCCCCAGCAGAAGAGCCCCAAGAGTAAGAGTCGGGGCTGAAATTCAGGAACTTTAAATTCCTAATCCTCGTTTTGTCCCTTGTCTGGGTCTGATTCGCCAAGAACAGTGTTGGAAAAAGGACACTGGACCAGAGGTCAAGAAATTGGGGTCCCAGCCTAAACCCTGCCACAGCCAAGAAACCTAAATAAACTGACCCTTACTAAGTTGAAGGACTGGTCACTAAGGGCCAACAAAGCTGCAGTAAGTCTGTTGTTTGGAGCACACCTTTTTCTCTTGCTAGCTGGGCACCCCCCCCCCTTTCCGCGGGGATTTTTACCTTTCTGCTCCACCATCACCCTGCCATCAGAGGAATGAATATGTGGGCTGGCAGGGTCTCCTCCAGGTTTGTGCTCAAGTAATGGGTGAGGGGGGACACTGTCTGTTGTACCTCTCCTGGCTGGGGATCCTGGACCTATGGGGCTGTACCTCTCTGCTTTGTCTTTTCCCAGGTGTAGCCAGTCTCTCAGAACCTCTAAAGCGACATGGACTGTTTGCCCTGTTCTGTATGGTATTGTCACAAAGCAGAGTATAAATTCAGCCATTCACAGAGTGTTGGGGTGCAGTGCTCCAGGCCACCAGTGTAGGCCTGCCTTGCCAGAGTCAGGTTATGTGGGGATTGGGGGAGTTCAGGTCAGAGGGCAGAGGCTGGCATGTCTGAGGTCACTGTCCTGAGGAATGAGGTAGTCCTGAGAGGTGTCCCTCCTCTCCAGCATCTCTCCCCTGCTTGACATCCTCAGTCCCAACTCCCCTGTGACCTCTGCAGCCCTCCTGAGCTGACTGGGCCCACTGCTGTCCAATGGAGGTGGAACCCAGGGGCTTTCTACCTCTGGGCTGTACTCCCAGACCTATTTTATACTTTATTTGGAAACAGGGTCTCACTAAGTTGCGGAGAGTCTCACTAAGTAGCTGAGGCTGGCTTTGAACCTGTGCGAACCTCCTGTCTCAGCCTCCCAAGCACAGGGATTACAAGCTTGTGCCACCACGCTAGGCTTGGATCATCTATTTTTAAGGCCAGCCTATTGGTAACCTTCATTCAACCTGCAAAGTCCTTGGGCTTTTGCTCAGTACCAGTGGCTCTCTGTGGCTCTTCACATTCCTCTGTAACAGACAGCCTGGCTCAGGAGTGCTACTGCTTAGGAGAGCCCCAGTCTCCAGGGAGAGGGAGTCCTGGCCTAGTGGAGACCTGCATGACAGTGCTAGGTCCGGATTTGCTCTTGGTGACACTTGAGTGTTCCCAGCCCTGGATCTGGGCTCAAGTCAGAATTCTTCCATGGCCTCCAGCCACAAGAGATAAGATGTCTTCATTGCTTGGGCTCCGAGGGCCTGGTGTAGGGCTAAGGTAGCAGGGACTAGGAAGCCCAGGGAGGTTTTAGATCTACGAGTAGATTTGCTTACAGCAGCTTTTTTATGAGGAAGCCATAGCCCATGTGGCCCTTTCTGTCTACCTTAGTGCCACCTTTTTACCCTGCCACCCCAGGTCCCTAAATGCAACCTATTCTACCTCTCCTTGCAGTAGCCTCCTATCTACTGCCTCCCCCAGGCACACCCACAGCCCTTACCAGAGGCCCCACTGCCCCTCCCCCAGGAATCCAGGCCCTCTGACCTTGGCAAGTGATTGAGTCTCCCGCCCCAATCTGTGAGTGGAGATAGCCCCCATAATGCCAGAGCAAAATGAAACAGTGTAATGAAGCAATGTCTGAAAACCTAGAATATGTCAGTTTTCTGGTAGCTATTCTTACTATCTCTGTGGGCTCCAGATAGCCATCCCTCACTCAAGGACTGGAACTTCCAGCCCAGGGCTCACACCACAGGGTATTGTCATCCTGTTTGCTCATGTGGTTTTCCCGGCTTGCTGGGAGCATTGTTAGTCATCCATTTTGAAGTTACCTTGGTTTGGCTTGGGAAGGTCACAAACTGTCCACCCAAGTGGGAATTGTTTTTGCACAGATAAGTTTCCAGGGACCAAATGGGACTGATAGCCAGGGATCCTAACCGATAAGCAAAGACCCTGACAGTTTTCTTATTTACCCTTTCCTTCCTTGATTCATCTGTGACTAGCTTGGTGTTATTTCCTGACTCACCCATTATTGCTTTGCTATTTCCTGTGATTAATAATTTCTTATAATGTGTTGGTTATAACCCTCAATTAAAAAGTAAGATGCTGGTTGAAGAACAGAAGGAGTGAAGATATCTCTCTCCTCCCCGGCCTCCTCAGCTGCCATGTTGACTCCATTGTCATCTGTGTGAGAGACTACTTCTCATCAATCAGTCAACATCAATATCATCCCCACACTGGCCCCTGTGACTTTTTCAAGGGCAGAGATCCATCTCTCATCTCTGTATTCACAGTTTGCAGCACAGGCCTGAAGGTGGGCAGTGTATCTGGGAAAGTGCAGGCAAGAAGGTTGGTGCCAATATGACATCTTTAGCAGAGCACAGCCAACATTGTGACTAAATAGAACAGGTCTCAAGTTTGCGAGGAGGTGTTTCAGGTTTGTGGGAGGACATCCCAGAGCACATCGCCCTTCAGGCCTATAGTGAGCTCATTTTTCAGAGGGGGAAACTGAGGCCCAAGACCATGGCCATGGATCTCTGCTAAATTCACAGCCACAGACATTCTGCTCAGTCCTACTGTTGATGCTGTGGGCATCCTCACCCTGTCCACAGGTCAGGTTTCATAAGAATTCCCCCCAAAGAGCTAGGCTATGGTGACCACCCCACCTGATGATGTCCTCCTCTCCACTTATACCACACTGTTTTATTTCTCCTGTTTCTTATATGGTCCCTAAATATGCCCTCACTTTAGAAAAATCTGGAAAATGCAGAGTTGTTTAAAGAAAGAAAACATAAACTAGCCTTACTACGTACAGAAAATCACCCTGAGCACTTTACTGTGTTTTTCCTTCTAGTCGGTCTACCCTGCAGAGAAAGGTCATGTCCACATAACATTTGAGTTGCTTGTCTCCTTAGCGTTCGTTCTAAGGCTTGCTATCCTCCCACTGGAACCTGCCCTCACCTCTAGAACCTGCCCTGCAGCTGACAGTCTCGCTCAGGAACTGGCAGCCTGTCTTGAAGGATCTGCTGCCGACTCGAAACCACTCTACACCCAAACCAAGAAGCAGAATTTGCTTGCAGACATCTTCGTGTAGACTCAAAGCTGTGTTAGGACTGGCTATTCATTCTCAGAGCAGTTCTATCTCCTTTCTGTACTTGGGTCCATGGTTGAGAGGAGGAGGTTTTCTGGCTTTCTGCCTGATGAGGCTGCTTATCATTCCCCTTTAGATCCTGGCTTCCCTTAGATGTCTCTTAGATCACCCATCCTGGGTTTGGTTATCCTTCCTCTGTGGTAGTGGCATGCCTTGTAATCAGCAATGTCTTACATGTGAATTTAAATGTGAGCTTCTTATATGAAATATTATATACAGAATATCTCAGATTCCCACAAATATCCTTGAGTGGCCACGTAAATATCACATCACAGGCCTGTCCAATCCTTTACTCACCCATCCTCTTGTGAATTGGGTTGTTTCTGGTTGTTGTTTGTTTTTTCTGAGCTGATATTGATCTTTTTGATCAGGCAACTTCTTTTACATTTAGCTCATTTCTTTTGTTTTTGTTTTGTTTTTTTGGTGGGACTGGGGGTGGAACCCAGAGGCTTTCTACCTCCGGGCTATACTCCCAGACCCATTTTATATTTTATTTGGAAACAGAGTCTCACTAAGTTGCTGAGAGCCTCACTAAGTAGCTGAGGCTGGCTTCGAACCTGTGTGATCCTCCTGTCTCAGCCTCCCAAGCACAGGGATTACAAGCGTGCGCCACCACTCCCGGCTAGCTCATTTCTTTGGGGCAGATTCTCAGAAATAGTATAATTGGGTTGGAAGAATGACTATACTAAAGCCTCTTGATACATAAGGCCTGGTATTTGAGGAGGTTATTTTTCCTTTCTTTTGTGTTGTCTTTGCAAAAATGGAACTAGAGCCAGGCTATCCCCACTCGGGGTGGGAACATGTCTCTGTTGACAGCGGTAGTAAGGATCATGGGGTCTGAAAAACCACATGAGTGAAGATTAAAATTCATGAGGTAAAGAGGTAGCTCAAGTAGAGGGCAGTGTAAGATTTAAAGTCAACTCAAAATTAGGAGCAGTTTTGACAAGTGAGTGCTCGTGAGACTTAGTGGTTAACTTGGGATCACATCACAGCCTCCGCATGTTATGAACTGATAAAGTGGATATTGGGTATTTTAATTTGGGGCATCTAAATATAATGACATATTCAAATAAAATGTTTGTCTGTGGAGGCAGGTGGGAGACTTCCTGAATTATGGAATATTGTTAAATAAATAGTATGCAAGTATGAGTTTGTTATCTTTATTTTATTTTGGGGGGTACTGGAGATTGAAATCAGGGTCATTCTATCTCTGAGCAATACCCCCAGCCCTGTTTTATTTTGAAACAAGGTCTTGCTAAGTTGTTGATATCTTGCTAAATTGCTAGGGCTAGCCTCAAACCTGTGATCCTCCTGTCTAGGAACTGGGGATGGAACCCAGGGACACACTACCTCAGAGCTACACCCTCAGCCTATTTATTGAGACAGGGTCTCACTAAGTCATGGAGAGCCTCACTAAGTAGCTGAGGCTGGCTGCAAGCCTGTGATCCTCCTTTCTCAGCCTCCCAAGTACTGGGATTACAAGCATGTGCCATCACACTTGGCTTACTTGGTTATATTTAAATTGACATTGTATAATATTTTAAACAGTTTACATGTGCAACTTAACCTTTCTTTTCTGGTCTCACTTGCACTATTTTCTCAGTAACAGACTCTTTTGCTCAGCCTTGCCCTCACCTGGATCTGTCAGAATTTGCAAGATAGCATCATGTGGGTGGAATGGCTCAGAAACAGACATTTGCAAAACTATATTCCTAGTAGCGCTCTGAGCTACAGAGAATTCTTTCATTAACAGATGCAAAATAGCAGGAAGTAAACAAATGAATTAAAACCTGCATACCACTCAGAGCCAGGCCCCGGAGTTGCTCCATGAACAGTGTGGGGCTCTGGTCCTTGAGAGGCTGCCCGGCAGTTCAGAAGCACAACCACATGACGCTGGCCTGCACGGCTGTGCAAGAACACCATGCACGTCCCTTCCTGGTGTAGTAATGTAGGAAGCATGGGGAGTGGGGCTCTGAGCAGATGCTGTAAGGGAACTCTACCTCACGCCTGGGGCAGGAGGTGGCTGCCCCTGTGCTTATTGATCACTGCCACCAAGGAGTAGCAAGTTGTATATGGCAAACCGGGCTGAAGAGAGGCAACAGGCTCTTGAACTCCCATTCAGCTGGTTTTGTGGTGTGGGTTCAGGGCACGGGGATGCAGGCTCCTGCCATGGAAGGCCACTCCATCCAGCAGGCTCTGTAATAATAGTTGACTTCATCTGCCAGTACAGAACTTGGGTGGAACCTAAGTCTTTTCTTTCCTTTGTCCTTCCACCCCAACTTGGAGACTGAAGGAGATGTTGTGGAGAGAACAGGAGTGTGAGACAGAACTGGGTTGGATCCAGCTCCCTGTGTGTATGTCTGAAGTCTAACTTCTAAGGGCCATGGCAGGGTTTAACAGCACCAAAAGTGAACACTCTTAGCAAAGCTAGCCAAGGGCATACCTCAGCTCTTCTGCCAGCTCCCTGGTCCACTGTTGGTGGCCTGGTTTTCTTGACCACCCTCTGTCCCCTGGCAGGGGTGCTTCCCTGCTTAGTGCCCAGGAGGATAGATTCTTACTTCCATTTACAATGCAAAGTTGTTATTTCAAGTGTGGAGTTTCTTTTCTTTCTTCCTTTTTAATTTTCTTTCTTTCTTTCTTTTTTATTGTAGAACTTGGGATGGAACATAGGGGCATTCTACCTCTGAGATACAGCCCCAGCCCTATTTTTTATTCTTTATTTTGAAACAGGGTCTCACTGAGTTGCAAAGGGCCTCACTAAGTAGCTGAGGCTGTCTGTGAACTGTGACCCTCCTGTGTCAGCCTCCCAAATGCTAGGATTACAAGTATGCGCCACCACGCCAAGCTTAAGTGAGGACTTTCTAAAGGGCAATCCTGATCTTAACTCACCTCCGATGCTGCAGTTTGCATATGGCTTGGATAATGCAGCTATTGGCTGGCTTTGGGTCTTAGGTAAATGCCTTGGCCATTGCGCCTGCAATGGAGTGGGCCAAAACTACACTCCCACTGTGCCAACAGGGCAATTACTTTAGCCTTCCATGAAGAAGCCAGGCACCAATGTTCCTGTCCCCTAAGACAGCTTTAATTCTGTCCCAATTTTGTATTTGGTCATAGCTGGATTCTTAAGGGGGGGAAAAATATATATATATATATATATATATATATACACACACATATACATATATATCTTGTATGGCAAAGCTATGCCCCCGGCCCTGTTGTAGTCTGTATTAGAGTAGGTTCCACTCTGATTTGCATGTTTGCTTCTGAGGCTTAGATAGCCAGTGGGTGGCAGAGCCAGGGGAGCATCTGTGCACAGCTCTCCCCACTCAAGGTGGAAGAGCAGCTTTTATTGAGTTCCTACTATGTTCCGGGCATGATCTAGGAATACATGACTGAACCCCTAATCTAATCTTCCTCAAGTAAGACTTGAGAGAAAAGTAAAAGGCAGCAGGCTGCCCTGTCTTCCTACATAGGACCATGGGCTGCCAGGGCCAAGCAGGGCTGGGCTGGCCAGCTCCCCCACCCCCCACCCCACAGGAGGGCAGATGGGGAAAGCGACCCTGACAGCTTCTGCTCTTCATGCTCTGGTGCAGCGGCCCCTGGGACAGATGGCCCAGGAGGCATCTACTCATTAGCAGCTGCCCAGGCAACGGGCAGAGTGCTCATGCTCTGGGCCTACCTGGGTGCAGAGGCTTGCCAGCCCCACATCTGGCACAGTCCCCACATCAGCTTTCCCAGGCTTGCCGCACAGGTGCAGCCCAGGTGTCTGAAAGCCTTGGCTTCAGAATCCTTGTAGTGTGCCCTGGGGCTTGGGCTTAGCAGTTTGAGTTGTAGAATAAAAAAAACCAATTAATGTGGGGCTTGGAGGGAAATCTGAGTGGTGGTTTGGCCAAATCTTCAGTCACCTGTAAGATAGGATCCAGGTTGTGTACTGTAGCCATGCTCAGGGCCAGTGGTGCCAAGAAGGAAGGCCCCTCGATGCCTCTGCCTGCCTCCATCTTCACTTCCAGGCATAGTGGGGTGCATTGTGGGTCCCGAGGCTCTCTTGGCAGGGGATCCTCCTCCCTAAGTCCCTAGACTCCCTAGCTTCATTGTACATAGGACTAAGGTGTCATTAAGGGTCAGGGCGTTGGGGGACAGAGGTAGTAATGGATTTCTCCTTGGCCTCCTCAATGGACACAGAGTCCAGGGTACACAAGAAACTCTGGTACCGATCTGGATGTGAGGGAGGCCATGAATAAAGTCAGCTCCTGGCCCTGCAGCCTCCCATTGCCCTTCTTGGAAAAAGAGGTGGAAAATGAAGATTTGGTTTGGGGATTGTCATTGAACTTGACCCTGGTGAGGAGCACAATGGTCCCTTCTAGGACTGCCCACTTCCACCTCCCTGCCCCCTCGCCATTTCTTTGCACCATAGGTGTAATAAAAAAAAAAAAAACCTTGCCAGAGCACCTGGTTTTCTGTTTCTTCCTGTGGACTTTGCTCTTTTGTTCAGTTCCCCACTGGGCAGTGCTAGGAATGGAATCCAGGGCCCCAGCTTGCTAGGCAAGTGCTCTACCTCTGAGCCACACCTGGTACCCCTACCTGTTTTCACAGGCCCTGAGGGGCAGGAGGACAGCCATACCTTCCTGGGAGTCTGGTCCCTGTGCCCTTTGAGGTCTGTTTTGCTCATTACAATACCCTAATACTCAGAACAGTGCCTGACAGATGCTTAGTGGTCCAGAAAAACTGTTGGATGAGTGCTTGTGGAATGCTCTGTGTCTGCAAGCCCTAGGTATACAGCAGGTGCACCATATGTGCCTCCCCCTCCTGCCTCTGCCCTGACTACAGTAGAAATGCTTGGGAGAGACAGCAACAGGTATCCCCCAATAGGTCCACTCCTGCCTGAACCTCCCCTCCTCCCAGCCCACTAGAGTTCTGTGCTGACTGGGACATGGCCTAGGTGACCTGTGGCCTTGTGGGGTGTGGCCTCCATTCCATCTCTGAATATGCCCGCCTCTTTCTGGAAATTACTCTTTTCTTTCTTATCACAGAGCTTGGCAGCTGCTGGGGGAATTTCTGGAGGGGGAGTGATCCTGGAAGGAAACTACCCTGGGAATGTTGCTTCCCCAGAAGCCCTACACAAAGCAAGGATGCAGAGGAGGCAGTGCAGCTGAGAGGCTGTTTTCCCCTTGGAACAAGCCCGCTCACGTCAGAGAAAGGAAGGTCATTATCCTTTAATCTCACTGTTTTTTCCTGTGGGATTTCAAGGCATGGGGATGGGAGTGGGGGTCTCTGTGCTAAACAGTGGAGGTCAGGTGGGTGGGGTCCCCTTGGTGCAGCAGGTGAGACTCAAGATTGCCCTGCAAAGCTACAGGTGATCCCATGACTCAGTGTTACTATCCTCGCTTGACAGGTGAAGCTCAGAGAGCTAAAGGGACTTGCCCAAGGTCACACAGCATGCCTTGATGGAGCTGCTACTTAAACAGGTCTCTGTAGCTCCAGAGTCATGATAAAGCCTCATCCTCAATGGGAAAAATGGCAGATCTTGCTAGGTGTGGTGGCACATGCTTGTAATCCCAGTACTTTGGAGGCTGAGACAGGAGGATCGCAGGTTCACGGCCAGCCTCAGCAAGCAGTGAGGTCCTCCACAATTTAGTGAGACCCTGTTTCAAAAATAAAAAATAAAAAATAGATCTGGAGTTGTAGCTTGGACATAGAATGCCCCTGGGTTCAATCCCCAGTACTGTAAAACAAACAAACAAACAAAAACAACAACAACAACAAACCCCAAAGAAATGGCAGGTCTTCACAGGCTGGTCATTCTGAGTCTTGTTCTGGATCATTCCAGGCCCTTCCTCCATCAGAGCTTAGTCTTCCTGCAATCTCCCTAGTGATCGTGTCTCCTGCAAGTGCTGCCAAGTCAGTGGGAGGCTGGCGCCAAGCACCACCTATGAGTGGAGGGGCTTTGGAGCTGACACTCTGATGCCCTCCTGGTAGGAATTCAGGCAGCCACTGGCTCTGTACCTTGGGTGGGCAAAGAGGCTGGGTTCCAGGGGAGGAGGAAGCTTCTACATAGGACCTAGGAATAGCCACAAAGACAGTGCCTACAGCTGGGAAGAACACAGGGGCCCGAAGGACCCCAGCCTTAGCGGCCACAGGGCTCACAGTTCTCCTGGTCCTGTTGGAGATGACACAGTCTGTCAACTAAGATGGTTCAGCAGGGAAGCCACAGGGTGTGGTTACCTGGTGGAGGAGTCTCCTCTCAGCTCAGCCTTCCTCTGGAAGGGCCATCCCTGAGTCTGCCCAAGAGATGGCCTTGGCTATAAATAATTCCTAAAAATTGCAAAGCCCAAGACCCCTGGTGAAAGAAACAGGTGTTGTTTGTCCCCAAGGAGCCAGAGATCTGTGGAGAAAGCTCAGGACAGGTGCTTCTTCACCAGAAGTACACCCATGAAATGCCTGCCATGAACAGGGCTCTGCCTGTGTGTGTATTGGGATAAAAGAAGTGGACACCTGGCACCCATCAGGATGGCTGCTTAGCAAGAGACAGAGTAACAAGTGCTGGCAGGGTGGAGAGAAACTGGAACCCTGGGCTTTGCTGAGGGAGTGCAGCTGCTGCAGAAAACAGTATGGGAGTTTGCTCAAGAAACTAAACAGACTCACCAGATGACCCAGCAGTTCTACATCTGGGTAGAGGCCCCAAAGAACTGAAAACATGGTCTCGTAGAGGTATTTACATCATTCATAATAGCTAAAGGTGGAAGCAAACCAAGGGTCCAATCAGGGTAGTAGAGATTAACAAAAGGTAGAATGTACATACAATGGAGTGTTAGCCTTAAAATGAAGGAAATTCTGACATGTGGTACAACATAGGTGAATTTAATCTAAGTGGAATAAGCCAGTCACATTCATCTGAGGTATACACTTAACTAATGTATCTAGAGATAGGAAGTGGGGGTTGTCATGGTTAATGCCTATGTTGAGCTGTCGGAGTGTATGGTGGTGATGTTTGCAAAATGATGTGATTGTACTTCATACCATTGAACTGTACACTTAACCATAGTTAAGGTGGTGAATTTTATGTTTATATATATATATATATATATATATATATGTGTGTGTGTGTGTGTGTGTGTGTGTGTGTGTGTGTGTGTTACTGGGAGTGGAACCCAGAAGGTTTCTAACTCCAGGCTGTACTCCCAGCCCTATTTTGATATTTTATTTGGAAACAGGGTCTCACTAAGTTCCTGAGAGCCTCACTAAGTAGCTGAGGCTGGCTTCGAACCTGTGCAATCCTCCTGTCTCAGCCTCTCAAGCGCAGGGATTACAAGGCACCACCACGCTCAGCTTTATGTTGTATATTTTTACTACAATTAAAATTATAATGAAAATTAAAATGAGCATGTTATAAAGGAAATTGGTGTGGACTAAGGGCTCTAACAGGCCAGATTGACACAGGGCCCTTGACGCTGTATTACTTAATCTTCTCTTCACCCTCTATGAGATATCCCCTCTTTGCTGACATGGAAACTGAGGTTCATAGGCATGGCATGTCTTGCCCAAGGCCCCACAGCTGGGAAGGGACAAGGCCAGGATTTCAGTGGTCTTACTGTCCTTGGTACACTGTGCTGGGTTGTGTATAGGACTCAGTCTGCTGAGGTCTTGTGATTTTAGTTGGGCCCTTAATACCCAAGACAAGAACACAAGAGACATATGATGGTTTGTAAAAATGCATGGACAGAGGTGGGTGTGGTGGCACAACGCCTGTAATCACAGTACTTGGGAGGCTGAGACAGGAGAACTTCAAGTTCAAAGCTAGCTTCAGCAACTTAGTGAGGCCCTTCACAACTTAGTGAGAACCTGTTTCCAAATAAAATAGGCTGGGGGTATAGCTTAAAGGCAGAATGCCCCTGGGCCCCACCACCTAAAAAAAAAAAAAAAAAGCATGGCTAGATCAGAAAGGCCTGAGTCAAGGAGGTGGCTTCCTAGAGGAGGAGGTGGAACTGGACATGGTGATAGTGTCACCCCAGTCCCACAGGTGCTAAGACAGTTTGTGCGGAGTGGCTATAGGCTGGTGGGGTTCCTCAGAAGAGCGCCATGACCAGGGGTCATAGGGAGGAGGCAAGGCCCAAGGGAACTCCTCCCTTCCTCTTCTTCCCCATGCACATCATCTTATTTGTGCTCACCCCCAAGCTGGTCTTGTTGGGGGATCCATTCCTATGTTTAGGTGGTAGTGAGGGAATCCCTCTATCTGGGAGCTATTACTCAAGCTTGCCACTGTAGGCTACCCTCTGGGCAGGTGCAGCTGGGGGACTTTGGCAAGGTTGAGAACCCTGGACTTGGGTTCATAGATTTTGAAAGTAAAAACACAATGCCCAATGAACCAGTTTTAGTATATGCATGTCCCCAGTACTGTATCTGTACCTTATGTGGCAACCATAGTCTTGGGACTATTTATTGAAAGAAAGGGTGTGCAGGTAGATACTCTCAGATAGAGCCAGGGTCTGCCACAAACACGGGCTGTTGGGCTTGGGCTCAGCTTGTCACAGCTCTGCTGAGTCACTAAGGCTGAGCTGCATCACGGTGCAAGCTGACTGGCAAGTGTCAGGGTCTGTCAGTCAGGTAGGTGCTGGCCTTGTCCCGGGCCCATGGGCCTTGCTCAGCCTGCAGTGGGAGGCAGGTGCTGTGCACAGCTTGGGGTCTTTGCTCACATCCAGCATGCTGTTTGCTACAGGTGCCTACCCATTTTCTACCTACATCTTCAAGGCCCCAGACATCTCTATGGCTGCCAAGCACCCTCTCCTCTGTTCCCTACCTCAGGACAATTCACCAGGGCACCCCTAGTTCATGAGTGGAACCCCTTATCCTTGAGCTTCCTAATTACCCTTCTATGGTTTGCTTTTTTTTTTTTTTTTAACAGTACTGGGGAATGAATCCAGGGCCTGTCCCATGGTAAGCAAGTGCTCTATCACTGAACTACATCTCTAGCTCTTTAAATTTTTATTTTGAGATAGGGCCTTGCTCAGTTGTCAAAGTTTGGCCTTGAACTTGGAATCTTCTTGCCTCAGGCTCCTGAGTAGTTGGGATTACACATGTGTACTCTACACTAAACTTGTAGTTTAAACATCCCCCAAACATCCACCAAAGGCCCATGGATTGAAGGCTTGGTCCCCAGGCTGTGGCACTGTTGGGCAGTGTAAGACCTTCAGGGGGCGGGGCCTCATGGCAGGAAGCTAGGTCACTGGGGTATGCCCTGAAAGGGATGTTGGGGCCCTGGCTTCCTCTTGTGCGTTTGCTTCCAGGCTGCATTGAAGGGAGCCACTTCCTCCGCCATGCATGCCCATGTGAAACACTGCCAGCACAGGCCCAGGCCACAGGGCTAAGTGACTGTGAACTGAAGCCTCTGAAAGCACGAGCTGGAACAAGTCTTTTCTTCTGGGAAGTTGTTTTTCTCAGGTATCTTATCACAGTGGCAGAAAGCTGACTAATGTGAGGGGGAAGGGGCCAGAGACCAGGGTAAAGAGCATGGACTGTATACCGGCTTGGTCTGCCCCTACCTAGCTATGTGATTTTGGATAGATTTAACTTTCCTTGACTCCAAGGGCCTCAGCTATAAATAGGAAACCCCCCTTTCTTTCAGGCTGCATGAAATAGTATTAGGAAGTGCTGGGCACAGGGTCTGACATCATAGAAGCCTGAATCCTGAGGGGAGGGAGAAGCAGACCCAATATCACATTAGAGGGTTCCTGCTTTGTACTGGGTGCCATGGCTGCTGCTTACTGATGTCTCTCACATAAATGACTCTGAGTCCAAAGTTACTATTTTTAATATTGCGGTTGGCCAGGGAGGAGCCAGGCAATTCTCCTGTTCTCCTACAGTGCCTTTCTTTTATAGATTTAAATAAAGCCAGGTGCGGTGGTGCACGCTTGTAATCCCAGTACTTGGGAGGCTGAGACAGGAGAATTGCAGATTTATAGCCAGCCTCAGTTACTTAGTGAGACCCTGTTTCAAAATAAAGAATAAAAAATAGGGCTGGGGGTGTAGCTTGGAACTAGAATGCCTCTGGGTTCCATCCCTAGTACTGCAAAAAAAAAAAAAAAAAAAAAAAGCAAACAGCAAGGAAGTCACGAGTTAAGTTTAGGGTTACAGGCCAGGTTTAGGGGAAGGCAGCCAGGAGACAAGCTTAGAGGAAGGAAGAGTTAAACATTACTGGATGGAGAAGACATCAAAGACCACACTTACCCATTCTATCAGGTCCATTGGCGGATAAATACCACCCAGCCAGTACTGTGTGCTCAAGCTTGAGTTGGTCCAAGATACTAATCTCACTGTGCAGCCTAAGAAGGCTCCCATAGCCTCACCTGCTCCAACATGTCCCTTGAGGCCTTTCTTTTTATTATTATTTATTTATTTTTGAGGTATTGGGGATGGAACCCAGGGTCATTCAACCTCTGAGCTACACCCCCCAATCCTATTTTTCATTCTTTATTTTGAAACAGTGTCTCACTAAGTTGCAGAGGGCCTCACTACTTGCTGAGGCTGGCCTAGAACCTGCGATCCTCCTGTCTCAGCCTCCCAAGTGCTGGGATTATAAGCATTCACCACCATGCCTGGCCAAGGCCTTTTATTTTAATTAATTAATTAATTCATTCATTTTTTTAAGTACTGAGGATTGAACCCAGGGGCATTCTACTTCTGAGTTATACCACCAACCCTTTAAAATTTTTATCTGAAAAGGATCTTGCTAAGTTGCTGAGGGTCTTGTTAAGTTGCTAAGACTGGTCTTGAACCTGCAATCCTCTTCTTTTAGCCTATCAAGTAGTAGGATTACTAGAATGTGCCTCTGATCCCAGCTTCCTCAAGGCTTTCTGTGCCAGGCTTCTCTTCCTACCTGTCCATGTAAGGGTAGTTACCTGGAGAGCCAGGGAGTAGGTACCTGACCTCTGGCCAGTCGGCCCTTCCAGGCATGTGCGGGAAGGGGAAGGCTTCAGCTGGGTCTGCACAACTACCTTGGGCACTTTCTGTGACTATGACCCTGGGTCTCCAGGATGGATTCATTGTTTATGCAGAGTTCATATTTTCCCCAAGGCAGGAGCATGGGCATGAGGATTCTCACCCTCACCCCTCTGCTCAGTCCTTGAGGGAACTCGATGGCTACCACAGAGGCTGCAGCTTCCTCACCCCAGAAGTGGCACAGACCTCCCTACTATATTTTTGTGCCTGTGCACCAAATTTCTTCTTGTTTTTAAAGAATTAAAATCCTATGGAGCCGGATGTGGTGGCGCATGCTTGTAATCCCAGCATTCAGGAGGCTGAGACTGGAGGATTGCGGTTTGCAGACAGCCTCAGCTACTTAGTGAGGCCTTCTGCAACTTAGTGAGACCCTGTTTCAAAATAAAGAATAAAAAATAGGGCAGGGGGTGTAGCGTGGAGGTCAAATGCCTCTGGGTTCCATCCCTAGACCCGCAAAAAAAGAAAAAAAAAATCCTATGAAAAAATGTAGGAAGGAGAATCATTCCTCAGCCCCCACCCTAGGGATTTTGTTTTATTTTTGCATTGTTGGGGATGGGACCTTGAGCCTCACGCCTGTTGGGCAAGCTCTTTACCACCGAGCCACACTCCCAGGCCGAGAGGTGTGCTTCAGTGGCCTGGTGTTCTTGCTTTAGGAGATGGGATGAGGGGTTGGGGCCATGTCTCTGCCTATAACAGAAAAGCAAGTTACTTCTTGCTTTTCCCTTCCCTTGTGGACATCCTGTGTTCCTACACCTCCTACCCTTGGGCCTTCTCTGCCCGCTGGAGCAGATGGGGAGGAAATGGGACCATCCATAGACAAGGAAAGCTGCTTTTTAAAAATAGTGCTAATGAGCATGTACCAGGGAGCAGTTTGGCATTAGGAGTTGGGAGGGACAAAACAGTAGAGGCTCGTGGTGTTTGCTGAGGGGCCAGGTGGCAAGGGGCACTGCCCCTCCCCAGCTCTAGGACAAGGCTGATATGAGGTGGTAGGAGAAAGGGCACATCATCAACCAGCAGAGAAAGGCCTAGAGGAGCACCTCCCTCTGAACCACCATACCCCCTCCAGGGAGCCAGAATTAGCCTCAAGGAGTAGATGGTGAGTAGAGCCTTGGAGAACCCTGGCTGCCCTAGGAAACACTGGCTGCTGGGATGAGGACAAGGGCAGAGCATAGGGATGTGGCTCCCGAGTGAGCAAGGTCCCCTCTGGTCCCTTAGCCCTCAGAGGAACAGCAGCTGCCACAGGGGGAGCCAACTCATTGCTTTCCCAACAAGTTTCAAGTGGCATTGTCTGTCAGTCTGTCTAGCCACCAGAGCTGCCTGACTCCTGCTGTCATGTGAACAGGTGGGATGAGAGAACAGCTGGGCTGGGGGCCCAGATGTGCTTGGTGTGATCATCATGTACCAGGTGAGTGACAGGCAAGTGTGGATGTGGGTCCCCAGGGCAGGGCAGGTGGTGGCAACTGGATCCTCGGGAGCTCTGAGGTTTAAGTTTGCATCCTGGTGTGTCTGTGATCCAGGAAACATCCAGGGAGGCCCTTGTGATGTGGACAGACACAATTCCTAGCTAGGGAAAGAGACATGGAGGGGCCAGGCAGAGACATATTCATTTCCAGGACAGACTCACTTCATTTTGGAAGGAGAGAATGTGTAAGCTATGACTGTGTAAGACAAGCCTGGGCTGGGTGTGGTGGCACATGCTTGTATCCCAGGACTTGGGAGGCTGAGACAGGAAGATTGCAAGTTCGAGGATTGCCTCAGTACCTTAGTGAGAATCTCAGAAACCTAGTGAGATCCTGTTTCAGAACAAAACAAAACAACACAACACAAAACAAAACATACCCAACAACAACAGAACAAGCCCAACTAATCCAATAATTCAAAATTGAAATGAATCTCTTCTCTTTTTTTCTCACGTGTTTCTCATGTAGATTTGGTTCTGTTGGAGGATGAATGCTCATCCCGTTGCTAATTACTTAAGCCACTGACTTTCTGGTGGAGCGATTCGCAGGAATGTCCAGTTAGTTTCTTCTGGCCAGTCAGAGCTGTAGAGATTGCTGAGAAGAGTAGTAATGGGTGAAGAAGAGTTCTTGATAAGGCACTTAGAAAAAAAGCAGTTTTTTAAATCCCCTGTTAGGTGTGGTGGCATGTGCCTGTAATCTCAATACTTGGGAGGCTGAGACAGGAAAATCATAGGTTCGAGGCTAATGTTGATAACTTAGTAAGATCCTGTTCTAAAATAAAAAAAAAAAAGAAGAAGGGCTGGAGATATAGCTCAGAGGTAGAATGCCCTTGGGTTCTGCACCCAGTATCACAAAGTAAGAACAAAAACAAAATAAAAACAAAACCCTCCAGTAACTGTTTTAGTAACAATTACTAAACTGAGCAACACAAGTGAAGAATTTGAATATGTTTGGAAATAAGTAAATACCAGGTGCTGCTGGTTTAGGAGCTGCCAGTAAGAGGCTGCAAGGAAAGGAGGCCTTGTGGGTGCTGCCCGGGCTGCACAGGAAAACTCCAATGAGGCAGGACTCTACCTGGGGCCTCGTCCATGCCGGTAGTGTATATGAAAGGATTCAGGTCTGTGGGGAGCCATGAGGCTTTCCCCTAAATTAATGTTTCTGACTCAGCTGACTGTCCTTCACACAAGTTCCTTGGCAACTTAGCAAGACCCTGTTTCAAAATAAAATAGGGCTGGTGGTGTGGCTCAGAGATAGAATGTGCTCGATTCAAGTCTCAGTGACAAAGAAGAGGAGGAGGAGAAGGAAAAAGATCAGCCTTCTAGATTGAACCTGGTTGGTAGCTTGTGGGAAGCCATTAAAGTGTTCTCCTAAAAGAATATTTCTGATTCAGCTGACTATCCTTCGCCCAAAATCAACAAGGTTTGGGGTCATAGAAGGTTCAAAGTAAAACGTCTGAGAGAAGATCAGATGGTGATGGCACGAGGGTACTGATTAACCTACCTGTAATGTATGTGCTTTGGATTGGTCTCTATTGTATTCCGGTGGCAATAGCACGAGGATATTGATTGACCTGTAACTGTATAAATACCTCTAGGAAAATAAACGCATTGTCGGGTCAAGAGAGAGATGATATTGACCTGGAAGTAGGCGTCAGCCAGTAGGTTGGCAAGTGGAAATATTGACCCAGGATCAGGGGTCAGCCAGTAGAGATAGTAGGCTGGCACTCCCCCTCCCCCATGTTAGAATTAAAAAATTCTGAGAATCAAATTCTTAGAGTTGAATTCTTCATCCTCACGCCTCTCTTTGGAACCTGTACTTTTGCCAGCTGGCTCCGGCAGTAGCTTCCAACCTACTAGCCACAACCTCCTACGAATACCTAGAAGTCTTACATGTCCCATGTCCCTTCCAGCCTTGGGTGGCTCTTTCCCCTGCTTGTGGCTCCAGTCCTCTGGGCTGTTCTTAGTATCCTGCGTTTTTTTTTTTTTTTTTTTTTTTCTGCCTCTGAATTGTGTATAGGCTTAATCATGTGCCTGTAATATTTTCCTGTTATCCTCCTTCTCACCCCCAGCTCTGGCCAAGAGTGATTGATTCTTCTTCATCCTTCAGGTCCTAGCTTAAATGTTACCTCCCAGTAGAGGGCTATTTTTGATTGTCCAGTCTAAAACAATTAGCAAGGACACAAGTCAGAATTGCTGAGTTGATTGTTTCCTGGCTTGTCTGTTCTCTTGTCTGAGTTGTTCACCCATATTTCCCTACACTATACCAGCCATACTGCCTGGCAATCTGTCAGTCAGAATGGGCTAAGCTATGCTGCACTGACAACTTTCCAATCTTAGTGCTATGGTTTGGGTGTGATTTGAGTGTCTCTCCAGGGACCATTGTAATCAAAGGCTTGGTTCCCAGGGTGGCACTGTTGGCAGGTGGTGGAACCATTGAGAGGTGGGGAGAGTGGGAGGTCGTTAGGTCACTGGGGGTATTGTCCTTGGAAGTGATGTGGGACACCACTCTTTTTATGTTTGCTGTTCAAGATGTGACTGCTTGCTTCTACATGCATTCCTGTCATGATGTGCCACCAACCACTGCCCTCACCAAAGAGCAAACCAATGTCCCCCACCCAAACGTGACCCTGAACTTCACATCTCCAAAAGAGTGAGCTAAATATGCCTTTTTGTCAGGCATGGTGGCGCATGCTTGTAATTCCAGTGTTTGGGAAGCCGAGACAGGAGGATCGCACAGGTTCAAAGCCAGCCTCAGCTACTTAGTGAGGCTCTTGGCAACTTAGTGAGACCCTGTTTCCAAATAAAGTTTAAGATAGGCCTGGGAGAATAGACTGGATTTGTAGAAAAGCCCCTGGGGTCTACCCCCAGTACCACCAAAAAAAAAAAAAAATATATATATATATATATATATATATATATATATATGCCTTTTCTCCTCATAAGTTGGCTGCCTCAGATATTTTATTATAGCGATGCTGAGCTGACAAACACACTTAGTATCTTCAACCCACAATGGTTTATTTCTCAGTCATGCCATGACCATCTCAGGTTGGTCAGGGGTGGGGAGGAGCTATGCCCATCATAGAAGGCCAGACTGATAGAGAAGCCACCCTCCCAAACATTTAGTATCAAGGACAACCGAACTCTGAAGGTTGAATTGGCAATTAAATCCTCCAGCCCAGAAATGATTTTGGTATCATTTCTGCTCACACATTATTGGTTAGATCTAATCACATGGCTCCACCCAATCATAGGTAGCTAAGACATTCAATCCTACCCAGTGCCCAGGAGAGAAGTAGAAATATTTGCCAAATAGCAGTAAAAACTCACACATTCTCAACAAGTACTTTTGAAGGAGGGAGTGCCTAGAATCTTTTACCCATAGCTGCAGTGGGTTAGAGGGACCTTACAGGATCTTGCTGGGTATCTAGTATTCCTGCTACATAGGCCTCTGGCTTTGCCAGGAGTTAGAATTATGGCAGAAGAAGCTGAGCAGATGAGGGAGATCTTGAGTCCTGGTGTGAGCCATTCCAGAGGAGGCGGAGGACTGGTGCCCTTTCCTTGGTGGGACTCATTTCTGGATTGGTATCCCATGTGAGGTGGCCCTCTGAAAGGGTCCTGCAATTTGTCTCTGAATCTGCCATTCTCAGCTCGGGCCTGGCTCATCCAGGATCTGACCTGGTGATCCTGCTGATAGAGTCTCAGTAGGGTCTCTCAGAGAGTGAGTTAGCCTTTCTTGGACAGCCCAGTAAGCTTGTTACCAATACAAAGGAATGGCAGTTATGTGCCCCAGAAAAGGAAGGAGAACCCCTTGTGATGTTGTATTTGGGAGGGGGGTGCTAGGAACAGGAAATTTCTGGCCTGTCTGTGATCTGATTCCTGACCCTGTTCTCTAATCTAACTTCATTTGGGTAGTCTGAGGCAGGCAGCTCCCCTATCTAAACCTGCAGTTGATAAAAGGCTCCACCATGGGAGCCCTAGTACCAGGCTGCAGTTACTGATACTGCAGTATGGATGGGCCTGAGGAGGAAAGGCTGTACCAGGTGTGCCCAAGTAAGTTCCTATTACTGTACTTTGAGTTCTATGTGCAATCTTATTTAAATCTTTACACCTACAGTGTGCAGGTACTGCTCCTATTGGAAAGCTGGGAAACCGTGGGCCACAGAAGCTAAATAACTTGCTGACTAAGCAACTTCTACTTAAATACTAGGTCTTGCTTAGAGTCTATGCTTCTGCATTAATCCAGAGGAGAAGGGGTTACGTGTAATTCTCCTTTTTGGTTATAAATACTAGAGAGCTCCCTCTTTTTTTTTTTTTTTTTTTTTTTTGGTGGTACTAGGGGTGGAACCCAGGGGCTATATTTCTACCCCCAGGCTACACTCCCAGGCCCATTTTATATTTTATTTGGAAACAGGGTCTCACTAAATTGCTGAGAGCCTCACTAAGTAGCTGAGGCAGGCTTCAAACCCGTCTTATCCTCCTGTTTCAGCCTCTCAAGCTCAGGGATTACAAGTGTGCACCACCATGCCCAGCGAGAGCTCCCTCTTTGAGAAGCCTCCTATCTGTTTTCCTTAAAAGTACCCTGGAAGTGTAGCCTGGAGGTAGAAGGGTTCCATCCCCAGTACCACCACCAAAAAACAAACAAAAAACACCCAAAAAAACCCCAGCAGAGTTTGTCATATAATTAACACTAAGTTTTTAATGTGCACAACAAGGGTAAGAATAGAAAACTAGACTGACCACAGTATTTAAGATAGTAGATTGAAGCCAGGCATGGTGGTGCATGCTTGTAATCCCAGTACTTGGGAGGCTGAGATAGGATTATGTCTTTGTGGCCAGCCTCAGATACTTAATGAGGTCCCCCCCCCTTAGTGAGACCCTGTTTCAAAATAAAGAATTAAATAGGGCTGGTGAGTATAGCTAGGAGGTAGATTGAACCTGGGTTCAATCCCCAGTACTGGAAAAAAAAAAAAAAAAAGAATAGACTCACAACAGGACAATCTTTTGGTTCCATGTTTTTTGTTAAGCCCATCACTCATGGACTTTGCTAAAGTGTCTGGATCTGTTAGTTGTTGATATATAACAACCTAATCAAAACACAACTCAGCTAATATGATACACATGTATCCATCTTATGACAATCAACAACAGAAGAATTACACTGTGCTTGCTGCTCTAGGTATCACATTGAACAAGAGATATTCCCCTTCCTTAGAGATTAGAGGCCAACATTTAAACCATTAATTGTGATACAGTGTGATATGCTTTGTGGTTTGTGTAGAGGTCAGTAAACTCCAGAAAGGGGCGGATGGAGCTGCGTGGGGTGAAGCATGCCTGCAATTCCAATATTTGGGACGCTGAAACAGGATTGCAGGTTAGAGCTAGCCTCCGAAATTTAGCGAGACCCTCAGCAATACAGCGCGAGGCCTTGTGTCAAAATAAAAATAATAGGGCCCGGCGTGGTGGCGCACGCTTGTAATCCCCGCGCTTGGGAGGCTGAGACAGGAGGATCGCGCAGCCGCGCGCGCGCTGGCTTAGGAGACCCTGTTTCCAAATAAAAATGTAAAAATAGGTCTGGGAGTGTAGCCCAGAAGTAGAAGGGCTTCCAGGAACCCCAGTACCACCAAAAATAAATAAATAAATAAATAAAAATAAAAAATAAAAATAATAGGTTGGGGGACGTAGCTTGGAGGTGGTATGTTCCCAGATCCAATCCCCAGTTTAAAAAAAAAAAAAAAAAAAGAGAAGAAAAAGAAAAGGAAAAAAAGCAGGGTGTGGGATGTGGGAGGCTAGTTAGGAAAATCAACTGGGAGAAACCCTGTGTGGATAGAACAGTACAAACTCCTGGGCTTTGGAGGGTGATGGCATGGGCGGGGAGGAGGATAGTTCGTGGGGGGGGGGGACCTGTGACCATGAGCTTGCCCTCCAAACGGCAGGCACTTCCTTCCTCCAGCCTTGTCTGGAGGGTTCTGGCCCTTGGACGTGATCTGGGTTAAGTTGCAGCTAGACACTGGTTAACTCCACGAGTGCTTAAGGGGATGCTATTAGTGGTGGCGGTACTTGGCGGTTCTCCACGCCCCAGAGGCCCCTGGACCGTGTCTCCTCGCTGTCTGTCCTCGCTGCATTCATAAGCACACTGATCACCTCTTGTCGGGTCTGTGCTTCCTTGCACTACTTTAGCCTTACCCAGGCCTGTGTCCCAAACCCGAGCAGCGCTGCGCCCGCCCCGCCCGGCACCCCCAGACCAAGTCCGAGCTTTACACTGCGGCAGCGGTCACGTGCGCGCGGCTCGCCGGGAAGGGAGGAGCTGCAGCTGGGCGGGGCGCCCCCCCACCCCCCGCTCAAGACCGCTCCTCATTAGTGAAACCTCCTGCCCGGCCGCCCGCGGCTGCAGATGGCCCCCTCCTATTGGCTGATAGCTCCACGTAGGCGTGGCCTCCAGGAGAAGGGCGGGAGCGGAAAGGAGGCGGGCTGCGGAGGGGGTTGCCTAGGCGACGCCCGGGCGCTCGGGGTGGGGCGCGGGCCAGGCAGCTGGATGACTAGTGTGTCGGCCGGGGCGGCGCGGGACCGTCCAGGTGAGGGCTTGGCGCGCGCTGGGCCGGGGCGGGCGCGGGCTGCGGAGTGGGCGACGCGTCGGCTCCTCGGTCCCCGCGGCCCGGAGCGCCCGGCCCTCGGTCGGTGGGGCTGAGGAAACGGGGCGCTGCCCCAGCCTGTCCCGGGTCGCCGCCCTCCCTCTCCCCGCAAATGGCCCCGCTTCCACTTCCTGCTCTCTCAGACCGCCGCCTGAGGACTGTCCACTTCCTCAGTCCCGAGTTGCCGACCGGGCAGGGCGGAGCGGGAAAGTCACGCGGAAACTCACTACGGTGAAAACTCGTGCTTGGTGTGCACCGGGCCGCTTCTGTACGTTTTTGCTTAGCCTTTTGCTTTTGGTGCTGTCTTGCAAATGTGTACAGACCCCTCCCCCGTTTTTTCTGATGGGGGTCAGCGCAGTGGCTTTCGCTGTTGGCCTGGACTGGCGTCTCTGCTGTCGCTCTCCTGTGGTAGAGTGTCCCTGGTTAGTTCAGAACTGCGGCGGCAGAGATCCCCGCGCACACTGCTGGTTTTAGCAGTGTGCTTACTCTCTGAGCTCCTTTCCAGGTGAAAGTTAGACGCCAGAAACTTCTGTTCTCAGGTGAGTCTTCGGGAGAGTTCTCAGTTGTCAGGTGGACTGATTCGAATTGTCCAGGCAGTATAGACTTAGCTGACTGTTGGTTTGAATCATCTGTGACTTGACTTCAGCCCTGTACAACAGAGAACTTGCTGCTGTGTCCTACTTTCCTAACCTCGTTTCTTCCTAAGGGTTGGGGATGAAGGTGGGCACTTAGGACCCGTGGGGGCAGCATATCTTTAGATGTACAAACGATCTATGTTCTAAGCAGGGCAACAAGGTTTTGGATGCCACTCTTCAGAACAAGTCGAGTGTTCCTTAGACCTGGAGCAATAGAAGCACAGTATGGAACTTCTCTGAAGTGGGATGATCATGTAGGTTGGCACTGAATATCGGGAAGAACGAGAGGGTTGGGGCTGGAAGTCCTAAGGTTGGATGCTGGGTATGGAACTTTATTAGTGGTCTGATCTTGAGCGTGGCTTTCCACTTCTTTGAGCTCCAGAGTCAACACCTGTTAAAAAGGTGATAATATTTATTCTCATTGTTAGGATTAAATGAATTCAGGAATATTTAAGGTGTTCTTTGTGGTAGTGGAGGTTTGGATGAGTGTTCCCCAAGGTCCCTGTGTTAAAGGCTTGGGCACCATCCTGTGATGCTGTTGGGAGGTCGTGGAACTTTAAGAGGTGGATCCTGGAGGGCAGTGTTAGGTCTCTAGGAGTGTGCCCTTGTAGGGCTATTGGGACTCAGGCCTCTTCTCCGTTTTGCTTCTGTGAGCTTGCTCCACTGCTCCCAACTATGTTGTGTTGCCTCACCACAGGCCCCAAAGCAGCAGGTTAACTGACCATGGATCTGTCACAGTAACAGAAAGCTGGCTAACACAGGTAGGAAGCAGCCAGGGATACACATCTTCTGTGTGTAGTTTAGTTGTGTTAGCTAGTCTGTCTTTATTCTGATCACATCTGAATCTTTCCTTCCTTTTCTTTTGTTTGGTCCTGAGAATTGACCCCAGGGCCTCACACATGCTAAGCATGTTATGTAGCACTGTGCTGTGCCCTCACCCCCATTGCTTCCTTTTCTATTCACAGTATTTCCTACTGGAAACAGCAGATATGTGTGTGTGTGTGTGTGTGTGTGTGTGTGTGAGAGAGAGAGAGAGAGAGAGAGAGAGAGAGAGAGAGAGAGAGAGAGATACTGGAGATTGAACCCAGGGGCATTTTACTTTTATGTGTGTGTGTGTGTGTGTGTGTGTGAGAGAGAGAGAGAGAGAGAGAGAGAGAGAGAGAGATACTGGAGATTGAACCCAGGGGCATTTTACTTTTGAGCTACACCCCCAGCCCTATTTTTTATTCTCTATTTTGAAACAGAGCCTAAGTTGTGCGGGGCAAGTAGCCGAGGCTGGCTGCAAACCTGTGATCCTCCTGTCTTAGACCTCCAAGTACTGGGATTACAAGTGTGTGCCACCACGCCCAGCTAGCACATGCTCTTATTTGAGATCCTAGCAGAATTTTCTTATGCATGAGTAGACCTTTTCCTAGAATTTTGTGTGGAAAAAATACAGGTAGAAGTTACTAGATAACTTTTGGGAAAATGGGACCTAGACATGCAAAGATAGAAGAACAAAATTAGAACCTTCAATGAAATCTGAAGAGGTCTTAGAAGATTGGAGCTGGGCGTGGTGGCGGACGCTTATAATCCCCACACTTGGGAGGCAGAGACAGGAGGATCGCGCAGGTTCAAAGCCAGTCTCACTGGCTTAAGAGACCTTGTTTCCAAAAAAAAAAAAATTATATATATATATATATTTATATGTTTGTATAAAAATAGGTCTGGGAGTGTAGCCTGGCGGTGAAAGGGCTTCCAGCCAGGAACCCCAGTACCACAAAAAAAAAAAAAAAAAAAAAAAAAGAAGATTGGAAAAGTTCTAAAATTTCAGGGTTCTGCCCTGGCTATAGATGGCCTAATAAGTCAAAATTTTTTTGTGTGTGTGTGGTGCTGGGGATGGAACCCAGTGGCATTCTATCTCTAAGCTATCCCCCCAGTCCTATTTTTTTATTCTTTATTTTGAAACAGTGTCTCACTAAATTGCAGAGGGCCTAACTAAGTAGCTGAGGCTGGCTGTGAACTTGGGTCTTCCTGTCTCAGCCTCCCAAGTACTGGGATTACAAGTGTGCACCATCATGCCCAGCTATGAAAAATTTTAAACCTGAGAGTTGAGATAATCCTTTGAACCACACCACTCAATTCCATTTTTTTTTTGTTTTGTTTTTTTTTTGGTGGTACTGGGGTTCCTGGAAGCCCTTCTACCTCCGGGCTACACTCCCAGACCTATTTTTTACATTTTTATTTGGAAACAGGGTCTCCTAAGCCAGCACATGTGGCTGGCTTTGAACCTGCACGATCCTCCTGTCTCTGCCTCCCAAGCGCGGGGATTACAAGCGTGCACCACCACGCCCGGCCTTCCACTCAATTCCATTTTACCCCTTTGCATTTAGTCACTAAATTTTTACCCACTCATCTAATGTATGGACATCAGAAACATCATTGAGATCTTTTTTGAAAGCTAAGTTTGGAGATAACAATCTAGAGAGCTTGGTGAGTTCTTGATGAACTTTAGAAGGTTTTCAGTGTAATTTGTTTCAAGATAAAACTATAGGACTCCTACTCTTCATTGGCCCTAATTGCTTCTGAACAACCCCTGCCATTAGACATACAGGACTCTTGGGGGTTATTTTTGCATTTTTTTTTTCGTGGTACTGGGGTTCCTGGAAGCCCTTCTACCTCCGGGCTACACTCCCAGACCTATTTTTTATTTTTGGAAACAGAGTCTCTTAAGCCAGCGCGGCTGGCTTCGAACCTGGGAGATCCTCCTGTCTCCGCCTCCCAAGAGCGGGGATTACAAGCGTGCGCCACCACACCCGGCCTATTTTTGCATTTTTTTAAAAAAAATGATGCATGTTGAGAAGTCTGAATGTTAGATCAGAGAGCTCAGAGTACCAGAAAGAGTGCAGCTCTGCCTTAATCAGGTGATAGGGCATGATAAGGAAAGAAACCACTGTTGAACATCTGTTATCTATTTGGCAGAGAGCCACTGATATTATCAATAGTGTTTAAGTATGTGGCATTGAAGATTTGACCTTGAGCTGTCTCCTTTAGCACCACAGTTCTTTTGCTACCCAGGAATATAAACGGGTGCATATGGACACATATAGCATATATATTTAGACTTATTATATTGGTAATTGACATAGGCCTGATCCTAACTGAAATATTGAAAATTATGTAATTTTACTTAGGCATGAGTTGAAAGAACTATTAAAGTTTGGCCTTTTGTGGCTGCCTACCTCAAATGTATATTTGCCTTTTGAGTGAGTTTTCTATTACTGTATAGCAGATTTCCCTAAACTTAATAGCTTAAAACAACAGACATTTTCTCACATAATTCTGAAGTTCAGAGTCTGGGAAAGAGTGCTGATGCTTTTGGCTTAGGCTCTCTTCTGAGGCTGCAGTCACTTGAAGGCTTGACAGGCCAGAGGATCTGCTTCCAGGATGGTGCATTGGCGTAGTCGTCGGCTGAAGGCTTCAGCTTCACTCTGCCTGAGCTTCTCCATGCTGCTACTTCACAAGATAGCACCCTTTTCCTCAGAGTTAGTGGTGCAAGAGAGAGAGGGGGAGGGAGGGAGGAAGAGAGGAGAGAGAATAAATACCAGGATGAAAGGCACAGTATCTTGGTATCTAATCTTGGAAATGATTGGTGATCACTTTTACAAGCACACAGAACAAACCTGGTATGATGTGGGAAGGGACAACATGAGCTGTCGGCATTCTTGGAGGTGAGCGATCTGCCCTCTTTTTTGTGGTACTGGGGATTGAACCCAGGTGTGCTCTATCACTGAGGTATACTCCTAGGCTTGTTTATTTTTTATTTTGAGACAAGGCCTTGCTAAATTGCCCAGGCTGGCCTCCAACTTGTGATCCTCCCACCGCAGCCTCTTGAATAGCTGGAATTACAGGAGTGTGCTACTGTGCCTGGCTTATATATATATATTTTTAAAGTTTAGACCAGACATTATTGACAATAGTCTTTAAGATGTTTACTAAAGTATACAGTACTGTAGGAGAGATTAAAACACAACTGGAATTTTGACAGGCCAAAGTATTTGCTGTTCTAGATAATGGATGATATTCTTGAAACTTTATGTTCTTTCTTCTGGCTCTTCATTGTCAGATGCTAAGAATTAATTAGCCAAATATGCAGTAGCTTTAGAAATTAGAAATTTAAATCTTGTTTGTCCTTAAACCAAATGGAACAGCTGAGATTTTTTTAACCCTAAAACAAGTTGGTAAAAAAAAATTGCCAAAAAATAATCTCCTTGATAAATAGCTTAAAATTAATCGTTAATGATATGTGGATTCTTAAAAATAAAGCTTGTTGGCAAAGTAGCTGTGGAGAAATTAAACCCTCCCTTCTCCATCATCATATATTTTATTAATTTATTAATATATATTACTTTATATAAATTATTATATATTTTTTGCAGTACTGGGGGTGGAACCCAGGGACATTCTACCTCTGAGCTACACCCCCAGCCCTATTTTTTGTTCTTTATTTTGAAACAGGGTCTCACTGAGTTGCAAAGGGCCTCACTAAGTAGCTGAAGCTGGCCATGAACTGCGATCCTCCTGTCTCAGCCTCCCGAATGCGGGATTACAAGCGTGCAGTACCGTGCCCAGCTTCCTTCTCCACTATTTTAAATCTCTGGACAATGTTTATTTGCCTAGAAATTCTTTGGTTCTCTCTTGAAACCCTCATATATCTTAATTATCCACCTGGGTTCTAGGAGGAATTAATTCTTTCAGCTTCCAGATGAAATCTTCCTAAGGGTCTGGAGATGAAGAGAGAGTTTAAGAAACTCGAGCCTGAAGCCTGGCTAAAAGACCTCTTAAGTTTCCTTTTATCTCTAAAAAATTTTATGATTCTAATATTTTCATGTGACAAATATCACTGCATTTGTAACAAAAGATCCAGTTACTCATGTTGAGTGAGGAGAATCACTTTTATTCTTCCCAACCCAGTTGGAGATTGTGAGAGTCACCATCAGGCAGAGTTGAAAAGTCAGCACAATTTGCATTTCCTCTGCTTCCTATTTTTGGCCCTTTGCCCATCTCTTGTCCTTATTTATGAGCTAGTTTTTTTTCTTTTCTGTCATTCTTCCTTTTCTCAGGCCCCCTCCTTCCTTCCACAGGAAAAGATTGGTGGTCAGTCATTTATTGTTGATTAGCTGGCCCCATTGTTAGGAATGAATTTTAGCCAGAGGGTGGGTACCTCTAGTAATACTTGCATATTGAGCTCCTTTAAAATCTCAAAATTTATCTGTAGAGTCAGTGATTGCTGCCATTTTTACTGTCCTAATTGTTCTAACATCTAGCCACTTCCTTGTCTGCTGTCCTCCCCTTTGTCCCCGCTGCCCTGGTCACTGGCTTGGCCTGCTGCATCTTCCACACCTGCTTTCCACCCGTCTCCCTGCGCTTCCGCTTCCTATCCAGGGTAGTCTTAGCATGTAGGCTCAGTGATGTCATCCACTTTTGGAAACACTTCGGTCATTTACTCTCATTTGCACCTTTAGAAAACTCATACCAGGGGCTGTGTAGGCCTGAGCCCTGAGGAGCACTGACATTTGGAGGCTGACAGGTGAAGGAAGAAGACTGGCAAATATGGAGAAAGCTGTGGAGAAGTGAGCTGCCCCCAGGGAGGTGTGGGCTCCAGGAGCCAGAGGTAAAGGGGCAAGGAGGACATTGCCAAGAGGGGTCTTCACACTGGTCCCTTGGGGCCTTCCCCTCTTCAGGCACAGCTTTGTCACAGTTGCTCTGTGCTCGTGTTACTGAAAGGGGGAAGGGATCTGGTGTGGTGGCACACACCTGTAACTCAGTATTTGGAAGGTTGAGGCAGGAGAAGAGTAGGCTTGAAGCCAGCCTCAGTAATGGCTACTTAGTGAGGCCCTGTTTCAGAGTAAAAGATAAATTGGGCTGGGGTTACACCTCAGAGGTAGCCTGCCTCTGGGTTTAATTCCCAGTATGTATGTATGTATATGTGTGTGTGTGTGTGTGTGTGTGTGTGTGTATCTCACACACAAGACACATCTTCCTTAGAACTGGTTACATGGAATTTGTTGGTGACCTTGACCGTCAGATTGCAATGGATTTCATAAATAGTGAGAGTAAGAACCACAGTCCTTTGCCATTCACAGTGGGCTTTGTGGGACCAGACATCACCAGAGATGGGTCAGTGGTACAGAAGCCTGGGCTTCACTCCACACCCACTGAATCCAGATGTGCATGTAACAAGATGCCCAGGTCATTTACCCTGCATTCGATCTTGAGAAGCCTTGGTGCCATGGGTGGCCCTCAGAGGCTCCTGTGCTGGACACTTGGTCCCCATGTGGTGGGGTTGAGGTGGGGCTCAGTGGGAGGGTGTTAGGTGGGGATATGTGTTGTCCTCAGGAAAGAGAAAGGTAATTCTTGTGGGGCCTGGGGTCAGTCCCTGTGGGAGTGAGCTGTTACAAAAGAGCCTTGCCCCTCTCTGCTTTCTAGCTTGTGCTCCCACCAAGGTACTATCCTTCAGGAGTCCCTCACCAGAGGCTGAGAGGATGAAAAAATGAGGCTGCCTCATCTTGGAATTTCAGCCTCCAGAATATCTGAGGTTTCCAGAACGTGGAATGAACACACATTCCTGATTGGTGACCATAAGTGCATTTAAAGTGAAGTTCCACGACACTGGTTGTAGGAGTTGATTCTCTTGCCACATACAGGTTGAAAAGGAAAGCGGCAGGTGTGATGGAGGAGGATGGACAGGAGACCAGGGATTTAGAGGGAGGCTCTTCTAACATCAGCTGTGGAGCCCAGAGAGGACTGATGTGGAGAGTGTGCTGGGTACCAACATTGAGGGATTTCAGGAGGGCAGAGAATGATGATGCGGGGGCATCAACCAAATGAGCTGGAAGGATGGAGGCAGAGGCCAGAGAAAACTGTTTCAGAGTATGATAATAGCAGTGTTAGGGAAAATGAAGGACAAGGTTCTTGGGGAGGGGCAGGGCTGAGAGAACTGGCTGGGTCATCCACATGGACCAGAAGTCAGTGGGGAGGCTGATGGGACAGGAAGGAAGCCAGTGAACCAGAAGCGGATGTCTCTAGCAAATGAGGAAAGTGGCTAGGAGGGCTGGAGCTGCTAGTCACTGGGTGGGGGACAGGTTATTACCACCTCGGAGATAGGGGATTTTGCAACAAGGTGGGGCTCAAGGGAGGTACTGAAGTGGAAGTGACAGTGGAGAAGGAGGAAGGACACTTATCCCCGCCCTCCAGACTGTGGTATGGGAACCAAACGGCATCTGCAATATGTGCAGAATACCAGGGCACACCCAGGGGTCAGGCATAGCCAGAGCGCGAACACTTTCGAAGAGGCAGATGCTCTTGAAGGCTCTTCTGGTGTGCCCTGGGGCTCAGGAAGTGGAGGAGCTGGCCATTTTGGGGTGGAGGTTCTGTTGGGTGAGAGCTCTAGTAATGAGGAAGCACCGGGATGCCTGTGCTTCTGATGGTGACTGGAGTAGAGAGATGTTTCTCTTTTTGCCACCCTCAGTATGGTGGATCCTGTTCTGGATCCATCCCTCCAGTTCTCAGCTGGGAGGAGGAAGCTGCCATGTGGCTTCTCCATGCAGTGCAGAAATCCCTGAGCACTAGAAGGCAGGCCTCTTTCTTTCTAGTGCATGCTGACATGGGAAGGCCTCCAAGTGAGGATTTTCCTGCCTGGTCTCTTCCTGCCTTAGCATAGGCTTGGCTCTCGAGGCCCATGTCTCTTTCTGGAATATTAGTGTGATATTCAGAGAGCAGTTCTGTGCATGCTCAAGACTTATTTTCAGAGGTATGTTCTCATTTCATCTCCTTAAAAACCTGAGGAGAGAGCTATCCTGTATTTTTAAAGATGACCTATTTAATTTTTTATACTTTTGTTGGTGCATTGTAATTATAGATTAGACGAAGGCCAAGAAATGTTAAATAACCAAAGTCACTAGCTTCCCAATGCTTATTCAGTTAAATAACCAAAGCCATTAGCTTTCTGAAATTTCAAACTTCAAGTTGAATGTTTTCTCTTGGCTCATACTATAATCAGTATATAACTACCTTTTTAAAAAAAGTATGGTAAAACATACATAACATAAAATTTACTTTTGCGTGTGTATGTGTGTGTGCAGGCAGGATGGTGGTAGTTGTGCTGAGAGTTGAACACAGAGGCACTCTACCTCTGATTTACACTTCCAGCTCTTTTTACATTTTTTGTTTTGAAGCAGGTCTCAGTAGCTTGCTGAGGTTGATCATGAACCTGCAATCCTCCTTTTTCAACCTCCCAACATACTGAGATTTATAGACATGTTCCACCACACCCAGCTGAAATGTATCATTTTAACTTTCTTAAGTGTAGACTTCAGTGACATTAAGTACATGTACATTGGTTTGCAACCATCACCATTCTTCTCCAGAACTTTCTCATCATCCTCTATTGGAAATCTGTAATAATTAAACAGTAACCCCCTACTTCTCTCTTTCCTCAGTCCTTGGCAACCACTGTGCTACTTTCCATCTCTGATTTTGACTGTTCTGGATGCTTGCTTTCAGTGGATCACAGGATGTGTTCTGTGCTGGCTCCTTGAACTGGGCGTCAGAGTTTATCAATGTTGTATCTTACATCACAAGGTCCTCCTTTAAGGCTGAATGATGTTCTATCATATCTGCTGGCCACATTTTTGTTGTGGGAGTGAAGTGTGAGTGGTGTGTGTGTGGGGAGAAGTAATCCCCCCACACACACACACACAAACAGACAAACAGAAAAACCGTGGATTCTTGTCCTAAGCTAAGAATAAGTATTCATCGCTTGGACAGCTGCTGAAGATTTAAAGAAGTTTATTAAAAAGATAGAAATATAGAGATAGGTACAGCCCTGTGCCAGAACGGGGCACAGGGGGGCAATTCGAATGAAAATGCCAAAGAACTTCAGTTTACTGAGTGTTTTTATCCCGCCCAAGTCCAGCAGGTCCCTATGATTTTGGAGATAATGCTACCCCTTATCTCCAGCCCCAGCTCTGCTTCTGCTATCTCTCCAGCCGGATCTAGGGCCGGAGGGGGAGGCATTTCTGTCTCCAGACACAGGCTTTTACCTTTTGTCTTATCCCCCAAAATGTGTGAAATTGTTCTTAGGAATGTAAAGACACATTTTTTCCTGGCTCCAGCCTTCTTTCCTTTACAAATGGAAATTACAAGTCTCTTTTTCCTTTTAGCTAACCCTGGCTTTCTTAGTAAAGACGATATATTTGAAAATTGGAAATCTTTCCCAATACTGATACATTAATACATTTTAAACCTTCTTCCCAATACTAGTACAATTTTCTTTATCTGTTGACAGACACTTGGATCACTTGCACCTTTTGGCTATTGTGTATGATAGTGACAAGAGGATGGATGTAAAGATCTCTGCACAGGCCCTTGCTCTCAGGTCTTTTTGGTGTATGATAACTACTTTTTCTTCTTTACTGCTTATGTATTTGCCGTTCTCGAAAGCTCTCTCTGACCCATAGTTTTGTTTCTTTGAAATAAGTTTCAGTATATCACACCACATTTGAATATGGTGATGGAGTAACAGACAATGTAGTGGCCCAATATATAGGCCCTGAACCCCACACTGGAGCCCCAGTCCCAGCCATACCTCTGCTAGTTAGGTGACCTGGGCAAGTTGTGCCAGCTATGTGTGAGGGTGGTAACTAGTGATGCTGACAAATGAAAATACCAGTAGAAAACTACTTAAATCTTGAAATGGATTTTAAGTGAGTCCAAAAAGGGACGTTTATGCTAGTTCCAAATTTGCCCTTCAGCTATTGAGAGATGGTTCCAAGACTGCCTTTGCAGGTGGAAGGAACTTTTTACAGTGAGCCTGTATAAATTGGTAGACCTTTGTAAGGCCGGAAAATCCTCAGACTTCATGACTGGATGGAATTATGGTGGGAGAGGACATTATTTCAGAAGTAATACATTTTTTAAAAAACCAGAGCTTGCAAATGATTCCCACCATTTCTTCTTGCTTTGTAGTCTAGGCAGGTCACTAAATTGGTAAATGATAAGACTTACCAGTTACCACTTGTCCTCCTAAGGCCTCAAACGCATGTGGAGAGCTCCAGCTTTTAATCTACCAAGTATTGAGCATCTCTTTATTTTTATTTATTTATTTATTTATTTATTTATTTATTTATTTCGGGTCTGGGGATGGAACCCAGAGGCATTTGACCTCCGAGCTACACCCCCTGCCCAATTTTTTATTTTTTATTTTGAATCAGGGTCTCACTGAGTTGCGAAGGGCCTCACTAAGTAGCTGAGGCTGTCCGCGAACTGTGATCCTCTAGTCTCAGCCTCCCAAATGCTGGGATTACAAGCGTGCGCCACCACGCCCGACTTGAGCATCTCTTTGGGTACCAGGTGCATGGGGCACTCAAAGATGAATGGCAGCTGGAAGCTACTGGGAAGATAGACTTTACACTTGGAGATGACCAAGCATAGCAGTAGGAAGTATTGACAGGCACCAGGGCTTGCCTAGACTATGAGGGTGAGCTGCCTGGGGAACATCTAGGAAGGAACAGAGGAAACACTTGAGCTGGGTGTGAAAATACAGGTGATCCTTCTTGAGAAAGGACAGTCCTGGAATAAGGAATAACACGTGCATAGAGGCACAAACCAGAGGCAGGGCACTTCTGATAAGAGACTTCAAAGCTTCTGACTTCATTTGTTTTTGTTAACATAGGCTTTTTTTTGTGGGGGAGGGGGAGGAAGGGGACAAATAAAGAGATATTTATTAGAGGGTAGAATACCTAAACTAATTTTCCTTAACCACATAGTAGTGCTAATTTGAATTGTTTTACAAATTTAATTTCAGGAAAAAAGCCTAAAATTAATAGAGAACATAGATTATTTAATTCAACTTCATTATTTTTATAGACATGAGTTATGCATGTATGTGCATATAAAAAGATTCCTTGGTGGTAATAACAGTAACAGCTGCACAAGGGAAGAGGAAGTTGACCAAGGAGAGCACTGGACCCAAGTGAGGTTCTGGGATTGAGACTAAGAGGGCAGAGTCTGTCATGGCTGCAGTTGGGACAGGGTGGAAGGAAGAGAGGAGCGGCCTCCTAGGGTCCTGCAGACTGGGCATGCCTCTTCCTGAACAGTGGCTCTCTTCAGCACCAGCCTATTGCCTGCTTTTAGGAATGTCGACTTCTGATTGTCTGAGAGGTGCCAGAAATCTGAACCTTTATGTAAATCCTCTCTTTAAAAGGGTTAATAATTAATTTTAAAGGCACGGTGTGAGCAAACAAAGCATGTCAGCAGGCCACCGAATTTGACAAATTGGCAGCTCTGTTTTTTTGCCAAGTGGTGAACACTCATCTATAGCAAGACAGAGAGACAGAGCCAGCACATGGAGGGAATACAGAGGACAGAGCCAGCACATGAAGAGAAACACAGCGATGGTCCTGGCAACAGTTAGGGCGCTGGCTCCAGCTGCCCTGAATCCCAGCCACATCTTCATTCTCCTTCCTCTGCTTGGTTTTAAAAAATTTATTTTTATGTGAAATCCCAGTAAATCCCCCTGGGTGGCATGAGCTCATTTACCTTATGTTTCTTTTTAGTATGAATTAAACATTTACCAATATAGAGTATATATACATATATAGAATATAGTATAATGAGCCACTTTGTCCCTATCAGGTCAGCATCTGTCAACTTATAACTAACCTTATTACATCTCTATCTCTACTTACTCTTTTTCCTTTGATTAATTCGGAAGCAGATCTCATACATCACTTAATTTTATTTGTCTTGAGATATTTTGAAAAATTAAAACACGAATTACCTAATGCTATCAAATCCAGCCAGTATTTTCAATTTCCTCAATTTTCTTTTGTTTGTTCAAGTGAGAATCCAAAAAAGGTCTGTTTCAATTTGCTTATAGTCTCTTAGGTCTCATTCTTTATAGATTCTCTCGCCATCTCTTTTGTCCTTGAAGTTTATTGAAGAAACTGGGTGGTTTGTTCCTTTGAGCTTCTCACAGTTTGTATGTTGCTGGCGGTACGTCTCTGTTGTGACATTTAACATGTCCCGTGGTTCCCCTTAACTCCTGTAAATTGATGGTTAAGGTTAAAGCTTTTTTGGCATGACTGTGTCAATTATGGTTATGTCTTTTTTAAGGTGCTCATATATGCCACGTTGTGTCTCCTGCTTTTTAAAGACAAGGTCTCACTGTGTTGCCAGTGGATTCGAGTAATCCTCCTGCCTCATTCTTCTCAGTAACGGGTTACAGTGCATGCCACCACCTGGCAATATTGTCTCTTTATTGTGGTGTCAGCTGCCATTGCTGCTCAGTACCAAGGTTTCATATCAGGAGGAGATGCAAAATGGTTCTACCCTCATTCTATCACTCCTTGATATGTGCATATTTCTAAGAAGAGGAAATTTGTTTACCTAGTAATATAGGTTGCATAGGACAAAAAAGTACATTTTCAATTCTTTAGTTGCCAATTTTTTAAATAACGTGTTGTTTCCTCCAAAGGCAGCCAATGAGGTACTTTCTGAGTATTGTTATAAACAAATTGATGTTTCAATCCATTGCAGTTATTTTTGTTGTTCTTTAATTGCCATTTTTTTTTTACCATTCTCTTCAGATTGTCTCCTGAGTATGTGGAGGCAAGTGTGTGTATGTATGTTATTATGTTATTGGTAGTGAAGAGCATTTATTATTAAACCACAAGAAGAACCTCTGGGGAAGACTGCTATTTTAATGCTGTCCTAGACAGTGTTTTCCTAATGGAACTTTGAGAAATGTGCTGCAGTATGTGTAAAGAAAAATTGTTTATAATATGTCCTCCTTTTTACTTCTTAAAACTTGTTGCTGCACACCACTCATCCATTCTTTTATTCATTCTACATGCTTTTCTAGGTTTACCTGGAGGTACACATATGGCTTTTCTAGCCTCTGAGTGCACATGACTTGTGTTACCAGTAGCTAGCCACAAGGTTTCTGGTGTGTCAGAATAACAGTGTACAGGGGCTTTGGGAAGGAGAGGAGTACCGGCAGTGAACATGTTCTTATACACACATGGGCATACATATCTGCAGGATCTAGGTTGAGCTTGTCATAACTATTAATAATTTGTTGTTCGCTGCTGAGAAGACTCCAGGTTGATTTTCAATACTAATGGAAAATTACATTTACCAAATAATATCATTAAATTTTACTTTTAAATTATATAGTATTTACATATCCTTGAGGGTTTCTTTGTATCCTGTGCTACTTCATAGTTGAGAGAGTTGCTTTGGGAGGGAGAGTCCTTCATGATTTAATTTAGACTGAGATGTTTCTAATTTGGATTGTGAGAGGAAGGGTCTAAATGATTGGAACTTGCCTTGACGTCCAGCATGGAGCTGCTTAGCCCTGGCTGTGCTGAGGATCTCCAGGGAGCATTGGTAGAGTGCCAGTTCTGGTTTACAGGTCTGGGTTACAGCCTGAAGCTCTGCATTTCCCATGGGCTCCTCGATGTGGCTCAGAACAGTCCAGTTCTGAATATCAGCATCTTCGTCATAGCATCTCTCCACAGACTGTAGGGACTTTATGGGGAAAATAATTTCCTACTCAGCTGTTTAATTTTTTCCAATCAAACTTTAATATTCTATTAATCTTATACATTTTCTCATACAATTCACATTTATTATAATAATTTAAATGAAGTGGAGATGCATAAAAGAAAATTAAAGTTACTTGCAGTCTGACTTTTTTGTTGCCAGTATTTACAGTGTGTATATTATCATAATATTTTTGTATAAGATAGGTTGATTAATTTACATATGTGTGGGAGTACAGAGACCCCAAAACTTGGCATAATGTGGAGTCTAAATGGTTTTTGGACAAAAATGAATCGAACTGCAGTGCTTTTCAGCCAGTAGGTAGAGAAACCTTAAAGGGCAATGTCTTAGCTCAGGCTGGCAGGATCATACATCTTTCTTTTTTTTTTTTTTCCTCAATACTGGGGATGGAATCCAAGATGTGATGTTATAGGTCCCAAATTTACCTTATTGGAAGGTCTATGCTGTGGCTGTCATGAATTGGTTATGAAACCAAATAATTCACAGAATAAATAGGACCTTTCCAAGGAGTCCAGCCCTGTAAATACAGGGTTTATTTTGTTGTTGTTGGGTTTTTTTTTTGAGGGTCTGGGACATTCGACCTCCAAGCTACACCCCTTGCCCTGTTTTTTATTCTTTTTATTTTGAAACAGGGTCTCACTAAGTTACGGAGGGCCTCACTAAGTAGCCGAGGCTGACCGCGAACCGCGATCCTCTGGCCTCAGCCTCCTGAATGCTAGGATTACAAGCATGTGCCACTATACCCGGCTTCGTAAATACAGTTTTGAAAGTGTTCTCAAAGTCAGTGGGGGAATTATATATTTTTTGGAAATAGTAGATGCCTATGGTCAAGTTAGGGATGAAGGATACTGCTATCTGTAACTTAGACTGAAATGTATCAAAAAAGACCATGCATTGATGAGTGTTATGGCTTGGGTTTAATCTCCCCAAAAGTTCATTTGTTGTAAGCATGTCTCCAGTGCAGCAAGGTTTCAGACGTGTGGGGCATGGCTGGAGGAGTTGGATTACTAGAGGTGGGGCCTTGGTGACTATATATGTCCCGCTCTTCTCCCTCTCTTTGCTTACAGCCGCCATGACGGAGAGCGGCTTTTCTCTACCAAGTGCCTGCCACCATGGTTTCTGTCTTGGAGCTGGCTGACCAAGGACTGAACCTCAAAACTGTGAGCCAAATAAGCCTTTTCTCCTCTTAAGTTGTGTCTGTCAAGAATTTTGATCATAGTGATGAAAAAGCTGACTAAAAGAGAAAATTGGTATTGAGGTGTGAGGCTGTTGCTGTGACTAAACCTAAACAAGAGATTTAGAAGCCTTTGAACTGTTTGCAGGAGGAATTTGGAAAGGTGTAGAGATACAGGCTGGAGAAGCCTTAGAATGTTGTAAGCAGAGCTTAATGGGTGATTCTGGTGAGAGCTCAGAAGGCCAGAATGCTGATAGAGGGATGATAAGCGAATGGGTAGAATAAAAATGTTAGTTGGAAAATCTGTTTTGTGGATTTATGAGTTCACTGTGAGGTTCTTTAAACTCCTCTAAATGTTTCAGTTTTCAGATTAAAATGTTGGGGAAAAGAATACTTGTGTTTTTTAAAAAATACATTTATTGGTTAGCCTCATCTATTGTAAATGCTAAATCATAAGCATCCACTTTTAAAGCTCCACTGATTATTTTTTTCCCCTGCTGGTCTTTCTGTTGTTTCAAGTCAGTTACTTCAAGTTTCTTCTTAGTTTGTACATTGCTTCCTCCAGGCAATTTCCCCTGAATTTCTGTTCTGATTTAAATGTCTGCTCTGTGTTCCAGAGTACCTCTTTCTTTTTTTTTTTTTCATTCTTTTTGTGGTATTGGTCTTTGAACCCATGGGGGTTCTACCACTGAGCTACATCCCCAGCCTTATTATTATTATTATTATTATTATTATTATTATTATTATTATACTTTTGAAACAAGGTCTTGCAAAGTTCCCCAGGCTAGCCTCAAACCTGCAATCCTCCTGCCACAGCAGGACTTCCAAGTCCTGGGTTTATAGGTGTGCACCACCATGCCCAAATCCTTCAGTACTTCATAGAATTTGTCACCTATACTGCCACTATTTTCTTACTAATTTGTTTGAACTACTATACTTTGAGTTTCTTAAGGGCAAAGGCTGTTTCTGGAATGTTTTCTGGTACATGTGAAAACAAAACCAACAAAAATGAACAGACTGTGGTATAAACAATTAGAAGTTTCCTCTCTAACACCAGGAGTCTGGAGGTCGGTATTTCTAGGAGCGATTCTGCGAAGGGCACTTGGCTGCCACATCTGCCTTTCTCCTGTCCTTCTATTCACCATGCCAAGTTGCTGAAGAAGTGATGTGGATTGGAAATATCCACCATAGTTTAGAGCTTTGAGAGATTGACTTTATTTTTTGAAAATATCAGTTCAGAATTAGATATCTAATTCTAACACATTTAGATTATGTGTTGGAAAGAAACCCCATCCTAGGGAAAATATTTGTGCATTTAAATACAGTTCACAGAAGCAAAGTTGCCTCAGAGAAATTGTGGGATGGATTGATGGGCTGGGGTTTGCGACCTCACCAATCAGTTTCAGCTGTTTAGAAAGCAGCTGGAGCCAGAAACGAGGCCAAAAGAGCTTCACATTCCTAAATGGAAGCTTTGGGAGATGCCGGCCCCTTATCCCATTTCTTCTATTTTAGAACCATTTTGTATGTGCTTAATTATCTAGTAAATTGCTTAGCTTACTTATTAAAAGGCACGTAATTAGCAAAGGAGGAATGCAAGAAGTTCCTGGGATAGGCAGGTAAACTGCCAGTTGAAATGTAAGGGTAGAAAACCAGGCGAGCAGGCCTGCCACCTGGACCCAGCAGCTCCAGGCCGAGTGCACAGCGGACTTGCAAGCCAAGGAAGAGGCCAAATTCTGCTCAGTCAGCCTGCTTCAGGAAACAGATACAGCCCTTAAAAAGTGACTGGAAAACTGTATAAATATGATCTCAAACAGGTTCTAAGTATAGAAATATATATTGGCTGGAAATACACAGTTCATAGTGCATATTTCTGGGTGGCAGGATCGTACATGTCTTTTTTCTTCTTTCTTTTTTTTCCCTCCTCCTCCTCCTCCTCCCCTCCTCTCCCCCTCCCCTCCCCCCTCCCCTTCCCCCTCCTCCTCCTCCTCCTCCTCCTAGTTGCAGTACTGGGGATGGAATCCAGGGTATAACTCTGAGCTACACCCCCAGCCCTATTTTTAGTGTTTTTATTATTTATTTTTATTTTTATTTTTGTGGTGGTACTGGGGTTCCTGGAAGCCCGTCTACCTCCGGGTTACACTCCCAGACCTATTTTATACTTCTTTTTTATTTGGAAACAGGGTCCCTTAAGCCAGCGCGGCTGGCTTCGAACCTGTGCGATCCTCCTGTCTCCACCTCCCAAGCGCAGGGATTACAAGCCTGGGCCACCACGCCTGGCCCTAGTGTCTTCATTTTTGAAACAATGTTTCACTCAGTTGTGAAGGGCCTAGCTAAGTAGCTGAGGCTGTCCCTGCAACAGTGATGCTCCTGTCTCGGCCTCCAGAATGCTGGGATTACAAGTGAGTATGCCACCACACCCAGCTGTACATATCTTTTTTTTGTGTGTACATATCTTTTTTAAAGATAGTTTTTATGTGTTTTATAGATTTGCTACACAGCACCATAACTTTAATTTTAAACATTTAAAATTATTGTAGGTATTTGGAGTGGTTCTTCAACTCCATCTGGTCTTTTGATAATGTCATTTTTCTCAGTGTGTCTTTTTGTCTGTTACAGTTGATTAACTGATCTTCTTGTCTAATACCTGTCTGAAAAGTCCTGCTTGTTACACGTGCCGACTCCCCTTTGTGACGATTTTCTCATGTGTTTTGGAAGCTGGGTTGGTGGGCTTTGGCTGTGAGACTCCGCGTGCTCTCTGATGGCCTGGTCTCCACAGAGGCTTCATGGAGGGCTCTTCCTGGGGCTTCTGCACTCCTGCCCACCTGGACCATTTTTTTGCATCCTGATTTCATGAGTTTGGAGGAGTGTTGTGGTTGTAGATTTTGAGAGAAAACTTTTATACAGCAAGGGCTCAGGCAGATAATCATCTTAAAAATCGTCCTGTTGGTGGACATGTTTTTCTAGTCTGTTCTTACCTGAAGGTGTACTCTTAGCTTCGCAGTTCTCAATTCTCACTCTTCTCTTTGTGGGTTTCAGGTCTCCTAGGCCTGTTTTGTGTGTTAAATCCCAAGTTACGGTCATTTCCCAGTCCTCGGTGGTTTGTCTTTGCAGATAAGAAAACTATCTTGGAGAAACTGAACAACTGGTTATAGGTCATACAGTCCACAAATGGCAAACCAGACTTGGACCCACAAGCTTTCACTTGTGTGTATATGAGTGTTTCCCCATAGAAATGGGTTGAAGATTAGCCCTTGGGTGAGAACAAGTGTAGATATCTGTTAAATGTACTTACTGGGAATTTTTTTGTCTCCTATAATGCCAATGTTATTCTACTTACTTTTGAGTAGAGCAAGCTGATTTTAACCAATAGATTACTGTTTTTTTCTTCTTCTTCTTTTTTTTTTTTTTTTTGGTGGTGGTACTGGGGTTCCTGGAAATCCTTCTACCTCTGGACTACATTCTCAGACCTATTTTATATTTTTATTTGGAAACAGGGTCTCTTGAGCCAGCGCAGGTGGCTTCGATCCTCCTGTCTCTGCCTCCCAAGCGCGGGGATTACAAATGTGCACCACCATACCTGGCTTAGATTACTATTTTTTAAAGTTTAACTTTTTAAAATAATTTAACTTCTTTTATTTTTAAATTACTTTTTTGGGGCGAGGATACTGGTGATTGAACCCAGGGTTGTTCTACCTCTGACTTATACTCCCACTTTTTGTTTTTTGGTTTTTTTTTTTTTTTTTTTTTTTTTGGTCGTGGTACTGGGGTTCCTGGAAGCCCTTCTCCCTCCGGGCTACACTCCCAGACCTATTTTATATATTTTTTTAAATTTGGAAACAGGGTCTCCTAATCCAGTGAGGCTGGCTTCAAACCTGTGCGATCCTTCTGTCTCCGCCTCCCAAGCGCGGGGATTACAAGCATGCGCCACCACGCCCAGCTATACTCCCACTTTTTATTTCTTAGTTTTAGATAGGTTCTGGCTAAGTTCCTGAGGCTGGCCTCATACCTGTGATCCTCCTGTCTCAGCCTCCCAATTACTGGGATTACAGGCTTGTTCCACCATTCCCAATTATATTTCATTACTTTAAATAAACCTGGAGTAAAAAAAATAAATAAACCTGGAGTAAATAATTACATGCTTCTTATATCTCTGTTCTGTGTCATAAAGGCATTGCTATTATTATTATTTAAATTTTTTGTGGTGCTGGGGGTGGAACACAGGGGCATTGTACTTCTGAGCTACATCCTCAGCCCTATTTTTTAGTCCTTTTACTTTTAAAACAGGGTCTGTCTTACTTAGTTGCGAAGTGCCTCACTAAGTTAGCTGAGGCTGTCTGCGAACCGCAATCCTCCAGTTTTCACCTCCCAAATGCTGGGATTACAAGTGTGCACCACCACGCGCGGCCTAAAAGCATACTTATTATTTAAAAAAATGCATTTACTTGTCCTCATTTAACACATCTCCTTAATGCACATGGAGAGATGTGTGTGTGTGTGTGTGTGTGTGTGTGTGTGTGTGTGAGAGAGAGAGAGAGAGAGAGAGAGAGAGAGAGAGAGAGAGAGAGAAAATAAATAAATAAATAAATAAATGTGTTTGGGGTAGAGGGGACAAGGTCAAGGAGAGGGTCCATCTGAAGGTTGAAGTTCCCAAGCTGTTCTCCATAGTCAGGTGACTCTGGGGAGGCAGGAATTGGGACTTGGAGCCATCTGGCTACTCTGCCTCTGGGAGGCCTTGTGGAGGATGTGTTGACTTTCAGCGACTGGTCTCCACCCTCCCCAGTGATGCAGGCATGGGCTGTGTGCTTTCCTTTTTCTCATCTTGGCTTACTCTCGACCTGGCTCTGCTGGGACAAATGACTTCCAGAGTGATCAGAGGGCTTTTCTCTTCCCCTAGGACCCAGAAAATTCCTTCTCAGCTGGCATGTCTGGGTCAGGCTTTTCCAAAGGGGATAGTGCCATTAGATTTCAACCAGATAGAAAGTGAACTGCCTCAATTCTCTGTCTTTGTCACCAGCAACTCTCCATCTGGGTCTTCTCTCCGTGTGTTGCCACCTCCAGCAACCAGCAGGATGGCTGCAAACAAGAGCAAAGGCCAGAGTTCCTTGGCCCTTCACAAGGTGATCATGGTTGGCAGTGGAGGGGTCGGCAAGTCAGCCCTGACGCTTCAGTTCATGTATGATGAGGTAAGACCGGCCAGCACATTATGGCCTGCGTGCCTGTGTTTCAGTACTCATCTCTAGTACACTTAGGGATCATGGGACATTGTGGCAGGGTGGTTTCTGAATGGTTTCCTATGGTGGGCAGGGGTTTCTCAACAGCATAAGATCTGGAATGTTGATTTTAGGTAGCAATTTCAACACTAGCAGGGCAGTAATTTCATCTTTGTTCACATTATTTTCCAGTGTTATTCTTTGAGCTTTCTTTGTGACGGGAGCAAGGGAGGAGGGAGAGGCCTTTGTGCAGGTGTTATTTTTGGATCTTTTGTGGTACTGGGGTTCCTGGAAGCCCTTCTACCTCCGGGCTACACTCCCAGACCTATTTTATATTTTTATTTGGAAACAGGGTCTCTTACGCCAGCGTGGCTGGCTTCGAACCTGCGTGATCCTCCTGTCTCCGCCTCCCAAGTGCGGGGATTACAAGCGTGCGCCACCACGCCCTGCTATTTTTGGATCTTGAACGACCCCCAGAGGTCTATGTGTTGAAGCTGTGGTTGCCAGCCTGTGGTGCTATCAAGAGGTGGGATTTTTAGGATGTGGGCCTTATGGGAAGAAACTAGGTCATATGGATGTGTGCCCGTGAAATGGATGTTGGGACCCAGCTCCTTCCTGTTTTTCTCCTTTACTTCCCAGCCACCGTGAGGTGAGCTGTCATGTATTCCCACCATGATGTGCTGTCTTGCCACAGGCCCAAAAGCAGCTGGGCCTTCCATCCTTGGCTTGAAATCTCTGAAGCCATGAACCAAAAATAAACCTTTACTCTTTTAGTTTTCCATTGGAGCACTATAGTCTCACATCATAATGTGGATCATGTTGACAAAGGCATATATTCACATAGTACTTGGTGCCCCCTCCAGGTCCGTTTCCTTTCCTCCTGAATATGAGTGTCCAGGTTAATAATGTTATATTCATATGTATATACATAGTTAAATGTAGCTTTTCCATTATGAACCTCAGCCTTCTACTTCCCTTATCTTATGTTAAGTAAGATTAGCCAAGCACAGAACAAGAAGGGACATATGTTTTCTCTAATATGCCCAAGCTAGGGAGTATTAGGGATACCAGAGGGACTCCAGATGATGGAGAAGAAACCTTTACTCTTTTAAACTGATCATCTTGGGTATTTTGTCACAGTATTAGAAACTAAGATAGCTGTTTTTTTTTTGTTTGTTTGTTTGTTTGTTTGTTTTGAGATGGTACTAGGGATTGAACCCAGGGGCATTCTACCTCCAAGCTACACCCCAGCCAGAGGGGCTTGCTAAATTGCTGAAGCTGGCCTTGAACAGCAATCCTCCCCCTCAGCCCATCAAGCATTGAAATTACAGCTGCTACCACTACACCCAGCTAAGACAGGCATTTCTAAGGAACAAATCAGATAGTTAGCTTTGTGACTAGTCAGTTTTGGAAAGAAGGAAAGGGGAGATGAGTTACCATAAACCCTGCATGGAGCTAGAATTAGTCTGGAAAGTTCTTCCAGGTCTTAGAATTTCTCTTATTTGTTTTTAATTTATTTTTTCAGTGCTGGGATGGAACCCTGGGGCATTCTATCTTAGAGCTATACCCCCAACCCTGTTTAATTTTTTATATGGAAATAGTCTTGCTAGGTTGTCGAGAGCCTCACTGTGTTGCTGATGCTGGCTTCTAACATGCAATCCTTCTGTCTTAGCTCCTGTTCTACGTTTATAGACGTACACCACCATGATCAGCTCCAATCCTGCAGTTTCTTGTGGTGACACTTGATAGATATTTCTTAAATGCATCAGTACAGTTTTTCCCTTCACATCAGTGACACGCAAGACCTCCCAAATCCAAAGATGCTTGTCCCTTTCATGTATTTTAAATATCTTTAGATCACTTATAACACCTAAAACAGTGTAAATGCTATATAGATAGCTGTTATATACTATGTTGTTCAGAAAATAGTGACAAGAAAAATAAGGCTGTGCATGTTCAGTACAGACACGATTATTTTTCCTGAATATTCCATTTTTGGTTAGTTGAATTTATGGATGCAAACCCCACAGATAAGGAGGTCCAACTGTAGCCCTAAAATTTTCATTACTAGTAATGTCATGTAGCCACAAAGCTAAAAAGTCCTTTTTTTTTTAGTGTGTGTGTGTGTGTGTGTGTGTGTGTGTGTGTGTGTGTGTGTTACTGGGGATGGAACCCAGGGGCATTCTGCCTCCAAGCAACACCCCCAGCCCTATTTTTTATTCTTTATTTTGAAACAGGGTCTCACTGAACTGCAGAGGGCTTTACTAAGTAGCTGAAGCTGTCCTTGAACCATGATCCTCCTGTCTCAGCCTCCCAAATGCTGAGATTACAAGCATGAGTCACCATGCCTGGCTTCTAAAAATCCTTTTCTAAACTGTCAGTACAAGAGAAATTTTCATCAATTATGCTAGGAGAAAGGCTAAATTATTTTTATTTCCCATAGAAAATATTTTAAAGTCATTGTCATTCATATGACAAGATAGCAGGCTTTAAAAAAGTATTCTAGAATTATAGGCAGTTAATTGTTATCAATATTATGTTATTTTGCTGATTTTGTTATTTCAGTGGTATTTGTATTGTTTTTCTATTGCTGTGTAAGAAATGACTACAAATTTAACAGGTGAAAACAACATACATTTCTTATCTCCTGGTCTATGTGTCAGGGGTGGGAACGTGGCTTGGCTGGATCCTCTCTTGGGCTTCTTAAGGCTCCTGTCAAGGTGGTGGCCAGGACTGTGAGCTCATCTGATGCTCAGGATTTTCTTCCACGCTCCCTGGTGTGAGCAGAGTTCAGTTCCTTGTGTATGGAGGACACAGGCTCTCGGCTTCTGCAGGTTGCCCACAGTTCTCTGCCACATGGCTCTCTTCCCACACACTTCATTCCTTTGCAGCTTGCTTTTTATGGCCAGTAGGAGACTTTCCAGGGTCTCGTTAGCTAAGACAGAGTTTTATACAGTTGTCCCTTGATATCCGTAGAGATTGGTTCCAGGACTTCCCATTAATATTCAAAACCTCAAGTCCCTTATCTAAAATGGGAAGGTTCGCCGGGCGGGCGTGGTGGCGCACGCTTGTAATCCCTGAGCTTGGGAGGCGGAGACAGGAGGATCGCACTGGTTCGGAGCCAGCCTCTCTGGCTTAAGAGACCCTGTTTCCAAATAAAAAATATAAAAATAGGTTAGGGAGTGTAGCCTGGCGGTAGAAGGGCTTTCAGGAACCCAGTACCACAAAAAAAAAAAAAAAAAGGGAAGGTATTTGGATATAACCTATGTGCATCCTCCCATATACTTTAAGTCATCTCTAAATTACTTATACTATCTAATACAGTATAAATGCTGTCTAAATATTTTTTTTTATTTTTTTTTAATTTTATTTTATTGGTGCACTGTATTCATACATCATAGTGGGATACAAACTTTTGTAGACATACATGCACACATCGCCCAGTCAGCCCCCACCCGATCCCCACCCCATTCTCTCCCCATCCCTCCTTCCCATGCTTGGCTTAGTGGTTGACATCTAGTATTATAGCAGTTTATCCAAAATTAAAAATGATAATCTCACATAACAGTTTCATTTGTCTGATACCAAGCTTTTGATGATTTAAAGATAACATTTCAATATTTCTTTTTGCTTTCTTTCTTACCAGAGCATATTTTTTTCTGTTTTTTAGGTGAAACTATCATATATTCATATATTTATTTTTCAGAAAAAAATCTATCCTAATATGGAATATGAATTCTAGATACCCAAAACGATATTGAAAAAGAACAAAGCTAGAAGATATATATTTTCTGATTTCAAACCATATAAAGCTACAATAATTGAAACAGTGTAGTACTGTTCTAAAGGCAGATATATAAACCATTGGAGTTAAATACAAGCCTAGAGCTAAATTCTTCCCTATATTGTCAAGTTATTTTTGACAAGGTTTCCACGAACATTTGGTGGTGGAAATAATAGTCTTTTAACTAAATATTGTTGAAAAATAATAATTACATGGAAAAGAATAAAATTGGACCCTTACATAATCCCACATACAAGTATTAACTCAAAATAGATAAAAGACCTAAATATAAATCTTAAGACTATAAACTTTTAGGAGAAAATCTGGGTCATTAAACCTCACAACATTGAAATTGGCAGTGATTTCTTGGTTATGATTTCAATGGCACAGGCAACAGAAGAGTATACAAACTCCCTAAAAAAAAAAAAATATTGTATATCCAAAGACAATGTAAACAGAGTTAAAAGTTACTAATAGAATTGGATAAAATATTTCCAAATGCTATATCTGAAGGTATATTAATATTCCAACTAGAAATCCTAAAAATTAACAACAATAAAGGCAAACAATACAATTTAGAGATAGGTAAAAGACTAACATAAATAATGAATCTCCACAGATAACCAATCTTAGTTGTCTGTTGGATGGAAAATCTTGTTTCTCTGGTTCTGGTGAGTGTTACCTATTTCTTCTTTGTAGTTAATCTCTTTGAGTATTTTCTCTAGTGCTGGTTTTGAAGACATAAATTCCTTCAGTTTCTGTTTGTCATGGAAGCTTCTTATTTCCCCATCTAATTTGATAGGAAGTTTTGCTGGGTAGGAAATTTTTGGCTGGAAGTTGTTTTCTTTCAGAGTTTGGAATATGTTACTCCAAGCCCTTCTGGCTCTCATGACTTGGTTTGGGAAGTCTGGAGTGATTCTAACTGGTTTGCCTCTGAATGTCACTTGGCCCTTTATTTTTGTTGCCTTTAAGATTCTCTGCTTGGCTTCCACATTGGTCATTTTGACAATTATGTGGCGTGGGGATCCTCTTCTCCGATCCTGTCTAAAGGGAGTTCTATAAGTTTCCTGGATCTGTGTATCAACCTCTTGCTCTATATTTGGAAAATTTTCTGCTATTACTTCCTTGAAGATATTGTTGATCCCTTTGGTTTCACTTTCTTTTCCCTCCTCTATTCCAATTATTCTTAGGTTAGCTCTCTTAAAATGGGCCCATATTTCTTCAATGTCAGATTCCTGCTGTCGGATATTTTTTTCTAGATTAGAAACTATGCGTTCATTTTTGGATTGCTCATCTTCTAAGAGCGAGATTCTGTTCTCCATGTGGTCTAATCGGTTGTTTGTGCTTTGAATTGAGGCTTTTACTTCATTAATTGCATCCTTTATCTCTTTTTGGCTCTCTCTGAGTTCTTTTCGAAGCATCTCTATTATTTCTACAGTTATTTTCCTGATTTGATCTTCTAGAAATCTCTGATTTTCTGTTTTATCTGGTTCTGATGTTGTGGGGTTGTTCGCATTTATTACTCCAGTGTTATTCCTCTTTCCCATGATTTCGGAGGTTTGTGCCTTCTCTGGGTTCTTCCCTTGGGTCACTATGGCTTCACTTAAGGTGCTCTGGATCTCGAGTCTGTATTATCTCACCCCACTACTCCTTTACTGGGTTGTATCACAGAGTCTCCGGCCCAGGGAGTCGATAGAGGCTGCTTTAAACTATGGGGGGTGCCAGATTGCACGTTCTCCTATGGTGTGATATCTCTGCCACCACCACTCCCTCACTGGGTCAAGTCCCAGGAGGTACAGTACTGGGATTTCTCCTCTGTGGCCCGCAATTTGACTCACTGTTCTTGAGTACGCAGATGTAGCTGTACTGGACTCGGTGAATTCACTGCTGCTGCCGCCGCCGGTGGCAATATGGCACCTCTGCCACGCCCTCGGCCGTGAGGCTGGCATATTTTTTCTTCTCTGGTTTTGATTTCCACTCTGAATCCCTGCAGCGTGTGCTGAGCTCGGCCACTGGGAGCTTTAAATGCTCTCTGCGCCGAAAGATCCCGCCTGGCTGTTCCGCAGCGGCTCACCTCGGCTTGCTGTAGCCGTCCGTTGAGTTCGCCGCTGCCGCCGGCAGTATGGCGCTGCTGCCGCGTCCTCGGGCGCGTGTGTCTCCTCTGTGGCCCTGAGCTCTGTTCTCAGTCCGCTTTCTCTCTGGAGCCTGGTGGTTTTTTTGTTTTTCTGGTGATGGTGTTTTCTGGCTATGAAAGGCGCTGGTTTTGTGGTAATGGAGATTGGTTGTTAGCGGGACTCTTAAGCCCCGCTTTTCTCGGTCGCCATCTTCCCGGAAGTCCCCTGTCTAAATATTTGTTATGCAATATTGTTGAGAGAATGAGGACAATGAAAAAGTCTCTTGTGCAATGTACCTGTAGCGGTATACCTATGTTTTCCTTCTGTGGATGTGGAGGCCGCTTCTATAAGGAAAGGGGAGGGTATGGGAGGGGGGGTTAATCCTGCTCATTTGCATATTATGTGGTTAGAAACAGGTCTCTGGTGTGCCTTCATTTCAGAGGAGGGCTTTATCCAAGGGCAGGGTTTGTTGTTTGGAGGTGCATGTCTGTCTTTAAAATTTTATAACAAATTATGATTGCTTTTCTTGTTCTAGATAGATATTTAGTTTTTTTTTTTTTTTCCTTGAGGTACTGGGAATGGAACCCTGGGGCATTCTACCTCCTATCTATACCCACAGCCCTATTTTTTATTCTTTATTTTGAAACAGGGTCTTACTAAGTTTCTGAAGACCTCAGTAAGTAGCTGAGGCTGTCCACAAATAACAATCCTCCCGTCTCAGCCTCTCAAGTACTAGGATTATAAGCATGCGCCACCATGTTTGGCTAGATATTCACTTTTGTACCTAATATTGTATGTGTAAGTTTGAGTTCTTAAAGGAGAGACCCTCCAAAATGACCCACCCAAACCTGAATCTCCTTCTGGGTTGTGCCACCTACGTCTTATAATGAGAAGTTTTGTGTTTGATGCCTGCTTCTCTTTATCTTAACCTGGAAACCAGACTGGGTAAATATAGCATCATCTGCTAAATTTACCCCCAACACTTTTGCTTACGAAAGGCAGCTTGAGAAGTCTCCTTTGGAAGTCTTTCCTGTTTGTTTTTGCTTAATAACTTCAAAATTTCTTATTAAGAGTTCCTATTTTTCTTTTATAACAGAGCCTGAGAAAAGAGAGTGAAGAGAATTAGAATGGTGAACACAGAATTAGCAGGACTAGAAACATGGCAGCTCCCAGAGGTGGGAGCATGAGCAATGCTTGGCAGTGCCTGGAGCCATTTTGGGTTGTGAGAGCTGGAGGGCGGAGGACAGGGATGCTGCTGAACATCTTGCCCCAACAAAGAGTTGTCCAGCACAAACTTCCAACATTGCTACTGAGAAACCCTTTAGGGACTGTCCTCATCCATTTTCTGTTGCTCTAACAGAGTAGCAAGACCAGGAAATGTATAAAGAAAACAAGTGTACTTTGGCTCATGATTCTGGGGTCTGAGAACAGCATCTAAGCTTCTGATGGGGCCTAGGAGCTGTTCCATGCATTATGGAAAGAAGAAGGGCAAGCAGGTACATGTGGGGCGAGGGGTGAGTGCAGAGGGGGGCCAGGTGCTTTGTTACAGTCCACTCTCCTGAGAATGAACTCACTTCTGTAGTGCCTCCAGGAGGGTGGATCCCTCCTGAACCCATCACCGTTCAACACCCTTATATTGGCAACCAGATGTGAACATGAGTTTGGGTGGGGACAAACCACACCTGAACCATAGTACAGGCAGAGTTATGGCAGATCAGAGGACAGAACTCCTATAGTATAGGGGATCAAGAGGCCTCAGGATGCCCAGCCCATGAGCAGGTTCAGCCATAGAGCTTGAATTCCTTTTGCCCATAGACCTGTCCTTCTTAGCATCACAGACACCGTGAGAGACCAGGAGAGGCCCATCTGGTTGTTTCACTGTGTGTGTGTGTGTGTGTGTGTGTGTGTGTGTGTGTGTGTGTGTGTGTGTCTGTCTGTCTGTCTGTCTGTCTGTCTCTCTTTCAAGACAGGGAGAAAGGTACAAAAAAGACAAGAGGTTTTTTTTTCTCTTCTTCCTACTTTCTTCATAGAGACAAGAGAAAGCTATGTCTGACCTTAGTCTACTTTTCTTGAGGACCAGAAAATTGCAGTTACTGAAAAAATAATAAAATCAGGACAAGAAAAGAATAGAAGTGGAGTAATGTGTGTTTGGGAGCCATGAACTGATTTTCTAAAATGATGTTAGGTAGCAGAACTCTCTGCAATGGTGAAAATGTTCTTTATCTATATTGCCCATGACATATGGCTGTGTGCACTTCAAATGTGGCCAGTGGCTAATATATTGGGCAGGTGAGTTCTAGAATCATAATTTGCATAGTCATTTGTAATGTGCTTACTAATAGTTTCTTGGATTTCTTTGTAATGTTACAGAGGCTGGGGAAAAGAGGATGAAGCAGATATTTAATATTAATGGAATATGTAGTATGCTTGGCTTCTTTCATTTAGCATCATGTTTTGAAAATTCATCCATGTTGTAGCATGTAATAGTCCTTCATTCCTTTTTTTTAAAATCTGAGATATGATTCATTCAAAACTTTTCCTCTTTAAAGTGTACAATTTAGTGGTTTCTAGAATATTCACAATGTTGTACCACCATAGCCACTAATTCTAGAACATTTTCATCACCCAAAAAGAAATGCTTTACCCATTAATAGTCATTTCCTCATCCCCATCTGCCAGCCTAGCCAACTACTTTCTGCTTTCTGTCCCTATAGATTGTTCTCCTCTGGATATTTCATATGAATAGGCTCATACAGGATGTGAGGCTTTTGTGTTTGGCTTCTTTTTTTTTTTTTTTTTTTTTTTGCGGGTCTGGGGATGGAGCCCAGGGGCATTCGACTTCCGAACTACACCCCCAGCCCTATTTTTGATTCTTTATTTTTATTTTGAAACAGGGTCTCATTGAGTTGCAAAGAGCCTCACTAAGTAGTAGCTGAGGCTGGCTTCGAACCGCAATGCTCCAGTCTCAGCCTCCCAAGTGCTGGGATTACAAGTGTGCACCACCACGCCCGGTTGTTTGGCTTCTTGATAAGGTTCATCCATGTTGTAGCATGAATAAGTATTTCATTACTTTTTATGGCTGAATAATATTTCCCTGTCTGGATAGGCCACTTTTTGTCTATCTTTTAATCAGTTGGTGGACATTTGGGTAGTTGCTGCTTTTGGGGCTCTGATGGTAAGTTGCTGTGAACATTTGTGTGCAGCTTGTTTTGTAGACCCATGTCCTAAGTGCTGAGTTATGTGGTCACCCTGTGCAGTGCCCTTTGAAGAACTGCCAGACTGACTTTCACAGCCGATATTCCATTTTGCACTCTCACAAGCAGTGTTTTTGAGTGTTCTAATTTCCATATTCTTGTCAACATTTGTTATTGTCCATCTTTGTTATTATAACCATCCTATGGGATTCAGTGCTATGTCATTGTGGTTTTGATTTGTATTTTCCTAATGATGAATGATGTTGGACATATTTTCATGCTTGTGTGTGGGTGGTACTGGGGATTAAACTCAGGGGCATTCTACGTCTGAGCTGCATCCCCAGCCCTGTTTTTATTTTGAACCAGGGTCTCATTAGATTGATGAGAGTCACTACTTGATGAGACACTCCTTGAACTTGTGATCCTGTTGTCTCAGCCTCCCAAGTACTAGGATTATAGATGTGCACCACCATGCCCAGCCAAGATTGATCTATTTAGATCCTCTGCTGCCTTACCCCCTTTTTTTGGGGGGTACTGGAGATGGAACTCAGGGGTATTCTACCTCCAAGCAACACTCCCAGTCCTATTTTTTTTCTTTATTTTGAAACTGGGTCTTACTGAGTTGCAAAGGCCCTCACTAAGTAGCTGAGGCTGTCCTCGACTCAAACCACGATTCTCCTGTCTCAGCCTCCAATGCTGGAATTACAAGCATGCACCACCATCTCCGGCTTCCCTTTACCTATTTTTAATTGTGTTATTTATCTTTTTATTGTTGAGTTTCTAGAGTTATTTATTTATTCTGAAAATAAGTCCTTTATTAGATATATGGTTTATAAATATCTCCCATTCTCTGAGTTTTCTTTTCACTTTTTTTTTTGGACTGGTTATTGCACCTAGGAGCATTCTACCTTCAAGCTATACCCTCAGTCCTAATTTTTATTCTTTATTTTGAAACAGGGTCTCACTAAGTTGAGGTCTCACTAAGTTACTCATTGAGTAGCTGAGGCTGGTAGTACGTGTCACCATGCCTGGCTCTTTATTTTCTTGAAAACATCCTTTGAAGTCTGAAAGTTTTTAGCTGGATGTGGTGGCCCATGCTTGTAATCCCAATGACTTGAGAGGCTGAGGCAGGAAGATCTAAGTTCAAGGCCAGCCTCTACAATTTAGACCTTGTCTCAAAATTAAAAAAATAAAACAACATCAAAACAAAACAAAACAAAAACCCAGAAAGGACTAGGGATATAGTTCAGTGATAGAGAATCCCTGGATTCAGTATTCAGTACTTAAAAGAGAAAAAATGTATAAAGCATGAAAGTTTTTAATTTTAGTGTAATCCAATTTAATGTTTGTGTGTGTGTGTGTGTGTGTGTGTGTGTGTGTGTGTGTGTGTGTATGAGTCTGGGGATAGAACCCAGGGGCATTAGACCTTCAAGCTATACCCCCTGCCCTATTTTTATTCTTTATTTTGAAACAGGGTCTCACTAAATTGCCAAGGACCTCACTGAGTCGCTAAGGCTGTTCGCGAACCGCAATCCTCCTGTCTCAGCCTCCCAAATGCTGGGATTATAAGTGTGCCACCATGCCCTGCTAATGTTTTCTTTATTACTTGTACTTTTGGTCACATCTAAGAATCCATTGCCAAATCCAAGGTCATGATGATTGCCATCTATGTTTTCTTCTAAGTGCTTATAGTTTTAGTTATATGTAAGTCTTTGGTGTATTTTGAGTTATTTTTTTGTATATGGTTTGAAGCAGGGTAAGGTCCCCTTGTGCCAGAACCATTTCTTTTTAAAAAGCACATTGCCTGCTGGGCATAGTGGTTCCCACTTGTAATCCCTCCTGAGATAGGAGGATCCCAGGTTCAAGACCAACCTCAGCAACTTACTGAGGCCCTCTGCACCTTTGTGAGACCCTTGTTTCAAAATAAAAAATAAAGTTTGTCTGGGAGTGTAACTTAGAAGTAGAATTCTCCTAGGTTAAATCCCTACTACTACAGGAAAAAAAAAGTGCCTTGTCAGTTTAGTGAGACCTTCCACAGCTTAGTGAGACCCTATTTCAAAATTAAAAATAAAGTAGGGCTGGGGTGTATCTCAGAGGTAGAATGCCCCTAGATTCAATCCCCACTGCCCCCATAATGTACATTGTCATTAGTTTAATTTTTCTGAATTTCCTGGTTTTAGCACCATTATGTATTTGATACATAAAAAATATAAAGAAAGTAGCTTTAAAATAATGACTTATTACTAAATAATACAACCACTGAGAAGTTTAACATTGCTTTGACATTCTTGTCCCTTTTTTTAAGGGATGCATTTTATCAAAATACTCTGTTGTAATGTCTCAAGAGTTAATTAATCTCTCTTTCTATATGTCTTCATTTCCAAATGAATATTCAGGTAGTATCATTTGCTTCAACTTTCCTGTCCATCAGCTTTCATTTTTTATTTGCTTGTCCTTTCAAAGTGTCTTTATGGCAGTATATACACATATAAAAATTACTTTTTGCTTTCTCTATTCTCCTTGTGCAAATGTTATATTGTTAGATTTTGAGTTTTCTACATACTTATGGCTGCATAGTATTCCATTATATGGAACCCTGTTGCTGGGCATTCAGGGGTTTTTTAATCTTCCACTGTACTCTGCCACATTGGACGACTTTGTTCATGTGCAGGCTTTCTGGAGCTTAGATTCCTTGGGGCAGAGGAATAAAGTGCTTGTCTCATTTTCTCAGATGCTGATATGTTCCTCCTCATAGGGACTGCCCTGTCTTCTACTCCTGCTAGCAATGTACAAGGGTGTCTTTTCCCCAAAGTACATTGTCTGACTTTGGGGGTTTTACCAGCTGGTAGGTGAAAAATAGTATCTCAGTGTAATTTTAATTTTCCTTTTTTTAACTAGTGAACATGAGAGCATCTTTTCATGTTCAGCATCGTGTGCATTTATTTTTTGGTGAATTTTCTAGATCCATTGTCTACTTACCATGTTGTATTTTTAAAACTCTTCCTGTTTCTATGAACTTTTTGTATATTAAAGGGATTCATTTTTTGTAATGTGGGTTTAAATATATTTTCCCTGTTTGTTATTTACTTTTATGGTGTGTTGTGCTGTGCCAGTTATTTTTTCTTATTTTTTATGTAGTCTAATTTATCAATTTTTTCTTACATGGCTTCTGGATTTTGAGTCATAGTTAAAAAGGCCTTCTCTACTTCAAGGTAATAAGAGGATTTCACCTGTGCTTTTTCTTAATCTTTGACCCATTTGGAATTTTATCATGTTGTATAGTTGTTTAAGTCTCTTGGTACCTCTTGCCAAATTACTTTTTAATGGTTTTTATATTTCTGTTAATTATGAATAAGAACTTCTCTTTCTTACCCTTTCTAATGCTGTATTATAATTTTATACTGTACTGACAATCCTATTGCCAAGCATTCTGTTATGTGCTTGGTTTTCTCATCTACAAAATGGGGATATATGCTCCTGTTATTTAAAGTCAAAATGAAAAATGATAGAACATAACTTTAATGAAGCAAAGTTTCATACAGTGTTATTTTATAGTGTCTTCCACATAGCATGATAATTATAATCACTCAGTGAATAGTTTGATAAGCAAAATACCTGTTATATCAAATTTTATTTGGGGGCAGCTTTTCTACTTCTTAAAATTTTGCCAGTTACTGACAGTGTTGTTTATTTCTCAGTTTGTAGAAGACTATGAACCTACCAAAGCTGACAGTTACAGAAAGAAAGTGGTTCTCGATGGAGAAGAAGTCCAGATCGACATTCTGGACACTGCTGGACAAGAGGACTATGCAGCCATTAGAGACAACTACTTCCGGAGTGGGGAAGGGTTTCTCCTGGTGTTCTCAATCACTGAGCACGAGTCCTTCACCGCAACTGCAGAATTCAGGTGTGTCTGAAGTGAGGAAGTCCAGGACCTTTCCTTTCCGCTCACATTTTAGACTGTGAAGGGATCTGGGGCTAGCACAACAATAGAGGTTGAATTCTTTCTAAAGAATTGTTGAGGGCTTTCTGAGTCTTAACACATTGTAATCTTTGGGCTTTCTGGGACACATTATCTTAAGACTCTTCTCTCTGGAAGAGGATGAGGCTCTTCCATATGCTCCAGCATATACTTCTGTTCTTGTAAACCCTAAGACACAGTGAGTGCATTATCTTTCTTAGTGATTTTTTTGTGTGTGTGTGAAACTGAAGATGAAACCCAGGGGCATTCTACCTCTGAGCTCTACCCTCAACCCTATTTATTTTTATTCTTTATTTTGAAACAGGGTCTCACTAAGTTGCAGGGCCCCACTAAGTAGTTGAGGCTGGCCACAAACCTGTGATCCTCCTGTCTCACAGGAGGATCACAAACCTGTGATCTCCTGTAATCCTCTGGGATTACAAGTATGCATCACCACGCCTGGTTTTCTCTTGAATATTTTTAATTTACTGAAAAATGACATGTGTTGATTTTGATGTTCATGAAACATTGGCAGACAGGGAATGATGTGAGTCATAGTGACTATTTTCTGCTATAGTGAGGACCTTTGGTGTAGTAGAAAGGAGGTAACTGGCCTGGTTTGAACGAGTCTTCTGTGCCACGCACCACTGTGACTGCAAGCAAGCTTACCAAGCATCAGAAATTCTGTTTTTTTTCCTTAAAATGAGCTTTTTGGTTGAGAAATGCAGTAAGATGACACATTAGACTATGAATTCCTTAGGGGCAGGGACCCTGCCCTTCATTGTGTCCCTGGCCCTCACTTTACAGGCACTAGATGCTTTCTGAGTGCATAGAACATTTAGTGTTATATTTATTTTTTAAATTTTTTATTGGTGCATTATATTCATATATCATATTGGGGTAAAAAACTTGTGCAGACATAAATGTACACATCACTGATTTAACCCCTACCCAATTCCCACCCCATTCCCTCCCCATCCCTCCTTCCCTTGCTTGGCTTAGTGGTTGACTTCGATATGTTTAAGACATTGTATGTTTTAGAGATTTTCCTTCTTCCCCCCTCCTTTCTCCTCCTTTAGGTTGTCTTGTTTGCTCCTCTATAGGATTTCCTTTTTCATCTAGAGTTCCTCTTATGACCCATTTGTCCCTAGCTCTCACATATTAGGGAAAGCATCTGACTTATTATTTTTTGTGACTGACTAATCTCACTTAGCATAATGTCCTCCAGTTCCATCCATTTCCCTGAAAATGATGTAATTGAGTTTTTTTTATGGCTGAGTAAAATTCCATTGTGTACATATCCCACAGTTTTGTAATCCATTCATCTCTTGATGGACATCTTGGCTGGTTCCATAGTTTGGCTATGGTGAATTGTGCAGCTATGAACATAGATGCACATGCATTAGTTTGGTAGTTTGGTTTCTTTTCTTTTGGGTAGATACCCAACAGTGGTATTGCTGGATCAAATGGTAGATTTGTTCCCATTCTTCTGAGGATTCTCTATACTGTTTTCCAAAGTGGTTGCACTAATTTGCAATCCCACCAACAATGTCTTAGAGTTTCCACTTCTCCACATCCTCGCCAGCATCTGTTGTTGTTTGTGTTTTGAATGATTGCCATTCTAGTTGGAGTTAGGTGAAATCTCAGGGTAGTTTTGATTTGCATCTCTGATTGCCAATGATGTTGAGCATTTTTTCATGCATTTATTGGCCATTTGAATTTCTTCTTTTGTGAAGTGTCTATTTAGTTCATTTGCCCATTTTGTTATTGGATGCTTTGTTTTCTTAGTGTTGAGTTTCTTGAGTTCTCTGTATATTCTAGATATTAATCCTCTAACAGAGGTGTAAGTGGCAAAAATCTTCTCCCATTCTGTTGTTTCTCGATTGAGGTTCTTGACAGTTTCCTTTGCTGAACAGAAGCTCTTCAGTTTCATGCAATCCCATGTATTGATTCTCCTTTTAATTTGTTGTGCCTTTGGGGTCTTGTGTTTATCTGTGACTATGTGTTGCAGTGTCGGATCTATGCCCTCTTCAAGGAGTTTCAAGGTCTCTGGTTTAATTTCCAAGTCTTTGATCCATCTTGAATTGACTCTTGTACAGGGTGAGAAAGTGGGATTAATTTCCAATTTTCTGCATATGGTTAACCAGTTTTTCCACACCATTTGTTGAAGAGTCCATCTTTTTTCCAGTGTATGTTTTTGGCCCCTTTGTCAAAAATCAATTTGCTGAAAGTGTGTGGACTTGTTTCTGGGTCTTCTCTTCTGCTCCATTGGTCTATGTATCTGTTTTTTTTGCCAGTACCATGCTGTTTTTATTACAGTGGTTTTGTAGTATAGTTTAAAAGTCAGGTATTGTGATTCTTTTTGCATGGTTTTTGTTGCTGAGAAATACTTTGGCTATTCTGGGCTTTTTGTTATTCCAGATAAATTTAAGGATTGATTTTTCTATGTCTGTGAGGAATGATCTTGGTAGTTTAATGGGCATCGTGTTAAATCTTTTGGGAGGACGGCCATTTTAATGATATTTATTCTGCCAATTCATGAACATGGAAGATCTTTCCACCTTCTAAGATTTTCTTTGATTTCTTTTTTCAATGTTTTATAATTTTCTTTGTAGAGATCTTTTACCTTCTTGTTTAAGTTTATTCCTAAGTATTTTATTTTATTGTGGGAAATCCTGAGTGGAAGTGTTTTCTGAATTTCTTTTTCAGTGGATTTATGGTTGGTGTACAGAAAAGCTTCTGATTTTTTAAGATTGATTTTGTATCCAGACACTTTGCTGAATTTGTCGATCAGTTCTATAAGACTTTTGGTTGAGTTTGTTGGATTTTCTAAATAGTATCATGTTGTCTGCAAATAGTGAAAGTTTGAGTTCTTCTTTTCCTATTTGTACTCCTTTGATTTCATTTTCTTGCCTTATTGCTCTGGCTAGAGTCTCTAGTACTATATTGAAGAGAAGTGGTGATAATGGACATCCTTGTCTCGTTACTGTTTTTAGGGGGAATTCTTGAAGATTTTCCCCATTTAATATGATGTTGGCGGTGGGCTTATTGTAGATTGCCTTAATAATATTGAAATATTTTCCTTCTATTCCAATTCTCTGCAGTGTTTTTTATCATAAATGGATGTTGAATTTTATCAAATGCTTTTTCAGCATCTATTGAAATGATCATGTGATTTTGTCTTTGATTCTGTTTAAATGGTGAATTATGGGTTGATTTTCATATGTTGAACCAGCCTTGCATCCCTGGGATGAACCCTACCTGGTCATGGTGTATGATTTTCTTGATGTGGTTTTAAATGCGTGTTGCTAGTATTTTGTTTAATAGTTTTGCATCCAAGTTCATCAGAGATATAGGCCTGTAGTTTTCCTTCCTTGACCTGTCTTTATTCGGTTTGGGTATTAGTGTGATGTTGGCTTCATAGAATGTATTTGGGAGAGTCCCGGTTTTTTCTATTTCATGAAATAGTTTGAGGAGTATTGGGGTTAGCTCTTCTATAAAGGTTTTATAGAATTCACTTGGGAAACCATCTGGTCCTGGGCTTTTCTTTGATGGTAAGCTCTTTATTGCTCTTTCAATCTCTTTGATTGTTATTGGTTGGTTTAAGTGTTCTCTATCTTCTTGACTCAGTTTAGGAAGGTTGTATTTATCTAGGAAGTTGTCAATTTCCTCCAGATTATCCATTTTGTTGGAGTATAGTTTTTCTCAGCACTTTCTGATAATCCTTTGGATTTCTTTTTATTTTTTTTAATTTAATTAATTAATTTATTTATTTTTTTATTGGTACACTGTATTCATACATCATAGTGGGATACAAACTTTTGTAGACATACATGCACACATCGCCCAGTCAGCCCCCACCCGATCCCCACACCATTCTCTCCCCATCCCTCTCTCCCATGCTTGGCTTAGTGGTTGACATCTAGTATTATAGCAGTTTATCCAAAATTAAAAATGATAATCTCACATAACAGTTTCATTTGTCTGATACCAAACTTTTGATGACTTAAAGATAACATTTCAATATTTCTTTTTACTTTCTTTCTTACCAGAGAATATTTTTTTTCTATTTTTTTAGGTGAAACTATCATATATTTATATATTTATTTTTCAGAAAAAAACTCTATCCTAATATAGAATATGGACTCTAGATATCCAAAACGATCTTGAAAAAGAACATAGCCAGAAGATATATATTTTCTGATTTCAAACCATATAAAGCTACAATAATTGAAACAGTGTAGTACTATTCTAAAGGTATACTATTATAAAGATATATAAACCATTGGAGTTAAATGAAAGCCTAGAGCTAAATTCTTCCCTATATTGTCAAGTTATTTTTGACAAGGTTTCCACGAACATTTGGTGGTAGAAATAATAATATTTTAACTAAATATTGTTGAAACATAATAATTACATGGAAAAGAATAAAATTGGACCCTTACCTAATCCCATATACAAATATTAACTCAAAATAGATAAAAAACCTAAATATAAATCTTAAGACTATAAACTTTTAGAAGAAAATCTGGGTCATAAAACCTCACAACATTGAAATTGGCAGTGATTTCTTGGATATGATTTCAATGGCACAGGCAACAGAAGAGGATACAAACTCCCTAAAAAATAAAAAAAAAAATATTGTATATCCAAAGACAATGTAAACAGAGTTGACAGTTACTAATAGAATGGGATAAAATATTTCCAAATGCTATATCTGAAGGTATATTAATATTCCAACTAGAAATCCTAAAAATTAACAACAATAAAGGCAAACAATACAATTTAGAGATAGGTAAAAGACTAACATAAGTAATGAATCTCCACAGATAACCAATCTTAGTTGTCTGTTGGATGGAAAATCTTGTTTCTCTGGTTCTGGTGAGTGTTACCTATTTCTTCTTTGTAGTTAATCTCTTTGAGTATTTTCTCTAGTGCTGGTTTTGAAGACAAAAATTCCTTCAGTTTCTGTTTATCATGGAAGCTTCTTATTTCTCCATCTAATTTGATAGAAAGTTTTGCTGGGTAGGAAATTTTTGGCTGGAAGTTGTTTTCTTTCAGAGTTTGGAATATGTTACTCCAAGCCCTTCTGGCTCTCATGACTTGGTTTGGGAAGTCTGGAGTGATTCTAATTGGTTTGCCTCTGAATGTCACTTGGCCCTTTGCTTTTGTTGCCTTTAAGATTCTCTGCTTGGCTTCCACATTGGTCATTTTGACAATTATGTGGCGTGGGGATCCTCTTCTCCAATCCTGTCTAAAGGGAGTTCTATAAGTTTCCTGGACCTGTGTATCAACCTCTTGCTCTATGTTTGGAAAATTTTCTGCTATTACTTCCTTGAAGAGATTGTTGATCCCTTTGGTTTCACTCTCTTTTCCCTCCTCTATTCCAATTATTCTTAGGTTAGCTCTCTTAAAATGGGCCCATATTTCTTCAATGTCAGATTCCTGCTGTCGGATATTTTTTTCTAGATTAGAAACTATGCGTTCATTTTTGGAATGATCATCTTCTAAGAGCGAGATTCTGTTCTCCATGTGGTCTAATCGGTTGTTTGTGCTTTGAATTGAGGCCTTTACTTCATTAATTGCATCCTTTATCTCTTTTTGGCTCTCTCTGAGTTCTTTTCGAAGCACCTCTATTATTTCTACAGTTATTTTCCTGATTTGATCTTCTAGAAATCTCTGAATTTCTGTTTTATCGGGTTCTGATGTTGTGGGGTTGTGGGCATTCATTGCTCCAGTGTTATTCCTCTTTCCCATGATTTCGGAAGTTTGTGCCTTCTCTGGGTTCTTCCCTTGGGTCACTATGACTTCACTTAAAGTGCTCTGGATCTCGAGTCAGTAGTATCTCAGACCCCACTACTCCTTTACTGGGTTTTATCACAGAGTCTCCGACCCAGAGAGTCGATAGAGGCTGCTTTAGACTGTGGGGGGTGCCAGGTTGCACATTCTCCTATGGTGTGATATCTCTGCCACCGCCCCTCCCCCACTGGGTCAAGACCCAGGGAGTACAGTACTGGGATTTCTCCTCTGTGGCCCGCACTTTGACTCACTGTTCTTGAGTACGCAGATGTAGCTGTACTGGATTCGGTGAATTCTCTGCTGCTGTCGCCAGTGGCAATATGGCGCCGCTGCTATGCCCTCGGCCGTGAGGCTGGCGTATTTCTTCTTGGTTTTGATTTCCACTCTGAATCCCTGCGGCGTGTGCTGAGCTCAGCCACTGGGAGCTGTAGATTTTACCTGCGGTGAGAAATCTTGCCTGGCTGTTCCGCAGTGGCTTACCTTGGCTTGCTGTAGCCGTCTGGTGAATTTGCCGCTGCCGCTGGCAGTTTGGCGCTGCTGCCGCGTCCTCGGGCGTGAGGCCGGTTATCTCCTCTGTGGCTCTTAGCTCTGTTCTCAGTCCGCTTTCTCTCTGGAGCCTGGTGATTTTTTGTTTCACTGGTGATGGTGTTTTCTGGCTATGAAAGGCGCTGATTTTGTGGTAATGGAGATTGGTTGTTAGCGGGGCTTTTAAGCCCCGCTTTTCTTGGTCGCCATCTTCCCGGAAGTCCAGCAATCCTCTGGATTTCTACAGTGTCAGTAGTAATGTCTCCTTTTTCATCTCTTATCTTCATAATTCGGGTTGATTCTCCCTTTTTTTAAAATTAGGTTGGCTACTGGTTTATCTATCTTGTTAATTTTTTCAAAAAACCAGCTTTTGGTTTTGTTGATTTTCTGTATGTTTTTTTTTTTTTTTTTTTTTGGTTGTACTGGGGTTCCTGGAAGCCCTTCTACCTCTGGTATACACTCCCACAGGCTACACTCCCAGACCTGTTTTTTAACATTTTTATGTGGAAACAGAGTCTCAAGCCAGCGAAGTTGGCTCCGAACCAGCACAATCCTCCTGTCTCTGCCTCCCAAGCACGGGGATTACAAGCGTGCGCCACCACACCTGGCTTCTGTATAGTTTTTTTTTATTCTCTAATTTTAATAATTTTCTGTCTTCTACTGGCTTTGGGGTTAGATTGTTCCTGCTTTTCAAGGGTTTTGAGGTATGTTGTTAGGTTATTTATTTGAAGATTTTCTGTTTTTTTTTTTTTTATGTGAGCACTCAGTGCTATAAATTTTCCTCTTAATACTGCCTTCAAAGTGTCCCAGAGATTTTAATATGTTGTATCTTTATTTTCATTTGTTTCTAGAAATTTCTTGATTTCACCTCTGACATCTCTATGACCCATTCTTCATTCAGAAGTGTGGTGTTCAGTCTCCACATGTTTATGTTGTTTCTCTGGGTCTTCTTATAGTTGATTTCTAGTTTCGTTCCATTATGGTCTGAAATGACACAGGGAAATATGTAACATTTTAAAAATTTGCTAGTGCTAATTTTGTGTCCTAGGATGTGATCTATTTTGGAGAAGGTTCCGTGTGCAGCTGAGAAAAATGTAAACTCCGCTGTTGTTGGGTGAAATATTCTATATGTGTCCAACAGGTCCATTTGATTAATTGTGTTCTTTAATTCTGAGGCATCTTTACTGACCCTTTGTCTGGAAGATCGGTCTAGTGTTGTGAGAGGTATGTTGAAGTCTCCCAGTATTATTGTATTGGGATTTATGTGTGACTTCATGTCACAAAGAGTTTGATTTATGAAAGTAGCTGTACCTATTTTGGGGGCATAGATGTTGATTATTGTTATCTCCTCTTGTTGGATTATTCCTTTTACTAGTAAAATATGACCTTCTTTGTCTCTTCTCATAAGTTTGGGTTTGAAATCCAACTAGTCTGATATCATAGTTGGTACTCCTGCTTGCCTTCGAGTTCTGTTAGCATGGATTACCTTGCTCCAGCCCTTTACCTTGAGTTTGTTTCTATCTTGACTTGTAAGGTGTGCTTCTTGTAAGTAGCAGATGGATGGATTCTGGTTTTTAATCCATTTTGCCACTTTTATGTCTTTTTATTGGTGAGTTGAAGCCATTTACATTCAGTGTGATTATTGAGAGATAATTTTTAATTCCTAACATGTTAAAATTTTATTTCTGTTTGAGATACTGTTTATTCTTCTTTGCTTAGTTGTCTGCTGGATGGGAAATCTTGTTTCTCTGGTTCTGGTGTGTATTACCTATTTCTTCTTTGTAGTTAATCTCTTTGAGTATTTTTTCTAGCGCTGGTTTTAAAGACATAAATTCCTTCAGTTTCTGTTTGTCATGGAAGCTTCTTATTTCCCCGTCTAATTTGATAGATAGTTTTGCTGTGTAGGAAATTTTTGGCTAGAAGTTGTTTTCTTTCAGAGTTTGGAATATGTTACTCCAAGCCCTTCTGGCTCTCATGACTTGGTTTGGGAAGTCTGGAGTGATTCTAATTGGTTTGCCTCTGAATGTCACTTGGCCCTTTGTTTTTTTTGCCTTTAAGATTCTCTGCTTGGCTTCCGCATTGGTCATTTTGACAATTATGTGGAGTGGGGAACCTCTTCTCTGATCCTGTCTAAAGGGAGTTCTAGAAGTTTCCTGGACCTGTGTATCGACCTCTTGCTCTATGTTTGGAAAATTTTCTGCTATTACTTCCTTGAAGAGATTATTGATCCCTTTGGTTTCACCTTCTTTTCCCTCCTCTATCCCAATTATTCTTAGGTTAGATCTCTTAAAATGGGCCCATATTTCTTCAAAGTCAGATTCCTTTTTTTTTTCTGGATTTTTCCTGGATTTTTTTTCCCCTGAATTATACTGTGTGTTCACTTTTGGAGTTATCATCTTCTAGGAGCGAGATTCTATTCTCCATGTGGTCTGATCGTTTATACTTTGAATTGAGGCATTTACTTCAATGATTGCATCCTTTATCTCTTTTAGACTCTCTCTGAATTCTTTTCGAAGGTCCTGTATTATTTCTACAGTTATATTCCTGATTTGATCTTCTCGAGATCTCTGAATTTCTGTATTATCAGGTTCTGATGTTGTGGGCTTGTGGGCATTCATTGCTCCATTGTTATTCCTCTTTCCCATGATTTCGGAAGTTTGTGCCTACTCTGACTTCTTCCCTGAGTCACTACAACTTCACTTAAGGTGCTCTGGATCTCAAATCTGTGCTAATCTCAGTCACCACTACTCCTTTACTGGGTTGTATCACAAAGTCTTAGACCCAGGGATTCAATCAAGGCTGCTTGAGACCATGGGGGTGCCAGGCTTTCCATTCTCCCACGGAGAGCTGTGACTAGGGTGTGATATCTCTGCCAACGCCATTCCCCCACTGTGTTGGACTGCAAAATCTCAGACCCAGGGAGACTATCAAAGCTGCGGAAGTCCCTGGGGGTGCAGTACTAGGATTTCTCCTCTAAGGGCTGCAGTTTGACTCATAGTTTTTGAGTGAGCTGATCTGTAACTGTTGCGGACTCGGTGAACTTGCTGCTGCCTCCTGGCAGTAGGGCGGCCCTGCCACGTCCCTGGCCGTGAGGCTGACGTATTACTTCCCTGGTTTTGATCTCCGCTCTGCTTCCCTGGAGGGCATGCTGAGCCTGGCCCTTGGGAGCTTTAGACACTCCTTGCACCGAAAAAACTGCTGAATCCTGGCTGTTCTGCAGCTGATCACCTCAGCTCCTTGTCCATCTCTCCTCTCTGGAGCCTGGTGGGTTGTTGAGTGCGCTGATCTGGAGTTGTCCAGTGAACTTGCTGTTGCCACCGGCAGTATGGTGCTACTGTTGCACCCTTGGCTGTGAAGCTGGCGTATCTCCTCTCTGGTTTTGAGCTCCATTCTGAGTCCCTCTCCTCTCTGGAGCCTGGTGCTGCGAGGGAAGATGGTGCCAGCGGGGCTCTCCCACAGCAATTCGGGCTGGTTTCTTTTCTGGTGTCTGGTTGTTCTTCTAGCCTTCTTTTTCTCTGTCCCTTGTATTTAGTTTTTATTTCTCTGCTGATGGTGTTTTCTGGCTATGAAAAGCGCTGATTTTGTGGTAAGAGAGATCGATTGTTAGTGGGACTCATAAATGCTGCTTTTATCTGTCGCCATCTTCCTGGAAGTCTTGGGGTTTTTGTTGTTGTTGTTGTTGTTGTTGTTGTTGTTGTTGTTGTTGTTGTTGTTGTTTGGTGGTACTGAGGGTGGAACCCAGGGGCTTTTCTACCTCTGGGCTATACTCTCAGACCTATTTTTTGTATTTTATTTGGAAACAGGGTCTCACTAAGTTACCGAGAGTCTCACCAAGTAGCTGAGGCTGGCTTTGAACCTGTACAATCCTCCTATCTCAGCCTCCCAATGCGGGGATTACAAGCATGCGCCACCATGCCCAGCTCTGTTATGTTTATTTTGAAATTTGGTAGTTGAAAAACCTTAAATCCATTTTGTTATAAGGAAAGAGCCTTTGGGCATTTTTTTCTTGAAAAAAAATATTGAACTGAGGGGTATTCTACCTCTGAATCATACTCCCAGCCCTATTTTATTTTGAAACAGAGTCTAAGTTTCTGAGGCTGACCTGGGACCTGCAAGCCTTCTTTCTCGACCTCCCAAGTACTTGGATTACAGACACCCACTATTGTGCCTTGGCTAGCCTTTGGGCATAATTTTATCTTCTACAACTTTCTCTTTACCACATACTCTTATAAAGTTGCATATTTTCATCTGTTTTTCCTGTAAACATCTGTGTTTAGAGTGCTTTCTGTTGCTGTCACACAGTACCTGAGATAAACAACTTAAAGGGGGAGAGTTCTGTCAGAGCTCACAGTTTCAGTGTCCCACTCCATGGTTACTTGGCTCTGCTTTTTTAGGCCTGTGGTAAGGCAGCACATCATGGAAGGGGTGGCCCATGGAGCAGTTCGTGTCATGGCAGCTGGAAACAAAGAGAGGAAAAGGCTGAAGTCCCAGTACCCCTTCAGGGGCAGCTGCCAGTGGCCCAACTTCCTCCCACTAGGCCCCACCTCCTAGAAGTCCTCCCACCTCCCAGTCTAGGGACCAAGCCTCCAGCACATGGGCCTGTGAGCAACACTTAAGATCCAAGTCATAACCATATCCAGGGGACATCTTAAGAACTGAAACTAGAGTCTAATGGGGAAAAAAAACTAAACAAAAATCAGGAATTTTTTTATTCTTTAGCAAGTTCTGGTCAGAAAGTAAGGTGATCGGCCCAAGGTGAAATGAAGATGCTAAATATCCCCCCAGGGTCTGGAAGGAAGCATCAGTGAGCCAGGGAGGAGGCGAGGGCTTAACCCAGATATGCACGGAGAGAATCTAAGTTAAGAAGGAGGGCCTCCATTGGTACACTCATGCTCTGAAACTGGAGTGTGTATAGTGGTGACTGGTTGGAGACTAGACCGTGATGAGAAGGCATATTGATCTTTAGACTTCTCCACATACTGGAGATATCGATGCTGAGTGTAGCATTTGCCTCCTCATTACCCTGTTTGGATGCTGTTCTTGAGGGTGGAACAGGACAGATCTTGTACTGCCTTGTTTTCTCCCTATCCTGACATTTTTCTCATTGCTCTGTGCCTCACCATGAAGGGAAGGGCTTCAGGTTAGCAGCAGAGCTACTTCCAGAGGACAGAGGATCCCCTTGTTCATAGTGTTCATGTGTTTTCACAGAGTTGGAGCGAGTCCCACCTCATCTTAGAACAGGATTTGGGGAGAAGTGTCCTTAGTAGAAAAATGATAGATGAGCCCCTCCTCCCCAACAGGAAAAAAAAAAAAAAGTCCTCTGCCTTGACCTGTGGTCCTTGAAAGGCAAATCTCAGCTGCCTTGTCTTTGGAAACAGAAGATTGGAGGTAGATTTTCTGACCCTGTGGCAAAGCTGAGTCACTTTATGCCTGTGAGCAGTTTTTTGTTTGTTTGTTTGTTTTTGTGGTACTGGGGTTCCTCGAAGCCCTTCTACCTCCGGGCTACACTCCCAGACCTATTTTATATTTTTATTTGAAAATAGGGTCTCTTAAGCCACAGCAGCTGGCTTCGAACCTGCATGATCCTCCTGTCTCTGCCTCCCAAGCACAGGGATGACAAGTGTGCGCCACCACGCCCGGCTTGCCTGTGAGCAGTTTTAAACCACAGCATTTCTGTGTTTATCTTCCAAATGGAAGTGCACCAACATGAAATGAAACATTAGTGTACTCTATCTAGAAACTTTTCCTGAATAATCTTCCATGAGCTAAGGGAGAGAGGCTTATAAGAAACCACAACTTTGTACTCTCATTTTTTGAGCAGTATGTTTATCAATGAGGTAGTCATATGTTCCTGCAAAATTCCTGAACTGGAACGCTATATATTTTTACCATTTGCAGTTTATATCAGTTACATAACGTCTAAATTTGTCATGCTCTTTCACTCTTATTCAGATGTAGGGTATAACAAAGTTACTCAGGAGTAATTTTCAAGCATCTACTTCTTTTTCATTTGTCTTAAAATATTTGATATCTGGTATTTAAATTGACTATATTGAATTTTTTTTTTTTTTTTGCGGGTCTGGTGATGGAACCCAGGGGCGTTCGACCTACGAGCTACACCCCCTGCCCTATTTTTTATTCTTTATTTTGAAACCGGGTCTCACTGAGTTGCAGAGGGCCGCATTAAGTAGCTCCAGTCTCAGCCCCCCGAATGCTAGGATTACAAGCATGCTCCACCACGCCCAACTAATATTTGGTTTTGATTAGTACTTTTAGATAGCTGATTATTTTTAGTAGAATGATATTAATGCACTACAGATGTTGTTTTTGGAGAAGACATATTTGAAGTACTTTTCCATAGGCCTTAGAGTACTTTTTTTTTCACTTTAAAATGGGAAAATAATGTGCATTGGAATATGATTATTGCCTAACAAAGCTGTCCCCACTCTGCTGCCTGAAACATTGACTGTGCCTAAGTGGGAACTGTGGGTGGAGTGAGTAGAGTTACATTGCATCTGCGGGTTCCACATCCTCAGATGGAAAATATAGTTGGGCTTCTGACAGTTGCATCTGTACTGAACATATACACACTTTTTCCTTAATACTATTCCCTAAACAATACTGAATATCTGTTTAGCATTTGCAGTGTTTTGGGTATAAGTAATCTAGAGGTGATTTAAAGTGTACAGGAGGATTACTTTGGTTTTATGCAAATACTAGGCCATTTGGTAAAAGACACTAGGGCATTCGAGGGCTTTGGTGTCCTCGGAGTGTCCTGGGACCAGTTCCTTTCAGATACTGAGGAGTAACTGTGCACACATACAGACGTAATCAGGGCAGAGACATTTCACAACCAGAACTTACTACTTGAGATCCCCCTGGATGTTTCTATTCTATTCTACTTTACAAACAATGAAACTTCTGGTTGTTACCTCCTAAATTGATTTCAGGATCCACTAAAAGACTGCTACCTTCCATATGGAGAAGACGAGATTTCATAGCTTTTATAGTAATGAATCATACATTAGTTCCCCCTAGAGGAATTATTATGCCTTTGGTGAGGCACTTCTTTTTAGCCTGTTTTTATCCCAGGGATTCATAAGTTTGTTCGTTCATTCGATCATTCGTTCATTCCTTCTTCCCTTCCTTTCATGTGTTTATAAACAAAAATTGAGGATCCTGTTGGAATGCAGAATTCTGAGCTCCTATCCAGACTAACAACCAGCCTTGGAAACACTTGCCTCATTAGTGGCCGCCTCATCAGTGTTTCTTTGGAACCTGCGCGATCCTCCTGTCTCTGTCTCCCAAGTGCGGGGATTACAAGCGTGCGCCACCACGCCCGGCTGGAGCATTCTTTAAATGGAACAATTTCTTCTGCCTTAGGAAAGCCTTTTGAGATGGTTGATGAAACTCAGTCCTTACTCTAGCTTAGCTTCCTTGTTTTTGATGTAACACCAGGGAACAGATCCTCCGTGTTAAGGCTGAAGAAGATAAAATTCCATTGCTTGTTGTGGGAAACAAGTCTGACTTGGAGGAACGAAGGCAGGTGCCCATTGAGGAGGCCAGGAGTAAAGCAGAAGAGTGGGGCGTACAGTACGTGGAGACCTCGGCCAAAACACGGGCCAACGTGGACAAGGTAGGCCCGGGCCTTGGGTGGTTCTTAGAGATTGGGACTCAGCAGAATTGAGACATGAGGCACTTTGGTCATGAGGAAACCATTATGGAGCTGGCCAAGGACTCTGGTTGCTCCCCCTGTTTATGCCACTATAGTGAGAAGTGCAGGGGTGGGCTTGGCCCTGTGTTTCAAGCAGCCCACAGGGACCTTTCCCTTTGTTGTGAGGACTCATTTGAGGATGTTCAGTGTTAGGGAAGGCTCTGAGAGTCTGGCAGGATGTGGCTCTTGGTTTGTAGAGGAGACTGGAAGGTGGACAACAGTCATTTCCCCGCACTCTCTTCTCCACAGCCCTCAAAAGCAGGGCCAGCTGTGGCAGGCTGCCATCTTACACTGCCTTGAAAGAAATACGACATTTCTTCATTTATGCTCCTGTTGCGTTACCAATTTACTCTTTTTGTCTTACCATCCACCCACAGAGCTAATGTTTGTTTTGCCATTATAGTTTAGTCTCTCAGTAGTCTATGTGATCAAGAATCAAGTCCCTGGAATCTCTCTTTTCTATCTCTCTTTTTCAGTCTTGGGCTGGAACTTAGGAAATTATACCTCTGAGCAATACCACTGGGCCTGTTTTACTTTTTATTTTGAAACAGGTTCTTTCTAATTTGCTGAGGGCCTCACTAAATTGCTGAGGCTGGCTTTGAACCTGTCTTAGTCTCCTAATTACTGGGATTCAGGTGTATACTACCATGCTCACCCCTGTTTTTAATTAATTAATTTTTATTTATTTACTGTAATACTGAAGGGGAAACCCAGGGGCATTCTTCCTCTGAGCTATACCCACAGCCCTATTTTCATTTTTTTAATTTGGAAATAGGGTCTTATAAAGTTGCTAGGGCCTCACTGAGATTGGACCTGCAATCCTCTTGTCTCAGCCTCCGACATACTGGGATTACAAGTGTCTGCCACCACATCCAGCTATATTTTGTGGATTTTTTGGGGTGTTTTTTTTTTTTTTTTTGGTACTGGGGTTGGAACTCAGGGGACTTATACCTCTAGGCTACACTCCCAGACCTATTTTTTATATATTTGGAGACAGGGTCTCTTAAATCAGCTTAAACTGGCCGCAAGCCCGCGCGATCCTCCTGTCTCCGCCTCCCAAGTGCTGAAATCACAGGTGTGCGACAGTATGCCTGGCTTCTCCTTTAGCTTTCTGACCAATGCCAGCATACTTCTCGTTTGTTTCCTGAAGCAAATGAAGCAGTGGCCATGACAACAATGAATGTCGACAATCTGAAAATTCACTCACCAGGGATTGCTACTGTTGGGCTTTTTCTTTTTTCTTCTTTTAAATGCAGGTTCAAGGCTGCTGCCACATAGCTAAAATAAGCCAGCCTAAAGCCGAGGCTTTCCCTTCTGCCTTTCCTCAGTTCCCACTTCTCAACCCTCCACTTGTAAGATCTAAGCATGTGCCACTCGGGCTCTGGCAGCCTGGTTACACAGTAGCATCTGAATCTTCCACATCTCTTCTGCTTCTCTTCTCTTGGGAAAAACAATTCCCCTTTGCTTCTTACCTGATGGGAAGAAATTTTCAACTAGGCTTTACTGTAGCTTGAAGTAATGCTGGAGTATCATTGGAATTTGGGATGATGCCCTCAGAGGGCCTCACTCTGGGAGACTGAGGCAGTACCTACAGGCCTGCAGTGTGGCCTCCATGGCTGGGGCTGTTGTATGCAGTATGTTCAGTTGTCAGCTGTCTCCTCTCTATTGATTCTTATGCTACTCTTTCTATCAGATTATTCAGTAGTTTAAGGAAACACATGAAATACCCACATCTGTGTTTTGTTTTGTTTTTTTCTTTAAAAAAATCAGGAAGACTTTCTTAGCCTGAAACTGCTGATGTGTGCTTTTCATGTGTCAGAGTAGCGGGGGTGAGGATGGCTGTCACAGTCGTCATCTCCCTGTCCCTTGTTGGACAAGCTGGACCTGCAAAGCAGGAACCAGCAGGAACTTATGACTGACAGCATTGTTTTAACTGGTAAACACTTTGCACGAAAGAAGGTTGTTGATAAGATCAGCCTTGTCATCATTTTAGACTGGACGCTCTCCATGTCCCTCCTCCGGCGACAGGAAAGACCTGTGCTGGGTGCAGAGTGCCTGTAATCCCAGTACTTGGGAGACTGAGACAGGAGGATTGTAGGTTCATGGCTTGCAACTTAGTAAGGCCCTCAGCAACCTATCAAGATCATTTTGGAAAATAAAAATAAAAATGAAATAGGGCCAAGAAGTATAACTCAGAGGTAAAACTTCCCTGGGTTCAATCTCTAGCACCAAAAAAAAGAAAAAAAAAAAAAAAGAAAAGAAAAATGTGTGACATCAAGAACTTCTCACTGATGGTTTTTGGAGCCATGTGGCTTCCTGAGAGTCTGTTAAAAAAAAAAGGGGGGGTGCTTAAGCAGGGCGTGGTGGTGCACGCTTGTAATCCCCACGCTTGTAATCCCCTCGCTTGGGAGGTGGAGACAGGAGGATCACGCTGGTTCGAAGCCAGCCACGTTCGCTTAAGAGACCCTGTTTCCAAATAAAAATATGAAATGGATCTGGGAGTGTAGCCCAGAGGTAGAAGGGTTTCCAAGAACCCCAGGACTGCCAAAAAAAGGGGGGGGTGCTTAAGTCAGTGTGATTCAGCTTGTGGAGTCCCACATTCGAGAAAATGATCTTGTTTTTTTCCCCCAAGAAGCTCCATGTATGGAATTGAAGTCTGCTTGGGTCTGATCTCTCCTTGGGCAAGATTGCTGGTGACAGAGGACAAAACCCAAACTCCTATAACAAATGATAGTCCCTACCTAAATGATACCCTGACATTAAAGGCCTAGTCCCACCAGTTCTTCATAAAGTTCCTCTCAGCTCACATCAGCTGAGAGGAGTCCAGTGTCCACAGGAGGCATATTATAGAGACCTCTTGCACCCTTCCTCTCCTAGTCCCTGCTGCAGGCCACTTGCCTGCTCTCCTCATCCCACACCCTCCCAGGTCTGCTCTGTGGTGTCATGCTGGGAACGCTGTCTTGCAGAGTGGCCGACAGCCAGGGTAGCTCCTTGCCAGGATTGAATGAGATGTGGGTTGCTTGATACAGCACCCACTTATAGGTACTCAGATCACTGTTGCCTTTACTGGTTGTTGAAAATGCTAGAAAATTCAATGCCTGCTGTTACTTTCAATATTTGTAAATTTTACTGACAGTTTTAGATTTATTGTCTGCAGAACACTATCTTTCATGATTATCTAATGAAAGATTTTGTCCTATGAAGATTAGCTGTTGAATGGTCATAGTAACTTAGCGATTCTGTCCTTAGCATAGCCAGGTGTTATAAATATCTCTAGCAAGAGCAGAGATACTCGTATTGCAGGATAAGAATGTTTTTGAGGTTAATTATCCTTATTTTCTCTAGACACTTTGTTTTTGACAGCATGTGGTTTATAAAAATAAGATTGGAAACTTATGCTGTAAAAATACATAACTGCCTGTCCTGTTAGACAAGCTATTTCATCAAGTCACTAAATAGCTCTTTCCTCCCTGTTCTTTTCATTCTTTTGCCTCACTCCCAGGTGTTCTTTGATCTAATGAGAGAAATCAGAGCAAAGAAAATGTCAGAAAACAAAGACAAGAATGGCAAGAAAAGCAGCAAGAACAAGAAAAGTTTTAAAGAAAGGTGCTGCTTACTGTGACGGCCAAGGCTGCAGGTGGTGGCTGAAACTGTTGTCTTCAGGGATTTGGGCTGGGTGGACAAGCAGAAGCCACAGTCGTCTTGTGGCCGTGTTTCCCATTCTCCTGCCTTGTCAACCTGTACTCTTCAAATGGGGGGAAATATCCATGAATTCATGGCTGGCAGAAGAAGTAAGCCCTTGTCCAGGCAGCAGAACGGCTACCTTGTCGGGAGCTTTGGACTTTCCATCCTCCTTCCCTCCGCCCCTCCCTCGCTTCTGAAAGCTTAACTAGGTAGGAAATAGTCAAGTGCTCATTAAAAAGAGTATTGCCATAGCATCTTATTTTCCCTCTAGTTCTATAACATTACCAACTTTTGTTTTGAAATAATGTCTTATTTTATTAGGTTTTGTAAGATGGGCAGAGGTAAGAGCCCCTGCCCCACCCCCTATCAATATCACATTAAATACCCAGAAAAATCCATTATGCTTTGAAGAAACTTAAAAGAATCCCAAGATTTTTTAGATATGTTTCTTGGTGATGCCCCATGGATCTAAAGCATGGTTAGAAAAATGAACTCAAATTGTGCCAAATAGGTCAATATCAAGTTCATAAATCACCCTCACAGATGAAAAGTTGAAGTTGTAGGTTGTTTTCTTCATATTTAAGAATTTGCCGATTATGGTCTGCACTGGCTGCTTTCCTCTAGCATCTTTGACTGGTGCGTAGGAACTTTTTTTGTAAACTAAGTGAAGACTCAAGGAGAGCATACTATAGAGGACACTCTTTTCAGATCAAGTTCCTCTGAAGTCCTTTGAGGAAGTCCTCCTGGTCACCAGTCACAAGGTGACGCTGCTCTTCACCAGTGACTTTGCCTGTTATCCTTAGCAGCTGCACTCTGCATGAGAAGTCTGAGCAACCCCCTTCTTATTTCTTGTCACACAAATTGTTCTGAAAACTCTGATGAGCTAAAATTGTATTTTAAGTCCTGGAGCCAGAGTCTGCCAGACCCACTTCTTCTCAGTGCTGCTGGTGATTCTAGGTTGAGTTAGAAGTGGGAGAGGTAAGATAAGCCATTGCCTGTTGCCTCTGAGAATTGACTGCTATTTCTAAAGCAGTTCTTGTCTGAGACAGACATGTTAGTTAGAAATGTTTTTACTGATGAGATACTATTAATCTTTCTTACTGTATCAGTATTCTGTATTTAGCAGTCAGAAGAATTCTCACTGGGAAAGCTGTACTATGATAAAAGCCTGGTATTTAGCATACTTCCCCTCATTTTTCAGAAGTGAACATTTTATGTTGAGGTGCCAAAAATGAATTGGAGTGTGGAGACTGGGAGCCTTTGAGACTTATGGTTATTACAGAAATTGTGGAACTTACAATCTGACCCTTGAAAACTGATCTTATATCACTTCCCAAAGAATCATGGACTTTTTTTTTAAAATAAAAAACAAACATATACACTTTTGAATGAATTTAGCCTTTTTATTTTATCTTTTTGTCAAATACATGAAATACAAGTAGTAAAGGGAATGACAGTAAGTTCATTATTCTTATAAGATGTTCTGTAATATCAGATTTACTTCATCTAGTCATTTGAGTTAGAAATAAAATTATAAACAGTAATTTAACTTTATTCCTTTAGGAGATATCACTATTCATCTTAAAATTTAAAAAGTTGTAATTATATAAACTCTTGAATTTCTGAAACAACCTTTATATTATCATCCTTGTTTGCCACCTGTTTGATATGAGTTCTAGTCAAGAATAGGTAGATTTAGAATGTGTACAATGAACTAAAGATGTAAGTTTAAAAAGATGGTATGAGTTACTTCATATTATAGAAATTATACTTGGTATATGTTAGTATATTTCTAAAATTATCTTCAACTGGTTAACAGAAATTAATCTTCCTAATAAAATAATTATATGTGATTCTTCACCATAGAAGAAAAAAGAAGCATGCAGTTTAGAAATTTGAAGCCAGGCATGGTGGCCCACACTTGTAATCCCAGCATTTGGGAGGCTGAGACTGTAGGATCGTGGTTCAGGGACAGCCTCAGCCTCTTAGTGAGGCCCTTTGCAACTCAGTGAGACCCGGTTTCAAAATAAAAAATAGGGCAGGGGGTGTAGCTCGGAGGTCAAATGCCCCTGGGATCCAGACCCGCAAAAAAAAAAAAAAAAAAAAGAAAGAAAGAAAGAAAGAAAAAAGAAAAGAAAGAAGTTTAAACACAGTTACTTACCAAGTGATTAGATATTATATCCAGAGCTCAGCATTATTTCCAAAGCAGTCACTCTAAAAACACTTGAGCACCTACTGGGCACCAGGATTCACCCCAGGTGCTGGGAGAATGGTTTTTCACAAGAGAGGTAAGAATTCTACAATCCTGAAACTTGTGCTTTAGTAAGAAAATAGAAAAATAAAAATTGCAGCATAAGGGTTTGAAAATAAGACTGGGTAATATGATAGGAACTGTCTAGACGTTAGTTTAGACGGGGTGCTCAGCAGGCTTCTCAGGGGATTAATGTAAGCTATGCCTTCATGACCTGAAGGGGCAGCCATGTGAGAAATGAGGGCAGGGTGCAGCTAGTCCCAGGCCTCGAGATGTTTGGGAAGCAGCTCACAGCCGGTGAGTATCTCAGGTATGATGGAAGGAGCAGAGTGTGAGAAGTCATGATTCTTCATGATTTCATAAAGTAACAGGGAAGAATACCCAGATCTAGATTTCCTACAGGCATCCTATTTCAGCAAGTCTGGGGACACCAGTGGCTGCAAGTCAGCATTGTCATTTTCATACCATTAACTACCCTGCCAATGAGATGAACCCATCCTGACTCACTGCATCCAAATGTATGTCTCAGGTTAGGGAGATCACAATATATTACAGTGTGTGTGTGAAGTGATTGTAGTTGAAGTAGAAAATTCACCTTCAAAACACCATAGAATCACAGTTCCTTAGCATGCCTGAGAGTATTGTTATCTTGGCCTCAATTTGGTTGCTAGTTTGGCTTGGAATAGAATGCTGGGTTCATAGAAACTTAAAAGTGCCTACTTATCAGCAGTGGAAAGAAAGTATTGCATGTTAATATAATGACAAACTTGACTGATAATTTTATAATTCAGTCAACATTACAACTACATGTGCTTTGAATTTCTAGTGGTCCAGAGTGTTTGTAATGGGAGGTCTTTAGACTTCTCCCTACTTTTTAAAAAATGTGTATGTCTGTGTCTGTCTCTGTCTGTCTGTCTCTCTGTCTGTCTGTCTGTCTTACTAGGGATTAAACCCAGGGGTAGTCTACCTCAGCTACACCTTAGCCCTATTTTGAAATAGGATCTCACTAAGTTGCTGAGGCTGGCCTTGAATCTGATTCTCCTGTCTCAGCCTCCCAAGCACTGGGATTATGGGAATGAACCACCATGGCCAACTCCAGTCTTGTTCTTCAAAAGTCATATTTAACTATTTCTACTCTGGTCATTCATTGGTTACCTTTGTATTTCTGAACAATATTTGTGTGTTGTTGTCTTTTCCTTCAACTTCAGACATTTCCAGTGAGGACATGACATGGCAGATGAGGGTTTAGCACTCTCATTCCTCTTGTCTACCCCATCCCCATTGTTAGCAGTTATGTCATGGTTTTAATTCCCTTCTTGTGACTGCTATGCCCTTTGTGTGTGTGTGTGTGTGTGTGTGTGTGTGTGTGTGTGTGTGTGTGTGTGTGTGTTCTGGAGATGGAACCCAGGGGCATTCTATATCTGAGCTACACCCCCACCCCTATTTTTTATTTTTTATTTTGAAATAGGGTCTCACTGAGTTGCAATGGGCCTCACTAAGTAGCTGAGGCTGTCTGTGAACTGCAATCCTCCTGTCTCAGCCTCCCACATGCTGAGCTTACAAGCCTGTGCCACCGTGTCTGGCTTGCTGTGCCTTTTAAAACTAAACCCTCCCGGCTTTGTCCCTTGACCTCCACTTCCACATCTGGCCAGTTGTTCCTTCTCTGCTATCACTTGCCTTTGACATTATCAAGATGACATGAGAGTGCAGTCTGTGATCACATTCAGACTCTTGGGCTTTCTCAATAGGCTCATTCTAAAAGTGGAATGCCAGTCCTGATGATTTGGTATTTTGACCCTGGTAAAGGAGACATGGCCAGAGGGAGCACCAGGGGACAGTGGCATTTCCTTCCTTCTGCAGCTCCAGAGCCATCACTGGTGTCTGTCAGTCAAAGGAGACTCTCCCATCAACCACTGGAGTGATGTCACATCAGGACTGTCTGTGTCTTTGGACTGTTTCTTACACATTCTCCCTTCCTGTTTTGCCTGAAGTTTGAGTGCCTTTATTTGTTGAAATAATACCTGCTCTTTTCTCTGATACCCATTTCTTTTGCTTTCTTTCCATTGCTTGGAATCTGCTTCCATTCTGAAGATACTCTGCTTAGAGATCATTGATCTAATTTGGAATGATTACTTTTCTAGGTCCTGGGACTTGCTTTTAGTGGGCATTGGGTTAATTTGTGCATTTTCCTGGGCCTCCCATTTTTCTTAGTTAGTCTTCCCAAAACCTCATTTTTCTGGAGTACATTTTCAGGAAGAATACACTAGAGGCAAACTTTCACAGTCCCTTAGCATGTCTGAGAGTCCTATACTTTTGGACTTTATTTGGTTGCTAGTTTGGCTTGGAATAGATTTCTGGGTTCAAAATAATTTTTAGACAGGTGTGGTGGCACATGCCTATAATCCCAGGACTTGGGAGGCTGAGACAAGAGGATCATGAGTTTGAGGCCAGTCTTAGCAACTTAGACCTTATTTTAAGATGTAATAAAAAGAAAAGGGCTAGGGACGCAGCTCAGAGATAGAGTACCTCACCCCATGTTCAATTCGTAGTACCATAAAAAATTTTATTTATTTATTATTATTATTTTTTGGTGGTACTGGGGGTGGAACCCAGAGGCTTTCTACTTCCGGGCTATACTTCCAGACCTATTTTATACTTTATTTGGAAACAGGGTCTCACTAAGTTGCTGAGAGCCTCATTAAGTAGCTGAGGCTAGCTTCTAACCTGTGTGATCCTCCTGTCTCAGCCTCCCAAGCACAGGGATTACAAGTGTGTGCCACCACGCCTGGCTCCATAAAAAATTTTAAAATTCACATTCCCTCAGATCTTGGAGGTCTTTGCTCCAGTGTCCATTGGCGCTGACTGAACTGGTGCCATCCCAGTAGTCATCCCTTTATGTAGGTGTAGGTGCCCTGCGCTTCCAGTCTGCTAGCTTTCCATCACTAACAAAATACCTGACGTAACTCATAAGGAGGAAAGGTTTGCTTTGGCTCCTCTTACAGCTTGGGAAGTTTCAGTTCATGGTCGGTTGGCCCTTTTGCTTTTTTGGCCTGTGGTGAGGCAGAACATCATGGCAGAGGAAGCTGATTTGCTCCAGTGTAGAGAATCAAAATATAGCAGTGAAGATTATCAAAATACAGTGGTGAAGCTACACCAGTGTAGATTCTCCAAATACAGCAGTGACGCAAACAAACAGAGCTCACGATGGGTATACAATAAGACAACAATGCATATTGTTATTGGAGCTTAGACTAGTGGAGTCAGCTTTCTCTTCTCATTATTTATACATTTGTGCATGTGAACAAAGGCTTTTTTGGTCTCTAGGGACATTAGAACTTTTGGAGTTTCATTCCCAGAGTTATTTGTTGTTGTTATTATTATTATTATTATTATTATTATTATTATTATTAGTTGTTGTTGTTGTTGTACTGGGGATTGGATTCAGGGCCATTCTACCTCTGAGCTACACCCCCAGCCCTATTTGTTATTCTTTATTTTGAAACAGGGTCTCACTAAGTTGCAGAGGGCCTCACTAAATAGCTGAGGTTGGCCACAAACCTGCCGTTCCTCTGTCTCAGCCTTCCAAGTACTGGAATTATAAGTTTGTACCATCACACCAGGATTTCTCTATTTTTTTAAGCTACAAGTTTTCTTCAATCATCTAATGACTCCTAGTTGTACAGCCATATTCTGAATAGGAAGTTGGGCAGGAGCTGTGGTGTTCTGAAGAGGGGCTTGTGAGCTAGCAGTCTACTTCAACACTAAAGTCAGACCACTAAAGTCAGACCACCATAAACTAATGTTCTCTGACATTAGTTTTCAAGAGAAGGAATTGTGTGGCTTTCCCTAAACCTGTGTTGATTCCAGTCTTACTTTTCTTTCCATGTTGGGTGATGAATTTATTTCTTGTAGTGTGGAGTAGTGATTCCTCCATTATCCTTACTCTCTTGAAGTGTGGTATACTTGGATATCTTTTGTCATGGGTCAAAGGATCTAAGGTAACTTCTCTGCTCTTCATGATTTGAGAGAGGCCTCTCATTGGGCCTAGGAATACCCTGCTTGTCAGCAGTTATTGGTGTGTTACCGTGTACCTTGCAGATGCTGCTTTTTTTTTTTTTTTTGTACTGAGGATGGAACCCAGAGACATTCTACCTCTAAGCTACACCCCCGAGTCCAGTTTAATTTCTTATTTGGAAACAGGGTCTCCCCAGGTTGCTGAGAGCCTCACTAAGTGCTGGGATTACAAGTGTGCATCACCATGCCTGGCTGAGATGCTGCTCTTTAAAATGCATATTGTTAGCTGGGTGTGATGGCACATGATTGTAGTCCTAGCTTTAGGGAGGCTGAGACAAGAGGATCATGGTTCTTGGACTGCATCAGCTACTTAGACCCTTTGCAACTCATTGAGACCCTGTTTCAAAATAAAAAAAAATAGGGCTGGGGGTATAGCTCGGAGGTAGAATGCCCCTGGGTTTCATCCCCAGTACTGCAAAAAAAAAATGCATATTGTTGGGGTGTAGCTCAGTGGTAGAGCATATGCTTAGCATGCAAGAGGCCCTGGGCTCCATCTTCAACACCCAATAAACACACAAAATGTATTGCTGACACAGACTTCCTGGTTTCTTTTCATGAGTTGCTACACACATTTCACTTTGAGGACTTTTAGAAAGGGATGTCATAAAAATTTTAAAACACAGGATTCTTGGAATTATGGCTGTTCTTTTCTATTTGACTAAATGTAAATGAAGAAAGATACTTCCTCCAACACCCCCTTCACATCTGATGTGAACACTGGTGTGTGCTCCAACATGCCTCAGCTAGCTCTTCAGTTTCTCCTCATTTGGTTGAGTGCCCTGAGCCAGATGTCTTTAGCCATCCCCCCAGTGCTGTCAGCAGCATGGCCAGGGTGACTCACATCCACACATGTCATTGGTTGTTTCTGAGTCGTAGAGCTGAGGGTGGGTCTCCCAGCCAGCGGTGAGGAGTGCTCAGCCCCGAACAGGAATGAGCAGGAATGAACCCCAGCAGCTAGCATGAAGGCGAAGTGCTTGTGCAGCTTGTCCCCTGAGCCAGAGGTCCACTTCCCTGCTGCAGTCCTACCATGTTCAAGGTCTAGAATCCTTAGGAGAGTTAGCTTCTATCAACTTTACGTTTTTTAAAAGCCTAGTTATTTTTGTACTTAAATGCATCTCAAAACAAGTGCTGTACAGTAATCACAGTGAGTTCACTTCTGAAGGCCTAAATCACTGAATAATTCTTGTGGTGTCAGTATTTCCAGTTGGAAAGGCTTTCCTTGTCTCCTATCCTCAGTGAAACAAATGTATTATTATTTTAGACCCATGGTAACAATGTGTAAGTACAGGCTATGCCTTCTCTGCGTCACAGGGGTTTGAGATGCTGCAGATTCTGGACTCATGAAGCTGCGATTCCTCCGCTCTGGGAGTGGGATCAGCATTGCAGGGGCTGGAGCCAGGTAAGTGCGCAGTGCTAGGGCCTGGATGCTGCCACAGAGATGCTGGAGCATTGCTCACCTGTGCGGCCTTGCCCTGATGACCCTCAGGCAAGATGACCAAGAAACAATGTAACTTGACCCAGCACTTTCTCAGATGCAACCAGCTGTACAGTTCATGTTTTTGATTAGGAAAAGTTTCTTTTGATTTGTGTAGAGAGTTGTTTCACATGCTGAGAGGCTTGAGTTGTACAGACAGGAAAATATGATTCCTTTTTTTTTTTTCTTTCCTGAATAAGGCACACTAATTACCTCATACTTCAGAAACACAAAGCCCTGTCCATTGTAGTCTGCTTATACTTAGGCCGGTGTCTGGGGCCAAGTCCCCAGTGACTTCCTCCCACTGATCAGAGAGCTTTTCAGCCCATGGTCTATCTGGAGGTATCTCAGGACTGCTCCCTCCTGTTCTCATTCCAGCTTTCACTGCTGGACTGTTTCCTTTTTTTTTTTTTTTTTTTTATTGGTGCACTGTATTCATACATCATAGTAGGATACATACTTTTGTAGACATACATGCACACTTTTCCCAGTCAGCCCCCACCCAATCCCCACCCCATTCTCTCCCTATCCCTCCCTCCCATGCTTGGCTTAGTAGTTGACATCTAGTATTATGGCAATTTATCTAAAATTAAAAATGATAATCTCACATAACAGTTTCATTTGTCTGATACCAAGCTTTTGATGACTTAAAGATAACATTTCAATATTTCTTTTTGCTTTCTTTCTTACCAGAGAATTTTTTTTTCTATTTTTTAGGTGAAACTATCATATATTTATATATTTATTTTTCAGAAAAAAATCTATCCTAATATGGAATATGGACTCTAGGTACCCAAAATGATCTTGAAAAAGAACAAAGCTAGAAGATATATATTTTCTGATTTCAAACCATATAAAGCTACAATAGTTGAAACAGTGTAGTACTATTCTAAAGGCAGATATATAAACCATTGGAGTTAAATAAAAGCCTAGAGCCAAATTCTTCCCTATATTGTCAAGTTATTTTTGACAAGGTTTCCACGAACATTTGGTGGTGGAAATATTAATCTTTTAACTAAATATTGTTAAAAATAATAATTACATGGAAAAGAATAAAATTGGACCCTTACCTAATCCCATATACAAATATTAACTCAAAATAGATAATAGACCTAAATATAAATCTTAAGACTATAAACTTTTAGGAGAAAATCTGGGTCATTAAACCTCACAACATTGAAATTGGCAGTGATTTCTTGGTTATGATTTCAATGGCACAGGCAACAGAGGAGTATACAAACTCACTAAAAAATAAAAAATATTGTATATCCAAAGACAATGTAAACAGAGTTAACAGTTACTAATAGAATGGGATAAAATATTTCCAATTGCTATATCTGAAGGTATATTAATATTCCAACTAGAAATCCTAAAAATTAACAACAATAAAGGCAAACAATACAATTTAGAGATAGGTAAAAGACTAACATAAATAATGAATCTCCACAGATAACCAATCTTAGTTGTCTGTTGGATGGAAAATCTTCTTTCTCTAGTTCTGGTGTGTGTTACCTATTTCTTCTTTGTAGTTAATCTCTTTGAGTATTTTCTCTAGTGCTGGTTTTGAAGACATAAATTCCTTCAGTTTCTGTTTGTCATGGAAGCTTCTTATTTCTCCATCTAATTTGATAGAAAGTTTTGCTGGGTAGGAAATTTTTGGCTGGAAGTTGTTTTCTTTCAGAGTTTGGAATATGTTACTCCAAGCCCTTCTGGCTCTCATGACTTGGTTTGGGAAGTCTGGAGTGATTCTAATTGGTTTGCCTCTGAATGTCACTTGGCCCTTTGCTTTTGTTGCCTTTAAGATTCTCTGCTTGGCTTCCACATTGGTCATTTTGACAATTATGTGGCGTGGGGATCCTCTTCTCCGATCCTGTCTAAAGGGAGTTCTATAAGTTTCCTGGACCTGTGTATCGACCTCTTGCTCTATGTTTGGAAAATTTTCTGCTATTACTTCCTTGAAGATATTGTTGATCCCTTTGGTTTCACTTTCTTTTCCCTCCTCTATTCCAATTATTCTTAGGTTAGCTCTCTTAAAATGGGCCCATATTTCTTCAATGTCAGATTCCTGCTGTCGGATATTTTTTCCTAGATTAGAAACTATGCGTTCATTTTTGGATTGCTCATCTTCTAAGAGCGAGATTCTGTTCTCCATGTGGTCTAATCGGTTGTTTGTGCTTTGAATTGAGGCCTTTACTTCATTAATTGCATCCTTTATCTCTTTTTGGCTCTCTCTGAGTTCTTTTCGAAGCACCTCTATTATTTCTACAGTTATTTTCCTGATTTGATCTTCTAGAAATCTCTGATTTTCAGTTTTATCGGGTTCTGATGTTGTGGGGTTGTGGGCATTAATTGCTCCAGTATTATTCCTCTTTCCCATGATTTCGGATGTTTGTGCCTTCTCTGGGTTCTTCCCTTGGGTCACTATGACTTCACTTAAGGTGTTCTGGATCTCGAGTCAGTAGTATCTCAGACCCCACTACTCCTTTACTGGGTTTTATCACAGAGTCTCCAACCCAGAGAGTCGATAGAGGCTGCTTTAGACTGTGGGGGGTGCCAGGTTGCATGTTCTCCTATGGTGTGATATCTCTGCCACCGCCCCTCCCCCACTGGGTCAAGACCCAGGGAGTACAGTACTGGGATTTCTCCTCTGTGGCCCGCAATTTGACTCACTGTTCTTGAGTTTGCAGATGTAGCTGTACTGGCCTTGCTGAATTCAGTGCTGCTGCTGCCGGTGGCAATATGGCGCCGCTGCTACGCCCTCGGCTGTGGGGCTGGTGTTTTTCTTCTTGGTTTTGATTTCCACTCTGAACCCCTGCAGCGTGTGCTGAGCTCAGCCACTGGGAGCTTTAGATGCTCTCTGCACGGAGAAATCCCGCCTGGCTGTTCCTCAGTGGCTCACCTCGGCTTGCTGTAGCCGTCCCGTGAATTCGCCGGTGCCGCCGGCAGTATGGTGCTGCTGCCGCGTCTGCCGTGTCCTCGGGCATGAGGCCGGTGTATCTCCTCTGTGGCTCTGTTCTCAGTCCGCTTTCTCTCTGGAGCCTGGTGATTTTTTGTTTCACTGGTGATGGTGTTTTCTGGCTATGAAAGGCGCTGATTTTGTGGTAATGGAGATTGGTTGTTAGCGGGGCTCTTAAGCCCCGCTTTTCTCAGTCGCCATCTTCCTGGAAGTCTCTATCGACTGTTTCCTTTTGATGCCAGCACACACTCCTTTGCTGGCTTCAGTCTCTGCCCCTTCCGAACATGAACAGTGAGCCAGGGGTGGCTGGGCATGTCTGTCGTCCCAGCACTTGGGAGGCAGATCGCAGGTGTGAGGCAGCCTCAGCAACTTAGCAAGACCCTGTTTACAAAATTAAAAAAAAAAAAATTACAAGGACTGGGTATAGTTCAAAGATAGAATGCCTCTAGATTCATTCCCTGGTACCAATAATTGATAATAATAATTAATAATAACAAATGAGTAAAATAAAAGGGCTGAGTGTGCCTCAATGGTAGAGAACTCCTAGGTTCATTCTCCAATTTAAAAAAGTATGCACACAATGTGAAATACATTTGGGAAGCCTGAATCTGTCTTCTTGCCCTTGGTACGCTGTTGCTGTGGGTACTGCACACACCTGGCACCTAGCTACCTGCAACCTCCTCCCAGGCTATCCCCATTTTGGCCTTGTTCCTCAGCCTCCTCCCTGCAGCCCCATGTGCTCAGGATGTCCCTAAGCACTTCTCTTCAGCCCTCACCGCAGTTCCTCTGCATTCTCTTGGTCCCTTTTGTGAGCAGCACGGAGTCTGCTGAACAGGGACCAGGTACTGTTCAGCTGTCTCTAGGGCCTTGTATCATGAGAAGCTCATTGTAGGATCTCATTTGCTAAACTGAATTAAGCAACTTAAATGTAGTCATAGAACCTTGACAAAGTGCGTGAACTTCTTTTTCTTCTTCTTTTTTTCTTCCTGCAGTTCTGGGGTTAGAGCCCAGGGCTTTGTGTGTGCTAGGCACATGCTTTTCCATGGAGCTACATCGCCAGCAGTAAGGTGTCTAAAGTGGCAGGTCTCTTTTAAGGACTAGTGGACACAGAGTGTAAGCGTGCAGTCATGGTAGAAATCTGATGAGGCTCTTTGGTCTCAGGTCTATCAGCAGGCCTGTGTCTGCAGTGTGAAGCTTTCTGCGGTGCTGATGGTAGGTGTTTGCTGTGTTCCTCGATGTCCCCATCCTCAGCATCTGCCGTGGAGCTAGCCTAGGAAGTCTTTTCTGTCCCAATTCTGTTCATAATGTTTGCTGGCTCTCCCTCCTGCTCCCTGACAGCCTCCAAACATAAATACTTTCAGTTTTTAATGTTAGCTCTGCTTTCCTTCTTTTCTCCTGACCTTGCACACTGTGGGGAACCATATGCTCAGTGATCTAGGGGTCATGGTGGCCTTCCCATTGGGTCTCCTCATCAGTCCACTGTGGGCACCCCTGCTTTGGCAGCTAGCATAAAGCATCGCCCAGGTTGCCTCTGCTGGTGTCTGAAGGTGCGTTTTAGTGATTTTATCAGCATTCCTCAAATAAGCACCCACCAGATCCCGAAAGCACAGCTTCATGTGTCCCCCCCCATCTCCAAACTCCCCTTCATAGGGGTTATGGAGTGTCCGGCAGAGCCTCAGGAACTTCCCCTCACCTGCCAGGATGTCACCGTGCCCTCGACGTGCTCCCTTGCCATGCAGACCCTCTCCCTAAGCAGCAGCTGTGTGGGGGCTGATGACTCCAGGTCGGCATCACACGCCTCTGAATTGAGGCTTCACCCCACGTGAGCCCCAGGGACTGGGCACATCTGTTGAATGGAGATGGGAAAGTTGGGTGTGAGGCAAAGCATTACCTCTGCCCACCACTCCACACACCTGTCCTCATGCAGTTTCTTCTGCCTGGAACAGCTTCTCCAACTTCTGACAGCTGCAGCAGCCTAAATCCCCATGGCCATCCCAGCGCTAGCCCTCTTGGAAGTCTTTCTGAGGCTTCCCTGCTCTGATGCCCCCTTTTCTTAGAATCCTGTCATGCCACTTGGGTGCAGTGGCTTAGGAGGCTGTACTGAAGGAGCAGAGGTTCAAGACCAACCTCAACAACTTGGTGAGACCCTGTTTCACAACAAAAATAAAGGGTTGGCGGTACAGTTCAGTAGAAGAATGAACACCCTGGATTCACTCCCTAGCAACACAGAGCAAACAAAACCCAAGAATCACCTGCCCCTCCCCAGCCCCTGTCTGCCTGCACCGTCTGCTCTGGGCATTGTTTTGGGAAGGGGATGCTGAGACCACAGCCTTCTTCACAGGAAAGTGACAAAGCTCACAGAGTCATGCAGCCCATGCCCCACAGCTGTCTTCTATATGCATCTTCTAGCAAGATTTCTACTTTATGGGCTGGAGGATCTTTATATTTTAATAAGGAAAGAGACCATTCAACTGGAACTAATAGCTTGAAAAGGTGAAATTTCCACCAGGCACAGTGGTATTCTTGAGAGGCTGAGGCAGGAGGTTTGCAGGTTGGAGGCCCGTGGTGTGTGGTAATTTAGTGAGACCTTATTTAATAAAAAGGGCTGGGGGTGTAACCAGCTCCTGGGTTCAACCCCCAGTAAAACACACATTCTCTCTCTCCCTCTCCCTCTCCTTTCAGGAGCTATATGTGTGAAATTTACAAGTCTCCCATACAAGTAAGTCAGCAGAGTGCCTGCACATACAAGGTGCACAAGAAAGGTTCATTTCCGGTTGCTTCTGGGCGTGGCATGCTTTCTTGCTTTCTAGATGGGTTACTCTTTGGGTCTCAGAGGTGTGAAATCCAGAGGTGGGCTTGCTCTGCAGCTCTGTGGCCGTGGTTGAAAGCTCAGGGCACTTGCATTTTACATATGGTGGGACCAAGATTTAAACTTGGGTTGTGCCTGCATTTGAGCTTCCTCAGCGGTACCAAGTGATTGGTTACCTTGAGGTTGGTGAAGAGAACATTTTAGGGTGTTTCAGAAACCTTGATTTTTATAATCCCCACAGGATTCAGGCTTATGTTTGATATCATTGGGAAGGTAGTTATAAGCGTTAGTTCTGTGTTAAATCAGAGAGAAAGTAATTCTAGTAGGATTTCTGTTTAGCAAAAAGAACTAACCTTTTACTGTTCATCAGAAAAACAAGTACCATCTTCCTTCTTCCAAAGAAAACAAAACTGTCAACTCAGAAAATGAGTATAATGCCGGACAACTGAATCTCCACTCTGACCTGCTGCCTGTGGGGGACCTAAGCACTTCTACTTAGAGAAGGCACATGCTGGTGTAGACAGATCCCCTGGCTGTTTTTGAAGAATAGGAGCCCTGGTTTTAATAAAACAAATTTTAAAAAGTAAAATAATAGTAACCTTTATTAGTAGGGGTTGAGAGTGGTGGTGATGGATTTTTTAAAAAAGATAAAAGTCAGCCAGGCGTGGTGGCGCACTCTTGTAATCCCCGTGCTTGGGAGGCAGAGACAGGAGGATCGCGCAGGTTTGAAGCCAGCCGTGCACGCTGGCTCAGGAGACCCTGTTTCCAAATAAAAATGTAAAAATAGGTCTGGGAGTGTAGCCTGGAGGTAGAAGGGTTTCCAGGAGCCCCAGTACCATACACACACAAAAAAAGAATATATTTTACTCACTGCTACATTAGATTTTTTTTTACTAATAGTAAAGAGATTGATCTAATATTTACTTTGCAGCCCTGTGGCCGTTTGTTCTGTTGCAAGTGCCAGAATTCTCATTTAGCCAAGAGAGACTTGGAATCACTGCTTCATTCTACACTGCAGCCTCTTTTCCAGGCTCAATGCCCTCTGGGCCAACCCAGCCAGCCAGTGAGGACCACTAGAGGTCATTCTTCTGCCCCATGCTCTAAATATCCCCAGGGAGGCTGGTATGTGGCAGAGGCTTCTCAGCATCCTCTAGGCAGCTGAAGGTCATCAGGGTGGTACCTGGGGCTCAGTGGGGCCAGGGATCTTGTGGACATCCCTCCCCTGGAAGGAGGTCCAGGAGCCCAGCCAGCTCCGGGGAGGAAAGTGGTCAGTTATGTTTCTCCAGTGGGTGTTTTCAGGAACTCCTATGCCAGGTGAGCACCAAGGCAGATGGCAGCAGGGATCCCCCATGGGCTGTGATGGTGCTGGTGGCCACTGCCTCTGTGATGCCTCATTCTGCCCCAGCTTTGGTCTGAGCACTGTGGGTACAAAATGGAAGAAAACACAGCCCTGACTTGTGGGGGGCCTCCAAGTCGTTGGGAGGACAGAAATGGGCTCTGGTAAAAGAAGTCTTGTGGGCTGGGCGTGGTGGCACACACTTGTAATCCCAGCATTGGGGAGGCTGAGACAAGGGGTCACAGGTTCACAGCCAGCCTCAGCTACTAAGTGAGGCCCTCCACAACTTAGTGAGACCCTATTTTAAAATAAAGAATAAAAAATAGGGCTGGGGTGTAGCTTGGAGGTAGAATGCCCCTGAGTTCCATCCCCAGTATCTTAAAAAAAAAAAGTAGCCTCATGAAATAACTTGTTCTGTAATGTACCACATCATCTGTGACGCCTGTGTTGACAGTGGGCATCTGTGTAGAGGAATGAACAGTCCAATCTACAAAGGGAAGGAAGTCTCTTGGAGGTGGTGATTGTGAGAGGAGTCTTGAAGGGTGGAAGAAGAAAGAATGAGGCAGGGAAAGGTGGTTTTTTTCAGGCCAGAGAAGGAGTGTACACATGCTCAAGACAGACATGAGTAGGGCAACAGTGTGCACTCGTGTAATCCCAGTACTTGGGAAATTGAGACAGGAAGATCATAGCTTTGAGGCCAGCCTTAGCAAGTTAGTAAAACCCTATTTCAAAAGTAAAAATAAAAAGAGATGGTATGTAGCTCAGAGATAGAATGGCCCTGAGTTCAATCCCCAGTACTGAATATACACCCCCCCCAAAAAAAAAAAACAAACAAACAAGGGATTTCCTGGAGTGACCAGCAATTCCATTGACCTGACAGTAAATGGGGAGGCCAGAGAGTGGCAGGCCCCTGGAATTGAACTGGAGTCCCCAAGTTCAAAGTACCTTTGGGGAATGAGTGGCCTGTCAGGCTGGGCCACCACCAGGGCTCCAGCAATGCCTGGCACCGTGCAGACGTGTCCAAGAGACCTCTGGCCATGTTCTCCCTCTACCCACTGCAACCAGTGGGCTTCATCCTTAAAGGCTGGGTCACAGCAGTACTAGGAGAGCTGTCAGAAGTGTTCTTGTTCAGGGGAGGTGTGGGCAGAACTGGCTGGAGCAGAGCAGCTGAGTCTGAGCAGTGGGGCTCTGCCCTTTGTTGGGTTACTACAGCTGAGTGTCATTTTGCTCATCATTTTTCTGAAATGGGGACAGGGATACTTTTCTTCTGGGAGATTTTGGAAAGATTTTAAGAGTTTGTATGTTTATACATGGGTACAGTACTTAGCTAATGGTAGACATTGTGTAATGGCTCCTGTCATTCTGCCTCCATGAGCATTGCTTTGAAAGGAGGAGGCAAAGGCAAAGGACTCTTGTAGACTTGCCTGGTCGCACCCCTGGGAGCAGTACTGGAGGGAAGGGTGTGGACTGGGCAGTGGCAGAGGAAACACAGAAGGGTTTGGAGTCAGCTGAGCGTGGTGGCACACTCCTGTAATCCCAGGACTTGGGAGGGTGAGACAGAGGATCACAGGTTTGAGGACAGCCTCAGTAAGTAGTGAGACTCTCATTAACCTAGAGAGACCCTGTTTCAAAATAAAAATAAAATAGGGCTGGAGGTATAACTCAGAGGTAGAATACCCCTGGGTTTAATCCCCAGCACCATAAAAATAAATTAATTAAAATTAAGATAAAAAAGAAATGTTTGGAATTAAGCCATTTATTTTTCTACATTTCTCTCTCTCTCTCTCTCTCTCTCTCTCTCTCTCTCTCACACACACACACACACACACACACACACACACACACACACACATACACCCCACAAGAGACATTTTTTATGTTACTGGGGATTGAACCCAGGGGCATTCTACCTCCAAACTATACCCCCAGCCCTACTTTTTTATTCTCTTATTTTTGTAACAGGGTCTCACTAAGTTGCAGAGGGCCTAAATAGCTGAGGCTGTCCACAAATCTGCAATCCTCCTGTCTCAGTCTCCCAGGTACTGGGATTATAAACTTGCACCACCACGCCCTGCACAAGAGACATTTCTAAGAGGTAAAATCAGAAAGACATGGTGATGGCCAGGTCTAAATACGATTGGCCTCTCATGTCAATGTTTGATTGCCACAGTGGTAATCAAACATAGCTTTTAAGAAGATGTAGCTTTTTTTTTTTTTTTTTTTTTTTTTTGGTGGTACTGGGGTTCCTGGAAGCCCTTCTACCTCCGGGCTACACTCCCAGACCTATTTTTACATTTTTATTTGGAAACAGGGTCTCCTAAGCCAGTGCGCGGGGCTGGCTTCGAACCTGCGTGATCCTCCTGTTTCTGCCTCCCAAGCGCGGGGATTACAAGCGTGCGCCACCACGCCCGGCTCGAAGACGTAGCTTTTAAGAAGTGATTAGGGTATTCAGAGGGGCAAACACCTGTCTCCTATGAGGTCTCATGCTTGCAGAACTGGACTCATTAGGACAAGAGCAGGTGGTTATGAGCTGACCGCCCTTGTGTTTTGCCTCCCCCACACATGTGTACTTTCCACCATAAGTAAAAGCTGCCAGGACCATGCTCTCAAAATCCCCAGTTTCCAGATTCAGTAGCCCGAACTTAACCTCTTTTCACTCTGTCAAGGGTCTGTGCACAGCCCTGGGTCTCACACAGCGGCACCCAGCACAGAGTGGAAGCAGTGGGGCGCTCAGAGCACCCACTCTCTCCATGAAGGAGACGCCTTGGGGCATCTGTGATGACTGAAACCCACGTGCTCTGGATGCCCTTAAGCTCTTCTCATGTCCCACCTCCTCAGAACTGGCAATAGCATATTGTGTTTTCTCTACTAGTTGTTAATGCTTATATTAAATCAGCTTTTCAGTAGCTGCTTTTCCTTCTCATCTCCTTTCAAATACTCAGCGTTCTAGTTCTGCAAAGCTACAAAAATTTTTGACATATAATAAACAAGAGTTTGAAAAAATAGTGCTGCATATGGGTTTGTGGTCTACTTAAAGGGGCAGTCATGTGGTATTTTGTGCACCGGTGTCTTCAGGGGGAGGAGGGAGGCAGGAAACCATTGCTCAGTGTGAGTGCCCTGGAGAGGAGGCGGGAGCAGCGGCACAGGAGGGCACTGGCTGCCCAGACTCCAGTACACCAGGTGCTGCAGCTGGTTTATATACACTCCTTGCTTCCATTTCTACGACTTTCCAGAGACTGGCTCCTTCAAGAGAGATTCAAATATGACTTACTGACCCCGGCCCAGCTGGATCCCTGGAAAGGCTTCCTGAAAGAATTTGGGTCTGTGGATTCCTAACCACAGGTGGCCATAGCTCCCAGGCTCTGTCTTCTTCCTCATGCCTTGGTCTTGCTGCTATGATTTTAACCAAACTCTAGGGCTGAGGGTGCGGCTCAGTGGTGGAGCTCCTGCTTAGTATGATCAGACCCTGGGTTTGATCCTCAGCTCTGAAGAATGAAAGAGCTCATCCAAACCCTAACCCTACATACATACAGAAAGTTCTTGGTAGGACAACCTGACTTCTGGACAAAACTGACCTGGGCAGTCTTTCGGTTGGAACACTAGAAATGCTGCCTGGCTTTTTAGGAAGAATTCTTCTGTGACCAAACATGCTCCTGAAATAGTGCATGTCACATCCCACCTCTGGAGCTTCGAAGTGCTCATTTGGACATGCTATCTTCAATATTTCTTTGACTAGAAAACACTATTTTTCCCTTGGTACTGGGGATAGAACCCAGGGATATTCTACCTCTGACCTATGGACCCAGCCTTTTTTATTTTGAAACAGGGTCTCAGTCAGTTGCTGAGGGACTTGCTAAGCTGTTGAGTCCAGCCTTGAACCTGCAATCCTCTTGTCTCAGCCTCCCAAGCACATCGGGATTGCAGGTGTGTGCCATCACTCCCAGCTGAAACACTATTTTATTTTTGGTACTGGAAATTGAAGCCAGGGACAGTCTACCTCTGAGCTATGCTGTCTTGAAACAGAGTCTCACTGAGTTGCAGAGGACCTCACTAAATTGCTGAGGTTGGCTGTGAATCTGTAATCCTCCTGTCTCAGCCTCCCAAGTACTAGGATTGCAAGCATGTCCCACCATGCCCAGCTGAAATACTATTTTATAATTACAATTTTTAAACAAAATACTCAGTAACATAATATTAATAGAGCAAACATTTGGAAAAATGCTACATACATACACAGAAGTGGTTTCTTCTGAATATTTGCTTTATGTCTGCCTGGAAAAACTAGAGCTAGAAGCTGCGGCCTAAACCCAGAGATCTGATTTTTAATATTCAGCTGTTTTTCTTTTTTTTTTTTCTTTTTTTTTCTTTCTTTCTTTTTTTTTTTTTTTTTTTTTTTTTTTTTTGGTGGTACTGGGAGTGGAACCTAGGGGCTTTTCTACCTCCAGTCTACACTCCCAGACCTATTTTATACTTTATTTGGAAACAGGGTCTCACTAAGTTGCTGAGAGCCTTACTAAGTAGCTGAGGCTGGTTTCGAACCTGTGCAATTCTCCTGTCTCAGCCTCCCAAGCGCTGGGATTACAAATGTGCGCCACCACACCTGGCTTCAGCTGCTTTTTAAAAGTATATGTGCTGCCGGGCATGGTGTTGCACACTTGTAATTCCCGCGCTTGGGAGCCTGAGACAGGAGGATTGCGCTGGCTCGAAGCCAACCGTGCTGGCTTAAGAGATCCTGTTTCCACATAAAAAAGTTAAAAAATAGATCTGGGAGTGTAGCCCATGGGAGTGTATTCCGGAGGTAGAAGGGCTTCCAGGAACCCCAGTACCACCAAAAAAAAAAAAAAAGTATATGTGCTACTTTATTTTTTTTTTATTGGTGCATTATATTCATACAACTTATTGGGGTAAAAAACTTGTGTGTACAAACATGTACTCATCGCTGATTTAACCCCTACCCAATTCCCACCCCATTCCCTTCCTGTCCCTCCCTCCCTTGCTTGGCTTAGTGGTTGACTTCGATATGTTTAAGTACATTGTGTGTTTTAGAGATTTTCCTCTTCCCCCCTCCTTTCTCGAAACTCCTTTAGGTTGTCTTGTTTGCTCCTCTATAGGATTTCCTCTTTCAAGAGTTCCTCCTATGACCCATTTCTCCCTAACTCTCACATATTAGGAAAAGCATCTGATTTCTTATTTTTTGTAACTAATCTCACTTAGCATAATGTCCTCCAGTTCCATCCATTTCCCTGAAAATGATGTAATTGAGTTTTTTTTTATGGCTGAATAAAATTCCATTGTGTACATATCCCACAGTTTTGTAATCCATTCATCTGTTGATGGACATCTTGGCTGGTTCCATAGTTTGGCTATGGTGAATTGTGCAGCTATGAACATAGATACACATGTATTAGTTTGGTAGTTTGGTTTCCTATTTTTTTGGGTAGATACCCAGAAGTGGTATTGCTGGATCAAATGGTAGATTTGTTCCCATTCTTCTGAGGATTCTCCATACTGTTTTCCAAAGTGGTTGCACTAATTTGCAATCCCACCAACAATGTCTTAGAGTTCCCACTTCTCCACATCCTCGCCAACATCTGTTGTTGTGTTTTGAATGATTGCCATTCTAGTTGGAGTTAGGTGAAATCTCAGGGTAGTTTTGATTTGCATCTCTCTGATTGCCAGTGATGTTGAGCATTTTTTCATGCATTTATTGGCCATTTGAATTTCTTCTTTTGTGAAGTGTCTATTTAGTTCATTTGCCCATTTTGTTATTGGATGCTTTGTTTTCTTAGTGTTGAGTTTCTTGAGGTCTCTGTATATTCTAGATATTAGTCCTCTATCGGTGGTGTAGGTGGCAAAAATCTCCCATTCTGTTGGCTCTCGGTTGAGGTTCTTGACAGTTTCCTTTGCTGAACAGAAGCTCTTCAGTTTCATGCAATCCCATGTATTGATTCTCCTTTTAATTTGTTGTGCCTTTGGGGTCTTGTTGAGGAAATGTTTGTCTGTGCCTATGTGTTGTAGTGTTGGACCTATGCCCTCTTCAAGGAGCTTCAGGTCTCTGGTTTAATTTCCAAGTCTTTGATCCATCATGAGCTGACTTTTGTACAGGGTGAAAAAGTGGGATTAATATCCAATTTTCTGCTTATGGTTAACCAGTTTTTCCACACCATTTGTTGAAGAGGCCATCTTTTTTCAAAACAGTGGATGTTTTTGGCCCCTTTGTCAAAAATCAATTGGCTGAAAGTGTGTGGACTTGTTCTGGGTCTTCTATTCTGCTCCATTGGTCTATATATCTGTTCTTTTGCCAGTACCATGCTGTTTTTATTACAATGGCTTTGTAGTATAGTTTAAAGTCAGGTATTGTGATTCCTCCAGCATGGTTTTTGTTGCTGAGAACTACCTTGGCTTTTCTGGGCTTTCTGTTATTCCAGATAAATTTAAGGACTTATTTTTCTATGTCTGTGAGGAATGATCTTGGCAGTTTAATGGGCATTGCGTTAAATCTGTAGATCACTTTTGGGAGGATATGTGCTACTTTAATAAGCTTCTCATTCCTTGAAATTGCATAGTTTGCTTGGGCTTAGCAACGGGCTCTTCTCTTTGGGAACGTGATTGATTGACCCTGAACTGAGCCAGAGGTTTCTAAACTGGAAGCTCTTCTGGGTTATGTAGCCCTTCCTTTTTTTTTTTTTTTTTTTTTTTTTGGTGGTACTGGGGTTCCTGGAAGCCCTTCTACCTCCGGGCTACACTCCCAGACCTATTTTTACATTTTATATTTGGAAACAGGGTCTCCTAAGCCAGCACGCGTGGCTGGCTTCGAACCTGCGCGATCCTCCTGTCTCTGCCTCCCAAGCTCGGGGATTACAAGCGTGCGCCACCACGCCCAGCGTGTAGCCCTTCCTTTTGACCACTGCAGGCTGAAGCCTCCCCTAGGATCCTGAGACTCTGCAGTGGCCTAGCTGCTCCTCTGCCCTGATTCTGGGGATGGAGTATTCTAGTACCGGCCACCTGAGTCCTGGGTTACCATGTTCTTATTCTTGCTCTCACAGGGTCTCACTGGGTTGCTGAGAATCTCACTAAGTTGCTGAGGCTTCTTTGAAACCTTTGATCCTTCAGTCTTGACCTCCCAAGTACTGAGATTACAGGCATGTGCCACCACTCCTTGCTGATGGTTTACCTTTAAAAGTTACTTAAGAATGTGATTGGATCATAGAGTATATTAAAAGCATCAAGAAACATGAGTTTGGAAAATCACTAATGTCACACAGCCAAATGACTTATCTCTCCCCTATTTGGTGTCTCAGCCTGTTTTCTGGTACCATAACAACATGATAATCCTCTATGTTTAAAGATTGTCTTGTCTTTTCAACTTTTTTTTTTCTTTTCAGATCCTCCCAGCAGCCCCACCTAGTGGGCAGGTCTGCTGTCCAGTGTTCTAGGTCTGTGTGACCATGGGCAAGAGTGACCCAGCAGAGCCAGATGGGGCAGTTAGTGGTGGAGTGAGGGCGGGAGGCAGGGCAGGGCTAACTGGCACAAAAGGACGTGTTGCTCTGGGCTGGCCTCCTTCCTGAATCCTCAAATCGAGAGGGATGGATTCTTTCCTCACCACATTTGGAAGCTTCCCTTGTATAAAACTTTCAGGTGATTCTTAAATATAAATATAACATAATATATTAATTTTTAGGTGGGCAGGATAATTGCACAGAAAAATGACATTAAGTAAGTCCACTCCCAGGCTCAAACCACCTATTTTTTTCCTCAAACACCTAGCTCCACCTAGCGACCACGGGAAGCTCTGTCCTCCCAGGATAGCTGTGGGGCTATCCCTTTTAGTGAGGGTAGCATTTGATAACACCGTGTAAACTGCTGCCTGAGGAGAGCGCCTGCCTGAATCACTCCGTTGAAAAAGGTCCAAATGCAGTTGTTGAGTTTAATGACCTGCATTATTATAGGCTTTGGGTTTTGTGTGCGTGCCAAGCCAAAGGGGGAACAATACACAAACTTACAGCATATACTCCTGCTGAGTGGGGCAGACAACATAAGCCCCACTGTCTGTGAGGCTGGTGGTTTCAGTCACATTTTTATGGCATTAATCAATTTGCATTGCAATTTATAGGAATACTGTTCCCACACTGAGTTTTGTTTACTGAGAAAAGATTGAGAAAGGAAAGGAAAGGAAGCCCTAATCCCTCCCCAGAATCTCAGCAAAATGGAAGTGACTCTCCAACTCGGCCAGAGGGAAAGGCCCCTGGTCAGCAAAGCATCGCGGCATCCTGCCTCCCCCACAGAGCACCCAGGCCTCCATTTTAAGATGCACGCTGCAGGGGCTGGCCAGCAGTCCCACTGCAGGAGCCACTGCTGCGTGACATCTTGGCTGCTGCAGACACGATGGCCTCTACCTCAAGGACTACTTCCTCTCAGCCCAAACAAGCTACCGTAGAGGTCCCAAGCAGCCCGGTGATGGATCACTGCCGCTCTGACATGACCTGGGAGCGGAGCCACGGGCACTCTTTGTACCTTCTGCTTGGGATGGTGGTAGGTCATGGAGAGGTGCCATGCATCCTGCAGTTTTTACTCTTCTGCGCTCTGGGCCACGTATATGCTTCAGAATTACAATGCCTGACCCTGACCAGGGCGGAGGGTGGCCTGGGGCAGGGGCCCAGCCTTGCCTTCGGGAGTCAGGATGCAGCTGGCAGAGGAAAGCCACTTGCACGTAATGGAGTTGTGACCATATGCTGCTTGAAATTTCAAAGCAGACTTTTAATAGCAGTTCCGTGCTACCTAGCTAAAAGTAGCTATGCGCTGCTCGCCATACTTTCACACCTCTTCCCCCTTGTCCTGGACTGTTCCTTCTGTGCTCCTTGAATTATATATCCTCACTGGGTCTGAGCACCAAGAGGCATCCCTGGCTTCTACTGTTGCCAGCGCAGGTGCTCAGGTTAGAGGGCCGCCTGCTCTGGGGCCTCCGGCCTCTCCCGCCCCCTCCCCCACCATCTTCCGCCCTCCCCACCTGTATGCAGCGGTTCCCTGGACTAGCTCCAAAGCACTTTCTTTCATCCCTTGATTGGGGTTTTATTTTTAAGAAGAAAGCCAAGCACATTTTTCACAGCCTCAGCCAGATGGAGCAAGCTCTTCTGAGGCATTGTAAGGGCAATAAAACCCCAAAGCTGCTGTGGCTCACTAATGAGTCCCAGCTCCCTCCAGCTCTCGGGAAACTTGCAGAATACCTTTGTGGAGGAGGCAAATAACCCAGGGCAGTGTTTTCCTCACTTCCTTGATGGGCAAAGGCTGCCCATTCCTCTCCCCAAGGTCTTTCTCTCTGCCTCCTGTTTCCTGGTCTTCTCATCCCTGGTTGCTGACACCTGCTTTCCACCTCTTCTGTCTCTCAAACAGGTTTCTCCATCATTGTGTCATTTCCTTTGAACCATCATCTTCTCTTTCCAACCCTCCAGCCTGCCTTCTTTGCCTTGAGAGCCACAGGACAGGATGGACGCCTCAGGCGCCCTCACTTGGCCTGCCCCTGCTGTCCTGTCTCCACAGCTCGCTCCATAGTCAGCCCTTCTCACCTGGCTGCTCTGTGTTGCCAGTGCCGCTGGGGGCTCTCTGGCACGGGCCTGAGGGTACCACTTCCCAGTGGATGAATTTCTAAGGAGGAGGACTCCTGTAACCTCATAGCCCAGCACCCTGAGTGGCTGCAGGACTGCTGGAGCCTCCAGCCTCTTCTGCAAAGGGGTTCCTCTCCCATTGCTCAGGCTTCCATCCACAGAGCATCACTTTCTGCATCTACCACAGGCACAGGCTAGGTGGCCCCCACCCTGTGAGCTGGCCCTTCTCCAGCCATGCCCAGCACTCCTAACAGCTTTACCAGCTGCCCCTTTGCTTCAGGAGCACCCGCAGCCCTCCCCATGCAACTGCACACTGGCTGTGGCTCAGGCCTGTGCCCTGTCTTGCCTGGTGGGCAGCTCAAGGTGTTGTGGACGCCACCTCCAGGTCCATCAGCAACCCAGGGCACATACTGGTATCATTACCACCTCAGAGACGAGTAAATGGAGGCCCTGAGGGGCATATTGCTTGCCTGAGCAGTGTGCCCTCAAAGCCTCAGCCTGAAACATTCACCAGGAAGCAGAGGGGTGGACTGCTGCACTGGGGAGCCGGGGAAGGGGGGGCAACCTCAATGCCAGAGCTGAGTTGCTGGCTGGACAGAGGAACTGCCAAGAGCTCTGGCTGGTTTCATGTGCACAGAATAAGAGTGATGCTAGAAGTCTGCTCTACCTCCAAGACATTGGACCATCTGGTCAAATTCAGGGGAAGGAATTGAGACATATAAAAGGTCCCCTTAGCCGGGTGTGGTGGCACACACTTGTAATCCCCGCGCTTGGGAGGAGGAGACAGGAGGATCGTGCAGGTTCGAAGCCAGCCGTGCTGGCTTAAGAGACCCTGTTTCCAAATTAAAATATAAAAAATAGGTCTGGGAGTATAGCCCGGAGGTAGAAGGGCTTTCAGAAACCCAGTAATATTTAATTTCAAATATTAAAATTATTTAATATTTATTTATTAAATAAATAAAAGGTCCCCTTATCTGCAGAGTATACTTTCTTTTTTTATTTTATTTTTTTATTTTTTTATTTTTTTGGTGGTACTGGGGTTCCTGGAAGCCCTTCTACCTCCGGACTACACTCCCAGACCTATTTTTACATTTTTATTTGGAAACAGGGTCTCCTAAGCTAGCGCGCGCGGCTGGCTTGGAACCTGCGCGATCCTCCTGTCTCTGCCTCCCAAGCGCAGGGATTACAAGCGTGCGCCACCACGCCCGGCCTGCAGAGTATACTTTCTAAACCCACCTGGGTGCCTGGAATCCCAGACAGTATTGACACTTATATCCAAGCACTGTGTCACTGTGACTGGCTCTTTGACTCCGGGACATGTGCTCTGAGTAACAGGCAGGAAGCACACATGGTATGGATATTCTGGACAAAGGGAGGATTCACGTCTGGGGTGGGCAGCACCAGATTCCATGGCACTGCTCAGAACAACACATACCTCAAAATTCAGGAACTGTCTAACGCTAGAATTTCCCTTTTAATATTTTGGAGTGTAGTTGACTGTGGATAACTAAAATTGAGGAAAGTGAAACCATGGATAAGGGCCATGACGCTTGGATGTGGGATATCCCCAGAGGTGCAAGGCCGTGGTGGGCGGGTGGCTCGTGGTCTGCTTGCCTGGCTGCCTGTCCTCCTTAGCAGAAGCTCTGGCTGCTGCTTTTTTCTTTTCTTTTCTTTTAAGCCTAATGGTGTGAGCTTCCCCTCACACTAAGGAAACCTTTTCTGCCTCCCCTGTCTGTGAGGGGACAGCTGCAAAGGGCTTCTCGCCTGTCGGCTTCACCCTGTCATTGCCCCCAGTCTTTATTCTGGGGCTTCTCAGCTCCTGGCTAGGCCCCAGAGCTTTGGGGACCAGGGCTCTGGCTCTTTTTTCTGCATCCCCATAGATACCTTGATCTGTCCTCACTGGCCACCCTGGCTCCCACTTTCAGAAGCACTACACCACTCACCAAGGGAAGGCAGCAGGAAGTGCCTTTCTCTAAGCCAGGAGTTGACAGACTTTGTTATAAAGGACCAGATGGTGAATAGTTTGGGTTTCAGAGGCCACATGGTCTCTGTGACACCATTCAAGGCCAAGAAAGCAGCCCTAGACCGTATGTAAAGGAACAAATGTGATTACATTTCAATAAAACTTTATTTAGAAAAACAAGCAGAGGGCCAGGTTTGGCCCATCAGTTGTCATTTGCTGACCCTGCTCTGTTTCCCATCCTTGCATTGGATAAGAACCAAAATTCCTAGAACCAACAAGGCTGGTGATAGAAGTGGAGGGGTGGTGGAAGGGCATGGACAGCCATCTGCTCGATGGCCCATTCTCCTAGAGAGCCACTTGGGGAGCCTCCACCCCTGTGCTGTCCACAGCTAAAGCTCTGTTAGTTCACATTTGTTTCCCCTTGAACTGAAAAGCTGTCTCTTGGCCCCATTCTTCCTACCTTTCTTCTCTTCATGTTCAATATTTTCTCTTGTGATTCCTTGAACAAGCAGGAGATGGGTCTCTTCATACACTAAGAATCTAGCCTTCAGCTTCAGCTGAAAGAGATCTGAGAATACTCAACTAAATCCTACATCTCAATAAACTTGCAGTGAGTGCCCAAGCAAATGTCACCATCTGGGGCCTCAGCACTAGGGGAGGGCAAGGCCTGTGCTCCTTCCTCTCCTGTGACCCCATCCACACCCCCTTTCTTCACCTGCATCTGTTTTAAATCAAATGTACACAGCCCCTGTTTTCTCTTTCTTCTTAGTGCTATAACCACCCAGCCACCACCTGGCAGGTAACCACTTTGGTGGGGGAGGGGGCCCCTCCCAGCCCCAACACCAAAATGTCTTCCATTAATCCTGACAAGGGAGTCCAAATTCCTCTCCTTCCTCCATCAGAGAAAACCTTATCTCCATATGGCCCCCCTGGTAAATGCAAATAAATATTATATCACAGAGGGGGTAATAGAGACAGGGTCATTTCCCACATGCCTACACATCAACCAGTGGAACAGCATCTCACATTTAGCTCTCTTTCACAGGCTCTGTGTTGTCAGATGAGAAACTGGAGCTCAGTGGTAAGCAGTTTGCCTACAGAAAGGCTCAGGATTGGGATTCAAACCCAGGTGTGCGTCTGTCTCTCTCTCGGTACTGAAGATTGAACTATTCACCGGTGTTCTACCATGGAGCTATATCCCAGCCCCCCTCCCCTTTATTTTTTGAAACAGGGTTTCGCTAAATTTTTCAGGGTCTCACTAAGTTGCCAAGGCTGGCTTCAAACCTGTGATCCTTCTGTCTCAAGCTCCCAAATAGTGGGATCCAAGTTGTGGGATACTGTCTCTGGCTTGAACCCAGGTCTCTGGATCCTAACGTCCTCATTGTGGATGCCTTGATAGTGGCCCAGTATGCCATGGTGCCTACCCAAAGGTCTGCACTCTCTCCCCCTGGAGCAGAGAGGGGCGGTAGAGCAGGGCTTCATGGGTAAGAGCCGGCTATGGGGACACACACATCATCCTATTCAGGAGACAGAGGTGGAGCAGGCCTGGGAGGTCAGCTGAGGTGTGCCCAAGGCTCCTGGGGTGGACCATGAGCAGTAGGGTGTTGTGTGGGAAAAACAGCAGCTCCTTCCTGGCTGGTCTCCTCTGCCATTGCTCTCCATTTGCCCAAGGAACAGCCCGAGGGGCTGTGTTGGACACACGCCTGCTCTGGGCATAGGTCCTGCACCCTCAACCTGGAGGGGCTTGTTAGCACCATGCTTCCAAGCAGGCTGAGAAGTTTTCAAACATGACTGGAGAGGTGTGTGGAAACAAAACTGACAAAACAAAGGGGGGTTGACTGTGATGCAGCCAGAGAGAAGGGGTGCAAGCAGGCAGTGGGTTCCTGGGGTGGGGGTGCTGGGCTTTTAAGGATGGGTGATGGTTGCCTCCAGAAGCCATTTCTATGTGAACCTGGACTCTGCAGAACCCCACCCTCCCACCCGGCCTGCTGTGAAGCCTCCGGGCTGTGCATGCACACAGGCTCTAGACATGTGTTCTCTGCTCTGGAGTCACGAGGCCAGGCTATGTCTACTCTAGTTGTATCCTGGCCCTGGGATGGGAGGAGGTGTCATAGGGAGGAGAGCATGTGGGGTCACAGAGGAGGCTGGGTGGGTAGAGGGCAGTGGTTCTTGAGCATAGTGTTGGATGCTGGCACTGGTTGTTTGCCCATGCCATGCCCACGCTGGGTCCTCAGGATGCCCCCAGGCAGTCCTACTAAGCCTCAATTCACAGAAAGAAACAGAGCCACAGGAAAGCCAAGGCATTAGCCTCGCCTGATGACAGGAGGATCACGGGTCTGAGCCAGCTTCAGCAACTTAGTGGGATGATGTTTCAAAATAAAATAAAAAAGGTTGGGGTGTAGCTCGGAGGTAGAGAGCCTCTGGGTTTAACTCCCAGTACCACAAGAAAAAGAAAGAAGAAAGAAAGTAAAGAAGAAAGAAAGTCAAGGTAGTCGCTATCATGGAAGCAGCAGAGTGGCAAGGTGGTGGGTGGGCAGCTACCTCCTAGCTGGACCACCCTTGGAGTGCAAGACTTAGGTGCTCAGAATGCTGCTCCGACTTGGTGGCACCAGCAGCACCAGATGCCTTCCTCAGTCTTCATCAATCACAGTGAAGGATCGGTTTGTGTCTCAGCCTGTGAGAAGCTTCCGAGCAGGTCTGTGGAGTTCAAAGCTGTTGGGATGTTTCACTGTTTCCTGTGCACCCCGGCCTTCCATTTACAGCCTGGCTAGCCCCGGGGCCTGCCAGACACAGCCTTCTTTCTGCATTCTCACCCAGCCGCCTCAGCCCTCCCTTTGCCAGCATTTGTGTGGGCTGCAGGAATGGTGGGCGGTGGGATGTTTGGGTTGAACTTCTCATACTAGTATTGGAGGTGGCTAAAATGTGATCTGGGAGGTGTCTCAGAGTAGCATCTTCTCTGTCCCTGGGAAAAACAGCACCTACACCCCAGGGGGTCTGTTTCAGAGCCCACCACACTCTGGCCTTGCTGAGCAGCAGGGGTTCATTCTAGTAACTAAGGAAGGGTTAGGCTTTGGGGCAAATAATAAATGAATGATTGTCTGTTCTTGAATCTGACCACAGGTGTGGAAGCAAATAGATACCTTACTTTTGTCCTGTAAACACACCTTGTGCAGGTACATGCTTGTCTGCTCCCCTCACTTGCATGAGAGAGATGCCCTTCTCATGCCCTGGCAGTGCTGGATCTTCGCTGCTCAAAGGACACTGCAGCTTTGACGCAGCTCCCCGCTCCTTCCAGCAGGGGCAAAACAATCCATCAGCAAGGCCTGAGCGTTCCCCAGAGCCTGGCGTGGCCCCTGGGAAGGCAGGTCACTGTTGAGCAACACCACACAGTCTAGCATTCATTTCCAGATGCCTCTGGGGCTTGATTGTTTTCTTCCTCTCCCTGCACCGCCCTCCGTATAGTTACCCGATTTTGCAAGATCTGCACAACACATGTGTATGGATCCTCTCCTTGGCCATTGAGATCTCTTAGTCCTGTGCTGCTTGGCTTTCCCGTGCTGATGGCTTTCATCAGCTGTACCTGGCAGAGGGGACCGCAGTGGCAGGTCACTAGCAGTGCTCACAGGCTCCCCTGCTGGCAGGCTGGCACTTTTGTTAGAGTGGGGAAGGATAGGCAGGCCTGGGAAACTTGTTCTTAGTTTTTGGTGGAAGATAATATCCTTGTTTGCAATATAGGGAGTGTGTGTGGAGCTCTGGGCTTCCACAGAAAAAAATCAAAGGAAAAATACCAAGATCTCCTTGGGTCGCAAGGTCTTCAGAGGGCCTTCACGCAGCTCATTTTAAGTGCAGGCTGCGATGGGCCGGCAGGGCTCCTCTCTGGTGAGGTGAATGAAGATGGGTAAAGCCCAGTGGTGACTGAAACTCTGGGGACATCTGAGATGCCCCCTTGGAGTCAAGGGAGACATTTTGCTGCAAATACTCAGCCTGGGGCAGCTTCCTGCGTGGAGGCGTATGGGCCAAGTGTTGTGTCCACTGTTAGAAGCCTAGGATGGGCTGCAAAGAACTAGAGGGCCAACACCTTCAGGTTTGTGTATAAGATTTGCTGAGAAGACGTGGGGGTGGGGGGTGGCAGCTCATTTCCCATCAACTGTAGAGGTGGTTACACTGACTCATCACTCACAGTACCAGATCCTTCTCTTCTTCACCTGAGCTTCACTGGTAGCATAAATGGCTGTTTCCACAAAAAAAAAAAAGAAAAAAATTTCCTTTTCTCCCAGGGCACCCAGTGAGACTGCATCTTGTTTCCCAGCCTCCCATTGGGTGTGGCTGTAGGAACAGGACTCAAGTGAGAGGGTGGAAGTATAGTACATGCTCCCGGGCCTGCCCGGAAGGCTTCTCTCCAGGAATGGTGGGGAAACCAGAGGGAAGGAGCCTGGGCTCCTGTGTGGAAGGAAGGTTGCTGCTGTCATCAACATTGGCAGAGACTTCGAAGGAATGGGATATAAGCTTTCACTGGGTGAAGCCCCTGAGGTGGGACATTTGCTTGTTACAGCAGCTAGCATGGGTTTTCCTGGCTAATACACACTGATCACACCTCCCAGCTGCAACCCTTGTCTTGCTCTTGGTCCTTGCCCTACTTCTTGCCTTTCTGTACTGCTTGGTGTCCTCTGTGTGTGTCTCAGCCCCTCTTCCTCACTATGTCTTTATTTCTAGCTCCCTTTCTCTCATCTTTTTTTTCTGTCTTAGAGGATAAAGTGTCTTTCCTTTCAAATCTAGTCTTACCCACTTGCACCTTTGATTCTGACCCCCTACCACTATTAGTTCTTCTTCTGCTTCACCCTGTGAATATTTTTTCTCCCATACAGTTTAAATCTCTATCTTTCATTGACTCTGTTGCTTCTTGTCTATGGGTATGTTCCAGCAATCCCACAACTTGCTAATCATGTGTCTATTTCTACTCAATGTAAGCCTTTTTGAAAAAACAGTCTTCCCTCACAGGATCCTTGCTCCCCTGCCCTCTCCTGCTTCCCTCTCTCTGGGCAGTGGCAGCCTGCCTTGGCCCTTGGTTCATGCCCAGCCAAAGCCAGCCTCAGTGGCAGCATGTGCCATTGTCTTTGTGGTTCCCACGCCTCAGCCTCTCTGGCACCGGTACCTTCCACCAGGCCTTCCCTGTGGAGTAGGGCCTCTCTGGGTTTTGGCAGCTCTTCCCTTCCCAGCCTGGCTGGCTCTGGGTCAGGAAACGGCAGGTACCGGGCTCAGGCCCCTCTGCTCCAGGCTTCCTCTCAGCAATCTGGGTTTTCTTGCTGCCACCTTCATGCCAGACAGTAACCACACCTGCCCCTCCCTTGTGCCTGTCCCCTGCCTGCTGTTTTCTGAGGTGTCGGGGATGTCAGGTGTAAGCCAGCAGCTGCCTGGTCCTGCCAGTTCCATCTCACAGGGAGCCCCAGGTCAGCTCTCCTTGTGTTGATGGAGTCACTACTGTGATTCAGGCTCTCATTGTCTTTGCTCAGTTGAGCCTTCTCAATGGCAGCAACCATCTTCTTGTTCCTCACTTTCCTTCTATCCACTGGGGTAGGCAGCATGGGCAGACTCTCGTGCCTGGACATGGGGCCCAGATAGGAAGAGCGTGGGCTGTGGGCTCAGGTGGATCTGGATCCTGTCTTGGCCCTGCCACCGCAGAAACTGTTGACTTTGGCACTAACTTAATCTTTCTGAAGCTCAGGTTGTGCATGTAAAATGTGATAACACCTACTTTAACAGGGCTCTGAGAATTAAATAAGGGCGGTACGTGACGCCCCCGGGCACATGATAGGTGTTCAGTACTTTCAGCTGTCTCCCTCCCTCTTGCTGGGGGAAGGCGTGTATGCAGCGGTACTGAGTCCAGGTACTCAGTCCTCAGGATACTGTGCTCTCCAGGGCCCCGCTGACTCCATGAGGGGCCCTCAAGATCTTATACCACCTTTTCATCCCTGCTTTTTTTTTTTTTTCTTCAGTTGTGGGAATGGAACCCAGGTCCAGGGCCTTACACATGCTAAGGCAAGCTCTTGAACACTGAGCTACATGCCCAGCCCCTTCATCCCTCCTGAACCTTTTTTTTCCCTAGGACATTTACAAATGGTAAAGTTGTCTTCCAAACTGTAAGTCTTATGTGCTGGTAGAAATTAGGTCATTTGAAACCCATTTCATGTGTATGGAAGGATGAGGCCGGGCATTGATGAGAATGCCTCCCCAGGAACACTGTGGCATGAGAGCACCTCAGAGGTCGGTTCTGGCAGTGGTTCCTTTTGGGCATTGGGCCATGGTCCCCAATGCAAGGGGCCCTAAAGCCGTGAATGGACCCATGACACCAGAGGGGGAAATCCCACACAGCTTCTGCATGAAAATCAAATTTCACAACTAGCCCGAGGTCATGAGTGTAGACCTCGCATGGTACCAGCAGGCCAGCGCCTGCCCAAGTGTCTCTCTGCCCCACTGTGGAGAGGGCAAGGTCAGTGGCCATGCATTTCCAATGCATTACCAGTGCTTAATAAACGCCATAAATTCCCAAGCCAGGCTTATTGTGAAAGTTAAAAAAGAATAAAGACACAAAACCATGAAGGTATTCACTGCAGAAGAGTGCCAACTTTTGCAGGAAGTGCTGGACCTGTCCAGGGGCCCTCACCTGCCCTGTGTTTGGCTGCTTGACACCTTCCTCTGGCCAGCTGTTTAGGACAGCCTGGCCTGTGGGTTAGTGAGCACTAGAGTGCTATGTTGGCCATTGCCTCATTATTGTTTGTGTCTGGATTATCTCCCAAAGGCTTCTGTTTTGAAAGCATAGTCTCCAGTGCAGCAGGGTTCAGAGGTATTACTTACAAGCAGTGGTTGGATTTTAAGGGCTCTGATCTCATCGTGGATTAATCTATTTGATGGATTAATCCATTATTAGCTGAATGGACTACCAGGAGGTGGGACCTGTTTGGAAGAAACAGGTCACTGGGGTGTGCCCTGGAAGGGTATATCTTGCCCCCAACTTGCTCTTGCTCTTGCTCTTGCTTTCCCATGCTCCCTCTCTCCTCCTAGGCCGCCATGAGCTGAGCAGCTTTCCTCTTCCCATCCTTCCACCATGGTGCTCTGCCACCTCATACTCAGAGCAACAGAGCCAGCCAGCCATGAACTGAACCTGTGAAACTGTGAGCCAAAGTAAGTCTTTCCTTCTCTAGTCATTCTTGTCAAGAATCCTCCAGTTTTAGATTCCATGAAGATCTTAGAAAGCAACCCCTCTCCCACAAAATAAAAAATCACCATGGCCCAGAAGTTGAATGGCTAACAAAATTAGGCAATATTTGTTCCTTGTTGAGTATTTATTTAGGTACTTGGGATTAAGCCCAGGGACATTCTACCTCTGAGCTACACCTCCAGCCCTTTTAAAATTTTTGAAACAGAGTCTTGTGAAGTTTCTCAAGCCTGCGATCCTCTTGTCCCAGCCTTCAAGTACTGGAATCATAGGTATCTACCACCACAACTGGTTTCTTATTGTTTTTTTTTTAACGTTTTCCTCACAGAGAACAAATTTATTTCTTAACCTTGATTCTTTAGGACTCTGGGTTATGAATCCCTACAACCTCACAGACTCAAGGGTTTGAAGGTGTCCCCTATAGTTCTTGTGTTGGAAACTTAATCCAAAAATTTCACATGTTAATGGCATTTGAAGGTAGGGCCACTGGAAAGTAACAGGAGGAGATGAGGCTATGAGGGTCGGGTGCCTGTGATGACATTAGTGGCTTCTGAAAAAGAGTACAAGAGACTGGAGTCACCATGCTTGCTGTATTTTTTCATGCATGACGCTGCCCACATGTTCTGACATAGCACAAGGCCCTCACTAGGTGCTAAGCAGATTCCAGCACTGTACTTTCCAGAACCATGAGTCAAAATTCTGTTGTTTATAAATAACCTGGTATTGGGTGTTTTGTTATAGCAACTGAAAATGGATTAATACACATTACAGACTCAGAACCCATCCTAAGTAACAGGCCAGCAAGGCTTTGATCACTGAGGAAACATGAGAGGGAAAGGTGTGTACTGAGAATGGAGGCAGGTAGGTTTCAGAAGTCCAGGCAGTAGCACAAGAAAACTCACTCAGTATGATCCAAATTATCTACCCCTAGTTTAATAACTAGTGTATGAAAAATCTTAAAGGTGGTGTCACCTGTGGCTGAGTTCCCACCACGTCATCCTTCTCGACAAGGCCACGGAAGCTGCAGCCGTGGGAACCCATTAGCATTTGTGTGGAAACAGCCTATTGCTTGGTTATCTTCCATAGGTTCTGGAACATTCAGCAGAGACATAGGAAAAATTACAGTTTAATATTTCTTTTAACATGAGCTCTCTTTTGAAGAACATTTTCAAGCAGGTATATTATTGTAGCAGGCGTGGCCCATGTTCCATCAGGGGCAAGTCTGAGCACGGACCTCGGGGGAGGTTTCCGGTCCTGCCTTTCACTTCTGTGTGAGGGCAGAGTAGAGGAAGGGACTCCTGTTAAATCACCTGCACATGAGTTGGGTCAGCTCATGTAGCCATGGGAACTCCTGGTGCTACTTACCCCTGTGGGTTCCCTGAAGTAGGACCCATGTATGCTAGCAGGATGAGGGGCTCCTGAAGCAAACGTGCTCTCTGTCACTGTGTCCCAGGCTGTGGGTCTGCAGCTGAGTCCTCAGTTGCCTGAAGAGTTCTGTTTGCTTGGGAAAAGGAAGCAGGTAATGGACACGTAGGGTGGAGGCCAGGGGCACAGGAGAGGCTTTCATTGGCAGGAGGCACCCACAGAGGGTCTGGACCAGGCTTGCGGGAAGCATCACACAGGGGGGTGGGGGTAGGGATTCTGCAGGCTCAGTCAAGGTTCCCTCTATACTTCAGACTAAGTGGGGTGACCTTGGACAGGGTGCTTGCCTGCTCCAAGCCTGCTGCCTCTGAAACAGGGGCTCTGGTGCCTGCTCCTAAGGCAGCTGCTGCAGAGAAGGTCCCCAGCCTGGTCCCAGCTGCCAGGACTGGCCTGTGAGGACTCCCATACGGGAGGAAAACAGTTGATGCTGGTGAGTGCAGATGTGTAGGTGGAGAAAGAATCTTTGCTGAGGACCTGACATTGAGACTAAGCTGGAGAAACTAGTAGAAATTTATTAAGTATGGACTCAGGGAAGGGCCAGGGCTGGCTGGGCAGGTGCTGGCAACACAAGCACTTAGTTACCTCGAGAGTGGGATGTTAAAAAGTAGATCCTCCTCAGTGGGGACTAGAGACTTTGGAAAACAGAATAGATGGACTATAAAATCTATTAGCAGGAATAGTTTCCTTGATTTATTGTATTTTTTCCTTCTTTTTTCTGGTGCTGGGGTGGAGCCCAGTGCTGTTTTGAGCATACTAGGCAAGCACTCCATTATTGAGTCCCCTGACTTTTTGTACTGGGAATTGAACCCATGGGCATTCTATCTCCTGGCTACATTCCTAGCCCCCCACCCCTTTTAGTACTGGAGATCAAACCCAGCGGCATTTCTACCTCCCTTAGTCCATTTTATTTTGAAATAGGGTCTCGAGCCGGGCGTGGTGGCGCACGCTTGTAATTCCCGCACTTGGGAGGCTGAGACAGGAGGATCACACAGGTTCGAAGCCAGCCTCAGCTACTTAGTGAGGCTCTCAGCAACTTAGTGAGACCCTGCTTCCAAATAAAATATAAAAATAGGTCTGGGAGTATAGCCCGGAGGTAGAAAGCCTATGGGTTTCACCCCCGGTACCACACACAGAAAGAAAGAAAGAAAGAAAGAAAGAAAGAAAGAAAGAAAGAAAGAAAGAAAGAGAAAGGGAAGGAAGGAAGGAAGGAAAGAAAGAAAGAAAGAAAGAGAGAAAGAAAGAAGAAATAGGGTCTCACTAAGTTCTTGTGGGCCTCACTAAGTTGCTGAGGCTAGCTTTGAATCTGCAATCATCCTGTCTCAGTCTCCCAAGTACTGGGACTGCGCACCTTGCCTGGCTCTCATTCCATCTCTATTATTTCCATACTAACTGAATCCAATGTGAAGTTCTTTGATGGTTGAATTAGTTTGCACTGATTATCCATATGATTCAACAAAATGCAATCACTACACAGGCTCATAGCAACAGCTGGACAAATGTATGCTCTGGAAGGAAGTTGTGACTCTGCATTGAGGCACCACAGAGAAGCTGAGACCAGGTGGCATAGCACATGGGGAGCCACGGAAGGTTATGAGCAGAGCAGGGCTGATGAAAGGCACATAGATGAGAAGAGAGAGCCAGCGAGAGCGCGTGAGCAGTCAGCTCTTAGAGACCATATCAACCCGTTTCTATAATTTTTTTTTTGCATAACTGGGGATTTAATCCAAAGGCATCTACTTCCAAGTTACTATTTTTTATTATTTATTTTGAAACAGCATCTCACTAAGTTACAGAAGCCTCACTAAGTAGCTGAGGCTGGCTTGAAACCTGCAATCCTCCTGTCTCAGCCTCCCAACTACTGGGATTACAAGCATGCACCACTATACCCAAATCCAGTTTCTGTAGTTCAAACACTCATGCATTGTGGGAAGAGGGCATAAAAGAGAGCCCTAATTTGGCAACTAACCATGAATACGGAGAACTTTCTGACAATATTAACTTTCAGCTTAGTGTCTTAGTCTGTTTTCTGTTGCTATAACAGACTACCTGAGTCTGAATAATTTATGAAGAAAAGAGGTTTACTGAGCTTACAATTCTGGAGGTCCAAGAGCTCAGCTTCTGGGAAGGACCATGTGCTGTGTCATATCATGGTGGGAAAACTCCAAGGGAAGTGGGTGTGTGCAGAAAAATAGACAAATGGGGTGGCATGTGTGGGAGAGACAGACAGACGGGGTGGCTGACCCACTTTTTAACATCCCACTCTCGAGGTAACTAATCCAATCCCTTGAGCCCTAACTCACTCCTATGAGACCTAATCCAGTCTCCAGAGAGCTAACCTGTCTCTCTAGAAAAACATTGCTCCATTCCTGAGGGTGGAGCCCTATGATGTAATCTTCTCCCACTAGCTCCACCTCTTAAAGGCCCTACCACCTTGAGGTCTAGGCTTCCAGCACTCAAACTTTGGGGGACAAACCACCTGCCAATGCAGCCCTCAGACTTAAATATATGACTTCAGCTAAAGAAAAGCCCCGTGGTCCATTCTTGGGTCTGCCATCCAATGTGTATACATGCTATTAATGGGATGAAGAGTGCACAGAGGCTGGATAACCTGCAAGGTGCATTTGGGGTCCTCAGTGCCCCATCTCCCTTACTATGTTATGGTGCTATGCTCCAGTGCCATAGCGGGTGATTGGGAGCTTGCCAAAGGCCTACTGCGTGCTAAGAGATGACACACAATCTTATTTGTGTGTGAAAGTCATTTTAGAAATGTTTTCAGGCAGCCCTTCTCTGTGCAGAAGCCTTCCTTAGCTCCCAGTTCACCAGAGCATCTAGTTGCAGTCCCTCTGTACAGCTTCAAGGCCAGCCAGTCCCTTCTCCACCTGGGTCCCCGGGGGCCTCAGCACTTGCTGGGGCAGCCCCTCTCTGCCACCCCTGGCTCCTGGTTTGCTCAGCCTGGGCCTAGAAGGTCTTCTGTCTCCAGTACTTCTCAATCTAGGCCTCCCCCAGCCTCAGGTGTTTCTCACCACTCTCAGAAAGCCTGCCTCGGTTTCCCTGCCCTCTGCACTCCATCACTCCCAGCTGTGCAGATTGCTTTGGGCCTCTCATGTTCCTCATTACTGTTTCCCTGAGTTTTTCTTGCGTTCATAGCACTAACCTCTTAAAGGGAGGCACGTTCCTCTACATTTTTTTTTAATGGTACTGGGGGTGGAACCCAGGGGCTTTCTACCTCCGGACTATACTCCCAGACCTATTTTATATTTTATTTGGAAACAGGGTCTCACTAAGTTGCTGAGAGCCTCACTAAGAAGCTGAGGCTGGCTTCGAACCTGTGAGATCCTCCTGCCTCGGCCTCCCAAGGGCAGGGATTACAAGCGTGTGCCACCACATCTGGCCCTCCACATCTTCTGAGTTCTTAGACAAGCAAAAATTAATTCATGTGAGTTAATAGGCTGACTGATTGATAAGGTTAGTAAATGACTGGTAAGATGCTATTGCACACCAGACTTTTAAAAAGGCCTAGCAGATTTCAGAGGTGGCTAGAACAAAAGAGTGAATAGAATGGCATTAGCAGCCGCTGCAAACCCTCTGGTTTGGGGATAGCTGCCGAGTGGTCTTGAGCATCTCCTGGTTTTGCTGTTCTTTCTTTTGAACAGCTGGCCTTTTGCTCCTGAGAGTGTGGTGCCGAATTAGGCACTAAAACACGCATCAGTGCTGGTGGAGGCTGTGACCCTTACTGGGCTTCGCAGGAGCTGGAGGAGAGACTGCCTAAGCTGGCCTTCCCGCCCCCTTTGCAGGAGCACCTGTGTGCATCCGCAACACCCAGGTGGGTGCACACCCGCTCCCGGCTCTGCCCGCCGAGCGCCTGCCACCACCTCTTGCTCTGTCAGTGGGCAATCTGGCAGCCACTGGGCTTGCTGCTGTTTGCAGCCCTACCAGTTGGTTAGCTCCGGGTGGGTAGCCCAGACCGGGCCACCCTGTTACCTCTGGCTCCGGGCCACTGGGATTGTCACTCCCCAGATGCCAGTGCCTGCCCAACATCCAGGGCAAGAAGGAGCCCAGAGAGGTCACCTGGTTTTCCCTCTTGCCTGAGGTGAGACCACACCTAAGCTCAGTGGGATGGAGAGAATCAAGCCCGCTGTAGAATCTGCAGAGGAGCTTCCCCCGGGTAACTGGCTGAAGCATTTGGCAAGCCCTCCGCCAGGAAGCTGCTATGCTCACTCGGGAAACTGCTTGTTTGCCGTTCTCATGGCAAGGGTAGAGCAGGCCAGCAACCCAAGGAGGAGGGGGAGCAGCTGTGTGCCCGCCTGGGAGCTGGCTGGCACCTAGGTCAGCCCGGCACGGGACTGCCCATTCCTGCTCAGGCCCTTATCCTGGAATAAATAAAGTTTTGGCAGGAAAGAAATGTGGACAGACTCAGTCAAAACTTAGACCTATTTATTCATTCATTCAGTAAGTTTGTGTTGAGCCCACAATGCCTGCTGTCCTGTGTGCTAAGGACAAAAAGTATAGCCAGAAACACGCAGTTCCTGTGGCCACTGAGGGGAGTCCCAGCCTGGGTTGCAGGACACTAGCAGGGCCAGTGAAGTCTGTGCAGCTGTCCCTTTGCCATGGGACCCCCTGGGTGCCTGAGATCACAGAGAGTGCTGGACCCTGCAGGGACTGTTTTTTCTTCTATGTACATACCTGCCATAACATTTAATTTATATGCCAGGCACAGTAAGAGATCAGCGACACGAGTAAAGCAGAGCCATTGTAGTGATGCGCTGTAATAACAATTGTACGGATGGTCTCTTTCCTCTCCCATCCTTCTCATTGGCCACAGCTAATGGGGAATGAGGGCAGCAAAACCATGGGCAGGGCACGGTGCTTGCAAAGCCTCCTTTGCAGTCTCCTGGTGTCCTGAACGACTCGAGAGACTGTGGGGGCACTACTCCTGACATTATCCCCTCTCATGGTCTCGCGCAGGGCACTCAGGGCCATCTCACACCTCCTGTGACTTGACCTGGTGTGGGCAATAAAGAGCTGTTGATAATTCCTAGAGCTGTCGTCTACCAGTCCCACCCTGGCCTGAGCCAGCTTCCATGATCCAGGAACTTTATGTAACACCATAGCCCTTGACCTGCCAGCACCTGTGAACTCACATGTCCCTGGCCCTCAGCATGTCACTGTACTTACTATGACCGAGTCCTTATAAGAAGAAGAGAGTGGGACACACACATACACAGAAGACCATGCAAGGACGCAGGATGAAGACTGGCATCCATCTGCAAGCCAAGGAGGCCTCAGGAGAAACTGACCCTGTTGACATCTTGATCTTGGACTTTCAGCTTCCAGACGGTGCCCTGTCCATGGCACTTTGGTACGGTGCCTCCATCAGCATTGGGCTACTACAACAAAATCCTTGACTTAAAAACAGGCTTAAAACCAGCGTGAGCTTGTGGCCTTGTGCGGAACAAGTGTATGTTCCTTGTTTAGCAGGTGTTTCACTCTGCTCTGTCTGGCTGTAGTCAGTCTGTCTGTCTTTCGGGGCACATTCAGGGATGTTCCTGGGCCAGGTACAACTTCCAACCTGGAAGTTGTCTCCCACAGTGAGGCAGCCTCTGAGCCATGTGATCTTCCCCCACGCCTGAACTCCTGAAGGGCCACTGAAGTCCTAAATGTCACCTGTGAGCAGCTCAGCTGGGGAGAGGCATGAGGGCTAGGATGGTAAAGCCTGAATATTCTGGAACCCTTCTTTAGGTTGGTCCAAATGCCTGCTCTGTACCCCTCAATTATATTTTAATATCTATGTATACACTTTCACACCACAATGACTGAACATTGTTAATTAGGTTACACACACACACACACACACACACACACACACACACACACATTAATGATAGAAAACGCCAAATTCCAGTTGCTAGCAAGCCAGCGGCCCAGCCTCTCCTCTGCTAAATAGAGGGACCCATTATACTGGAATATTATTTTCTCATGGTTAGGAACCATTACATCAGCCTTGATGTAATAACATTGTTTAACTTCAAGGTGTATTTATTTTGGTTTGGAGTTCAGATGGGTTAGCTGTTAGCCAGGAATTGAACAAAACCCAGACAAAGCCATGAAGCTTTGAAATGAACCATTGCGCCAGCTCCCATCTCCCCTCCCCAAAACAAATACACCACAGACAGGGTTCCAGTGCCACAGTGGAGGTGGGGACCTCAGTGCTGATGGATTGAGAGGGAGTTTTATATTCTTTCTAAGGTGGTTGGCTGATGCCATTTCTGCTAGCTGGGAGCTTAGTGGGTAAAGGAGCCCCCACCCAGTGAGGGTGTGAACATCCTAGCATGCTTCTCTTGGCAGACCGGTCTTCTCTCTGAGCTGCCATGGGCTGGGCTCTCCCCACAGGTGAAGTGTAAGGAAAGTGCCTGAACCCATTGCTCCAGGAGCACAGGCAGGGGGGCTTGTCAGTGCCTGAGCCCAGGCTCTCTGCGTAAGAACTCCTGGTGTTGAGAGGGTCCACTGAGGTTTTCAATCATTTCTTCTGAGCCCAGTCTTTGAAGGGCACTGGGGATGGGAAGATCTGTGCCTCTGGGGCTGTGATACCCCCTTGGCTGGAAAGCAAGCAGATGGGCAGCTGCAACTTGGCCACTGAAGCTGCCTGGAGGAGGCTTGGGGTCACGTTACTGTTCTCTCTTTTCTTGCATGTGCTTGGGAACGTCCACAGCAGGCTATAATCAAATAAACTCCTGTCCCCAATTACCTTTGGATATCCATTCCTCTCCCATCAGGGTTAGGGAGAGGTGGACAGAAGGGAAGGCTGGGGCAGGGCAGGGTGGGCAGGAGCGGCGCTGGGCAGAAGGAACACACTGGCAGGAGTGGCAGCTGGAGCCATTTCGTAGGGGTGTGATGGAAGATCCCTGGACAGTATAGAGACGTTGGGTGTTTTACTCACAGAAATGCTTTGGGGCCTTGGAGACACAGGGTAGAAAGAGCTGCACAGCTTGCCTGACCTCTCCAGGGCTTCCCAGGAGCCAGCAACCCACTGTCGACTTTGCCACAGACAGGGATCTGGGGCTCAAGTCACTGAAGACACCAAGTGCACCTCTCCCTTCAGCTGCTCTGTGTGGGCGACCCCACACCTTGTGGGCCTCGTCCTGGCTCTGCGCCACTTGGGAGGCCTTGAGCCCTCCCAGTGACCAGCAACATCCCTTCCAAGCCTCATCAGCCTTCAGGGGTGGTGCCTGCTGGTGCTTTATAAAGTTCGCTGGGGCTGCAGATGTGCAGCCATGATATATGGCTGTCTCCCTGTGGCTGACAGATTAAGGCTTGGCCTTTTAGTTTATGTCCTGCTGCTGTGTCCCCTCAGCAGGAGTGGTACCTATCCATGATGTTCGGTTGCATTCAACTGCACTGTGAGCTCTCAAGTGTAGGTTAGGTGACCACAGCTGCACTGTGCTATTTCCCCATGTTAACTTGTCCATCCAAGACACAGATCCCTCCCCACCCCCGCCATCAGGACAACCATTCCAGCTGTGGTGGCACCCACCCACCCAGCTGCTGCATGAAGGAGCAGGAAGAAGACAGAAGGCCACAGCTCTAGCTCTCCCTCTTCTCTGACTCTGCTGTTCAACTCTTGTAGCAGGCCCACTGGACACGGCCGCTCTTGGCATAAGAACACATGCGCAGGTGAACGCAAATGCAGACATGGATGCCACTGAAACACGAGTGTTCCAAACAAGCACTTGCCTCTTTCTGTGCTTATATTATTATTATTATTATTATTATTATTATTATCCATTTTACTCCTTAGTTTTGATATTGGGGATTGAACCCAGGAACACTCTACCTCTGAGCTATACTCTCAGCCTATTTTTTTTTTTGAAACAGGATCTTGCTAAGTTGCTGAGACTAGTCTCGAATCTGTAATCCTTCTGTCTCAGCCTCCCAAGTGCTAGAGTTACAGGCATGTGCAACCACACCCGTTCTGTTCTATTCCTTCTTATTGCATCAAAAAGTGAGTATCCTAGCCTGGCGTGGTGGGATTACACTTGTAATCCCAGCATTTGGGAGGTTGAGACAGGAGGATCACGGTTCTCAGACAGCCTCAGCTACTTAGTGTGAGGCCCTTTGCAACTCAGTGAGACCCTGTTTCAAAAATATAGAATAAAATATAGGGCCGGAGATGTTGTTCGGAGGTAGAATGGCCCTGGGTTCCATCCCCAGTACCCCCCCCACACACACACACGTGAGTATCCTGATCCAAGAAATTTGGATTCCTGAGGCAGTCTCATTTCACAACCTGAAATGTATGAAATTAGCAGGGCGGAGTCTGGGACCGTGTGGCCAGCTCTTTGTCCACCAGATGGGGGACACTGTACTTTTCTCTCTGCTTTTGCCTGTGTTGGGGAATTTCCACAAACAATTTAAGACAAAGGGAACCCTTGGCTCCAATCATCCCAGCCATGCCCTTTGTGCCTCCTGTGCCGGAGGAGAGGGAGCCCCAGCATGCCCACAGAGCGCACAGACCGAGGCCCAAGCAAAGGCCGCCGAGGGTGTGGAGGAACCCTGTGGCCTCTGTGTGCCTGCATTTGGGAGGCCTGATTCAGAGCCCACTCCTGGCAAGTGGCATGAAGTTCTTCCCTCTCAAGTGGGGAGCCATCCTACTGGGAAGCTGAGGTGAAGCAGGGGACTGCCCCCGGGATTTGCGCCAAACAGAGACTCCATCCAGCTCCGCTTGGCTCCCCAGTAACTCTACCCCTCCAGGCAAAGGACTGACAGCCCTCAAGACTCACCATGAGGGTCGGCCTCTCTTGCCTAAGACTGAACTCATCTGTTTTGTGTGCACCATCAGGGGAGCTTGCGGAGGACAGAGACCCCTGGGTTCTTGAGCCTGCAGAGGCTGGGCCCTGTGACCTCCAGCTCTACTCCTCTGTCTGCTTCCTCCTCAGTGATGCTGCTGGGGTTCCTAGTTGCTTCAGCTGCTCATCTGCCCTTCTTTCCAAACCTTTCCCAGTGGAGTGGGGAGTGGCTGCCAACCTTCACACTGCCAGATCCGAGCAAATTCTCCATCTGTGCCACTCTGGGCTGCGCCACCCTGGGCCCTGGCCCTCCTCCCTCTCCACTGTGCTGACCATGCCCCACCCCCATCTTCACTGGCCCTCTTACCTCTGAAGGTCCAGGGGCCAGGGCTCATCCTGGGCCTTGGCTCTTTTCTGCCCACACCCTCTCACTGGCAAATTCATCTTGGTCCTGGCTTTCAATACCATCTAGATACTGGTGGCTTTCACCTCTGCCCTGAATCCCAAACATCTGCTCTGCTCCCAGCCTAACGGACCTCTCTGAATCAGACCATGCAGGGAGAAGTTTGATTCTTCCTGGCTCTCCCACCTTGTAGATGGCACTGCATCTCCTTGGCTGCTCAGCCTGTCATCGGGGAACCATCCTCTTCCTACAGACTCACCTTCGATCTGTCAGCAGCTATAGCCAGGGGCAGGATCCAGCCACCACATGTCACCTGGCTCTGCAGCTGCACCTGACCCCCTTCCTGCTCCCTCTGCATGCCTTCTCCACCTGCAGCCTGCAGTGATCTCACTTTGTGAGTCAAATCACAGCAGCACTTGATAAACCCCCTGAACGCCATTCCATTGCCCTTAGAGTGAAACCCAGGCTCCTTGCCATGCCTTTTGTGCACATTCAGTGTTTTGTCTCACTCTTACTTTTGAATTGAACTCTTGTTTTATTTAGAGCAGCATGGTGCCCAGCTGAGCATCTGTATGTATCTGAGTGGTGCTTCGTTCTGGGATTGTCCTCTTCAGGGAACCAGCTTAGCCCAGAGGATGCAAAATCTTGCTCTTCTACGTTTTCCTCCTTTCTACTGCTTAAATTGGAGTTGTGCAGGGTGGTGCTCCAGGCACCATCTTGTGATTATGAGGCAACTTGATGACAGACACTTCATAGGGAAGGTAGAAGGAGCTGGACCCTGAATGACCAAAAGCTATCATACCCAGCTTGGAAATCCCTAATTTTGAGATTCTCTCATATAAGAAATATCTTGTGTTGGGGACTAATTGAAGCCAAATCTGATCCTAAGGAGTAGAAACTTGCAGAGTTCCATGTGATTGTCTCTGCCTCTACCATTTGTTTGCACCATTTTGCTTTTGCCCCACCATGTTCCAACCATACTGGTCTTCTTTCTATTGCTTGGAATAGCCCAGGTCTCTACGGCTGCCTCTTTTTTATCTTTTGACATAACCTATGTTAGGCCTTCCCTAACTTATAAAGCCCCCAACCAGTCTGCGTCCCATGAACCTCCTTTTGACTTTTCACTCTGTGATATCATTTTATTTTCTTTTAAAAACATGCTATTACCCTTACCCCACCCTAGATCGCAATTTCCTGGAGAACAGGGGCCTGACATCTTGCTCATGGCCACATCTCCCGGATGCAGCATAAGATACTTTCTTCATAGGTATTTGGTAAATGAATGACTGGAATAGGATGACTTTTCAGAACTTTTTGAAAGAACTTTGTCTTGGCTGTGGCTGTAGGTCACCAGATCCCTTCCTGCTATGTTTGAGAATAGATTAGCTGATACCCCTGGCATCTTCACAGCAGTAGGGATATGAAAACATCGTAACTCCTTGCGCCCTGAAAGCTCAGGTCTCCTGGGTGAGATGGGGAATTTAGCCAGGCTGGATGTGGCTGGCGCGGCTCTTCCTAGCTGTGCTGGAGCTCTGCATGGCGTCCAGAGGGCACAGAGCACTGTTCTCTGGCTCTCTGGTCTTAATAGAGGCAGAAGCTGTGTGAAGATGTCAGGGCTAGGGCAATACTTGACCCAAGGAGGGGGGAAAGATAGTGCATTGCTAGTAGGAGGGGTACAGGGGAGAGTGCTACAGGCTGATCAAGAGCAGACATGACACTGAAGGGCGGGCACAGGGGCATGGCCTGGTGTATATGGACCAACCTGGCTCTGCCACAGGAAGCCCACATCCTGAGAAAGCCCTCATCTCAGGAAGCCAGGATTCTGGCCATCCTAGAGCTAGGGCCTAATGGACTCCTTAAGAGTAACTCTTCATGGCTAGGGGTGAAGAAGAACTTCAGTAACCCAGAGCCAGAGTGGCTGTGCAGCTGGAGGAAAGGCCTCATGGGTGGCACAGGGAATGTGAACTTTCCTTCTATAACAGTCACTGGAAAGGCCTGCAGGATAGAAGGAGTGAAGGCCTGAGCCATGCATTCACCGAAGGAGCCCTCATACAGAGCTCAGCAGCTGTCGCCATCCTGTTTTAGCTGGAGATGCCTTGTCTCCCAGGAGTCTTGTCCCCTGGGCAGGCTGAGGCCAGGCACTGGCTGAAGGCAACAGTGCCATGCTAACCTGACTTCACACAGTCCAGAGGCAAGTGGCCAGTGAGGCCCATGAGTCAGGTCCTGGGAGGGTCACTGCTTCCTACCAGCTGCCCCTCAAACCTGTGATAAGGACAGGGATGCCAGCTCTCTCTGTCCTCCTCCTGAAGACGAGGCCTTCCCTAGTTCCCCAGTAAAGTACCTCAGGGGGTAAGTCCCCTTGAATTTGTGAACAAGTAGGTTTGCTTGCAGAGAGCAGCGGAGTAAGCCCCCAAGTCTTCTCTATGTCACAGCAGAGATCCCGAGGCAGCCCTCAGAACCTTCATGACCCACTCTAGTCTTGGGAGTCATGGTCTGGGTGGCCCGGCCAGCCATCCCTCCCTGCCCCTGGCCAGCTGGGCTCTACCTCCTCCAGGGTCACTCCAGTCCTCCGCAGCCCTCCTCTTCCACCCACTTTCTGTGTGGCCCAGGGTTCACCACCTGCTCCCAAGGCAGGATGGTGCACAGCCCACCTGGGATGGGCTTTTTCCACCCAGTCCTCGGTGTACATGTGCAGTGAACATGTGCACAGTTTTGAACACTAGGCTGTATCAGGAGGGGCTAGGGCTTATGGAGGACCTCGGACTCCAGAACCTACTCTCTAGGTAGAGATGGCCAGTCAGCCTCAGTGGGTGATCGTGTCTGAGACTGTACTAGGGCCAGAAAGGACTTGCAGTTAGCCAAGCCCCTGCAGTGTGACTGTCTTACTTACAGGGACAAACCGCATCCTCAAAGGATTGTACAATAAGGCAGCAGTTTCCCCCACGGATCATAAGCATCAGCAGAGCAGGCTCCAGGCCCACATCCCAAAGAAAACCGAGGTGCCTGCAGGTTCTTCTTCAGTGTAATTAGCTTCCTTGCTCTGGGCTATTCTTTCTGAATCAGTAAGAAGTTAGAGGGGCATAAGAAGCAGGGCACACTCTCAGGGAAATGACAGCCAAATGTAATTTTTTGCATTTCTTTATCCTAAAGATGCTTGTTCTCTGTCTCAGCTTCTTCCTTCTTCCTCCTCCTTCCCTTTCTTCTCTCCTTTCCCCTACACTGACTCTCTCTCATTTCTCCTCTCCCTCTTTCTGGAAAGGTATGTAAGAGTGAATCCTCAAATCCCTGGCTTGACAGTTTGCAGGAAAATATCTGGACAGACAGACTGCAGGCAGGGAGCACTGGGGACACTACCTGGCAGCTGGGGCTCTACTCATGGCCCGGTTAGCAACACTAATACCCACAGACTCTGGGAAACTTTTACCAACTTAGCAGACACAAAGTCCATGTTTGTCCTCCAATGGATCAGAACTCAAATACTGTAAACTGCTTCATAGTGGAGAACTGAGTTACCCACCAATACAAAGCACTAAAGGGATTGAACATGTGGCACCCAGGGAAGTGTATGAGAAATGATTCTGTTGACAAAGGCCCAGGGGCTTCCTGAGGCCCAGGGTGGGAAAAGAGGCAAGACAGGGGACAGCAGTATGAACAGGGCGCCCGGCCCAGGGAAAGGGCTTAAAGTTGAGAGTGCTTGAAATTAACACAGCTTTAGGAGCCAACAGAGAGACTAGGCAGGAAGACAGAGCAGGCACCACCTCTGCTGCGTTTCTTCTATAACTCCAGTGGCTTTCCCTGCAGAATTACCTTCAATGTCAACACTGAGGCCAGTTTGCTAACTGCATAAATTCAATTAGATCCATTACTTGGTAGGCTGAGACAGGTTTGAGGCCAGCCTCAGCAACTTAGTGTGACCCTGTTTCAAAATTAAAATTAAAATAAGGGTAGGGGTATAGCTCAGTGGTAGAATGCAATCCCTAACCAGGAGTGGTGGCACACGCTTGTAATCCCCGCGCTTGGGAGGCGGAGACAGGAGGATTGTGCAGGTTCGAAGCCAGCCTTGCTGGCTTAAGAGACCCTGCTTCCAAATAAAAATATAAAAAAAATAGGTCTGGGAGTGTACTCCAGAGGTAGAAGGTTTCCAGGAACCCCAGTACCACTACCAAAAAAAAAAAAAAAAATGAATGCAATTCATAGCCCCAGCCAACCAACCAACCAACCAACAAACAAACAAATGTCTTACATCAGGAGCCATGGCATGAAGCCAACAATCTTACTAGTCTTCCTTAAACTACTCGATGGTAGCAGTTTCAGGTTTAAGGCAGATCAATGGAGAACACCTTTGTGCAGCAGCAAAATGGAGTCCTTAGCTTCTGTATTTATAAATGCACTGAGTTTATTGGTTTAGTTTAAAAAGTGAAAAATACATCCCAGAAAAGCAAGGCTGGTTCAACATATGCAAATCAATACATGTTATTCACCACATAAATAGAACTAAGAACAAAAGTGAAAAATACATCTGTATATAAACATAATCTGCTTTTAAAAAAGATATCTGTATACAAGCATCATTTGCTTTATTTCTGTGTTGGCCCTATCACCTGTCAGACCCCAAGACATGCTATCTTGACTCAGTTGTACGTTTTGTATATGCCATTGGACAGATAGGTCATGACTTTTCCTCTAAGTAGTAGTTCTCAAAGGTCAGCTTTGAAGTTAAGAACAGCGAAGGAGTGAGGATGCTAATGAAGGGGAGTTTGGTACTTGGACCCGGAGTTCCCAAAGTGGACACAGTGGGGTTCGGAGGCCCAAAGCAGCTTTGCAAAGGCTTCACTTTTCCTCCCCCACCCATGCTGTTAGGGATTGAACTCAGGGCCCTTCTATCTCTGAGCTACACCCCCAGACCTTTTTTTAAATTTTGAAATAGAGTCGTGCTAGGCACTGGGAGTCTTGCTAAGTTGCTGAGGCTGGCCTCAAACCTGCAATCTTCATGTTTCAGCCTCCCAAGTACCGGGGTTACAGGTATGTACTACCACACCTAGCTTCTACTTGTCCTTTGTTAGTTGCAAGACAATCAGCTCACAGGGTTCTGGGCCACACCTGGGCATGTGGGGGCGGCTATAGAACTTCTATTGTAGAAATGGGAGGGGGCTCAATTCTTCTTGCCCCACCTCCAGCTCCTGTGTGTGAGCCCAGTGCCGGGGTCCTAGTTCAGGGAGTCTACTCTTCATGTTCCTATTTTGATCTTTATTGCCAACACCTTTCCCATCCCTCATGCCCCCTGCCTCCCGCCTTCAGCCACTGCAATGCTGCAGTGTTCTCTAGACATGCTCCTGGGAGGGGCTGCATGCCCTCGAGCCCCCCCCCCCAGCCCCTCCTGCAGGTCTAGGCACTTGGCCTCCCTGCCTCAGCTCAGCTTGGCCCTCCCAGCATACTGAGAAGGGGGTATCAGACAATGGCTTATGTGTCTCTATATCCCCAGCAACTAGTTCATCATGCTCATTGAATGGGAAGGGACTGCGCTAGGAATAGTATGTGATTAGCAATCTGAAATGGGCCACTAACCAACTGCTGTATTTAGTGCCTCTATTTTTTTTTTTTTTTTTTTAGAAAATATACCAACTTGGACAGCCATTCCCAGAGGCCTGCTGTTGAATTATTTCCTGGGTGTTCACATGTGTGAAATCTTACTCTCAAACAGCCTCCAGGAGCTCCGCTCCTGCCCTGCTAGGTGAAGCCAGGGAGGTCCTCTCAAGCTAGCTACCTCCATTCCACTTCTGTGGTCTCCTGGAGAATGGGCCCCAGACACAGTGGTTTGTGTGGATCTTGATAAGAAACAACAGATTTCAGGGGTTCAGAAGTGGAGGAGGCCGGCTCAATAGTAAGGCAGTAGACAAGAATCCCACAGAATGATTCTTTACTAAAGCCTCTTTAGCTAACAGATGGGGGCCTGGAAGGTGTGATATGCCTGTTGCAGCCACATGTTTATCCCGGGGAGAGGACCAGGAGCACAGATGGTGGCTGCCATGGAGCTGACCAGAACACAGGGTCTGCGTTGGAGTCTGAGGCCTATGGCTGATCTTGAGGGTACTGGCTAAACCACACATGGGCCCCTGTGCTGCTTCATCTGTCCCACATGATGAGCCAAAGAACTAAGGCAGGCACTGTGCTGGGTACCAGGCAGCTTGAGATGGTGGTGTTTGAGCTCATGCTGCTCCAGACCTGAAAGGAAGCAGTGCTACAGCCTTGAAGGTAGAATGGAGGAAGGGGGGAGCTGTCCAGCTGTCCTGGAAGGAAACAGAGCTGTCTTTTCAAAGTCGTCCCCACACACCACGATTGCATCAAGACCTCAAAGACACGAGGCTGCTCAGGGTGTTCTCTGGGGCTCCACGTAGGTGTCTGAGCTTGTAAAGCGAAGCTTGGGCCTGAGGGTCCTCCTCTGCTGGATCCTCCTTCACACCAGACTTGGGCCGTCCATCTTCTGTGCCCGGGGCTGCTGTTGGACAAGATACTGCTTTGGATATGGCAGACAGCTCTTCAGTGCAGACATGCAGCTGTCCTAGAGAAGCATGAGCAGGATGGTGACATTTGACAACAGTAGCTTATTAACCTGTGGTGAAGTGAATGCCAATCCCTGAGCCCAACTCTGCCCAAACCTTTCTCCAGCTGAGGGCCTTCTCTTTACCTCTATGCCCCGCAGGGGCTAGGTGACCAAGAACTGCAGCTAGGTTAATTCTTTTTGCAAATATATACACACAAAGTTGGTGTGGGAGCAAGTGCTCCGAGGTCCCTGGGAGACTTCTAACCTCTGTGTGCCCGGCTCTATGGCGTCCCAGCCTTTCTTCCTAACTTCTCCACTGGCCCAGGGTCTTTGATGGTAGCAAGGAGCCCGCATTCTGCATGGAGGCGGCCTGGTCTGCAGCCATTGTGGAGGGTGTCGGCTACAGCATGGATGTGCAATATTCTATTCAAAACTGACAGGTACAGTCATATCCCTGGCAAAGAGGGAAAGCTGAGGTCACCAGCCCAAGGAGAATCGAGCCCAATTCTATCTCAATGAGCCTTTGCAGCAACAGGGCCAGATTCCTGCCCCTCAGGACAGGATGGGGAGCCCCCTACCAAAGGTACGAGGTGACTGGAAGAACTCAATTTACACCCTTGGCTCCTGTGGGCTGGGGGATCAGCAGAGGGCAGGATAATCCCAGCTTCTAGAGCAGATGGTTTCTGACTACCGCTTGACCCAGTTCCCTCCCAGCAGATGACTGGCAGCAGGGCCGACAGCTCCTCCACCAGGGGAACAGAGCATGGACCCTCCCAATCTCCCCTTCCCTCCTCCCATCAGCAAGGCCACAGTGGCTTTTAGCTCTCCGGTGCCATGTCAACGGGCATAATGCTGCACCTTCTTGAAGGTGGGAGCCCTTCCTTACCCTTCTTCTCTTCCCCCATCCCAGTCCAGCCCAGGTAAGGCTGGCAATAGAAGTGCTGCAGCTAGGCAGGCCAGGAATGCTGCTTCCAGGGCCTGTGCTGGGGAGTGGAGGGTATTAAACCCTTCACTGGCTTAATGACTTCCCTCATTCAATCATCCCTTTGGTAAGCTCTCCCTGATCATGTCAGATCTGGCACTAGACAGGGCCCCTGAGGCCTTGTCCCCGTGCTGGAGATAGACTGGTAAAGAGATAACAGCCAGGCACTGGGCGTCGGGGCCTAAGCAGGTAAGTAACCATTCATGGCACACAAGAATCGGGGAGGGTTTCACCAAGGAGAGACAGACCAAGTTTGCCATATGCTGGGTGGGTCTGGTGATGGAGAAGGCTGGAGGACCAGAGTTTGTGCCCACAGAGAGAAGATGCAGGCAAAACCACCAAGGTGGGCCCAGCCTGGCTCAGAGTTACTCTGCAGGATGCACTGGGAGGCAGAGCATCTTCTTTCTGTCTAGGAATCACAGGCTCCTCTTGGGACAGGGAGTGAAGACAGGATTGAAGCAGCAGAGAAGGGGTCTTGCCTGGGAAGGCCCCCCAGAACAGGAGGGCTGCCATCTCAGGGGTCCCTATGGGCCCCTGCTTCTGACTTCAAGTTGGCAAGCGCAGATCAGTCCTAATTTGGGCCATGGATTTCAGGTCGGTTCCTCTGATTGGGAGAGAGGGGGCGCTCCACCTCCAGACTTGCCAGCCTCCAGGCCTGCGGTCCTAGCAGAGCTCCACCCTGCAGGGCTGGCGCTCCAGAGGTTCGAGAAGGGAGTGTGAAGGGGGCGGGGCGGTGGAGACGGACCCCAGAGAGAGGAGGCTGTTTTGCCTTGGTTGTCCAACACCCCAATGTTCAAGAAAGCCAGAATGACCCATTCACCTCTCCCTTGTAGTCTGCCTGTGGCCAGGTGAGGTCAGATTGGGTAGTGGACTGGTGGAGGCTGTGTTCGGGTCCCTGGGCTCTAGACCTGTGGGCATTGTATTGCCCCAGACTCGGGTGAGGGGTGAAGAGAGACAGGAGGAATGAATTACACTCAGGGTCCTGGACTGAACCTGGAGTCAGAGTTCTATGGATAACGTTTGTTTTGTTTGTTTGTTTGTTTGTTTGAGGCTGAACACGTCCAGGAACCATCCTTTATGGGTTTAACAAGGAGCTTGACCCAGTGGTCTGGGTCTCCTGGCCAGCCAGCCAGAGTGATAGTGGTGTCACTATGCCTCCTTGAAGGATGAGGAGGTAGAAACTGGAGTCAGGACTCTAGCCAAGGACACTTACAGAGCTGGTGGTGGCTCAGGCCTGAAGGAACTCGGATTTGCCATGGCGGGAGTGGGAGTGCTGCAGACCCTGCCAGCCAGGCAAGCTTTGGGGTTCAGAGGTCTCTCGGCCACCAGGCAGGATCCCCACGCAATCAGGACAGGACGTTCCTAGGGCGGCTGAGCCACCCCTGCCCTCCAGCCCAGGGCTCACACCTCGCTTACTGCGACGGTGGCCAGGGGCACTCAGAGAGGGCACTGCGGCTGACACCGCCAGCCGGCCCGACACGCGCCGCCGCTCCAGCCTCGCCAAGGCCCGCCCGCGATGGAGCTCGGCGAGGGTCTCGGATCCCGATCGCCCTCGGTCCGGAGGGCGACGGCGGGAACAGAGGCAGGGCCTGCGCCTTCTCGGGAAAGGGGCGGCGGGAGGGGTCGAGCGCCCGGATTCGAAGCCTGGAGCCCACCACCGCTCAGCGGGACGAGGGTTCCAGGCATCCACGTGGTGGGAAAGTTTCGAGCAGCAAAAGTGGCCCGGCATGGGGAGGGGGCGAGGCCAAGCGGTCCCTCCCGGGAAAGCCGAAAGGGACGGCGCGGGGGCGCGGAGTGGGCGGGGAGCCGGCGGCCCGGCCCCGCACGGATTCCGCCTCCCTCCGCCCCCGGGAAGCCTGCGGGCGGGAGGTGCGGGCCGTCTCCTCCCGCACGGCCAGGACCCCCCCCCCGCCGGCGGCTCTATCAGCGCGCGCGCACAGACGGAGAGCGTGCGGCTCTCGGAGCCCTCGGGAGGAGAAGCGGGGAGCGCGAAGGAGGAGCGGGCGCGAGAACTCCTCTCGGGCGCCGCACTCGCCCCGCCGCGGGCGCCGGCCACTTCTGCGGCAGGAGCGCCGCGCCGCGAGGAGCCGGCGGCGGGAGGCCGGAGCGCGGCCGGGCGCCCGAGGCAACTTTCGCGGACCGCAGGCCGCGGCCGCGCCGCCCCGGCTCCCGCAGCGCGCCCCGCTCGGCGGCGCTCAGGTGCGGCCGGCCGCCGCAGCCCGCCGCAGCGCCGCGCCCAGCCCGCCGCACCCCGCCGGCCTCCGCCAAGTTGCGCGGGCCGCGCCGCTTTCGCTTCGCCGAGCGGGCCGCGGGACCCCGACGCGGAGGGGATGCGCGGCGGGCTGCGGACGCCGGGGCGCCCCGAGCCCGCGCGGCAGTGACCCCCGCCGCGCCCCTCCGCCGCCGCGCGGGCGCCCCCGCGCCGCCCCCTCCCCCGAGCGGCCTCGCGGCGGCGGGCGGCGGCGGGGCGGGGCGGCCCGAGCCCGCCTGCGCTCCGAGCCTCGCGGCGGGCGCCCTCGTCGCCAGCGGCGCACCATGGACGGGCTGCGCGGGCGGGCGCTGGGGGCCGCCTGCCTCCTGCTCCTGGCGGCCGGCTGGCTGGGGCCCGAGGCCCGGGGCTCCCCCGCGCCCCCGCCGTCGCCCGCCCCGCCGCCGGGCGGCCCGCAGGACACCTGCACGTCGTGCGGCGGCTTCCGGCGGCCGGAGGAGCCGGGCCGGGTGGACGGCGACTTCCTGGAGGCGGTGAAGCGGCACATCTTGAGCCGCCTGCAGTTGCGGGGCCGGCCCAACATCACGCACGCGGTGCCCAAGGCCGCCATGGTCACGGCCCTGCGCAAGCTGCACGCGGGCAAGGTGCGCGAGGACGGCCGCGTGGAGATCCCGCACCTCGACGGCCACGCGAGCCCCGGCGCCGACGGCCAGGAGCGCGTGTCCGAAATCATCAGCTTCGCGGAGACAGGTGGGTCCGGCCCTCGGGCTGGCGGCCGCGGCCCGCGCTCCCCCTCCCCGGCCGGCCCGCTCCGGCCTCCGCCGCAGCCCGCGCGCAGCGCCCCGGAGCGGGCGCTCGGCCGCGGCCCCGCTCGCTCCGCCGGCTGTCAGCACTTTTGCCGTAGGCCGCAGACCCCTCCCCGCGCCCCTGCGCCGCCTCGGGGCGCCCGGTCCTCCGCCCCTGCTCGCAGGAGTCGGGCCCCCGCGCCGCTGGGCGCGTGTACCCCTCCCGGCAGATGCGCGCGGCCCTGGCTCTGCGGGCACTTGCTTGGTGATTGCTTAATGTTTTTGTTTCCCACGATCGGAGTGTAGGCTTAGCACTGTGGATGGAGATGTGCGTGCTTGTGATATACGTGGGCTGGAGAAGTGTGTGTGTGTGTGTGTGTGTGTGTGTGTGTGTGTGTGTGTGCGCGCGCGCGCGCGCGCACATGTACGTGTGTGTGTGTGTGTGTGTGTGTGTGTGTGTACACGCGCGCGCACACACACACGGGGAGGGGAGAGTGAGAGAGAGAAAGAGAGGCGCCCCTGGGGCCGCCTCCATCGCCGGGCGGCGTGGGCTTGCCAGGATTGCTGAAGCTTCTCTGGGGAGAGCTAGGCAACCTCTCTTCCGATTGTGTGGGCACCGGGATCGGGCGGAAGGCAGGCTTCTCAACAGGTCCATCATTCACTCAGAGAAAGACCCGCTAGGCTTGGGGACAGCCCCTGCCTTTAGGCTTGCCTGGCAGCAGCGGCAGCCCTCCAGTCCCAGAGCTGTAGAGTTCCTGGTTAACAAAGGGTAGGACTCCTATTTGGAATCCCGCCCCCCCCCATCCCAGGTTGCAGATCTCTACTGCTGTCTAAATATAAAAATCGGGAAGAGAAAAATATTTGGGAAGTTTGAAAGGAAGGACAAGAATGTGTACAGGGCTGAAATGCTGGGGAGTGCTTTCGACTTCGCTGTCCTTTTCAGGACTTGAATGAGCCAGGCTGGCTTTTGTGCCGGGAGCTCAGCCCCATTGGTGAGGTGGGGACTGCAGAGAAGGTTGCAGAGGGGGAAGCTGGGCACTGTCAGGGTGGGGAGCAAGCAGGAGCCTGGGAGGAGGGGAAGATGTTGTGCCCCGGCTGAAAATGGCCCCCCACACTCCCCCAGGCAGCAGGCACATCGGCTGGTGCTGCCTGGGGATGAAAAGGGATGAAAAGTTTTGCATGGCCGGGTGTGGAGAAAAGCAGAGACAATCAGGGCTGGTTTGTGCTTAGAAAGAAATACATTGCCGTTTTAGCTGTCCGCCCGAGTCAGGGAAAGCTCAGTGTGCAATTAGAGGGCTTGGATTGAAAGGTGCTTTGGGGCCCAGAGTAGAAATGTGATTCTGGAAGGTTGAGGAGCCCTTTTGGTCCTGGTGGCACAAAATGACAGCGGGGGCTGTTATATTTCTGGTCCGTTTCACGGAGCCAACTCTTTGACTTATAAATAACAGATTCAGGTCACAGGCAGCTCGTCCAAGACCAGCTTTTAAGGCTGCGGCTTCCCCCATTTCAAAGTCAGATGTCAGTATTATTAGAGGAGCCAGGCAAGGCCTGAGGAGGGGGCTGGGGGAGTGCCATGGTGGGAGGTTTGATAAAACCAGCTGAATCCAGAGAGTTTGCCTTATTCCTGAGGCAAAAAAGGAAAGAAAGAAAGCAGTGATTGTCAGAGGCAAGGGTCAGCAAAACGTAGGATGAGAGGGGCGTCATCTCTGGGCTGGCATAGCAAAACTAACAAAGCAGTTCTCTCCTATCCTCGGAGATTTTGAACATGGCACAAAACGGGGAGCCAGGGTTTCTTAAAAGAATTGGACTTCAAGTTTCAGGCTGAATGTCCTGTCCCTTGGTACAACTCAGAAACAAGGACTGTGCTTTGCAGCTTACAAAGCACACGTTCCTGTGTCAGAAATGTGAGCAGAGCTTCTTGTTTGCAGTGGAGGTTCCACTGAGTTGGATCAGATCATGCTTAGGTAAACACTGGAAAGAGGCAGTAGGTGGCTTGGCTTGATTTTGCAATGCCCTAAGTTAACCAAAAAAAAAAAAAAAAAAAAAAACCCTACTTACTTACAGCAACCCACTCCAAAATCTTCTCTGAGATCCTGGTTTTGTTTTTCAGATTTCACAGATACCCATAACAACTTGTTAAGATCTTGGCCTCTTGACAAGTTCCTCTGTGGAGATTTGAGGCCTGTCAGGCTGTCTCCAGGGAGCCTTGGCCTGGGAGAGGTGAGGCCGGATTTTCTAAGCCCCGGCACTCCAGCCCCAACCTCATCCAGGTTTCTCAATGGGAAATGATTTTCTCGGCCTCTCCCAGGTTACAGGCAGAGACTGGGCCAGTTTCTGGTCAATAACAATGTTTTTCAGTTGCACGGCCAGGGTGCATTCCAGGAGCAGGCTGCACAGTCCATTTCATTTACTGCCTAGAGTTCTTGCGCTAACCCAGCCTGCTCTCTCCCATTTCCACAGATGGCGTCGCTTCCTCCAGGGTGCGCCTGTATTTCTTCGTTTCCAATGAGGGCAACCAGAACCTCTTCGTGGTGCAGGCTAGTCTGTGGCTTTACCTGAAACTCCTGCCCTACGTCCTAGAGAAGGGCAGCCGGCGGAAGGTGCGGGTCAAGGTGCTCTTCCAAGAGCAGGGCCATGGTGACAGGTGGAACGTGGTGGAGAAGAAGGTGGACCTCAGGCGCAGCGGCTGGCATACCTTCCCGCTGACAGAGGCCATCCAGGCCCTGTTCGAGCGTGGTGAGCGACGACTCAATCTGGACGTGCAGTGTGACAGCTGCCAGGAGCTGGCCGTGCTGCCGGTGTCCGTAGACCCAGGCGAGGAGTCGCATCGGCCCTTCGTGGTGGTGCAGGCCCGGCTGGGCGACAGCAGGCATCGCATCCGGAAGCGGGGCCTGGAGTGTGATGGCCGGACCAACCTCTGTTGCAGGCAACAGTTCTTCATCGACTTCCGGCTCATTGGCTGGAACGACTGGATCATCGCGCCCACCGGCTACTATGGGAACTACTGCGAGGGCAGCTGCCCAGCCTACCTGGCAGGGGTGCCCGGCTCCGCCTCCTCCTTCCACACGGCTGTGGTAAACCAGTACCGCATGCGGGGCCTGAACCCCGGTCCTGTGAACTCCTGCTGCATCCCCACCAAGCTGAGCTCCATGTCCATGCTGTACTTTGACGACGAGTATAACATCGTCAAGCGGGATGTGCCCAACATGATAGTGGAGGAGTGCGGCTGTGCCTGAGGGCGGCAGACAGGGGGTGCGGAGCGCCAGGCAAGGCCCAGGAGCATCGCCTGCCGCTTCATAAAGCAACCAGTCAAAACCAGAGGGAGAGACTTCCATTGCACACGGAGACACGCACAGAGACACGCATAGCCAGACGCACCCTGCCTCCCACACAGCAGCCTCCAGGATACCGGCAAATGGATGCGGCAGCAAATGGCAGCTTAGCTACCAATGCCTGTCACTTGGAGAGAATGGGGTGAGCAGCCACCATTGCCACCAGCTGGCAGGGCCACTCTGAATCGCGCCTTCTGAGCACACATAAAAGCACAAAGACAGAGACACTGAGGGAGGGAGAGGGGGAGAGAGCGAGCGAGCCACGAAAAAGAAAGCCGGGTGGGAGCTACGGGCAGGCAGAGTGTCCCAGGCCAGCTCTGCTGCAGCAGCCTCGCTTCCCCCATCTGGCATTCTCATTCTCATGCTGCGAGTCCAGGGGAGCTGTCCTTCCAACCTCTTGGGAGGGGCAGGAGGCCCTGGAGGGACCCTGGAGCAGAGGCAGTGACCATGTGACTGTCTCTGGAGTCCCAGACATGTGGTGTGTGTGTGTGTGTGTGTGTGTGTGTGTGTGTGTGTGTGTGTGTGTGGTGGGGAGGGAGGGAGTGGCGAGGGGGGTCTTAATTTGATGCTTTAATTGATTTCCAGCAGTTGACAGGTCACTCATGCCAGTTGTAGAACTGAAAAGAGACTTTTTTTCTATCAGGTGTGACCTTTTACATGAAAATACGGATTGTCCTAAATGAGAAGAAAAGAGTTGCAATTGGTGCCTTCCCCTGGGGCATTCCTCTAGGACTAGTTGGGGAGGGTGGGAGTGGCCGTGAGGCCAGGGGATGAACCCAGAGGAGGCGGTGGTGGGTGGAGGCACTGGTGGGAGTGTACCAGTACAGGTGCCAGAGGGCAGCTGCTCTGCTGGCCTTGGAGAGGTGGGGAAGGCTGGCAGCTGCTTTGCAAAAGTCGCCCATGTTGGGGGGGAGGTCCTGGCCACGGGCTGGCCCTGGATCTGGCACCTGCCGACCTGCCTGCAGAGCACTTGCACACCTGCTGAACGCACATGTCCTAGCACTTGCCGATCTGCGTGTGTCCAGAGTGGCCCTGGGAAGAGCTGAGTTTGCTTTCCCTCTCACTGTCCAAGTGCCACATGAACTATGCAATTTAAAGGGTTGACCCACACTAGATGAAAACTGGACTCGTACGACTCTTTTTATATTTTTTATACTTGAAATGAAATCCTTTGCTTCTTTTTTAAGCGAATGATTGCTTTTAATGTTTGCACTGATTTAGTTGCATGATTAGTCAGAAACTGCCATTTGAAAAAAGAAGTTATTTTTATAGCAGCAAAAAAATGAATACAGTTAAATGTATTATACATAATTTTGGAACCAAAGAGGCCAACAGATCAGTTTTAATTTTTATTAGATGGTGAGGCCACATTACATGAGGTAGACGTTCTGAACAATCCCTTAAGTGGCCTGCCAGCATTTCAGGGTATAAGCGGATTTTTGTTTATTCAGTTTGATGTGTCTTTTCTATCCTTACACACCCAGAAGATAGAGTAAAAACGACTGTGGTAGAATACAGGTGTGTATCCTTAAATCCTCATCTTTATGTTTATTTAATAAAGCTCCCCTTAGGTCCTGTTTCATAATAATTTAAAACCAAACAATTTCTCCATAGACTGGCTGTTAAAGTATTTTATGTTTGTGTACAGTTTAAGAAAATAAACGATTGAGTGCCATGGGCCTGCTGTCTTGAGTGATATCTGGGGTGGACCGGGGCCGGAGGTGGGCGTTTGGGAGGAGGCTCAGGCCAGGTGTCCGTCTTCCATGCCAGCAGCCGCTGTGGCTAGCTCCCGGCACTCTCTGAGCCCTTGCCATGAGACGTGTGTCCCTCAAGCGGGGAACGATGGCAGAAGATCAAAATAAAGGACAATTAGCAAATTCATGAATTACGCATTTGTTTACTCTTCTAGCCCCAAGACTAATTATGTTTTACCAAGGCTATGTCTATTACCATTTGAAAGCACTGGTAAGAACCCATCCCTAGAAGGAGAGGTACAGTTGGGAAGTATAGCCCCCTGGCCCCTGCTGCTCTACAGGTATTGAGCCAGGCAATGGTAGAAGATAGCATACCTTGGGATAGAAGGTGAACTCAGGGTCCTGAGCAGCACATCCCCCTCTCCTATTAGGGTCAGAAAGGCTGGTGCTGGTTTGGGGAGTGACAGATGTGGCTGTGACTTAGAGACCTCTTCCCTGCACACATCACATATTGGAGTCCAAGCCCTGCCTGAGTTTACCCAGTAGTGCAGGAGTCGTGGGCATTGAGCCTGGGAGCCAGGCTGGCCCACCTGTTTCCCAGGCAGGGGGCTGTGGCGCTGTGGCCTTGCCTCCCTCTGAGGCCTGCAGGTCCACCAGGGCTCTGTCGCCTGTGGTCTTCCTAGGCAATCTCAGCACACTTGAATGTGTGGGACTTTCAGGGTTGTCCGACCCCAATGAAGTAGCAATGTGGGAACTGAGGGAGCTGGATGCTTGGGTCATATCTAAATGCACACCCAAGCTGGGAAGGGCAGCTTCTGCCTATAATCCCAGTACAGGAGGATCATGGATTCAAGGCCAGCCTCCCCAACTAAGCAGGACCCTCAACACCTTAGGCAAAATCCTATTTTTGTTTTTGTTTTTAAATCTCTGAGGTAGAATTTCCCTGGGTTCAATCCTCTGTATATATATATGTAAAAAAAAAAAAAAAGTCACTGAGACAGCTGGTGGCATGGGCTTTCTTCTGTCTTCTGTCAAGTTTCTCTCCAGCTGAGAGCTACTGTTCTGTCAGGCTCTTTGTCTTGAAAGGTAGATTTGTTAATCTGCAAAGTTGTGAGACAGTTAAGGTGACAGGCCTGGCCTGGCAGTGCTAGGGAGTCAGTGCCCAACACCTCATGGCTGCCAGTACCAGGCCCTCAGCCTAGCCTGCCTGCACTGCCTGGCTGCCTGGATCAGTGCCAGTAGGCCAGCAGAGGCCAGGGCTCCACCACCTCTCCTTCCAGGCATGGTTCTTACCAGTGCTTTCAGATGGTAATAGGCACCACCTTGGTGAAACCTAGTCTCGGGACTGAAGGGGGTCTCCAAGTCACTGGGGCAACGTGAGCCTCTGGAGAGACCAGAGGTGCCTCTGCTGTTTAGGTATTGGACACTTGTGTGACCCTCTGGGGCTGGGCTTCCTAGGAAGGGTCTGCGAAGGGCGTAGTCCTGGGGGGCTCTCTCCGGCTGCACATTCCCAAGTGTCCCTGTAGGACTGGGCGGCTGGGAGTATGGAGGCTGAGAGGTGTGTGAAGGCAGGTCCTGGAGCCTGTCCAGGACCAGATGGCCCTACAGTGAGCCACAAAGCCCCTGGTGCTCCTGTTGTACCTTTCCCCTCTCTCCCTAGGGTGCCTGGCCAGGGCCTCTGCTGAAACCCCTGCTGGACTTCAGAGTGTCCTCCCTCCTTTCCTTTTGGTGGCTCCCAGGCCAACACCTTTCCTCATCCCAGCCCCACCTCGAACCAGTGGGATGGGCAGAGCTAGGATACCGCTGTCCCCAACCACCTCGAATGTCCCCCTCTGTCCATGGCAACATCTGAGGTCCCCAGCTGGCCTTTGAGCTGGCCCTGAGTCCTCGGTGACTTGATGGAGCCCAAGGCCCAAGCAGAGGAGGCGCTAGGGGGCGGCACTGGGGAGGACCCACACCAAACTCCCCTCTCCTCTTCCACATGGAGTTTCTCTCCCTACCCTCTCAGGGACATGCTCAGAGTGGGGCACCCAGGGGATCCCACCTGGAGGAGGGACTTGGGTGGTGGGCACTATGGCCAGCCCTTGATCCACCTGGAGCTCAGGTCTACTAGACCTAATGCACACGCTCACATGCATGAATGCCGGTAAAGAGGCACTTTACCCACCTTGTAATTGAGAACCATCTAATGTGCCAGACATCACCATGACATCCCTGCAGACCCAAAAGTGGAAAGGTATCATCCAGCCAGTCATTCAGCCATTCAACCAACATTGCCTTTCTGTTATGGTTGTTTATGCCTTATCTTGGCTTAGTTCTCATGACAACCTGGGGTGCAGAGGAGCAGCTGAAAACAAGAAGCCAGACTCCAGGGGTTCCACAGCTCTTAAGTAGCAAGGTGGAGATTGTTCCCCGGGATCACTTTCTAGAGTCACTAACAGCCACTGGGCTGTCTAGCAGGAGGGCAGAGGGGAGGGTCAGCTGCTCTGGGCCCACCTGGGGCTCAGGTGTCCTCGGTGTTCATTTAGAGGAGCCCTGATTCCCCTTGCTCCATCCCAGGGCATCAGTGTGAACTGTGGGGACAGCCGTCCGTGCGCCATCCCCACTCCCTCCTTGGCCAGGTGAGGGAGTTGGCTTCTGGGCCAGGGTTGAGGACAGGCAGGTTATGGGTTGAGTACTGCAGCCTGACTCCATCATAAGTAGTCTCCGGGAGCTTGGCTGAGGAGCCTGGCAGGCAGCTGGCTTGCAACTCTGGCCTGGTCTACCTCTCAGTCCTCACATAGAAAGCTGCCACCTCTGATGTGCCAGGCTGTGGTTCAGCCCTATCACCCCTGCTGGACGGGAAGGGTATGCCCACCTTGAGACTGGGAGGCAAGGCTCAGGAGCTGAGTCACTGTTCAGGGAAAAGCCAGACCTCTAGCCCTCCACACACCACCTTCTCTGCCTAGGGTGTTCCTGAGAGACAGACCCTCAGGGCTCTGTGTCCCTGAGGCTGGGAGAGAGCTGCTCCGAAGTCAGAGGGGTCCTGGGGCTCCTGAGTGCACCCCAGGAGGCCCTTTAGAAGCCCCAAGTTGCCCTGGCCCCAAATGGGGCCTCTGCCAGTCTATCTACTTCTGGGCACATGACAGGCTGCTGTAGGTCTGGCCTAGTGAGGGTAATCCTGCTTGAGAGCAGGGTCCCAGACAGCCTGGGATCTGGTGGCCAAGGACCAGCGGATGCTCTGAGCATGCACACTGGCTGCACTTTCAAGTGGGACTTCCAGGAAAAGTTTTGGCCTTCTTGAGTAAAACTCAAGTTGGGGCAAGGGCGAAAGGACCCTTGACTACTCCCTATCCTGGGAGCTTCTACCACTCTGCCTGTGGGCTGTGGGATAGGACTGTAGTCTGTGCTGGGAATCAGGAGCAGAGTGGGAACCGGGTTGGGCCTGCAGGCTGCTGGGCAGACTCGCTCTACCCTCTTTGTTTTCCACCTGCCCTGGCCGGCCCCAGGGACAGGGCGAGGGTGGGCCTTTGTACTGAGTGGGAAGTGGGAGGGCTGGGCTTGCATGCCCCCAATCTGCCACCACTATTTACTGTGGGGCTTGTGAGTGAAACCTAGGTCCAGGGTACCAAGAAATCCAGGGTCGGGTGGGGGAGGGGACAGCTCCATCCCCCAGGGAGCTCTGGCCAGGTGGAAGCAGCCCCCCTGGGGGTGCTTACACTGGCGGGTGGGGAAGGGAGCCAGCCGCCCAGGCCCCTGAGGGACATCTGAGCTTGTCTTCCTCCATGAGGTTGCTCTGCTCTCCCAGGGCTTTCTGGGTGTTGCCTTCATCCTCATGGGCATATGAGGGAGGGAAGTCAGCTGCCAGGGCAGCGGAGCCCTGGGGAGCTGGCCCATCAGAGCTGCACCGGGTAGCTTCCTGACTTTCTTGCTGGGGGCCTTTGCAAGCCTTGTCCTTACCACGCCGTTCAGTGGCCTCTCAGTACAACCCTTCACTTGCCCACCAAGGCCTGAGGTCACAGAAACAGGTCCAGGGTGCAGCCTCTCCCTCAGGACACCTCAGATCCACAGTGGGAGCGGCTGGTACTGGGACCTTGGAAGTGGCTGGTGCAGCTGAGGTCCTGTCACAGGCCGGCATAACAGGCAAAGAAAAGGAGTAAAGGATTTTCCAAACACGCCCTTCCCAGCGACGTTCTGAGCCGTCTTGTCACTCCTCCAGTCCAGGCATGGAGTCTAATGGCTCGCAATCTGGGATCCTAGGCCTCTCACCTCTCCACCTAGAGCCCAAGGCCACACGCTTAGGCTTCAGGGCCACCTGCAGCTGGCCTCTCTCACCTCTGCAGGTCCAAAGCCCTCCTTCCAAGAACACCATCTCTCCCCATTGTGTTGATTGGGATGCACCGTCCAGGCAGGCTAGGTAGAAGCCAGGCTGGAACTCTGGGCCTCATACTTGCCTCCCCCATGGGGTTGCAGGCCAGGATTTAGGGGAGCCAGAGTCCTTGCTGCTCACACTCTACCTTCCTAGTCTAGGACAGGACCAGAGCTCAATACACATTTTTTGGGGGGGTTACTGAGGATTGAACTCAGAGGCGTTCTACCTCTAAGCTATATCCCCAACCCTTTTAAAATTTCTTCTTTAAAATTTGAAACAGGGTCTTGCTAAGTTGCCTCAAACCTGCAATCCTCTGGTTTCAGCCTCCCAAGTGCTGGGATGATGGGTGTGTGCCACCACCCCCAGCTTTAACACACACCTCTTGCATGAGAGAAGGGGACCAGCCACAGGGTGAGAACTGACTACTCTCCCATTTCCTTTGCTGGAGCAACTGAGGCTGTGGTGCTGATGGGACCCAGGGAGAGGCTCAGCCCTGGCTGAGACTGGGAGCCAGTGCTCTGGCCCATGCCTTTGTTGGTCCCCTGCTTTTAAAATCACCCTGTGCCCCACAGGTGATTCATGTAAATAGCATGATCAAAGCCTGTCATTTTCCTGCTGTTCAGCTGCACAGAAAAGTGCAGCCTCACTCACAAGCCACTGATGCTAGCAAAAGCGGTGCCAGTCCAAATGGGTGGCACCCTGGGCCTGGGTGCCAGGGAGGAGCTGTGCTGTGTCCTGGTTCCTCCCTGGTACTCAGGAGGAGGCGCCTCTTCCTGCCCATGTCTTCCACCCTCGGGAGTGTGGTTTGTCACCAGGGGAGTCTCGTTAGAGCTCAGCTTTAATTATCAATCACTGAGCGATGAATTGGTTAATGCGGGAGCCCCACTTCCCCCACCTCATGGATGACTGGCACATTAATGAGTGCCAATTATTTCAGCATTAATAATTAATCTCCAGCCGTGCCGGGGAAGGAGGGAAGGTACACAAGTCTTAAATCAGCTCTGGGACCAGCCTGCCGTCTGGAACTACCCACTATCTTGTCCTGAGGATCCGAGTGAGGCTGCATACTCAGGGGCCTTCTGCACTCTTGCAGGGTGAGAAATCACCAGGACCAGGGTCAAAGCCTGGTCTTGGGTTAGGAGCAAGACTAAATTCCATGAGGGCGGGGACCACGTCTGCTTGGACACTACTGTCTCCCTAGTGCTGGGAACAGTACCTCATCCACTGTAGGTGCTCAATAAAAAATACATACATTTTTTGGTACTAGAAGTCATCCTCAAGAGCACTCTACCACTGAGCTACAACCCCAGCCCTTTAAAAGAAAAAAAAATTTAAATTTTAAAACAGAGTTGGCATGGACCAAAGCACCCTGATCAATAAGTACTTTGGGTTTGACGGCCTTATCCAGGTAGGCTACTCCATTGTTATGTAACTGCGGGCAACTTCTTTTCTCTCTCCAGTCCACAGTGTTGGATTGGGCTAAACATTTTGTTTTTCTGTTCATTAATTTCTCTGGTACCATTACTTCCTGTGTCCCATGTATCAGTTCCCCACCCAGAAGCCAGCACCCCTGTCCCTTGGAGAATAGTTATCTGCCATTCTGGCTGGTCTCTGCTGTGGCCACAGCGGTTCCTGTCAGAGGCAGGGAGAGCCATAGGGGTTGGGATGGCTTTTGGGGTTCAAGCTGTCCTGAGCTGGCTACATGTCTACCTCTGGTCTCAGCTGAGGCACAGGTGCATCCAGACCACAGCTCTGAGGGACATTCTGAGGCCTGGGGGCTACGGTGGGAATTCCAGTCTCAGTACAGGATAAAAGTTTGGTTTCCATGCATTGTTCCAACCCATCTAAATTGGCCCAAGAGGAACTCACCCTGCCTGGCACATGGGATGGGGAGGCGACTGGCATGGCCAGGGAGTGTGCTGGTCTGGGGTTTGGGGGTGGCTTTGGGGCAAGTGGAGGACCTGCTTCAGGCTGCTCAGGTCTGAGAACTATACAGAAGTCCATGTACCCCATGGATGGGGTGATAGGCACAGAGAGGGGCTGTGACTTGCCCAAGACCCAGGGCTAATGGAGCTGCATTTAGTAGCTTGAGTACTTCCCAAGAGCTTGCTCTGTGTCCCAGGCTGTGGACCCTTCTCAGCAGAGGCTGAACCCCCAAGATGTCACCTTGCCTGGTGCTATGACATTCCCAAGTGTGCTCATGGCTCTTGAGGGTGAGAGGTTGTGGTGGGAACTCAGAGGTGGCCACATGAAGGGCTGGGGGCAGGTGGGCTGCACCCTCCCGCAGAGTGGAGCCTGTGCCTAAACCTTGCTCCCACAAAGTACATAGGCCAAGGGCTGAGAGTATGGGTCTCCAGGTAGACTGCAACCTGGCTTTCTAGATGGCAGCTATACCCACCCTAGCTGTGTGCCTGAGGGCTGGTCACTTAAACTTTCTGTGCCTGAGGATCCTCATGATACAAGGAGGCCAAATTTAGTATATACATCATGAGCTCAAACACTACAACTCACTGGTGCTCATGACATTCCAAGACCTTCACACAAATGTTTTAATCCAGCTAACTCATCTCGAGGAGGGTATTGACATTTCTGTTTTACAGATGAAGAAACTGAGTGTAAACAGAGTCCTAACTTGCCCGGAGACAAGTAGAAGAGGAGAAATGGGAACTAAATCCCATGTCATGTGCTCTGGACTCCCAGTGCCCAGCCACACACAGCCTGTACGGGCCACACCCTTGTGCAGATGACACTAGCGGGATGGCAAAACACCTCTCTCCTGCCTGCCCCCGATCTTGGAGAGCCAATCTGACCTCAAGGACCACCATGATGGCCATGACCTCTCTCCACCAGGGTGGCCATATCCTCCTCTAGAAAATGTCAAGGCAGGGCTCCAAAGATACTTTAGGAAATAACAAGCCAAGCAGGCCCAGCGCTGTCTGCCCCAAAGCTCAGCCTGTCTTTGGCCCCAAGTCCTCTTTAGCAGCTGCCCATAAGATCCCTCTGCCCTCAACAGGGCCAGTGGGCCATGCTGACATGTGCTGAGGGCCAATACCCTGTAGCTCGCAATCAGAGTTTCTCTGGCCCTAATGGAACCAGGTTGCCTGGTGCACCTGACCCTGTTGAGGCAATCGGTCTGCAGAGAGCTGGGGATACCTCTCCTGTAAGGCAGCAAGCCATAGGCCTTCACAGTGCCACTGCCATTCATTCCAGGATAGATAGGCTTGGCAACCTAGGGCCAAATCCATGCCCTAAGCATGGTTTCTTACGTTTTTAAATGACTGCAAGAAAATCAAAAGAAGAATGATATTGCATGATGTAAAAATGATTCAGCCAGGCGTGGTGGCGCACGCTTGTAATCCCAGCATTCGGGAGGCTGAGACAGGAGGAGAGTGGTTCACAGACAGCCTCAGCTACTCAGTGAGGCCCTCTGCAACTTAATAAGATCCTGTTTCAAAATAAAAAATAAAAAATAGGGCAGGGGGTATAGCTTGGAGGTCTAACACTCTTGGGTTCCATCCCCAGACCCACACACACACACACAAAAGAAAATGATTACATTCAAATTTAATGTCTATAAATAAGTTTAATTGGAATATAGTTACCTCACTGATTTGTATGTTAGTTAGGACACTAACTAACTGATCTAGATGGCTCATTCACAGGGCTAATGTCTCCGCAGGCCACCATAGTTGTCCCTTATCCTCCTCCTGGGAGGCCATCCCATCTCCAGGTCCCTCCTATGGCCAATAGATGCAGAGATAGACCTGTGACCCTGACCAGGACAATCGCAGTCACCTGAACATTGAAATGCACCAGGATATGTCTGACCTACACATTTGGAGTAATGGCCTGGAGGTGGAGGCCAAGGGTGGCCTCTGCGGCTCTTCAGGGCCTTCCCAACGCCTGGCATAGGGTAGAACTGATACATGATGGAAAGAAGGTTGATATTAAAACCAGCATATCACCTTGTACCCACTCAAATGGCCACTATAGCAATAACAGAAAATATCAAGGTTGGGAAAGATTCTGAGATACTAGAATCCTTTTCCCTATTGGTGGAATATGAAATCATTCAGCCACTGTGGAAAACAATCTGGAGGCTCTTCAAAAAATTAAAAACACCAGTGCGTGGTGGCACATGCCTGTAATCCCAGTACTTGGGAGACTGAGACAGGATGATTGCTGGTTCAAGGCCAGCCTTAGCTATTCCAAAATAAAAAATAAAAAGGGCTGAGGGTATGGCTTGGGAATAGAACACCAAAAATAACCAAATAAATAAATAAAAACAGGGCCAGGCATGGTGACATGCACTGGTAATCGCGGCTACTCAGGAAGGTGTGACAGGAGGATGGCTTAAGCCCAGGAATTCAGGGCCAACCTAGGCAACATAGTGAGATCCTGTCTCAGAAGACAAACAAACAACATCAAAAACAAACATATGATCCAAAATTCCACTCTGGATTTATAACCAAAAGAATTGAAAACAAATCTTTCCAGAGAGATTTTACTTGTTTATTTTTGTGGTACTGATATCAAACCCTAGGGCATTCTACCTCCGAGCTACACCCCCAGTCCTATTTTATTTTTATTTTGAAACAAGGTCTTACTAGGTTGATGAGAATCTCACTACTTGCTAAGCTTGTCCTCGAACCTGTGATCCTCCAGTCTCAGCCTTCCAAGTATCTGAATTACAGGCCTGCACCACCATGCCCAGCTTTAAGAGAAATTTTATGCCCATGTTCATGGAAGCATTCTTCACAATAACTAAAAGGTGGAAGCAACCTATGTCCATCTACAGATAAATAGATACACAAAAGGTAGAATATTCATACAGTAGTCATACAACCTTAAAAAATGTGGGGAGTATTGACCCATGTAACAACACAGATGAACTGGAGAATGCCAGGCAGGCAAGAAAGGAGGCAGCTGCTGAGCCCTCTTCTAGTAGGTCCCTGGAGCAGAGGCATCAGGTCTGAGAGGGGTGACACTGGCGGGGAGAGGAGGAGGCAGGCTCAGTGGGTATGGAGTTCCAGTCTGGAAGATGAACAAGCTGTGTGGATGGGTGGTGGTGATGGCTCTGTGATGTATATGCTCAGAAATGGTTAATATGGTAAGATTAATATTAGAAATATTTTACTGCAATCAATAATTCAAAAACACCCACCTGAAACCCAATAGCAGAAATGACCTCAGGTAGCACAGCTGTGCTTCCATTCTGTAAGGCAGCAGGCATCCCATTCTCTGGCCTTGCCCGCCTGGCCTGGGGTGGGTGGGGTGGGGGGCTCACCTCACCTTGACCTGCTCCTTTGGCTGCCAGGTTCACCTGGGGCTAGCCAAAAGCTGGTGTCATGATCACTCCCCGGAAACCTTGGAAACGGCGCCAGGGGTGGCCCTGAGGGCCAGATTGTCTGAGAAGCCTCCCGAGAGGAGGCTGATAACCCTGGGCCAGTGTCAGGCATTGCCCAAGGCTGGCATGCCTGGGTGGGTCTGGGCACAGGGCTCACCAGGGCCCTGTAGGATGGCGCACTCCGGGGCTGTGTGTCTCTTTTGCCAGGCACTAGACCGGTACTTCCCTGCTCCTCTTATTCTTCCCAAAGTCCCCAATGAGATAAGGACACTGTGAGTTCTTGTCTGTCTTAGGCTGCCTTCAGCTCCAGGGAACCAGAGAAGATCTAAAGGCTAGTGCCTGGCTAAGAGGGGCTCTGAGATCGAGGGCTGAGGAAGGTCTGGAGGTGCCAGGGCCTGTTGGAAGTGCTTGGCGTCTGTCTCTAAGCAGTGTCTGAAATTTTCTGCATGGGTCCTTCACCGAAGGCCCTTGGCAACTGGGGGCAGAACCCATGGAGAGGCTGGTGCCCAGGCCAGAGCAGGCGGCCGCAGGGAGAGCTGCAGAGACTTGGGGCCAGGAGTGCAGAGTGGAATGGCCCAGCTGAGGGCATTATGCAGGCTGCAGGTGGTTGCAGTGCTCTTCTGAGACATCTTTTCTTGCATGGTCCTGGTTGCCTGGGCCCATGAGGCTCTGGTGAGGGCCTGGAGCCCCCGGTGTGGGGGTACCAAGGAGGTGTTTGGAATTTCCCAGGCAACATCCCTACAGGTCTCAGAATGGTTTCCAGGCACAAAGGAGAGCACCTAGACTTGCTAGGCACAGTCGAGGGGCTGCAGTCCAGGATGGAAGAGCGGGGTGGGCAGGATAGGGAAGTTGGGAATTTGTAGAAACTGTGTATTGGTATGTCTGGGGGCAGGTTCTGCAGGCAAACAGCCTGTAAAGCAGCCAAGCTTTCTTGCATGTACCGGGAAGGACAGGCAAACTCTACAGGAGGGAAATGCCCGCAGGGTGGGGGAAGTGGTGCTTTCCAAGCTGACTTCCAGAGGGCCTGGGGGGGCCTTTCGAATTGCTATTACTGTAACTGTTGACAGGTACTGGCTGTGGCGGAGAGGCTGGGTCTCTGCCTTGGCAACTGGGGACAGAATCCAAGGAGAAGCCGGTGCCCAGACGAGAGCAGGAAGCTGCAGGGAGAGTTGCAGCTAGTGTGCGCCGCACTGCTCTGTGCAGACACTCCAGGGCTGGCAGGCAGGGGCGCTGAAGGAGCCAGGACCACGGGAGGCTGTGGGCTTTTTAGACGAGATCCCCTGTGCTGGAAGATGGCTTTCAAACACTCAGAAGGCCTTGTGTAGACTCCCAGGTCAGAGTCTCAGGGAACTCAAAAGGATTAGTATAGTCCTAATCTCATCTAATTGCACCAGGGACTGAGAGCACCGGGAGGCCCAGAGACACTGCTGCACTTCCCCAAGGTCACACAGCAACTGGAAGACAGCAAGAATAAACTCAGCCAACAAATTCAAGGACACCAGCCCTCCTAACTGCCTACCCTGCCCTGTAAACCAGGTGCCCTTGGAACCTCCCCTCCCTCCCTTTCTCTTTCTTCCTCCCGTGTCACTCAGTAAAAATTTGAGTATCACCCAAGGCCAACTATGCCCTCAGAAATTCCTAGCTTGTGAGAGTCCCCTCCTGGGGGCTGAGGGCCCCCACCCTCTACTGGGCGTGTGGGTAAACTGCTGTGATGAGCTATTTCTAAGGTAGGAAATGAAAAACTAGATCACAAAGCCCTGCGGGAGAGCCGTGAACTGCTCTTGGCACAGAAAACACTGATCATGCAGCAGGTGGGCAGCCTGGCTCCCCTGCGGGCCCATGGCGGGGAGTATGGCCCCTTGGGGTCCTCCAGGGTCCTAGAGAAAGAACCTCCGTCCAGGAGGTGTGAGCTTGGGTCACAGGAGCTGCAGCTTTCCAGGCTGTCTGCCTGCCTGCCTCCCTGTCTGTCTGTGGGGCTGAATGCCTGCCTTACTCATCGGGGCCCTGAATCACCTCCTTTCAGAAGTTACACTGTTCCTGGAATAGAGCTGGATATCAAAGGTGGACGCGAGTCATTTCAGGCCCAGGAACCCAGAAGGCCCCCAGGGCTTCAGGGGCAGGACATATGAGGAGAGCAGGGCCACCCAGCTGGGCACCCAGGGCAGTGTTGTCAAGCAAGGCAAGGGATGGACCAGGAGGAGAGCCAGTGCGTTCTGAACAACATGAGGCCCCACAGCCAGGCTACCTCAGTTTGACTCCTAGCTCCACCATTTCCATAGTTTTGTATCTTTGAGCAAGCGACTCCCTCTCTCCAAGCCTCAGTTTTCTCCTCTGCAACCAGGGATAGTAATGGCAGCACAGGCTTCCCCAGGCTGTGGGTGAGGCTTGAATGAGATAATGCACACAAAGTTCCTGGTGCGTCATAAGTGCCCACGAAGCACTAACTCATCATCACCACTACCATCATCGTTGCTACATGTCAACCAGGAGAGGTGGACACAGGCCTGGCACCGGGCTCGGCCAGCGTGAAGGATTAGGGCTTTCCCCTTGCCTGGCGTAGAGAGGTGGGGCAAGCGACTGGTGGGAAGGAGGGGAGAGAGGCAGAGGGACCAGGGGAAGGAGGCCTTGTGTGCCTTGTGAGCCCCGCTGCCAGGCCCCCGCGGGTCCATGGCCACATTTTTTATTTGTTTGTTTTCCATGTAATAGCATCATCTAGAAGTAACTCGCGTACTAAGTAAGCCATGGATCTAAAATGCACAACTTGTTGGTGTTGCTATATGCACAGAGTTGTGCCACCACCACCGTCTCCCATTCCTCCCAGCTTTGAGGCCGCGTACCTGTCTTCTGTCTCTTTTGGACATTTCAGGTAAGTAGAAGCACACTAGAGTAACCTTTTGTGTCTGGCTTTATGACTAAAAGTGATGTTTTCAAGGCTCATCCACGTATCGGAATTCTGTTCCTTTTTAGGGCTAAACAATATTTCATTGTGTGGATATCCCATACTTTGCTCATGTATTCATCTGTTCATGGACATTGGAGTTTGGCTTTTTCAAAAAATGTTGCTATGAGTATTTATGTATAGGTTTTTGTGTACACATGGGTTTTCAGTTCTTTTGAATTCTACTTAGGAGGGGATAGCTGGGTCAGATGGTAACTCAAAATTTAACTTTTGGGGGGAGTACCAAGCTGTTTTCCAAAGCATTTGCACCATTTTACCTCCCAGTTTCTCCATAGTCTCTCCAACACTCATTACATCCCTTTTTCATTGTGGTCATTCTAGTGGGTGTGAAGTGGGATCTAATTGTGGTTTTGATTTGCATTCCCCTGATTGTTAATGATTTTAGGCATCTTTTCATGTGCTTATTGGCTATTTATATATTTTCTTTGGAGAAATGTAACTCAAATCCTTGCCTATTTTTATTGGATAGTTTGTCTTTATATTTGAGGCATAAGAGATCTTAATATAGTCTGGATATAAATCCCTTATCAAAGGTAAAATTTGAGGCTGGGCGTGGTGGCGCAGACTTGTAATCCCAGCATTCGGGAGGCTGAGACTGGGTTCAAAGACAACCTCAGCTACTTATTGAGGCCCTCCGAAAACCTTGTTTCAAAATAAAGAATAAAAAAATAGGGCAGAGGGTGTAGCTCGGAGGTCAAATGCCCCTGAGTTCCATCCCCAAACCCACAAAAAAAAAAAAGGTACAATTTGCTACCATCATCTGTTTTCTTTTCATGTTTAAAAATGAAGTTCCTCGATATATGCAAGTTTAGAGTTTCGATTAAAGTTCAATTTACCTATGTTTTCTTTTGTTGCTTGTTCTTTTGGTATATCTAAGAAGATGTTGCTTAATCCAGAATCATGAATCATGAACATTTCTACCTGTTTCCTTATAAGTTTTTTTATAGTTTAACATGTGCACTTAGGTCTTGGCTTAATTTTTCTATATAGTATGAGGTAGGCCTCATTGTTTTGCATGTAGATAGTCAGGAGCCCTTGTACCATTTATTTAAAAAACTATTTTTCCCCCATTGAATTCTTTTGGCACCCCTTTGAAGATCCAGATTACCAGAAATGTGGAAGTTTATTTCTGGACTGTCAGCTCTATCCCACTGCTGTATACAACTATCTTTATTCCAATAACAAACCATCTTGTTTACTGTGGCTTCGTAGTGAGCTTGACATGAGGAAGTGTGAGTTCTTGGATTTGGTTTTGGTTATTTTGGATCTATTGAATATCTAGGTGAATATTAGTATTGGCCTGTCACTTTTTTCAAAGAAACCAGCTAGAACTTTGATGGAGACTGCACTGGATCTGTAGAATAATTGGGGGAATATTGCCATCTTTACAATATTATGTCTTTGGGTCTGTGAACATGGGATGTCTTTCTATTTGTTTAGGTCTTTATTTCTTTCAACATTTTTTTTTTCCGGCACTTGGGATGGAACCCAGGGGCATTCTATTTCCAAGCCACACTCTCAATACTATTTTTTATTCCATATTTTGAAACAGAGTCTCACTAAGTTGCAGAGGTCCCCATTAAGTAGCTACGGTTGGCCACAAAACACTATCCTCCCATCTCAGCCTCCTATGTACTGGGATTACAAGCGTGCGCCACTATGCCTGGCTTCAACAAAATTTTTGTAGAGACTAGAATAATTCAGACAACATTTTTCACTTTTTTAATTTTTTTTTTTTTTTTTTTTTTTTTTTTTTTTGGTGGTACTGGGCTTTCTGGAAACCCTTCTACCTCCAGGCTACACTCCCAGACCTATTTTATATATATTTTTTATTTGGAAATAGGGTCTCTTAAGCCAGTGAGGCTGGCTTCAAACCAGCGCAATCCTCCTGTCTCCGCCTCCCAAGCGCGGAGATTACAAGCGTGTGCCACCACACCCAGCAATTTTTTAAAAATTTTAAAAAATTATTCATAAATATTTTAGATTCCCATTGCAAGCAGAATTTTTTCTTAATTTTCAGATTATTCATCTCAAGTCTATCTGTATATTGCAAAATTGCTGAAATAATTTATTCTAATAGTTTTTAATGGATTCTTTAGGCATATATATGTATATATATAGTCATGCCATCTTTAATTTATTTATTTATTTATTTATTTATTTATTTATTTATTTATTTTTGCGGTACTGGATATGGAACCCAGGGGCACTGGACCTTTGAGCTACACCCCTAGCCCTATTTTTTATTCTTTATTTTGAAACAGTGTCTCACTGAGTTATGAAGGGCCTCACTAGGTAGCTGAGCTGTCTGCCAACTACAATCCTCTGGTCTCCACCTCCCAAATGCTGGGATTACAAGCGTGTGCCACCATGCACTGCCCATGCCATCTTTATTTACTTATTTATTTTTGTTGTTGTTGGTGGTTTTTTTTTTTTTTTTGGGTGGTACTGGGGGTGGAACCCAGAGGCTTTCTACCTCCGGGCTATACTCCCAGACCTAGGTTTGCGGCCAGCCTCAGTTACTTAGTGAGGCCCTCTGCAACTTAGTGAGACCCTGTTTCAAAATAAAGAATAATAAAAAAGGAGCGGGGTGTGGTGGTGCACACATGTAATCCCAGCATTTGGGAGGCTGAGACCGGAGAATCTTGGTTTGCGGACAGCCTCAGCTACTTAGTGAAGCCCTCTGCAACTTAGTGAGTCCTGTTTCAAAATAAAAAATAAAAAATAGGGCAGGGGGTGTAGCTTGGAAGTCAAATGCCCCTGGGATCTATCCCTAGACCCACAAAAAAAAAATAGGGCTGAGGGTATAACTTGGAGGTAGACTTCCCCTGGGTTCAATACCCAGTACCACTAAATAAATAAATAAATAATAAATAAATAAGAATGTGCACAGAGATGGAGTTCACCTAAAGATGGTGGCTTCCTTTTCTTTTTCTTTAGTTAGAGTATTTATCACCTTTGTGTTGACCAGGAAGAAACTCTAGGGCACCATGGAGCTCACCCTGTGTACAGAGCTCAAGGAGAACAGCCAAAAGCCTTCACTGGCTCCCAAACCAGGTCACCCTGGGGAAAGAAAGTCCAATCAACTTCCTCTCTGCAGGACTTCTCAGAGCCTTTATTAGCACTATGTTCTCTGGAAGTGTCCAAGAAAGGCATAACACACTGTTGCCCACTCAGTTTGACTGGTGAATTGTGTTCTCCTCGTGCCCTCTCTTCTGCCCAGTGACCTTATGGCTCGCATTGGGCTCAGCTTTTATCTCCCAGTCTGGGGGAAGCCCTGGGAGGGTGGAAGCCCCATCTGGTCTGCCTCAGGAGGAAGAGCAAGTGGCTGGAGGGAGAGCAAGGAGTCACCAAGACGCCCACCCAGGTGTCTACAATGGCAGCCAGCTCACGGGAAAGGCTCTGACCTTGGTTCCCGAGCGCTGGCTCTCCTGTGCGTCCAGTGGAGGGCTGGCCGCTCTGCCAGGCCTGCGGTGGAGTCTGGGAGGGAGTAGGCCGGCCTGGAGCTCACTTTCCAAGGGGAGCTGACCCACCTATGCGCTCTGTTGTTTTATGAGGACAGTGTATGCATGAATTTACTTGCAAAAGTTAATCAAGGAAAAAAGGTGTTTCCTTTTTCTTTCTTTCTTTCTTTCTTTCTTTCTTTCTTCCCCCCCCCCCCCCCCCCCCCCCCCCCCCCCCCGTCTCTAACAAGGAAAGATTCCCAGGGTCTGGGACGTAGAACTACAAGGAAACGCCAGCCACACTTAGGTTTGCGCATGCAAATTCCGGTGGCAGCTCTTTGCTGAGCCCTTGCGGGGTGGGGTAGTGAAGTAACCTGGCCTCCTCTGGCCTCCAAGACACTTGGGGGAGGCCTGCAGGAGGGGGTGGGATGGGGAGGGTTGAAGTGAAGGGTGGTCTAAGGAGAGGGGAGGCCTTGGCAAAGTCCTGTAAAACGCGCAGGAATTATTCAGGTAAGGGAAGGGCATCCTGGGGCAAGAAAAGTAGGGGCGAAGGGTAAGAGTGTTGCCTAAAAATGCTAGGGCTGGGGTGCAGCTAAGCACATGCTTAGCCTGCCAGCCACCCTGGGCTAATCCTCTATCAACAAAACAAAACACTCACACTGCATTCAGTGCTCTCAGTTATTGTCTGCTCCAAGAACTTGACATTGACTTCTCAGTAATGTAATATAGTAGGTCTCCTATTGTCCTGATTGATTTACACATGAAGAAACCCGAGCTCAGGGAGAGTAAGCAAGTCCCTAAGACCCCACAGCCACACAGCAGACCTGCATCTGTGCATTTAGCCGGTAGAGCTTCTTATAGGTGCAGGACTAGTGCAAGAGGGAGCAGGAAGGTGTAGTTAGAAGAGTCACAGGGAGCCCCAGAAGAGGTTGGAGGGGGAGGGGACAGTACTCTATGTAAAAGTCGCCATGAGACCTGGAAGGGGAGGTAGTCCTCTGTTTCTGTAGGAGCTGTGTTGCGGGGTTGGGGGGAGGTCCACTGAGGTCCCAGGCCTTAGCACAAGTCTGTCCCTTGTGAAGAGCAGCTGGTAGGGAACAGGATCATAACTGAGGCCATTAGGGATGCCTGATGACAGGGGACAGAAGCCTCTGGAGGGCTGGCTCCGGGAAGACCCCTGTAAAGTGGTAGGAAGAACCACTGAAAGCTTGCTTGGAGTCCCTGGCCATGCCAGGCCAGAGAAGACCAGACTTGTGCCAGGCAGAGCCCCCAGGCTGGCATGGGTGGGTGACCCGAGCCTCTCAGGTGTCCTGCTGCCTACCAAGAACTTTGCAGGTTAAGAGCTCAGACACAGAGCTTGCTGTGCGACCTCTGGCAAGTCGCATTATCTCCCTGAGCTTCGGTTTCTACACCAGCCTGGAGGGTGACCCTGCCCAGGTCAAGGGGTAAGGCCAGAGAGATTCGTGGTCCCCAGTCTCTGCCTAGAGAGGAGGGGATGGAGAAGGCCTGGGGGCAGGCAGACCCAGGCCCGCCCACCTCCAGGGGTCTCTGGGACTTCTCTTTCCTAGAGTGTAAAATGGGGTTAAACCCACCAAAGTCTCCCGTAGAGCTGCTGTGTGGGACAGTGGCTGTGACAGTGGCTTGTTCTAGGGAGATCCCAAAGATGGGCAGGCCCTGAGCCTCACAGGCAGGGAGGCTGCCCTCTAGGAGTGACAAACATTGCCTCTGCTAAGCTAGAGGCAGCCAGCAGATCCTCACATTCCAGCGGGTCCCCACCATGACCCCACAGCACTGAGGGGGGAAGTGGCCTGCTCATGGCTGTCGGAGATGTCGGGGTGTGGGCTGGACCTGACTGGAGACTTCAGGTCTCAGAATTGGAAGTGGGTCCCCATGAGGGAGGGGAGCGCCTTGGGACACCCTGCTTCTGTCCTGGATACTCTGTGGCTATAGCACACTGAGCCTCACCAGCCATGGAACGTTTCTAGGGCTGAGGGCAGACCTGGGGCTGTGTCTTCCTCCTTGGCCGGGGAGCTCTCTCCCCCACTTAAGATACTTGTCTGTCCAGATGTCCAGGAATTGAGGAAGCACAGATTCAGACTGTGGACAGACCAAGTGTTTGGGCTGTTTCTGTCCCCCACGGCGGCGGGGCATTGACTCCTAAGGGGATGGTTCATGTCACCCTTGGCAGTCCTGGGCTGGGATCCTGCTGCCAGCCGCCTTCCCTGGCCCCAATGGCCGATAGCCCCTTATCGCTGTTGTGTCTTGCTGCTGGCCAGGGGCTTCTTGATCTCCAGCAGCTGCTGGGGGCTGGCCAGGGCAGGCTCAAGAGCCCCTTGACCCCATTTCTTATCACCAAGGCTCCGGCTACCCCAGGGGCTGGAGAGCATCTCCAAACCGACAGAGCCTCTGGTGCTGCCAAAGAGCCCAATGGCATGGGGACTCAGCATGGGACTCTTGCCTACATGGAATGTGCTTTCCCATGCCTGGGATGAGAGAGCTCGGGGTCTCCTGGGTCTCCGCTGCCCTCATCTGTCACGTGGCATAAGGTCTTCTGCAAGCCGGGTTGTATGAATGGGGCCTCTGCAGTGGAAACTGAGGAAGCTGCAGGCCCTTGCCGGGGTCCCTCAAGGCCTGCCGCTGCTCTGTTGCTGTGACCTCGGGTGTCCTGAGAACTGGCTCAGGCTTGCCCACCAGGGCTCAGTGGGCCCCAGAGGCCTCCAGTAGCCAACAAGAATGGGCAGGTGTCTAGATCCCGCCCCCCACAACCACCTAGAGATCGAAGGGCCCCGCCCTGGCACCGCCTTGGCTTACCTTGGAGAACACCAGATGTGTTTTATTTATTTATTTATTTTTATTTTTTGGTGGTACTGGGGTGGAACCCAGAGGCTTTCTACCTCTGGGCTATACTCCCAGACCTATTTTATATTTTACTTGGAAACAGGGTCTCACTAAGTTGCTGAGAGCCTAAGTGGCTGAGGCTGGCTTCAAACCTGTGTGATCCTCCTGTCTCAGCCTCCCAAGCTCAGGGATTACAAGTGTGCGCCACCACACCCGGCCACCAGATGTGTTTTAAAGTCTTTCCTGTGCCTCCCTTCCAGTGACCAAGAACGCTTCCTCCTTGCATTTGACCTTGGCCCCAAGATAAAGGTCTGCTGTTTCTCAGTCCCCTAGGAGTAACTCAGAATGGCAGCTACTAAGTCTGTTTGGAACCTTTTATTTAGCTATTTATTAGTGGCACTGGGGGTTGAACTCAGGGGCATTCTACCTCTGAGCTATACCCCCAGCCTTTTTTTTTTTTTACTTTTACATTTTGAAGCAGGATGTCACTAAATTGCTGAGGGTGGCCTCATACCTGTGATCCTCCTATCTCAGCCTCCCAAGTACCACTGTACTGAGTGGATGTTTAAAGTAGGAAGCAGGGACAATGGGCCCTAGGAGGAGGCGGGGCCAAGTGACCCTAGTTGCACCACTTTGGGATCTGGCCCTGCCACTTGGGACTCCAACAGGCCCAGTGGAAGCAGAGGCTCTGAGACAGCCGCAGAGGACAGGCCTTCCCCTGAAAAGGGGATGGGGGACCTTCCTCCAGGGTACCACATCCTGCTGGCCTTAGCACTCCTAAGCCTGGGCCTGTAATCTTCTCTCTGCTCTGTCACCTGCCTGTACTCACCCTAAACCTTTCTGCCTCTTCTCTTCAGTGACTCAAAGATAAACCAACCAGAAGAAACGGTCTCCTGGAAAGGCTGGTCCCACTGGTGGCAACATCTTCCAGCAGGACCGGTGTGAGCCTCAGGCACGGTTCTAAGATCTGCTGGATCTGGTAATTTTTCCGTACCTGGTTACCTGCCCTGAGCTTCCCTGGGTATGGGCTCCTGTGATCTGCATAGTAACCCCAGGAGAGAGAAGGGAAGAGTTGCTAGTGTTTGTTATTTTATAGGTAAAGAAGTTGAGGCATGGCTGTTAAGTAAGTAACTTCTCCCAAGCCACAGCTGGTTAGAGCCAGGATTTAAATTCTGGCCCATGACCCCAGGGCCCAGCTTTGAGCCAAGAAACTGATGTAGTGGTGGCCAGATATTTAGGCTCCCTGAACCTCAGTTCTCCCATCGGTAAAGTGGGGCATAGCTCATCCCTCAAAGCACAGTATTAAAGATCTGATGATGAACCAGGCGTGATAGAGAACATCTGTTATACCACTACTTGGAAGGCTGAGATAGGAGGATCTCAGATTTGAGGCCAGCCTTAGCAACTTAGCAAGATCCTGCTTCAAAATAAAAAAATACAATGAGGGCAGAATTTTAATGGGTGTAGCACAGCCCCTGCTGCTTGGTACGCTCAGCTGCTGTTCTCCTCACTGTGGGCCCCCAGAGTCGGGCCCCCTGGTGCGGGGAGTGGGAATCCTTCCTGGGTCCCCTTCCTTCCTGGCCTCCACCCATCCTGCTAGAGCCCTCTGCAGCCCTGACCCTTGTTTTTCTGCCCCTGGGATGGAGGGGCTTCAAGAGAGCCCAGGAATTCCATCTCCATCCCAGCAGCCCCATGGCTGGGACGGGAGGAAGGAAACAGGAGGCAGGCGCTACCCCAGCCTTGAAGCCATGAGCTTTTCCCTGGCTCATGGTCCCTCTGCCTTCCTGTCCCCAGCTCTGTGGCCTGCTCTCCACGGGCCTCGCAGTTGGTACCAGCGTGGAGGCCCTCGTTCCTCTCTTGCTTCTCCAGCCTCACCTCATGGGACTCTAGTGCATTCAGCCTCGTCCCATTTACAGGCAGAATGGTGGGGCCTCGTGGCAGGAATCCAGGCCCAGAAGAGCTGCAGGCCAGGCCGAAGCTCTTGCTTCTGGCCCCTCAGGGCCACTGTTGGGGCACTCCGGGGTCTCTGGATTGCTCCCCTGGGAGCCAGCTTTTTTGGGGAAGGTGTCTGCATGGTAGGAACTCAGAGGTGGGGGATCCAGGTCAGCACCAGACTCTGCTGGGTCCTGGCCGACGCTCTGGCCCTCCCTGAGCTTTGAGCTCTGGTGCCTTGTCTGTCAGATGGGCTGGTGAACACCTGCCCACTGTGGGGATGTGGGGTCCAGCGTCAGTCTGTGAGTCCTGACTCCCAGCTGCAGGGGCACTTTCCAGGCCCATTATCAGGGGTCTTGACCAGAGAGGACCTCACCCCACATGGAGGGCAGCAGGAGCCTTGGTGTCTGGCCAGCCCGGGACTCTTGCGGGAGAGGTAGAAGGTACAGCCAGAGCACCAAGTGCAGGGGGCTGCGGGCAACTGCAGGGCAGAAGAGGGCTCGGCCAGGCTTGGGGTGAGCAGAGAAACAGGAAGCGTGGCTGGTGGGAGGGGTGATGCCGGCCTTCTGTGCTGGGCACGGGCAGAGGGAGCAGTGGCTTGGTGCGTGCACGTGGCCTCTGCCCATTTTGAGAGAGCTCTTACCCTTGCTCACAAGTGGAGGAAACTGAGGCTCAGAGGCCCAGTGACTTGCCCAAGGTCACACGGCTGCTGCCGTTAATGGTGGACTCCAGGTTCAGTTTGGAAGCAACCCAGGTTTTCAGGTCAGGGTGAAGCATAGAGACGCATGTTCAAAGTGGGCGCCCTAGGCAGAGCTAGAGAGCCTGTGCGAGCTGGTAAGGAGGGGTGGTCTGTGCAGCTCAGGGAGACAGCTGCCCTCTGTACCCCCCAAAAGGGGCTCCTAGCATTGGCAGCCCCAATTTTGTGGCCTGGGGCTCGAGCCCCCACCCCACCCCCATGTACCCTATCCACACAGCAGGTTTGTTTTCGGAACTTAGAGCTTGCTTCTGGGAGGGGCTGGACTGCATTCTAGTCCTGGAGCCCAGGTCTCTGGTAAGGCGAGGGCTGAGGCCACATGGCCCCAGGTGGGGTGGGAACCACAGAGGCCTGCCTGCATCACACACACGCGCTCTCTCTCTCTCTTGCTCTCTCTCTCTGGGACCCTCACAGCGCACCTGTTTCTACACAGCCTGCAGAAGGACTGGCGTCCACACTGCTGATCTGGGGCAGCAGCAGGAGCCAGTCATCAGGGCAGAGGCAGGACAGGGTGGGGTCCCCTCCCTTCCCCCCACAGGCCCAGGCAGCAGGGGCTAGAGTAAGGAGTGGGCAGGTGCTCTGAGGTTTCAGTGCCCGCTGTTCACCCGTGAACCCATCCTCTGTCAGTGCCAGCCTGTGGCAGCCTTCCCCTGGTACACCAGTAAGTGTGTGCTGCGTGCCACATCCACAGGGGAGGTGCCGGCCTGCCAGGACGTCCAGGCAGCGCCTGCTGCTGCGTTCCCATTTGCCACAAACACTCTCAGGAGGAAAAGACACAGTGTCTCTGTTCTTCCTAACCCTTTCCTCAATACCTACGAGATGCCTGCTGAGCACTTACTGTAGGCCAATGTCTGCCCCGGAGCTGGGGTTTCAGATATAAAAAGGTAGAAGGGAAGAAGCACACGCAGCTTGCTCTCTGCCTCTTCGCTGTCCACACCATCGCCGTGCCACCCTGGCTCCAACTCCAGGCTCATGGCCCGTGCCCCGGCCTGCTGCCACCTTCCCACAGCCCCCTCCTGTTGCTGCACCAAGGATTAAGTGGTGAAGGCCGCTCGAATGATGAGCAGTGTAAACTAAGGTTGGCGAGGGTGCTGCCGGGTGACTGGGCCTGCGTTGGAGGCCAGGCCTGCTGGGGGTCTCACTGCCTGTCTATTGGCCAAGCTGGCCGATGTGGCTCTTGAGAGGCCATGTCCTGTGGAACCTACAGGGTGGACACCCCTGAGGACCCTGCACGGCTTTGATGCATGGATCATAGCAGGCTGTGGACTCCCCTTTGGAATCTAGGCACTCCCCCAGTCTGCTGGGCACAGAGCACTGTCTTCTACCCTCTGCGGCAGATGGGATGAGGTATCACGTTTGTTTTGACCATGTTTGGAGGAGGAAAAGGCTATAAGAAGAAGGGGAACAGAGGCAGGGAGTCAGGAGGTGGGGCCTGGTCCTCCTGCAGGGCTGCTCTGCCTGGGAGCACCCCCAGACCGCAGCAGATCACATATGGAAGAGGTGTTGGGAGCACCTGCAGGTGTTGAAGGCAGGAAAGGCGATGGGTCATCTACAGCGCATGTCCCTTAGCCACAGTGCCTCAGCCCACAAGTTAACATGTGGATGCAAGTCCTCATCAGAGCCTCACTGGTGGTGGCCACGCATCCTTTTCCATCTACTGGGACTGGCTCAATTCAGCACTGGTAGCCTTGCTCCCCAGGGAGCCTGCCAGGGGTCCCCCATGAGCCTCTAGGTCCTCCAGGTTCTCCGCAGAGCAGATGGAGTTCTGAGCCAACCTCCCATTTCACAGTTGTGAATACCAGGCTGGTGGCCTTGAGATTTGAGGCGGGACGTTTTCTGTTATCCTTGTTGGGACAAGAGCTTTGGCAGGCCGAGGATGCAGCCAGAGCACAGGGCAGGCTCCTGGCAGCACCTGCCCACCCCGGTGCCCAGGAGGAGAGCCCCTCCCCGAGAGGGCTGTTTCCGAGGGCTTGGCTCTGGCTGGGTCAGAGTCCCTGGGGAAGGCCTCCTTCAGGGCCTGCGGGTACCTGAAAAGGTGTGCGAGGATGAAGGACACAGGAGCCCAAGTCCAGGCTTCTGCTACCCAGAACACCTGCTGCCCAAGCTGGCTCCACAGTTCATTCATTTATTTATGAAAGAAATACTGAGGCTGAGCACTGTGCCTGGCTCTGGGTACTTGGTAAGGAACGGGAAGCTCAGCACCAGTCAGCATAGTGGTGCACACTCTAGTACTTCGGAGGCTGATTCAGGAAGGTTGTAGGTTCAAGGCTAGCCTCACCAACTTAATGAGACTCTCAGCAACCTAGTAAGACCTGTTCCAAAACAAAAATAAAAATAAAAATAAAAAAAGAGCTGGATGTAGATCGGAGGTAGAGTATTGGTTCAATCCCCAGTACAACAAAATAAAAGGAGGCTCAGCCCCACCTTCATGGAGCATAGATTCCAATGGGAGAGACAGACACAGGTCATCAAATACAGACAGGGACCTAGCTGTGGCCAGCGTCATATAGGAGAAAGGGAGCTCAGCACTATTGTGGGGGCTCAGCCCTGGGCTGGGGAGACCAGAGGAATACATTTGAATAGATCCCAGAGATGACAGGGAGCAGCCGGGAAAGGTCTATGGGGTTCTGCCTAGGCTGGTTCCTTTTTGACTGTGTGAACTTGGGCAAGTTGCTCGGCCTCTCTGAGCCATGAATGCCTGCCTCCTCTGCACACATCTACCTCTAGTCGACTGGAAGCTTCAGCAGCAGATACCAGGGAAGCTAGATGTAGGTGCTTCGTTAGAGGAGCACCTCAACTGATGGCTGCCTGTGGCTTGGCTGTGCTCTGGGAGGTGGGGTGGAAGAGGCCAGGGCAGACCTCAACCCAAGAGCAACCTCCACCTCAGAAGAGGCACCAGTCCCCGCTCCAGCCAGCACCTGGGGATGGGGGCCCATTGCAGCCCAGGAAGACCACGCCAGCAAGCGCTCACCATGAAGGACCAAGTAATGCCATGCCTGGCCTCCTGCTCCTGCAGCCGGATGTCTCTGAAGCTGCCTCCCTGCAGCCCACACCAGCTTCTCACTCCTGCCAATGCAGATCTCGTAGATTTTTAAAAATCCCTCAAGTTCTAAATAATGGCCCTCAGCCTGTGGACCTCAGACCAGGTGACTTGGCCGTTGGGGTCACGCTGTCAAAGCCCTTGTCAGTGTACATCATCTCTGTGAGTGACAGGGCAGCAGTGGTACTGATGGGTCCTTCAGTCTGTCCTGCAGTCCTGTGTCCTCTCCCTGTGCTCCTGACTGGTCCTTAGTACAGCTGCCAGGTGGGCACAGCCACAACCCCAGGCCACGGTGGCCACCCTGGGATTCGCCTGTCACAGGTCGATGGTGACAGAGTCTGGTCTGTGCCCAGACATCAGGCTCCAGGGTCATAGCAGGAGCCACTGGCCACCTGGAGGTTCTCTGGGGATAGTGGGGATGGGGCCAATGTCATGGCCTCTGAGCCATGACAGCTGTGCTGGTTATGACTGGCCTCAGTTTCCCCATCTGTAGAAAGGGGACAATAGCATCCACCACATGGGGAGTCCATGGGATAATGAAGGCAACACCTGGTGGACCCAGAAGGAAATGCCCAGTGTGTTGGTGGGGGCTCCCCACCTTAGAGCTTGCAGACAGGCATTATACCATGCCTCAGTGTACCCTAATGGGTAGTGACCAGTGTGCTTCTCTCCATAGCATGGGTGAAACAAGTATGTCTGACCTGGAGAGAAAGTGGGTGGGGCGTGGCCCCAGAGGCCAGATTCAAACCTCACTGTGCAGCCCTGGTAGGTGACCATACCCCTCGGGTCTCAGTGTCCTCATCTGTATAAGAAGGTCAAGCCCGGATCTCCACAAGGGTCAGTGGCCTCAGTCCCTTGGTCCTCAGTGCCATCTTGAGAAACGACCCAGGCTTCTGGAGTTCTGTGGGCTGAGCTGGGGCTCAGCCGCCCGCCAGCCAGGGCTCCTCAGGCCTGCAGATGGTGAGATACCAGTCAGACACAACAGTGGGTAGGGCAGCGCTGGGTGAGGGCGGAACACAGCTGACCTCACCACACTCGCTGGCCGATAAGATTGGCCGAGGCCACGGCCACTATCTCTGTGCTCTGCTCCCCAGCGGCTCAGGAGCACCAAGGCCTTGGCGGTGGCTGGGAGGGGATTGCCCTTCCGCCGCGCGCGTCAGGCAACAGGGAGTGTAGACCTAGCACTGACCCGGGATCCAGTCTAGTCATTGTCTTCTGATCACTTGTTTTCTTTCTTTCTTTCTTTCTTTCTTTCTTTCTTTCTTTCTTTCTTTCTTTCCTTCTTTTCTTTTTTGTGTGTGGTACTGGGAATTAAACCCAGGGGCATTCTACCTCTGATCTACACCCCCAGCCCTATTTTTTTTTTAATCTTTATTTTGAAACAAGGTCTCACTAAGTTGCATAAGTCCTCACTAAGTAGCTGAGGTTGTCTGTGAACCATGATCCTCGGGTCTCAGCCTCCCAAATGCTGGTATTACAAGCATGTGCCACCATGCCCAGCTTCCTGGTCACTTTTGACTGACCACCACATCGACTCCTTGCACTTTTTTTTTTTTTCATACTGGGAATTGAACCCAGGGGTGTTCTACCTCTGAGCTACACTATGGACCTTTTTATTTTTTGTTTTGAAACGATGTCTCCCTAAGTTATTGAGGGTCTCACTGAGTGGCTGAGGCTGGCCTTAAATCTGTGATCCTCCTTGTCTCAGCCTCCCAAATACTGGGAACACAAGTGTGTGACACCTTGCCTATTGACCTGGTCTTTTTTGTCTGTAGAATGGGGCTGCACCCTAAGGAGGGCTGTCTGCAGGACATCTGGTATGTGGCTGCCCCCGCGCAAGGTGGGGGAATAGAGCTGTGGGGCTGACTTCCTTCCCTGACCTGCGGCCTGACTGTCCCCAGCCAGTCAGTGCAGAGTGCTTGCTCCAGGTGGCCCAGCCCACTGTGTCCTTGTGGGCCCCTTTGGCATCCCAGAGGATGTCACCCAGCCTGATGTCCATCTAGGGGGTAGTCTCATCTCTAGGGTTGCCAGTGCTCCTGGATGGGGGTCTGACCTGGCAGCCCCCTGCACTGGACCAGCGGGGGTGTCCTGAGGGAATAGTCCTGGGTGGTGTCAACTTCTGCCACCGGCCCAGTAGAAAGGCAGGGCAGAATGGGGCTCAGGTCAGCTGAGGAGGCCACAGAGTCCATCTGTGTCCACCCCAGACCTCAGCCAAATTGCAGCAGAAGCCTGGGAGCCCCCAGACCTATGCCCAGTGGGGTGCGGCCTTGGACCAAGACAGTCCATCCTCCTCTTCTTATCTGAAGACAAACTCCTGCCCTGGGGGGTCTCAAGCCTGTCCCGGCACAGCCTGGAGTTTGGGCCCAAAGGAGAACAAGGCGCATGGTTGAGGGGAGATGAGATCCTTTGCGTGGGGCTTCTTTCAGATGTCTGTCCCGTGTACCTTCTCATCTTGTCCCACTGCCACCCTGACAAAGTCCTCCACGGAAAAAAAGGGGTTGGGATTCGCCAAGTATTTCCAGCTCTACGAGAGCTGTGCCTGGCCTGGGCTTCCAGGACCATCATTGCCAGAGAAACGTCCCTGGGAAGGCAGATGCTGATCTGGGATGAGCAGGGCTGGGCGGGGGCGGTGGGGGAGGAGGCTGAAGGCCTGGTGGAGGGAATGCAAATTGGCATCATGAATTATGCATCAGCCTGAGCTTCTCACACTTTGGGGGCTGAATAAAATTGTGTTTGCCTGGGGAAGGGGGAAGGGAGACAGGACAAAGGGCCTGGGTGGGAAAGGGTGTCTTGCTAGGTTTCAGGAATGGCCCAGGTTAGTGCCTCAGGAATGGCCCAGGTTAGTTAGCTTCAGCAGGAGCTGAGGGTATCTTCCTGATGTTGTCTTTTTGCTGTGTGATCTGAGGCCAGACTCCTGCCCTTTCTGATCAGCCTGTTTCCTATGGGCACAATTCAGATACAAACCTCTGCCCTATTTCACTGTGGTTTTGAGGAACAAATAATTTGTATTATTAGAGTGATCTATCTATAGAAAATTATTATTTTGGAAAGTAATAATGGTTATTACTATTCTTATTTTTGAGTGGATCCTCTCTGGGTGCACAGCTAATGCTTTGCATTTATTATCTGTGTGGTCTTCTCAGCCATCCTGGTATCCTGGGGTGTTATCACTTCCATTTAACAGATGAGAGGAGTGGGGCTCAGAGTCACTGGCATAAGTCACCCCGCTGGAAAAGGGGCAGAGAAGGAATTGGATTCAGTTCTGGCTGCAGGCTGACTGTGCTGTGGGCCCTGCCGAGGGAAAATCGACTTTGGAGGAGAGTGACATCTCTCCATGAGGAGCAAGAATCCAGGAACATGTCAGGGACATGGGCTGTTCCCCAGAATGCCTGGCAAGATGCCTGCCCTAGAAGACCCACCCAGAAATCCTTCAAATATGTGCCAATTTCAACAGAAAATAAAAATAAGAGCCTGTGCTCACTGAGCAATGGCTACACTCCAGGTGCCCCTGTGCGGCTATTGTGACTTCTACCCACAGTCAGGTGCGTCACTCCACTCTCTCTGAGACCTGACTGCAGGGAGCAGCAGTACTAACTCTTTTGTTCCAAGTCGAGGACCCAGAGGCAATGATTTAAATGGCTCAGGTGGGGGCAGGGGACAAGTCTTCTTCACAGTTGACAATAGGAAGGAACACTTGATTATATAACCAAAATAGTAATGGTCTAATTAGCAGAAAATGCTGGGTCATTTTAAGTGACTTTCTATATTCATAGAAAAACATTGTGTTAAGGTGTTTTGGGTTTGTTTCAAAATATTCTCTAGTCTGAGTGGTCATTGATCAACTGCTTCCAAACCATCCAGCCGAATAAATAGTGTCTCATCCACCAACCAAGTCATCTACCCAGACACAACCAACCCATCCACCCAATCACCTGGACACCCACCAACCCATACACCCAGACACCTACCAATCCATCCACCCGGTCACCTGGACACCCACCAACCCATACACCCAGACACCTACCAACCCATCCACCCAATCACCTGGACACCCACCAACCCATACACCCAGACACCCACCACCCATCCACCCAGACACCTACCAACCCGTCCACCCGGTCACCTGGACACCCACCAACCCATACACCTATTCACCTATCCACCTACCATCCAGCCTTCTACCAATCCATCTACCTGGATACCCATCAAGCCACCAATCCAAATACCCACCAATTCATCCACCCAGCCAACCACCAACCCATCTACCCAGCTACCCAGCTACCCACCAACCTATCCAGCCTAATGGTGTTTCTTATACCCACCCAGCCTGCCACCCACTACCCAGACACCCACTAACTCCTCTACCCAGCCACCCAACCACCCACACACCCACCAACCCAGCTACCCACACACCCACTAATTTGCTACCCAACTACCTGGACACTTAACAACCCAGCCACCCACCAGCATAGCTACCCACCAACCCATCCCCTACCCAGTCACTCACCTTCCCACCCACATATCCACCCAGCCTGCCACCCACCAACCCACCTATTTATCCATCCAACCAACCATCCACCTATCCATTCACCTATCTATTCATCCATTCATCCACCCACCCATCCCAGTAATTGAATGCCTTCTGTGTGCCAAGAACTATTTATTCTAAATGCACAAAACAGCCACCTTTCTGGAGCTTACACTGTAGTGGGGGTGATGACCCATAAATAAATATATAAGCTATGTGTCACATGGAGAAAGGTAGAGCATGAAAGCAGGGAAAGAGGGTCAGAAGTGGGAGGGGCTGCAATAATTTCTTGCAAATTAATTTATTTTACTCATTTTACATTAAAATATTCTCATTCTAAGAAATCTTTTAAAAACTGGGCCAATTTTCTGTGGGTGGATTTAGGCCTATGAATCCTCTACAGACGCACCGTGGGACCTTGTTTCCCTCATGGCCTGCTCCTAGCCCCCAACACAGTGCCTGGCCCGAGCAGTTGCTCAGTAAATATGAGGCTTGTTGGTTCAGTAGTGAAGCATGCATGCACTTCTCCCCATTAGTTTGTGAAAACTGCAGAACCCTCTTGGTTCTGAAGATATGCCTAATGCCGCTCACCTGCCCAGATACCTGCCTTCTGTCCCTCTCTGATTTTGCCCTCGGGTCCTGGAGCCACGTGGTGTCTGGCCAGTCAGCAGGTGATGGGCTCTTATTGTCTGCCCCACTCTATCTCCAGCCTGTGGGTTCAAGGCTGCCCTGGCTCTGGCACATGGTCAGTGGGCAATGGAGGCCTGTAGGGCTGAATCTGAGAGCCAAGTGCAGGGACACTGCTCCTCACCCAGAGCAGGAAGGGGTCTGCTGGAACAGCCCCTTAGCCTCTGTCCCTCTTAGGGCTAGCTGGGTCTTCGAGGCACAATGGGGTTCATTTTTCTCCTAGCCTCCCTCCACCCTCTAACAAATTGGTTAAAGAAGCTGCCAAACATCTCCTAGGCTGCAGGCCTTGGGCAATGGGATTCTGAGAGTAAGTGCAAGGAAGCAGCAACGGGGCTCCCAGCCTGGCAGGTGTGCCCAGCCCGGCCTGTGTGCAGGGGACCTAGAGGAGAACGCCAGAGACAGCTTAGCTCCCTGGAAGAGGGGATGGCTTGGGACACCCTGAAGGGCCAGGGGGAGGGAGGGAGGCTGAAGGAGAAGGCAGAGAAGAAGGCTCCAGGAGCCCGACCAGTCTGGGCAGATGGCAGGAGAGCTGCGCTGATTTTGACTCACCTCCATGGGAGGTGGTGGGATTGACTTTTTGTTTTCACTCAGTTACTAGGAGTTAGTTTTGGATTTGGAAGTAATTCATGTTTCATTTATCAATAAGATTCCATCTAGTCATCCATCCACGGGTGCTTGCATGTATCCATCCATCCATCCATCCATCCATCCATCCATCCATCCATATGTCCAATTTATCTAACCATCTACATATCCATTCATCCATCTATCTATCATTAATCCTCCCATTCATCCATCCATCCATCTCTCCTCTTATCCCTATGTTTACCCATCATTCCATCCATCCGACTCACCCACTCCTGCCCACCTGTGCAGCACACTGTCTGCCCTCCCAAGTGTATAGTGCTCATAAGGTCAAAGTACACATTTTGGAGTTAGAATCAGCTGGATTAGACTTCAAGCTTGGTGCACTTGAAGGGCAAAGGCTTCGTGCCCTGGGAAGCGGCTGCCCTGTCCTTGATAGAGTTTGGGCGCTGGCGCTGCCGCCTGCCATGTGCCTGCCATCTTATCTCCACTGTTTGGTGTTCCTAGTTATCTCCTTGGGGGGGGGCCTCTCCTGTTCATCAGCTTCCCCCTCCCACGGGCCCCCACAGCTGCCTCCTGCCTTCCCACTACCCCCACGGCCACTGCCAAGGTCACCAATGACCTCCTAATTGCCAGATCCGACAGGCTGTGGGCTCTTATCGTGCTGCCGTCCCCTTGGCATTTGATGAGCTGCCCCCCCACCCCTCCTTGGCTGCTGTCTATGGCCCCCTTGACCTGCCATGCTCCTGAGCCCTGTCCTCTGCCAGCTCCTCTGCCGCAGCCCCCACGATGTTCCCAGGGCTGCGGCTGCTTCCTGATGCGCTGTCCCGGCTACCTCTTTCCAAGGCTCTTTCCAGCACCCCACTACATTAGTGTGTTCCCAGCTGCCAGCCGGCCCCGGAGCCTGATGTGTGGCCTGAGACCCTGCGAGTTAGGTACTGGTGGTTCCATTGCATAGGTGCGTTAGCAAGAACCTTGGTTAAAATTCCTGTTCAAAGCCACCCAGCAAGAAAATGTCCAGTACAGATGCAGGTCCCAGCCCAGGGACTTGGAGTCTGTGTCTCATCCATGTCCCAAGACTGTCTTCCCCATAGGGAAGGGATGGGGCCCCAACGAAAGATAAGCAAAGGCTAAGACATCCTGGTGCTCAGCCTCCAGGCCACCACAAGGAGTTTACAGCCCACAGGTGAGCAGACAGAGGCCCCTCGTGGTGAGTGTTCACCCAGGGTACCTTGGCAGCTAGGACCTCGAGCAGAGGGCTGAGGCTCTGGACTCTGGGGCCTCGGGCTTGTCAGGGAATTCAGATTCTGTCACTTCCCAGCTATGTGAACTTGGGCAAGTGGCCTACCCTCTTTGTGCCTCAGTCTTCTCACGGGGTTAAAGCCAATTATCCTCAAAGGAAGATCCCGCTTGTACATCTTCACCTGTGGCTCTGAGGATTAAAGAAACTTATTCACACAGAGGATACTCACCATCTGCTAACAGTGGCACTCACACATTTTTTGTAGGTCTGGGGGTAGAACCCAGGGGCATTTGACCTTCGAGCTACACCCCCTACCCTATTTTTTATTCTTTATTTTGAAACAGGGTCTCACTAAGTTTCAGAGGGCCTCACTAAGTAGCTGAGGCTGTCTTCGAACTGCGATCCTCTGGTCTCAGCCTCCCAAATGCTGGGATTACAAGTGTGCGCCACCATGCCTGTTTTTTGTTTTTGTTTTTGTTTTTGTTTTTTTAGAAGAAGGCTGGTAGCCCCAGTACTGGGGATGGGACCCAGGGACATTCTACCTCTGAGCTACACCTCCAGCCCTGTTTTTTATTCTTTATTTTGAAGCAGGGTTTCACTAAGTTGTGGAGGGCCTCACTAAGTAGCTGAGTCTGACCACAGCTGCGATCCTCCTGTCTCAGACTCTGCAGCACTGGGATAACAACCATCCACCATCACGCCCGGCCAGTCACGCCTTATCATTCTGCACTCCTCGCCACCTTAAAGGGTTTTTAAAAAAGTTTGCCCAGAATGCTCTTTCTGGCTCATGCTTCTGGAAAATTCACACTCATCTCTTGAAACTCTAACCAAATGTCCCCTTCTCCAGGCAGAAGAGCTCTGCTCTATGACAGCCCCTATTGGGCCACAGAGGGCACAGTGACTTCAGCTTGAGGTACAGAAGCTGAAGGCAGTGGGCGCTCTAGAACTGCAGGACCCAGCAGCCCATCACATGGCCACTGGCTTCCCTGAGAGGAAGTGGCCTGGGCAGGGAGTCACATCCTGAAGCAGCTCTGAGCTCCTGTCTCCTACAGATAATGGACAGAGATTTCCCTTACTCCTGGAAGACAGAGGGACACTGGCCCAGAGGCCCATGGAGACCTCCATCCCAGCTTCCACAGCCCATGATGAGATCCATCTTCAGTAAGCTGTGGGAGAGGTCACTAAGGGACATCCAGGAGGCCCACCTGAGGCTGGGCAGGGCCAGCCTACCAGCAAGAGGGCTACAGGGCCAACTGGTGGGCGGTGCTCCTGGGCACAGGGTCAGGTCCCTGTGGGAAGAGGGTGAGGCCAGGGTCCAGAGATGTGATAGGTGGTTGCCAGCCTTCTATGTTCTCTGCGGGCTTGGCTTTCCTCCACTGCTTCTGTGCAAGGGCAATGCACATGGCTGGGTCTGTGCCTATCTACTCCTGTCCCTGTGCCAATGCAGCACCTGCCCACTGAGGCATCCCTTCACACTGGCATCAGTCAGTAAGGACCTGTGGAACAGATCCACCGCACTCCCTGTGCACAGCTGTCCCCAGCCCTTCTCAGTTTTCTCTGGACGCCTTTTTTTTATTCAAAGAAAAGTAATTTTTTTGTGTGTGAGTGAAACCCAGGGGCATTTGACCTCTGAGCTACACACCCTGCCCTATTTTGTATTCTTTATTTTGAAACAGGGTCTCACTAAGTTTCAGAGGGCCTCACTAAGTAGCTGAGGCTGTCTGCGAACTGCAATCCTCTGGTCTCAGCCTCCCAAATGCTGGGATTACGAGTGTGCGTCACCACGCCGGGTCTCAAAAGAAGTAATTTGTAGAAGCCACTGGAGGAAGAAAGGCCCGGGCCCTTGCTTGCCCCCCTCCCCCCAGCACTTAGGTTTCTTCCACACGCAGGTAAGGCCTGTGCCCTAGAATCCTCCGTGGCTTTGCTGGCTCCCATCCCTTCATCTGATGGCCAAGGAGAGCACAGGGCCTGAGGCCATGGGAGGAGTGTGGGACTGGGAAGCCCCTCAGCCCCTTGAGCTGCCACTCTGGCTCACCCTGATGCCACAGCACCCAGGTCTCCTCCTCTGGGAGAATGGCTCACAGGTTGGAGGTTGCTGTGGGCCCGCTGCACTGGGCTGGACCTGAGTGGCCTAGCTGTGTTTCATGTTTTATTGTCGGCCAACACCAACCTTTCTTGACGTTTACTGTTCTCATGAAGGCTCAGGTTGGGGATCAGTGGTGGAGAGCTGCCCTTCATTGTGCTGCCCTAGACCAGCCACTGCAGTGACCTGTCCTTGATACAGAGGCAAGAGTGCTGAGACGGCAAAAACTGCCCAGCGGGGCCTGACTTGAGTTACTGCCCTGCACAATCCTGTACTAAGTAAATGATGGCTGCCTTCAGCCTCTTTGGGATGACGTCTTGCGCTTCATTACTAAAACAATGCCTTTTTTTTTTTTTAGTCTAGGGATGGAACCCAGGGGCATTCGACCTCTGAGCTACACGTCCTGCCCTAATTTTCATTCTTTAATTTAAAAACGGGTCTTACTGAGTTTCAGAGGGCCTCACTAAGTAGCTGAGGTTGTCCGCGAACCGTGATCCTCCAGTCTCAGTCTCCCAAATGCTGGGATTACAAGCATGTGGCACCACACCCAGCACAATGCCTTCTTACATCTGTCAAACTGACCACCACCGACACCAACAGCCACATTCACCACCGGCCTCCAGAAGGCCCCCCTCCTGCCTCTCCTCCTTCCTTCTCTTTTTTATTATTTACTTAGAGACATGGTGTCACTAAGCTGCCCAGGCTGGCCTCCAACTAGAGAGTGTCCTGCCTCAGCCTCCCAGCCACTGGGATTACAGCTTTAATTAATTAATCAACTTACTTTTGAGGAAGAGATTCACTGCCTTTCTCTTTTCTGACTGCCATCTCTCAGAGAACCCCCGAGTCTTGGTGCTGGGAATGGGCTTTTTCATGTAGCTTGGTTTCCTCAGTTTGTCTCTGAGCAGGAAGGTCACCATTTCCTGTGGGCATTGGACTTCAGGAGCAGACACATGTTAGAGATAGGTCCACTTGTCTGAGAACCTGGTGCCTAAAAGCCAGAATGGGCCAGCACCCATCATCATCAAGGCCTGGAAAAATCGAGGCACACGGTCTGGCCAGCATGCTGGGCAGCAGGGCAGTGGACTGGGGAGTGGTAAGGGGTGCTCTGGAGTGGATGGCTGCTATCTGCCTGCAGAGGACCAGTGTTCCTAGGACTGTGGCAGCTTCAACAAGCTTTTGGTTTTAAAATGTAGCAACTAATTTGATTTTTAAAGTATCATTTGTGGGCCAGCATTGGGTTGGCCAAAGAAGACATATGTGTGGGTCAAATTCGGCCTTGGGCTCCTGTGTGTGACATCAGGCCTAGACTGAGTCCCTTGCCCGCTGCTAGACTCCCAGCCCTAGCTTCTCACCTCGGCCCTCTAGTACATACCTACAAACCCTCCCAGGTAGGACATTGAGGTCTCAGAGCTGCGGAGTCAGGGGGACAAACCCAGCCTTGGCTTGGGGTGCTGCCCGCTGCGTCTGAGAGGAGGGCAGTGGAAGCTCGTGGGGGATGAGCTGGTGCACATGACACTGGACCAGGGCTGGGGCTGCTGGAGTCTTGTTGGATAATGGGGCCTACATGGGAGGCCACAGGCACCTCCAGGGCTGGGCTCCCATATCCTCACCCCCAGCCTGCAGGAGTTTTCTTCATGGAGTTTTCTTGCCATGCGTGTATATCTCCACACACGCACATCCAGTGACCTTGGCTCTAAACCACTCAGGATGGTCTCAGCAAGCTGCAGAGTCTCCACGCTTCCTCAGTGATGCTCCCAGGTACCCGGGGCTCTGGTGCTCCACAGCCTGCCTCTCTGACCTGCCCAGGGTCCTGTGCTCCTCTGTTCTGGCCCACACGGCCATCCTGGAGGCCTGGTCCCCGGACTGTCCTCTTAGCATGGAGGGATGTGAAGTAGGTAGGGGTGCACACCTGGGTTGCCTTGCCAGCTGCATTTCTCTTCCTCTGGGACTTGATTGGCACCAGGGGCCTTGTGTCTGCACTCAGGTTTTCTCATCTCTAACTAGGAGGATGGTGGATTGAGATGGAGGTGGGTAGCAAGCAGCACTGAAGAACCACTCTCCAACCAGCCCTGGGCCCCCTGGCTGCACAGCCTGCTCTTTCCTGGGTTTTGTTTCAGCCTCTCTGGGGAGATTCTGCCCATCCTGGAAATGCAGAAGACCCTAGCTTGCCATCTACCCAGGCCACAGGCCGCATCCTCATCCCGGTTTCTACCCGGGAGACAGTGGTGGGTTGTGAGTTCTGAGTGCCATTCTCAGTGCCGACCCTGGCCTTGTGACCCCTTCAGCTCAGTTTCCCCAATTGTCGAGGGGATAGTGGTCTAGGCTGCTGGCCTTGCAGAGCTGTTGTAAGGACCTGATGAATGTTGAATAGGGTATTACGCTACTAATGACTGTGCTTTGGCCATGCAGATGGAAAGGAATCTTGTCCTCTGCTCCTGCCCTGGATGAGGTCAGCCTGAGGAAGGACTTCTTCTCTGGGCTTTGACAATGGCTGCATGCTGGACTTATAACTGCAGGTGAAGTCACTGGCCAGATGTAGAAGCAGGGATGACCCCTTATTAGACAGGCCCTAAGAGGGAAGCTGTCCTGGCACTTGTGAACTGTCCCCAGAAGTACAGATGATCTTCAGAGAAGACCAAGGGGAGATGGGGTATGTGTTAGTCAGCTTTTTGTTGCTCTGACCAAAATATCTGACATAACAACGTAAAGGAGAAAGGCTTTCTTTTGGCTCACAGTTTTAGAGGTCAGTCCATGGTAGGCCGGCTCCATTGCCCTGGGCCTGAGTTGAGGCAGAACATCATGGTGAAAGAGAGCTGCTCTACTCATGGCAGCAAGGAAGGAGAGGAAAAGAAAAGGGCTGGGGGCAAAAAATACATTTCCAGGGCACTCCCCTCCCCAGTGACCCACTTCCTCTACTAGCCCCACCTCCTACATCTGTACCACCTCTTAGTAGTCCATTCAGATTATGAACCCAGGAATGGCTTAATCCACTGACCCAATCACTTCCCAGAGCTCTACCTCTGAATACTACTTGAGGGACATTCAGATTCAAACTGCATAGTGGGACAGAGACAGCTTCTGTAGCCCCCAGATCTGCGGGGCACCAAGTGAGTTCTGGGGAAGTCGGATATCTCCCTAAGCCTCAGTGGATGGGCTCTGTGAGGAGTGTGTTGGTGCCACAGAGGCTGGCCCTGAGGGCCTCATACAGCAGCTGGCAGCACATTTGTTGGTTAGATCCTCCTGCTTGCCCTGGCCCCAAGAATGACCTGAGGAAGTGATCTGAGCCCAGGCAACTCGTATGTCTTCTGCCGGGGCCCTCTCCATGATTCCCGGCCTGCAAAGGACACACAGCATTTGCCCACTCCCTTCGTGGCTGATTCATTGTCCACTGTCCATCTGTCCCCAGAGGTGTTTCGATTTCCCTCCGCAGTCCTGGCATCCTCTTTCCCTACACAGCACCAGTACCTAGGATAGAGCCTGACCTAGGGCAGCACTGGCTGGAGGGCAGGCTGGCCGACTAAGGCAGGCACTGGCCTCACATGAAAGTTGTTCATAACTAACCCAAGCTCATAGTGCGAAGGACTCTCTTATGGAGTGGAATGGAGCACAGAGTGACAGAATTCAACAGGAGGCTAAATGGAGGTGCCAGACATCCTGAGTCTCAAATGCCCAAACACCTCCCATGTTCTCAGAGCCCCTCAAGCCATACAGAAATCTCACCCAGAGCCTTTCCAAGAGCAGGGGAGGTGGAATGAAGGCTGGACTCTGTTCTCACTAGCTGGGTGACCACTGGCAAGCAATCTGACTCCTCTGAGCCTCAGTTCCCCATTGTAAAATGAAGGAACCATACCATGCCTCCCCTTGGGGTGCCAGGAGACAGAGCCCGGTTCATCGTGAACGAAAGTTTTTACTTCTACCACTCATGCTCCCATTCGTGCCTTCTCTATTCACTCATTCCTAAAGCATTTCTCACACACTATGTGCCAGGCTTGGGGATGTACTTAAAAACCAGCCCCAGCTGGGCATGATGGCGCACGCTTGTAATCCCAGCATTTGGGAGGCTGAGACAGGAGGGTCCGGGTTCGTGGATAGGATCAGCTACTTAGTGAGGTCCTCTGCAACTTAGCAAGGACCCTGTTTCAAAATAAAGAATACAAAATTGGGCTTCAGAAGGTAGAATGGAGGTAGAATGCCCCTGGGTTCCATCTCCAGTACCGCAAAAACAAACAAACAAAAAACAGTACCCCTCCCCACTTCACAGATCCCAGAGCAAGACGACTAGACCAGGCTGCTCAGTGGGCAATGGGACTTAGGGTCATAAACTTGATTCTCAGATGGCAAAGGCACAGAAGGATGAGGATCAAAAAAGCCAGGGCCTGGATGAGAAGCGGTGGGCAGCCCGCTCCCCACATGCCTCCCTGCAGCTGGTTGAGAGACAGACTTCGTGTGGGAGGCCAGAGGCAAGAGCTCCTTCTGTTGGGGGCCACAGGTCCCTGGGATGTGAATAAATCACTATGGCATAGTGGGTGAGGTGCACGCCCTCCCCTACGGGGAAGACCTAGGCAGCCCAGTTTCATGGGGATGGCATGAAACTGGGTGGCCCTACAGAAGTGGGGCTGCTGTGGGCTGCTATAACCCTCTGCCCCGTGCCGCCTCTCCGCTCTGTGCTGCCCCTCCACTGTCCATTCCTCAGATTGGCTTGGGCCAGCCTTTCTTCCTCAGGCACTCCACATACTGCCATCTGAGGCCACCTGCCATCCCCATTTGAGGATGCCAGGACCATCTCTAGCAGGACACATCCCCAAAAGCCCCTGACGCCCACCCAGCCTGGCCCAGGATGGTGATGAGGCCATCCCACCTGTGCCTGCTAGTGTGGGTGCTTGACACTCAGCCAGTTATCTCCAGCCCAAGATCAGACAACCTGACACCCTTCTTGCCTGTCTCAGCAAGGGCGCATGTCCTGGTCCTGCCTCAGGATTGGATCACCCTCGAGAGGCCAAGAGGACTCTTAGGTGGCTAATAAGTTAGGTGGCTTCTGGTGTGGCAGGCCAGCCACCCGGGGCCCGGGCAGTGTCATGCGCTGGCCTTCTGTCCTCCTGAGCCCCCGAGGGGCATCAGAGCTACTTTGTCATGGAGAGCATGCTCTCCTCTGCTGCTGGTCAGCAGGCCTGGGAACGAGGGTCCTGGAGGTGCAGTTTGTCTTAGTGTCTTTAGAAATGTTGGGAGGATGTGCCGGGCTTGGGGAGTTGTCTCCCCAACTTCATCCACACTTGGGCTGCGGTGCACCCCTCTGCCACCCTCCACTATGACACATTATGTGTGTGTCCAAGCATATTCTTATGGCACGTGTGCAGTGCGTTTGCCCCACATGTACGCACATGCTTGCACACCATGATGGGGGCTCTTACCCAGGAGGCTTTTGACCCCACTTGCCTCTCCCACTCAGGGGCTAGGCTGCCTGCCCAGGGTCACAGGGTGCAGAATCCGTGTCTTTTTGCAGGAAGTTTATTTGAAAAATTCTGAAATTTCAGGAATTTGGGGGACTGTCTGCTGCTTTGAGGCAGAAGAAACAAAGCAGGTAGGAAAATGAGCTTGAGGCAGAGATTCTATGTAGGCTGAAAGTCCCCAAGGGACAAGGGGTTGGGGATGGAGATGATAAGTCAGGCAAGCCTCCTCCAGGGCTGGGACCTCCCCAAACCAGGCCCCACAGAAAGGCAGGGAGTGGGGTTATTTTTTCATTTTAATTTTATTCATATATATTAAACTCAGAGGAGTTTCACCTCTGAGCTATACTCCCATAATCTTTTTTCTTTGTTGTTGTTTTGAAACATGGTCTTACTAGGTTGCTAAGAGTTTTGCTAAGTTGCAAGGCTGTCCTTGAACCTGCCATTTTCCAGTGCCAGCCTCCCAAGTACCAGGATTACAGGCTTGCGCCACCAGGCCCCACTAGAGACCAAACTGAGCTGCTGACGCAGACAGATCCAGGTGATGCCAAACTTCCACAAAACTAGTATGTGGTTTTCTTAGAGCATTAGTTTCCTCTTCTATAAAGTGGGCTAAGTGGCAGTACCTGCTCTTGAAGTCTGTGAGGATGGCATTGGGGATGGCATGAAACGGGGCAGCAGACAACTCAGTGCAGGGCCTGGCACAGTGAACACACAAGGGAACTGTGGCCAGAGACGTTCAGAAGCCAGTTGGGGTCACACCACCTACGTGAGAGCTGGCCTTCAAGGTCGGCTTGTTGCAAGCCCAACCCCTCCCAGCCTCCCACAGCATCCTCCCAGGGTTGGAACTCATTCCCACACCCCAACTTCCTGCTGGCCCCTTGTTTCTGTCCAGTCTGAAAATGCCATGACAGAGGTTCCTGAGGCCCCAGGGCCAGGCTCAGATCCTTGGGGAAGCCTCTGGTTAGCCATGTGTTCTATTGGGCTTCACCTCCTGGGATCACAGCAGCGTTGTCCTGTGGTGCGGGCCTTGCCTCTCCCATCACCATCCAGGTGGTCTTTCCAAGGCTGAGACCACGGGGCCCTCGCTTTCTAGAGGCTGAGGCTCAGGGCCTCAGCAGTTTTTCCTGTTTCTTTAGGGGCCAGGCATCCCCTGACATCCAGCTGGTTCCTATGAACGCATGCTGGCTGAGCATGCATCACAGGTTGGCGGCGGTGGGCAATGTACCTGGCTGCTAGGGCCCTGCCCAAGATTCAGAACATGGTGTGTACCTATCCCCACCTCTTCAGACTCAAGCCAGGCTCGCCTGGGAGCCCCTCTTTTTCCACTCTTGCACAAAGCCTTTCCATAATTCTTGATCCAACCCACGGAAAACAGAGCGATCTATCAGAAAAGACAAACAATGCAGTGCGTGTTTGTCCCTGGGCTGTGCCATGGCCGGCAGTGAGGTCACTTCCCTCTTTGGACCTCCTGTCCCTCTGTCTCCTGGGCCATTCCCACCCAGGAGGGTTACAGAATGAGGACACAGCCCTCCAGCAGGGTTGTGCTGGGTCAGTGACTGGACGCCCTTTCCACCTGCCGACCTGGCCTGGGTCTGGCTTTGGAGGTACCAGCCCAGCTTGGCAAAGGGGAGTTTGACTCTCTGTCCCTTCTCTCTGCTGGTCACTTTGTTCTTGTGCAGAGGAGCCTGAACTGGGTGGTCCTCACTGCGCAGCCTGGGGGTGAGGCACAGCCTCCCAAAGAGGCTGGCCCAGGCCTTCTCTGAACTGCAGTGTGCCACCATGTCTGGCCGTGCCAGTGGTGGGTGGGTGGGTGGTGTGTGTGTGTGTGTTACTGGGGATTGAACCCAGGATCATTCTATTTCTGAGCTACACCTGAGCCCTTTTTATTTCTTATTTTGAAACAGGATTTCACTATGTTTCTGAGGGTTTCACCAAGTTAGTATGTGCAGGCCTTGAACCTGCAACCCTCCTGTTTCAGTTCCCCAAGTACTAAAATAACAGGCATGAGCTACCACACTCTGGCTTTGAGCCAATATTTAGTTTTGTTTGTGGTTCTGGGTACTGAACCCGGAGGCAGTCTATCTCCAACCTACACCATCAGTCAGTTTTTTATTTTGAAACTGGGTCTCACTAAGTTGCTGAGGCTGGCCTAAAACCTGCAATCTTCCAGCCTCCCAAGTACTGGCATTAAAGGCATGGACCACCATTCCTGGATGTGCAATTGTTTTATTTATTTATTTATTTATTTATTTATTTATTTATTTATTTTTGGTACTGAGAATTGGGCTTAGGGGCATTCTGCCTCTGACCTACACCTCTGCCCCGCCCCTTTTTCTTTTTTTTTTACAGGTCTGGGGATGGAACCCAGGGGCATTTTACCTCTGAGCTATGCCCCAGCCCTATTTTTTATTCTCTATTTTGAAACAGGATCTCACTGAGTTGCAAAGGGCCCCACTAAGTAGTAGCTGAGACTGTCTGCGAACTGCGATCCTCCTGTCTCAGCCTCCCAAATGCTGGGATTACAAGCATGCACCACCATGCCCGGCTCCTATTTTTTATTTTTAAATAGTGACTCACTAATTTGCTTAGGATTTTTCCAAGGTGCTGAGCTGGCCTCAAGCCTATTATCCTCCCATGTCAGCCTCCCAAGTACTGGGATTATAGGTGTGAGGTTCCATGCCCAAGTTTGGGCCAGTGTTTTTTGTTTTAGTTTTGTTTGTTTTGTGGTATTAGGGATTGAACCCAGGGACATTCTACCTCTGAGCTACACTCCCAGTCATTTTTATTTTTTATTTTGAGGTGGTGTCTTGCTAAGTTGCTCAGGCTCTATGCCAATGTTTAAAACTTATGGCTCCTAGCTAGGAGTGGTGGTGCATGCTTGTAATCCCAGCATTTGAGAGGTTGAGACAGGAGGATCGCAGTTTGGGGAGAGCCTCAGCTACTATTTAGTGAGGCCCTTTGCAACTACCATAGGTGGGCTGAGTCCCGACCCTGACATTTACAGGGCAGGCAGATCTCCGCCCCAGGTAACTGATAACATGTTGATAGTGCCTTCCTGGACGTCCTTTACATTTGAGTTTGACACCCCTCTCCAGAATGTCAATCCCTACAGGGGGCAGCTGAGGCTAGCCCGGGGTTGGGCACATGTGCAGCACGTGGGAGACACCAGCTGTTTTCAGGAGGCATCTGGAACAGACTGGGTGTTGGACTGAGTGCTGGAGTGGCAAATGGATCCCTCTGAGAAGAGTCACGGGTGGGCAGGATCCTGGGTGCAGCCCAGCCAGGCATCGGGCGGTGGCACTGCCTGGCTGAAGGCCAGGTATGTGTGAGGACTGTGGTGAGTGAGCTCAGAAAAACCTGAGCAGAGTCTTGAAGGGTGAGTGGGTTTTTATGAAAAGCTGGGCAAGTCTTGGGAGAAAAATTCTAGAGGTAAGTGCCATGGTGTCAGACAAAGAGTAAGCTGGTGTGTGTTCCTCCTGGTGTGCATGGCAAGTTCACAGGGACAGTGGGGAGTGTCAGGGAAGGGTGTCTCTGGAGGAGAGGTGAGTCTGTGGGGAAGCTACCTGGGGCCTGGATGAGGAAGGCCCAGTTGCAAGCCTGGCTAACGTGCCCCCCAACCCCATTCAAAACAGATGAGTGATGGTTGGATGTTTGTATTAGGAGGACCAAGCTGGTCAACTGACAGCTGTAGTTGTCACTTTTAACACAGGCTTCTCGGAACCTGATAGATGAAGGAGACCTAAGGGGGTATAAAAAATTGGAAAGACAGTTTATCAACTCAGATTTATACAGGCGTGTCACTGCTCTGCACGTGATGTGTACTAGCTTTCTATTACGGTAACACATGCCTGAGATAATTAACTTACAAGGAAAAAAGGGTTGTTTGGCTCCTGGGTTTAGAGATTGCAGTCCATGACTGGTTCGCCCTGTGGTTGTGGGCTGTGGTGGCACATCACGGCGAGAGCATGCAGCAGAGGAGGACTGCCCACCTGGTGGCTGGGAAGTCCAAGAGAGAAGAGACTGAGGTTCCCCAGGTCCCATCAACGGCACATGCCCAATGACCTCAAGACCCCACTAGGCACCGCCTTAAAGTTCCCAAGAGGCTTGGTTCCTCCATCTGGTACCAAGCCGGGCACTGAGCACATGGACTTGGGGAGCATCCAGATCCAGCTGCTAGAGAATGCCCTTCTCCCTGAGCAGGCATGGAGCATCCACAAAGCCACCTGGGCTGGCCTCAAGGAGCCCCGCCACATATCTGCAAGAACCAGCATCCTACCACCTGGGCTGTATGACCACCATGCAGAAAGGTCCCCCAAATCAATGGCCAAAGATAACTGAAAACATTCTGTATGGCTGGAAAATATATAGCACGCTAGCAAATTACACCTGAATTATTGGTGAAATCTCCAGGGAAAATTATAAAATACTTAGGCCTGAACCACCATAAAAATGCCATATGTCGGAATTTTGAGAAACAGCTAAAGGAGGGACTCACAAGAAATATGTAGCTTGACATATGCTTATCAGAAATCAAGAAAGAATGAAACACGTGAGCTAAGATTTCAACTCAAGAAGTTGGAAAAGAAGCCAGGTACAGTGACTCACATCTATAATCCTAGTACTTGGCGGGCTGAGACAGGAGGATCATAGGTTCAAGGCCAGCCTTGACAATTTAGGAAGACTTTTCTTAATTAAATTTTGAGATGGGTCTCACTGAGCTACATCCTCAGCCATTTTTGTTTTTTATTTTGAGACAGGGTCTTACTGAATTGCCCAAGCTGAGTCAGGCATAGTGGTACCTGCTTGTAATCCCAGTACTTGGGAGGCTGAGACAGGAGAATCACAGGTTTGTGGCCCACTTCAGCAACTTAGTGAGGCCCTCCACAACTTAGTATTTTAAAATATAATATAATGACAGCACCGGGGGTGTAGCTCAGAGGTATAATGCCCTTGGATTTCATCCCAAATACCATAAAAATAAAAATAAAATAAAATGATAAGTTGCCTAAACTGGCCTTGAACTTGTGATCCTTCTTCCTCAGTTGCTGGGATTATAGGTGTGCACCACCATACATGACCATGATAAAGTATTTTTAAAACAAGATCTAAAACACACAAACCATAAGAAAAATAAGATTAATAATTTCCATCAGTAAAGGGCACAAAAGGCACAAATGAAAAGAAGTGGCAGATTGGCAAAATTACCAAGGGATTAATGTGAAGGCCCACGCCATTTCAAGTGGTGGTCGGCAAAAAGGCATTTTGCTTCTGAAATCAACCAACTACTGTCACAAGATTGACTGCTTAGTTTAGCAGAGAATTTTGGTTTTGGGGCAAGAATGCGTTTACTACAGAAGCAGTCCTTGGATTCAACAAGCAGTGCTTAGATGAGAAGCACCCCTTGAGACTCCAAATTAGCACAATTAAAACAGAAGAGCCCACAGGAACATGGACGATGGCTGTGAATAGGCAGTCAAGCAAAGAGAATCCCAAGCGACGAAGATGTATGAGTAGAGGTGTCCCAGCTCACCAGAAACCAGGGAAAGGCAAATAGAAACAAACCCCTCAGAACGGCAAATTAGAGGGGTGGGTAATGGATACCAGGTGTCGACAGCTGTGCGGGGAGACGAGTCCTTTGTGTGTCCCTGAGTGTAGAAGTGTGAACAGGTGCAGCGAGTCTGGAAAACAGTCTTTATTTTTATAAAGTTTGTATAGACTCTCTGGCCAGGAGTCTATTTCAGGTCTATATCACAGGAAAATAGGGACATGAACAACATGGTCACAGTGTGGAAGCCATGGGCAACCAGGCAGATTCCAGGGGCGTGTGTGCGAGGCGTGTGGAGGGCTACCCTGGCACTAGAGGCAAGCTCTGAGCTAAGGACAAGTGCACACAGAACATGGAAGGTTCTGGATCAAAGGGGAAGCGGACTGCTCACACTCTCTACAACTCTGGTCTCACTACTCTCTACAACTCTGGTCTCACTACCTGTTCATTACTGAAGCACAGCTCTCACAAGGCCCAGGTTAGATTTCCAGCATTGCCAAACAAAACAACAAAATTTCCTGAAGAATCCAAAGTGCTTTTGTTGATGTGGATTATATCTATTGTATTTAACACATTAGAAATAAAATGGAAAAGTTAAGGCCACGTATTATTCATTAAACACAATCCATTGCATATTAGTTTATATACATTATGAGAAACATTTATATTTTCTAAAATAAAAATTCTAGTAGAAGTGATAGTGTCTAGTACTTCGGCAAATCTTTTAACTATCTGGCTCAGTGGAAGACAGCTGGATCCGCATATCTGCTTTGGTGTTCTTTCTATTACAGTAATAGAATATCCATGTGACCTCTGGAAAACTCCACTGTACACTCAGAAGAACAAGAAGAAAAAGGGAAATAATGCCCTAATATTACTATAAAAATTGTTCTCACCTTGGGGACTGCTCAGGGTTCCCTGGCTGCACTTTGTACACCATTGCACTATACCCTTCATGTTTATTGACGACACATAAAGATAACATGGCACCCTTATGAATTTTACAATATTTCAGACAATCAAGGCTGTATAATAAAAACAGTTTTCCCTTAGTATCCATGGGGGGAAGGTGTCCCAGGCCCCCAGAGGACACCAAATCCTCAGATGCAAGTGCTATGTATAACATGGCCTTGTGTTTGCATGTAAACTGCCTATGTCCTCTTGGATGCTTTAAATCATCTTTATATTACTTTTAATAATTATTGCCATAAAAACACTATGTAAATTGTACTGCGTTGTTCAGAGAATGCTAGGGGAAAATGTGTGGACAAGTTCAATAGAGATGCCAGTTTTTTCTGAGTACTTTTATCTGAGATTTGTTGAACCCACAGATGCTGAACCTGCAGAGACAGGGTAGACTGCATATCAGGTCAGTGCTGTGGATTGTAGGCTGGGAACAGGGTAGGAGGGAGAGTGTCTAGGTGTGCCTCACTAGGACGATGCCTGGAAGGGGTCTCAGGAGTGTACATGCATGGGGGGGCAAGCCATGAGTTCATCTGTATCCAATCCAGAGCCATGGGCTGAGCCCACGGGGAAGCAGCCTTGTGCCTTTCTTCTGCCACCCCAACTCCTACTAAGGTCCAGCCAGGCCCTCACTCCCTTCAGCCAGACCCAAAGGCTCCCAGGTGAGCACGGGCCTGGAGAGACAGAGAGACCCAAGCTCCTGTGCAGAGCTTGTAACCGCACAGGCCCCTCCAGGCCACAGCAGAAGGATCATTTGGTATCCACTGAGTGTGCCCCAGCTCTGGAATACACCCACTGTTGGGGGATGACAGGGGACAGGGGCCTTGTAGCCCTGCACCTGCTGTGATGAGTGCCCCGCAGAGCCCTCCTTGTCCACCAGGAGCAGATCAATGGGACATGAGGCGTACAGCAGAAGTCCCATCCAAGGCCGCCCAGCCTGGCCGCTAGCCCTGCCTGGCTGGCAATGCCCTGACCCCACGCTGTCCTGGATGCTCTTCAGGAAGGCAGGCATCCCGGGAGATGTCTTGCAAGTAAGCTTTTACCCCTACAAGTCCTTTGTCACTCTGCCCACACCCTCTCCACCTTGTCTGTACTCCACAGGGGTGAGTGGCTGAGCCGTCTGTCCCCTGGCTACTGTGAGTGGCTGAGAGTAGGGACACTCTTTCATTCCTTTCTGTGTCCCAGGGTTGGGTGTTTCAAGGGTCCCAAAAACGATGTATAGAATTAAAGATTTGTTTCTGAGAGTGAGGGGAGGGACCTCCTGGTCAGAAAGGAGGGAGGCTACCCCCTCTACTGTGATAGTTCCTATTCTGTCATCAAGGGCAGCTCTGCCTCTACCACCTGTGGCTACTCCCATCCAGTGAACACCCTTCCTGCCTTGACCCCTTAACCACAGCAGGAAGTGCTGTAGAAAGAACCATGCGCAGTGCTGTTCTGCCAAGGTGAATGACATTGGGACCACAGGCGTGGGTTCAGCTGGGATGTCCTGGTGTCAAAATACCAAGATACAGCCAGGTGCAGTGGGCCACGCCTGTGATGCCAGTACATGGGGGGCTGAGATAGGAGGATCATAGGTCCGAAGACAACCTCAGCAACTTTGTGAGACCCTCAGCAACTTAGTGAGATCCTATTTCAAAATAAAAAATACAACTGGGTGTGTAGCTCAGAGGTAGATGTCTTTGGGTTCAATCCCCAGTACCCTCCCCCCAAAAAAACCCCCAAACAACAACAACAGCAACATCAAAACCAAAAATCTACAATACATTTATCCAGGCTGGTGAATAGCTGCTGAGCCCTCCAGACATCGCACAGCTCAGAGCCAGGCCCTCCTCTGGATCCCCCAGGCACTCCAGGCCAGGCCTGGCCCACTCAGGCTCCTCTGTCTTAGCAGTTGCTGGGAATTTGAAATGTCCCCCTGTAGTACCTCTTTTCATATTTGTTTCAGATGTCTTAAAAGAAATAGAACAACAGGGAACATGGGAGCTCCCATGAGCCCCTTCCTCCCTCTCTCCCCAGGAGTAACCACTCTAACAAACTTGCTGGTCTTCATTCCTTCGCATGTGGTTATATTTTTACTCTATAGATAAGTATTCATAAACAAAATATTGTACTGTTTTGCATCATTGAAAACTTTATATAAATGCTCCCAAGCTGTCCGAATCTTTTTGCAACTTGTTTTCTGGCCTAAAATTGTTTTGACACCATCAATGTTGATACAGGTGGCTCCCATTTATTCATTAATGTTGCTGAAATGTATCCCAGTATAGAAATATCATGGTTCTTTTTAATTTTTATGCTTTGTTGGTGCATTACAGTCTCACATCCTAATGGAGTTCACAGTGACGGTGACATTCGTGCACACAGCATTTGGTGAGCTCTCCCCTTGGGTCCCTCCCCACTCCTCTTTCCCCATACAGGATATTGAGATTGACACTGGTATTCTCACATATGTGGATAATGTCAGTGGAAGTGTTTCCGTCATTAATTCTTCCTCTCCCACCCCACCCCTCCCCTCCCCTCGACCTTTTCTCTGGCTCCACTGAGGCTTCTCCTCCATTATCTCAAGTCCCTCTTGCATCCCGATTACTCTCCAGCTTCCGCATATTAGAGAACACATTTGACCCTTCACTTCAGTGACTGGCTAATCTGACTTAACATAATATTCTCCAGGTCCTTCCGTTTTCCTGCAAATGATGTAATTCTGTTCTTTACTGCTGAGTAGAATTCTATTGTGTATATATCCTATAATTTTGTAATCCATTCATCTGTTAATGGATCAAAAACAATCTGTTGATGAATGGATTACAAATAGCCATACTCTGGCTATTGTAAATTTTGCTGCTATAAACATGGATAGGCATGTATTACTGTAATATTCTGATTTCTGTTCCTTTGGGAAGATACCCAGGACTGGTATGGCTGGACCATATGAGGGATTCATTCCCAGTTTTCCAAGGAATCTCCACACTGATCTCCATAGTGGCTGCACTAATTTGCGATCCCACCAAAAGTGTATAGAAGTTCTTATTTTCCTACATCCTCGCGGCATTTATTTTTGTTTGACTTCTTGATGATTGCCATTTTAATTGGGCTAGATCGAATCACAACTAGTTTTTATTTGTATCTCCCTGATTGCTAATTATGTTGAACATTTTTTAATATGTTTTTTGGTCATTTGTGAATTTTTTGTGTGAAGTATCTATATAGTTCAACTGTCCATTTCTTGATTATGTTTTAAATGTTAAGTCTTTTAAGTACTTTATATATTTTAGATATTAGTCCTCTATGAGAAGAATAGCTAGCAAAAATCTCCCATCTTGTGGGCTCTCTCTTTAGATTCTTGATGGTTTCCTTTGATGAACTTTGTGGCCTAATGCCATCCCATTCTATTTACTAATTCTTGTTTTACTTTTCTGAGTTTTGGCTGTCTTATTGAGGAAATTTCTACCTGTGCCCGTAAGTTGGATTGTTAGACCTATGCCCTCTAGTAATTTCAAAGTCTCTGGTCTAATTTCCAGGTCTTTTGAAGCATCTTGATTTGACTTTATTGCCGGATGAGTGGTAGAGACTTAATTCTGTTTTTCTGAGCTGGGTGGGTGGCGCATGCTTGTAATCCCAGCATTTGGGAGGCTGAGACAGGAAGATCGTGGTTCGCGGACAGCCTCAGCTACTTAGTGAGACCCTCTGCAATTCAGTGAGACCCTGTTTCAAAATAAAGAATAGTTCCATTTTTCTACAAATGAATAAATCGTTTCTCCAACACCATTTGTTGAAAAGGCTGTCTTTTCTCCAACGTATGTGTTTGGCACCTTTGTTTAAAATTAGTTGGGTATAAGTGTGTGGATTTGTTTCTGTGTCTATTTTGTTCTGTTGGTCTGTGCCTATTTTTGTGCTAAAATCATGCTGTTTTTTTATTACTATAGTTCTGTAGTATAATTTGAAGTTCTGAATTGTGATGTCTCCTGCATGGTTCTTATTGCTGAGAACTGCTTTTGCTCTTCTGGGTCTTTGGTTAGTCCATATGAAATTAAGGACTGATTTTTCTAGGTCTGTGAAGAATGACATTGGTATTTTAATAGGGATTATATTGACTTTGTAGGTCACTTTTGGTAGAATGGCCATTTGGGCAATATTTATTCTGTCTATCCAAGAGTATGGGAGATCTTTCCATCTTCTAAGATCTTTAATTTCTTTTTTGAGTATTTTATTTTTCATTGTAGAGGTCTTTTACCTCCTTGTTTAGATTTGTTCCTAAGTATTTTATTGTTTGTGAGGTTATTGCTATTGGAATTGTTTGTTGTTGTTGTTGTTGTTGTTGTTGTTGTTGTTTTTCAGTGGATTTGTGGTTGGCATATAGAAAAACTACTTATTTTTTTTAGATTGATTTTTATATCCTGCTACTTTGCTGAATTTTTAAATCAGCTCTAGAAGTCTTCTGGTTGATTTTTGGGTCTTCTAAGTTACCACAATTATTAAAATTTATTTTTCTGTTGATGGAGATTTAAGTTGTTTTTAATTTATTTTTATAAATAATGATCTAGTAAACATAATTTCATATATCTTTTGGTACATATATGCATGGGTTTCTGTTGGAGATGGTTCCAATTGTCTGTGGCTACATAAAAAATTATCTCAAGACACTGGATTTAAACAACCACCATTTAATTATATCTCATGGGTGCATGTGAGGGAGTTTGGGGACTGCTGAGACAGGGGATGCTTTCAATAGGCTGAGATCACAGAGGACTGGGTGTAAATGAGATTGCCAAGGCCATTTGATGAGATAGGCCCTTTCTGTGCTAATATTCTGAGATTCTACAAGGATGTGTCTAGAGAGGGGAATTTAGAGTTCCATTCTGAAAGGAGGACAAGATGCCAGATATGGTCCCACTCATTTTGATGGGGGAAAGTGTGGGAATTTGTGATGGACATTTACTTCCTCAGACCTCTTTGGGAGATGTTGGTTGTTTTCCTTGCCATTCATTTGAGGATGTGCCCCTCCATTGAAGCTGATCCCACATCACTCCCACCCCACCCCCATATTCAAGGGTGCCCACTATACCCCCAAGAGGGGCTTATTTGATGTGCAGTCCCCACAGGCTATGACTGTGGAGGGGCCCATCCGTGGGATGTGAGGTTTTAAAGTGGAGTGGCTAGGGGGTGACCTCAGAGAAATAAACTGGGAATTGTGGGAAACAGGCAACTGCAGTGTGCAGCAGAAGCGAGTGTTGGGTCCTAGGCACCTGCTGCCATCATTTCAGCTCCTGATTCCTGCTCTCCTGGCAGATGGAAATCCTGGAGCTGATTAACAATTAACCTCAGGCATAGCCCACTTCCTGGTGTCACTTCCACTTATCCATTCATTCCTTTGTTATTTTCTTTATTTTCTATCCACTCACCCATCTATTTACTTATTTATCCACCCATCCGCTACTCACCCATCCACTAACTCACTCATCCACCACTATTTCACCTACCCTCCCTCTATTCACCCTTCAAATTGTCCACCCATCCATCCATCTACTCATCCACCCACTCACCCAACCAGTTACTCCTTTATTCATGCATCCATCCACCCACCTTTTCACCTACCCTTCCTCTATTCACCCATCCAATCATCTATCTATCCATTCTTCTACCTCCATCCATCCATCCATCCATCCATCCATCCACACTCACCCATTCACCCACCCCTCCATCCACATGCCCATTCACCATCCATTTACCTCTCCATTCATCCACTCTCCTATCTATCCATCCACCCATGATGCATCCTCCCAGCCATCACCTTTCTGTCCACCCCCCACTCACTCATCCATCCATCCACCCTCTCAATCCATCTATCCATCCATCCATACATACATACATTCACCTCCTACCCACCCAATCACATCCATCCATTCATCCTCCTACCCATCTACTCACCATCCATCCATCAACACAGTCATTTGTCCACCTATCCATCCATCCTCCACCCAGCCCTGAGTTCATCCATCCATCCACCCACCTGTCCATCCACTTTCTACCCACCAAGAGCATAAGGGCCAGGCTTCAGGGTCCAGCAGGATGGGTTTGCACACTTGACCCCAGCATTTGTAGGTCAGCTGCCTTCAGCATGTCACTTCACCTCTCTGTGCCTCAATTTCTTCAGTTATACAATGGGGGTGTAGTAGCATTTACTACCTAGAACGTTGCTTTGTGTGTGTGTGTGTGTGTGTGTGTGTGTGTGTGTGTGTGGCACTGGGGATGGAACCCAGGGGCTTTCTACCTCCGGGCTACACCCCCAGACCTATTTTATATTTTATTTGGAAACAGGGTCTCACTAAGTTGTTGAGAGCCTCACTAAGTAGCTGAGGCTGGCTTTGGAAACTGCACGATCCTCCTGTCTCAGCCTTCCAAGTGCTGGGATTATAAGTGTGCACCGCCACGCCCAGCTCACTACCTAGAACTTTCTTGCGAGCTCAATAAAACTCTAGAACATTGCCCACCAGTCTCATTGCTGAGACACTACTGGCTCCTCCTGAGTCCCCGGGGCCCCATCTGTCCACTGTCATCTAGTCCATTCCAAGGGGAAGAGAGCCAAGGGCAGGAAGGACAAGAGAATGGCCAGTGCCTTTTCTACACCATGCTTTTCATGGACATTCTCTGCTTTAATCTTCCTTTTAAGCTTTTAAAGTGTAGAGACAATCTTGTTTTCTAAGAAGAAAACAAAGTTCAGAGAGGTCCAAGGCCACAATGGAAGGATATAGTGGAGCTGGGATTCGTACCTGAGACTAGGTGTCAAGTCTCAGTGCTCTCCCTCCAACTCTGCCAGCTTCCGGTGCTGCTGCTGGTTGGAGCGTGCTCAGAGCTGGCTGTCCTTCTAGCTCTGTTCCTGGTCCTCCATTCCACTGTCCCTGGGAACATAGTCTCCATACCCTGACCTGCCCGTGCCTGCAGTCTCAGTGGCAGAGGCTGAGATCTGCAACTGTTTCTACCGGAACTGGCTGGGGCAGGGACAGTGTGGGACTCTACGCTCTCTCCTGCTGAGAGAGCAAGGCCACTGGGGTTCTCAGCGTGGGGGTGAGCGGAGGGAGAGGCTGCTTCCTGCCTCCCCACTCCAGGAGGTCCAGGTTGCCAGCTCCTGGCCCCAAGGAGCCAAGACAAAGTCTTCTGCCGACTGTATCAAAACAGACCTACTGTCCGTGGCTGTCCTTGCCACGCTGGAACCTGGCCTCAAGCCGGGCAGAACTGGGCCTGGGGAGCTGGTGAGTCACGTCTCTCTCCTCGTCCTGCAGCCTAGGTGGCATTCCTGCATCAGCATCATTCAGTTCAGTCCATTTTGCACATACTCCTAGGGCCCGTTCCTGTGCCAGTTTGGTGGCTGCTCTCAGGGGATTGATGCCATTCTCTGCCAACAGGAGTTTGTAGCCTGACTGTTGGGTGGTTAAGAGCAGAGCTTTCCAGGAGTAGCCATCCAGACAGGCCAGCATCCAGGACGAGGGTGACTTTGCTCTTCATCCCATAGCACATCTGGCCCCCACAGAAGCCAAATGTCGCATGAGGAGCTGGGACAGCTCCAGAGCCCGGGAGTGAATGAAATGCCAGCTGAGCTGCAGCTCCCACGCCTACCTCAGTGTGCGCCTGTCTTCCCCTCCAACAGTCTCAGTTTGACAGTATTTACGGCCCATGTCTCAAATTATCCATCAGTAGGAGAATGGGCAAAGGAATGGTGGTATATTCACACAGTGAAATACAACACAGCAGGGATAAAAGTGTTATTATTTGGAATAACAGGAGGCAGAGTGTCACAGGGGCACTAATAAGCTGAGGTGGCCAGAGGCGGGTCCATACTGCTGACTGTGTCTACATGATACTCAAGAACAGGCAAAGAGCCAGGTCCCTGTAATCCAGTGAGGTAGAAGTATCACAAATTTGAGGCCAGCCTGAGCCACTTAGAGATTCTGTTTCAAAATTTAAAAAAAAATTAAAAGTGATAGAGAACCCCTGGGTCCAATCCCTAGTATCCCCCAAAAGAGCAGGGGATGGAGGAAAAGAAGTGGGGACTTTGGGGGCGTTGACTAAGTAGATCCACAATTGGAAACTTTATGGGGATGGCTATCTATGTGTTTTCTGTATTGGTGATTGAACCCCAGGAAAGCCTACCTCTGAGCTACACTCCTAGCCATTTCTATTATTTTTTAAAATTTGAAACATGGTCTTACTAAGCTACAGAGGCTGGCTTTGAACCTGTTAGCCTCCTGTTAGTTTCCCAGGTACTGGGCTTACAGGCATGCACCACTGCACCCTGCTGGACATCCATATTTTTATCTGAGTGCAGAAAATTGCTGAAATTAGTGTATGCACTTTAATGTGTGTTTGTTGGATCTTAAAACAAATGCAATCTCAAGTCCAGCAACCTGGCGGAAAAAGGGAACAGGCCTATGACATACAAGGCTCCCCAGCACTCTGTTCTGATCGCAGGGGCCCAGTGTCCTATGGGAATGCCTCCCCCACCAATAGTGGACACAGCCAGAGGGTATGTGGCCACATGGGACTGCTGGGCACTCCTGAGAGGCACAGTGTGGCTAGAGTAAGGAAAAAGACTGAGCTGAGCTGTTAGGAAGGGGCTCTCTCCTGGGGCCGCTTCCCAGAGGGCCTTGCTCTTGGGCCTCCTGGAAGCCCCAGGCTGGTGTGCTGGACAGCCAGCCTCCCCAGCCCTCCCTGCAGCCCGGGAGCCTACAGCCTTCCAACCAATCCCACTCTCCTTTGTCAGCCAGGCAGTTCCAGGGCTCTTGATCCAACAACTGCCTGCAGTGAGTCTGCATGCACAGCAGGCTGGCGAGGGGCAGGGAGGAATGGGGACACATGGACTTGATCCTGTGGCCTGAGAGACGGCGTTTGCTGCGAAATACACCAGGGCCTGTCTGGGGTCCAGCAGGCACACACAGTGGGCTTCGGAGGTGTGGGAAATAACCCTTCATGATCACAAGCTTCTTAGATTCGGGGGTTTGCTAATGTCACTGCTTTGATACCTCCAGTCCAACCCTCCTTCCTGGACTCCAGACAGGCATATCTGATTCCAAAGGGCGACTCTACCTCAAAGCCCCGCGAGCTCTTTGCCTTCCTTCTTCTTCCTTCCCCCAACTGTCCATCCAACTAAAGGGCTGCACAGCTACCCACAAAGCCCGAAGGCTCGCATCAGGCTTGGCACCACCCTCCGCATCCCCTTCCTCACCGGTCCCTATCGTTGACCGTGGGTTCAGAGTCACCCTGAGCCACCTCCAGCTTCTTCCCAGCCTCACCCTTCCTGCCTCCTTGCAACACAACTGCCACTCTCTTAGATTGTCAGGACATTTTCTTATCCGGATTCTCTGCTCTCATTGTCAAATTAAAGCCCTATCGGGTCCTCTACTTGCCTGGATCCCATGGGCGTACCTTTGTTCTTCTACAGGGCCCCTCAAAGAGCCTGCGGGCACCCCCGGCCTTGTGCTGTGTGGTCACACTCTGGCCACCCTGGTCTCGATCCCTTTGTGGCTGGCCAGCTCCTTTGCCTCCTGTAGCCACTCAGCTTTGGTGTCCTGCCCACGTCCTACCCCCGGCCTGGCACCAGAGCTGTGACTGTCATCTGTAACTCCAGGCAGGTCACATCACACTGACTATAACGGCTTGTTTCAAAACTCTGTCTCCCCAGGAAGGATAGCTGTGGTTTTCTTGCCCAGAAAATGGTAAATGCTCAATTAATATTATTGTGTTACTGAATAAACATTGGTGCTGTTCCTGAGTCATGTTTAACTCACCTTAGCTCCCCATGGATCTGACCAACAAGGGCAAGAATAAATGATGATATCTACTGCGGTGGATTTGCGATGGCCACAAATTCTTTGCTACTCTCCCTATTGAAAGATGGAGCCTATTCCCCTCTTCTTGAATATTGGCTACTTTTTGGCCAATAGAATATTCTGGAAGTGACACTGTATAACTTTCAAGCCCAGTCCCTGACCTTAAGAGATCTGGAGCCTCTTGGGCCCTTTCTTGCAGAAATTCACAGCTACTCATAGGAGGACCACAGGCCCGGCTGCTGCCGCCCAGCCTGCCATTCTGGATCAGCCAGCCAGCTGAGGCAGCCCAGTGGGCCTCCTGCTTCTTCATGATGCAAAACTGCTCACTGAGCCCTGCCAGAACTCCTGAGCTGCGGGTCATGAAAGGATGCGATGACACTGTGGCCGGCGCTGAGAGGTGCAGGAAAAGGACCCATGGCATGACAGAAGTTGCCTCTTTCCTCGGACTCACAGGGACTCTGCAATGAAGACAAGATCACCATTTTGCAGAAGAGGGAGACCTACCAAGGATCAAAGGTTGAAGTAACTGGCAAGTTAGAGAACAGGATGGAGCGGGGTTATCTCTGGCTGGGAGCCTGCTATCCTCCCACCCCGCTCAGCTGACTTGAGCCTGGGGGAAATGGCCTCCAGGTGAGGTCATCCTGGAGCTCAAGTACCACTGTGGTGGGAAGAGGACAGGGAGAAGTTGTCTGGTGTGTTAGCCCATGGCCAGCCTGCACACAGTGGTGCTGGATTGGCACGAGTATCTGGTGTGAGATCACGTTTCCCCGTTGGGCCAAGGCTGGCTGCGGGTGCCCCTGGCCTCAACCCCTTGCTCCTGCCCGCCTTGTGTGGGAATACCTCGAGGTTCCGCCATGCTCATCAGGAGGCATTAGCATGAGGGGACCTGGGTATTTCTGGGACTTGCTAATTGTTGAGATCCTCTCAGGAGGCTTTTCCTCTGGCTCCGGGGTTACAGCCTAGTCCAGGCTGGCATGGGCACCTGGGAGCACTCAGTCTCCTTCAGCTTGCAGGGTCTGGGCGGGCTGGGATTGCACCTTAAGGATGGGCTGTCAGGCAGCCCTCACTAGCTCCTCAGTGTCCAGTGACGTTGCAGGTGCTGGCAGCAAGATGTGGCAGCTAAGAAGACAGAAAGGAAGACTACTGCCGCGTCCTCCCTTGAGATGGCCACTCTGGGAGGAGCTTCCCTCCAGCCTTTCTCTTTTTTCCCCCTCCCTCCCTCCCTACTTTTCCTTTTCTTTCCTTTCGGTTGAACACTCAGGGGCATTCTACCTCTGAGCTACACCCACAGCCCTTTTTACTTTTTATTTTGAAACAGGGTCTGTTTATCTTGAAACAGAGTTGCTGAGGCTGGTCTTGTACTTGTGATCTTCCTGCCTCAGCCCACCAAGTACTGGGATTACAGGTGTGTGCCGCCACACCCAGCTCCTTTTTTTCTTTTGTTTTAATAGTTAAGGAAGTCAGTGTTGTGCATGTGCACAGCTTGGAATCAACAAACTTGACAGGCTTGTTATGGAAAACAGCAAGCCCATATTTCCTCTGTTCCCTTTTCCCAGAGGTGTTTCCTTCAACCCTGTAAAGGCGTGATTTACTACTTACTCCTTGTCTCTAAATACACGCACTTCAGTGTGGCAATCCATTTTCCAGTTTAACTAGCATCTATCAACTTCCTCCCATGCACGGTAAACTCTCTTTTCCTTGACAGAGCACATTCCCATGCTGCATCCTGTTCTCAAAGATTATAGTTATTATTTCAACTGTGAACACTAGTTAAATTAGACCCGTAGAATGTAATCAATACTTCTCCTTTACTGAACAACTTCTTATTTTCCCTGATGTTAATAACTCTGTTGCTTGTTCTCTTCTCTTAGTATTTCCTTAGTCCTCCCCTCTCTCTCATACTGAAGATTAAATCTGGGGGCATTCTACCTCTGAGTTATGCCTCCAGCCCTTCCTGTTTTTTATTTTGAAATAACATCTTGCTAAATTACTGAGGCTAGCCTCTAACCTGTGACCCTCCTCTCTCAGCCTCCCAAGTACTGGGATAACAGGTATGTGTGACCATGCCTGGTGTTATGCTTAGTTTTCAAAGAACCTATAAGGAATTGTTTCCAGAACTCTGCCAACTCTAAATCTTGCACCAAGATGTTAATTTGTTGGCTACTTTGGCAATATTTTCAGTGGAGAAGTCCCTCCGGAGCCTGACCTGCCCGGGTACATGAGCTGAGCTGCATCCCTGCTGGGTCCACAGGAGGCCTCCACCTCCCTTTCCCTCATCCTGAGGAATCCCTCGCCCTTCTCCTGGGCTGAATCTTTCTTCCTGGATCCTGTTTCTTGCTTTTTTTTTAATATATATATAGGAGTGCATCTTCTTCAGTGTTTTCCCAAGAAGGCGTGTGCAGCAGGTAAAGCGTTTGCAGCCGCCCTGCTGAGCATGCCCTGCTGCCAATGGTGGTTTGCCGGGATGTTGTTCTAGACAGGAAATCGTTTCCTTTAGCATTTTTTTTTTTTGTATTCTTTTTTTTTATTGGTGCACTGTATTCATACATCATAGTAGGATACATACTTTTGTAGACATACATGCACACTTTTCCCAGTCAGCCCCCACCCAATCCCCACCCCATTCTCTCCCTATACCTCCCACCCATGCTTGGCTTAGTAGTTGACATCTAGTATTATGGCAATTTATCTAAAATTAAAAATGATAATCTCACATAACAGTTTCATTTGTCTGATACCAAGCTTTTGATGACTTAAAGATAACATTTCAATATTTCTTTTTGCTTTCTTTCTTATCAGAGAATATTTTTTTCTATTTTTAGGTGAAACTATCATATATTTATATATTTATTTTTCAGAAAAAAATCTATCCTAATATGGAATATGGAGTCTAGGTACCCAAAACGATCTTGAAAAAGAACAAAGCTAGAAGATATATATTTTCTGATTTCAAACCATATAAAGCTACAATAATTGAAACAGTGTAGTACTATTCTAAAGGCAGATATATAAACCATTGGAGTTAAATAAAAGCTTAGAGATAAATTCTTCCCTATATTGTCAAGTTATTTTTGACAAGGTTTCCACGAACATTTGGTGGTGGAAATGATAATCTTTTAACTAAATATTGTTAAAAAATAATAATTACATGGAAAAGAATAAAATTGGACCCTTACCTAATCCCATATGCAAATATTAACTCAAAATAGATAATAGACCTAAATACAAATCTTAAGACTATAAACTTTTAGGAGAAAATCTGGGTCATAAAACCTCACAACATTGAAATTGACAGTGATTTCTTGGTTATGATTTCAATGACACAGGCAACAGAGGAGTATACAGACTCCCTAAAAAATGAAAAAATAAAAAAATTGTATATCCAAAGACAATGTAAACAGAGTTAACAGTTACTAATAGAATGGGATAAAATATTTCCAATTGCTATATCTGAAGGTATATTATTATTCCTACTAGAAATCCTAAAAATTAACAACAATAAAGGCAAACAATACCATTTAGAGATAGGTAAAAGACTAACATAAATAACGAATCTCCACAGATAACCAATCTTAATTGTCTGTTGGATGGAAACTCTTGTTTCTCTGGTTCTGGTGTGTGTTACCTATTTCTTCTTTGTAGTTAATCTCTTTGAGTATTTTCTCTAGTGCTGGTTTTGAAGACATAAATTCCTTCAGTTTCTGTGTGTCATGGAAGCTTCTTATTTTTCCATCTAATTTGATAGAAAGTTTTGCTGGGTAGGAAATTTTTGGCTGGAAGTTGTTTTCTTTCAGAGTTTGGAATATGTTACTCCAAGCCCTTCTGGCTCTCATGACTTGGTTTGGGAAGTCTGGAGTGATTCTAATTGGTTTGCCTCTGAATGTCACTTGGCCCTTTGTTTTTGTTGCCTTTAAGATTCTCTCCTTGGCTTCCACATTGGTCATTTTGACAATTATGTGGCGTGGGGATCCTCTTCTCCGATCCTGTCTAAAGGGAGTTCTATAAGTTTCCTGGACCTTTGTATCAACCTCTTGCTCTATGTTTGGAAAATTTTCTGCTATTACTTCTTTGAAGAGATTGTTGATCCCTTTGGTTTCACTTTCTTTTCCCTCCTCTATTCCAATTATTCTTAGGTTAGCTCTCTTAAAATGGGCCCATATTTCTTCAATATCAGATTCCTGCTGTCGGATATTTTTTTCTAGATTAGAAACTATGAGTTCATTTTTGGATTGCTCATCTTCTAAGAGCGAGATTCTGTTCTCCATGTGTTCTAATCGGTTGTTTGTGCTTTGAATTGAGGCCTTTACTTCATTAATTGCATCCTTTATCTCTTTTTGGCTCTCTCTGAGTTCTTTTCGAAGCACCTCTATTATTTCTACAGTTATTTTCCTGATTTGATCTTCTAGAAATCTCTGATTTTCTGTTTTATCGGGTTCTGATGTTGTGGGGTTGTGGGCATTAATTGCTACAGTATTATTCCTCTTTCCCATGATTTCCGATGTTTGTGCCTTCTCTGGGTTCTTCCCTTGGGTCACTATGACTTCCCTTAAGGTGTTCTGGATCTCGAGTCAGTAGTATCTCGGACCCCACTACTCCTTTACTGGGTTTTATCACAGAGTCTCCGACCCAGAGAGTCGATAGAGGCTGCTTTAGACTGTGGGGGGTGCCAGGTTGCACATTCTCCTATGGTGTGATATCTCTGCCACCGCCCCTCCCCCACTGGGTCAAGACCCAGGGAGTACAGTACTGGGATTTCTCCTCTGTGGCCCGCAATTTGACTCACTGTTCTTGAGTACGCAGATGTAGCTGTACTGGCCTCGCTGAATTCGCTGCTGCTGCCGCCGGTGGCAATATGGCGCCGCTGCTACGCCCTCGGCTATGGGGCTGGCGTTTTTCTTCTTGATTTTGATTTCTACTCTGAATCCCTGCAGCGTGTGCTGAGCTCGGCCACTGGGAGCTTTAGATACTCTCTGCGCGGAGAAATCCCGCCTAGCTGTTCCGCAGTGGCTCACCTCGGCTTGCTGTCTCCTTTAGCATTTTGAAAACAATTTCTTTCATGTAGTGGCTTCCAAAATAGTTGAGAAGACTGTAGTCATTTATATTCCTGATCTTTTGGAGGACAACATTTATCTTTGCTTTTTTTTTTTTTATTACGTTCTGGGAATGTGCCTTGCACATGGTAGGCAGCGGTCTTGGCATGAGACTCAGGGTAAGAGAGTACAGAATTGCTTTTTTTGCTTCTCTGAGTGTCTCCTTTGGCCCTGGTTCTAGAGTTGCCAGGTAAAATACAGGACTCCCAGTTAAATCTGAATTTCTAATACACAAGAGACAATTCTTAGTATATGGATATTTATTACCTGAGCTGTGCTAAAAAAAAATTTGTTGTCTGCCTGCAATTCGACTTTAGCTAGACATCCTATACTTCGGTTTTGGTTTGTTTGCTATCTGTGGCAATCCTACCGGGTGCTGTCTGCCCAGGTTGGCCGATGGAGCCTCCAGAAGGTCGAGGCTGGTTTATGATATAGGACTGCAGTGATGTGACTGTGTTGTCTCAGGCACATTCGTGGCCATTGTCCCTGAGTCAGGGCTCTGCAGGCTCTCTTCCAGGCCCCAGAGGTGAGCTACACAGCACGTTCAGGGTCTAAACTCTGTCCCTTATAGCCACATCAGGCCCGGGATGTGGCCCTGGTCTCCCTTGAGTGATCTCCGCTCCAGTGATTTTGTGCCCTCCGCTATGCCAGTGCTCTGCCTGAACTTCTCCCTCTGTCTGCCCTCCCCTTTTGCCACCCTCCCCCATCCAGTCAACCTCAAATGCACTGAGGCCCTCTATCTAGCATGCTCAGAGGCCAATGGCCACTGATCCTCTGAGCAACCCTCCAGGGGCCTGTGCCTTGCTTACAGCAAGCGTCTCAGAAGTCCTCCCCAGGTCCACCACTCTGCAGGGTTTGTGCCCAGATGACATACTTGCTTTCTCGGTGGGCCAGGCAAGGTGGCTCTAGCTGTGTGTAGTGCATTCATCCTGGCTGGCTGCTCTTTTCCGTCTCTACCCTAGAATGAATGCACCTGAGGACAGAGCTGTGCTCTCTTCTGGCATCCCGGTCCTCCCTCTGCACCTCTCTGTGTCCCAGGACCTAGCACACACAGTAGGATGTGTAGTAGGGCTCATTGTAGATAATGCGCCTCCACCTCTGAAGGGACCACATCCCGATAAACTCATCATATGTTAAAACATTTAAGTTGAAATACTCTGGGTGCGCTAACTTCCTGATGGTTGTAGTGCCAGTGTTTCACTCCTGACCGCCGGGTTGCTTGGAAACTGTGGGACTGACCAGTGCGACCAGGTGAGGGAGCAATGCAGTGCGCGTCACTAACCCGGGAAGAAATCAAAGCTTGAAGTAGGAAGTGTGGTTATTTATTGAAGGCACATCACTTGGCAGCACCATAGTCAAAACATTGCAAGTGAAACCATCCTGTAGGTGGGGATGGTCTGTTTGCAACCAGCAAGCTCCGGGTGGGAGCTGGGCACCAGTCGCCCCTCTGACCTCCAGTGATTGCATGCTAATGCACTTAAACTGCCTGGAGAATGTCCAAGTCTGAGCCTGGAGGAGCTAGCCCACCCTCCTGGACTCGTCTGCCATCACAGGCAGGGCGAGATGCTTCTCTGGGCTCCCTATGGTGCCTGGGGACTGGCCTCCAGTAGCTGGTCCCGACCTCCCACAGCAAGAAGGCAGACAGGAAGTGGGCAGCCATGTGGACAGGTCAGCAGCACTCCTGATGCTGACCCGAGGTGGCCTCTGCCGGGAGTGGCACCCCAGGGCTGATAAGTAGGAAGGCAAGTCAGGATCTTGTCAAAATCTGATCCCCTCCCTCCTTTTAGGACCCAGAGGCCCAGGTCCAGGCTATTTCCTGCAGTCTGCTGCCAGGGACCTACACCCCCATCATGCAGCCCCCCAGTGCTGGGGTGCTGGGGAGAGGGCTCCTGGCCTGGGCTGTGGACACGCTCATGCTGCTACCTGGCCTTTCTTGGCATCCAGGTATGATTAGAGCAGTGTCCAGCCTTCCCTCTCCAAAGTGCCAGCCCTGAGAACACTGGACACAATGGGGACAGCGGGGGAGCCTTGGATGAAGAACTTCTGTCAAATTATGGCTCTGTATGGCCCATCTGATGCCAGCTGCACCCCAGGAAAGATCTCCTCAGGCACGTCTGGGGATCCATTGGCAAGATATCTGTGCTATGAACTTGTGTCACCCAGGAGCACTCTGGGTGATAGTTTAATCTACCTGGCAAATAAGAGGGGAGATATTTCTAAATGTTAGGTGATGCTTGAACTTACACAGCTGGGCCAGGTGTTGAGCACTTTCCAAACCATACCTGCTGTGTCTTAGCCATTTTCTTGGAGGCCGCATAGTGGGCAGGGCCTAGTGCAGAGGGTCTGGGGCTGCAGGATAGGGTCAGCCCCCCTCCCAATCTGGATCTGTTATCTCCCAGAAGCTCAGCTGTGACTCAGGGAGGTTCCTGGGGTCTGGGAGTGGGGCCCCGGCACTGGGGTGCAGCAGAGAATAACTAGCAGGCCCCGGGCACCCTTCATTCCAATCCCTCTGGGCATAAATGGTCAAACTGAGGCAAACTCTTTGCTGTGCTCTTGTCCTGTGTGGGGAGGCGGATGGACAGGGCCAACCTGAGCTCCTCCTGGACCTTCTCCCCTGGTGGTCTTTGCAGCCCCACTCTTTGCTCCCAGGCTGGGGGGAAGTAGCTTCATCTCACACAGTCCAGGGATGGACTCCAGACTCTTGAACTGAGGAGAGTGACATAAGCTCTGGGGGTCTCAGTTTCTTCATCCATGAACAAGGTGTATTATGGATCTATGGTGCTAATCTCTCAGGATGGTTTTGAGGTCAGAGCTAAAAGCCAGCCCAGAGCAGAAACTCCATCACGGAACATTTTATGATCCAAAGGACCCCTCTCCACCCATGTGAATGAATGAGACCCCTTCTCCTTAGGATACAGTCTGGAGATATGATGTGGCCCCAGAGCCCTCACCCTGCCCCAGCCACAGAGGCACCTCTGGTTCTCCCAGGTACAGAGCCCTGCCCTTGCCAGTGCCTCCCCCAGGCCTCTAATGCACGCCTCCCACTCAGCCCTCACTCCTTCTCCCGCACGTTGTGACTCTTGTAGGGACTCCTTGGTGGACACTCTCCAAGGACTCCCTACAGCAGGTGCCTCCCTCTGCTCCCAGGCTGCTCTGCCTGGTCACCCAGCCATCCTCAGGGCACGGATGAGTGTGTGTGTGTGAAGGCTGCAGGAGAGGAGGGGCAGCAGCAGGCCGAGGGCAGACCCCAGTCCAGCTCAAGGCCTACAGGATGCCGCACTTCCTCTGTGGCTCCAGAAGGGATGGAGAGAAGCTGAGGCCCCAGGCAGGTGGTGTGGGAGACTCACCCTGGAAACCTCAGGCCACTCCCAGAGCATCGAGGGCCCCCGATGGGCAGTGTGGGCCTGGAAATGCTGTGTGCATAGGGCCAGGAGGGCAACGTCCCTCTCGCAGCAGATTGAACACTGAGGGCCCTGGCCTGCCTGGCAGAGGAGCCAGTGCTGGCACCTGTGTCTTTGGGTGAACTTCTGTCGAACCCCTGAGGGTTGCTCGTGGCCAGGGTTCTCCATAGGGAGGTCAAGGCTTGGTGGGTGTGCGGCTTCAGTGGGTTCTCAGGCCCTCCGCCAGCCCTGCTGCCTGTCCAAGGGCCTCAGCCTACAGTACCACCATCTTCAGCATGGCTGTCCCCAGGACTAGAGGCCCTGGGTACTTTATGGTCACTTTCAACTTGGAAAAAAGCCTCACAGCTGGACCTTTCCTCATGGTCAAGAACCACAGGATTCCCTGATTTGGGATTAACCTTCTCCCCCTTCTCTACTCCTCCTGCCCAACATGCTGTGCTATGTGTGTGTGTGTGTGTGTGTGTGTGTGTGTGTGTGCGCGCGCGCGCGCACGCACGCGTGCATGCACACGCGTGTGTGTATGCAAATTTCAAGGTTTCACAGAACCACAAATCCTATTCAGACAGGAGCCTGGCGGCGTTACTGGTCTCTAGGACCCATAGGCTTTGGGGAGAAAGGGACCGATATGGCCCGTTGTCCCTGGGACCCAGAGCCGACACAGACACCTGCTCCTAGGCCCCCAATCCCAGGGTTGGGCCTACTCTTTGGGCCTGAGGCTTGAGACAGGTTGTGTGGTCTCCTTGTGGGATGCCCATGGGATGGGGCAGGCCTCTGAGACCCTGCACAGCTCCCCTGATTTGGAACAGTGGAGGCTGGAGGGAGTCTTGAGCCTGGACATCATCCTTGGACTCAGCGCCAGTGCCTTTCCTCCACAGTGACCCCAGGGCTCACAGCTACCTGCTCTAGCACCCAGTCAGCCAGCACAGTGGGCAGGTGAGGGCTAGGATGAAGCAGGGCCCTGGTCACAGTGACAGGGGCAGGAAGTGGGTCTGCTTGAGAGTCTGACCCTACCCATCACCCTCTGGGGTCTCCTTTGAGGTAGCTGGCCATGGCCCTCACACGACAGAGCACAGACGGGGCCCAAAGGTGCTCTGGAAGGGAGAGGCCAGCGAGCCTGGCTGCCACGCTGCCCAGCCCCAGCCAACCCACTCAGAGACTCTGCCTCCTGCCCACTTCCAGTCTGCAGGCCTGATCCTCACCTCCATCTTGCAGGTGAGGGAACTGAGACCCATTTGCCCACAGTGGCACAGTGAGTCTGTGTTCCCAGGACTCTTTCTGCCTTTCAGCTAAAAACATGATCTTTGGACCAAACCTTAAGCCAGAACTCTTGACTCTGAGGCTGGCTGGCTCTGTGAACTTGGTGGCTTCAGTTCAGACTCCCCTGTTTGAAATGGGAAGAATGGTGTCACAGGATGGTGTTGGGGACCGAGATCTGGGACATTCTGCCTGTCATTCAGAAGTGCCCAGGACCATGGCCATCACTGCCCTCCAGGAGTCCCTGGGGCCAGGGTGGGCGAGCGCACTAAACCCTCCTGGACAGATGCTGCTGGCCGGCTTCTGGCGGCACTGGCGGCTTCTCCCCCGGGTCCCGAGGCCTTGCCATTGTTTTCTTCCGCCCCAATCTGTTTTGAATAAACCAGGTTTTCATCATCCCAGGCAGTAATCCTTAGCATCAGAGGAATATTGTGAAATGTCAGCCCTTTCTGGAGGAATCTCAGCAACATGTTTTTTAATGTTCAGCATCACATATGGGGACAATAAATACTGAAAATATGTGGAACGGAACAGGAGGGGAGCGTGCTTGGCTCTCAGCTCTGCTCCCCGCCACCATGGAGCCTGACTTTTGCATCACAATAAATTAGCTGTGTATGTCTGTTGTGTGTGTGTGGGGGAGGGGGGAGTCATCCCAGACGCTGTTCTGCACCCCTTGACCCAGGAACCAGGTCCTAGGCACTGTCACCAGGTGCCCCCTCCCCCTCACTAGCTGTTAACGGCCCCTTGTGGCATCATCTGGTCCTATCCCTGCCCACCTTCTAAGCCCAAGCCAGCTCTCCACCTTGCAGATAAGGACATTATCTGACCTGGATAGCCAGGTCACCCTGTGGTGAGCCACGGCTGGGGCTGCAGCCAGTAAGAAAGATTCCAGATCTGATGCTCTTTCTTGCAAGAGCACAGGCCCCCAGAACATCACAGCCAAGGGAAAAAGTCACCTTGTTGACCTTTCTCATCCCAAAGATGAGGATATGCAGACTGGTGTATGATGTGTGGTGTGAGTGTGTGTGCCTAAATTCCCACACGGTCACACGAGACATCAGAGAGCCTGTGTTTGCACAGTTCAGGCTCCCATGAGATAGATGTGTGACTTTGGATGAGGTGTCTAATCTGCCTGAACCCCGGAGTCCTTTTTAAATGTGGCCATGCTACTTAGAGTCTGGTAGGATGTAGGGGAACCACCCAAAAGCTCCAGGTCCCTTCCTGCCTCCTTTGCTCTTATCTACAATAGCATTATCTTATTATTATCTATAATAGTATTTGCCCTCCTGCCCCATATATGGTAGATAAGGCGGCTAGGAATCACCTCGAGAACAAGGTAGGGCCACTTGTAATTGAGCAGCAGTGTTATTTTTGCCTCCCCCAAGCCATCCAGGACCTGGTGGTTAATATCAGCCACTAGATAGTCCAAGAAGAAATCACCCATGTCTCTGTGGGGCCAGCACAGAGGGGCAGACAGGCCTCCTCTCACCATGTCCTGCCTGGAGGTCAGCAGGGCCTCCTAAGAGCATGCATTCTGCCTCTCAAGAGGAGAAAACTCATATTCAGAGAAGACACTTATACACTTATCTGTGTGTGCCCACAGCAGGTAGCATATCTGCCAGTAAAGCCCCAAGACCCCTCAGTGCCAGGATTCTTCCACTAAGAGGTCAAAGCCACTGGGGATGTCTTTCCTGATGGAGTGGCCACTGGTGGTATGGGGAAGGCTGCCCCGCCTGCCCACTCTCTTCCATCATGTTGGCTGGGCAACCCTGACTTCTCCCCAAGAATACGTTCAGCAGCAGGCTCAGAGCCAAGAGACAACCAGGTCAGTCTCAACTTTGCCCCTTGCTTAGTCTTTTCATGTCTCCATTTCTCATTTCCTTCTGTGCAGGCGAAGCTGACCCTCCTTCCCAAAGGCATCAGAAGTCTGGACCGATTTGTGAGACATCATTCCTGGCTGCTAGAAAGTGCTCAACAAACGAGGCACAGCTGCTTCCTGGGACAGGTCCCCGGGCCTTTCCTCTTGATCTGCGTTGGCTTCCACATGAGCTGGACCTGTTTTGACCTCTCTGCGGGGTCCCCATGAGCATGATTTGGGCTGTGGCACCCCGTCTGCCCTGCCTGACTCCCGCAGCAGCCAGCTCACAAAGGCCAAGCCTAAATGAGTCATCAGGTCTGATCTGGTCCCATGGGGGTGACGCGGCCTGATTCTTCCCTGGTAAATAACGGAGCCACTCACCAGCTTTTCAGTCTCTCATCTGCACCCTGCTGCCCCCAGGGCCCCCTCCTCCTCTCTCTGCTCACCCTTCAGGTTCCCTGCTCGAGCTCAGTCTAGTCACTGCCTCCCTGAGTGTCCAGCACGGGGCCGCCACAGAGCAGGCTCTGCGTTTGCCCCTTGCTCACTTGCCTTCAGCAAATGTTCACAGAGCCTGTCTCCTAATGGCTGCTCAGTGGATTTTCAGGACTGAGTCCTGGCAGGAGGGAAGGGGGAGGCAGATGAGGAAAGGGAAACAGGAGCTGGTCAAGGTGCAGCCTGGAGTGGGGCTCTGGAGGGTTCAGTGAGGGAGAGGGAGCGGGTCTGGGCTGGAAGAGCCCTGGTGGGTGGGAGCTAAGAGGGAGAGAGAGAGAGAGAGAGGTGATGGGCAGGAGTACGTAGGGACACCTAGGCAGAGGAGGCCGCTTCAGGTGCCCACCAGGCCTGAGCGAACCTGACACTCTTCAGGGACAGGGATGCAGTCTATTGCCAGCTCAGTGGTCCAAGAGAGAGGGACTCTAAGGGGAGCCATCTGGTGGCAGTGTACCTAAATTACCGACCTAGCCCTCAGCGGAAATGGTGTCAGGAGCATGGGAATTACCTTGCACTGGCCCAGGCGGTGCAGAAAGCCAGGCTTCCTTCGAGGCTGAAGCTTGCCCTGGGGCCCTCTCTGCTCATCCTGTGTTACTCCAGATGTAAGAAGTAAGGTGTGAGGACCATGTCCAGAGGGCTTCTGCACAGCCCCTGTGCTTGGTCCCCAAAGTGTCCCCCATGCCTCTGGAATGACCCCCATCCTATTCCTTCACTTTAGGAAGCTTCCAGAAGCAGTTTCAAGGATTTCTGGGAGTCCCTGCAGGAGTCAGAATTAAGGGAAGGCCAGGAAGGGTAGGCAGGACGAACTCTTACCCCTTCTGTCTCTGAACCCATTAAGTGGGTTTCAGGAGAAGGGATACCAGTCACTGCCTGCCCAAGGAGAACTCAGGTCCCTCACACCTGGGAAGAAAGTATGGGGGTTATAACCACCTAGACAGTCTGACTGCTGTCCACCACCCCAAGAAGTCCTGTGCCCTATATGCCTTCCATCAGCATGGCTCCTAGGTTGGGCCACTGGACTGGCCCTGAAGACCCATGGTCCCATCTGCTCAGACCACGGGAGTGGGCACGACCCTGTGCTACCAAGTGCACCATCCAGACATGCAGACCTGCCAGGTGGGCCCCATTGGCCAGCTCTGCTGCCCTGGCACTGGCCGGCCCTGGTCCATCTCTCAGCCTCTCCTCTGGAGTCTCCCATTCATCTTACCTCAACATGATACTAAGGTGAACTGTGCTAACTGTGACTGCCTGGGCCTCTGAGCAATTTAAAACCCTTCCCTTGGTCAGGTTCATCTTGCCCTACCAATGACCCTAGGAGGCCGTGCTGTTGGAAACCCCAATTTACAGATGGAGACTAGAGGCACAGAGAGGTGAAGGAATTTGCCTAAGGCCACACCCCATTACTAAGTGCCAGAGCTCCCCATCTGGCCCTTTTAAAACTTGCTGTAGCTGGTAGTAGTGTGGAGCCCCAAGTAATGTCCCTTAATTGACACAAGTGTCTACTTCACTGCTTGCTAAAGGTAGGCTGTAGGTACAGGACAACTGGTGACTGTCCCGCCCAGCCTCAGGAGCCATAGCAGAGGGGAGGCTGGGTCTTCTCTGGGCCAGGTCATCCAGAAAGCAGTGGAGTGGCTGGTCCTGGTCCTCTGTGGCTACAGTACAGGCCTGGCCCGGGGCTCCTCAGGGGACAGCTTTTCTCATGCCTGCTGCCCCAGATCAGGGCCTTCCCCATCTGGGCTCCTGTCCTTTGCCATCTCACAAGCACCTTCAGCTTTGCCCCATGCACGCCTCTCAGAGGCCCCTTCCCACCCAGGCCCAGCCCCTGCGCCGGCCTCTCTTGGCCTTGGCTCTCCTTTGTCTAGATTCCCCTACTTTCCTTCCTCACAACCCCAGGGACTCTCCCCTCGGTGTTTCTGGCCTATAGAACTATGTCCCAACTCCTCATTCGAAGCCTGCCAGGACTGGGCCCCAGCCAGTTGCACCCTATTTCCTCCCAAGAGGCAGCAAGCCAACTGGCACCCTCCTGCCAGCTGCCCCTCCTGTCCAGGGCCAGTGATGCTCCTAACATCCAGAACTGTCTTTGTTCTGCCTCTTCCTTGGCTCACAGATACCCTGTCTATCCTGGAACTTCACACCAGATGCTGCCTTCTCCAAGAAGCCTTCCCAGCTCTCTCTTCCACCGAGGATTCTGAACCCGCCCTTCTGAATGGCTGCCGCCAGCTGCCTGCCTTGACCTCCCCGTGGGTGGGACATGCTGGGTGACAGGGGGATGGTCTTGCTCAAGACAGAGGGGACAACACAAGCTGTGGAGGCCTCGATTCCCCATTCTGCTTCCCTCTGGATGAATAATCTTGGATACAGTTTTCAACTTTTTTAGTATCAGTTTCTTTATCTACAAAACAGGAAGGACAGTACTATCCAGACAGGGTGTGTGTGATGCCTCCTGGGGCCATGCCCTCTCAATATGTGGCTTTTCTAAAGATTTGCACATAGTAGGGTCCTAGTAAATGTCAAGTTGGGGTCAGAGCAGGGTCTCAAGAGGCCTTCTGGCTAGACAGTGATGCCATGAAGTCCTTTTTGTGACTACCCAGTGTCCCTCTAATTTCTTCATTTTCCTAGGAGGCTGCATAGTGGTGGAGGGGTGTTAGGGTGCAACCTGGGGCTCTTGGTTTTAGGAGGCCTCTCATGGACATGTCTGTGGCTTCAGAGACTTCCAGAGAAGGGGCTGAGCAGGCAGGTGGCCCCCTCCTGATCTGGCTGCCAAATGGGCCAGAACCGACAGCAGAGGGCCCAGATGAGAAGCTGCTCAGGTGAGCTGCACAGGGACACATTGGGCCCAGAATAACTTAGTGTCTTTGTGAGTATGTGGTGGTGGTTCTGGAAATTGAATCCAGGGGCATTTTTATTTTTGGAACAGGTCTAGCTAAGCGCCTGGGGCCCAAGTTGCTGAAGCTGGCCTTGAACTTGAGGTGTTCCTGTTTCCCAAGTATTAGGATTACAGGTGTGCACCACTGTATCTTACCACTCAGGGAGATGTTGGGGCAGCCTGCTGCTCTGTATTCAGCCCAAGGGAAGCAAGAGTGAGGGCATGGATGGGGGAGGGCAGAGCACAGGAGGTTCCGGAAAGATAAGACATAGCAGCCTCTGCCCAGCAGGGTTGCCTGGATGGTACATATGGTCTCCGTGCTGATCTTACCTTTACCATGGAGGAAATTCCAAGTCTGGTAAGATTCCCTCTAACCCACTTTGGTCTACTAACAGATTTGAGGGGCTGAGCATGAGGCATTGTGGACATACCTTGAGCCCCTAGAGCTTGCTGACTCCAGGCTCTGGATACCCATTCCCAGCACCTTGGCTAAAGGCAGAGCCTGGCAGTCTATAGACGCAGCTAGGGAGAGGCCAGTCACTACTGCCACCATTAGAGCCAGGGTTGGTTGATCCCATTGGCTTCTTTCTCCTGGCCATGCTTGAAGAACCAAGATGGTGAACTTGGCAGGGAAGGGGAACAGTAACAGGAATGCAAAGAGGTGAAGCCAGGGAGGGAGCCGAGATTCACCAGGAGGAGTGCTGTGTGCTCTGGGGTCCATGTTTGAAGCCCATGTCCCTTCCTTTGAGACAGGAACAAAGTTTGGAAGCTGCTGCTAAATTATTGTGGTTTAAATACCCCCCCTTACATTTTATATGCTGGAAACTTAATTCTCAAATTAATATGCAAATGAGGTTATGAGGTGGGTTTTGTGAAAGGTAGTTAAGATTAGATGGAGTGACAAGGGTTGGCCCATGGTGGCCTTGGTGGCTTTGCTCTGTCTTGACTGGGATTCCCTCTGCCATGTCATGACACAGCACAAGGCCTTCATCAGATGCTGTAGATGTCCAGCTCCATGCTTGCAGATTTTCAGCTTCTGAAACCATGAGTCGAACATCCCTTTATTCTTTATAAATTACATGCTTATAGGTATTTTGTTAAAGCACTGGGAAATGAACTAAGAACCCCCCCCCCGCAATGTCTGCTCCCATATAACAAGAGATAAATTTGCCCACAATCACACAGTGATTAAGCAGCAGGCCAGACACTGAAGTCAGCATGTCCTCCTTCACGTCCCCACGTCCTCCTGCCAGCAGATCAGGCACAATCCCTGTCTGCTCTTGCTAATGACTGGCAGCCTCAGCCACTGGCTATTTTCTTCCTCTAGAACCGTGTTCCTTTCTCTCTGCCTGCCTCCCTGCCTGCTCTCTCCTTATTTACAAACCTTCCCCAGTGCTCTGTCACACTAGGTCCTGTTACATTTGAGGGTAAGAGCCACCTAATCCCCCATTCTCCTGCTGGGGCTGGGAGTGGTCAATTCACATGCATGGGTGGAAGTCAATGCTTTCCAGTGTGCAGAGCTCTGAGATAGGAAGAAGGGAAGTGAGTGCAGGCTTCCTGGAAGAGGTAACACTTGCTGTCAGAAAAGGAAGCCAGAGGTCACTAGGAGGGAAGGCCAGGCCCCCAGGCAGGTTTAGGTAGGTGTGTTCTAATTGCAGAGCGTGAGGGCATAGGCCTGGGCCCCCAGACGCAAAGCAAGAATAACCTCCCTTTGACTACCAGCCTCCACTCCAAGACTCCTCCTCCTTCTGGGTCTCTCTCACACCTAGAATCCCAGCGGCCTTCCCAGTCTCTTCTCTCCCCTGTGACTTTCATGTCCGATCAGTTATCAGAGTGTTATGGTCAGATACAGACCTTCCCCTGCAGAGCTCAGGGTTGTATAGTTAAGCCAGTGGTGACCAAGACTGATGGATGTGGCTGGGGAAGAGGGGCTCCTAGGGGCGTGCGTGGCCTTCGGGGTTGTGCTTGTCTTTTTTGAATCCTCTTGCTTGCTTGCTCTCTCTTGCTTTTGGCCTCCATGATGAGAGGGGCAAAGCCCATGTGCTCTACCTCTCTCCATTTCCGGCTGCCATGCTCTGAACTTCAGATCCCGGCCTCACATAGACTGAACCCAGAATCTCCAAAAATCTGTGAGCAAATAAATCTTCCTCTCTCTATGCTGTGTGGTCAGTCATGTGGGATTATAGCCCTGAGAATGTTGACTGAGATACAGTCAAGAGGATCTACCACCAAGAAATCCCTTGAACCTTCTACCCTCCAAACGCATACCACAAGCCCTCATCTGGCTCGGGTCAGCAGAGTGGCCTCTGGCTGGACTTCTATCTTCAGTGTTGTCTCCCTCAAATCTGTTCTCTGCTCTGCAAGCAGAGAGAACCATCTAGCATGAACTCCAGACCTTCTCAGACCATTCCTCCAAACCTCCAAAGACTCCCATTGTGCGCAGGTGAAGTCCAAGCACCTTAACGTGGCTTACACACCACTCACAGTTGATCTTTGATGATCTTCCCAGAGAGATGGAATCTAGGTGACAATCCCAAGAGAGACATGGACCTCACTCATTGAGAAATCCAGCATAGGTCAGAAGCACTTTAGAGATCTTGATATAAAAGAAGAGCCCTCTCTTTTTGGAAATATAAGCAAAGTGGGTCTCTGGCTTTGAAAAAAGCCCCTGGCTACACTTTCAGGAGAATGGCTGAGATCAGAGGCAGCAGAGCACAGCATTAGGCTGGCTCCCAAGAACACAGCTCCTGTTTCTCAAGTACCAGTCACCAAGGTATCAGTGCAAGCTGCCTGTTCTAAGGCAGCTTCCTCAGAGTACTTAACATAACAGAAAAAAAGTATTTATTTTTCCTCCATGTAAAAAAAAGATTCTCTTAGGCTCTTCTCATACACACATTTTTCTTCCTTACTGGGAAGTATAGTTCTAAGAAACAACTTTGGCTAAATTAATAATCAACTTTTAAATTATTACAGACATGGAAATATTCACCATGAGACCTTATACTGTGATTGTTTTCCTATCTCCTACAACTTTTTGTTTTCTCTGGAGTTAATAATTGCCTTCTGTTTCCATTTGCTCAGTTGTCTATGTACCTAACTCTAATCATCCCAACCTCTTGGCCAAAGCTATCAGGTGGCTAGACACAGCAGGCAATCTGTCCTTTCAGTTTTTTCATTTATAAGTCAGGAACATTCTCATCCTGTGACCTGCCTTCACCAGCAAGGGACTTCTTACTACCACCTCTCTTCTGTGTTGAGCTTCTGTTTTCTCTGTCAGTCTCTTTTTTCTTTCCTGGTTTATTCTTCCCGCTTCGAGGAAGCACATCCTCCAGTGGCTTTTGTTTTTGAGAAAAGGTAAATTTTTGAGATCTTTCATGACTCCCATTTTTATTTTGCCCTTATGTTTGATTAGTTGGCCTGTCTCTAAGATTTCTCCCAGGATTTTGCTCCACTGTCTTTCAGCCTCCAGGGTTTTATTGAGTTGCCCAATGTTGCTCTTTTACCTCGTCCTTTACATGGGACATGTTTTTGTCTTTTCCAATCTCTGGAAATACTTCCAATATATGAGCCTTGTTGGCTGGCATTTTGGACTGCCTGCTCCTCTGTAAACTTAGGCTTCTGCTTTCTATGCAAAACTAAAGAAATCACTCCTTTCATGTCTGTACTTGAGTTTCAAAATTTAATGGACACTACCTCTACTTTATTTTTTATCCTTATAGGTTTTTTTTCTTTGAAAATCTCTTTACTGCCACGTGTGGGTGTTGCAGGAGTGAGAACAGACATAGGTGTATGCTCAATCAGCACATTTGCCTGGAAGTGCTGGTCTAGAGGGGACCCTAACTGCAGAGGGTTCAAGACACGGTCAAGAGGTATCTGTCCTTATAGTAAAGTGCTCACTGAGGCTGAGTCCTGAGTAGTCAGGGAAATGAAGTCTCAGGTCTGGATGGAGAGGAGTCACATCTGTAATAGAAGAGGGAGGATACGTTCACTCAAATAAATGATTCTGATGGGCAGTGGACGCCTTAATGTGACCCTGCCTCACTGTGTTACAGTAGCTGCCCGTGTTAATGGGTGTCCTGGACCGTATTTGTCTCTCAAAAAATTATCATGGTGCAGTGGAGAAAGCGGAACACCGGCAAATGACAGCTGCTAGCCCCAGACAAGGGCCAGAAATTGAGTTTTGTGGGGTGCTGCTCTCAGAGGCACCCCACGCTCCAGGCCTTGAGTGGCTGAGGGCAAGAAGGGGAGGGGGTGGTGGGGCTGGAGATAGATAGGGCCCAGATCAACTAGTTCCCTGTCTCCCCTGAATCGGTTGAGGCGGGGCGAGGAGGCCAGGGGTACATGGAATAATTATGCTGCCACTTGCACCACTCAGGATCGCCGGGCAAGCTGGAGGATGCACTCCCTCCTTCTACACAGGGTCTCATCCACTTTCTAAAGTAGCCCTATGATTGGATCTCCTTGTGACAGGATAGTTACCCAAGAAGGTAGCCATGCACTCAGGGTCCCAAAGCTGAAGCTGGCATTTCACCTTAGCTTGGTGCCTTTCTCCTCAGAGGAGATGGCTTGGCAAGGGCTGGGCTGAGGGCAGGGGCTTTGTGGAAACATTGCACAGGAAGAACCCCCTGGTTCTTCCTGCAGCTCAGAGGCCCAGCAAGCTGCAGGGCCAGTTCCAGGTCCAGGCTGAGGGTCATAGGAGATCCTGGGACCCTGGCCTTCCCAGGCTGGGAGAATCAAGCCAGCAAAAACCACATTTGCTGGTCTAGGTGCATACCTACACAAATCTGCACCTGCGGTCACAGAATGGGAAAGTTAGCATCTCGAACCATGTAGCTTCAGCCCACTGGAAGTGCAGGTGGATGAAGATACTCACAACTCCACAGATGTGCCAGGACTGCACATGCGCACGACACGTACACACGCATGCCCCATGCACACCCTTACCCCTCACATGGTGTGCTCCTGGCCTTGGGCTGAGACTCAACAGTTGCTATGCGCCTTGCCTGGGACGCCCTCAGCTCTCCCCTGGGAATCCCTCCTCCTCTGCAAGAATGGCAGTCTGGGCCCCAGCCTTTATGCAAATGCCAAACCTCAGCACTCCATCTTTTCTCTCCTCTCTAATTGACTGTTTTCCCTCCTTGCGGGACTGCGGGAGCCCTGGGTTGCCATTCAGAAGGGCTCTCCCCCACTGCCCAGCCCGCCAGCCCTGCTCCCGGCTCTTTTAATCTAGTTACTTTTCCATCAACACACTGGGAGAAAGACACAAAGGGGCACAATCGTATCTGTGGCTGTTGATGTTCAATTAACCACATAACCTCTAGGCTCCCTCACCCCTCCCGGCCCCATCCAGCTAGCTGCCCTCTAGGCCTGACCCTGCTCACAAGTCTTCCAGGAGATTCACCAAGGACCTGGCCTCCCTGCCCTCCTCACCGACTCAGGGGAGACAGGCCACCAGTCCTGATTGGCCGTATCTGCCCGGCCCTCCCCCTCCCCCTCCCCCTCTTGCCCTCGGCCACCTCAGGCCTGGAGCGTGGGGTGCCTCTGAGAGCAGCACCCCGCAAAACTCGATTTCTGGCCCTTGTCTGGGGCCAGCAGCTGTCATTTGCCGGCGTTCCGCTTTCTCCACTGTACCATGCTAATTTTTCGAGGGACAATTTTTCGACAATGAGTCCTCCAGCCCGAACAGAAACCCTTTATGGGGCCGGCCCCAGGGAGGCCGCGCTCTGCCAAGGCAAACAAAGGCTCATTGCTGCAGCGGAACATGCCCGCGCCTTTCAGGGCCCGCGGCAGAGCTCCGCCTCCAGCCTCCAGCCGCCGAGGTAGCACCTGGCCGCCAGCTCCTGGCGCCTAATCAAGATATCAATCACTGAGGGGGTGGGGCGGGACGAGGGAGAAAGCTCCAGAAGCAGGTAGCCTGCTGCTGGGCTGCTTGACACAAGTACCCGCCCGAGGTCCAGGGGAAAGCAAACCCCACACCTGGGGCTTAATTAGGTTGATATCATTCTGTACAAATGTCCCCCAGAGGGACACACTGGGCATCAAAATTATTTTGTGATTACAAGTGAGAAAGAGGAAGACATGACTGGTCTTCTAAAAAGCCTGGCGGGGCCGGGGTGCCCCAGGGTTCCCCACGCCACTGCACAGGACTTGCAAGGACTCGAAAGAGTGGCGGTAAACCCATCTCTGCAGATAGGTATCATTCCTATAGTCTGCAGCTCCAGGCCTGAAATGTCAGATACATTATCATCACCACATCCCAGAGAGGTGACATCTTGCCTCAAGCCCCATAGCTGCTCAGTACCACGTGGAGAGTCACAGGAGGCCTGTCCTTCTAAGGCTCCTGTCCCAGGAAATGTGACCCTCTGGCTTCAGAACCTGGCCAGCTCCAGATTCCACAGGGGAGGATGTGTGTGAGGCCAAGTGTCTGACCACGCCCCATTAGTGCCAGAGCCCCAACCAATCCCAAGCCCAGAAAGCTGCTGGCCCCGCCCAGCATCTCCGCAGGCCGGTCCAGTTACTGCAGGCCCAAGCATCTATTGGCCACCACATCTGTCTGTGCAGTGCATGGTCCTAGAGGCAGGCTTTGGATACCAGGCATGGCTGGGGCTCATGTTAGGGGCCTTACTGTAGCTTGGGACAAGGGTAGTGTGTGTCTTATGGTTTACTTTAAGGACGGAGGGATCTGTTCCTGCAGGACTGGCTCATCTGTGGGCTCATCATGGCATTCCCAGAAAGCCCAAGTGCAGGTCTCCATCAGCAAAACCTGGCGCCACCACACTGTGATACTCTCGCAGAGCTGGTAAAGAGCTGTGTCCACGCTTCTCAAGTGTCCCCTGTCCCCAAGCCATTTTGTTTTTTCCTGGGACTGATTCCTACCTCCCTAACTTTTCCCACTAAGGGGACCCAACCCGGGTGGGAGGTGGGGTTTCCCACCTGACCCAGCCCTGTGGGGCATCCACCCTGATTGATTGATGTCCATGCTTTTAAATATTTCAGATATTACTCCTGACTATATAAACAAAATATTTTGCTGTTGGAAAGATACAGATACAGCATCAGGGCATGAATCTAGGCAATGTCTTGTTCTGCAAGGGATCATTCACTCAAGACCTGAGTTCTCCAGTTAACTTTTCATTGATTCATTGAAGCATCCATTTCTGTGCGGTTCAATTGTTAATATGCTACAGTCACTCCTTCCACACACATTCCTTCTCATGGGTGCAAGAATGCCAGGTGGCCCTGGGAAGTGTCTCTCGGGACCCTGTTGACTCTGTAGGTGATCCTGTGTGTTCACTGCTATCTTTAAGCCAAGAGCAAATGGGTAACTGCCAGTAGAAAAGAGTTCTGAGCATTCAACAAAAGGGGCCAGATGAGTTCACAAGGAGGGATCACTGAGCTGAGCCTTAAAGGTGGCCAGGCCAGAGGCCCCGGGGTGAGGATTCTTGGCAAAGCTTGAGCAAGATGGTGAAGATGTCAGATCTGCATTTTAGGCATCACTGAGCTGCTGCAGTGCCTTCTGGGGAAAACACATGGGCTCTGGGGGCAAATCTATATCTTAATTTGATTCCCTAGTTAACCTGCCGGGGAGTCTCAGACAAGTACTGAGCTTCTCGGAGTTTCAGGTATCTCCTGTTGAATGGGGACCACAGATCTATTTCATACAGTTGTGATTGGACCACGAGTGATCACAGTGGGTACTGAGAAAAGGTCACACAGTAGGTACTTTGTCACACAGTGAGTGCTCAATTCAGGGTTTTTATTGCTCCCAGGTGGAAATAGTGACCAGAGAACAGAGGATTAAACTAAGGCAGCCCTTGGGGTCGAGTCAACAGATTGGATAGAGCAAAAGAAAAAGCAGACTCCACAATAACTGAGCTCAGGAATGATGACCCCAAAAGAAGGACATGTGAGGACCAACAGGTGTGTACGGGTTAGTTTGTTGTGACAGATTGCTCCAAAACTAAGTGGGTTAAGGAAACGGTCAACATTTGATATTGCTCTATTTCTGTGGGCTAGACTTTGGGAGCTGTGTGGTTCTGGGTCAGGATCTCCAGCGAGGTTAAATCAAGGCACTGGCCAGGACTATGTCACGTGGGGGCTCCACCAAGGCTGGAAGATATGCTTCCAAAGTGTCACTCTACAGCAATGATGGATGTCAGGGGGAGGCCTCCGTTTCTCCCACAAGAGCCTCTCCTCATGACCTGGCCTCTGGCTTTCCTCAAAAGATCTAGAAGACTGGATTAGTCTTTCAGGCCAGCTGAGTCATGGTGGGGGAAACACAGCTGGAACCATCTTAGAGGTTAGCTTAGCTGCCACTGATGGAGACTTAACAGTTGTTTTAGGCAGCAATCTCACTGCTGTAACCCAAAATACCTAGTGGCCACAATTTAGAGGAAGGAAGATTTGTTTGCTCACAGTTTTGGAGATTTGGGGGGTTCTGTTCATGTTAGGCGGGTGAGTTCTGTGGAGTTTAGGCATGGTGTGGTATACAAAGGGAGAATGCAAAGGCTCTGCTCTCACATTATGAGGCTGGAATCAGAAAGAACTACTGGGAAGGAGGCCGATGGACAAATGCACAGTGCCCAAGGCCACACCCTAGTGACTAATCCCCTCCAGGCTTTGCCCACTTGCCCAGGTTACCACCCAATAGATTCATTACAATGGAGTCATCCACTAATGAGATTAGAATCCTCCCAATCCTATTGTATTGCTTCTGAACATCAGTACATGAGCTCTTCAAGGGACATTTTATATCCAAACCGTAATCATAGGGTTAGTTTTTGACTTTGTGGTGTTAGTGGAAGACCCATGCAGAGAAGATCAGCAGGCCCCTGGCAAATCCTAAAAGCAATACCATTATTGTGGATATTACAACTTTTATTATTACTGCTACTGATGATGCTACTTCTTTTAATGTTACCCTCCTTTTCACACTTACCTGTGCCAGAGGCCATGCTGGGCACTTTGTACACATTCTCCCACTTATCTTCTTGGATATCCTATATCCTCAGTTTAGTATGTCATTTACTAAATGAGGAAACAGAGGCTCTCTCTGTCCTGCTCAAGTGCACGCATGGAGAAGGGCACAGCTGGGATTAGAATACCAGGAAAGGTTATCAGGGAAGCTCTGGAGACCTGGGCAAGTTATGGCCTTTCTCATCAAGCAAGGCCATAAATAGAACTGACACTTGCTTTAGAAATCCCACGAAAAGAATCTGATTGGTCCAGCTTTGAATCAAGCATGTTCTCTGAGACAAATAAATTGTGGCAAGAATACTTCACACAGCATTGGGTACTTGCTTATGTGAGCTGTGCACTCCTGGAGGCGTCACCATGAGCTAGGCTTCCATCCCAAGATGTGTCCTCACATTTTGTCTGTAAAGGCCCACTTGGTGAATACTGTGGTCATTGTGGACCAGACCATCTCTGTTGAAACTACCTATACCCATCTTTATAGCACCAAGCAGCCAATGGCAACACACATATAACAGAAACAGTGAGGATGACTGTATTCCAATAAAATTTTATTTACAAAAACAGGTGGTGGGCTACATTTGGTTTGGGATCCATAGTTAGTTCCTGAAATAGTGCTAAAATGGTTCCATGGTTGTTTTAGAATGTTCCTTTCCCATCTGGTAAAAATGCAGATGTGCTGCTCACCCAGAGCCCCATCCAAGGACGGACCTGCCCCACTGCGAGGAGTGTGACCAATGGACCAGTCCAGCCATTGGCTTCCTCCGGGAACCTCAATACAGAGGGTCACCTTGCCTGAGGCCAGGCCCTTGCTGGGTAGCCAGTAATGGGGCAAGCACTGTATTTGGGGTCTGGCTATACCCATCCCCATGGCTGGCCCAACTGGGCTGGGCACCTCAGTATAATGCCTACCTCTGTCCAATCTTGCTTATGCCACAAAATATGCATTCTTTGGAGAAAACTTTTGAAAACTCAAACTTGTCCTATGATAAGCTAATGGATAAATGTCACATGAGTGTGGCAGGAAGGCCAGCTCTCTACAGGCATAGAAAAGAGTTCTTGGAGGCTGAGTTGGTCATGGCAGCTTCCTAAAAGAGGGAGCACTGGAGCTGTTTTTGAAGGATTCCTTCCCAGGTAATCCACTGTGCTAGGTAGTGGATAGGCAGGCTCTGGATGGCAATGTGGCAGGGGCCATTAGTCTTGAGGGGTGTGGCCACATGGGCAGAGACGCTGCTGTGGGGATGAGAAGGCTAGGCTCACCCATAGGAAAGGTGTGTGTCCAGAGGGAACAGGCAGAGTGCCCACAGGGAGCAGGATTGTCCCAGGACAGGGCGTAGTGCTAGGGGGGGCCAGGCCATACTCTGCTCACTGTTCTGGGAATTCTGAACATTTCTGCCATGGATATGGTCTTTGTGGCTCCGAAGCCTGTGGCCCTTGGATTTACAGCTCTCAGTGCATTTCTGTGATTTTGGCTTCATAGTATCACTGGGACTAGTTTAGGAAATCAACAAAGACAAGCCCCATCCACCCTCTGAGCCTGTGGCTCTTGGTCATTCAGTTCCAAAGTGTCCTGCACCAAGTTCTGTGTGAGTGGATCTGCTGGGAAACCTGACCATGGTCTTTCTCTCAAAGAGGTCCCCAAAAGGTCACAGTCAGAGACCAGGTGCCTGGAAGGATAGCCTTATGGGGATCCGGGCGTCCAAGGGTGGTGTGGTGATGTGGTCGGATGAGTAGCATTTCAGTAGAGGGGGAAGTAAATTAGAGTCATCACTCGTGAAGGGATGGAGAGCCCTGGTAGGTTCGGGACTCTGGAAGGGCGTGGCAAAAGATGAGGCTGGGGCACTAGACTGGCACTAGGTGGGGATGAGCCTGGCTGCTGCAAGAAGGTGCCAGCTGTGCTTCCTGATTGAGCTTGGAGTCTCCTTGTCTGTCCCAGAGTCGAGGTCCTACGCAGCACATGACGGGCAGGAAGAAGGTGCCGGCTAGTTTGAGGGATGTACTTTTCAAATGAGGATAGTGAAGTCCTGAGGGGGAGGAAGTTGTTTCGGCTGCGAAGTGGGTCAACAGCCCAGCTAGGTCTGCCTCAGTGTGTTGACTCCAGCCCCAAAGATCTGTGGTGTGGGTGCTCTCATCCCTGAGCTTGGGGCTTCCTGAGCAGCATCCTCCAGTCTCACTGGAAAGGACGCTCCGCCCTTGTCCCAGTCCTCTGGGCTCAGGCACACCAACCTCCCAAGTTAGCCACATTGTGCTGTCTAGAGAAAAGACCTGCCATTTATTTTTTTTTATTTTTATTTTTTTGTGGTACTGGGGTTCCTGGAAGCCCTTCTACCTCCGGGCTACACTCCCAGACCTACTTTTACATTTTTGTTTGGAAACAGGGTCTCCTAAGCCAGCGCGCGCGGCTGGCTTCGAACCTGTGCGATCCTCCTGTCTCTGCCTCCCAAGCGTGGGGATTACAAGCGTGCGCCACCACGCCCGGCCAAGACCTGCCATTTAAACAGGACTTTGTGTGCAGCATGTGGAGGGTGACGGTGAGGACAGTTTCAGTGGTCGCAAAGCCTGCACCTGAAGAATGACCCTGATGTTCCTCTTCCTGGAAACCACACAAGGCGGGGTGGCCTCCCAAAGGAGCAAACACACCCTGAAAATACATGTAATACAGATAGAGCAGACCTTACCAGAAGTGTTTGGGACCAGATATGTTCCAGAGTTTGGATTCAGAGTTTGGAATATTTGCATATGCATAATGAGGGAACAAAGTCCACACAAAAGATCCATTTTTGTTTTATATATACCTTATACATACAGCCTGAAGGTGACTTTATGTAATATTCTTAATAATTTTGTTCATGAAATAAAGTTTTTTGTTTGTGGCATTGTGTTGGATCAAGAAGCTTCGAGTTTTGGTGTATCAGGAAAAACTGAGCCTTGCCATATCTCTTTACCTTTAATTTTACTACTTGTATTTAACAGCACATCTTTTGGGGGAAATATGCCAAGTGGGTTGTGTTCAGAGGCCTCTAATGTCATAATGACCCTATTATAAGTGAACAATAAGAGTGATTGCTTGAGAGTGAGCTATTATGAGAGCTTTAAGAGTGGGTGCAAGTTGGGTATGGAGGCACACAACTGTAATCCCAGCACTTGGGAAGCTGAGACAGGAGGATTACAAGTTCAAAGTCAGCCTCAGAAGCCGGGTGTGGTGGCACACTCTTGTAATCCCAGCGCTTGGGAGGCTGAGACAGTAGGATCGCACAGGTTCGAAGCCAGCCTCAGCTACTTAGTGAGGCTCTCAGAAACTTGGTGAGACCCTGTTTCCAAATAAAGTATAAAAGAAGTCTGGGAGTGTAGATTGGAGGTAGAGAAGCCCTGGGTTCTATCCCCAGTACCACAAAAACAAAACAAAACAAAAACAAAAAAAACCACCAGCCTCAGCAACTTAGAGACTAATTTAAAAAAAAAAAAAGGCCTGGGGGTATAACTCAGAAGTAGAATACCCCTGGGTTCAATCCCCAGTACCACACACACACACACACTAAATAAATAAATAAATAAATAAATAATAAAGTGGCTGCAGAGTATTGTGAAGAATACAAAGGATCCCAAATAATGGGGGCTCCTTTAACTAGATCAGAGGACACTGTATGATTTCACTTTGTGTAATAGTTAGAAAATATGAAGAACACTTAGAAGTTTGAGGAGGAAGAGAAAAGTGGGGCTTACGAGCCCCGCTAACAACCAATCTCTATTACCACAAAATCAGCGCCTTTCATAGCCAGAAAACACCATCAGCAGAGAAACAAAAAATGTAAATATAAGGGACAGAGAAAAAGAGGGCTGGAAAAACGAGACACCAGAAAGAAACCAGACCGCAGTGTTGCAACTGGAGCCGCGGCCCGAAGCGGAGGGCGCCGTTTTCCCTTGCAGCACCAGGCTCCAGAGAGGAGGGGAACTCATAACGGAGCTCAGAACCAGAGAGGAGATAAGCCGGCCTCACGGCCGAGGATGCAACAACAGCACCTTACTGCCGGCGGCAGTGGCGAGCTCACCAGACAGCACCAGACCAACGCACTCTACAGCCACCAGGCTCCAGAGAGGAGCGACGGACAGCGAGCCGAGGTGAGCCGCTGCGGATCAGCCGGGAGGAATTCGGCAGATTTCTCAGCGCAGGGAGCATCATAAGTTCCCAGAGGCTGTGCTCAGCACACCCTGCAGGGACTCAGAGCAGAGCTCAAAACCAGAGAAGAAATACGCCCTTGGCCGTGAGGCCAAGGGCGTGGCAGCAGTGTCATATTGCCAGCGGCGGCAGCAGCAGCAAATTCACCGAGTTCATTACAGCTCCATCTGTGCACTCAACAACAGTGAGTCAAATTGTGGCCTCTAGAGGAGAAATCCCAGTACTGTACTCCCAAGGACTTGACCCAGTGGGGAAGTGGCGGTAGCAAAGATATCACACCATAGGAGAACGCCCAACGTGGCAACCTCCCATGGTCTAAAGCAGCCTCGATTGACTCCCAGGGTCTGAGACTCTGCGATACAACCCAGTAAAGGAGTAGTGGTGACTGAGATACCACAGACTCGAGATCCAGAGCACCTTAAGTGAAGTCGTAGTGACACAAGGGAAGAACCCAGAGAAGGCACAAACTTCTGAAATCATGGGAAAGAGGAATAACAATGGAGCAATGAATGCCCACAACCCCACAACATCAGAACCCGATAAAACAAAAAATCAGAGATTTCTAGAAGATCAAATCAGGAAAATAACTGTAGAAATAAGAGAGGTGTTTTGAAAAGAATTCAGAGAGAGCCAAAAAGAGATAAAGGATGCAATTAATGAAGTAAAGGCCTCAATTCAAAGTACAAGCAACTAATTAGAACACATGGAGAATAGAATCTCACTCTTAGAAGATGATCACTCCAAAAATGAACGCATAGTTTCTAATTTAGAAAAAAAAATCTGACAGCAGGAATCTGACATTGAAGAAATATGGGCCCATTTTAAGAGAGCTAACCTAAGAACAATTGGAATAGAGGAGGGAAAAGAAGGTGAAACCAGAGGGATCAACAATCTCTTCAAGGAAGTAATAGCAGAAAATTTTCCAAACATAGAGCAAGAGGTCGATACAAAGGTCCAGGAAACTTATAGAACTCCCATTAGAGAGGATCAGAGAAGAGGATCCCCACGCCACATAATTGTCAAAATGACCAATGTGGAAGCCAAGCAGAGAATCTTAAAGGCAACAAAAACAAAGGGCCAACTGACATTCATGGGCAAACCCATTAGAATCACTCCAGACTTCTCAAACCAAGTCATGAGAGCCAGAAGGGCTTGGAGTAACATAATCCAAACTCTGAAAGAAAACAACTTCCAGCCAAAAATTTCCTACCCAGCAAAACTTTCTATAAAATTAGATGGGGAAATAAGAAGCTTCCACGACAAACAGAAACTGAAGGAATTTATGTCTTCAAAACCAGTGCTAGAGAAAATACTCAAAGAGATTAACTACAAAGAAGAAATAGGTAACACACACCAGAACCAGAGAAAAAAGATGTTCCATCCAACAGACAACTAAGATTGGTTATCTGTGGAAATTCATTATTTATGCTAGTCTTTTACCTATCTCTAAATTGTATTGTTTGCTTTTATTGTTGCTAATTTTTAGGAATTCTAGTTGAAATATTAATATACCTTCAGATATAGCATTTGGAAATATTTTATCCAATTCTATTAGTAACTTTTAAATCTGTTTACATTGTCTTTGGATATACAATATTTTTTATCTTTTAGGGAGTTTGTTTACCCTTATGTTGCCTGTGCCATTGAAATCATATCCAAGAAATCACTGCCAATTTCAATGTTGTGAAGTTTTATGACCCAGATTTTCTTCTAAAAGTTTATAGTCTTAAGATTTATATTTAGGTCTTTTATCTATTTTGAGTTAATATTTGTATATGGTGTTAGGTAAGGGTCTAATTTTATTCTTTATCATATAATTATTATTTTTCAACAATATTTAGTTAAAAGATTAGTATTTCCTCCACCAAATGTTCATGGAAACCTTGTCAAAAATAATTTTACAATATATGGAAGAATTTATCTCTAGGCTTTTATTTAACTCCAATGGTTTATATATCTGCCTTTAGAACAGTACTACACTGTGTCAATTATAGCTTTATATGGTTTGAAATCAGAAAATATACATCTTCTAGCTTTGTTCTTCTTTGAGATTGTTTTGGGTATCTAGAGTCCATATTCCATATCAGGATAGATTTTTTAAAAATAAATAAATAAATAAATAAATGTATAATAGTTTCACCTAAAAAAAATTCTCTGGTAAGAAAGAAAGCAAAAAGAAATATTGAAATGTTATCTTTAAGTCATCAAAAGCTTGGTATCAGACAAATGAAACTGTTATGTGAGATTATCATCGTTAATATTGGATAAATTGCTATAAAACTAGTTGTCAACCACTAAGCCAAGCATGGGAAGGAGGGATGGGGAGGGAACGGGTTGGGGATCGGGTAGGGGCTAACTGGGCAATGTGTGCATGTATGTCTACAAAAGTATTTTCTTTATACCATTATGATGTATGAATACAGTACACCAATAAAAAAAATAAAAAGTAAAAATTAAAAAAAAAGAAGTTTGAGGAAATAGTTTCACACGGAGATATATCAGTTTAGCAGCTATCAAAACAATGCCTGTTATAATTCATTTAGCTTTTGTTTGTAAATGTTTGTTTCTAAAAATTATAGAAAAGCCTAAAAATAGATATATCCTGAATGAAAGCAGAGGGCATCTATGGCCAGTAGAATTACAAGTGATTATAATTTATTTTACTTTTGCTTGTACGCATTTTCTAAATTTTTTACAATGAACATATTACTTTGATAATTATTTGGCAACTTCAAATGTTTCATGCGAAGAGCTGGTTGGCTGTGAAGGCAATATACAGGGTAGCCCACCTGGCAGGGTAACCTGTGCCCTGCCTGGTTTCCTGCCCAGGGAAGTGCTGGGTGCCACACCAGGCCCCTGAAGCAGAATCCCTGGTGGATGATGAGCTCAGAGTGCAGGTAGGCTGATGGCTGCCATGGCCGATGGCAAGGCTAGCAGAGCTGTGAGCACCAGTAGCCCGCTCCCCACTGCCCCCAGTCTTCACTCACCCTGGAGCCTGGGCGGTGTCTGAGGGGGGTGCTGGTATCATCAAAGTTCATCTGGGCCTCTGCTGGCCCGGTGAGGAGGAGTGGGCTGAGGATGTGTCAGATGCTGCAGCACAAACAGCCACCCAAGACACCCCTTTTTGCGTCTATCCTGACTTCAGTCTGATGTTAAAAAAAAGAACAGAAAAAAGGGCCTAAATTTCAATTTGTGTTTTAAAAAAATAGTTACAGACTCTCAGTGTATGCCCATGGATGTCACAAGGGACAAGGAGAGCTGGTCTGGCCACCAGAGGCTGAGGGGCCTTGGCCAGAGCCATTTGCCACATTTAGGGACTGGAGTAGGGAGGAGATGGAGGTGAGGGAGTAGGGCCACAGGTTACTACCCTGGGACCAGAGACAGGGCGGAGGGTAAGGAACAGCTGCTTGCGTGTCCAAGTGTGGGGATGGCCTCTGCCAGAGTGAGCACCTGGAGCCCTGCACATGGAGTCTCCTGTCCAACAGCTTTCTCCTGCCCATCCCTCCTCAGTCAGTGGGAATGGCGCTCCTGGGGACACATCCTGACTGCTCTGCCAGCCCGCCGCTCCTCCATTAAACTGCATTCACTGCCACGTCCCACCCCGAACAGTGCTGGGCAGAGGGTGTGAGTGAGGTCAGCGTCCACGTAGCGGAAGAGGACTGTGCTTGCTCACAGGTGGGCTCCCGTCTCCCTCCCCGACATCTCTGAAGATACCCTCCCCTTCCTTTCTTACTAGACATGGCATTCAGTTTGTCACACTCTAGTGTGAATTTGCTTTGTGCAGAAGTCTGACCTCAGTATCCAACCCAGCTCACTTCATTGTCTAGAAGGCCCAGAGACATGAGTGACATGACAGAATGCACAGCGAAGGGCGAAGCCGGGGCAGGGTTCCCCTGGGCTCCTGTGGGCTCTGGAGAGGCCCAGGACATGCGCACAAGGCCATCTGCCACCGTGAGTCACAGTGAGGAAGGCAAACATGTGCCCCTTCAGTGGAGACCCCTTCCCTCTCTGCTGCCATCCTCACCTCTGCCAAGGCCTCCTCCCTACATGCAAGTCTGGGTGACCACAACCATGGACATTTGCTCACAGAAGCTGGTAACAGTGACCTTTGTGAGGGCTGGGGGGGGGGCAAGATTTGCACCAGACAATGGACTTCTTATTGAGCAATGACAGGTCTTACCTCCCCTGAGTCCCCCTCCCCCACCCTCCAGGTCCTCTGGAATTGGTCAATCAATGAGTGAATTCACGCATGGGTTATCAGGGTGGAGAACAACAACATCCAATGGGCTGGCATTTACAGACGGCTGGCCAGGTAGCCATTGTGTCCCTGTGCACAGGACCATGTCAGGTAATAACAGAGCCCCCTCACCCCGTGACATGGGGAGCAGCCCAGAAGGCCATGTGGCGGGCCAGGGCCTCTCCAAGCAAGACTCAGTCACTCGCTCTCTGGAAAGATGTCTGACACAGCAGAGGGCCTCGGGTCCAGAGCCTAACTGTGGCTCTGGTGTCTTCAAGTCCAGCCTGACAGAGATGATGACCATTCTGGGAACTTGTTCTAGAGAACCCCATCAAGTCACAGCAGGCCGTGCTGCGAGCACTTGTGATGCTCAGAAGGAGACGGCCAGGAAAGCATGGGGAAAGGAGTGTGTGGAGGAGGCCTGACCTCTTTGTTGTCCTTCTAGGTCAGCTCTGCTGATGCTTTTTGACCACAGGTAGTTAGAACTCCATGATAGTGTCTAGGGCCTGGGGGTCTCAGTGCCAGGGAACTGCATGGTCAGATAAGGTGTAGAGAAGCCAGTGGGTGTGGGCAAGGGTGTGAAGGCTGGGACTGAAACCAGAATTCTTTAAAGCTGTAGCAATCAAGACAGGCTAATATTCACAGAGGGATGGACACATAGACTAGTGAAGAGAACAGAGAGTCCAGAAATATGCACATGTGTAGATAGCAAATGATTCCAACCAAGGTACAAGGGCTATTTAATGGCCAAAATATATTCCTTTCATAATGGTCTGAGCCTAGCATGGTGACACATGCCTGCAAGCCCAGCACTTGGGAGGGTGAGACAGGAGGATCACAGGCTCAAGGCTAGTTTTAGAAACTTAGCAAGACCCTCAGCAACTTAACAAGACCCTGTTTTAAAATTTAATTTTAAATAAGGCTGTGCGTATAGTTCAGAGGTAGAATGCCTCTGTGTTCAAGCCCCCGTACAAAAAAAAAAAAGAATATGTAAAAACAAACAAAAACTCCAAACTTCCATCTATACATCACACCATATACAGAAACTGATTCAAAATGAATTAGAAATAAAAATATAGAATAATATTTAAACATTTTCAGGACAAAATTATTGGTGGCCTGAGTTAGGCAAAAATCACAATTCCTAATTGTGGGGAAAAATATATTTGTTGTATATGTCATAGTCCATCAGAATTTAGGGATTCTGTTCTTCAAAAGGCACTGCTAAATAAATGATAAGAAATTCCTGTTCTGAATATATAAATAACTCTCAAAATTCAATGATAAGAAAGCAAACAACCAGCGAGGCATGGTGGTACACACTTATAACCCCAGTACTTGGAAGGGTGAGACAGGAGGAACACAAATTCACAGCCAGCCTCAGCTATTTAGTGAGGCCTTCTGAAACTTAGTGAGACCCTGTTTCAAAATAAATAATAAAATAGGGCTGGGGTGTAGCTCAGAGGTAGAATGCCTCTGGGTTCAATTTCCAGTACTGCAACAAACAAACAAACAAACAAACAAACAACTCAATTAAAAATGGACCAAAGAAGACATGCAGATGGCAGTCGGCAAGTGAAGACAGTCAACATAAGTAAATGTGTCAGGAGGGATGTGCGCAGTAAAGCTACAGTGAGGTATAGCAGAGCCAGTGCACCTGACCACACCTAGCCCGCAAGGACGTGGAAAGACTGGACTCTTGGACGTTGCTGGAAGAAATGCAGAAAGGCACAACCACTTTGGGAAAGGGCTGGGAAGTGGTCTAAAAAGTTAAGCACACACCTACCATTTGACATAGCCATTTCACATCTAGATATTGACCCCAGTGAAATAAAAATGTATGTCTACACAAAAACTTGTTTGTGAATGTGTGCAGCAGTTTTATTTATAATCAACAAAAACTGAAAACAGCCCAGATGTTCTTCAAAGAGGAGCCACAAGCAAAATTTAAAATATCAACAGGTTATGAGAAAATAGGAAATGGAATGCAGACTATAACCAATGAATCAAATCTATTACTCAGGAGCAACATGACCACGTGGGAGGAGGCAGGGACAGAAGAGTTGACCCAAGTAACTGTGGGAAACAGTGCTTTGTTTGGCTACAGTGAGGCTAAGAAAACAACTGTTCACAAACATTGTCTTGTGTGTGTGTGTGTGTGTGTGTGTGTGTGTGTGTGTGTGTGTGGTACTGGGGATTGAACCCAGGGGCGTTTTACCTCTGAGATACACCCCCAACCCTATTTTATTTTTATTTTGAAACAAGAGCTCACTAAGTTGCTGAGACTGGCTGCCAACCTTTGATCCTCCTGTCTCACCCTCCGAAGTACTGGGATTACAAGTGTGTGCCACCACGCCAGGCTCACAAACATTATCTTATACTTGGCAAATTTGTTTCTCACAGAGGAACAGTTTAACTTTCCAGAAATCCTGCACATGTGTCCCAGAGTTGAACAAATGCATTAATCTGTTGGAGACTTTGACAGAAAGGTAGAGAAAACACCTATAACTAATCAAAGGAAAATGCTGGCATGTACTTGTGGTATTGACGTGAAGTTGGAGAAGTTAGTATGACCTTGCATGTGTACCCCTTAGTACACACAGACAGACGTGTGTTTACAGAAGTAACTTGGAGACATGCACACAGTTACACACTTGCATGCACTTCCCGGCTCTGTCTGCTGTGAGATCCTAGAAGCACACACAACACAACCGCTTGGTTTCTAAACACCACTCTTCATTGAAAGGAAGCAGGGCTCTGAGAAGTGGCTGGTTCCAGAACTATGGATGGGAAAGATCATGAAGGGAAACAAACAAACAAACAAAAAATTCTCAGGAGACAGGAGGGGAACTTCCAGTTCTAGGAAGACTTGAATTCCTCTAGCTAAGTGTAACTAAAAACTGGGCATTTATACAATGCAGATGCAGGAGACTGCCATGGGCGGAGAAGGCAGCAGACTGGCTTGGGCCCTCAGTGTGACGTGGTGGTAAAGTCCCGGGGTTTTCTTCCTGCCTCAACTATCTCAGACTTGGGGACAAAGAAGCTTCCAGGCTCAGAAACAAGAGCCATGGACAAAATAACCACAAAAATGACAAAAGCCTGTTCTATCGGCAGGACCAAGAAAGGCACAACCCAGCAAGACAGAAAATCTCAGACAGTAACCACTATAGACAGACACCCCAGGAAACAAACACGCAAATGCCCCAGGAAACAACTGTGGTCCCTATTGTGGACAACATTGCAGGAGAAAACCGTGGTCCCCTCCACCCCCGTTAACAAAGGGCAGGTGGTTTTAGACTCCTAGCACGCGGTGCTAAGGAGCCTCGGTGCTGCTCTGGAGTGGAGCCCAGGAAGGAGGAGCAGGGGTCAGGCCGTTCAACTCCACCAGCCTCCTGCTCACACCGGGGTACAGGGAGGCCTAGTGGAAGATCAGGGCTCACACCACCGTCAAATGATAGAAAAACAACCCTTACCCCAGTGCCATGGGGCCAGATGGAGCCAAGACTCTCACCCCTGCTCAGCTGCAATGAGGAGCTTCCCAACTTAGGTAGTGTTGGAGGCTGAGAAAGGAGCCTGGTACAAAGGCAACATCCACACTGCCTATGCTGGAGTGGTGTCAGAGACAGATGCTAAGTGGGCACAGCACCACATGCCTGTAATCCTAGCTCCTGAGAGGCTGAGGAAGGAGGATTGCAAATTTCAGGCCAGCCTGGGAAATTTAGTAAGACTGTGTCTCAAAAGGGCTGGTGGGGCTAGAGATGTAACTCAGTGGTAGAGAGCCCTCGGGTTCAAATTTCAATACTGGAAAAAAGAAGAGAAAAGAAGTCTCTTGAAACTGATGATTTATGTATGGTTCAGAACCTCATAATTTTTATTTGTTTTTCATATTTGTGCAGTATTGGAGATAGAACCCAGGAGCATTCTACCTCTAAGCGACATCCCCAGCTCTATTTCTTATTCTTTATTTTGAGACAGGGTCTCACTGAATTGCAAAAGGCCTCACTAAGTAGCCGAGGCTGTCCATGAACAGTGATCCTCCTGTCTCAGCCTCCAAAATGCTGAGATTACGAGCGTGCAACGTATAAAAATGTCCAGATTTCAATTTAAAAATCACTTATCATACCAATAATAACCTCTTTGGAACTCCACAGTAACCATCCGAGGGGGTGGTTCTGAGGCACAGGGAAGTCACATCACGTGGTCAGTGCCACTGCGCCAAGCAGCTGGGTGCACAGCCCCTGAGTCTGACCGAGTGCACCCTCCTGTGCCCCACACCCTCTGCCCTGGCTAAAAGAACCAGGCTGACCTGAGAAGACACAGTAAGACGGGCACATAACAGTTTAACCAAAGGGTTGAATACATTCAATTGCATTCTACCTCTAGGTATATCCCCAACATTACTTTCTATTTTTTATTTTGTAACAGGGTCTTGCTAAGTTTCTGAGAGTCTTGCAAAGTTGCTGAGACTGGCTTCAAACTTGTGATCCTCTTGTTTCAGCCTCCCAAGTATGGGGACTGCAGGTGGGCACCATGTCTGGCTTAACCAAAACAATTTCTAGAAGTCAAACATTGGGCAGATGGGAAAGGTATCTGGTAGCAAGAGATCAGGAGGATCCCTGATGTAGACAGGAATTTGAACCACATTGACCCAGTTGAATCTGGTGGAAAGAAAATGGTGTGGCCACCGTCAAAAAAGAAAAGAAGGGTTAAGGGGGGCAGAAAGGCCTGCAGTCTCTCAGAGACCAGATATGGTCCAGTTGCCCTCTGGAAACCCCTCCTTTGAGGCCAACATCTTGGAGACGCCCCCTAAGAGTTGGGCCTCCCAAGAGCTGGGCCTCCCTGCACTCCTCGCGTTGAGGAGGAGATGGTCTGGACCTTGTATCCAGCAAGTGGTTCCAGAAGCCAGCAAGCAAGGGAAGGGCAGATAGAGTGCCAATGGGCAGGGAGGTGATGGACCATGTACCTGGGGAGGTCCAGATCTCTCTGCCCACTCTGCTCCTGCTCAGGGATCCTTTACCCTTTCTATTTGCCTGTCTACCTGCTTCTTGGTCCCACTGTGGGCAGCCCTGGGAGGCAGAGTTCATGGACACCGGGTTGGAGGGGACGCTCTGGGCACATTCCTGGTTGAGAGCTTCCTGGCGTGGCCACCACCTAGGAGCTGCAGGCCCCCTGGAACAGAGAGGAAGTGCCCACCTCAGGGTGGTGGGCAGTGAGTGGTGCCCAGAGCATGCCAGGACCAGTGACCTTCAACTAGCTGCCCAGGTGTCCTGCACAGGATGCCAGGTGGACACAGGGTCCTCCTGAGCCCCATATCTGTCCTCTGTGTGGTGGGAACTCTACCCAGCATTCAGTTCAAGCTGCCAGGCCTGGCATGCAGCTCTGTTCCTTCTGTAAGAGTATGGGTTCAAGTCCTGACTCTATCACTGTGGCTGCCTCCTCTACAGGGTGGGGAGGAAATGATGGAGGTGCAGGCCTGGCCCAGAGGCACTTCTTAGTGAGGTGGCTTCTGGCACCTCCTTTGCAGGTAGAGAAGCTTTGTGGGGGAAAGAAGAGGGGCCGGCAGAGTGGAGAGGAAGGCCTGGGGGAGTTACAGAGTGCTACTTTCCAGGTACCTCTGTGTGATTTAATCTTCTGAAAGCCCAAGAAGCAGGTGTCTTTCTTCCCTTTTCCTATGTGATGAGATGAGTCTCAGAGCAGGCAAGTTACCTGACCAGGGCAGCAAATTAGTACACAGGTACGCCGCTCACTGGGACAGGCTTGCATTGGGGATGGAGTTGGCTTTCACTTTCCTTCCATCCTAGGAAGCTTCTGAGACTTCTGAGCTCAGAGACCTTCTTGTTATTAGCTGATGGGGCTTCACCATCCCGGGACCCCAGGGCCTCTTCCCACTGGCCTTCTTGGAGCTGCCCTGGGAATTTGGGGAATGTGATTAGATTTATCTAGGCGTTCCCTCCATCCCCTGCCGGCTGAACAGTGACCTGGCATGGGGGGGTGACGAGGAGAATGCTCCTGGGAGAGGGTGGAGGCAGAGGGCATGGGAGAAGGTAAGAAAACAGAGGACCTCAGGGAGCATTAGCAAGAACTGCCCAGCCCCTGCTTGCCCAGGCCTGTGGTCTGGAGTGGATACCTGGTGGTGTCTGCTTCAGATCATGAGGCTGTCACCTGCCCATTTGGGGAGTGACAGGCAGGACTGGCAGGGGCCAGCGTGACCAAGGCCTGTGTTCTCCTACCAGCCACAGTGCTGTCCTCCATGGCCTGCCCTCTGCCAGGAGCTCCACGGGGGCCCCAGGACCAGACGGCACAAGGTTAAGTGGCCCCTTCTCCTCACCCTGCCCTCCTCAAGGGAAGCCATGTCCTCCCCAGATGACCCCATGGTCAGACGGGGAAGGGCCAACCCTCAAGGAACATCGTATCTCTGAGGTGGGGAGAGGACTATAGCCCAGAGAGGGTGAGCAGCTCGGGTGGGTACACAGATGGGTACACAGAGCCCATTGGGGCAGAGCTGACACAGTTTTGGGGGTCCTGACTCCCAGGCACAGAGAGGATGGAGAGTGCTTGCTCCGCCCACTTCCTCCAGGGAACGGCCACTCCTCCTTGTGGAGAGGACCAGGCATAGCCTTGGCCAGCCCTGTTCACTTGGCTGTTTACATGTTCCACAGATTCAAACCTGAGCAGCCCATTGGTGGGGATGGCTGTGGCTGCCCAGTGCCACCCACTACCCACTAGGGGTATCCGGGGAGTCTCGGGTGTGGAAGGCCTACACCACCGGTCCCGTGGCTTCCTGCCCTCTGCATCCATGACTAAGGCAGGCCGACCAGGTCCCTGGTTTCCTTTCAGCCACCACCTGCAGGAATCACAGTAACAGTCTCCTGTGCTTGGGGGATGCTGCTGCCCCTGGCTTTCCCATCCATGAGACTGGGCTCAGTGCCCAGCTTTCAGAAGCATCAAGAGATGCACCAAAGGGGACGGGCCTGTAAAGAGAGCGGCTTGGGAGAGGCAGGAATTGTCCGAGCCCTTTGTCCCGGGAAACTGTAGCAGGGGACCTGCCTGCCAGCCGGGGCCTTTAGTTCCCTTTAAGTAAGCTCTGTCCCGGCTCAGAGCTGCCGACCTCAAAGGCCCGGCCCACAAAGGGGCCGGCATGGTGGGACAATGCAGCCAGTTCACCTGACAGATTGTCCGCTTTCTTTTCATCTTGGAGGAAAAGAGTTCCCGCGGGGAGCCGCTAATCCTAGAGTCAACAGATGACCTCGCTGCCGCTCCTCCCCAGGTGGGGTGCGAGCACAGCACCCGCCCGACTGTGCAAACAGACCCTGGAAGCCTGTGCTGCAGGGGCGTGGCTGGGCAGCCGGGCGGGGCCTTTCCCTGCCTGGACCTCTTTTCTTCCTTTGTGGTTCCCTGTTGAATAGGGGGAAGCTCAAAGGCCAGGCCAGAAAAGGTCAAGGCCAATTTGCTGGGCCAGTGGTGGGGGGAGGAGACGGGGCCTGACCTTCACCCTGGCTCCTGCGGTCAATGCCCCAGGCAGAGCTGGCTCTTTGTCCAGGCCGCTCCCCTGGCTGACAATGTAGCAGAGACCCACAGGTGCGCCTCTCTGAGCCTCAGTTTCCTCATCTGTAAAGCCAGGATAAAGTCAGTGGTCTGGTGGGGCTGTTGCAAAACACTGCGGTGTATCCTTCTTGTGTGGCTACAAGTCTTTGTGACTGGGCGGGAGTAAGGGAATCCTGAAGCTGGCATCAGATGCCAGCAGGGAAGAGGGCATCTGGGAGGGGAGTGTGAGCAGGGCTGGACTGTGGAACTCTGTGGGAAGGGTTGGCCTGCTCCTGTGGGGCACAGACCCTCAGAGACAGCAGGTTGCCAGGCTATGGGTATCTGGAAGGGGGCAGGCCCCCCACTTCCTAGAGGCCTATCCTTGTTTTCTTATTTACAAAGGGGCACGAGAAGCTCCGTACCACGGGTTCTCGTGGGCCTGAGATGGTCTCTAGGTGCACTGGCTGCTCAGTGGGCACCAGTTGCAGAGGCTCAGGCAGGGTGGGTTTCTACTTCCCACAGAAGCTGGGGGCTCAGCCAGGTTGCAGCTGTGGGAGCCCCACAGGCCCCGCTTTGTCACTCCCCTTCCCCTGGGCCAGCAGGGCCATCCCGCAGGCAGGTGCAGCCCTAGTGCCCACCTTAACTGCAGGGCTGCTCCCTACCCCCGTCCCACTTCTCTTAGCTTTGGGGTGTTCTTGACCTCAGCTTCTCACTGGGGAACAGAAGGTCGGAAATGCGGAAGCCAGGGCTTCTGCAGCATTAGGTCCCTGGTACAAGCAGGTGGTTTCTTCCCGGGCTCCCTGGCTTCCCAGAGGATCAGCAAGGGGCAGATCAGAGAAAGAAGAAAGCAGAGAACAGGTAAGGAGGAACATGTTTGATGAACAAGATGACAGGGATCAGTTAGAAATGAAGTTGGTTTCACTTAACAGCAGACCTGACGCACAGGACATAGACAAAGGCAGCTTTATTTTCTAATATAATGGGAATTCTGGAAATGGGTAGTTGCTGGTGTTGGGCAGCTGCTGGTGATGCCAGTGGGGCCGGCCTTTCCCAGCTTTCTTTTCACTGTCTGGCACCTGTGCAGGCAAGATGGTAGCCTCAGCTCCTGGTTGACCACAGGAGCCAGGGTGAAGGTCAGGCCCCGTCTCCTCCCCCACCGCTGGCCCAGCAAATTGTGGGAAGGGGAGGTCTCCCAGGAGACCCTGTTGGTGTCTCATTGGCCAGAAGTGGGTCACATGCCAGCAAAGGCTGTTGGGAAGGCACTCAGGGCCAGCCAGGGCCAGGCCAGGATGGGCGGTAGGCATTGGGGTGAACAACTGGACATGGAGTTACAGGATTAGCCACCCACAGAGGCCACAGCACCACTCACACCTGTCTCACAGACAGGCATTCTGTGCCAGGGCAGAGGCACACCTGCTCCACAGGCAGCCTGGTTGATCACTTTGACCTGCTGGCCAGCACCTGTAGATATAGAGATGGAAGCTCTCAGCCCTCCACTGCCTTCTAGAGGGAGGAGGAGAGAGGTCTCAGCAGCACAGAAGTGAGACTCCACTGAGCCTAGAGCAAGTGCCAGGCGGTCACTGGGTGTTTTCCCCAGGCCTAACCTTGTCTCATGCCCAGCCAACTCCGGGTAGCAGGTATGATTCTAACTATGGAGGACACTGAGGCTTGGGTGTGGGGGGCACTGGGCGAGGCTACCCTCCCGCCCCCTTACTTCAAGAAGTGGCAGCTTCAAGAGCCCAGGTAAGAGCCCAGCCCTTGGAAGCCATGGAAAGAGGGACTACCTCCTCTGCGGAGGGCATGGAAGGTTTCTGAAGAAGGGAGGCATGTATGGGGGCTGGAAACATCAAATGAAACTTTCTAGCTGGGTAAGGGAGAGAGGGTGTTCTAGGTGAGAAGAGACATCTGGAAGGACACATTAGCAGTGGCCTTAGAACTGGTGTGGTGGCACACGCCTATGATCCCAGTACGTGGGAGGCTGAGACAGGAGGGTCACAGGTTCAAGGACTGCTTCAGCAAAACAGGGAGACTCTCAGAAACTTAGTGAGACCCTGTCGCAAAATAAAAAATACAAAGGGTTGGCAATGTAGTTCAGAGGCAGAATGCCCCTGGGTTCAATCCCCAGTACCCTTCCCACACACAAAAGAAATAGCTTTAGCAAAATCTGAGGTACCTGTAGGATCTATCCACCTGCACTTTCAAGGAATTTTTGTATTTAAAGGGAACTGTGAAAATAAATTTACACCTGGAAAAATTGGTTAGTGATACAAATAATCATACAAGTGCAAAATAGTGAAAATGAAATTTGTTAGTTTCTAACACAAAGTTGGAAAAAAAAAACACCCTAACATTCGATGCTGGCAATGATGTTGTCAAGTGACATTCATACACATAGCTGCGGGAGACTAAATTGCACAAACCTTTAGAAAGACAACTTAAAAATATTCTTCAAAATATGCTCATATAATTTTCACAAATACATCCTGGAGAAATGATAAGTAAAAGTTGACTGTTAGGTTTGGGAGAGACAGATAATTTATTGAAATGTGAATTTGTAGGGTTCCCACTTGTATGTGCCCTCTCGATGTCCCAGATGTACAGCCAGACCCTCCCTTCTCCCCGGTCCCAGGGGTGTATGTACAACCCCACCAGCAGCTCCCTTAGACAGCATCTCTTCCTGTCTTTTGTGAAACAGAAAGGTCAAGAAAGAAAACATTTGAACTATCCCCAAAGAAGTGGAAGGAGGAAGAAGAAAGTTCCCAGCACCTGGGAAGGGGTCCCAAGTCCCAAAAGCAAGAGGGATATGGCATGGTCTCCCTACGGTTGCTGTCTGTCCAGAGTCAAAGCCCAGCCACTGAGCCTCCTACTTGACCCAGGCACTGGATTCCGGGAATGCACCACCTGGGAGATGAAGATCTATGCTCCTCTCTCCCCAGGTGCCTCGCTGTCTGCGCACACCTCAGGTTCTTTACCTGGCCCCAGAAGGCAGGAAGTCTTGGTTAGGACTTAGGTTGATTTTCCGGGCCAGGCTTCAGGTGGATTTAAAGTACACTTTGAGCCAGGTGTGGTGACACACACTTGTAATCCCAGTACTTGGGAGGCTGAGACAGGAGGCTTGCAGGTTCACAGACAGTCTCGGGTATTTAGTGAAGCCTTAATTCTGTTTCAAATAAAGAATTAAACATAGGGCTGGGAGTGTAGCTCAGAGATATAATTCCGCTAGTTCTGCAAAAAAAAAAAAGTATGCTTTAGTGTGACTGTATCATATCTCCACATTCATGAGAAAAAAATGTTTTTAAAGGTAATCAAGTGTAGAGTTATTATCTTGTTTTGATTTTCCAACTAGTAGTTAAATATTTTCCGTAGGAAGATACCAAAGTCCCCTGCCCTGAGTGCCCTGAACTCCAGGCACATTCCTCTATCATTGCAGCAACCTTGCCAGTGGGGTGCTATCTATACTTGGTGCTTCTGGTCTTCGAAGTTCCCAGGCCCCACAGGTTTCTTGGGACATGGACTTGTTTACTTCCACACCTCTAGTGCCTTCACAACAGCTGGCACACACGCTCAGGGACTGAATGAGGGAATGCACAAACACTGAATGAATGAATGAATGAATGAATGAATGAACTGACGAATGCGTGAGCAATTGAGCAGGTGTCTGGGGTCTGGGGTAAAGGGCCTGCTGAGACCAGCCCTGTGCTTCTCACTTGGACCCTCCTGGCAGCCCTCGGGGTTGTGCCCAGGCTGGTGGAGTTAACCGTAAGCACACACTGCGGGGAGTGTAAACAGCCTCCTCCCAGCCAGCCGACTGGCAGCCTTGCGGGCAGCTTGCACAATCCTGTGGCCTGCTGTGCTTCTCATTTTTGGGCCATGGAGTCATCTCTGCCGCGGGCCTCTCCCTCCTCGCCCTGGATTGTCTCTTGGCAACATACAAGGAACTGAGTGTCTGTTGTCAGTGGGAAGAAGTTCAGACCCCTGGCTCCTCCAGAAAGCCCACCCTGCTGAACTACAACTGCTCTGAGGCCGAAGGAGGTCGAGGCTGAAATCAAGCTTGCGATCACCAGTTTAACCTCTTTGCTCTGGAGATCTGATGAGATGGGCACACTCTGGCCACAGGAAGGGTGGCCAAGTTTGCCACAGGGCTGGCCTTCCTGGGATTGCAGCTGCTTTCAGAACCAGCTTAACAGGGCTGTAAATTTTGGCACAGCCACTTGTCCAGTGCAAAGTTGGATCGGGGACCTCTTCCCGTGTCCGCATCGTGCCCGAGGCTGCTGCGTGCAAGGCTGTCCTAGACCTCCGGAGCCGCTGTTTGTCAAAGTCCCAGTGCCGTGCTGGCTCACACTCGGGCTTCCTGCTCCTGCCTCCTCTGTGCTTTCCAAGTCTCTCCCACTCACCTTCCCTCCGTGCCTGGGCATGAAGTGCTCAAGCCTGGCTCAGAGCCTCCGCTGCAAGAAAATCGCTTCCCCTGTCAGTGTACACACATCGCCTCTCCCCGCCCACCTTCTCACCTTCTCTCCCTTCTTTCCTCATAGACTTCTTGCTCTTGCCAAACTCATTCATTCATGTTTTCTTTCGTTCCTCCCTTCCCGTAGGCTTCCCAGGCCCCTACCGTGTGCCAGGCACCTGTGGAGCAGACTTGCTCACGGCCGGCACCTGCCCTTACGAAGCACGTCTGCTACTCAGGAGAGGTGTGTGCGTGGTGGCAGCGTGGGCAGGAGAGCTGGTGGCAGCCCTCACAGTCCTGCGTGGTTATCTCTTCCTTTTGGAACACTGCATGGGCACAACAGGGCCCGCAAAGGTGGTGTCAAATTCAGACTGTTGTAACCAAATACTATAGGGACCTGAGCAGCAGGCTTTATCAGACACTTCTCACAGCTGTAGAGCTGGGAATCTGCAGCCAGGAGGCCAGTGTGGCTGGGCTCTGGTACAGACCTCTTCTTGGCTTGCAGATGGCTACCTCTTGCTGGGTTCTCACCTGGCAGAGAGAGCAATGGCACAGTCTGGTGTCCCTACTCATCAGGGCCCCAATCCCACCATGAGCTCACCATCATGACCTCATCACCTCCCAAAGTCCCCATCTCCCAATACTGCCCACTGGGGAACAGGATCAGGAGCATCCTACCCACAACAGATGGCCTGACCGCAGTCCCCGATCCGTGAGTTACCTGGCGCTTGAGACGTTCAGGATTTTGTGATAGTGAGATTACCGTAGAATATCTATGGACACAAGGGTCCTTATGAGATTAAGGTCACAGAACATGAGATGCAATTCTGTGGTTGTATAGATGTGGGGAGGTAGAGGCCACAAGCTAAGGAATGTGGGTGCCCCTGTGCCTTCAGTAAGAACCAGCCCTATGGAAGCCTCTGCTATGGCCCTGAGAGACTCAATTGGACTCCTTCCTGTCAGAACTTTATTTTAAGCCTTGGAGTTTGTGTCAACTGTTACGGCAGGAATGGGAAATGAGTGCAAACACAGAGACCTGCACTTCCCATGGCCTCTGGGGCTGGTTCTACCCTGTGATGAGTTCCAGTCAATGAGACATGAATGCAGGTGATAACTTTCTTTAGCCTGAGACTCACCCTCTGGCTCCTCTTCCCTGGTCACCACCCCCAAAGGTAGCAGAGTGGGGCTGTGGCGGCCAGGGTGCCTGAGGGGACCGGGTGGGTCAGAGCCTAAACCTACCAGGCCTGAGCTGATTCATCATCCTGTAAGGGAGGCCCTCTAGACTACAGGAACCCTGAGGCAGCACTGGCTTTACAGGGAGAGAGAGCTGAGCTTCAAGAAGCTGCAGGGGTGTTGCAGGCACAGAAGCCCAGAGCGGTGGGGTCAGTTCAGTGGCCGCGGGGCAGGGGGGCAGGGCACTCTCTGGCCGCCTTCTCTTCACCTCTGTGCTCCTCTGGGTTCTCCTTCTTCCTATCACGTGTTGCTCAGTGAGCTTGCGGGTGCTGTGCACACCTGCGCACGTGGCAGAGACCTCCACATGCAGGCCCCTGTGCATGCGAGTGCCTGTGGGCTGTTTCCCAGGTCCAGCTCTAGCTCTTCAGTGTCAGGATATGGGTGGGTGTCTGTGCTGAGATGCTGGATAGTGGCGCAGGATTCAGTGTGTGAGAGTGTTTCTGAGTGGATGGAGATACTTCCAAAGCGATCCTGGCAGTCAGGGTGGGCCCCACTCTGGGGCCAGCTAGTGACCCACTCTGAGTTATTTACCTCTGTCCTGGCCGAGGTCACCGATGGCCACCATGAGGCTCTCTCTAGGGACAATGTGAATTGCATCCATGTCCAGTGGGGTGATGACAGGCTGCGTCTATTGCCCACACCACTATTGCCCACACTCGCTCTTTTCTTTTCTTTTCTTTTCTTTTTTTTTTTTTTTTTGCAGGATGGAACCCATAGGCATTTGACCTTCAAACTACACCCCCCCACACCCAATTATTTTTTATTCTTTTATTTTGAAACCGGGTCTCACTGAGTTGCGGAGAGCCTCACTAAGTAGCTGAGGCTGTCCATGAATTGTGATCCTCCAGTCTCAGCCTCCCAAATGCTGGGATTATAAGCGTGTGCCACCATGCCCAGCAACTATTTTCTAATCTGAGATACATAATTCCTATTGAAATGGGGGGGTTTCTTCTGAGCCCTCAAGATGAAGCGGGGGGTTTCCTGAGAAGAAACCCGGAGTTTCCTTATCGGGTTCTTGTCTACAGTGAGCGAAGAATGACACCCGCAGACCGCAGGAAGGGGAGTAAATGGTTTATTGGACGCAGCAGGGAATAAGGAAAGATGGCTGAATACCCCAAAGGGGCTGTCGGAATCCTGGGGTCCAGCAGCTGCCTTCAGGACAATACTTGAGAGTAACCCAAGCGGAATGCTTTCGATTACAAGCTGCTTTCTTCCAGAGTCCACGCGATCTGCCAGAAAGGAATAGAGAAAAGTGGCCAAACACCCCAAAGGGGCTGAAGGGCTCTAGTGTCCAGTAGCTGCCTTCAGGTCACTACCCGAGTGTCGCCCGAGCCAAGTGCTGTCAATTGCAAACTACTTTCTCCCAGGGTCCACACGATCTGCCAAAAAAGAGGTGCAGGTCACCCCTAGGGGCCCTGGTCGGCCTTGATGTCCAGCAGAGGCCTTCAGTTCACTACCTGAGAGTAGCCCGGGCCACGTGCCCTCGATTGCACTCCACATTCTCTCAAAGCTAACACGACCTGTGTGAGAGAGAGAAGCTCCCCCAAAGGGGAGGGAGTCCCCGAGAGGGAAAAACCCATTTGGTGGCTACGCTAGGGGTTTTGCCAGATGTCTGTGTGTCCTCTGTTTGGTTGTGGTGAGTTTGGGATCCTGGGAATTCTGGGAAGCAGCTCTCAGAATTTGCATAGGGTATTTGTAAGTCCTTTGAAGAGTCTCCTTTCAGAAGTGTCAGACTTGTTCCAGTGATGTCTCCTGGGTTTGTTGATTAGTAACCAGATGGTTTTGTGAAGCTTTGGCCCTTCTTATCTCTGAACCTTGGCACCTCGCCCCTCAGGAAATTAGTTTTTTTCTACCGAGGCCTCTTCTCTATCTGCCTATTTCCTTTCTATCTCCTCACTATTAATAGTGAGTACTGGAGGACATGCAGCCTACCACAGGTACTCGATAACTTCACTGTGGGACACTGAGCTGCGGGGAAGTATGACAAGCTGAAACCAGAAGGCAGGTTTCTGAGCCTCTCTCACACACACACATCCTCTCACACACACAAGCTCTTTCACACTCACAAACACAAGCTCGCTCTCATGCATGCACACACACACAAGCTCTCTCACACACTAGCTCTCTCACACACAAGATCTGTTACACACAGCTCTCTCACACACATATATAAGTTCTCTCATAGCACTTGCTCTCTATCTCCCTCACACACACAGAAACTCTCTCATGATCATGCAGACGTCGTGCTCAGTGTGTATTGATGTGCAGATGCATTTCCTTGCACACACATGCAGCTGGTGCAGCTGACCTTTTGGCTTGGCTTGCCCCTGGGTGTGGGCGTGAGGTGGCTGGCAGTTTTTGAGTCTAATTCTAGTTTGTGTTAGTGAAGGGCCTCCAGGGCTCTTCTCTCCAAGAATCCCAGAACCCCTGTCACTGAGAGGTGCAGTCTTCATTTGACATGCAAAAAGACCTCATGGGGTGGGGGCAAGCCTAGGGTGTAGGCTGGGATATGCATCCCCTTCCAAAATGCCGCCACCTCTGTCAGCCTCCCAGTTGGCAGACTGCTGGTCCCCACCCCCACCTCACAGGGCACCTTATAGTGGAGGGCCCCAGGATGCCAGCTACACAAGAAGGTCGCAGGGGGCTCCTGTGGGTATTGCCCCAGGAACTTTGTGTTCAGAAACATCATGTCGAAGATGACTTCTCCTTTTCTGCAGTAGCTCAGAAGTAGCTCTTTTATTAATGGTCTTTTACTAATGGTCGGAGAGTCCACCCCTCCCAGACCCCTCACAGTGCAGTGTTAGTGAGAACTGGGGTCAGAGCCAGGTGGGGCAAGCAGGGCTTGGCGGAACCGCTCATCTCCTGCCCACAGGCATACATGGCCTTTGCAAAAACAATCCCCTATTTGGCAAAGGGCATTGTTTGTCCTGGGACAGGGCCTTGCAGCCCTATGCCAGGCCCTGTTTATTCTGGCATAAGACACAGTGATGTCCAATCACTTAGGTTTGCTGAACTTCCTGGATTTCTCATGCAGCCTGCCCTACTGAGAGCAGGTGAAATGCTGATAGGTTCCTGAGGGCAGGATTTCAGGACTTCTGCGAACACTGCTTCTGCCCCTCTGAGAGACAGACGGCATGCGTAGCCCACCGGGTCTGGTGGGAGGTGGGTATGGGAGCGGGCCTTCCCTCTTCCTGGCCTGGCTTTGCCCTGTGACCCCTGGCTGAATCCTGTTTCTGAATCCTTGGCTCTAGCCAGGCAGGTCTTCTCACTTGACCTGGAGTGTAGCTAGCTGGCCCTATCGGCTTTGCACTTTCCTCGGGGCCCTTACCTCCATGACAGTTCTCTCTTCTACCCTCTCTTTAGTTACACTTCTACCAGATCGTAAAAACAGATGAACGGCTGGCTGACTTTTGAGAGTAGGACCAGGTAGTAAAAGTCTGTCCCGCCCACCACATTCTTTTGTGATTGTCCCTTCCTGTAGCCGCCCTGATCCTCCGAGGGTTGTCAGGATGTATCTTGGGATGTCAAGGTGAGCTCCTCCTTTCCCACGAGCTAGCAGAGACCAGGAAGTCACAACATGGTGGCTCCACAAGGCTAGGGGTGGCGGCTGGGACCGAGTAAGGATTGTAGGGAGGTGGGTTCACTCCCGGTCTTCTAGCTCAGTGGCCTTAGGACATGGCTCCAAGTCCCCTTTGCCCAAGAGTGTGTCTACTTGCAGTGCCTTTCCTGGGAGGCCTCATGGAGGCAGTGGGTCTGTGAAAGTCCTTCAGTGTGTAGGCAGGAGATATCAGTCCCTTGTGTCACATAGGAAGGGTGGATGTGTACTGTGCACCTGTAACCCTAGTGTTCAAGAAACTAAGACAGAGGATCATAGGTTCCAGGCCAACTTCAGCAACTTAATGAGACCCTGTTTTGAAATTAAAAAAAAAAAGTTAAAAAGGGCTAACAGGCAGCATTTGGGAGGCTGAGACCGGAGGATCACGGTTCGTGGGCTGCCTCAGCTACTTAGTGAGGCCCTCTGTAACTTAGTGAGACCCTGTTTCAAAATAAAGAATAAAAACTAGGGCAGTGGGTGTGGCTTGGAGGTTAAATGCCCCTGGGTTCCATCCCAAGACCCACACAAAAAAGGGCTAGGGGTGCAGCTCAGGGGTAGAAAGGCCCTGAGTTCCATCCCCAGCACCACAGATAAAAGGTTGACCTTCACAGTCCTACTGCTCATGCGCCATCCATTGACAGCCCTAGGAAGCACCTTTCCCTCCTGATTTCACAACAAGGCTGGGCGGAACTCAGATGAGGGGCTCAGAGACCTGAGGCAGATGGCCTAGGTCACACCACTGTGGGTGGCAGAGTGAGGGTTCACCCACGGCCCCTGCTTTGGGCCATGTTCCCTCCTCTCTACAGAGCCTGGAGGTGCCTGCTATGCCTGTGCTAACCTCCAGCCCTCCAGCCACTGGCCCTCCTGTGCCTGGAAGAGGGGCAGGAGAGGCAGCTGCTAATGTGAACTGAGTTTAGAGATATCCCCAGTGCCTCTTGTCACTGTGCCCTAAGTTTCATCATCACTTTCTGCCAGGTCCCATGGCATCTGGGAGGATTCCTATCCTAATGCCATATGCCATTCACACCTGAGGGAAGGGCCCAAGCCAGGGGCCTCTAAGGGAAGGGGAAGGAACAATTCCAGGTTGGGTCATGGAGGGGCCCCCTGGGAACCCCAGACTCATCCTAAAAAAAAGATGTGCAAAAAAGAGTGGAGAGGAAGGGAATGGGTGTGAACCCAGTTCTCTATGTGCAGACACTCAGGTCCTTTCTGAATGCTGCCTCATTAGTCTTGTGAGGCACTTCCTGATTTGATCTCTACAAAATAGGAAGGGAGTCCAAGAGAAGTTAAGTGATGGACCTGAGGCCACACAGCTAACATGGCAGAGGCAGGGTTCAACCCAAGCCTGGGACCACTTTCTAATTTCTCAGGGCATAGTTTTCTGTCATGGGAATGTGGTTGGGGAAAGGGATATGTCTTCAGCCAGCGCTAGAGGAAAGATGCAGAGAGCACTGTTATTTCCCGTGAGTTAGATGCCTTCAGCTCCAAGGCAGCAGACAGTGGGCCCTGTCAGCTCCCGCTACTCACCTAATGAGGCCAGCCCTGGGGCTGCGTCTGGCCTCAGCCCTGGACCTTGGTGCCCATGTATGCGACTCACTCCTTTTTTGGGATCCCCAGCCCTGGGAATGGTGTGACTACAGCAGCACTGCCTTTGGCCCTGTCCATGGGCACGTGCAGGACACCCCAACTGCTCTCATCCATCACAGTGACACCTGGAACCTGGCTGAGTAGGCTGCCTCCATGAGAAGGTCAGTTAAACAAGAATAAAGTTACCTGGCTTCACTATGAGAGTGAATGCTGCTCTGTAGAGAACATTTAGGCAAAACAAAGATGAGTGTGGGGCACATTTCTCCCCGGCCCTTCACAAAGTGCATTTTATATTTAGTGCAGTTGGTGGAACTGTTGCCTCACCAAGACTGATGGCCCCCGGCTTCCCTGCAGGTCATTCATTCATCTGCCCTGGCTTGCTCAGCTGACAGATGCACAAAAACCAAAGCTTCAAGAAGCTGGTAAATGCAGGATGCAGTGGCGCACATCTGTAATCCCAGCAACAACTCAGAAGTGTGAGGCAGGAGGATTGCAAGTCCAAGGCCAGCCTGGGCAACCTAGTGAGACCCTGTCTCAAAATAAAAAGGGGCTAGGCGTATGGTTTAGTGGTAGGGTAGTTGCCTCTCATGTATGGGGTCCTGTTTTTGATTCCCATCAGGAGGAAGCTGGCAAATCCAGGCTCTCACATGTGTAATAAGAAACATCCAGAGATGGGTTTCAACGTGACCACTGTCTCATGGCAAAGCCCAATTCTGCATATCCTCTTATGATTCTATGTTTTCTACCTAACATCTTATTAGCAGTATTTGCCCTCCAATGAGAAATTCTGAGTAAACACCATGTTTAACACCTGTATACTCTTCCATCAAGTGACAGGGCCATATATCAACCCTCTTCCCAGAGCTGACATCTCAGTGGTTTCTAGTTTATCACCATTATAATCATACTATGATTAAGTGCACTGGCAACAAATATGCATTTTGGGTTGTTTCCCTCAGACAACCACTTAGAGATGGCATTGTGAGGGCAGAGGGCAGAACACTCTGAGAAGCAATGTGAGACCTGATTTCACCTTGGGAGCAGCCCTGCTGAGCAGGGACTTGCATGACCTAGTGTGCAGCCCAGCCTGGTGCAAAGCAAACATTATGGTGCTGCGCCCAGAACCTGTGGCGTGTTTGCAGGACAGTCTCAGAGAGGCAGAGCCACATGGTCACATAGCCAGGCCAGAACCCACTGAGCACATCTCACCCAGGGTTGACACAGCACCTGTCACTAATTCTTTGGAAGTTCCAGCTGATTTTCCTCGTGGGCTTAGTACAGCGAGTGTCAACTGACTTCCTGTCGCATCTTGGGGAGATTGTCCCTTTGGTTGGGATTCCGTTTATTCTGCCCAGAGCCTCCTGCCTAGACTTCTACAGTAGCCTGACAACTCTGCCTGCACTCACTCTGGCTCTATTATCTACTGAGATCAAGATGATCTTCAAGGCCTTCATGCTGCTCAACTGCTCTACCCTCTGTGGGATTCCCTGCATGCGTGTGAACTAACCCATGCACAGATGTGCTGAGCTGAATATACCCAAAAGATTGTGATTCTGTACTCCCCACCTAACATCAGTGCATAGTAGGAATAGTGAACCATTCATGAACTCAGAAAAAAACACCAAATGCCTTTGCCCACCTGCTCCACCCCGTCTCATCCCCTGCCCTACTGCCTACCACGCTCCAGCCCTTGGCCCCGCTGTCACTAGACAGAACAAACCCTCACTCCCTACGGCCTTCCAAGCTCTCAGCCTCGAATACTCTATCCCTTGCACTGCAAGTTCCAGCCGCACTCCCTCCCAGCCCTCCACACGGGGGATGCTCTCTCTCACTCTGTTCTGTCTTCAGAAGCCCCCTGAGACACCCCACCACACCACTGCCTGGGAGAATGCTTGGTTCAGGAGCGTTTGAACTTCTGGAAAACAAAGAGTTGGGGGGATGAACTTAAACTGCCCTGATCATTTTTTTTTCTGCATGCATGATAAATATTTTTATATTTGTTTAAAATAGTCCAACAAAGACATCACACTCATCAACCCTCAGGGAGGGTTATGAGCATTGGCCACACTGCGTATTTGGCAGCTGTTGATCTCCAGGGACCTTCCAGATCTCCTTCCCTACAGCCCAGTGAGATTCTCATAGATTAACTACTTGGTGAGCCATGAGGCCTCTTCTTTCTGTGGTTAGTCTTGCAGGGATGGGACTCAGTGGCCTCTGTCTCAAGTCCTCTGTGGCCCCAGTACTCTAATGGAGGCCTCTAGCTGGGGACGGGGCCAACGCTTCCAGGTGTTAGAATGGTGGTGAGTCTGTCCCTTGGGCAGAGCTGCCCTCCCCAGGCATACCACAGGGCCATGCACTGTTCTTGGCTAAAATCCTCTTCCTCCAGCTTCCACTTTCCATAGGGTAGCAGAGGAAGGCTGGCGGAAGTTAGCCACAGGTGCTCAAGTGTGAAGTCATGAGAAGGTGAGATGGGGACGCCATCTCCTGTTCCCTACAACGGACAGGCAGCCAGGCTCCAGAACAAGGGAAGAGGCAGGCAGCCCGTTGAGAACCATGGATTCTGCCAAGTGCCTTGACCCCGGCCTATAATTCTACAGACGGGAGGCTGAGGCCAGTTGCAGCAATTTAGTGAGAATCTGTCTCAAAATAAAAAATAAATAAAAGATCTGGAGGTGTGGTGCCATGGTAAAACACTGCTGGGATTAATCCCAGCACTAAAAAAAGAAATGAGAACAGAAAACCATGAATTCAGACCTATGAAGTTAATAAGAAGAGTGCCTGCATTAACGAGACGTGGCACGTCTGAGAATCCGCTGGGCTTTCCCACACAGCGAGGCCTGGCTAGGGACCCGCTACTCACCAGCCTGTGCTCCACACTAGAAGCTGTGCAGTTACCCACAGGGTTTCTGTTGAAGAGACTCCCAAGCTAGAGGAAGGGCCTAAGGCAAGCTGGGCCTGGACAGAGCCCCTTGCCTGCCATCAGCCTTCTGTGGAGGAGGTGATCGCTGGGTGGAATTACTCCTGGGAAGTTACTCTTCTCAACCAAGCTTGAAGCTGGAGACTCCTCACTTTGGAGAAGCCTGGCCTCCCTTGGTGAAGCCACTTCTCTCACTAAGGGCACACTTCAGGGCCTTCTATCCTTTCTTGCCCTGAAGCTGTGCATGGCCAATAGTATGATATCAGGTGTCCTGGAGCAGATGCCTAGGCCCTGAGGCTGGTCTAACCCAGCACCTCCCACCTGCACTTGGGGGGTAGATATTTCTCATGCCACATGCCAGGGTGCAGGACCTAAATTTACCCAGAAACAAGGGACAGAGCCAGGGACACACCTGATATACTCCAGTGACCCAGCAAGGCCAGGTGTCAGGGGTAGCAAGGCTCTGAAGGGAGGCTCAGCATGGGAAAAACAGTCAAGAGAGCTAGAGTCAGCCTCAGAGCCATGATCAGGAGAAGGCTCAGAGGTCGATAGAAGAGAATCCATAAGGAGCCAGTGCCCTGGGGTGAAGGGTGTGTGTGTGTGTGTGTGTGTGTGTGTGTGTGTGTAAGAAGTCACTAGGAGCTTGACACTGGGGAACCCCAACTTGCAGACAGCTCAGCTCCTGGGCCCTGGAGGCCCCGCCCAGTGAGGGGGCCTGGGACAGCCAATGTCTGTGCATCAACAACCTGGCAGGCCCTGTCTCCTCAGGGCCAAGGCAGCACGGCTAGCAGCTGGTAGCAGAGGCCCCGAGCCCATGACCGACAGGTGTGGGTGGCACAGGTGGGCACCCCGGAGTGCTGATGTGTGTAGGGGAAAAGCCAGAGGAAGCTATGAGGCTGGAGGAGAGTGGAGGCCTCTATGAGAACCCGGCCTCGCTGGGCTATCTGGCTGCTTGGGCAAAGGGTTCTGTCCATTCAACAGATACTTAATGAGCTTGAGTGAGATACGAGGTCTTGCCCAGGAGAGCTGATGTGAGGCATAGAGGAGGTGGTCTGGAGGCTGCCCAGATCGTCTGAGGACACAGGAGGGGCTTGGTACACATTTGCAAGTGAGGCCACACTGCCCATCATGCCCTCAGGAGGACTCTGAGACAGGGACCTCCCCCACCTCCCTCCTCTCCTCAGACCCTCCCTGGCCACAGAACCTCTGCGGGGCTCTTGGACGGACCCAGAATGAAGGACCAGAATCCAGCCTGCAAGCAGAATTACTATTGCAGGCAGAAAGTCCACTTTCTCTTTGAATTTCAGCCAAGTTCTTGGGCAAATGGCCCTTGTCAGAGAATGCCAGAATTGTGAGACTTTTCTTTCAGTGCAGCATGGCCTTTGCCTCTGCTCCACTGGATGCTAGAGTTCTTTCTCCCACAGGAAAACACCTATATTTGAATACCTCCAAAGACAATGATCTCACTAACCTCTAAGCACCAGGAGATACTGGTTCTTCCTTTTTCTCTGAACTGAATCAAGGAGTAGAGTGGTCAGTCCTATTAGAGTGGCCACAAAGACTGGGCACTGAGGAAGCCATGGTGCCCTGGGAGAGGGAGGCTGAGAGCTAGATGTGGAAAGTCACTGAGCCCACCAGCTCCGGACTGAGCTTGGGAGTGGCTGAGCCCATAACCTCCAGCATAGCACATGCCTGTGCACAACCTGCTCAGACATCTACCCATGGGCCAGGGCGGGAGGCTGAGGGAAATGACAACAGTATTCACCATGCAGAAAGGGCCTGAAGGATTAAGGAAGGCCACTGTGCCCCAGCTGTGAACTGTTCTCCAGGAGCATCCTCCTGAGACTGTGGCTAGTGTCCACGTGGGACCAGGTTGACAATGGGTCAAGTAGTCACCAGCTCCTGATGGTCTCTAATGAGAGAGGAAAGTGAGCAACTTGAGTTTTGACAAATGAGTGATTGGCCAGCCTCATGAGCAGCCGAAGGAACACGACCCCAGATAGGGCGGCCGCTCTTTGCTTAGCTGGACATGCAACAGGGAGAGGCAGTTAGGTGCTTCTTACGTTTCTGCTTGTTTGTCTAGTCGCGAATCCAAGGTGTCATTGGCCTGATATTTGAGGCAACCATATTCTCTTGGAGGCTGCCAGGACCTGGCTCTGCTCATGGTTTCAAAAACTTTTTCGAGGTTAGTGAAGCTAGGTGGGGCTTGGGAGCTACTTCCAGCCTTATTTGTGCCAGGCAGACATGAAAGTCATGGCTGCCATTCTAGAGAATGAGTTTAGATTCCAAAGTCACCTTTAAAAATTCCTTTGTCAGCCGGGTGTGGTGGCGCACGCTTGTAATCCCAGCATTTGGGAGGCCGAGACCTGAGGATCATGGTTCGCAGACAGCCTCAGCTACTTAGTGAGTCCCCTTACAGCTCAATGAAACCTGGTTTCAAAATAAAGAATAAAGGCTGGGCGTGGTGGCGCACGCTTGTAATCCCCGCGCTTGGGAGGCAGAGACAGGAGGATCGCGCAGGTTCGAAGCCAGCCGCGCGCGCTGGCTTAGGAGACCCTGTTTCCAAATAAAAATGTAAAAATGGGTCTGGGAGTGTAGCCCGGAGGTAGAAGGGCTTCCAGGAACCCCAGTACCACCAAAAAAAATAAAAAAAATAAAGAATAAAAATATAAGGCTGGGGATGTAGCTCAGAGGTAGAATGCCCCTGGATTTCATCCCTAATACCGAAAAACAAAAAAAAAATTTGTGGCTGAGTGTGGTAGTGCTTGCCTATAATCTCAGCACTTAGAAGGCTGAGACAGGAGGATAACAGGTCTGAGGCTAGCTTGGCCAACTTATCAGGGCCCTGTCTCATAATAAAACATAAAAATAAAGGGATCCTGGGGGCGTAGTTCAGTGATAGAGTGTTCCTGGGTTCAATCCCCAAAACCAAAATACACATAAAAATAAAAATTAAAAATTAAACCTTTTTTTGTGTGTGTGGTTCTGGGGATTGAACCCAGAAGCATTCTCTCTCTCAGCTACACCCCCAGCCCAATTTTTTATTCTTTATTTTGAAACAGGGCCTCACTAAGTTGCAAAGGGCATCACTAAGTAGCTGAGGTTAGCCACAAACCCGATCCTCCTGTCTCAGCCTCCTCCCAAGTACTGGGATTTCCTGTATGTGCCACCATGCCCGGCTTAACCCTTTTCTTTTTTAAGTTGGTTATCAGAGCCTATATTTAACCTTGGACTGACTGCAAAACCTTGCTCATCTATAAGGCTATTCAGTTCTCTCAACCCTCACAAATGCCAGGTTCAAAGCTACGACTGAAGGAAGCTAGGCCATGGGCTTGAGGGTCGGGGTGGGGGGGGGGATCAGAACTTTCAGTACATTCTGGAGTTTAGATTCCAGAAGGCTGGGGTGGGGGCTGTGTAGAGCCAAGATCTGGAATCCAGGAAGTAGCAACCCTTCAGGGTTTTTCTGAAAACCCTGGGCAGGGGCCACTGCTGATCACATGGACTTGGCCAAGGAAAGGCAGGCAGGGGCAGCCAGCCAGCACAAGAGATGTCAGTAGTAAAGTTCCCACAGGGCCAGGACAGCACCTTCTAGAATGACTGACCCATAGCAGAGCGACTTTGACCAGCATTCTGAGCGCATCTGCAGGATAGAGGCAAGTTGCTCTCCTGCAGGTCCCTGCTAACAGCAGGTGGAAAGCCTTATGTCTACTGCAGCTTCCAGTCCCACATTAGACATAAAAGACAGACGATGACTGCTTGTCCACTGGGCCAAGGTGTTCTTACAGTTCTCACCTGATCTGCTATACCAGATCCCCAGAGCCAGCTACAGCGTCCAAGACAAAGGTAGTGGGTAAGATGAGCCTCTGAAGGCAGATTCCAGGGATTTTAATCCCATAAGGGGCTGGACAAACGAGGTGGCTCCAGGGAGCTGCCCTTCTCTATCCTCTGAGTGGGAAGAGCAAGTGAACCTTGCGCCCAATCTGTGTGTTCATAGAGAGCCCTGGGGTCCTGTGGCATGCAGACCCGCCTTCTCCCAGTCTGCTCCGTCTCCCTCTCCTGCTTCATCTCTCTGAGCTCTGGGGACCCTGAATTCCTTGGCCCCAGTACAAGCCTCCCACACTACCCCTTTGGCCAGGCATCACCTCCCCATGCAGCCTGGGTAGGCTTCCTGACATGACATCTCCCAATCAACACTTGTCCTGGCCAGAGCCAGAGGGATGGCAAGGTGGAGAGTGGTGTGGGGGGTTGGGGGGTGTGTGTTGTGCACGCACGGCCGTGTGTGGGTGAGCAGCCATGCATGTGTGCACTGGGGTACAGGATTGACCCACACACAGCTCAGCCTGTGACCTGCTCACTTTATTCCAGCCTTTGGCTTGAGCCCTCAGCGACTTCTTCATCCCTGGGCTTCCATCCTCCCTTGGCTCTCTCATCTGGTGGATGTGTTTTCTTCCTGGTCAAAAGGCTGTAATGAGGCCAGGTCTGAGCATGGGGTCCAGGCAAGACTCTGACAGCTGCTCCCCCTTCCTCCCCTTTCCCTTGCTCTCCTATTCTGAGACCCCAACCCTGTCCCAAGCCAGTAACTGGACTGTGGGCCAAGGAAACCATCCTGAAGGCCAAGGCCTGGAGGCAGTGCCGTGTAGGGAGAGCCTCTTCTCCAGGGAGATGTTCCTGGAGTCTTGGGAATGGAGCAGATGTGTCTGCAGCCAGTCCTCATGTAGGAGGAGCATTGCTTGTCCTGGGATGGCACCACCTGACACCAGGGCCCGGCTCATCCTTCCACAGTGCCTGGGAAAATGGACCGTTTGGCAACTGCACAGCTCACCTAGGAAGTGACAGTCTGTGTCATGGGGACCCTCTTCTTGCCCTGGGGCCCAGCATTGCTGGTGGGCAGTGTGGCTTTGGTGTAGCTCTCTGGAAGCTGCCCCTGGCGGGAGCAAAGAGGTGGAGAAGGTACCTCAAGGTGATCACAAGGCACCTTTTCTCAGCAGCCAAATCTGTGCCTAGGTACTCTGTCCTCTTCAAAACCACCGCCCTCTAGCCATTCACTCCCCAGTAGTGACAAGTACCCGGTAGCCCCTTCCAGCATCTGGGCACAAGGCCAAGCCGGCAGGGTGTCCAGCTCCCACTTGGGTCCTAGATATTCCCAACAGGAAAGCCCAACCCTTTGACCTTGATTTTCTCACCAGCAACATGAGTGACCGCAGAGCTGCCATCCGAGCCACAGGGATGGCTGTGGACACCAGAAGAGACCAGCGCTATGCCACGTGAAGGCCCTGAAAGTGACTTTAAAGTTCGACGGGAGGCCTCATTAGCCCTGTCAATCACTGTCATTATGCCCAGCATGCATGACTGGAGCCCAAGGACCCAGGGTGAAGCAGGCAGAGCTGCAGGCCCTGGCTCGTGGCCAGGCCATGGCTGGCCTTTGGTAAATATTGCTTCTCCTCCCTCCTTACGCGTTCAGAACTTTCTCAAGCTAGTGGTAAACAAGTGCCTGCCTGATGTTGCCCTGAAGAGGAGATAATACAGCATTCTGCACCCCAGCCTAGATGGGCTCCCAGAAGCCTTCCTGCCTGTCCAGCAGGCTTGGATGCTATGCTATGGTGCACGGGGGCTATGGGGGTATCCACACTGCTTCCCAGTGTGGTGGTCTCTAAGGCAGGAACTCAGGCCAAGTTGGCCCCTGGGGCCCGCCATGGGTGGAGTCTGCTGATGGGGCTGTCCCTGGGACCCTGTGGGAATCATCACAGCCTGGGTCCCCAGGGCAAATGGGTTGGCCCAGCAAGCCCTCACTTCACTCCCTGTGTCTTCCTGAAAGTCTTTATTTCCCTTTTTCTGTTTCTACTTCCTCTGTGAAAATCTCCTAAGTAACCAAGGACCAACTTGAAGCCCAGGCCGGGGGTGGGTGGGTGGGTGCTGTTTTTCTTATCCAGATCAGGAATCTTTGAGGGTAGACTTTCCCAAGCAGGAGGCTTGGTTTGGATGTGTGTGTGTGGTGGCTGGCATGGGCCTATCAGTTCTTGGAATTTGGCTTGTTCCCAATGTCCCAGAGGACTGTTTTGGGGATAGTTGCTGGCTCTTGCACCTCCTGGGATGGAGCCACCTGACAGGATTGCTCCCTAGCTCCAGTCACCTGAATGTAGCTGCCATGCCTGCACCTGTGGGGCCTGGGGTGCGACGGGCACCGGGATGAGAAAAGGCAAAGTCTTTGCCCCAGGCACAGTGAGGCCCACAAGAGCCCCTGTGGGTCCCAGAGCTCAAGGCCTGCTCCAAGGCCTGGAGTACATGTAGTGAGGGACACCAGGCAAGAGACAAAGGGACATTTGTCTTGGATTTCCGGTGAAGACAGTGTTTGCAGAGATGTTGTGAGGTTAAGGGAAGTAACCGGGTGTTCAGCACCCAGGGACTGACCACAGGGGGAGCTCTGATTGTGCTGGGGCATCCGGGGACAGGATGTAGAACCCCAGGAACATAGGCCATGGCCCACAGGTACAGCCAGGCACAGGGTAGGAGGAGCAGGATGCGCTGACCCAGCTCTCCTCCCTACCAGCCTCCTGCCAATAATCCCCACACTGGGCACAGTGGAGCTGGAATCTGCCCTGCAGCTCTGCCCCAGGGGAGCACTGGCAGAGGCTGGTGGGGGAGGAGAGGCCTGGGGCTCTAGCACCTGTGCCGCTGGCTCCTCTTAAGACAGGGATGGAAAGTCTCCTTAAGAAATGGCTCTTCTGGAGTTTTCAAACTGTTGAACAGGTGGATACACATGTGGATAAAGATTGAAGCTGTGCATACAGTAAGAATCATGATGGTATGAGCAAGTGATTATTGACAGAAACTTAAGGAAGAAATGAAACAATGTCAGTCAATTGTGCACAAATTCTTCCAGAAAGTTAAAGAAAAAGAGATATTTTTTCCAATTCATTTTCTGTGTATAACCAGCATTGCTTTGATACCCAATCCAGACAGATATAGCACAAACAAAAAGGCTGAGGACCTCATGAACATAGGTGCAGGAATTCTTTAAATTGTTTTAGTAAAGTGACTCCAAAAAGACATAAAGCAGATAGTACAAAAGACCCAGTGGAGCTTATCTCAGGAATGAAGGTTGGTTTAACATTTGAAAAATCAACAAAACTCGCCATATTAACTGACTGAGCAAGAAAAATCATACAGAAAAAAGGGGAGGGGCAGATGCTTAGAAATGAGGTATGGTGACATATCTATTCAAACTCAGCACCCATTCTTGATGAAGGCTCAGCACACGAGAAAGAGAAGGGGAAACTCATCACTGGAACACACAGCTAACGCCCCTCATGAGCGCCCCCTCAGATCAGAAGCAAGAGAGCAAGTGAGTCCCCACAGGGGAGCAGAGCTCTGGAGAGATGATCACTAGACATAGACGGATGGTGAGCCACACAGGGAAAGGTGCTCGCTGGCATCAGGTGCCAGACAGATGCACATTCACACAGATCCCACTGCCAGACTCTTAGAGCCGCATCTCCCTGAGGCCAGTCAGAACTTCTGCTGAGTAGTAGTAGTAGTAGTAGTAGTAGTAATAGTAGTAGTAGTAATAGTTAACAGCTGCAGAAGTAGTAGTACTAGGGATTGACCCCAGGGACATTCTACCTCTGAGCATTTTTATTTTATCTTAGTTTTATCTTTGATACTCAAAATCTTTATTGATTTAACTGTAACAGCAAACATTGGTGGGAATTTAATTTTTCCCTAATTTCCAAATACTCACTGGTTTGGAAAGACAGTTAAAAAAAAAAAAAAAACAAGCCGGACGTGGTGGCGCATGCTTGTAATCCCCGCGCTTGGGAGGCTGAGACAGGAGGATCGCGCAGGTTCGAAGCCAGCCGCCCGCGCTGGCTTAGGAGACCCTGTTTCCAAAAATGAAAATGTAAAAATAGGTCTGGGAGTGTAGTCCGGAGGTAGAAGGGCTTCCAGGAACCCCAGTACCACCAAAAAAAAAAAAAAAAACAGAAACAACTAATCATGAAATTGCATAGGATTGCCTTGGATATACATGGGCCTTTTTATTTTGAAATGGTTCCCAAGGCTGGCCTTCAACCTGAAATCTTCCTGTCCCAGCCTCCCAAGTACTGGGATTGCATGTGTGTGCCACCACATCTGGCCTCATACTATTCCCCGAGGTACTTTGCTGCCTTTACTTGAATCTGGAGGACAGCATTCCTTGACCCTCCAGAAGAACTCTTTCAGTCTCCCTATGGAAACTCTGCACTCTCCTTCACTCTTTTCTTTGGCATCTTATAGGAGCACATAAACAGCACACCCCTGGTGACAAGGAAGGTGCCACGGAGAGCGGAGGTTGCTGGGTCCAGGGCTGCAGTGCTGCCCGTGGTGGTGACCCCGGGTTTCACCTCCCAGCCCTGACCTGCCGGATGGGCCCAGCCTGCAGTGAGCTCCTCTGGCACCCACCCGTCTGACTCCTCCTTCCCTCCCACGTCCACACCAGTTCTTCCAGGCAGCCTCGAGGCCACCTTCCCAGTGTGTGTGTGTGGAAGCTACCACCCTTCCACTTCCTCCAGGAAAGACACTCATTTTAGGGCTGAAGTCAGGCACCACCTCTTCCAGGAAGGCTTTAACCTTCCCACCGTCCTCCTCACTAGTCTCCAGGCTGGAGATGTGGTATCCCAGGAAGTCCTGTGTGAGCCACGTAGACCCCAGGCGAAGTGGGCAAGCCAGCAAGTGGAGTGGGAGCCCAGGCAATAGGACACTGAGTCCCTGTTAAAAAGGATTCAAACACACATACTTGTAGAGAGAGCAGAAATTGTCATGTGGCATTTATCACACAATTTTATACTTGTGGCCAGTCCCTGACCCTCAGCATCCACTGGGTGACCTAACACACACACCGCAGCATGTATCTTTAAAAAGTCAGAGCTTTCTTACACAACTCACAACGCTATTATTATCAAACTGAGACATGTGAACAAGAAGTCCTTAATGTCCTTTGACATCCATCAGATGAAATTTCTTGTCCCATAAACGCCTTTATACAACTGCTGGGACAATCAGGATCCTGATGGAATCTGCACATTGCCTTTGGTTTACACATCTCTGAAGTCTCTAATCTGTAAAAGTTCTTCCTCCCTTTTATTTAAAAGGCCATTTGTAGCTGGGCATGGTGCAGGCCTGGAATCCCAGATCCTCAGGAGGCTGAGGCAGGGGGATCGTACGTTCAAGGCCAGGCTGCCAACTTAGCGAGACTCTGGAAGGGCTGAGATCTAGCTTAGTCCCAGCAGGAGTGAGCCTGGCCCATTCCTAGAGCTGCAAGAAGCAGGTGGGGGAAGGAGAGGAAGGGACCCGCATGACTAGCATTGTGAAGGTGCCTTTGATGGTAGGGTTTCACAGAACCGTTAGTGCCGTATTCTTGATGCTGGTGCCTTGATGCTGGTGCCACCACACATGGCAGCTACGTCACTAGGCACAAAACTTTGTCAGCTCCATTATAAGCTTGTGGAACCACCATCGACCTCGTCCCATTGTCGGCCCATCACTGACTAAATGTGGCTGTGCAGGGTGTGACTCACCTCAGGGGGCACCGCGGTCTCTCAGGGCATCTCATTTGGAGCACTGAACTCCTGGCGTGTGCTGTGAACCACAGCTGGTCTGCTCAGTCAGGTGCTGCTGTTCTGATGTGTTTGATATGAATGTCCTATGAAACTTTCAGGCTGCGATTTCAGTATCCACCGGCAGCCCATCTCCTCACTGCTGCATGGCGCTGTCCTGTTCCTCTGTTTTCCAGATGCGATTCTTTCATATCACTCTTAACCTCCCTTATTATTTCCTTAGTTTGTATGGGAAAGGCAAAATAAATGCTTAACCATTTCTGTTTCAGAATAACAAATGTAGCCTGGTGTCATGGTGTACACCTGTAATCCTGGTATGTGGGAGGCTGAGACAGGAGGATCATAGGTTCAAGGCCAGCCTCAGCAACTTAGTGAGATCCTGTTTTAAAAAGTAAAAATAGGGCTGAAGTATAGTTCAGAGGTAGAATGTCCCTGGATTCAATTCCCAGGACCCCCACAAAGAAAAGAAAAACAAAAAAAAATGAAAAGTTTTCAAATGAATAATGAAGTTTTACTCAATATTTGGTTTGCTTCTAGCCATTTAAGTTGTTGTTGTTACTATTGTACTGGAAATTGGACCCAGGGGCATTCTACCTCTAAGCTATACTTCAGCCCTTTTCATATTTTATTTTTTTAATTTATTTTTATTGGTGCATTGTAATCATATATCACATTGGAGTACAAGACTTGAGAGGATATACAAGCACACATCATCCAATTAGTCCTCATCCAGTCCCTATCCCATTCCCTTCCCCTCCCTCGATCCCATGCTTGTTTGGTGATTAACTTTGATACATATGTTTATGTACCTCCTGCTTTTTATTTTTATTTATTTATTTATTTATTTATTTATTTTTTAATTTTATTTTATTGGTGCACTGTATTCATACATCATAGTGGGATACAAACTTTTGTAGACATACATGCACACATCGCCCAGTCAGCCCCCACCCGATCCCCACCCCATTCTCTCCCCATCCCTCCTTCCCATGCTTGGCTTAGTGGTTGACATCTAGTATTATAGCAATTTATCCAAAATTAAAAATGTTAATCTCACATAACAGTTTCATTTGTCTGATACCAAGCGTTTGATGATTTAAAGATAGCATTTCAATATTTCTTTTTGCTTTCTTTCTTACTAGAGCATATTTTTTTCTGTTTTTTTAGGTGAAACTATCATATATTTATATATTTATTTTTCAGAAAAAAATCTATCCTAATATGGAATATGAATTCTAGATACCCAAAACGATCTTGAAAAAGAACAAAGCTAGCAGATATATATTTTCTGATTTCAAACCATATAAAGCTACAATAATTGAAACAGTGTAGTACTGTTCTAAAGGCAGATATATAGACCATTGGAGTTAAATACAAGCCTAGAGCTAAATTCTTCCCTATATTGTCAAGTTATTTTTGACAAGGTTTCCACGAACATTTGGTGGTGGAAATAATAATCTTTTAACTAAATATTGTTGAAAAATAATAATTACATGGAAAAGAATAAAATTGGACCTTTACCTAATCCCATATACAAGTATTAACTCAAAATAGATAAAAGACCTAAATATAAATCTTAAGACTATAAACTTTTAGGAGAAAATCTGGGTCATAAAACCTCACAACATTGAAATTGGCAGTGATTTCTTGGATATGATTTCAATGGCACAGGCAACAGAAGAATATACAAACTCCCTAAAAAATAAAAGAAAATATTGTATATCCAAAGACAATGTAAACAGAGTTAAAAGTTACTAATAGAATTGGATAAAATATTTCCAAATGCTATATCTGAAGGTATATTAATATTCCAACTAGAAATCCTAAAAATTAACAACAATAAAGGCAAACAATACAACTTAGAGATAGGTAAAAGACTAACATAAATAATGAATCTCCACAGATAACTAATCTTAGTTGTCTGTTGGATGGAAACTCTTGTTTCTCTGGTTCTGGTGAGTGTTACCTATTTCTTCTTTGTAGTTAATCTCTTTGAGTATTTTCTCTAGCCCTGGTTTTGAAGACATAAATTCCTTCAGTTTCTGTTTGTCATGGAAGCTTCTTATTTCTCCATCTAATTTGATAGAAAGTTTTGCTGGATAGGAAATTTTTGGCTGGAAGTTGTTTTCTTTCAGAGTTTGGAATATGTTACTCCAAGCCCTTCTGGCTCTCATGACTTGGTTTGGGAAGTCTGGAGTGATTCTAATTGGTTTGCCTCTGAATGTCAGTTGGCCCTTTGTTTTTGTTGCCTTTAAGATTCTCTGCTTGGCTTCCACATTGGTCATTTTGACAATTATATGGCGTGGGGATCCTCTTCTCCGATCCTGTCTAAAGGGAGTTCTATAAGTTTCCTGGATCTGTGTATCAACCTCTTGCTCTATATTTGGAAAATTTTCTGCTATTACTTCCTTGAAGAGATTGTTGATCCCTTTGGTATCACTTTCTTTTCCCTCCTCTATTCCAATTATTCTTAGGTTAGCTCTCTTAAGATGGGCCCATATTTCTTCAATGTCAGATTCCTGCTGTTGGATATCTTTTTCTAGATTAGAAACTATGCATTCATTTTTGGATTGCTCATCTTCTAAGAGCGAGATTCTGTTCTCCATGTGGTCTAATCGGTTGTTTGTGCTTTGAATTGAGGCCTTTACTTCATTAATTGCATCCTTTATCTCTTTTTGGCTCTGAGTTCTTTTCGAAGCACCTCTATTATTTCTACAGTTATTTTCCTGATTTGATCTTCTAGAAATCTCTGATTTTCTGTTTTATCAGGTTCTGATGTTGTGGGGTTGTGCACATTCATTACTCCAGTGTTATTCCTCTTTCCCATGATTTCGGAGGTTTGTGCCTTCTCTGGGTTCTTCCCTTGGGTCACTATGGCTTCACTTAAGGTGCTCTGGATCTCGAGTCTGTATTATCTCAGACCCCACTACTCCTTTACTGGGTTGTATCACAGAGTCTCCGATTCAGGGAGTCGATAGAGGCTGCTTTAAACTATGGGGGGTTGCCAGGTTGCATGTTCTCCTATGGTGTGATATCTCTGCCACCACCACTCCCTCACTGGGTCAAGTCCCAGGAGGCCCAATACTGCGATTTCTCCTCTGTGGCCCGCAATTTGACTCACTGTTCTTGAGTACGCAGATGTAGCTGTACTGGACTCGGTGAATTCACTGCTGCTGCCGCCGCCGGTGGCAATATGGCGCCTCTGCCACGCCCTCGGCCATGAGGCTGGCGTATTTTATCTTCTCTGGTTTTGATTTCCACTCTGAATCCCTGCAGCGTGTGCTGAGCTCAGCCACTGGGAGCTTTAAATGCTGTCTGCGCCGAAAGATCCCGCCTGGCTGTTCCGCAGCGGCTCACCTGGCTTGCTGTAGCCATCCGTTGAGTTCGCCGCTGCCGCCGGCAGTATGGCGCTGCTGCCGCGTCCTCGGGCGCGTGTGTCTCCTCTGTGGCCCTGAGCTCTGTTCTCAGTCCGCTTTCTCTCTGGAGCCTGGTGGTTTTTTTTGTTTTTCTGGTGATGGTGTTTTCTGGCTATGAAAGGCGCTCTTTTTGTAGTAATGGAGATTGGTTGTTAGCGGGACTCTTAAGCCCCGCTTTTCTCGGTCGCCATCTTCCCGGAAGTCCACCTCCTGCTTTTTAAAGAGGCTCCATCCTCTCCTATTCCATACCCTCTGATTGGTCACCTTAATTGCTTCATTATAGGGCCATTTCTATAGCTCGACCACTTCCTGTTGCCCCTTTCCTCCTAGTTATTGCTGATTAGGGGAAGCAACTGGTTTTAATTTTCTGCGATATTTCTCTGTGCATGCCGTGTTGCAAATACCGATCCCACTCTTGACAGCCCCAGTTGTGGCCTGGCTACCCGGTGGACTGATCCAGACCTCGCTGGCTCAAGCAGCGGCCTTGCTTCATGGGAGGCCCCAATTCTGGTCTCGCTGGCCCCGACACTGGCCTAACCCCTCAGCTGGCTCCAATCTCGGCCTCAGAGGCCCCAGCACCGGCCTTCCTCACGGCAGGCTCCGATGCTAGCCGATGGCCCCGGCATCGGCCTAACCCAGCAGGCTCCGATCCAGGCCTTGGAGGCCTCAGTAGTGGCCTTGCTTCACGGAAGGCTCCGATGCCGGCCGCTGGCCCTGGCACTGGCCTAACCCCTCAGCAGGCTCCGATCCCAGCCTCCAAGACCCCGGCACCAGCCTTGCCTCGCAGCAGGCTCTGATCCCGGCACCGCTGGCCCCAGCACCGGCTTAACCCCTTGGCAGGCTCCGATCCCGGCCTCAGAGGCCTCAATAGTGACCTTGCCTAACGGAAGGCTCCGATGCCAGCCACTGGCCTCAGCACTGGCCTAACCCCTCGGCAGGCTCCGATCCTGGCCTCGGAGGCCTCAATAACGGCCTTGCCTCACGGAAGGCTCCAAAGTAGGCTGCAGTCCTGGCACTGGCCTAACCCCTCGGCAGACTCCAATCCCAGCCTCAGAGGCCCCAGCACCAGCCTTGCCTCACGGCAGGCTCCAAAGCAGGCTGCTGGTCCTGGCACCGGCCTAACCTCTCGGCAGGCTCCGATCCCAGCCTCGGAGGCCCCAGCACCGGCCTTGTCTCACGGCAGGCTCCGATGCTGGCCTCGCTAGCTCCAGCACCAGCCTAACCCCTCGGCAGGCTCCGATCCAGGCCTCGGAGGCCTCAATAGCGGCCTTGCCTCATGGAAGGCTCCGATGCCGACCGCTGGCCCCGTCACCAGCCTAACCCCTCAGCAGGCTCTGATCCCAGCCTCGGAGGCCCCAGCATCGGCCTTGCCTCACAGCAGGCTCCACTCCCGGACACGCTGGCCCTGGCATCGGCCTGACCCCTCAGCAGGCTCTGATCCCGGCCTCGGAGGCCCCAGCACCGGCCTTGCCTCACAGAAGGCTCCGATGCTGGCCGCTGGCCCCAGCACCGGCCTAACCCCTCAGCAGGCTCCGATCCTGGCCTCAGAGGCCTGAGTAGAAGCCTTGCCTCACAGCTGGCTCCAATGTTGGCCATTGGCCCCGGCACCGGCCTAACTCCTCGGCAGGCTCCGATCCCGGCCTCGGAGGTCCCAGCACCGGCCTTGCCTCATGGAAGGCTCCGATCCCGGCCTCGCTGGCCCTGTCACCAGCCTAACCCCTTGGCAGGCTCCGATCCCGGCCTTGGAGGCCCCAGCACCGGCCTTGCCTCACAGCAGGCTCCAATTCCGGCCTCACTGGCCCCAGCACCAGCCTTGCCTCACGGGAGGCTCTGATTCCGGCCTCACTGGCCCCAGCACCAGCCTAACCTCTCAACAGGCTCTGATCCCAGCCTCAGAGGCCCCTGTAGTGGCCTTGCTTCACAGCAGGCCCCACTGTGAGCCATTGGCCCCAGCATCGGCCTAACCCCTCAGCAGGCTCCGATCCCGGCCTTGGAGGCCCCAGTACCGGCCTTGCCTCATGGCAGGCTCCAGTCCCGGCCTTGTTGGCCCCGGCACCGGCCTAACCCCTCGGCAGGCTCTGATCCCAGCCTTGAAGGCCCCAGCACCGGCCTTGCCTCATGGCATGATCCGATCCTGGCTTCACTGGCCCCAGCACCGGCATAACCACTCGGCAGGCTCCGATCCCGGCCTTGGAGGCTCCAGCACTGGCCTTGCCTCACGACAGGCTCCAATCCCAGCTTTGCTGTGTCCATCGCCGGCCTCACCCCTCAGCAGGCTCTAATCCGAGCACCCTCTTTGCCCAACCATTTGTCCCACGTTCTCGAGGGTGCATGGTGGTAGCATTCTGCCTCTGGGGTCATTACTTCAAAGGTTCCAGATGTAATACATCAGATCTCTGCCTCCTCTGAGTACTGGCCACTGCCATTGCCACTGCCTCCACCATTTCAAATCTTTCCCAAGCTCTTTTTCCACTCTGAATGTTGTCCAGTGTTCCTAAGCATGTGCAACGGTAGCATTCGACCTTTGGTGTAATTTCTCAAAAAAAAAAAAAAATAAGGTTGTTAGGCTCCAATTTCTGCTTCTCCTGAATACAAGTCTCCACCACCAATGTGGAGACCGCTTTCAGCACGACCTTTCTCCTTGGTCTCCGCTAAAGTCTCTCTCCTTACAGGTGATGTCCAAGATTCTTAACAATGTAGAGAAGAAGCAGTTCTCCTTAGCGGGAAATTTTTCCATAATTCCAGTTCATTTGGATAAGTTTTGGTCTGCATCTCCAGTATCCAGGCATCTGCCACAGCCTCCTTGACCCCTCTCCAATATTTTCTTTTTTTTCTTTTCCTTTTTTACAGGGTCCTTCGGGTGGGGAGGGGGTCGCCAAAGGGTGCCCCGCCAGCGCCTGCCCACCTGCCCAGGGTTGGGGCCAGAAGCCCGGACCACAGGGTCCTTCCAGGTGGAAGGAGGGTTGCCGAAGGGTGTCCCGCCAGCGCCTGCCCACCCGCCCAGGGTCGGGGCCAGAGGCCTGGACCACAGGGTCCTTTCGGGTGGAAGGGGGGATTACCGAAGGGTGCCCCACCAGCGCCTGCCCACCTGCCCAGGGTCGGGGCCAGGGGCCCGGACCACAGGGTCCTTTCAGGTGGGGAGGAGATCGCCTAAGGGTGCCCCGCCAGCGCCTGCCCACCCCCCCCAGGGTTGGAGCCAGAGGCCCGGACCACAGAATCCTTCTGGGTGGGAAGGGGGTTGCCGAAGGGTGCCCCGCCAGCGCCTGCCCACCCGCCTAGGGTCAGGGCCAGAGGCCCGGACCACAGGGTCCTTCTGGGTGGAAGGGGTGTCGCCCCATATTTTATTTTAAAACAGAATCTTGCTAAGATGTTGAGGCTGGCCTCAAATTTGCAATCCTTCTATTTCAACCTCTCAAGTACTGGGATTACAGGCATGTACCACCACACCCAGCTTCATCATCATCGTCGTCATCATCATCATCATCATCATCATCATCATCATTATTACTATTACTATAATTATGGTGTGCTGGTAGGAATTGCACCTAGGGCCTCGTGCATGCTGGGTAGGTACTGTACCACTGAGCCACACCCCCAATTTATTGTTAATTTTCATAGTATAATTGCCTCATCACTGCTTAATAAGAACCTTCTTGATGTGACTACTGGTGCCACTTTGGAAATTTGAGATGGCTTCCTGCCATTTGGGTACAAGAGATGGTCCAGCCCATCTTACATCTTTCCTACACTGGAACCATCCATTTCTTAAGGCAATCCAGGTCCTCGGAGACCCCAGTCTGGAGCTAGAAGGTTTACTGCTTCTGGGATAGGCTATAAACAGAGCTTATCAGAGGGCAGATCCAGGGGGTATCTCTTTTCTTTTGGAAAGGGAAAATGCATCATGAGTTCATATAGATATTTTCAGTTTGAGTTTATGATTACAGGATTTTAAACCTTGAGTAGTTTATCTTATAGGATATTTTATCTCTTTTCTACTAGGCTGGAAGCTTTGGTTCCTAGTTGTATTGGTATCATCCCTTATCTCTAAAGCGGCAGGCCTTGTTAGCTTGGGATACCTGGAAGGGCAAGGGGACTTTGTACCTCTGGGGATAGATGCAACATGTCATGTGAGCATGGCGACAGTGTATGTGAGCGTCAAGTGCATGTGTGGTGCAGAAGCAGAGAGCATGTGTCACAGGAGAGGATTCCTGTTTTCATCATATTGTCAGGGTTTTCAGTCTTGGCATCATCAATGTCTTGGACCAAATGACTTTTGTTGTCAGGCATCCTGTGCACCCTGATGTCAAGAAGCATCTCAGACTGAGCCCTGGACTGCAGGAGCACCTTCTCAGTGTTTTCAGGCATCGCTAAGTTACCGCTGGTTAAGTTCCAGTAGTCTAGGACACCAAAACGATTAGGAATTCAGCTGGTAGGTGGGGATTCTGTAGCATTTCAAAGTCAGGGAGATTTGCTTTGGGAAATAACATAAAAAGACTGTAGCAACTAATTTTGAGGACTGACAGACCACAGTACCACCTGAAACAATAGGAGTTTATGGTCTCCCTGTCCTGGAAATAGCTCAGAGGTAGAATGCATGCATACACACACACACACACACACACACACACACACACACACACAGTTTCTAATAGAAAGCCTCAAGGAGCTGGCAGGGTCGGGTCCCTCTGAAGGCTAAGACAGAAAACTGTTCCAGCCCTCATTCCTGACTTCTGGTGAGTTGCTGACAATTTTTGCTATCCTTGGCTTGCAGAAGCAACATGCTGGACTTCCGGGAAGATGGCGACTGAGAAAAGCAGCATTTACGAATCCTGCTAAAACTTGATCTCTATTGCCACAAAATCAGTGATTTTCATAGCCAGAAAACACTATCAGCAGAGAAATAAAAAATATAAACACAAGGGACAGAGGGAAAAAAGGACTAGAAGAACAACCAGAGACCAGAAAAGAAATCAAGCCCTCAATGCGGCGGCAGAGCCACACCGGCACCATCTTCCCTCACAGCGCCAGGCTACAGAGAGGAAAGGTGAACAAGGAGCTGAAGTGAGCAACTGCAGATCATTTGGGTGTAATTCAGCAGTTCTTTCAGTGCAAAGAACGCCTAAAACTCCCAGTGGCCAAGATCATCACGCCTTCCAGGGACTCAGAACGGAGCTCAAAACCAGAAAAGAAATACACCAGCCTCACGGCCGAGGGTGTGGCAGTGGTGCCATATTGCCAGCAGCAACAGGAAGTTCACCACGCCCCGCAACAGCTCCTGATCAGCTCATACAATAACCGTGAGTGAAATTGTGGCCTCTAAAGGAGAAATTCCTGTACTGCACTCCCAGGGACTTGCGCAGCTTTGATAATCTCCTTGGGTCTGAGATTTCGCAGTCCAACCCAGTGAAGGAGTAGTGGTGGCAGAGATACCACACCCTAGTCACAGCTCCCCGTGGGAAAACACCCAGTCCATCACCCCCACAGTCTCGCGCAGCTTCGATTAACTTCCTGGGTCTGAGACTTAGCGATACAACCCAGTAAAGGAGTAGTGGGAGCTGAGATTACTACAGACTCGAGATACAGACCACCCTAAGTGAAGTTATAGTAACCCAGGGAAGGCACAAACTTCTGAAATCATCGGAAAGAGGAATAACAATAGAGCAATGGATGTCCACAACCCCACAACATCAGAACCTGATAACACAGAAATTCAGAGATCTCCAGAAGATCAAATCAGGAATATAACCGTAGAAATAATACAAGACCTTCGAAAAGAATTTAGAGAGAGTCTAAAAGAAATAGAGGATGCAATCACTGAGGTAAAGGCCTCAATTCAAAGTATAAACAATTGATTAGACCACATGGAGAATAGAATCTCGCTCCTAGAAGACGATCACTCCAAAAATGAATGCATAATTAATAACATACCAAAAAAAATCAGACAGCAGGAATCTGACATTGAAGAAATATGGGCTCATTTTAAGAGAGCTAACCTAAGAATAATTGAAATAGAAGAGGGAAAAGAAGGTGAAACCAAAGGGATCAATAATCTCTTCAAGGAAGTAATAGCAGAAAATTTGACAAACACAGAGCAAGAGGTCGATACACAGGTCCAGGAAACTTCTAGAACTCCCTTTAGACAGGATCAGAGAAGAGGTTCCCCACGCCACATAATTGTCAAAATGACCAATGTGGAAGCCAAGCAGAGAATCTTAAAGGCAACAAAAACAAAGAGCCAAGTGACATTCAGAGGCAAACCAATTAGAATCACTCCAGACTTCTCAAACCAAGTCATGAAAGCGAGAAGGGCTTGGAGTAATATATTCCAAACTCTGAAGGAAAACTTCAGCCAAAAATTTCCTACCCAGAAAAACTATCTATCAAATTAGATGGGGAAACAAGAGGCTTCCATGACAAACAGAAACTGAAGGATTTATGTCTTCAAAACAAGCGCTAGAGAAAATACTCAAAGAGATGAACTACAAAGAAGAAATAGGTAATACATGCCAGAACCAGAGAAACAAGATTTTCCATCCAGCAGACAACTAAGCAAAGAAGAATAAACAGTATTTCAAACAGAAATAAAATCTTAACATGTTAGGAATTAAAAGTTATCTCTCAATAATCACACTGAATGTAAATGGCCTCAATTCCCCAATAAAAAGACATAAAGTGGCAAAATGGATTAAAAACCAAAATCTATCCATCTGCTGCTTACAAGAAACACACTTTACTAGTCAAGAGAGTAACAAACTCAAGGTAAAGGGCTGGAGCAAGGTAATTCATGTTAAGCAGCCATCCTAACAAATGGGAAGTAGTATTTCACTATAGTTTCTATTCATATTTCCTTAATGATTAGTTATATTATGATAATGATGAGTGATATTCATGTGTTTATTGGTTATATAAAATTCTTTGGAGATTCATTATTTATTTTAGTCTTTTACCTATTTCTAAATTGTATTGTTTGCTTTTATTGTTGCTGATTTTTAGGATTTCTAGTTGGAATATTAATATACCTTCAGATATAGCATTTGGAAATATTTTATCCCATTCTATCAGCAACTTTTAACTCTGTTTACATTGTCTTTGGATGTACAATATTTTTTTATTTTTAGGAAGTTTGTTTGTTTATTCTTTTGTTGCCTGTGCCTTTGAAATCATATCCAAGAAATCACTGCCGATTTCAATGTTGTGAAGTTTTATGACCCAGGTTTTCTTCTAAAAGTTTATAGTCTTAAGATATACATTTAGATCTTTTATCTATTTTGAGTTAATATTTGTATATGGTGTTAGGTAGGGTCCAACTTTATTCTTTTTCGTGTAATTATTATTTTTCAACAATATTTAGTGAAAAGATTATTATTTCCTTCACCAAATGTTCTTGGAAACCTTGTCAAAAATAACTTGATCATATATGAAAGAATTTATTTCTAGTTTTATATATCTGCCTTTATAGCAGTACTACACTGCTTCAATTATTGTAGCTTTATAAAGTTTGAAATCAGAAAATGTACATCTTCTAGCTTTGTTCTTTTTTGTGATTGTTTTGGGTATTTAGAGTTCATATTTCATATTAGGATAGATTTTTTTCTGAAAAAAATAAATGTATGATAGTTTCACCTTAAAAAAAAAGAAAGAAAAGAAAAAACACTCCTCCGGTAAGAAAGAAAGCAAAAAGAAATATTGAAATGTTATCTCTAAGTGATCAAAAGCTTGATATCAGACAAATGAATCTGTTATGTGAGATTATCATTGTTAATTTTGGATAAATTGCTATAATATTAGATGTCAACCACTAAGCCAAGCATGGAAAGGAGGGATGGGAAGGGAATGGTGTGGGGATTGGGTAGGGGCTAACTGGGCGATGTGTACATGTATGGCTATACAAGTTTTTTTATCCCATTATGATGTATGAATACAGTGCACCAATAAAATTTTTTTTAAAAAGAAGCAACATAATGAGCCCTCCCTTCTTCGTGTGTGTGTGTGTGTGTGTGTGTGTGTGTGTGTGTGTGTCTGTCTGTCTGTCTATCTAAATTCCCCCTTTTAATAAAGACACCAGTTATATTGGATCAGCGTCCAGCAACAACTCCATATTGACTACAGGCATAAGAAACCTATTTCCAAATGAGGCCAATCTGAGGTATGGGAGGTTAGGACTTCATGAAACCTTTGCAGGGACACATGTCAACCCACGTCAGTGACAATCTGCTGTCCTGGAGGTGGCGGGCGCCGAGGTTGGGGACCACTTGTGATCACACTTCCTGGCTCCCACTTGCAGCATCACCACGATCTTCTGTGTGTCTACGTGACGCTGGCTGAGTCAACATGCATGCAGCCCTGGTGTGCTACAGGCATGGGGTCAGCACCCGAAAACCACATGGGTGGGCACCCTTGGCACAGTCATTTGGTGGGAGCCCAGGGCGGTGCTTAGGGGCATTAGCTCTAGGACACAGTGGGTGGCCTGGGTTTACCTTGACTGTGTTTACAAAGCACCGGCCTCAGGAGGACTACGGTCAGTAAGTGCCTCTTCGTGCCACACACTGGGCCCAGACTCCGCCAGTGTCAGCCAGAGATCATCCCCAGCCCGCAGAGGGATGACTGCATCTCCATCTCCCCATGATGTATGTGAGGCCTGCAGCCAGTCAGCCTGGCCAGCACTCTCTGGACACCACCCTGTTCTCCTTCCTCTCCCCCCAGTGAGGACACAGAGGCCTCTTCCCCCAACCCTTTCCAGCTTTACCTGGTACACTGAGCCCTGCTCTGGGCCTCCGGTGAGGGCAAAGCTAGTGCAGGGCCCGAGGACAGAGGAGAGGAGGCAGTGTGTGCAGGCCTGCAACAGGACTGGCTTTGCAATGAACAGCCCCAGGGCATCTCTTCTCCTTAAAGTTGACAGATTGCCTCTGATCTCAAGACTAGCAGATCTGGAACAATAACGCTAGAACCTAGACACATTTTCTTCGCAAATTAAAAAAAAAAAAAAATCAAACCAAGCATGGTGGTGCACACTTGTAATCCCGGCACTTGGGAGGCTGAGACAGGAGGATCGCACAGGTTCAAAGCCAGCCTCAGCTACTTAGTAAGCTCTCAGCAACTTAGTGAGACCCTGTTTCCAAATAAAGTATAAAATAAGGTCTGGGAGTATAGCCCAGAGGTAGAAAAGCCCCAGTACCACAAAAACAAAACAAAACAAAAAACAACAACAAAAAAAAACCAGGCCAGGAGTGGCAAAACACACCTGCAATCCAGTACTTTGAGGCTGACACAGGTTCAAGGCCAGCCTCAGCAACTTAGCAAGACTCTATTTCAAAACAAAACAAAACAAAACAAAACAAAACAAAAGGGCCTGAGGTATAGTTTGGATGTAGACAGTACTCAGTGGTCCTGTCTCCTCAGAGTTTCTAATCCAGGACACGCCCTCCAGACTTTCTTATCTTTCACCACCTGACACTTTCAGAGAGTCCTGACAGATGCCTTGTAGAAATATGTCTCCATGTGGGTTTGTCTGATGTTTAAATTCAGATTCTGTGTTTTGGACAAACAAGCTATAGAAGAAGGCCATGTGGGCGCGGGCTCCCTATCAGAAGATCCCTGATGTTGTGTTAAGGACGATTTCAAGATGAGCCAACTGCCGCAGCGAGGAGTCAAGAGTCACAGTTAAATGCAGCCAAAAGCCAACACGTGCTGAGTGTGCACAGAGGCCCCTGGGTAAGTGATACGTGGGTATTCATCAATCATTATGCATCTGGGGTACAGCTGGTGAGTCCCCAGGCCTGCAACCAGCTCAGGGAGGAAAGAGAAGAGGTCAAGGGAGCCAGGGTGAAGGACAGAGAGGGGTCTGCAGCCACCAGAGAGGGGCTGGGCCGAAGCAGGCGCTGGGCTCCCGTGCTGTGTATAACCAGGGCAGATAGGGCAGAGCCCAGGCCAGGCCCAGAGCAGACTAAACAAGGCTGTGACCTGCACTCTGATTTGGGTAAATCTGCTGCCCCAAGGCTGAAATTGGTGATAGTGGGGGTACAACTGGGCCTACTCTGAGGAGAGGCCTATGCGAGGCTGGAGCGGCCTCCGGGCCTTCTCCGCTGGGCTCACTGGGAGGGAGGACACAGCCTAGGATGTGGCCCTGAAGCCCTCATAGTGTCCCCTTGAGGGCTCCCTGAGCCCAAGCAGGTCATGGGGTGGGAAGAGTGGCAAGCAGATGCCCACATTAGGATAAGGTGTGTTCTTAGCCTCCATCCTGCTCTGCCCCAGGGCCTCCCTTCCCCCCTTCTGGGGGTTTCCTCTAGACGCCCTCTCCCTTCTGCCAGGCCTCTGTCTCTCTTGCCTGTCCTTCCCTTCCTCGCCCTTCCTGGTTCCTTCACTGGGACTCAACATGGAGGTAGTAGCCAGCAGTGGGCCCCACTGATGACCCCTGGATTGTGTGCGCCTGGCCCTCGGCTCCTCTCAGCAGGAGGCAGCCCAGGCCCACCACTCCTGACAGTCACAGGGGGGCAGCGACATCACTCCACGAGGGATGAACACTCTCTCGGGCTCCCTCCTGTGTCAGTGGCCAGGACCAACCTGTGGCTGCCATCGGGGAGCCCTGGGGCAGAGCAGGCAGGCCTGCGATGGCCCGCCTCCTACACCATTTGCCGGCTCTGGCTAACTTCCCTGCTCTGGCTTCCGTGGGTGTGCCTGCTGCTCACATCCCCGCCACCTCCTCCGGAAGGGGCACAGCCCAGGCGCACAGACGAAACTTTTACTTGACCTGGGGGCCAAACTAGCTCACAGTTTCCATCTTCCTGACCACTTATTAATGTCTACCTTGCCCGGCATCCTGAGCCCCTAGTCATGTTACCTAGATTACATTCCAAGGGCTGCCCGCTGCTGGGGCCCCCGAGGCCCCCTGGACACCCATCCTGTCACCTGAGCCTGCTTCCTTTGCTTCCTCGGGCCCTGCGCGAGTGCTGGTGTCACCCAGGGCCCTGAGCGGAGGGTGGCAAGAGCTGGCCCCTTTCTCATGTGAACACAGCCCAGTGCCTCTGGGTGTGGCCGTCCCCACGGGACTGGCCTCGGTACCCCTTCATGTGCAGAGGTTGTGTGGAGTCCCCGGCCTGCGCACAGTGCAGGGCTTTGCATGCTTGGTAATGTCTTCTGGAGCCCACTTCCACCTCCAGTCCCTCTGCCCACATCCCAGGTCCTCCTCTGCTTAACCTGGCTCGGTGTGACTGACCACACCAGCATGTCCTGACTCCCCTCACAGGAAAGACGGCTCAGTCCTGGCTTTCCAGGGGCTCACGCTGTAGCAGATCCTCAGGGCAGACCACTGACCGCTGCAACCCCACTGCTATCTTCCCCATGAGGGTGGTTGGTGGGGCCATGTGGCCGCAGGCTGGCTGTCACACACGGGCCTCCCTACTTGTCTCTCCCACCAGGGATCCCCAGCCACAGACACTGGCAGCCAGTGCTCTCTCAGTGTGCTCTGTAAATATGCTACGGATGGGACCTGGGCCACAGAGGAGCAGACGAGGAAGGCCTTGGTCCTGGACAGCCTTGGCCTAAGACAGAGATCACAGAGCCTTGTGGATTGGGCCTATGATCGGCGGCAGTGCTTCCCAAGTCCATGATGCATCATTAGCAATGGGGGATCGTTGGAAATGTGCAGCCCAGTGTTGCTCACAGAAACTCACAGGGCAGAGGCTTCCGCACCCCAGCAAGAAGGCGAAGACTATTGCTGCTGTCCCCCAAGTCCGCCTGGGAGGGTGTCCAGAATTCTTCAACTGCTCCCACATCAGACTTGTAGACCCACAACTCACCTTCAGACACATTAGGCCTGGTGGTTCTGGAACCGCTCAAGCCACCCAGGGCTCGTGGGAAACCATCATCACTCAACAGTGCGGGCTTGGCTTCCAGTGCGGCAGGAAAACTGGCTTGATCCTGATCACCATGAGCTGAGGGAACCCAAGTCTATGTCTGGTTTGGGTTTTTTTTGCAGTAGTGGGGATTGAACCCAGGGAAATTCTACCTCTGAGCTATATCCTCAGCATTGGTTTTTATTCTTTATTTTGAAATAGGGTCTCACTAAGTTGAGGAGGAACTCACTAAGTAGGTGAGGCTGGCTGCAAACCTGCGATCCTCCCATCTCAGCCTCCCAAATACCAGGATTACAAGGGTGTGCCATCACACTCAGCTCCTGTGTTTGGTGTTTAGTCTAGTCATTATCAGTTTCTCCACATCTGATACAGGCCTTCTTGAATCTTCTGTTAGTCTGGTTGCCTTCGATGAAGCATACCCATTAACAGCATCTACCATGGTGTTCTTGTTCTTGAAGACGGTAGCACTGGGCATGGTGGCACGCATCTGTAATCCCAGCATTCAGGAGATTGAGACCAGAGGATCGCGGTTCGAGGACAGCCTCAGCTACTTAGTGAGGCCCTCTGCAACTCAGTGAGACCCTGTTTCAAAAATAAAAAGACTAAGCTGGGCGTGGTGGCGCACACTTGCAATCCCAACATTTGAGAGGCTGAGGCCAGATGATCAGGGTTCAAAGACAGCCTCAGCTACTTAGTGAGGCCCTTTGCAAATCAGTGAGACCCTATTTCAAAATAAAGAATAAAAAATGGGCTGAGAGTGTGCTCAGAGGTAGAATGACCCTGGGTTCCATCCCCAGTACAGCAAAAAAAAAAAAAAAAAAAAAAAAGAAAGAAAAAAGAAAAAGAAAAGATAAGATGGTGCTCTGGGGGAGGGGATTGCCAGGCTCCAGAGCCATCACCATCATGGACTGGCCACACTTGTGGTCCTTAGTCACTCTTACTGTAGTTTCCAGGTCAGTCCCTTGATGTGACCTCTAACTGGAAACGTGAGCAAGATAACACGAGACTAGATCAAACAGAAAGAGGACAGAAAGAAATGGGGGAAAGAGAAACAGAAAGAAATGCTGCAATCAAGAGAGGATGAACACAAGACAAATATGGCTGTCTCCGGCCACAGGGATAGACGTGGTCTGCTGTGATGGAAACATGGCTGTGGCGCACAGCTCCACACCACTCACTTGGGGATCATTATTATTATTATTATTATTATTATTATTATTATTATTATTATTATTATTTTGTGGCGTTTAACTCCAAGCTACACTCCTTGCCCTATTTTTTTATTCTCTATTTTGAAACAGGGTCTCACTGAGTTGCAGAGGGCCTCACTGAGTAGCTGAGGCTGTCCGCGAACCGTGGTCCTCCGGTCTCAGCCTCTGGAATGCTGGGATGACAAGCGTGCGCCACCGCGCCAGCATCACTTGGGGATTCAGCAAAGCACTCCTTGAAGTGCTTTGCTGCATCCAGGGGAGGCTAAGACAGGAGGATCACAGGTTCAAGACCAGCCTTGGCAACTGAGTGAGACCCTAGCAACTTGAAGAGAAACTGCTTCAAAATAAAAAGGCCTAGGGGTGTATCTCAGAGGAAGAATGTCCCTGGGTTCAAGCCCCAGTACCAAAATTCCTAGGATGCGACTGGCTCCTTGGCCTGACACTGCTAAGCCCCAAGCTGGCAGTGCCCCCTCACCCCATCTGGGCCCCCAAACAGAACAAATGACCAGCATGTCTGCTCTGGTACCTAGGACTAGCCCTGGAGTGTCCCATTGCTTCAGAAATTAGAGCACTCACAGCATCCAGGGGAAGCACCCCACCCCATGGACAGTAGCCCTGAGTGAGGGGAAAAAAGAAAAAAGTCCAGCGAGACCCCAGGGGGCCAGTGCTGAGCCCCTTCCCCGCTTGCCACGCACACTGCATTTGATTCTCATAGCGGAGAGCTGTGGGGTCCTTTAGGCACCAGTATCCTGTGGGCAAGTCCAAGTGTGTGTCCAGCGACACTGGAAAAGTGGCCAGACCCTGGCCTGCCGTCAGTCTCATCCAGATTACAACTTCATCAGAGCCTTTGTTGATATTGACACTCAGTTGCTAGGTAACATATTTACCACCCCATGAATAGGACTCGAAGGCCAGGGGGGCACAGTCAACAGATTGGCAAATAAGGAGAACGTGCCGGGGCTTGATGTGCCGTTGCAGGACCCAGGAGCTGTGCAGGAGGGCACCACCCTCTCCAGGGCTCTTTCTGGGGTCAAAGCAGCTCTGCTTTCACCTGGGGTGGGTGATGTCACACCCCTGGCCTCTCCACAGGGTGCTCCTGTTCAGCAACTCTGCAATATGGCTTCCCTGAAACAGTCTCGGGCTCCAGAGAGCCACCTTAACTGCACTCCTTCCTCTGCCTGTGTCCATAAGGCAGCTGTCTGGGAAAGGCCCCACTCTCAGGAGTCCCCTGTTACCAGTGGCTGGGGGACTGGGGGTTTGTGATTTAATGCCTGCATCTGAGAACATGATTCCTGTCCTGGCATGAAGTAAGAGAAAGACTGCCATTTATTAGGTACCAGCTGTGTGCCTAGCTCGATACCTAGGTGCGGCTGTCTAGGTGCCCTTTGGTCTTACTCCCTGACTCCTTTTGGATACCTATAGGGGCTTCATTAACTGCTCAGCCCAAAGTTCCTTAATGAATATTTAGTCTGCAAATCCCAGAGCCCCCTCACCCCATGCTGCACTCATGTGCCAGGCAGACACAGTAGTCATAGAAGAAGCTTGGTACGGGTGAGGTATGCAGCGTCTGGCCTCCCCCTCAGCCCCCTGAGCAGGGAGTTGATGGCCCTATCCCCACTTTGAGACACTGTAGACCCAAGGGCTCTGTGGAACGTGCTCTGCCTGGTGAGCAAATGCCAAGCTGGTGGGCACGGGGCTTCATAGCAGACACTGTGCTGAGCAGCGGGGAAGCAGAGATGCTCAAGATCAAAGCCTGGCAGAGGGAAATGAGAAGGTCTCAGAGGCAGAGACTCTGCACACGTCTATGCCGGCCTGAGCTTCCAGCCAAGGGGGCAGAGAGAAAGAAACCCCTCAGAGGACCAGGAAGATGAGGAGGGGGACACGCTTCTGTGTGGAGCCTGGAGGCTGGGGAATGTCACCGTCACTGTCCAAAATGAGGTGGATATTGGTACAGCCACCTCTGGGTCTGAGGGTGGCTTGCCATGTCAAGGCGGGTCCCACCCACCATGCAGCCAGCTCCCCCTCCTCACACTGATCACCCAGCCAGGCCCACACCACACAGCTGTGATCTCACAGAGCCCGTGTGAGAGGGCCCTCATCACGTCACCAAGAGCTGTTCCTCCTCTCATCCAGGCTGATGGAGATGGACCTGCCTGGCCTCCACTTCGTGGAGCTTTTTGTGTATCAGAGCAGACAGGCAGTGAGCATTGGGCTGCGTCACCACCTGTCTGGTCACATTTGCAGCAGGTGCCACAAAGAAGCCTCAGCTCCGAGGGGCCCCAACTCTGGAGTCACAGCAGCCTTCCCCGGGGGAGATGTCCAGGTGATTGAGCAGGTGGGGCTGTCCCTAAAGGGAGACAGAGATCAGAACACAGCAAGAACTAGAAAAAGTCCCATGAGATTGGAGCCAAAATTGGGGGAGAAACTAGGCGGGAGATGATGGTGGAGAAGCAGAAAGGGACTAGATTCCACAAGCTGCCTCAGTCACGATCTGCACCTGGGTGGTGTTCTAATAGTGATGGAGTCATGGGGAGCCACTGAGGACATTATCCGAGGAGGGACATGATGAAGTTCTAGGTGCTTTGATAGGCGCTGTACTGACGAGACCCAGGCCAACCAGGGTATCGGCACCAGGGAAGCTGAGCAGGTAGGAAGCACCTTCCACAGGACATATTTTGGGGTGCTCCTCCAGGACAGAGATCCCCAACCTGGCTCAAATCTCTGCTTAGTTCCAGTGTCTGGCTTGGAACAGAAAAGAGATTAAGTCTATGCTTGCCAAGTTGAAGGGACTTGAGAAATCCCGCACTTTAACTGCACTGGGCTACCTTTACCCAAGAATATTGCTCCCTTCTCTCTGCTCTATGGATCTGTCCTCCTGGCCTCTCCAAAGACTCTGCCCCCCCCTCCACCGGCAGCCTTCTACAAACTTCTTACTCCTTTACCTGCGGAGCTGACTACTCCAGTCCCGCAGTGTGCCCAGAGGGTCAAGTGTTCTGAGTGACTGACACTCACATATAATGGATAATGAGCCCATGAAGCCAGAAGTCTTTTTTCCACCTGTTTTGCACTTAACACTTTTTTTTTTTTTTTTTTGGTGGTACTGGGGTTCCTGGAAACCCTTCTACTCCCGGGCTACACTCCCAGACCTATTTTTATACTTTCTTATTTGGAAACAGGGTCTCTTAAGCCAGCATGGCTGGCTTTGAACTTGCGTGATCCTCCTGCCTCTGCCTCCCAAGCGCAGGGATTACAAGCGTGCGCCACCACACCCAGCGTGCACCTAACACTTTTAAACACACCATTTCCTGACCTGAGGATATTTGGTCTCTGTCTATTTATTGACACATTGTTTTCATATTAATTATTGAACCAAAGACTTCCTTGCTGAGAGGCAAGAACGTTGTTTGCTCTAGAACTGAATAAATGCCCTACAGTTGTGGAGTACCTGCTGCAAAAATACAACACACAGGCCATCACTCCTTGATGCCGCAACTGTATCAGACACTGCTGGTTGACAGCAGTCCTCCTTCCTGTTGAGTCTGGATCCATATTCACTGCCCTATTGCCACAACCTAGTCAGCTGCAAAGAGGAATTTACTGATGCTTGAGCTGAGCCGACTCAGCCTGCAGAGTTCGTTCTGAGGTTCTTTGCTTTTCTGTTATCACCCTCATCTTCCTGAATCTCCCCTGCCTCCATCCAGTCTTCTTGTTGCTGATTCCTTCTTCCTACAATCTTTCACATCCCCTGTGTCCCTCATTCTCCTCTTTCTTTCCACTCTTCTCTATTTTGGCTTCTAGAACCATCTCCAAGAGTTCCCAAAGTCTTAACAGTTCCAGCACCACTCAAAAGTCCTGAAGTCCAAAGTCTCCTCAAAGACTTAAAGTGAACTTTAAGTTTGGCTGTTAGCCCCTGTAAAAGAAAAAGGAAATGAAAATAAAAATCAAGTGGCCTGCACCCAACATACAGAGTAAATGTTTGCATTCCAAATGGAAGGAACAGAGCCATAGAAAGAGGATATGGGACCAAAACAGAATAAAAATCCAGCAGGGTAAGCATTTAATCCTGTAACTCCATTTCTGGCATCCAGGACACATGGTGAGATGCTATCTCCAAAGGGCCTTGGCAGCCCCGCCCCTCTGGCCTGCTGATTGCAGTGAATGGCATACTCACTCTTCCAGCCTGGCTCCATGGTTCATAGTTTGCAACGTTTACTCATGGTCATTCCACATTTCTGGCATTTCTAATTCACTGAGGTCTTTCTTGCAACCTTGGCTTCACTCTCACAGCTTCACAAATTGCCCCATTTTGGCCTTCTTGCAGGGATTCCAACCCTGCCACGTATTTCCTGTTTTCCCAGGCCTTCATTTGAAATCTTGGGAGAAGACTCCATGACTCCTATTTCCAGAAAAGCCAGCATTCCGTGAACACCCAAACTGAACACCAGCAGAAAAGGTAGTTACACCTTCTTTAATCACCGCCACTGGGCCCTCTTCAACTACATCTACAGCTGGGCCTGCTCAGTCCCAGCCGCCACTGGCCACCCCTGGACTGCCTCAGTTCTGGCTGCCACCACCAGGCCCTTTTCAAGGGTCGCCCCTATCACTAGGCCTTTGTTGCCAAGGTTTTGCACTTGGTCCTGAGCTGTCCCAAGCACATCCCTTTCTTTATTCCTTTGCAAAGCATTCGACCTACCTTCAGTCATTTTACTTTCTTTCACAACATCATGTCCCTGGGTCCCAGATTTACACATCCCCCCCTTTTTTTTTAACTAAACTGAAAATCTACAGTCTCTAGGCTTTGCTTTCTATTCCCAAAATTCAGTCTATAATTCACTGAATGCAGACATCGATATCTGCGATGCAGTTTTGATGCTCTGCTGTTTTGAGATTTCCTCCAACAACTTACCCCGTCCATCATCTTTAAGTCTGGCCTCACAAAGTTTCAAGACACAGAAAAAATGCTGATCATCTTTGCCAGAATGCAACATGTATAGCCTCTGCTCCATTTTCCTATGGAGTCCTCTTTTCCCTCCAAAATCTTCTGAGCACTACCTCTACCATTCACCTTTTTATCAGCATTCTGGCCCTGTCAATTTCCTCTCACAAATCATTTCAGAGACTCACAAAACACATGGTCAGACTTAGATACAGAAGTGACCCCCTTCTCCGATACCAATTTCTGTCTTGATCGATATTGTCACTGCTGTAATCTAAAACAACGGACCACACAACTTAGAGGAAGAAAGGTTTATTTTCTCACAGTCTCTGGAGATTTCAGGATTAAGTCCATGTAAAGTCAGGTCTTGCAGAGCACAGGGCACTATAGCAGGAAGTAGATAGATAGATGCTAGACTTTGCTCTCACATCATAAAGGCTGGAAACAGAGAACAAACAAGCAAGGGGATTCAAACACAAAAAATTGGCCCCTCAGGCAATGCCCCCAGTACACTACCTTCTCCAGCCACACACCCCCTGTGAAAATTACCACCCAGTAAATCCATTACAGTGGGTTTATTTACCGCTGAGATTACAACTGGCATGACTTAATTACATCAGCTCTGAACATTAATACATGAGCTCTTTAGGGGGCATTTCGTATCTAACCACAGCACCCCCATTTAACAGACAAGATAGCTGAGGCTCGGGCAGACTGAGCGGCATTAGTGAAGGTAGCCTAACTTGTGCATTGCTTCTGGCAGGACTGACTCGTCCCAGCCCATGTCACTCTTGCCTGCTCACCTGCCATCTTCCCAACTCTACACTGCCTTCTTTTTCTTTTTCTTTTTCTTTTTCTTTTTCTTTTTCTTTTTCTTTTTCTTTTTCTTTTTCTTTTTGTGGTGCTGGGGACTGCATCCAGGGGCATTCTACCTCTGAGCTACACCCCCAGCCCAATATTCTTAAGGCATTTATTTTGAAACAGGGTCTCACCAACTTGCGGAGGGTCTAAGTAGCTGAAGCTGGCCAAGAACCCAGATCCTCCTGTCTCAGCCTCACAAATACTGGGATTACAAGCATGCACCACCACGTCCAGCTTCCACTGCCTTCTTGATCATATCCCACTCTTTGTGGGACCTCAGCCTCATCCACCATTTTCTCAGGGCTTGAGACTTCAGATTTTCCAAAGAGCAAGAAGTTTTTATTTTGATGAAATCTAATTTATCAAATTTTTCCCTATGAAGTGTGTTTTTTTGTGTCCTAAGAAATTGTTTCTCAAGGTGAGATTTTTTTCTAGAAGATTTCTGAGTTTAGGTTTTGTATTTAGATATATGGTCTATTTCTTAGAAATGTATAACTATATGCATAATAGTTGCACATATTTCTGGGGTATGATGTGATGCTTTGATGCATGGATGCATTGTGTAATGATCAAATCAAGGTGGTTGTCTTGCAGCACCAGCCCCAGAGAGGAGGGGGACTCAGAACAGAGCTCAGAGCCAAAGAGGAGATACGCCGGCCGCATGGCCGAGGACGCGGCAGCAGCGCCTTACTGCCAGCAGCAGCAGCAAGTTCACCGGATGGCTATGGCTCCAGACCAATGCACTCAACAGCCCACCAGGCTCCAGAGAGAAGTGGCGGACAGCGAGCCGAGGTGAGCCGCTGCGGAACAGCCGGGTGGGATTCGGCATATTTTTCGGTGCAGGGAGCATCTAAAGCTCCCAGTGGCTGGGCTCAGCACATGCTGCAGGGACTCAGAGCAGAGCTCAAAACCAGAGAAGAAATACACCAGCCTAACGGCCGAGGGTGTGGCAACAGTGCCATATTGCACCGGCAGTGGCAGCAGCAAATTCACCGAGTCCACTATAGCTCCATCTGCATACTCAACAACAGTGAGTCAAATTGCGGGCCCCAGAGGAGAAATCCCAGTACTGCACTCCCAGGGACTTGACCCAGTGGGGGAGTGGCAGTGGCAGAGATATCACACCATAGGAGAATGCCCAACCTGGCATCCCCCATGGTCTAAAGCAGCCTCTATCGACTCCCTGGGTCTGAGACTCTGCGATACAAACCAGTAAAGGAGTAGTGGGGACCGAGATACCAGACTCGAGATCCAGAGCACCTTAAGTGAAGTCATAGTGACCCAAGAAAAGAACCCAGAGAAGGCACAAACTTCCGAAATCATGGGAAAGAGGAATAACAATGGAGCAATGAATGCCCACAACCCCACAACATCAGAACCCGATAAAACAGAAATTCAGAGATTTCTAGAAGATCAAATCAGGAAAATAACTGTAGAAATAATAGAGGTGTTTTGAAAAGAATTCAGAGAGCCAAAAAGAGATAAAGGATGCAATTAATGAAGTAAAGGCCTCAATTCAAAGTACAAACAACCGATTAGACCACATGGAGAATAGAATCTCGCTCTTAGAAGATGATCACTCCAAAAATGAACGCATAGTTTCTAATCTAGAAAAAATATCCGACAGCAGGAATCTGACATTGAAGAAATATGGGTCCATTTTAAGAGAGCTAACCTAAGAATAATTGGAATAGAGGAGGGAAAAGAAGGTGAAACCAAAGGGATCAACAATCTCTTCAAGGAAGTAATAGCAGAAAATTTTCCAAACATAGAGCAAGAGGTCGATACACAGGTCCAGGAAACTTATAGAACTCCCTTTAGACAGGATCAGAGAAGAGGATCCCCACGCCACATAATTGTCAAAATGACCAATGTGGAAGCCAAGCAGAGAATCTTAAAGACAACAAAAACAAAGGGCCAACTTACATTCAGAGGCAAACCAATTAGAATCATTCCAGACTTCCCAAACCAAGTCATGAGAGCCAGAAGGGCTTGGAGTAACATATTCCAAACTCTGAAAGAAAACAACTTCCAGCCAAAAATTTCCTACCCAGCAAAACTTTCTATCAAATTAGATTGGGAAATAAGAAGCTTCCATGACAAGCAGAAACTGAAGGAATTTATGTCTTCAAAACCAGCACTAGAGAAAGTACTCAAAGAGATTAACTACAAAGAAGAAATAGGTAACACACACCAGAACTAGAGAAACAAGATTTTCCATCCAACAGACAACTAAGATTAGTTATCTGTGGAGATTCATTATTTATGTTAGTCTTTTACCTATCTCTAAATTGTATTGTTTGCTTTTATTGTTAAAATTTTAGGATTTCTAGTTGGAATATTAATATACCTTCAGATATAGCATTTGGAAATATTTTATCCCATTCTATCAGTAACTTTTAACTCTGTTTACATTGTCTTTGGATATACAATTTTTTTTTATTTTTTTATGGAGTTTGTATACTCTTCTATTGCCTGTGCCATTGAAATCATATCCAAGAAATCACTGCCAATTTCAATGTTGTGAGGTTTTATGACCCAGATTTTCTTCTAAAAGTTTACAGTCTTAAGATTTATAATTAGGTCTTTTATCTATTTTGAGTTAATATTTGTATATAGGATTAGGTAAGGGTCCAATTTTATTCTTTTTCATGTAACTATTATTTTTCAACAATATTTAGTTAAAAGATTATTATTTCGCCAGGCATGGTGGCGCACGCTTGTAATCCCTGTGCTTGGGAGGCAGAGACAGGAGGATCGCGCAGGTTCGAAGCCAGCCGCGCTGGCTTAAAAGACCCTGTTTCCAAATAAAAAAGTATAAAAATAGGTCTGGGAGTGTAGCCCAGAGGTAGAAGGGCTTCCAGGAACCCTAGTACCAACACCAAAAAAAAAAAAAGATTATTATTTCTTCCACCAAATGTGCGTGGAAACCTTGTCAAAATTAACTTGACAATATATGGAAGAATTTAGCTCTAGGCTTTTATTTAACTCCAATGGTTTATATATCTGCCTTTAGAACAGTACTACACTGTTTCAATTATTGTAGCTTTATATGGTTTGAAATCAGAAAATATATATCTTCTAGCTTTTTTCTTTTTCGAGATTGTTTTGGGTATCTAGAGTCCATATTCCATATTAGGATAGATTTTTCCTGAAAAATAAATATATAAATATATGATAGTTTCACCTAAAAAAAAAAAAAGAAAAAAATATTCTCTGGTAAGAAAGAAAGCAAAAAGAAATATTGAAATGTTATCTTTAAGTTAACAAAAGCTTGGTATCAGACAAATGAAACTGTTATGTAAGATTATCATTTTTAATTTTGGATAAATTGCTATAATACTAGATGTCAACCACTAAACCAAGCATGGGAAGGAGGGATGGGGAGGGAATGGGGTGGGGATCCGGTGGGGGCTGACTGGGCGATGTGTGCATGTATGTCTACAAAAGTTTTTTGTATCCCACTATGATGTATAAGTACAGTGCACCAATAAAAAATTTAAAAAAATCAAGGTGGTTAGCAGAACTATCACCTTAAATATCATTTTTGGTGAGAACATTCAAAAACTTCTCTTGTAGTTACTTTAAATATATACCATTGTTAATTCTAGAATCTTTTTATTGGCTTATGATCCATTTTGACATAATTTTGGTATAAAGTATAAATAAGAGTCCAGGTTAATTTCTGGATATCTAACTGTCCCAATACAATTTGTTGAAAAGATAAGCCTCAATTTAACTGCTTCTATCATGTGTAATACTATTTCACTATTTCTGAATTCTCTTTTTTCCCCTCTTGTTCTATGTACCTACCAAAAAGGCCCAAAATACCACACTATCTTATATTACTGTAGCTTTCGTAAGCCTTGATACCAGGAAATATGTGTTTTTTAACTTTATTCTTTTTCAAGTTTATTTTAGTTCTTCTAATTACTTTGATTTTCCATAGAAATTATGCAATTGACTTGTCAATTTCTGTTTTTAAAAGTGAATCTAGGACTTTGGTTGATATTCTGTTGAATCTTTTTTAATTCCTTTTTTGTGTAGTACCAGGGGCGCTATATCAGTGAGCTATACTCCCAGCCCTTTTTATTTTATTTTATTTTATTTTTGGAAACAGGGTCTAAGTTACCCTGCGTTGGCTTCAAACCTGAGATCCTCTTATCCCAGGCTCCCAAGTACTGAAATGATGGGCATGCACCACCACACCCAGCAACACTGTTGAATTATTTATTTGTTTGTTTGTTTGTTTATTTATTTATTTTGCAAATCTGGAGATGGAGCCCAGAGGCATTTGACCTCAGAGCTACACTCCCTGCCCTATATTTTATTCTTTATTTTGAAACAGGGTCTCACTAAGTTGTGGAGGATCTCACTAAGTAGCTGAGGCTGTCCACAAACTGCAATCCTCTGGTCTCAGCCTCCCGAATGCTGGGATTACAAGTGTGCACCATCACGCCCTGCTTGAATTTTTAGATTGGTTGGAGGAAAACTCATAGTTTAAGACCTTAACCAACACTTGTTTCTGAGTCTTGAACTTTCTCTCAAAGGCCCATGTGCCTTGGTCTCCAAGGCAGCACTATTGGGGGATGGTGGAAACTTTAGAAGGTGGGGCCTAGAGGGAGAAAGCTAGGTCATTGGCGTGGTGCCCTTAAAGGAGATTTGGGGCCACAGCCTCTTCCTGTCCTTCTCTTCATTCCCTGGCAACCATGAGGTGAACAGACTCCCTTTGTTGTGGCTCCCATCATGTCCTAATGTACTGCCACAGGCCCAAAGCAAGGGGACCAAGCGACCATGGGCTGAAATCTCTGAAGACATGAACCAAAATAAACCCTTTCTTCTTGTAGCTTGATTTCCTCAGGCATTTTGTGATAGTCATGGAAAGCTGACTAGCATATCAATTAAAAATGCAAATAAATAAGTTATGCCATAGTGGAGAAGGACAGAAAGCAGTGCTGATCTGAAACACCTGCTGTGTGTGTTGCTGAGCTATAGGCACAGTTACAAAATCTTATTGCCAGTAGATAATTCTGATGTCTGAAATCTGACCTCTGAGCCCACTTTGAGTTAAGCTCAGAACGCTGATTAAATTACCATCATCAAGGGCAAAGGGTCACCCAGGAAATTTCTTCTTGACCTTTAGTAACTCCACTAATACCAGGCCTGTTAATAGGCCTGTGGGCAGGCCTTGGAGGAAGGAGGGTAGGAGCATGAGTTTCACAGTCCTGCAGCTGTGTGCTGAGCTATGTGATTTGAGGCAAGACTCTGAGCCTCAGCTCTAGGCAACAAATTAGCTGCAAGGTTGTTTTGGGAAATAAGTATATTATGCACCTAAGAGAAAATAGGGCCTCAATAAGCAGGAAATTTTATAATAATAATTTTTATTATTGTCCAGGGACCCAAACAGCAAAAAGAGAGGAGCTCGGGGTGGACAGGACCAACTAGTCTCTCAGTGCCCATATGCAGAGGCCATGTAGCAACAGAGGAACCTGGCAGGTCACTGCCACTTGGACAGAGCTCTTACAGGTTGCTTCAAGGGCACTCAAGGTGAAAGGAGGAGAGGGAGTGTGCCTGCAGGACAGCTCTTTCACCTCTTGGACTCGCATTCAGCACACACCTGTGGACAGCCTATACCATGCTAATCCCCGGGTCTGCTCTGTGAGCCCTGGAGGGCTGAGCAGTACCCCACCATGGGGCCCCGTGCCCAGAGGGCAACATTTTGATGGGTGTGACCTGTGTGCTGCCAGGCCAGAGGAAGGGCCCAGTCCAGTGTGGAGACAGCTTAGAGCAGGCATCAGGCAGAGGAGTCACAGGGAGGCATGCTGAGGGGCTCCTCTGGGGGTAGGTTGGGCACTCTCAGGGCCAGGGTTCCATGTCAGTGGGGAGGACCTGAGCTCGTGCCTTAGTGATACTAGAGACTGGGTTGTGTGAGGCAAGGGGCAACCACAGAGGCCACAGAGAGAGGACCTGGGTGCTGTGAAATGGTCCCCCGCAGGAAGACAGGAAGCCAGAGATCCACACGGTCAGAGGTGCATCCTCCTGTGGCCATGTGGCTGGAGTGAACAGCTCAGGAAAGAAACAGAGGTGCCCAGAGGACAGACACTCAGGTCCCCAGGCTAGCAATGCCACCCCTGTCCCTACTTCTCCCTCCATCTGTAGAGGAATGACTTCCTGGGAGTTTCCTAACAGCCTGTTCTGCTTGGAGATGCCGTAGCTGCCTCCCCACCTCTCCAACAGTTTTGTGTCCAAGCCTGGGAGTGATTCCTTGTGAGGTTCTTAGAGGGTTTCAGGAAGAAGAAGGCATCCTGCATGACCTGGAACCCCCGTAATGGCTGAGACAAGGTGCTGTGATTGCCCCATTAATATTCCTCCAGGAAGATCTGCCTGACAGGGAGGAGGCAAGGGGCAGATGGGGCACTGAGAGGCCAAGTAATCTGCTTAAGGTCACCCAGCAAAGCAGCAGAAGCTGGACCCGGCCCCACGCCTCCAGATGTCCAGTCTGATGCCCTGCCCACTGGACCATGAGGCCTTTAATGAGGCCACCTCCGTAGGGGCTGTGGGCTGGCCTGCCGCCCAGCACCGGTGACTTGCCAGGCATCCCAATCAGCCACTCAGGAGAAGCTCTGCCCTCAGCGGCCAGGCACAGAGGCCAGGCGTGAGCGTGCCAGCCGAGACTAGCAGTTCTGCTCAGCGGCCGCTGTCTCTAAATATGGCTCAGACCGCTGAGGAAGAGGGCTCAGTGTTCAGAAAGAAGCCAGGCACTCCTCAGGGGATCAGGAGATGCTGCAGCACTGGATTCCCTCCGGTGTGGGGCTTCTGTCCCCAGCCTGGGTGCCCTGGAGTAACCTCCATCCTGGCTAAGCTGTGGGTTCTGTGGTCAGCCTGACAATGTCTATGGCCAGCACCATCTGCCTCCCTCCACCACTCTGGAGAGCAATCTGGGGCCGTCTGCCCATACCTGGACATGCTAAGGGTCAGAGGAGGCAGGATGGGGCCTGGATCACAGAGAACTCGCATGGAGTCCACTGGCTCCTGGACCAGCCCTTCTGCACTGAGGTCAGTCTCAGACTTGTCTCCACCTGGTAACTCCTGGGAAAGCTGCCGTCTTCTGAGCCTCAGCTGAAACCCACTGCACTGGCCAAACTTCTGGGGAGGGAGGCAGCTTCCTGTTTTCCCTGGACTTGTTTCTCCCAGTGGGAGAGGACCTGGTCCCGGCTCCTGAACAGAGAGGCCAGTCTGGAGAGGTAGAGGGTCCGGGACCCTCAGCCCAGGGCTCCTGTAGACTCTGGAGAATGAGAGGGAATGGTGAGCAGGCTATGGGGAGGAGGCCAAGCATGCATCAGGGTTAGAGCCCCAGCCCTGTACTTGAAGCTGGGGTTCCCTTTTACATTTGGAAATTAGAGTTTGACACATGGTGGGAGGACCCATGGCACTCTTTCCAAAGCTGAGCCTCCTGGGACGCAGGGCCCAGGTGCTCTGGCTCCCGGGTAGTGGGAGCTTGGCTCTCACTGCCTGCCACCCGCCCCTGGTAGCTGGCAATCGGGCCCAGCAAGGGCTGGGGTGCCATTTTTTCCCAGGGCTTAACCTCCCCCTCCCTTTCCTCTCTGGTTTCAACACCCCCCAACACACCTCAAAGAGAATCGATTCATTGATTCCCCTCCCCCACCCCATCCCTGGCTCTTCCAAGAGCCTCCCCAGCCTGCCCCCCATTTCCCCTTGCCCCAGCCTTTTAGGGGTGGAAGGGGGTGGGTCACCAGAAGAAGGGGTGAGGAAGGATGGGGTAAAAGAGCACATGCCTGACAGCAGCCACCCCTGCACCCCACATTGTGCCCACATGGAGCAAGCAGCATCTGTGTGGAATAATAACACCGGGTGTGGACGTGTCGTTCTCACAGGGCATTTGGCTGAGCCCGGGCAACGGGAAAGCATGCATAGTTAACACTCCTGACTGTGTGAAGCCCTTTGTCGCGGGCACCGGCTCCGCGAGGGACCCAGGGCCCAGGGCTTGGCAAGGGCCCGAGACATTTTTTGGAATGGTTTCTTGTTCAACACTGACACTCGTAATGAGAAATTTATACACCATCCTAAGCAGATAAATTAATTTCAAACACTTTAGACTTTGGAAGACAATGGTTCCTGGCAGGACCCTTTATCACCCATTTTATTAAAAAAAAAGAAGAAGAAGAAGAAGAAGAAAGAAAAAAAGAGAGAAGTGGGGGTGGGGAACCTTTCAGGATGCTTCAAACAAAGCCAGTGTGCCCGCTGGCTCTAGAGTGTGCAGTCCACACTGGGGAAGGCCCGCTCAGCCCCGTGCAGGCCAGGCCCGAGGGTCACTTGGAACCTTCACTAAAGGTTGTGCACTCCTGGGGCTGTCCCCTTGGCCCCTGGGAGAACAGCTTCTGCTCACCCCTGGCTCCATTAAGTAGGCATTCTGGCCAAGGAGTGGGGTTTCTCAGGCTGTGTCTATGAAAGGTAATTAAATTGTGATAATGTTTCCATTCAGACCCCAGCTTGGGTGGAGCTCCAGGACTCAACAGACAAACTTGTTCTAGCTGTCCACAGCCAGCGCAAGCAGGCCTGCCTGGGAAGAGTCCCTGCAGGCCCCAAGGGTCCTGAGTTCCCTGACCTGCCCGGGCTGGCCTGCTTGGGCCATGTGCACGGGAGAACGCAGAAGAGGAGTGAGCAGTGTGTGGCTGCTGCGAAATTCCCAGAAGGAAGAGGGAAGCAGAGCTTCTGTGTATCTCGGGCACCTGCCGTGGGCAGCGAGGTGCGCAGAGGTATGCCGGCTGGGCCCTGTCCCGGGCCCCAGACCCGGTAGCTCCCTCCCTCCTTGGAAAGCTGAGAGTGAGGGGAAGGTATGGGGGAAACCCTCCCAGGGCAGGAAGGGCAGCCTCTCCCAGCCAGGCCACTGCTCAGAAGAGCATCCAGGACCTGCTGGGTCTGCACCTCACCTGCCCAGGCCTATTTGTGCCGCTCCCGGCTGTCGATGTCACCTCCCGGCGGCCCAGCTCGCCCTCCCTACCACCCGTCCTCACTAGTGTCCTCACCGCCCACTCCCCGAGGTGCGCGGCAGCCCGCAGGCCAGCCTCGCCACGCTGGACCACTCATAGGAAAGTACAACTTGGCTGATGCTTTAGGGACTGAAGGAGGAATAGACATTTTTCTCTCTCTTTTTTTCTTTTTGGTAGTACTGGGGATTGAACTCCAGGACATTCTGCCTCTGAGCCACATCCCAGCCTTTTTCATTTTTATTTTGAAACAGAGTTTGGCTAAGTTGCTGAGGCTCTTACGGAGTTGCTGAGGCTGGCCTCAAACCGGAAATCCTCTTATCTCAGACTCCAAAGACTAGGAATTACAGGTGTGAGCCACCACCTGGCTCATTATTCTCTTCTTTATAAAATTTTGCTGAAAAATAAAATAAAATATATAGGGAACATGACAAATCACAAGTTTATATACGTTCCAAAAGCAATATTGAAATTATGAAGTGAGAAACAACTGCTTCCATGAACAAACTTGTTTTTGTGTCCAATTTGATATTTGAGCTGGTTCCACAATTCTAGAATAAGAGCTTTTCTGTTTGTTTTTAATTTTGAAATTTTGAAATAATTACCGACTCACAGTTGTAAAACTAATGTGGCAAGGTCCCACGTACCCCTCCCCCAGATCCCCCAGTGGAGACAGGCATGCTTTTGTGGTGTATTTCCAAACACAGGAAATGGTCAGCCGTCTCCTGTGACCAGGTACTCGGATGTGACGTCTCCGCACACAGAACCTGAGCCCACACGGGTGAGTGAAATAAATGTGAAGCCATCACACAGCAGCCGGAGCTGGACCTGCTAAACGCCCTTCTTTTTCCTCCACTTATAGACAGGATGTTGGGTATCCTATGGTGATGCCTGTGGGTATGGAGCTCACTGAATGTCTTCTTGAAAGTGTTTTTCAACAGTGATGAAGCAGCTCTGGGTTTTGTGGCTGGCTTAGTCACTGGGGCAGGGCACAGGTGCAGTTGAGGGTCCTGGGATGCTGCCCAGCCTCCGTGGGCTCCAGCCCCTCCCCTCCATCCCAGCTGCCCACCTGGGCTCTGTGGAGAGCCCTGCACTGGAGCATCAGGGACTCCGGCCCCAGCCTTGCCTTTTGTAGCTGCCGACCAGCTCCAATTATCCCCTCCTTCATTGAGCCTTCCTGGATTTGTCTCATCTTTTCTCTACATCCGGTGGTATACACTATCATTATGCATATCACACTACACAGAATTTTCTGCCTGAACCCTGCCGGTCACAGCAGCGTGACATCCTGGGGCAGGCCTGGCCTGGCTCTGCTGGGTGGCCCGGCACACGGGAGGGGTTGAACACAGACTGCCAGGGGCTTTCTGGTCATTCATTCTCTCCCTGAATGCTTCCGGCCAGTTGCAGCATGAGCCATTGCTAGATGGCTCTCTGGTGAAGTGCTAAATAGATGGGGTTTCTCGTCACACCTGCTCCTGGTCCTCACTGTGCTCGGGGTTGGTCCCCTGTGGCTCTGCAGGGGAGGCCCCTGACACCTCACCCAAACTCAGCTGGGGCCCCCATGCTCCAGACACCCACGCCCAGCTCCACTGCCCTGGCCTCGTCCCTCCTCTTCCTCCTCTGACTCCCTACTTTCCTTCCTCAGCTCATCTACCTTCCTTGGTTTCTTCCTCTCCAAACCCCCTCCTCCTCCCAGGCTGCCCCTCTCCTCTTCTCTTCTCCCCCTCCTCCCCACTCCCTCCTCCCCCTCAGTCCCTCCTCCCAGCTCCCCTTCTTCCCCAACCCCCTTGCTCCTGGCTTCCCTCCTCTCCCCTCGCCCTCATTCCCCCCCAGGCTCTGGCTGCAGCAGGTCAGCAGAAGGCTGCAGTGCTGAGTAGTCAGGTGAGCTTACTTCTCCGGGTTCCTCTGGTGGAGAAGGTCCCCCAGGGGCCAGCTGTGAGCCGGTGTGGCGGGAGCCAGTGCCCCAGGACACCACCTCCCTCAAGTTTCCCTCCTTCAACAAATATTTACCTGCACCTGCTCCGGGCCAGGACTTCTCCAGGCTGTGGCAGCAAAAGAACCAACAAAGCCCGGATGTGGTGGCACATGCCTGTCATCATAGTACTTGGGAGGCTGAGATAGAAGGACTGCAGCTTCAAGGCCAGCCTTAGTAACTTAGACCCTCGGCGACTTAGGGAGACCCTGTTTCAAAATTTAAAAAGAAATTAAAATGTTGGAGTGTAGCTCAAAGGTAGAATGTCCCTGGGTTCAAGCTCCAGTATCAATCAATCAATCAGTTAATCAATAAAGCCTCTTCTCTAGAAGCCAGGTGCAGAGAAGCTGCCACCTAGCCCTGCATGGCTCTCAGTGACTACCTCTGCTAAGCTAGCTACCCCACTTCTCTCCTCCCAGCTCCCCTCCTTCTTCCTGAGCTACCCCCTCCTCCCTAACTGCCACTATTCCCTGCTCCTCCTCGCCTCCTGGTTCTTCCTGCCCTCTGGCTCTCCATCATACCTCCTCTTCCTTTTCTGACTCCCCACTTTCCCTCCTCAGCTCATCTTCCTTTCTCTCTAAAGCACCTCCTCCTCCCAAGCTGCCCCTCTTCTCTTCTTCCCCCTCCTCCCCACTTCTTCCTCCTCCTATAGGGCCCTCCTCCCAGCTCCCTTCTTCCCAGATCCCTTTGCTCCTGGCTTCCCTCCTCTCCCCTCACCCTCCTCACTGACTCTCTCCTCCTTGGCTCACCTTTGCTTCTTGCTTCTCCCTCTCCTCTTCTCCTGCTCTCTGGATCACCCCCTCCTCATCTCCCTCCTCCCTGAATTTCTCACCTTCCTCTCAGCTCACTAACCTCCCTCCCCTCCCCTTCTTGAATCTCCCTCCTCCCCACCTGGCCCTCCTCCTGGCTCTTCTGATTGGGTCTACAAATCCAAAGCTGGTTCTCACCTCTCGCTGGGATAATCCCAGCTTGGTGGAGCCAGCTCCTCATGCGTCAAACAGGCCTTCGGGTCTCCACTTGAGCCCCTGACCTGTGGGTGGGGGCCTCCTGTGTCTTCCAGGTCCCGCTCAGCCCTGGGCACTGCCCAGTGTGCAGGGAGCACCTAGGGGACAAGACAGGCCCTAGGCCTTGGACCCAGTGGACCTGGGCAGGGCTCTGAGCCTCGGAAAGTAAGTGGAGAGGTGGAGGAGCCCAGGGAGGCTCAGCAGGGGCAGGCTATGGGGCTGGCCAGAGGGCTAGTCCAGGGGCAGCAAGTCCTAGGGCCCGTTGTGAGCTGCCTACCTCACATCCGAAGGCCTGGGGCCCAGTGGAAAGCAGATCCCAACCGCTACTCTCCTGTACAACCCACTTTGAGGTCCCACAAAGGGAAAAGAGTTTAAACTCTGCTATGAGCCAAGAACCCCCGAAGCCTCTGCCCTGGGCCCCAGCCTGGGTCCCCAGGCTCAGCCACTCTGGGTGTCTTTGTCCCTTGACCTCACCTCCGAATGGGGCACTACCGTCCCTGCTGAGCTTTACGTAACTCAAGACTCCTTCAGGCTTGGTGTCAGCCCCACAGGGCAGTGTCCCAGGTAGACACGAGTGTCTTCTTTGGAGTGCTGGGGAGGAGGGCTCTGTCCAGACCAGAAGATGAACAGCCGCCCGCTAGTGTGAGCCAAGTGACTCGGGCATTCGAGCTGCCCATGCCTCAGTTTCCCCCATCTGTAAAGCAGAGCTAATAATAGCACCCACCCCACACGGTTGTTGGAAGGATTCGATTCATAAATGCATGCAAAGAGCTCAGAGCAGGGCCCTGCTGCCAAGACATGTTATATGTCAAGACTATATATAATTTTCTAAAATTGCCTAATCCCTTTTCTTGTGCAGTTTTTAGTTGTTGGTTCCCCTAGTGCGCTCCCCTCCCTGACCAGAAGAGCAAGCCTCCAGGGCACTCTTTCTTGTGTATTGGTGGGGCCTGAACTTGCGGGGCCTGTGATGGAGAGTGAGCAAAGTCTAAAGACCATCCCCCCGACTCCTGGGAGTGGGGTCCCAGGTGCTTCGCCTGCGTTTTGAGGACAAGCTCCGCTGGGGCTCGGCTCAGGTGCTGCCCCCACCACCTCCTACTCACTGGACCTGTCTCATCCTCACTTCCTTCAGTGTCAGCCAAGAACGATCACACTGCCCCAGCCTCCTGGTGGTTGTGAGCATTAGGCAAAAACAAGTTTGTATAAAGCCCGGTGAGTGTGTTGTCCCACCTGGTTGCTCTGTCAGTCATCTGAGTACTTGGTAAGCACATTTTCTAAGTCTCTGTTGAATGCATTTGTACTGATGCGGCAGAACAGGAAGAGATGACAGTCATGGAGCTCTGTCACTGTGAGAGACCTCTGCCAGGTGGATGTGGGGCCAGCAGTCATTCCTCTCTGGATACAATTGTTTAAGTAGTCAAAAGTCCAGTGACCTCCTTTAACATCCCCCTGGTGCCTCCCAACTTCCTCCGTGAGCCCAGCAGCGCCGCCAGCCCTCCAGGTGCATGGCATTACTGATCCTAGCATTTCCAACATCAGAGACTTCGGCAAATAAATACTTGCTCAAAATCAATGTACTTTCTGTGGCCACTTCCTTTGACCTCCAAAGCACATATGTCTAGCAAGAAGGAAAAAATGAAGTTGTCATGGCCTTCTCTCGGGGGAAACACATTTCTTACAAAATCTTTCCAAATTCTCAGTAGAAGAATATAGCAGACTCATAGGGAAGAAGTGGGCAGGGAAAGTAGTTTATCTGGCGCTTTCAGAAAGCCACCTGCATCGTTCATGAGTGTTTCAGCAACAGCCTGTAGAGCCTATTACCATCCCATTCCACAGATGAGGAAAGTCAAGGTCAAGGACTTCCACAAGGTCACACAAGCCAGGAAGATTCTCTCCCAGCTCTTTCTAATTCCCAACCCTGTTCTCTTTTCCCAGTACCACACTCCCTCCTGCCAGCTGTGTTACTAAAAATGAACTTCCTGCTCGGGTGACAGATCTGGCTGTCGATCCAGTCTCCAGTTTCTCCATCCTCTAAGACTCCTCATAGAGGGCTTGAGCCACATCTGCAAATTCCCCCGGTACCCTGGGAGGTCATCTGTCTGGGCCACGGAGCTAGAGCTCACTCGGGGCCACCAGGTGCGCTTTGACCAACCCCTCTTCTATCTCACGGCTGCGCTCACTTGCTGTGGTGTGGAGCCAGAGACCCCGGGGGACGCCCTCTTCCCACCTACCAAGGCAGTCTCAGCCCTCCCGCCTCATGTCCCCGCCATATGAAAATTATTAAGCACGCACTCCCAGCAGAAATGCCCGGTTAACGAGAAGGGCCTCACTGCAAATAAATAATGACCACTGTTGACAGTGCAAGTCTAAACATGGCCTCACTACACAAACTGCTAATCGCCATCTCTGTTAGACACCGGTCTTGACTGAGCACACATGTGGCCTATGGCTTGTGCTCCCAGAGGACAACAAGCAGCATGACTGGGAGGGCCCGTGAGTGCCAGGGCCAGTGCAACGCGCACAGAAGGAAGGGGTGGCATCCCCGCCCCAGCCAGAATAGGAGTCCAGCCAACCACTATGTCGTTCCAAAGGGCCCAGTAAAAGAGGTGAGCCTGCACCCACATCTGGAGGGAGAGTGCTTTGCACACGTTTAGTTCACAACAGATGGGTCTTTGGGAGACTGATCACACACACTCGTGCACATGAATGTGCACATAAAAACACTGACACACTTGTAGGCATTGTACATGAGAATACATGGACACTAACATTTGTATACACACATGCACGTGTACACGCAAACACATGGATACATACATATGTGCATGCAAATATCCACATGCATGTGGGTATACATATATGTACACTAACAAACACATGTATATGTCTGTATATGCACATGTGAACACTCATATATACATGTATGTCTATACATGAACACACCAGTGTTCATGCACACACATGCATGCTAATGAGCTGGCATGGGTGTACACATGAACATGCAGTGTATGTTCATGCACACGCACATGTATGTGAACACATTGGCACACCTACCTGCAAGAGGCCCCTTAGACTTTGCAAGGAGCCCTTAGACTTTGCAAGGGTTCCCAAGCTGTGTGTGCAGAGCGACCACATGTTCCCAAGCCGCCTTCCCTGGAAGCAAGGCCCTGGCCATGCACTTTCACACACCGTGTGCTCCAGATGCAGAGACATAGCATCTGGTTAGGTTACTTTGAAGTTTGGGCAGCAAGTAACAGAGGCCAAAATAACAATACTTAAGCAAAAAGGAATTTGAATACTTCCCACATAAAAGCCTGGGGTAGGTGGCCCGGGGCTGGCTTGGCAGCTCTACTTCACAAAGTCCCTGAGGTCCCAGCTCCTTCTTGTTGCTCTGCCACGTGTGGCCTCCATTGCCAAGGCCGCCCTACGTCCAGACAGCTGTGCCAACCCCATCCCCACACTCCTGCCCTGAGGAAAGCTGGTGAAGAGGGGGCCAGGAGCACGGCTCTTAAGGTCAATTCCCTAAGCTGCCTTCAGGCGTTGCCAGTGCCAGGAGTCAGTGAAGTGGCCACAGGATGTCGTGAGGGAAGCGGGGGTGCTGACCACAGCTACGGGAGGAAGAGAAGTGGATCCTCCCAAGAGGACCACTCTCACAACCAATATTAATTCCTCTTACTGCCAGAAGAGGCATCAGGGACCAGTTAACTCATCCCTCTTCCTTCCTCATTTACAGGTGATAAAAGAAGGCCAAAAAGCTGGACGTGGTAGCAGTGCACCCTTGTCATCCCAGCTCTTGGGAGGCTGAGACAGGAGGATTGCACAGTTTCGAAGCCAGCCTCAGATCCTGAGTGAGGCTCTCAGCAACTTAGTGACACCCTGCTTCCAAATGAAGTATAATAAAATAGGTCTACAGCCGAGCGTGGTGGCGCACACGCGTAATCCCAGCATGCGGGAGGCTGAGACCAAAGGATCGTGTTTCGCAGACAGCCTCAGCTACTTAATGAGGCCCTCCGCAACTTGGTGAGACCCTGTTTCAAAATAAAGAATAAAAAAATAATGCCGGGCGTGGTGGCGCACGCTTGTAATCCCCACGCTTGGGAGGCAGAGACAGGAGGATCGCGCAGGTTCGAAGCCAGCCGCGCGCGCGCTGGCTTAGGAGACCCTGTTTCCAAATAAAAATGTAAAAATAGGTCTGGGAGTGTAGTCCGGAGATAGAAGGGCTTCCAGGAACCCCAGTACCACCAAAAAAAAAAAAAGAATAAAAAAATAGGGTAGGGGGTGTAGCTTGGAGGTCGAATGCCCCTGGGTTCCATTCCCAGACCCGCAAAATAAATAAATAAATAAATAAATAAATAAATAAATAAATAAATAAATAAATAAATAAATAGTAAGTAAGTAAGTCTGGGACCATAGCCTGGAGGTAGAAAAGCCCGTGGGTTCCACCCTCAGTACCACACACAAAAAGGAGGCCACTTGACCAATGGTGAGCGACCAGCTGAAAGTGCTGCACGGCCACTGAGTCTCCACACTGCAGGTCCTGGAGCCTCACTGCAGCCTGCCCACCCAGATCCCCTCTCACAGCCCCTCTGGCCTGACACTGGCCATTCCAAGAGAAGTCCCCTCCACGTGGCTCTCAGAGCCCTGGCCACGCAGAGGAGTCAGCTGGTGGCCCAGACACACCCCACAAGGACCTACCTCAAATACTTCCCAGCTCCTAGGGACCCTGGGGTAGACACGAGCTAGAGAGAGAGCCCAGTATCACGTAATTGTGATCCGAGCGGGTGGTGCAGGAGTGGCCACAACTGCCAATCCTGGCCTCGGTGGTGGGGTGTCAGAACAGAGCTGCCACCTGCTGGGACCCTGTCAGGCTCAGGGACCCCCTAACATGTGCTTCTGCCTGCCATGGCCCTCTGAGGCTCTACCTCTGAGCCCTGTTTGTCCTCATGGAATAGACCAAGTGCTGCCTCTTTCAGGGTCCCCGACTCCTGCCGGGGAGGCTTCCTCCACAGGGCCAGTCCCCTGGTCCTCTGAGCTGTCATTCCCACATGCCTTGGGGACAGGTGCCAGAAGCAAGGTTGGTCCTGAGCATGTGTGGGCTGAAGGCGAATGAGTGTATGAATGAATGGAGCTCCCGGGGGAGGAGAACAGAGAGGGCAGAAGAGCAAAGATGCTCCTCAGCACCACCGCCCATCCAGACCCTCCCATTTCTCACAGCAAACAGACCTCATAGTGAAAAGCTATATTTTGCTTACTCTACAAAGCACCGCCACTCCAAGTCCTTTATATAAAGCATAATTAACCATCTTGGTCCCTCGCTCACTGCTATGAGAGAGGGACTCTATCAGACTGCCAAGGCTGCTATGATAACGCCATAAACTGGGGAGTTAAACAACAGAGGTTGCTTCTCTTACAGTTCTGGAGGCAGAAGCTCATGGCCAGGACATGTTGGTCCTGGTGAACATTGCTGCTTACACAGATGTTCTTCATCTCTCTGTGAGTGCACATGACCTCTTTGTGTGCTCAGAAAGGGCAAAGAGGAAGAGAGGCCAAGAGCTTGAGCTTCTCTTATCCATGCACTAACTCTGGCAGTCACACCCTAATGGCCTCAACTAAACTTGCTACACTTGTCAAAGGTCACGTCTCCACATAACCACCAAGGTCACGTCTCCACATAACCACCAAGGTCACGTCTCCACATAACCACCACAGTGGGAGTTAGGGTTCGACAGTGAAGTAAGAGAGGGAACAGTTCAATCTGTGGCAGTGCAGATGTTCAACTTATGACAGTTACAGCCCTATAAACCCATCATAACGGGAAAATATCAAAAGCCATAAACGCACAGCTCGCACCTCCCCTGCTGACATGCTGGCTAAAGACGCCACACAGCTGTGGTTGCCCTCTTGATCATGCAGTTGACTGGGATTTGAGACTTGGAAGAGGCCCAGGGAAAGGTAAATAGTAAATGCATGGTTTCTACAGAATGTATATAGCCTGATAGCATCATAAAACAAAACAAAATAACAGGAGACCAAACAATTGCAAGTGGAGGAGCTATGACAGGCACCCTGATGCTCAAGGCCAGCTGGCACTTCCTTGCTGGGTCCTCTGGGCCCAAGCAGTGTCCTGGTACAAGTGAACGGGTTAGTGACATGCGCAGAGTGAAAATGGAAAGGACCGTGCACAGGAGACTCCATGTGGAGATGGACTTTTCACCCTGGACTCCCAGCTCCAAGGTTCAGGGTAGGATGTGCGAGACCCTTACAGCTACTTCTCGTTACACTACACAGGTGCCCAGCCAACCTGGGAGTCTGGTCTGGAATGGATGGACAGGTGGACAGATGTATGGGTGGTATCATCCTATCACGATACCATAGCTACCTACCATGTCATCTCAGGACCATGAGCTCATCTGATTCTGGCTCACTAGATCAGCAAATGCTTGTTGAATGAATGAACGAGGCAGGAGGCTAGCCCAAGGTCTGTGTGGGAACCTCACCCTGGACAGGAAGGCCTCAAGTTCTTGCCCCAGCTCTGATCGCAGCCCCCATCAAGGCCCAGGCCAAGGGGGTTTATCGTCTTTCATTGTCCATGGCGCTACTGACCGCAGCTCTGCACCCGAGAACGGGCGGAAGCGCACAGAGCGCCTCTTGGACAGCTTATCTCTTGGCAAGATTAAGCTGGCTCTCCATGGAGGAGCCCGTATTGCAGGCCTGCGGGGAGGACCGGGCCCTCGAGTTTGCACCTTGTTAACCGGCATCTGTCCCGGGATCAGGAGAGCCCGGAGGCTGGGTGAGATGGGTCAGCGCTCTGATTGACAGTGACACTTCCAGGGCCTCTCCCGCTGCTCTGCTCCTGCCTCACCCGGCCCCATCCTGTTCCTGGGAGCAGCCATGCCGTCTAATCTCCTTACCAGGAAATTATTTTCCTGGGTGTGAAATCCCTGTCCAAGGGGGAGGGCAGCAGATAGTCCTGCCCTGGCCCCAGGCTGACGGCGGGCCATCTCCTGGAGACATCTGGCATGGCAGTGGGGCGGTCACAGCTAGAGAAGGGTGAAGCTTGGGCATTGTGCCCCCAAACGTGACCCTGACCTCTAAGGTAGGCATCCCCAAACTGCCCTCTCCTGCCTCTCTCTTCAAGGGACTTGCAGAAAATAATATATATCTATCAGTTTGTGACTATCCCCTCCAGGAGCTACTGGCTCTGTGGGGGGGCCAGGGGGCCAGTTCATTAACATATGTCAAATTTGTAGAGTGGTCCCTAGGGCAGATAAGCACTGTGTTATTATTATATTGCTTGTCATACAGAAACACTCAACACATTTCTACTCTGTTGTAAGTCAAATTGTGTTCCTCCCAAAGAGGTATTAAACTCCTGACCTTATTTTATTTGATGATGGGATGGGATGAGAGAAAGATGAGTAGCAGAGGAAAGTCCCTTCTGCATTAGTGTGGACCCTTAATCCAACATGGATCACATCCTTATAGGAAGAGGATGGAGTACACATCTTGAGTCCCAGCACTCAGGAGACTGAGACAGGAGAATCACAGGTTCAAGGCCAGCCTCAGCAACTTAGCAAGATCCTGTTTCAAAATAAAATGAGCTGGCAGGGTGTGGTGGCGCACACTTGTAATATAAAATAGGTCTGGGAGTGTATCCAGGAGGTAGAAGGGTTCTATCTCCAGTACCACCAAAAAAAATAAAATAAAAAATAAAATAAAATGAGCTGAGGGTGTAGCTCAGTAGAATGGCTCTGGGTTAAATCAATGGGATTTAGGAAGAGAAATGGGGAAGAAGGAAGAGGAGGAGGAGGAGGAGGGGGCAGAACATACTGTGACAGACAGGTGGGAGAAGCTATGTGAAGCCATGGGCAGAGACCAGAGGGATGCCACTGCCAGCTGTGGACTTCTGGCTGACAGCCACTCCAGAGCTAGGGAGAGGCGAGAAAGAATTTACCCTAGTCTGAGCAGGAACACATCTCACCAGCAGCTTGATTCCAGACCTGTGGCCTCCAGAAGTGGGAGAGAATTTATTTCCATTGTTTCTGTGTGTTTTGTTGGTACTGGGGATTAGATCCAGGGCCTCATGCATGCTAAGCATGTGCTCTGCCACTGAGCTACATCCCCAGTCCGTAATTTTTTGAGAGCCCTATCATTTTAAACCACTCAGTTTGTGGTTCCTGGTTTCATCAGCCCTGGGAAACAGACACAATAACCAAATGAACTGCTGTGCATTAACAAGGACTTCCTCAGCAAAGGCAGGTGCTCATTCCAGGCTGGCTGAGCCGTTCTGCAGGAGACGTGGGAACGTAGAGGAGCCAGGCTGCCCGTCCCTGGCCAGAGTGGGCTCTGATGTGGCTCATGGAGGACCTCAGGCCGGCCAGCCTCTGGGAAGCATGGCTTTTTGATGTGCATGTCTGACCTCTTGGCCACAGGTCAGCCATCAAAGGTGAAGAGGGCAGGGCAACGGGGTCTCGCTGACAGAGTCAAGGGTCCTGGGATCAGCGACACCTCTCAGGGGATGCAGCTGCCTTTGAACCAGGCCCTCTGCACAAATGGACAGAAAACAGGCCCCAGGGCAGGACCTTCCCTTCCCCTCTGGGATCCCTCCAACAGGAGATCCTGTCCCTCTGTCACACCGCCTTGGATTTTTCAAGCCCCTAAAGAAATTATCATGCATTCTGGAACTCCACATGTCTCCTGCATGCTCCTAGGCTTGAGAGGGTATTTACACAGGACACCTCTTTTGACCTCCACAAAAGTCTTGCTAGGGAAGCAGTCTATCTGTCTTACAGATGTGGAAACTGAGGCCCACTTGATTGAGCAACATGTCCAAAGGCAGAAAGAGAGCCAAGGTCAGAGCCAGGCTGTGACTGCAGGGCTTTGACTCAGGACCTGGCTCTGCTGGCTAAGATCTTCCACATCCCTCCCTCTCCATAAAGATTCTATTTAATTTTTCTACCAACCTTCTATCCTTGAGTAGACTGGAGAAGTGGGATTTGGTAAAGCTAAAGCCAGAAACAGATTGAGAAGTGGGGAAGAGGCAGGACCCAGGCCGGATAGCACCCAAAGTCCATTTATCCTTCCCACACGAGCAGATGCTCCATGGATCCAAGGCCATATGGGGCCTCCTGACAAGCAGGGATTGGCCTGGCTGAGAGTCCCTCCCTGCAGGACACAGTACCAGGAGACATCTCAGGAAGGACCAAAGAGACCATGCTCAGTTTTTATACAGTGCTGAAATTTGGAAATGTGAGGATCATCAGGGGCCCAAGGAGCCAGGCCATTCCTGCAGAGGGGCATCATCAGACTGGCCACACTCCTGCCAGCTGATGGGTCTCACAAGAAACAACTCCAGAGGCTGCTGAACACCAGGGTCCTGGAGATCAGGTCAAGCTGTGGAAAAGCCAGCAGCGCAGGAGTTCCTGGCCTAGGCAGCCAAACTCTGCACCAGTGCACTTGTTTCCAGGCTGGGTGTGATTTAACACAACAGGCACACCAGGCTGAGCTGGCGCTGGTTTCAGAAAGCCCCTCTTTACACCAAGGGCCACTTCCTGCTATGGATGTGGGCTTACGCTGGCTCCAGGGTCCCTGGGGGGACACATTGTTCCTTTGGCACTGACGCCACCACCTGCTCTAGATGGGAACCTGCCTGTTCACTGTCAAGCGGGGAAGATCTCTTGGTTACAGCTGCTGGTGTGAATACTGTGTGCTCCCACCCAGGAGGAAGGGGCGGCACTGCCCTCCTGAGAAGCCCCCTGGAAGGGTGCATCTGGCCCATCTTCCTTTCTGGATTGATTTCGGGTGGCAGACATTCACGGACACACATGAGCTGTTGTAGAGGATTCACAGGCACATGCCCTCCAGTTGGGTACACAGTCTGTATCGTGTGCGCACATAGCATATAGTGACAGATTCTGTGTCAGCTCCTGTGGACCTTAGTATGAAGTCTGTATGTCAGCGCTGCAGGTATGCATGCTCTGTGGTTGTGGTTGGTCGGACACATACACATAATATCTGTTGCCGTGTGTGTAAGCAGGGGAATCCACTGCAGATCCACTGATCTGTATGTACTAAACCCATGTAGATATGACAGATGTTTACATGTGCCAAGGGAACACTTATCGACAAATGTGCATTTGTCAGCTCTACAGCTGTGTTCTTGCTGTGTGTGTCCTAATAAATGTGCAGTGTGTCTATTCCGAATTCCTGACACACATAGTGCACAGGTAGCATGGCCCTGTAAACACTCGTTGGGGTGGGGGACACCAACACGCTGTTTATGTCTTCCTGGGCCCTCTGGCCTGGCCCACTCTCTGCCTGGCTTCCTCCTCTTGTGTTTATAAACAGCTCAGTGCCGTTCGTCCATTGCAGCTTAGTCACTATTAAGCCTTTAGCTCTCCTAATCCTCCCATGGTTCAATCCCCTAATCAGGGAGCCTGATCTCTCCAGAATATCCACTTGGAAAAGAGAGGGGATGTGGCCGGTCCCATAGGCATCAGAAGTGGGAGCAGTGGGGTGTTCCAGGTGGGGGCTGAGCCTGGGGCCAGAGCAGACTGAACCTGACTGAACCTTGCCCATGACCTCAGTCTGTGTGCTTCCAGTTGGGTCACCTCCCAATTTCCAGGGCTGTCTTCCCCCAGAATACACTTGGCATGTCCTCCAGGAAGCCCTCCCACCCTGACCTGACTCCAGCTGCCCGTCTTCAGCCTTCACGTCCAGCCTGGATCTCCCCTGTACCAGGAGGGTAAAGGCACCCTCTCCATTCCAAGGGTACCAAGAGGAGAGGTTTTCTCAGCTCCAGGCTCTTTCCTGAGTCCCCCCCCCATTTCACAGTGCAGGGGCAGAGTGCCTGCCCCTTGCTTGGGCATGCAGGGTCAGGGCACAGCCCACCCATGAGGAAGACATATTCAATACATGGCCAAGCTTTTCTGAGCTTCCAGCAGCTGGGGACAGAGTGAATCCAATTTAGGGCTCACCCTGCAGCTCCCACACACTGAACCACAGCCTGCATCCAGCCTCTTCTTATTAAAATTGACATTTTACCTTTGTCTTCCAAAATGCTAATCTCCTAGTTAGTCCAGAAGTTGAGATGAAATGATATTTCCCTTTATTTTTCATTTGGTCTCTCCTAACCCCACATTGCCAATGCCCATTTTGTGCCAGCACCATATGAATTCTGGTCATCTTAGTCCATTCAGGCTACTACAACAAAATGCCAATCACAGCAACCTGTTTCTCACGCTGTGGAGGCTGGGACACGCAAGGCCAAGGTGCGACAGGTTTGATGTCTCCTGCAGACTGTGTCCTGGTGTGCAGGTCAGGCAGAGGAGCTGTCAGCTGTTTGATAAAGGTGCTGATCCTGATCACCAGGGCCCTGCTCCATGCTCTGATCTCCTCCCAGGGACTCTTGTCCTAACCCCATCGCACTGGGTTGGGCTTCAGTGTAGGGAATCTGTGTGGACACATATTCGGTCCCAGGAGCAGTGGGCCACAAGCCCTGTCCACAGGCAAGAGTGAACTGCATTAGCCAAAATGGCATGATGGTGGTGGCCCATGGCTGCAGCTTGCGAACTCTCAGAAGGGCACAGGCTTGGCACCCAGAAAGCAGGGATTGCCCCAGCAACAGTTGGGCACTGCCTTGGGGTCAGCATTTGCTTGGCTGAGTCCTGGTTTTCTCCACCTGTAACCCCATTCACTCTGCTATCCCCTTCCGTGAGCCAGGTCCTGTGTGACCTGTAGGGGGGGCCACACAATGGACAAATCAGTGTGTGGCCCCCAACAGAGCCCTAACCTCAAGCAATGGGACAAGGTATCCTTGGCACACAGATGGTATTCCCTAAGTGAACCCCCCCATTAAAGCAATTTCGCCCCATTACAAGGAGGAAACAGACTTCCAAGAAGATGGTGACACTTACGAGTCCCGCTAACAACCAATCTCTATTACCACAAAATCAACGCCTTTCATAGCCAGAAAACACCATCAGCAGAGAAACAAAAAATATAAATACAAGGGACAGAGAAAAAGAGGGCTGAAAAAACGAGACACCAGAAAGAAAACAGACCACAGTGCTGCAGACAGAGCCGCAGCATGGAGCCGCGTGGGCGCCATCTTCCCTCACAGCACCAGGCTACAGAGAGGAGGGGGACTCAGAACCAGAGAGGAGGTACACTGGCCTCACAGCGGAGGACACAACACGGCAGCAGCAAGTTCACCGGACGGCTCTAGATCAACGCACTCAACAGCCCACCAGGCTCCAGAGAGGAGCAGCGGACAGCGAGGTGAGGTGAGCAGCTGCGGAACAGCCGGGCGTAATTCAGCAGATTTTTCAGTGCAGGGAGCATCTAAAGCTCCCAGGGGCCAGGCTCAGCACACCCTGCAGGGACTCAGAGTGGAGCTCAAAACCAGAGAAGAAATACACCAGCCTCACGGCCGAGGGCGTGGCAGCAGCGCCATATTGCCAGCAGCAGCAGCAGCAGCGAATTCACCAAGTCCACTATAGCTCCATCAGCGCACTCAACAACAGTGAGTCAAACTGCAGCCCCTAGAGGAGAAATCCCAGTACTGCACTCTCAAGGACTTGACCCAGTGGGGGAGTGGCCTTGGCAGAGATATCACACCGTAGTCACAACTCCCTGCAGAATGCCCAACCTGGTAACCCCCATGGTCTAAAGAAGCCTCTATCAACTCCCTGGGTCTGAGACTCTGTGATACAACCCAGTAAAGGAGTAGTGGTGACTGAGATACCAGACTCGAGATCCAGAGCACCTTAAGTGAAGTCTTAGTGACCCAAGGGAAGAACCCAGAGAAGGCACAAACTTCTGAAATCATGGGAAAGAGGAATAACAATAGAGCAATGAATGACCACAACCCCACAACATCAGAACCTGATAAAACAGAAATTCAGAGGTTTCTAGAAGATCAAATCAGGAAAATAACTGTAGAAATAATAGAGTAGTTTCAAAAAGAATTCAGAGAGAGTCAAAAAGACTTAAAGGATGCAATCAATGAAGTAAAGGTCTCAATTCAAAGTATAAACAACTGATTAGACCACATGGAGAATAGAATCTCGCTCTTAGAAGATGATCACTCCAAAAATGAACGCATAGTTTCTAATTTAGAAAAAAAAAATCCGGGGTGGCAGGCTCCGCCCCGCAGTGCAGGCAGGAGAGTGAAGCGGTCGACGTGGCTGGGGAAGAAAGATGTCGGGCCAGACGCTCACCGACTGGATCGCCGCCGCTCAGTACAGTGTGACGGGCTCGGCGGTGGCCCGAGCGGTCTGCAAAGCCACCACGCATGAGGTGATGGGCCCCAAGAAAAAGCACCTGGACTATTTGATCCAGGCTACCAATGAGACCAATGTGAATATTCCTCAGATGGCCGGCACGCTCTTTGAAAGGGCAACAAACAGTAGCTGGGTGGTTGTCTTTAAAGCTTTAGTTACAACGCGTCATCTTATGGTGCATGGGAATGAGAGATTTATTCAGTATTTGAATACATTATTCAATCTCAGCAATTTTTTGGACAAAAGTGGATCTCATGGTTATATTGCAGCTTTATATGGTTTGAAATCAGAAAATATACATCTTCTAGCTTTGTTCTTCTTTGAGATTGTTTTGGGTATCTAGAGTCCATATTCCATATCAGGATAGATTTTTTTCTGAAAAATAAATAAATAAATGTATGATAGTTTCACCTAAAAAAAGGAAAAAAATATTCTCTGGTAAGAAAGAAAGCAAAAAGAAATATTGAAATGTTATCTTTAAGTCATCAAAAGCTTGGTATCAGACAAATGAAACTGTTATGTGAGATTATCATTTTTAATTTTGGATAAATTGCTATAATACTAGATGTCAACCACTAAGCCAAGCATGGGAAGGAGGGATGGGGAGGGAACGGGGTGGGATCGGGTAGGGGCTAACTGGGAGATGTGTGCATGTATGTCTACAAAAGTTTTTTTTATCCCAATATAATATATGAATACAGTGCACCAATAAAAAATTTTTTTAAATGGCAATAAAATATGAATGCATAAATAAAGCTTCAGATTTCTGCTATAAAAAAAAAACAAGGAGGAAACACTTAGCAAGTCAAGGTTGTTGGAAACATTAAGGATTAGCATAATTAATCACAATAAATCTTCAGATCATCTCATCCTTAGATGACCTGGGCCTCCGTTTATGCTGGAGCTGCTGGCAGGGGTCTATGATTCAGTAGTGAGGGATAGTAAGAACAGCCATTACTCTTGTCCCTGTGGTAGTTGGTACTTCTAACACTGTCCTTGTCCACCCAGTGGCACCTGTCCTATGTGGGGCACTCTGAGAGGTGCTTTGCCACTGTGATCCACTTGGCTCCCCGACAGCCCAGGGAGGCCAAGCTACCCCCATCTTGCAGCCCATGACATTCAGGACAGAGGTGGAGCCTCCTACTGGGTGCTCAGGTGGTGTGGGGTCTGCATTCAGGGTCCAGCCTATGAAACGCCAGTGCCCAAGTCCTTTTAATTTCATCTCAAAAGGACCGGGAAACCCCAGGGAGCCATTATAATACCCCATGCTCATCACAGGCAGGCTGGCTCCCTCAGGAGACCTCAGTTCTTTTCTGAAAGGGTGAACCTCCTGGGCCAGGTCAGAAGTCATCTCTTCTTGGACAACCAGGGCTGCTGGCCTCTGGCTGCACCAGGCCTTCACTGCTGCGTCAGAATCTGCTCGACAGGAGCTGCTTCCTTAGACAGGGAGGTGGCCCAACGTTCCCATCACAGCAGGCAAGAGGGTCTTTCCATGGGGTGGCTTTGAGGTCTTCCTTAAGGCCCAGCTCCAGCTGGGAGCTGCTGTTTCAGTCAGTATTCTCAGAGGAATAAGATTCACTTGCTAACCATTCTGGAGATTTCAGGGGCTTAATCCATGTCAGGGCAGGTTATATCAGCAGAATTCAGAGCATGGCAGCAAGAAGCAGGGAGAGCAAGCAGCAAGGGCTCTGGGCCCACATCACAAAGATCCAGATCGAAAGCAAGAGAGAAAGCAAGGGGAGGAATGACCATAGAAAATCCCACGGCCACACTTCTAGGGACACCTGCTCTGTAACTAAGCCCCATCTCCAGCATGGCTGTCTGCCTGCCTCTAGGAGGTCTGGGGGACATTCTGAATCCAAACCCTAACAGTGACTCTCCCAACTCCAGGGGCTTCTGGGGTTTCAGCCTCCCCTTGGATGGGCCTTAAGAAGAGTATCTGGGGGAGGCCAGTGACGTGATCCAAAAGAAAGTACAGTCAACCATGATAACAGATCTTTCACTATTTTCTTTGTATTTTTGGTAAAACATTTAAAAATTAAAAAAGAAAGAAATGAAGTAGCAACAACTTTGTACTGTGGTTGGTAGTCAGTCAATACTGAAGCTAAATGTACAGAACTAAAATATGCATGATTTCCCAGACTCGTCAGAACTATCCTCCAAAGTAGAGGCCACCATCAACCACCTGGTCAGTTTGCATCCATGGGTTTCCTACACCTACCTCTCCTGGGCTACTATTTCAATTGTGACGATGTGGCCCTGAAGGATGTGGGCCACCTCTTCCTCAAGTTGGCCAAGGATTAAGTTAGCACTAATCAAGTTAGCACCAGATTGCCAATCATCTAAAGATGCAAACTATTGTGGCAGATGTGTCCTTTTCCAGAATGTTCGAAAGCCTTCTCAAGATGAGTGGGATCAGCCAGGCGTGGTGGCGCACGCTTGTAATCCCTGCGCTTGGGAGGCTGAGACAGGAGGATCGCACAGGTTCGAAGCCAGCCTCGGCTACTTAGTGAGACCCTGTTTCCAAATAAAATATAAAATAGGTCTGGGAGTATAGCCCAGAGGTAGAGAGCCTCTGGGTTCCACCCCTAGTACCACCAAAAAAAAAAAAAAAAAAAGACGAGTGGGATCAGACCCTGGACGCCATGGAAGCTGCCACGGCCCTGGAGAAGAACCTGAACCAAGCTCTTGGGGATCTTCATAGCTTGGGTTCTGCCCACACAGACTCCTGTCTCTGTGATTTCCTGGATGAGGAGCTGAAGTTCCCCAGAAAGATGGGTGACCAACCTCCATCACTGGCCAGCCCCCAGGCCGGGCTGGGCAAGTATCTCTTCAAAAGGCTCATTCTCAAGCATGACTAGGCAGCCTAGAGCCCAGAGACCTTTGAAGGGGCTCCTCTGCATCTCCTGATGTCTCCTGTGGCCTAAGCCTCTCCCACCAGCCCCTAGGCAGCTTTTAACCACCCTCACAAGCCTTGGACCAAATGAAAATATAATGCTTTTCCAGCCAAAAAAAAAAAAAATTAGTTTGTCTCAAAAAAGTGACAACACACAACACACTGTCCTGACCTGGGCTCCCTAAGGGCAAGCCAAAAGCTGACATGCAGTTCATCTATTTGGAAACTTCTGGAGAGAGAAAGGGGAGATGGGAAATGCAAGTCAAGAGCATATCACTGGGATCAGCTGGCACTCTGCCTCCTCTGCAGCTTTATAAAATGTGGCTCAGGACCATTTATCTTCCCAAGACACAAAGTGCACTGCACTCCTGGGCTTGTCATCTCTGAGCAGCAAAGAAAAGGCTCCCACTTCTGCCAGAGCTGCTCCCGGACCTCCCAGAACTGGTATCCAGCAAGTGCCCAGGAGGTATCGGAAACAGATCTGCAGTCAAACAACTGTGTATGAGTCCAGAGGTACTGTGTTAAGTGAAATTAGCCAGGCACAGAAAGACCAGTGCCTCCTGATTTCACTCGTTTGTGGAATCTAAGAAAGTTCTTCTCATGGAAGGAGAAGAGAATAGAAATGGAGGAAAGCGGCTGAAAAGGGGCAGAGGGGAGAGACTGGTTGGCAGGGAGAGACTGGGAGAGACTGGCTGCAGAGCATGAGAATAAGTTCTGGTCTCTACTGCAGACCAAGGTGACTATAGCTAACAAGGACCCATTGTTCATGTCAAAAGAACTAGAAGACAGGGTTTTTTGATCATTATATATTGTGTGCTGAAATTGAAACATTATGCTGTGCCCAGAAACACAAACAATTATTATTTGTCAATTAAAACTGAACACTTTTAGCTGGGTGTGGTGGCACATGCTTGTAATCTCTGCACTTGGAAGGCGGAGACAGGAGGGTCCCACAGGTTCAAAGCCAGCCGCGCTGGTTTAAGAGACCCTGTTTCCAAATAAAAAGTATAAAAATAGATCTGGGAGTGTAGCCCGGAGGTAGAAAGGTTTCCAGGAACCCCAGTACCACCGAGAAAGAGAGAGAGAGAGAGAGAGAGAGAGAGAGAGAGAGAGAGAGAGAGACCCTGTTTCCAAACAAAAATATAAAAATGGGTCTGGGAGTGAAGCCCGGAGGTAGAAGGGGTTCCAGGAACCCCAGTACCACCAAGACATCCCCAACAACAACAACAAAAACTAAATACTTTTTTTGTGTGTATGGTACTGGGGATGGAACCCTTCTACCTCCGGACTACACTCCCAGACCCAATTTACCTATATATATTTTTTTAATTTGGAAACAGGGTCTCCTAAGCCAGCGCGCGCAGCTGGCTTTGAACCAGCGCGATCCTCCTGTCTCCGCCTCCCAAGTGCAGGGATTACAAGCGTGCACCACCACACCCAGCCTAAAAACTAAACAGTTTTAAATAAAATAAATTAAGAAAACAAAAAACAAACAAAAAAAGCTGGCACCCATGCACATGGAGAGCAGATTTTACTTTAATCAATTCTTCACACTCAGGAAAGGAAAGCTTTAAAACTATGTTTGCTGAAAATGAAGTTCAGACTGAGGAAAACAACAACAAGATAAAATTGTCTTTGGGGTGGAGTTTAAGACTTCACTGTCTTCCAGATCTTTGTATTTTTTCCTTCCTTCCTTCCTTTTTTTCTTCTGGTGGTACTGGGAATTGAACTCAGGAGAATTTTACCTCTGAGCTATACTTCCAGCTCTTTTTATGTTTTATTTTGAAACCGGGCCTCACTAAGTTGCTGACACTGGCCTTGAACCTGCACTCCTCCTGTTTCAGCCTCCCAGTGCTGGGATTCCAGGTTGCACCACCTTGCCCAGCTTCTCTGTAGTTCCATGGATTCTCTAGGAGCAGCATGTTGTTTCTGTGATAGAAACATCAGCACCGTCTTGTTTTAAATGCCCCCTGATAACTTCAGCGGGCACCTCCCATACAGGCGAATGCTCTCTTCTGACTTATCTGGTAACAGAGTCATCCACAAACTACTGGCTTTCTCCACTGGCCATTTTGATCTTGGCTGGCCAGTTGTCATAAATAAAGGTGTCTTCTTCATAGCCCAGAAGACAGGCCATGTATTGAATTATATCATTTATTTTTTCTGGGAAAGAATGTTGCTTAAGGATGAGCCACACGGGCAGGCCAAAGAGGACAGAAGGCTGGCTTCAAAGCAGTCCAGGTTCTGCTCCTTGTGGTGCCCCAGCAGCCAGGTGACCAGAGCCTCTCCGATCCTTGACTTCCTCTTTTCCTGAGTGGTGATGAGCTGGGGATAGACAGGGGCAAAGGGACATTGCTCTCCTTCTGGTACTCAGCAAAGACCAGCTTGTCCCGTCTTTCTCTGTGGTCAGGCCTGATCACTGCCTACAGAGGAGAACCAGTGGAGTGCGGGCTGATGGGTGGGTGTGGGGCCGACAGGACACGGGCACGGGCCCTTCAGGCCTCAGGGTGCAAGCCGGGTGCCTGGAGCTGGAGGACTGATGCAGTGAGGAATGCACTGGGAGAACTTGAGCCTGCCCATGAACATGTGGGCTCAGTTTCCCTCTGCTTCGCTGCTCCATCCAGCCCCAGACAGGGGTGAGGGGATCCAAACACACACACGGAGGTGTCCAGGGGGTTGGGCCAGGGCGACCCTGCAACTCAGGATCACTGTCCTTTATCAGCCCCATAATCACAGTAAATATCTAAGTCCTCTATCAGGTTGACACACCCATTTCACAGAGGAGAAAGCTGAGGCTGGAGAGGTTGTATAACCTGACCAAGGGACTCGTCAAAAGGACTGAAGGAATCTTTGCTCCCTGCAGGGAGGCTCTTCTGGAACCACAGTACCTGTCTTGAGCCTGGAGGACCAGGCCCTGGGAGCCCTGCTTCTGTCTCATTTCTGCCATGAGAGGCCCCTTCCCTCAGCCTGGACAGAGACCCTTCAATGGCCATCCTGGGGCTCTCCTCTCCCTGGTTCCAAAAGCCTAGTAGCCCAGGATAGGGAGTTCAGCCCTGGACTTTGAGCAGGTCACCTTCCTCCCTAGTTGCCCTTAGCCTGCCACCTGGCCTGGAGATCTGCTGGAAGAGACCCTGCGGCAGCTTGAAGCAGCAGATAGGTGTCCTGGGCACATCCCCTCAGCCCCAGCACCTGCCAAAGCATCAACTAAAATGGTAACTACAGGCCCCCGCCCAGTCCTCTAATGTGTGAAAGAGATTGCTAGCCATGGAGACCCAGAGGCCTGGAGGGGCAGGGCTGGTATGGCAGGGTCCACATCACGCCACAGTGCAGCCTGGGTGTGTTGCTGGAGCAACACAGTCCCTTCCGTTCCATCTTTCTGGACTCCCCTCTGTACTGCGCCCTTCCAGGCAGGGAGGAAGGAGCTATGGCCCACCACCTGGACTGAGTACAGATTGTCCTGATTTAGCTACAGAGCATGCTACGCCCCCTCCCAGTGTCAGGGAAGACTCTGCTTCCGCCACAGAGGTGCTTCCATGGCAGACGCTGCTGGATGGAGGCTGCCCGCTGCTGCAAACCAGGTGAGCAGCTCAAGGCAGACCTGACACCTTAGGACACACCGCACCTCCTTCTCCAGGGGAGATGCAACCCTGGCCCCGCTAATCCAGGTGGGAGGGACGGGGAAGGCTGGGCGCATCATGATGTATAGTAACTAATGCACCATCTCTGCTGCTGCTGCCCCGACTCACCACTCACCACATGCTGCCCCGGCACTGTGAGCTCAGATCACTTCTGAGGCCCCATGCAAAATGAAAACCTGGATCCTTACTTTAAAAGTAGTAAAAAGTGTCACTAAAAATGATGCTTCATTTATCAAGCATTTGCCTTTCTACTGCAATCTCTTTTCAACCTGTCCTAATGTTTGTTTGCTATAGATGTCATTCTAAGTAAATTCAAGCAAAAAGTTTAAATTTGTTAGCATGCATTTTACTGTTCAATTATTTTTATTTTATTTATTTATTTATTTATTGGCAATAGGGATTGAACCCAGGGCCTTCCAATCTACACTTCCAGTCCTTTGAGTTTTTATTTTGAAATAGGATCCCACTAAGTTACCAAGGGTTTCACTAAGTTGTTGAGTGTTTTTTAAATTGACGAGATTGGCCTGGAATCTGTGATCCTCCTATCTCAGCCTCCCACACACTGGGACAGGTGTGTACCACCATGCCCCGCATATTCCATCTTTATATTGTACAATAGAGATTTTGAATGCTAACATAAGAACACTAAACTCGTATGCAGAACCACCAACACAACACAGTGTGTATTGCAGAGTACTGACAGCGTGTCTTGCTTTTGCCTGCGCAGTGGAGAGTGCAGAACACCACTAACCCAACCGTCGCTATCTCCTGCCTCTCGCACACACTGCCTTCAGCTTCATGACAGGAAAGGAAATGTGTAAAGGAAAAGGGTCCAGCAATGGTCCCATCCTTCTCTTCCTCCTTTGTCACTCCTGATATAAGCAAAGAACAACAAAATGTGGAAGGAAGAAAGAAAGAAGACCCCATTCCTTAGGAAAATATGAAATTTTAACCTTTAAAAGATCCCACCCGGCATAGGCACACACATGTCCCCCACAGTGACTCGGGAGGCTGAGGTAGGAGGACTGAAAGTACAAAGCCAGCCTGGGCAACTTAGACGCTGCCTCAAATAAAACAAAAAGATCTGGGGATATAGCTCAGAGACAGAACATTTGCCTAGCGTGTGCAGGCTCTAGGTTTAATCTCTAGTACCAGAGAAAAAGAAAAAGAAAAATTGAATCCTCCCCTTTTCCTTAAGTCACATTCGACTCACTCCTGACTCGTGGTAGGCTGCTGATTTGTGCTTTCTGGGTGACTCTTTAAAGCTCTGGGAGAGTCATGCCATGTCGTGCTCATATGATGGTAATCATGGGAAAAGATGAGATTTCGGGGGCCCAACACAACTGGATGCTTTACAAGGAGGAAGATAGGCTGGGTGTGTGGCCCACACCTGTAATCCGGTATTTGGGAGACTGAGACAGTAGGATCGCAGGTTTGAGGCCAGCTTCAGCAACTCTGTGATGCTTGCATCATCTTAGCAAAACCTTGTTTTCAAATTTAAAAGAAATTAAAAAGGAGATAGAGAAATATGGAAGACCTGAAGAAGGACCTCAGGGACCTTTGACTCCGTCCCAGTAGGGACAGTTGACTGGCTATACACATCTGGGAGAAAAGAAGAAAGACTGTTTCTGGGCTGCCAGTGGTTGCATGCTTAGAAGACGATAGAAGAGCCCGTCTTCTTTGGTGCATGTTGGTGTAGGTCTGCTTGTCACCAAGCAATTGTCTAAATATGCCAATTCGCCCAGATTTGGTTTTAAATGTTACAGTGCAGAATAAACACTTAAATTCTGATTTTCTTCCAGATGTTTGGTGTGGTGTGGCAGATACCACAGTAAACAAATGTGTCTCAAATGCCAGTAGATGAGGCAAGAGTATGTGGGGGTGTACACTGTTTTGCTCCGTTTCCGGGGGCAGAGCCGCGGCGGGCACCCAGAGGTGCTGCTGCGCTGGGCGCGGGAGGGGCCAGGAGTGTTGCTGTGGGCTCAGCACTGTGAGGTGCTCGAGGCACGGGTGCAATGAGCAGAACGGCAAGGCCGACACCCGCCCGCCCCAGCTGTCAGAATTCACACCGCCAGAAACGCAGCAGGGAGCTGAGGCGGGCGGCGGCGTGTACGTGGGAAAGTGCAGAAAGCAGCGCGCAGTGCGTGTCCTCTGGGCCCGGGCTGGACGGGAGGGGGTGGAGGCAGGGCTGGGCTCTGGAATCCACTTGTCAGTCTCCAGCTCCAGATATGGGTGCTGGGGGATCCAGGCAGCTCAGATGGGGAAGCTGACAAGCGGCACTGACATTACGGCCCACGGGTGCGGTGGAAATTGACTCATGCCGCCTACTAGATGTCTTTTCTGCCCGTAAGGCCCTGGGGCCAAACGACTTTGTGTTGTGAAGTGTTAGCCTCGCTTAGCAGCAGGAAATAAGAGTTGCTTTGGGTGGTTTTAACTGTGAGATGAAACATTCAGCAGGGGACAGAAGAAAACCAGGCTAAGAGATTAAATCAAACACACTCAGCTGTGTCGGGGGTGCTGGAAACTTCTCTCTCTCCGCCTCCTCTCAGAACAAGACCAGGTGGGGCCCAAGCCATCCTTTGGGAAGGTCTCTCCTTGCTGGGGAGGCAGATACTGACTAATGCTGAGGGCTGCTGGGAAAGGATGCACTGAGGCAAAGAGGTCTCGGGGGCACGCCCTGCCAGCAGCTTCTGTTGCGCTGTTGTCCTCGCTGTTTCCTGGGGTCACTTGCTGGCTTTGATATTCAGAGGTAGAGTTATGTGGTTGCCACCTTTGAGACAGGGAGCAGGGGAGAGTGCCGGCACATTTATGGCTGACCTGCTGCTGGCTCAGGCTCACCTCCTCAGAGGCTCAGGCCTACCGCTGAGCATAAATGTGTCAAACGCCTGCCGGAGGGAGATGCTGACTGAGCAGGCCTGGGCCTCTGGTGGGCTCAGCCAGCCTGCTGGGAATGAGAATCTGCCGCCTCGCAGGTGGGGAAACTGAGGCTCGGGAGTGATCAGGCCTTAGTTTAGGAGCCACTGCAGGATGGGAGCATGGACTTTGTGCCTTGAACCTGTGCCCTTCTACTCCCTAGTCACAGGCCAAGCTGTTAATCCTTCTAAGTGGCCTCCCCCATCTATAAAATGGGGTGGTGGGGACAACAGTCCCTTCCCAGGGCTTTGCCATGGGAGTTAAATAAGGGTCATATGGCTTTAGTCTGAACCGGGAGTATCCCAAAGGCCTATGTGTTGAAGGCTGGTCCCCAGCCTGTAGCACTATTGGCAGATGGTCTCAGTCCAACCTTTAAAATGGGGTCTAGTGGAAGGTGTGAGGTTGTGCCCTTGAGGGAACTATGGGACCCAGGTTTCTCCCTCTTTCTCGGTCCCCTGGTTCTCACTGTTTGTGGGTTTTGCTCTGTGATGTGCATCGTTACATGCTGCCTCATCACTGGCCCAAAGCAATGGACCAAACCATCATGGACCACAACCTCCTCCAAAACTGTGATCCAGAAACCTTTTCTCTTTGTAAGTTGATTTCCTCAGGTATTCATCATAGTGACAGAAAGCTGACTACTGCACACATTGAATTGGTAACTTTCTGAGAAACTATTGCTGCCTTAGCCTTTCAAAGTCTTTTAACTATTAACGAATGGCTCTCTGTAGCAGCCAGGCATCTGAGCTCTGTGTTCTAGCCTCTATCGTTGTGTGGGTTTAAGTGCCTTGGGGGCTTGGATCCCAACGAGGAGGTTATAACTCTAAAATCCTAAAGAGAGAAGAAATGGAGACTTGTGTAAACACACACACACACACACAAACACACACACACACACACACACAACAGATGTGGCTCAACCTCAGGTAATTGAGGAGGAGTAGGAGGGGAAATTATATCATGGGCTAGGGGGGATAGGATAGGATCTGGTCCTCAGATGCAGAGACATTCAAGTAGGGGTAGAAATGGTATCCTTAGTACCTGGGACTTTCTGGGCTCAACCATAGAAGCCCCATAGTTTGTATGAGCTGGCTGGATCCAGGGAAGCGTGGCCAGAAGCAGGAGACATCCTCTCCATCAGGGAAGTGTGGATTGAAGCAGAGGCCAGGCTGGCAGACCTACCCTAGGTCCTGCCTCGATGCTCAGGGCAGGTACCACTGCCCACTATTCAGCAAAGCTATGCCTAGGGCATTCAGGGGAGGGCACAGGGAGGGACCCCCAAGCAAATGGCTACTACTGCTTTCTGAAGGAGGGGATCTTGAAACTGATTTAATTGGATTTAAACAAATGAGTGTGGCATTTCTTACACATATCACAGAGACATGCTTATCAGAGTCTAGGGACAACACACCATCCTAGAATAGATGCCCCGGCAATAGCTATCAGGAAAGAACCCTGCCAAAATGGACTGGCCTAGGCCCATTGAGCTGTGCACAATTACTAGAGTAATGTTGGTAGATAAGCCTAAATCCTAAAAAAAAAAAAAAAAAAAAAAGTATGAAGTCGCCCAGGGTTTATATTCTCTTTCCCAGCTCTCCTAACCAGACTAGGAATGAAGTGTGTCTCAGTCCAAATTCTGCCCTCTGAAGTCCACCATCAAGGAGCCTCCTTGACCCTTTCAGAATCTTGTGTATCCTCAGTAGAATTAACCCCTACACCTTGGGATGCTCTTGCCCAACTACATGCATTTACCCACACCAAGCACCAGTATTGGGGGAGGATCTCTTTCCAGAAAGAACACAACCCATGGGCAGCAATGGGCAACAGGGATCCTTCCAGGCAAAGAACAACACACCCAGGACCACCAAGGGACTTAGCTCCAGATGCCAAGGTTATGAGCAACCCTCTAGGCCTTGTAGGTCCTTGGGTCACCCCTCCACCGCCACAAAGGTGTTTAAATATTGCCGCCGATCCACACAGTCCAAGGGATACTTCACCTCCACCCACAAAAGATCATTCGTCTGTCATCATGTGTTGGTTAAAAGGCAACTATTTTTACATACAGAGAAAGAGAAATAAACAAAAGCACCAATTTCTGCTGTTCCCTAGGCTTGCTGGCAAGATACAGGTTGTAGACTGAGAAAATAGAAGCATGCACAGAAATTGCTCTGGTCTGGGCCTTTCTCATTAGACTCAACGCCCGCTGGCCTAGGCGCCTGGTTAGTGACTTATAGGCACCGAACCATGGCTTTAATGGCACCCTCTGAATGTCACAGGGGAACAGCCCTCCAGACACAAGAAAATCAGGGCCGAATTGTTACTCCCTTGATTTACTCCCTTAACAATTTTAAGAAATAATGCTCTGTTCCTTTTCTTCTGGTGTCTTACTGTTCCCAATTAGCTTCTGCGCTTCTTGGGAACAGGGCCAAGATTTTCAGCCACATGATGCTGGGTTCATTGTATATGCTCTTTCTTGAAATATTTATTAAGTGGCTTTCTGGACGGTGGGAAAGTTGGCTGAGAAGGCGTTTTGGGAAACAGGGGCTTTGAAGACCGGGTTGAAACATCTAGATTGCATTCAGGGGAGCCAGGAAGCTGATGAACACTTTTGAGAAGGAAGTGTTTTGATCAAAGCAATGTTTGACAAGGACACTTAGCTCATGGGCATCCAGCACAGCCATCTTTCTCACGGCCACTCTTCAGCTGAGCCATTTCCTAAGAGCAGGGAGAACTGCCTGGTGTGGTGGCGCACGTCTGTAATTGGGAGTAATCGGGAGATAGACTTATCACAGGTTCAAGGCCTCAGGATTTCAGCAAACTCTCAGCAACCCAGTGAGATCCTGTTTCCAAACAAAACATGAAAAGGGCTGGAGGTGTACCTTGGAGGTAAGAAAGAATAGCAACAACCAAGTATCTGCCGAGTACGTGCATGATGGGGGGAGTCTTGGTCCCCAGGCCATCTGAATGAACTGTCACTCTTCCCGACTTCCAAATGAGGAAGCCAAGGCTAAGAATGACGAGCAAACTGCTCAGAGTCACAAAACAGGTGAGCTGGGGAACTGAGCAGCGCCAGCCTCTCCCACCTGCGTGATGCCTCTACTCACCCCGGGCCAGGCATCTGAGTCTGAGTTGCTCTGGAGGTATCTGGAAGAGGAGACAGGTGCAAGGCAGGAGAGTCTGTGCTCTTTCTTGGGAACCGCAGCACAGAAAGCAAAATGCTTTTAAGCTATAAAACTTGCTATCTGTACAGAATCCCATTTGTGCTAAGGAGGATTCCACGGGGATTATTGTCCCCTAAGACAAGAGAAGCCATGTGGTGGGCTAACTTAGCTGATTATGACGTCATGTTAGACAGTTACATTATTAACTCCTGGAAGTCATGCATGCTGGATTTGCTTTTATTTCTTCTCATTGTAAAATGAGAATGCCTGATTAGAACATTTTGGCCTTCTGGATAATAAACCTGTGTATTGGATAGAGTTTTCAATATTTGGCATTTAAAAATTACTCTAAGTTTTGGGTTTGTTTTTTTTTTTTTTTTTATACTGGGGGTGGAACCCAGAGGCTTTCTACCGCTGGGCTATACTCCCAGACCTTTTTTATATTTTATTTGGAAACAGGGTCTCACTAAGTTGCTGAGAGCCTCACTAAGTAGCTGAGGCTGGCTTCGAACCCACACGATCCTCCTGTCTCAGTCTCCCAAGCGCGGGGATTACAAGCGTGCGCCACCACGCCCGGCTTCAGATTTTTTAAGAATTTGCTTTCCTACCCACATTCCCTCAACCCAGAGACCCTGAGTGTATTTTGATAAAGACCGATTTTTCCCTCCCAAGAGTAGGACTAGCTCTGGGGCAGGTAGGGTTTTTAAACTGTCTCTTGGATATACACCAGGCCATGAAGGGGTACGAAGGCAAGTTTGAGAATAAAATGGCTCAGGCTCACCATTCAGGACCTCCTTCCTTTATCTCTAGGAAGTCCACATACTCAAGGGAGCCAGAGGACCGGCCAACCTGGATTCTGGTCCTACCCCTACCATTTCTTGCGACATTGGGCAGGTTATATAATGTCTCTGAGAACTGATTTTCTCCTCTGTAAAACAGAGTATGTAACTGAATTCTTAGAGAATTTATTGAGGTAACAGATGAAAAGTACCCCTGTCACTAATAGCTTTCTGTCACTATCATAAATACCTGAAATATTCAACTTATTGAAGTAATAATAATAATAATAATCAACTCATAGAAGAAATTTTGGCTCATAATTTTGGAGGTTTCAACCTGCAGTCAGGAATACCTACCTCACTGCTCTCAGGCCTCTAGTAATGGTGGGGGCAGCACATCATGGGAGTGTGTGGCAGAAGAAAACTGCTTGCCTCCTGACTGGCAACAACCTAAAGACCTCCCACCAGACCCCACCTTTTAAAGGGCCCACCTCCTCCACTTACTGATGACTAAGCCTTTAACACATGGGTGTCTCAAGAACATTCCAGATATAAACTGTAGCAGCAGCCAGGCGTGGTGGCGCACACTTGTAATCTCAGCATTTGGGAGGCTGAGATGGGAGGATCACTGTTCGAGGGCAACCTCAGCTACTACTTTAGTGAGGCCCTTTGCAACTCAGTGAGACCCTGTTTCAAAATAAATAAATAAAAATAGGGCTGGGGGTGTAGCTCGAAGGTAGAATGCCCCTGGGTTCCATCCCCAGTACTGCAAATAAGTAAGTAAGTAAATAAATCAACAAATAAATGAATAAATAAATAAATAAATGAACTGTAGTAGCACCTAGCACAGGATGGCTGTTAAGGAGATGTCAACTTGTGGTTGGTTGTTGACACTTCTCTGCTGTTGAGGAGTCCCCAGTCCCCAGCCACAAAGACAAGATCCACAGTGGTTATTGCTCCTGCAGCAGGGGGGAGACATGGGCCCTGGGGTTCCCCAGACCTGACTTCCACTCTGCCATCACTGATCTGCAAAATGGGCTTATTGTCCTACATGCCTAGTGATGTAGGCCTGAAGAAAGCCAGGCTTAGGCCAGTTGTTGTGGCACAGGCTTGTAATCCCCGCGCTTGGGAGGCTGAGACAGGAGGATCGCAGAGGTTTGAAGCCAGCCTCAGCTACTTAGTGAGGCTCTCAGAAACTCAGTGAGACCCTATTTCCAAAGAAAATATATATAAAAAATAGGTCTGGGAGTGTAGCCCAGGGGTAGAAAGCCTTTGGTTTCCATCCCCAGTACCACAAAAAAAAAAAAAGGAAAGGAAGGGAGGTAGGAAGGAAGGAAGAAAGAAAGAAAGAAAGAAAGAAAGAAGGAAAGAAAGAAAGAAAAAAAGAAAGAAAGAAAGAAAGAAAGAAAGAAAGAAAGAAAGAAAGAAAGAGCCAGGTTTTCATTAAAATGCCATCAAAGAGAAACTACACTGGTCCCTGTCTGGAGGCACCAGAGCACCCAGGGTCTCCAGCATCCTCTGAGGGTCAAATGAGTTCGTCTCACACACACTTGTGAGTGGTTTCCCGATGCACCCAGGTGCTGCTGTGATCAATGAGATTCGGAGGCTTTCTAAGTCGCTAGTGTATTCATTTTCTTTCAGCTGCTAAGTTTTGCAAGAGAGAAAAAAGGAGCAAGAAAATCCATTTTAACACTAAACAGAGCTTCTCATGCTTGTAGCCAAAAAGGTTAGACATTTGGCCTAAGACCAACTTAGAGTCGTATGGCACTGCATCTGGAGGCTGGCTGTGGCCAAAGAGAGGCTGGGGAGGAGGAGGTTGGTCCCTGCACTACTCTGCCAGCCTCTCACCCACTCACCCGCTCCCTTTCCTTTCTGGTTTTGTGAGCTTTGGGGGCTCCTTATAGGAGCTCTATTCCCACACCTATACAGGTGCTCTCTGGTTTAGTCTGCATGGGTATTGCTACTGTTTTATGAGTGAGAAATCTGAGACACAGAATGGGAAAGTAAATCCTACAAGGAAGCAGAGCCAGGATTCCAACCAGGCTTGGGAGGCCAGCTCCTGTCCAGGGCTTGAAAGATAATGTGGGACACAGAACTATAACAGTGAGAATAAGGGACACAAAAACAGATCCCAGGGTGGCCTGGAGGGGTCTTCCTCCCCCCAACCCCATATGCTCCACAGCTCCATCCCGGAGAGGCTCAGAGCAGCTGGAGGAGGCGCTCAGTAGCCTTGGCTTACTTCTTCTTCATCCTTTCAGGCCAGAGAAGAAGAATGAGGCATGAGCTGCTCTGGCAGCCAAAGCCACAGGGTGTCTTTCCAAGGAGAACATGGCTACAGAAAAGGACAACTGGTCACACAAGGCTCCCGCTAATGCAGACTGTGGCTCAAAGCAGCCCCCAGAAGACCCACACAGAAAAGACTCTTCTGCTTAAGGACTACCCCACCGGGAGTGTGACCTGTGGTGAGCCTGTAACCCAGTCTGGAACCCATAGATCTGGGATGGGTCTGGGAATTTGCATAATAAGTTCTTAGCACAGGAAATGCTGCTGCTCTGGTACCACACTTTGAGAGCTAAGGAATCATAGGTTCATGAAGTGCAGAGAACCACGTGGTGCAGAAAACCACATGTTAGCCATGGAGAAATAAGACCTAAGACGGCACTGGGAATGGAAAGAGCATTTGGATGGACAGAGAATAGAAGAGAAAGAAGCTTGCAGCAGAGAGAGATACGAGAACAGAAATGAGAGGATGTGGAGGGCAGAGCTCCCCCAGAGAAGAACCTGCAGGTGGTTGGGAGGCAGGTGTGTGAGAACCAGAGCAGCAGAGGGTGAACTGTCTCCTGGAGGCCACAGGAGCCACTCAGGAGTTCACAGCTGAGATGTGTCAGATCAAGCCTGGTGTGCTGGCCCACACTTGTAATCCCAGCACATGGGAGACTGAGACAGGAGGATTGAGGTTCGTGCCCAGCCTCAGCTATTTAGTGAGGCCCTCGACAACTTATTGAGACCCCGTTTCAAAATAAAGAATTAAAATTAGGGCTGAGGGTATAGCTGTTAGGTAGGATGCTCCTGGCTTCAATCTCTGGTACAGCAACAAAAAGAAGGAAGGAAGGAAGGAAGGAAGGAAGGAAGGAAGGAAGGAAGGTTGGTTGGTTGGTTAGGCCAATGTGCTAGATTGCAAGAGAGGAGGTGTTCCAAACTGATGATGAAAACTCAAAGGGCGCTCACCAGTTTGCAAAACATTTCCCCACACAGATTATCACATGGATCCCACCTAACCACCTGTGGGGTTTGATTCAGCCTCATATTTACCTCCCACCCTCCAGCCTTTCGCACAAAGGGAGCTGAGGCTCAGAGGTGTGGAGTTACTTGCTGTAGGTGATGGTGGAGGCGGGTCAGGCCAGAATTAGAATCCCAGCTCATGGACTATGGTGAATTTCACTACCCTACTTCCTCCCCAGAGTCCAGAACCAAGCACACTCCTTTCCTTGTTCCCATTAAATAAATGTCTTCAACTTTTTCATACTCTTAATAATAGCAGGAAGTAACTTTGGCCACGTAATGTGAGGAAGTTAGTGGTCCCTGGTCAGGAAACCCTGTTGCTTACAGTCCCTCGGGAATGTGAACTTTCCCACTCTGACCCCACTGGGATCCTGCCTTTTTTGCCACAATTGGCTTCTTCAGGCAAGTCTAAGGCCCAGAACAGCTGGGCTCAGGGCCAGAGGCCAACCTTCACCCTCTAGCAGCGGCCCCTGAGGAAGAGGAGGCCTGGATTCCGCCCTCTGCAGGTGGGTCTGGCAGTCAAGGCGACTGCCCAGGGCTGGGAAGGCGAGAAGCTGCCTGCAGTACTGGCTTCTCAGGCACGCTCGCTCTGCACCCAGAGGAAGCTAGATGGGCACCCGTGCTCTCTGGGCTTCTGTCACCTTGTCTGGAAGTGCAGCAAGTGAGGCAGGGAAATGAGGATCAAGGCAGGTGTTGCACAGGGAAGGTGCTTTCGAGCCTGCAAGGTGGGCTCAGACCTCTTCTGTAGTGGGGGAATCTTGAGAAATAGGGAACCATCTCATTCAGAGATCAGACTACCTGAGCACGCTTGGTAACTCCTGTCTTAGAAATAATGTAAGCCCTGCCTGATACGCCAGTGTCCTGGGCCATGGATTTGTTAATCCATTCCTGGCTTATTCTTTCAGCCTGTGGTCTTATTTGATAACAACATTCATTTATTTTCACACATAATTACTCCCTTTTTCCATGGAACAGCTCTGCAAGTTGGACGGTTTTAACAGTATTTATTCATGCAGTTATCTATTTCTCCAACAAACAGACATGGAGCATTGGTCAAAATGCCAGGCAGGGGTAGGTGCAGGGATAGGGACACAGCCTTGAGAGGTTGATGGAGTCTGGGGTCAGTGACAGGCTCCACAGGGAGGACCTCGGAGCTGCAGGCTCGCTCTCTCCCTGCCGGCTGCTCGCCCCAGTGGTCATCACCCAGCACCGCCGGCCCTCTTGGTCTTCCCATTTGTGATGCCAAGCCTAGTCTAGATCTGGTTGCATTGCTGGTGTCAGCCCTTGGAGGCATATGCATCCTCCCCAGGCCATAACTGCAACTTGCTAAACGTCGGCAGCTGGTTTCCATGCTCCACCAGGTCCTGGAGTCTCTGCAGCATAGGCACCAACCTCCTCCTCTCAAAAGATTCCCAAAGCATCCTGTCATGGTGGGAGGTACCCGGATGGAGAGACCCGGTCCCTCCCCCCCAGAAACTCACAGCCATGCAGAAAACCATGCAGAAAGCGGTCTGGCCTGATGGAGGTTGACAGGGGCAGGGAAGGGGCCGCAGGAGGATGTTTGGCCTGGTCAGAGAGCTAGATAAGGCCCCAGGGAAGGGAAGAGCTGAACTGAATGTGCCAAATGAAACACACATTGGGCAGCATTGGGGAGGAGAGTGCAAGGGGTGTACAGAGACGCAACTCGGGAGCAAAAATGAGAGCAAATGTCCATCAAAGAAGGATGAGCCGGGCGTGGTGGCGCACGCTTGTAATCCCCGCACTTGGGAGGCAGAGACAGGAGGATCGCACTTGGGAGGCAGAGACAGGAGGATCGCGCAGGTTCGAAGCCAGCCACGCGCACTGGCTTAGGAGACCCTGTTTCCAAAATAAAAATGTAAAAATAAGTCTGGGAGTGTAGCCCAGAGGGAGAAGGGCTTCCAGGAACCCCAGTACCATTAATAAAATAAAATAAAAAATAAAAAGGATGCAGGCCAGTCTCAGAAACTTTCAAGTTAAAAACTAAAAAGGGCTATAGACATAGATCAGTAGTAGAACACCCCTGGGCTCAATTCCCAGCACCATAGAAAAAAAAACTATATGGTCAGTTGCCACACAACTTAGGGATAACGTGACAGTGTCCATGTGTTACCGCTCCTTGTTTCTGTGGCCACTGGGGGTATCTTAGAAGTTTTGTTAGTTCTAATCTGTTGGCTGGGATCTTGGGCCAAAGGAACCTGACACCACTGTTGGCATGAAGCCTCCCTTCCCCATCAGCCTTGCCAGAGGGCTGCTCCATGTCCTTGCCCAGTGGCCGCAGCTCCCACCAGAGTGAGACGCAAGAGGCCAAGGCAAGAGTGTCCTGTCTTTCACGACCCAGCTTCGTGAGGCAAGAGTGTCCTGTCTTTCATGACCCATCCTTCTGAAATATCTGTCTGATACCTATGTCAGCCTGTTGCCAGGTGAGAGAGGATGGGTGGGGAATAGTGCAGAATATAAAGTGTGCCAAAAACTCACCCCTAAAGGCAAGTGATACTCTGAAAAATCAAAATGAATGTGAAAATACCCACCACGAACAAAACGTAACATTTAAATAAGGACAGGGCCCTAAAGGGCTGAACTGGGCACAGAGTGAAGCCCGGCCAGCATGGGGCTGCATCCTGCACACCACAAGGGTGGCCGCCACAGGGACAGGGGCTGCCTGGGCCCAGGGGCGGGAGGTGGTGGGATCCACCCAGAGAGCACAAACAGCACCTGGTTTTCAGGAAATTGGGGTTGGGGCTGCCACTGCAAACTAGCATGGGGGGTAACTTGGAACAATAAGAATCTATTCTCTTGAGCCGGGCGTGGTGGTGCACCCCTGTAATCCCAGTACTTGGGAGGCTGAGACAGGGGAATTGCAGGTCAAATTCTCAGCAATTTAGAGAGGCCCTCAGCGACTTATCAAGACCCTGTTTCCAAATGAAAAGCAAAATGAAGCTGAGGGTATTGCTCAGAGGTAGAATATCCCTGAGTTTAATCCCCAGTGCCACAAAAACAAACTGTAAATAAGTAAATAAGTAAATAATCTTTGCAAATGTAATCAAATTACTAGGAGGTCATGCTGCACCAGGGTGGGTCCTCATCTGATAACTGGTGGCCTTACAAGCAGAGGAGGAGTGTGTACAGGATTATTCTGATGGAGGGTTGGCTACATCATTCCAGTTGGAAGAAAGACAAGTATTTTAAAATTCACATTTCATGCATCTGCTTTTGAAAAGCACTAACAGGAAGCATAAAGTTCTTTTGAATGAACGTGAAAAATCAATAAAATATCTACAGTGGTCCCTCCTGATCTGTGGGGTGTGTTCCAAGACCCTAAGGGGTGCTCGAGGCCAGGGATGGCACACAGTGTGTTTTCCCCATAGATGCATATCTATGACAAGGCTTAATTTATCAATTAGGAAGAGTAAGAAATTAATAATAACTAGCAACATGGAACAATTGTGATATATGGGAATAAAGCTATGTGAATGTGGGCTTTCTTGAGAGGATCGAGATAAATACCGTTTCAAATGATGTTTGACTGTGCGCTGGTGAAACTGGACGGCAAAGCCGTGGGTCGGGGGTGACTGTGGATGCCAGTGAATGCATGTCTGATGGGGCGAGCAGCTGAATGCATGGGTGAGGTAAGGAAGATCAGGTCGCACAGAGCCGAGGCAGACAGATGGTCTCTGAGAAGGTGAAGACGGAGGCAAGGCCCAGGAGGCAGGTGCCCACCCGGGCCTCCAGGCCTCCACGCTGGAGACATCCTATACTCCCATGAGTGTCCAAAGGTGCTGTCAGGAGGGCAGTGCAGTGACCTGGGGTAGGGACCGAGCAGCAGGGCAGCTTCTGCTTCCCACCTTTGCCATCAGGTATACTGGTCCTCCTGCAGAAAACATTGACACTGCAGCAAGTTGGAAGGGACTGAAACGCATTCTCTCTCACACCACCAGGTGTTGTCTGAAAGCACTATGGGGAGAAGTATCCAGGCTCAGAGAATTGTAGTCCATTAGTTATGTCTGCCTCCGGTGCAGAAAGGGGTATAACACTTTGTGTATTTGATATTCCAGATCAAGCACTAATGTAGTCTTTTGAGGGTAGAAAATTAAAACCATGCAAGAGGAAATGGTATTCTGATCTCTCCTCACAGACTGTAAAAGTGTGCAGAAACGCTCCCTCCCTCTGTGCCAACCCCAGAGTCTGGGTTCCCCGTCCTGTTGCTCAGAGTCACCTCAGAACTTCCTTCCCCATGGCTCACAGCTCAGTCACCAAGTCCTGTTCACCCCCTCCGCTTTCTCTCCAGCCATCCACTTCTCTTCAGGATTCTCAAAGGGGCCAGTTTGGCCTCCGAGGGGACATCGGTAATATCTGGAGATGTTTTGGGTGTTCACCACTTGGGGGGACTCTACTCCCATCTACTGGGCAGAGGCCAGGGACGCAGAGGAGCACACCATAACGCACAGGGCAGCCCCACAGCAAAGAGCTCCTCAGCCCAGCGTGTCCAGTGTCGAGGCTGAGAAGGAACCCTGCGCCAGTGCAGCCACTGTCATCTCTTGCCTATTCAATCTCCAGGCCTCCTGTCCAGGCTTCCTGCCTCCATCTTGTCCCCTGCAGTCCACTCTCTCCCCACAAACCAGTGATCTTAAAACATATATAATACTGCTATCCCAGAGAGACCCAGGTCATTTTCCACCTCCTGACCAGCTCCGATCCTCTGTGGTTCAGATCCAGAGTGTCCCTCAAAGGCCCATGTGTCAAAGGCTTGACCCTCTGGGTGGTACAATTGGGAGGTGGTGGAACTTAAAGATTCAGGGCCTAGCGGGATGACTACAGCCCTTTCTCACTCTCTCTTCCCTGGCTCATGGGGTGGGTGGTTTTGTTCTAACATAGGCTCCCCACGATGTGTGATCTCGACACAGGCCCAAAGCAACAGGGCCAAACAATCACAAACCAGACCCTCCAAAACTGTGAGCCAAAATAACCTTTTTCTCTTTGAAAACTGGTTATCTCAGATATTCTGCTATCTCAAATATTCTGCTATAGTGACAGAAAGCTGACCAACACAATGCCCTTTTCCTAGCACAGATTATTGTCTAGCTGTATATAGGCAGGAGCAGAACCTATTTCAATCAATTTATTTTCAATTGACTGTCTAATGCCCGGAACCTATTAAGTTCTCATTAATATTTATTGAATGAATGAATGAGTGAATGAATGAGCAACCCCACATATCTCCACCCTTCAGCTCTTTACTCCCTCTCTTATAACTAGGGTCTCGCCTAGTTCTTTTTCTTTCTGTTTATCTATCCTTAAGACTTTTCCTTCTATCCAATCTTTCTTCATTAACTGTCATCTGATGCAGCAAATGGCCACATGTAAGTATTTATTGTGCTGATTAAATGTCGTTCTTTGTTCTGTGAAACAAATTCAGTTGATTTTATAATTTGCATATCCTTCTAATGATGTTGCCAGGAATGAAAAATAGTCAAATATAATGAGCTGTCTCTGCTGGATGGACGCCTGGCTCTGCCTGGAGGCAGGCACTGGACCAGGTGGCCTTGGGCTGGAGTCAAAGTTAGTGGCCAATAGTTATCCATCCCTAGCCCAGAGGGGTACACAGTTTCCTGGCTCTGCTACAATGAGAGCTGGTCATTCTCTGGCCTTGCCTGCACTGGCCCCTTCTCAACCTACGGGTCTCAGTCAAATGGCATCTCCTCAGAGAGGCCCTCACTCCACCCATCTAACATGGCCCAGAGAGCAAAGGCCCATCTCAGGAAACTAAGTGTAAAGCACAAAGAAGTGAGTCCCTGAGGACACCATAGAATCTTCTATCTCTTCATGACTGTCCTAGGAGAGAATTGAATGTGCCTGGGGATAAGCCATTCTTCATCAGCTATCACTTCATTTGCAGCCCAAAGCACTCCATGCATGCATTTTTTAACCACATGTATTGGGCAGCTCAGGCTGCATAACAAAGTACTGTAGACTGGTGGCATGAACAAAAAGACACTTATTGATTTCACAGTTCTAGAGGCTAGAGACCCAGGATCGAGGTGTCGGCAGAGCTGGCTCCTGAGAACCGTCAAGAAGGATCTGCCTCAGGCCTCTCTCCTTGGCTCACTTTCCCTCTGTGAGTGCCTGTGTCCAGATTTCCTCTTCGTAGGATGACAGCAGCCATATTGGACTAGGGCCCATCCTGTGACCTCATTTTAATTCAATTACCTTTTTTGAGATCCTATCTCCAAATATTGAACTTGCCTCTGGGCAGAGTGTGGCACTGGCTGCAGCACCCTCAGGACCCACTTCAGAGCCAAGGGCAACTACTTGGGGGCAGTCCCCCGCCTGGTCCTAAGCAGGGCAGGTCACCAGGGCTGGCTCCTTCCGCCCAACCTGGGAACCTCTGAGAAAACATCCTTGCCCCTGTGGGATAGCTAGGTGAGATACTTGCCTGGCATCTGGGTCTGAGGCTCTCCTGGCCCCTTCGCTTCCTCTCTCCACAGTTGATCACTGGGGCCTCATTCCAGTAACCCTGTCCCACGCACTCCTAACTGTCTTAGCGCTTGCTCCCCAACCACCCTTTGGCCTGGGGGAGAGAAGAGTGCTGGAGCCAGGACTTCACTGCTCTGCTTCCAAGGCATGGGCAAGAGCTGGAGCTAGGGCCCACGGACACCATTGTGCCATCCTGGTAGTCAGTTACCTGGGCTAACAAGAGTGTGCAAGCCCAGGTGGACTTCCTGCTGCTTCTCTCTCCTGCAGCTTCTAGGGCAGGGTGACAGGGTATGACAGGTATGACAGGGCATGATAAGATCTCTCCAGACAAAGGAGCCTGCCTGTTTCAGGGCTAAATTGGGGACTCTAGAAGCAGGGTCCACTCTCATTTCGGCGAAACCTCAGCAGACTGTCCCCCAGGGTCTCGAGGCCCATCCACCTGCCCACCCTTTCAGGCCAACTTGAGCACTGGCACTCAAGGCCAGTCTGCTCCTTCGATGACCCCTAATCCCTTAACATCTTCACAGACAATAAAGCAGCTGGGTTTGCAGGATGAAAGGTGCAGCGAGTCTGCATGTGCGTTTTCAAGCATGGAGCCAGGCACTGCAGACAAGAACACAGAGCAAAGCCTCGGAACCAGCCAGACCTGCTTATACCGCTCCAGTCGCTGATGGCCGAGCCTCGGTGGGACCCGTCTGCCCGGTGGGTGATGATGCATCTCGAGACTGTTGCTGTGACTAGATGAGTTGGTGCAGCAAAGGACTGGTGATCAGGACTCCACAGGTGTATTAACAGTCCCAGGTGTGGGGAGCCAGAGGGCACAGGCAGCCTAGGGACCGGGGGACTGCCTATCCTGTAGACACAGTCAGGCCCCTCTGGCAATCTGCATCCTCAACACTGGTCTCCTAGCTTTGGTTACTCACCTGACATCTTCAAAGAGTGTGTAAAAACCGAATCCTCTTGCACATACCCTCCCATGCCCACATGCATAAGCTTACATATTCAGGAACATGTCTGTACACACACTGGAAACCACACTCAGGTATGCAGTGTCTTTGCAAATGCGTGGCATCACACATTCAGACAAATGCACATGTACACACATGCACATTCCTGCATGCATGCATGCTGCATGCAAATAGATCCCTGCACACACAGGCACTTGCACACGTATGCACAGGTTCCTGCATCTATCCTGCACACACAGTCCTGCAGACATGCCCAAAAATGAATGAATACAGAGGCCTTCGGACCCACACACAGGTTCCTGCATGAATGACACTCACTGTGGAGCAGACCAGATGCACCATCTCTGCATATACTCCAAGGCTTCCAAGACTCTGGCTCAGCCAGGTGTGGTAATCCCAGCACTGGGGAGGCTGAGACAGAAGGATCGGGGTTTGCAAACAGCCTCAGCAACTTAGTGAGGCCCGTTGCAACTCAGTGAGACCCTGTTTCAAAATAAAGAGTAAAAAATAGGGCAGGGAGTGTAGATTGGAGGTAGAATGCCTCTGGGTTCCATTCCCAGTACTGCAGGGGAAAAAAAGAGAGAGAGAGAGAGAGAGAGAGAGAGAGAGAGAGAGAGAGAGAGAGACAGACTCTGGCTCAGGTGTAGGGACAGAAGAGTAGCCAGACCCAGGAGCACGGTCAGCTCAGGGAAAAGAGGCAAGAGAAAACGTTAGCACTTGAAGTTTAAGTAGCCCAGCGTGGCCAGCTAGGAGGGGTGCTGAGTTGTATGGGGGCCTCTCATACCACTCATACCTCCCATAGCTCACACACACACACACACATCTTCTCTAAATCAAGGTTGTCAGAGGACCCAACTATAGCCCAGATGCCCCATGAAGAAGTCACAGTGGGACAGGGTAAGGGCCAATGGCTGTAGAGTGGGCAGTGGGGAGATGACTACATCCCTATTCCTGCCACTACCATTTAACCCAAGACTCCTCCAAGGACCCCACGTGTGGGTGCAGATGGGTACTCCAGTATGGTTACCCACAGTGCCTCCTGCTGCGCCTGACTCATCTGCCAGGAACTTACCACTATGGGGATAAAACAGGAAGCCAGATCCTCCCCAAATGAGAGGCCTAGTTAGGAAAAGGAGAGTCCCAGGGCTCAGGAGTCAAGCTGGCTGTCCTCCTAAGAAGAGTGTCCAGACATTGGTAGACAGGATCCCAACTCCCATGGGTCTTGGCTGGGTCAACTGCAACAGAGAAAATTAATAGTAATACTACTGTGAGCAGGTGTGGTGGTACACCCTGTAATCCCAGCACTTGGGAGATTGAGGCAGAAGGATAGAAGGTTTGTGGCCAGCCTCAGCAACCTAGTAAGTCCCTATTTCAAAATTTTTTTTTTAATGGCTGGCCATATAGCTCAGAGGTAGAATGCCCCTAGGCACAATCCCCAGCTCCACATAATAGTAAGAGTAATAGTAATAATAATAATAACAACAACAACTGCACATCAAGAGCTGTATGACAAGCACTGGGCTGTACACCTCCTAGGGTGTATTTTATTAAATCTCTCTTTTACTCCCAGCTCTTGGGTCAGGCACTCCCCAAGGGGTTCAAGCAGATTATTTTATTAAGCCCTCCCCAAACCTTCTGAGAGTGAAGAAAGGAAGCAGGAGCCAGGTTCAAAGTCGTGCAGCCGGTCACAGGTGAAGCGGGCCAGGCATCAGAGCCCACTCCGCAAGACTGGCAGGCTTGGTCACCCCTCCTGCCACCAATTCAGTCAATCTTCCTTCTCAGAGCCAGCCAAAGAGTAGATGTCCAGCACCTAATGGGACTGTCGATTTGTCCCCTCCAGTTCCAGTGGTAGCACCACAGGAAAGCTTAGTAAAATGTTGGTTTGGAGACCAGCTGTATGGGTTGTGTCTCTGTGAGCACCTGGCTCTGGCCACTGGCCCAGCCCCAGCAGAGGACCCCAGAGGCCTGTGCACCAAAGCAGGAGGCTGAGTCACAACACGGTTGTGCTTGGCTATTAATAGAAACAGAAAAGCCCCCATCAACCCTTTCCTCCGCAACTGGACAAGCCCTGATGTCTCCGGGCACTCTGATGGGACTCTGACCTCTGCTGCCTATTGAAACAAGAGGTGGGTGGATCACAGAGACGCTTCATTAATTCCTCCCCCACTAAGGTACAGGACAGCTGGGAGCAGAATTCTGTCAAGGTTAGCCAGTGACTGCGGCAGGACTTGGGGGTGGCCAGGCTCCCATTGGCCGGGCCTCGGTGAAAAGATCAATTAGCACATCTTTGTTAGCCCTTCAGTGGGAGCTTCCAGGCAGGCAGAGGACTCAGGAACTTTGTTTGACCAAAGCAGTGGAACAATCCTGACAATCCTGTGTGAACCCTTTTTTTGCTCAGCAAATTTGCCCCTTGGAAATAGCTTTGGGGTAAACACTGCTGGCCTGGGAAGGCTCTCAGAGGGTTGCCTTTGCCCCTCCTCAAACCCAGCAGGGCCTTTAGTGTAGGCCAAGTGCAACCTGAAGCTCTCTGTACTCACAGCCCAGAACACACACAAACAACATCCCACCTGACCTCATCTTGCTGGGCAAGCGAGAGTTAAACATCCCAGTTCAAGTTCATCCTACTTTTAGCCAAGTACCTGACCTCTGTCTCTGCTCTCAGTTCACCCCTCCTCCCTCTCTCAGTCTGCAGTAGAGGGACCTACTAGCCCAGGGTGTTGGTTTGTACCATCTCTCTTACATACCCTACAGTCCTATCCCATGGTCTGCTTACTGTGTCTAAGTCAGACCAGGTGTTGCTTGGGCCCTGGGGCCAGGTTCCCCGTGGCCAGGCTGCTGCCTGGTCTACCTAGGAGCCCTAGGGTCTCCTGGCACAGCTGGCAGCTCTGCAGTCCTTGACTCTAAGCTTTACCAGCTGATCAGCTATGCTCCTTCTAGGCCCTTCCACACAGCTGAGCGCCTAGGAGCCTGGGGTGCCAGCCCCTCAGGGCTTCCTGAACCCCAGTTGTGGAGGCGGGGCCTCTGGCTCCAGAAGCACAGGGAGCAAGGGAGGGGGAGCATCGACATTTCTCTGCACTATGAAGTGTCCTTCTTTCCCCTCTCTCTCCTGGAGTCTAGCCTAGTGAGCCAATGGCCTTGAGTTCCAGGAAATCCAACAGCATCTTCAGCCCAGTGTCCTCCTCCTGATATCCTTCCTGTGCGACTCCAGCTCATCATCCAGTCACATTCCGTGTCCTCTCTGCAAAGAGTAAACCACACTCAGTCCTCTAGGTGTTGCCCTTGATATATAAAAAGCAATGTGCAGAATGCGGGAAACCTATTTTCCTGCAGCAAAGCCTGGATTTTAGGGTGCAGCTAAGTGGTAGAGCACTTGCCTAGCATGTGCCAGGGCCTGGGCTCCATCCCCAGCACTGCAGACAGAAACAAAAACCACCCTTTAGCTCTGGGCTTGATCCCAGCCTGGCCCCCTATTCACTTTGTCTTATTCCAACCCTAATCCTCCCATGCACTGGTGCCTCTGGCAGACTAGCAGAAAGGTCATGCAAGGAGGAAAAAAGCCAGGTGCGTGCCTGCTATTCTAAATGTATTATTCCATCATAGATGTGAATCTGTCCCGGGGAGGGCCCCAGGGGGGCACGAGGTTTATTTTAGCACAAGATATTTGGATGTGGCCCCCTCTGAGGTCAAGGATCTCCTGGCATTTGGGGGTGGGGGGAAGACAAGGGGCCCTTGTCATTCCACAGCCAGTGGTCAGGAGCCTCTTGAGCAGGTCTTAACACTAGGTAGACCACATCCATGCACCTCCATCCAGCAGGACCCTTGCCTTCCTCTTCTGAGCAAGCTTCACTGAAAGGGGCAGTGCTGAGGCCCATGGACACTGTCCCTGGGTGGAAAGGACAGAAAAGATTCCTCTCCCAATCATGGGGTTCTGACAGGTAGAAGGATAAAGACCGTGAGGCCACAGGTACAACAGAGAGGAAGATCAGGCTCCTGAGCTACTTACTGGACTTCCTTGCCAGGTGTGGGAAGAGGGGGGATTGAGAGGGAAGGTGCCTTACTGAAACGAACAGACCTTAGACTCCCTCTTCCCACCCAGGCCACTCCAGCTGAGACTGGGACTTGCGTGGCCCCTTCTGCCTCGATTTCCCACAGTGCAGTGGACCTCGCACTGGAGTGAGGGGGGCCAGTGTGTCTGAAGCACGCCACACTTAAGATATCAAAAGCCATCTTTTTCTTGCTGCTGAAGAGGGTGGCTTGCGTGAAGGTCAAGATAAACCTACGGAGTGGGCAGGGAAGGTGCGCGTGGTTTTGTGTGGTGCTGCGGCTGGCTGTTGCCTCGGTAGCTGAGAACCGGTGCTGATCTGGCTGGCCTCCACGCCAATCCTATTACTTCGTGTGGTTGGGCTCCAAAAATAGCCCCTGTCAGCTTCATCATCACAGTTCCGTGTTTCCACCACTAGCTACGTATTGTTCAGCAGACACAGTCACTGTTAACCCCTCATCTGCCGGGTGGCTGGGGGCACCTGGGTGAGTTAACCTTGGGGAAATCGTGTCTCTTTAGTAGGGAGATGCAAAGGGCCACACATGGCCAGAACTCCTGCCTGCTTCCAGACTCCCAAAACCTATGTCATTTTGTTTTAATGCCCACAATAAGCCACCTGCAATGTTGGGGCTTCACCCACATTTGGCCGGAGGAGGAAAGCCAAACCCAAGGAGGCAAAATTTCTTCCTCAAGGTCACCGGCCAGCGTGTGACCAAGCCCTGATGCAGGCAGGCTATTCGATTCCGAGGTTGGGCTTTGTCACTACCAACTGCAAATGCTGCTGTCCAAAGTGGCACCTCCTCCCACTGCCTGTCCAGCCCTCCTTGGCCAACATCCCCTGACCAGCAGGCCGAGGGCTCTGGCTCCCCAAGATCACCGGAGGTGTAGTTGTAAAATGCAGACTGCCAAGCCCTGGCCCCAGGCATCTGTATTTTTACCAGCACCATTCTAGAGTCTATAAAGCACGTCAGGACTCACAACTGTCCTGAGATTTAGCAGGTTCCCCAGGGAAGGGAAGAAAATTGACCTTTTTCGAGCTTGTCCTGATATCCAGCATACTAAACATATGCTGATATCTTTCTTTTTACAAGTCAAATTTTTTTTCAGTGGTACTGGGGTTCCTGGAAATCCTTCTACTTCCAGGTTACACTCCCAGGCCTATTTTTATACTTTTTTATTTGGAAACAGGGTCTCTTAAGCCAGCGTGGCTGGCTTCGAACCTACAAGCGCAGGGATTACAAGCATGCACCACCACGCCTGGCTACAAGTCAATTTTTAAGATAAGAACATAGAGATTCCTACCACTGTGCCAGATTATTTCTCCAAAGTAGATGGTCAGCCATTTTTGCAGCAAACAACAGGCCAAAAAGTGAGTATTTGGGATATACAGACCTGGGTGTGGCTCAGGCCCCCGTCAGAGGCCTCTAGGCCAGTGGCTCTGAGCACAGGCTTTGGGACCAGGCTGACTTACAGTTGTTGGGGGCCCAACGGAGATGGCGCAGGTTATGAGGATGGCACAGAACCCAACACTAATGGCAGTATCTGAAACTCACTGAGGCCTTAAGTTGTGAGGGCCTGCCATTTGTGAACTCAGGAGACTTCAATCCTCATTTTCTCAGGGAGAAACATGGGATCTGGGAAGGTACTTGGTGCCAGGAATAGCACAAGTAGCCAGGCATCTGCCCTCAGAGCACCTGTGCACAATCGTCCTTAGAGACAGATGTTCCTTAGAGTCACAAGGTCCTGTGTGGTTAGAGAGAACCGGCTGCCACGCAGGCCACCCTGGCTTCTCCAACTGCCCTGCAGAGATTCTATTTTTTTTTATTTTTTTTATTGGTGCATTATATTCATACATCATATTGTGGTAAAAAAAAAAAAAAACTTGTGTATAGAGACATGCACACATCACTAATTTAACCCCTACCCAATTCCCACCCCATTCCCTCCCCTTCCCTTCCTCCCTTGCTCAGCTTAGTGGTTGACTTCGATATGTTTAAGTACATTGTGTGTTTTAGAGATTTTCCTCTTCCCCCTCCTTTCTCCTCCTTTAGGTTGTCTTGTTTGCTCCTCCATAGGATTTTATTCTTCATCTAGAGTTCCTCCTATGACCCAATTCTCTCTAACTCTCACATATTAGGGAAAGCATCTGATTTCTTATTTTTTGTGACTGACTAATCTCACTTAGCATAATGTCCTCTAATTCCATCCATTTCCCTGAAAATGATGTAATTGAGGTTTTTGTTTTTGTTTTTTTGTTTTTTTTTTTTTTGATGGCTGAGTAAAATTCCATTGTGTACATGTCCCACAGTTTTGTAATCCATTCATCTGTTGATGGACATCTTGGCTGGTTCCATAGTTTGGCTATGGTGAATTGTGCAGCTATGAACATAGGTACACATGCATTAGTTTGGTAGTTTGGTTTCTTTTCTTTCGGGTAGATACCCAGAAGTGGTATTGCTGGATCAAATGGTAGCTTGTTCCCATTCTTCAGAGATTCTGAAGAATGTTCTGAAGAATCTTCAGAGATTCTGAAGATTCTGAAGAATTGTTCACATTCTTCAGGCTGTTTGGGCCTGGAGCGTCCCTGAGGTGCATGTGTTGCAGGCTGGTCCCCGGTGCAGCCAGCGTCAAAGGTGGGGGCAGCGACCTGAGGCTCGGAACTCAGCACAGCACTAATGATGAGAAATGCTGGAGACTGCAGGAAGCGGGCTGGAGACCTGGTTGAAGGGTGGGCCCTGGGGACTATATCATGTCCCTGGCCCCTTCCTTGCTCTCTGCATCCAGGCTGCTAGGAGCAGAGCAGCCTCTTCTGCTATACTCACCTGCTACAAAGTCACAACATTGGTGCCATCTGACCATGGACTGAAACCTCTGAACCCGTGGGCCAAAATAAATCGTTCCTCTCTGAAGTGGTTTATGTCAAGTATTTGGTCACAGAGATGAAACGCTGACTAACACAGGGACCCTGCTGCTCCCCACCGGGGCTCCACCTGGCAGGCCCTGCTCCGGCCACCCAGCTCCGCGGGCTGTATCCAGGCCCTGCTTCCTTGTACCCTTCTGAGCTATGGCCCAAGCTGGCTTCTGCCCAGGCACCTCAGTCCTGCCCCCTTTAGTGGCTTGGGCAAAGAGCTCTGAATCCCATCTATGCTTTGGTTCCAGCCTGGCTGGTCCTTGCTTCTGTGCTGTTGTGGTTTATATCAACCTGTCAGGGGAACACAAAGGCTTTGGACCCCAAAACCCACAGTGAGAAATGGGGAAGCTCTGAACATCTCCACCCTTTGGCAGCCCAGATTCGGTGCCCTGGGCTATAGAGCTGCTGTAGAGAGGTTAGCAATCCTCACCACAGGGCCACAAAAAACCTTGAGTTCAGTGCCCTCCGTGTGGCTCTTGGGCTGTTTAGGTGAAGCGGTGACACCCACTGAGCTCCTAGCAAGCATCTGCTCATGTGGAGCTGCCTGACCCAATGGATGCCAATAACTGGCTCCATCTGTCCTCCAGCTTCTGACAAGGCTCAGCCCCTGGCAAGGGAGGAACCACCATTGGGCCAAGTGCCTATTGGGTGACACCCCAACCCCGCCCTCTTGATGAGATCTAGTCCCCTGCTGCGCTGTCCCTTTCAGCCTAGAGGTGGGGACAGAACTCACATGTTGTACTTTGTTGACAACTTTTTTTTTTTTTTTTGCAGGTCTGGGGATGGAACCCAGGGGCATTTGGCCCCCTGCCCTATTTTTTTTTCTTTATTTTGAAACCAGGTCTCACTGAACTGCAAAGGGGCTCACTAAGTAGCGGAGGCTCTCCGCAAACCGTGATCCTCTGGTCTCAGCCTTCTGAATGCTGGGATTACAAGTGTGCACCACCACACCCGGCATGACAACTTCTTTATTAAACTCTCAAGCCCTTACCTGGGTGTCATGTTTTGGCCTAGCACTCTGGCTGATACAGTAGATAAAAATATTCAAAACCACACAGACTTTTTTTGTGCGTGTGATACTGGGAATGGAACCCAGGGGCTTTCTACCTCCGGGCTATACTCCCAGACCTATTTTATATTTTATTTTGAAAATAGGGTCTCACTAAGTTGCTGAGAGCCTCACTAAGTAGCTGAGGCTGGCTTTGAACCTGTGCAATCCTCCTGTCTCAGCCTCCCAAGCACGAGGATTACAAGCATACACCACGACTCCCGGCAAAACCAAACAGATTTTAAAGCCCTGTTTCAGTCAGCTGGAGCTTATGCCTTGAATCGATGGCCACCTCCCCAAGGCAGCCCACAAGTGAGTAGCCCTCAGGGCCCACATTCACCCCTGTCCTGTGGTCTTCCTTCCTCACACCTGGCCCTTGGGTCCCAGGAACTTGCTGAGCAGGAGAATGAGCTCAGTCTGTCCCTCAGGAGGAGGCTCCAGGCCTTGGGGACCTGGGTTGAGATGATGGTGCTCAGTATGGGCCAGCAGTCCCACCCTGACAGGACAACGATGGCCGATATGAGGGCTACTGTCTCCATTACTGCCAAGCTTGTGCAGGCAACTGCCACCTCATCTCTGAGTTTCTGTCCCTCATTTTTGGGATCTGCTCCTTTCTATCCCTGCTGCCACTGATCTGTGGGCTGGCCGAGGTCCTGCTGCATGGAGAACTCATTCTCTTTCTCACATATGTGGACATAGGAAATATCCCTGCCCTGAAAATGGTGCTCAGCAACCCCTCAGTGGCTGCTAGATGCCTCTGAAAATTCTGTTAGCTGCGTGTTTAGCCTAAGGCTCCCATCACACCAGACACATGAATCAGTAGGTGAATGAAGTGGCTCCAGGGTGCAAATGAGCTTATCAGAGCTTCACCTGAGAAACGGAGGTGTACAAGGACACAGCTTCCTACTCAAAGGGCTCATCCCTCAAAGGCCCTCAGCTGCTCCTGAGCAGAGAAGCCCAGGGCCACCTGCTACCAATCATATAGTGCTGGGGACCAGGCCCCTGTCCAGTCTCTTGGTCCTGGGATCAGTCACCTACCATCTCTTGGTCCTGGGAGCAAGTCACCACCATCTCCTGGTACTATGCCTTCTTTGCCAGTGGGGCCTCCCCAAGAGGTGAGAAAGACTACCATCTGCAGCTTCAGGTTTATTTTCTACAGGCTGAAGAAACCCCTGGGGGTAGCAAGGTCCCTATCCTAGTCCCTGAACCTGGTCTGTCCTTGGCCTGCTTCAGGGCACATGCCCAGACACTCTGAGCAAAAGGACTCATTTGGCCTCATCTACACTCCTCCCCTACCAGTGAAATCAGCTCCCCCGTCACCTGTGCTGAGGAAGGGTGACATATGGGCCCTAAAGGAGGACCCAGGTGCTGTTTCCCATCTTTCAGAGAGAAGGAAGAGAGCAGTGGGTCCTCGGTGCCTGAAGAAGAAAAGAGAAGATGCTAGGAAACATGGAGAGAAGCAGAGACAAACGCCTCTTACCATTCTCTCTTGGCCCCATTCACTTTCATTCGACCTTCAGGACACAGACTGAGGACACAAATACCACAGATACCCTCGATTTGCGGTGGGGCTGTGTCCACATAGACCCACCAGAAGCTGCAAATGCCATTTCTCAAAAGTGCATTTAATCCATCTAACATACTGAGCTAGCTTGGCCCAGCCCACCTTAACCATGCTCAGAACATTTCCATTAGCCACAGACAAAATCCTCCAACACAAAACCTATGCTGGGTATCACACAGAATGGATTGAATACTGTATGAAAGTGAAAAACAGAAGGACTGTTCTGTACTGCTAACCTGAGAAAAGATCAGACTTCAAAATGTCACATATAGTTTCACCATCATGAAATTGAGAAATCCTAAGTCATAGGCAGAGAACAATCTGTATCCCCTCTACTGGGCCTTTTCTCATGATCCCTATTGTCTCTAGGCTCAGGGCTCTCCCTCCCTCCTTCCTTCCCTTTCTCCTTTTCTCTCCCTTCCTGCATCCTAAAACACTAGGATTGACTATTACTTGTCTGTCCCCTCCACTAAGTAGAAAGTCCCTCCAGGCCCAGAGATCTGTATTAGTTAAAGCAACAAACACCTCTTCTCTCTGCACATCTTAATACAAGAAATTGGTTTCTCTTTCACAAAACACTCAACACACATGTAGGTGTTAGTAGCTGGCCTTCCTTCCAAGTGGTTATCAAGGATCCCAGGCCTCAGAGCGGCACCTTCCAATGGAATGTTCTGTGATTTCTGTGCACACGTGACTCCCAAACATTTGGAGCGTGGCTAGTAAGACAGATGAACCGAATCTTTAGTTTGACCTAATTTCCACCACTTTAACTAGCCACATGCATCTTGCAGCTGCAATCTTGGATATCGGGTGTTGACACTTTCCGCTGAATCTTCTGAGTCTGGCTAGAACACAGAGAAAGAGAGGGTATGGGAATGAAAATGATTTTGAATCAGGCCTGGGAAACAGCATTCACCTCATCTGCCTTTATTCCACTGCCAAAGCTCATCCTGATCACATCTAGCTGTGTGAATGTCGGGCACCCTGGAGGTGCCTTGGTGGGAGAGGAGCTGTGGCCGCATGCCGCTCTGAGTCACTCTGTTTCCACGCCTGGCAGTGCCTGGCAGGAGGCTAGCCCCTGGGAGGGCGGGCAGGGATGAGAAAGAGCTGCGTGCTGGACTTCCGGGAAGATGGCGACCGAGAAAAGCGGGGCTTAAGAGCCCCGCTAACAACAAATCTCCATTACCACAAAATCAGCGCCTTTCATAGCCAGAAATCACCATCACCAGAGGGAAAAAAAAATCACCAGGCTCCAGAAGGAAAGCGGACTGAGAACAGAGCCACAGAGGAGATCCTCAAGCCCGAGGACGTGGCAGCAGCGCCATACTGCTGGCGGCACCGGCGAATTCACGGGACGGCTACAGCAAGCCGAGGTGAGCCACTGCGGAACAGCCAGGCGGGATTTCTCCGCACAGAGATCACCTAAAGCTCCATTGTCCGAGCTCAGCACACGCTGCAGGGATTCAGAGTGGAAATCAAAACCAAGAAGAAAAACTACAGCCCCACAGCTGAGGGCATAGCAGCGAGTGGCGCCATATTGCCACCGGCGGCAGCAGCAGCGAATTCACCGAGTCCAGTACAGCTACATCTGCGTACTCAAGAACAGTGAGTCAAATTGCGGGCCACAGAGGAGAAATCCCAGTACTGTACTCACTGGGACTTGACCCAGTGGGAGAGGGGCGGTGGCAGAGATATCACACCATAGGAGAACGTGCAACCTGGCACCCCCCACAGTCTAAAGCAGCCTCTATCGACTCTCTGGGTCGGAGACTCTGTGATACAACCCAGTAAAGGGGTAGTGGGGTCCGAGATACTACTGACTCGAGATCCAGAACACCTTAAGTGAAGTCATAGTGACCCAAGGGAAGAACCCAGAGAAGGCACAAACATCGGAAATCATGGGAAAGAGGAATAATACTGGAGCAATTAATGCCCACAACCCCACAACATCAGAACCCGATAAAACAGAAAATCAGAGATTTCTAGAAGATCAAATCAGGAAAATAACTGTAGAAATAATAGAGGTGCTTCGAAAAGAACTCAGAGAGAGCCAAAAAGAGATAAAGGATGCAATTAATGAAGTAAAGGCCTCAATTCAAAGCACAAACAACCGATTAGAACACATGGAGAACAGAATCTCGCTCTTAGAAGATGAGCAATCCAAAAATGAACGCATAGTTTCTAATCTAGAAAAAAATATCCGACAGCAGGAATCTGATATTGAAGAAATATGGGCCCATTTTAAGAGAGCTAACCTAAGACTAATTGGAATAGAGGAGGGAAAAGAAAGTGATACCAAAGGGATCAACAATCTCTTCAAGGAAGTAATAGCAGAAAATTTTCCAAACATAGAGCAAGAGGTCGATACACAGGTCCAGGAAACTTATAGAACTCCCTTTAGACAGGATCGGAGAAGAGGATCCCCACGCCACATAATTGTCAAAATGACCAATGTGGAAGCCAAGCAGAGAATCTTAAAGGCAACAAAAGCAAAGGGCCAAGTGACATTCAGAGGCAAACCAATTAGAATCACTCCAGACTTCCCAAACCAAGTTATGAGAGCCAGAAGGGCTTGGAGTAACATATTCCCAATTCTGAAAGAAAACAACTTCCAGCCAAAAATTTCCTACCCAGCAAAACTTTCTATCAAATTAGATGGAGAAATAAGAAGCTTCCATGACAAACAGAAACTGAAGGAATTTATGTCTTCAAAACCAGCACTAAAGAAAATACTCAAAGAGATTAACTACAAAGAAGAAATAGGTAACACACACCAGAACCAGAGAAACAAGATTTTCCATCCAACAGACAACTAAGATTGGTTATCTGTGGAGATTCATTATTTATGTTAGTCTGTTACCTATCTCTAAAGGGTATTGTTTGCCTTTATTGTTGTTAATTTTTAGGATTTCTAGTTGGAATATTAATATACCTTCAGATATAGCATTTGGAAATATTTTATCCCATTCTATTAGCAACTTTTAACTCTGTTTACATTGTCTTTGGATATACAATATTTTTTTTTAGGGAGTTTGTATACTCTTCTGTAGCCTGTGCCATTGAAATCATAACCAAGAAATCACTACCAATTTCAATGTTGTGAGGTTTTATGACCCAGATTTTCTCCTAAAAGTTTATAGTCTTAAGATTTATATTTAGGTCTTTTATCTATTTTGAGTTAATATTTGTATATGGGATTAGGTAAAGGTCCAATTTTATTCTTTTCCATGTAATTATTATTTTTCAACAATATTTAGTTAAAAGATTATTATTTCCACCACCAAATGTTCGAGGAAACCTTGTCAAAAATAACTTGACAATATAGGGAAGAATTTAGCTCTAGGCTTTTATTTAACTCCAATGGTTTATATATCTGCCTTTAGAATAGTACTACACTGTTTCAATTATTGTAGCTTTATATGGTTTGAAATCAGAAAATATACATCTTCTAGCTTTGTTCTTTTTCAAGATCGTTTTGGGTACCTAGAGTCCATATTCCATATTAGGATAGATTTTTTTTCTGAAAAATAAATATATAAATATATGATAGTTTCACCTAAAAAATAGAAAAAAAATATTCTCTGGTAAGAAAGAAAGCAAAAAGAAATATTGAAAAGTTATCTTTAAGTCATCAAAAGCTTGGTATCAGACAACTGAAACTGTTATGTGAGATTATCATTTTTAATTTTGGATAAATTGCTTTAATACTAGATGTCAACCACTAAGCTAAGCATGGGAGGGAGGGATAGGGAGAGAATGGAGTGGGGATCGGGTGGGGGCTGACTGGGCATTGTGTGCATGTATGTCTACAAAAGTATGTATCCCACTATGATGTATGAATACAGTGCACCAATAAAATAAAAAAAAAAAAAAAAAAAAAAAAAAAAAAAAAGAAAGAGCTGCGTGCTCACGTGAGCCTGGATGAAGCAGTGGGAAACACAGGAGCAGAACCCCTTTGTCCTACCCCAGGAGCTGCTGGGGACCCTGCCCACCTCCCTGACCCCAGACTCTTCAGGACCCCCATTCAAGACACAACGCAAATCCTCTAACACAGGCAAGTGGCCAACACTGAGCCAGGAGGAGATAAGCAGAGTATAAAGTGGGCAGGACACACAAGGCCAGGCCCCTGCCAGGCACTCCTCAGAGTGGGGCCCTGAGGCCAGAGGTAGATGGGCGCCCTGCTCTCTCTGACTCCACACACAAACCAGGCAGTAAGGGACTGCAGCCTGCACGCTGGTGTCCCTGTGGAGGTGGCCCCAGAAGGATCCAGGCAGGGCAGGGCTCAGGGCCCTGGACTCCCATCCCACCTCTACCTCTCGCCTGTCCTGGGCCTGCAGCAGGCCAGCTCCTTCCCTGCCAGGGCTCCAATAGGCCAGAAATGTGGAGTGGTTGGCACAGGGTCTCCAAGGCCCCTGGCCCAGGTGACCTGAGTTGACTCTCATGTCTGTTCAATGTGTTGCACAGACTACCAAGGCCTCCAACCACCAGAGGCCTTGATCTGGCCTGCACTGAAGGAGGAAAGCCGACGAGCTGAACAGCGGATGGGGCCTGGATGGGGGAAGCACTCATGCTCTTTGACAATGAGTGAGTGAATGAATGAATTGTGATCCAATGTCTGAGACTGACACTAGGGAAGCCCTCCTGGAAGTCCTAGACCTAGGCCGTCTGGGAGACGAGGACACTGGGAGGAGTGAAAGGCCGACGCTCAGCTCGCCAGGCCTGTCTCTGGGTGCCCTGGGAGGCCCTCCCTCCCCAGGCTTGGACACCACTAAGAGGGCTGGCAGAAGGCACTAGGGAAAGCCTACCCGCCCACGCCCCCTCTCTGACCCCACATCTTCCCTGGAGACAACTCCCTTTTGGTGTCCCCCCAACTTCATCCCACCAAGAATACAGAGAAAGGGCTCAAGTCCACCATTTGGGGCAACAGGAACAAACCGAGTCCACCCTAGCCTGTGGGATGGGCTCCCCACTGCAAACCCTTGTCCCTCTGCTCCCACACCAGGGCAGGGCTCTAGCCCCTGCTATCCTAGCGTGGTCCCAGAGACACCCTGGGGAAGGTCACCAGCTGGGACTGTCCTGAGATCATCCCCACAAGTGGCACCAAGTGCTCTCTGTCTGGGCTCAGGTGAGACCCAATGGGATGCACTGGGCCCCAGACAGGCGGAGCCTCCTTGGCTGACACCAGCAGGCCAGGGCTCAGGAGCGCTCTGTGCCGGCTCTTCCCCTCCACTTGGAGCCACTGGGGGTGGCTGCCCTGGAGGGCCCAATAGGCCTGGAGAGCAGGCACAGCTGGCTCTGACTGCAATGGCCAGGATAATGGTCCCGGCGCCCTCGGACTTTCTCTGTGGCAAAGGGGCCTGTGTGGCTCTTCTGATCATGCTCAGAACACACAGCATCCTTTCCAGCCACAGGGCCAAGAGGAGGAGGAAGCAACCACACCTCTTAACAGGGAGGGCCAGGCTCTTTACAGAAAAGCCAGCGGGGTGGAACAGTCTGCTGCGGTCACCTGTGGAAGGCAATATTTCCCAGAAGACAGACCCCACGGGCAAGCTTCTGCTGGTTCCCTGCCTTTGGGGCAGCCTAGAAAAGGGCAGGCTTGAATGATCCTTATTTAGAAAATGTGGACTAAGCCGGGTGTGGTGATGTATGCTTGTAATCCCAGCATTCGGGAGGCTGAGACAGGAGGATCATGGTTCACAGACAGCCTCAGCTACTTAGTGAGGCCCTCCGCAACTCAGTGAGACCCGGTTTCAAAATAAACAATAAAAAAATAGGGCTGGGAGTGTAGCTTGGAGGTAGAATACCCCTGGGTTCCATCCCCAATACTGTAAGAAAGAAAGGAAAGAAAAGAAAACGTGAGCTTACGACTTTATAGTAACATGGTATTATCTGAGCAATTACTATGCTCCAGGGACTGCTCAGGGGTGTGCGGTTCCTTTGCTTTGCAGTTCCTCTGCAAAATTCCCTCTGCTTTCTCATAATAACTGTATGGGGTAGGAACAGTTACTCTCACTATTTACAGATGGGGAAACTGAGGCCTGTTATACACTGGTCCCAGGAACTTCTCTGAAAGAAACACAGACAGGATTCAGACTCAGCATTGAGCCCGTGTATAATCACAGGCCCTTGGGTTCCTTTCTTAGAAAGACCATGTGGCCAAACAAGGCCAGCTGGCCTCCAGCATGGCCAGGATGATCATATGCCAGCACTGTCACTCGTGAGCCTTGTTACCACATGCCTGAGCCCTCGGGGCCTCTGCTTCCTCGTTCATGAAGTGGGGTAAGAGTGGCCACCCACAGCCTGGGCTGTGGGCAGGTGACAGACTCACCGAGTGGAGCAGGAGCCAGGCTAGACAAACAGTAAGTCACTTTCCTTTGGCCACTCACGAAGGCAATGTCAAGACAGTGCTCATGACGATGCACCTTGCTCCCCAAGGGTGGGGCACTGGAATGCCAATGATGCTGGGTCCCAGCCGATAGTAAGAGGCTTGGGGACATGGTTCAGTGGTGGTGACAGGCGTAGTATGAGCAAGCCCCTGGGTTCCATCCCCAGCACCAAAATAAAAAAACAAACAAGCGACAGGGACCCCTCAGGAGAGAATAACAGGGAAGATTGGAGTGGGCACAAGGCTCACCCTTATAATCCCATACTTAGGAGGCTGAGATAGGAGAATCTCAGGTTCCTGGCCAGCCTCGGTGATTTAGTGAGGCCCTTCACATCTTAGTGAGACCCTATTTCAAAATAAAAAATAAAAGGGATGGAGGATGGAGGTGTAACTCAGAGGTAGAATGCCCCTGACTTCTATCATCAGTAACACACACACACACACACACACACACACACCATGAAGGACCTGAGTTTGGTGTAATGCCTTGAAATTCTTAACTTTTCCACAAAGGTCCTTCATTTTCACTTTGCCTTCCAGGCTCTGCAAATTATGTAGCCAGTCTTGTCCAAAGACCTGACCAGTGGTGGGGCTCGGATTTAGCTGGTTACCTGTGAAGCTCTTGGGGTGCTGCTCACCCATGGTATCCAGGCTGCAACCGGCATTGCGACTTAAAATCACCTAGCACGGTTGACAGCATGGCGCACATCTGCAGTCCCAACACGTGAGAGGCTGAGGCAGGGGAGGGGGGTGCAGGTTCAAAGCCAGACTCAGTAACTTAGAACCCCAGCAACAAAAACAACTCCACCTACCACACCCCAGGACTGTGCTAGACATTGGGGGAACAGAATGAACAAGGCTTAGCACCCACCGGAGGAGCTGCCATTCAAGATGTGAGGCTGGCAGGTAAAGAGGGAGGTGACCCTGAACTCCAGGAGGCAGGCTGGCCGCAGACAGAATAACAACACAGGCTCACAGTGGGGTGGGGCGATTGGGGTCAACCAGAGATGATCTGGCCACCAGGCAGGCAGCCGGCCTCCTGCAATACACACAGAGGAGAAGGGGCCAAGGCCTCTGGCTGGTCCTGGACCCACCGTGTCTAGACCTGGCTGGGGCCCAGGTGGAGTTGCAACCAAGGAAGTTGACAGGCCAGATCAAGGGACTTTGTCATCCCAGAAAGCCAACTGCTGTCTTCCCTCTTGTTTGAAAGTGTTCCTGCAGTCATGGTGGCAATGTGTGGTGGAAGGACAGAAGGCATGTCTCCCAGGGAAGAAGAAATTCCTTTGAAAGTATCTCTGCTTCCCCACCCCAAGTCTCCCATCATTACTGAGACTGACTACAACAGTAATATACATAAATCTCCTTTTATCCCTATGACTACCCAACAGTGTTAGGAACTCCATTTTTCTTTCAGAGACATCAAAGAGGAGTAACTATCCCACAGTGATATTGACATAGACACAGGAGAAGGGATCTGGAGGTATCCTAGTCTGGACCCTGCAGCTAAGGGGAGCCTCAGGCAAGCCACCTGCTCTGGGCATCTTTGCCCCAAGGAACACACCCTGGGGCCTGCAAGGGGGTGTGGGCCCCATGGGCCGCCAAGGCTCCAGGGAGTCCTGGTGGGCAGCAGAGCGACAGGGGTCAGGCAGGGAAAGAGCCTCAGAGCAGCTGCTGCTAACTGGTGCTTGTGGATGGGGATGGTTTTCCCTTGTGCCCCGAGGGCTCTGTTTTTATGAAGTGCTTCCTTCTGTTGGCGCACTGGGGATGTTGATTCCTGGCTCGCACAGTGCTCAGTTGACAGCTGGACTGGTAAATGTACTCAGGGCTTAATTAGGGCATCGCCAGACCTGCCAAACTCCTGCCACACCCTCCACAGCTGCCTGACTCCAAGGACCCCAGGGCCTGAACACACTGCAGGACAGAGTATTCCCTCCTCACAGTGAGCACCCACAGCCTCCGCTGCATCCAAGAGCCTCTCTGCCCCGCCTCCCTCCCCTCTCCTCCCTCACCAAGGGTGCAGCACAGGCAGATGCCTTTTTGGCCCCCAAACAGGTCATCATCTTCTTATACATCTTCATCCTTTTCATTGCTCTCCTCTGGAAAGCACCACTCACCCGAATTCCTCCCCTTTTCTGTGATGCTAGGGAGTGAACCCAGGGGTGCTCTACCACTTTTCATTTTTCATTTTGAAACAGAGGCCTGCTAAGTCGCCCGGGCTGACCATGATCTTTTGATCCTCCTGCTTCAGCCTCCTTGAGTTATGGGGTAGTGAGTGCCCTCCACTGTACCTTGCCCCAAATTTCTTTTACTCCTCCTTCCAAACCCAGTGCCCTACGGCCTCGCTGTTGCTGCCCCTGAAACACCCAGGGCAAATGGACAGTTTTGCCATCTTGGATCACAGATAGGATTCGCCTTATTGCTGAGAAGCTAAAGGCAGCATTCAGAGAGGCTGGCCCTCCAGTCACTGTGAGGGAACGGAGATCTCCATCTGCCTCACATGGGCAGAGACGGGGAGACCTCACACCCCAAAAGCCTCCAAGAATATTGCAGAAAGAAGCCAACTAGGTTGAAATTAAATGTCAAGCCCAAAATAAATATTGAAAATCCAACTGTATATGTTATTAAATCCCACTATATAAAAAACTGGAAAAAATATTTGCAATACATATGGTAAAGGGTGAGTTTCCTTAAATGCCAAGGCATGCCTACAGTGAGTGCAAAGTCAACAGCCCCAGGGGAACATGCAAATAGCAACAGACCTCCAGGAAAAGAGCACAGACCTCTCCTAAAGAAACACCCATTGCCCGGGGACTGGGAGGCTGAGACCAGAGGATCACAGTTTCAAGGCCAGCCCCAGCAACTTACCCAGATCCTATTTCAAAATGAACAAATAAAAAAGGCTGGGGGTATAGCTCAGAAATAGAATTCCCCTGGGTTCGATCCCCAGTACCCCTCCCGAAAAGAGGAGAAGAAATGAGGACAGAAATGTGTGGCATGGGGAGGGGTGTTCAAATGATGCCCCACCACAGAAATGTGGATGTGGAAAATAACATCGTGGCTTAGTTGGGTAGAGACACAATTTCCAGATGTGAGGCCCAGAGAGAAAAAGGTTGCAGGGAGGTTCTGTGATCGATCGGCTTCCCCTGGGGCGGAGTTATGGGCGGCCCAGTGCAATTCTGGTGGCCAGCCTACTCAGAAAAGGGGTGTCAACTGTCTGGGTAAGAGTAAGAGCTGGTGGGGTGCACGCTTGTAATCCCCGAGCTTGGGAGGCGGAGACAGGAGGATCGTGCGGGCTCAAAGCCAACCGCGCTGGTTTAAGAGACCCTGTTTCCAAATAAAAAAGTATAAAAATAGGTCTGGGAGTGTAGCCCAGAAGTAGAAGGGTTTCCAGGAACCCCAGTACCACAACAACAACAAAAAAAAGAGTAAGAGCTGGGTAGGATTTCAGAAGACTCTATGCAAATCTCAGCTCCACCATTTACTTTCCAGCTGTGTGACTGCTGGCAGCTTTTGTCCTGTGAGCTTCAGCTTTCCCATCTGCTTCAGTTTGGACAAGCTCATGCACTGGCCATACAAAAATGTGCACAGGTGAAGTAACTGAGTCAGGATTTCTCAGCTCATCTGTGAATAAGTCCGCGATGGAGTAGGAATCTGAATGGTTTACTGGGTGGCAGGTGTGGACAGGTAGGGTGTGGCTGAAGGAAGTAAGTCACTGAGGGTGTGGCCCTGGGGCTGCAGCCGCCAGGTCCCTTCCTAGCTCTCTCTGCTTCCTGGCTGTCCTGAGCAGCTTTCCTCTGCCATGCCCTGTTGCCATGACATCTCTGCCTTGGAGCTGACCAGCTGTGGACTGAACCTCTGAAACTATAAGCCAAATAAATTTTCCTCCCCTAAGTTGTTTTTGTTGTGTATTTTGGTCACAGCAACAACAACAAAACAACAATAAAAGGTGATTTACCCTCTCGAAACCCAGGGCTGTACCAGGGAAGATTCAGATGTGGTCTGGGGGGGAAGGAAGCGTAGGGACTAACCGGTACTCCCAGGGCAGATTTGTGGGGAATAAGAAGGGAGGAGTTCCTTTGGGAGGGGCATGTGAGGCTGGAGAGGGCGTCTTGTGGTTGGAGATGGTCCTACTACACAGAAGTAGGTTCAGCAGGGCAGACCCAGGACTGCCAAGGGGGTGGGGTAAAGATGGAGCTGGCCTTGGAGGCCACACTCTGAAGGTTCTTTGGTAATGAAGGGAGGAACGAGCCTGAGGAGGGACAGTGCATCTCCACTGGCTTTAGGAAAGGTGGATGAGGATGTCTGCTGCCTGGGAAATAGTCTTGGGCTCCCAGAGCCCTGGCTTTCCCCTAGCATCTCAAAGCCTAGCGCTTGCCGATTCTCTTGAATGGCCGTGTTTGATGACTCAATCTAGCTGGAGTCCAGGTGATGCTCTTAGAGCTGGCACGCACATGGAGCCCAGCAAGGCAGGTCCCAGGAATCAGAAGGCTTGGTGGTATCTGAACCCAAAACACGTGCTTGTGGCACTCAGCTAACATTGCTCAAATGCTCCGAGTATGAGGAGGCTGTGAGACACCAAGCCTGAGCCCAAGGGTGCAGCAGGGCTATGGGGGCGCAGTGCCTATGAAGCCGGATGCTGGGCTGGTAGCACAGCGTGGCAGAACTGTCCTCTGATGCTCTCAGCACCTACAGGTGGGGCCCGCTCTGGAGAGTTGGTGTGCACCAAATGTGCGAGGCAGGCACTCTGCCCCCACTCCCCAGGAAGTGGAATCTCAAAGAGAAGAAGAATGGCCCTGGGGGGTGCAGACTACCTGGTTTTTGAGGGTTACTTTCCTCTGTGCCTTCTGATATCTGACTCCCATGAAAGCAGGAATCCCTTCTAGCTTTGGAAGAAGGGATTAGAAAAGGAAAGAAGGATTTAGAAAAGGAAAGGTTAGGAGAGTTTCAGAGCTCTCGATCACCAGAGCCTCAAGGAAGGGTATTAAAGGCAAAGAGTGAGAGAGAAAAGCAGCCTTGAAGACCTTAGAAAAAATATCTGCTTCTGGCTAATCAACCACAGTGGCGAGAAACCTATGCAGACTAAGCCAGAGCTGGTGGAAGTATCTGATTGGCCGCCAGACAGCCAATGGGTGGCGCTCTCTGAATCCCCTCCTGGTCCAACAAACACCAGGGAGGTCTGGGTTTTCCTGAATGACTCGTGTGTTGCTGCTGGATGCAAGTAATAGAGTGCCCGAGCAGGGCACAGTGGTACACGCCTATAATCCCAGCACCTGAGAGGGTGAGACAGGACCGCAGGTTCGAGGCCAGCCTCAGAAACTTAGTGAGACTGTTTCAAAATAAAAAGTAAAAGAACTGAGGGTATAGCTCAGAGGTAGAATGCCCCTGGCTTCAATCTCTGCTACCAAAAATAAATAAATAAAACATAAAAAGAGAGGAAGTATCAGCTGTTAAACACGGCCACCAGCAAGTGACAAAGGTCACTGTGTCACATTCCACTGGCCAAAGCAAGCCTTTGGCCTTCCTGCTCTGCCGATGTGAGGACATGGAGATGCACAGGATGCAGAGGAGATTGAGGATGGACATGGTAGGCCCTTGCCTGCCCTTGGTGCCTCTTAGCGCTGCCTCCTGCTGAGTTCTCCGAAACATGTGATGTATAGAAAACAGATTTAAGAGAGGATACAGTGATGCTCTCCCCTCTCCTCATTTGCTCCTCCTGCATATTCCTCTGATCGAGGGGACGATGTGGAGGTGGTGGAGACCTAGGCTTCCAGACTTTGGGTGTCATGGCTCAGAAGCAGCCGCCATCACTCCTTCTTGAGAGAGCTCGTGCAGTTCCACAGTGTCGTTCCCTCCAGAAGTAACACGTTTGGAGGCGAGGCCCAGGGAACGTGCGGTTAACAGCTGCATGGGTGGGGTGGGCGCTCCCTCGGCTCTGCCGGGGCCTCCTCATGCAGACAGCCAGCCCGTGGTGTTAACGTGCGGTGTTAGAAGTGACACCAGAGGAGCTGCGGGCGCCACTGTCAGCTGTTGCAAGAGATGACACCCAGGCTGCAGAGCTGGGTGAGAGCTCAGCAGCCCCTCCTCACGTGGGTCCAGGATTCCAGGGACCAGCGGGAAGGGGTCCAGGAGGACCCACAAGAGAAGTGTTCCATCCCCAGCATGCAAAGTGTGGGAAACTGAGGCTGCAGGGACTGTGAGGAGCTGAGACAGGAAGGCAAGGCAGGTGCGGGGGGCCTGAGAGCTGCCCACTTCTCGTTCCTCACCAACTATTCTGAAGGGGCCTGTGGCATGCAGATGACCTTGAGGCTCAGAATCCAGGCATGAAAATGCAGTGGGCATCCCAGAACAACTAGAGAGGAAAGCCAAACACACTTTTGCCTGACATTGGGCCATGCGGGCAGGTGGCCAGGGTTTCAGAGGACCTGGCAGGAGGGGAAGTTCAATGAGAAGACAGAAATGTTCCTTTTCAGTTGCTCCCTTCCAGGCACCTAGAGAAGAGGGGAGGGCAGGAGATGCACTGGCAGCCATTATCAATCCTGTTTTATAGATGAAGAACCGGGAACTCAGAGGGGGCTCCCTGGGGGAAGAGCCACAACTCGGGCGAAGATGGTCTGGTCCTGAGCATTCTGCACAGAAACTTGCGTGCATGTCCACCCACGCCCCCTACTGGTACATGTGGCTATGTAAATGTATCGATACTTCTCATTTTTAAAAAATGACAGTTGCTAAAGCCATGTGCTGTGGTACACATCTGTAATCCCGGCTACCAAAAGGCTAAGGCACAGAAGATCGCCAGCTGAGGCAATTTCAGCAAGAACTTGTACATCAACTGGGGGCTGGACTACTGCTCAACGTAAAAGAAAACTCAAGAATATTCACTCCCTTGGGTGTGAAATAAAACAATCTGCCTCTAGCTTTACGGTTTACAGAACACTCTCCTGTTTATTATCTCATTTTCTCCTCACCACAACCTTTTGACAAACACACTATTGTTTCCATTCTGCAACTTGAGAAACTGAGGCTGGGGTTAGAGTGCACTAAGTTCCTGCATCTCTTCAGGGAGAACTGGAGCCCTGGTTAACTGACCTACTTCAGACACTGGTTCTTGCTTTGTTCCTTTGTTTATTTTAGGGGGTGGTACTGGGGATTGTACCCACAGGCATACTACCTCTGAGCTACCAGCCCTTTTTTTGTTTGTTTGTTTTGAAACAGGGCCTGAGTTGCTGAGGCTGGCCTGGAACCTGCCATCCTCCCGTCTTAGGCTCCCGCGTGCTGGGAGAGCAGGTGTGTGCCACTGCGCCCAGCGACGGTGCTCCCTCTGCAGCCAACTCCTCCCCAGCCTCAACTACTGTGGGCATCTGTGTTCATGTGGCCAAAAACACCGAGCCTGTGTCCTGGCGCCACCACACAGGGGACTCCTCTGGTCTGAGTTTGAGAAGAAATAACCCCTCTGTACCATGGAGGTCTTCGGTTTCCCCAAAGCTTGGGCCACCCCATAATGACTGATACAAAAGGACAGGAGATAGACCAGATGCCTGTCACAGGAAGCACAGCAGTGGCTGCTGGGTTTTAAGATGTTTCTGGATTTCTCACATTTCCCAGGGACAGCATAGCATGCATTACTTATATAAATTCAAAAAGTTCTTAGTGTCATGTGTGGCCAGCCTTATGGAGTAAATAAATATGTCCTTGGTACTGACTTTCATGATGTCTCCTCACTGAATTCTCTCCAACCCTAAAGGGGTCTTACCATTTAAATGAGAAATTAGAGTTTTAGAAATATTAGGTGCCAGAGATTCTATATCTATCATCTCATTTATCTCAATTGTTAGAAATATTTTATACTAGTTGAAAAGGTGAGGCTCCGCGAAGTTGCCCATGGTTGGCACCACAGGAATTCAAAAATTTGAATTTAGAGCAGACTCCACCCAGTCAGCGAGCATCCTTTCCGGCATTCGTCCCTGTGCCAGGCCAGGAGTGATTCCCATCCAATTCTTCCTGTGGTGAAGTACTGAAATTATTCCTATTTTCTGGGTGAAGAAGGGAGGTGCAGAGAGACTGAACAACTGACCTAAGATCACACTGCTAACAATTTGCAGAGCTGAGACTATATCTTGGTTTCTCTAAATTTTGGTCAGTACATTTTGCTAAGAGGAGTGGCTCAAGTGGTGATTTTAGGTGATATATACGTGAACATTTTTAAATTTCTACTTTTATCAAAATTTATATGTATGAAAATTTAAAAGTCAAATCATACCTTGGAGCTGATGTTGAAGGCAGCAGCCCTGCCGCTCTCTTCAGAGGGACTGACTTCAAGTCTTTTCACTGTTCCTCTGACATTTACTTTCACATTTCTAAATATCATTCTTTACTGATTTCTCAAGCTATTATTTACTGGCTCCCTCCTGTGGAAGATGCTGGCTCTCTACTAACACACGGTTTTCCTTCCAATCCGGTCCTGTCATAGTTGCTAAGTCAATATCCAGTTTTGACATGATCACACTCACATGTCTACTAGTGAGCTAAACAGGTACTATGTTATAGTCACAGTTGCTGATGTATGCAGCTTTTTGCTTTCCCTGGAGTTGGTAATTACCTTAGTTTTCCATGTAATTATTTTCTGATATAACATTACTAATTCTTCCAACAAACATGGTGGCAGAATTCTAAAATTTCTAGCAATATAGACAAATATATCTGGTAACCTATCAGTTCCGTTTTTTTCTTGGGGCCCTCTGCCCTCCCGCTGCCCTGGACCAGCTGCTCTCCCAGCCATCTGTTTGATAGACATCCTGAAATTCCTCTTCACCATTATCCTGGGAATTCCCATCACCTCTCTCCTGTTTCCTAGATCCCCAGTCATCTTCCCTCCTGGTGTACTCCCATTCTGTTGCTATATACACCTAGATCCCCGGTCATCTTCCCTCCTGGTGTACTCCCATTCTGTTGCTATATACACCTAGATCCCCGGTCATCTTCCCTCCTGGTGTACTCCCATTCTGTTGCTATATACACCAGTAGCTTCCTTGGAAACTGCATATGGGAAGTTCAGCTTTTGGAGGCTTGACTGACAGCTTGGCTGAGAGTATCAATCCCGTCTGGAAATCACCCCCCTCGGAATGCTGATGGCAGCTCTCTGTTGGCACGTGGTGCTCTGGGTTGATGGTAAGCAGCCCCGTGCCACACTCATTCTTGATCCCCATTGGATCATTTTTTCTTTCTCCAAAAACTTCTAGGCTCTTCTCTATCTCTGATGCTCTTAAAAAATTATAAAATTCAATATTAAGTCTGGAGGAAAGGCTTTTTTTTTTTTTTTCTGGTGGTACTGGGGTTTCTAGAAACCCTTCTACCTCTGGGCTACACTCCCAGACCTATTTTATACTTTTTTATTTGGAAACAGGGTCTCTTAAACCTGAGCGATCCTCCTATCTCCGCCTCCCAAGCACGGGGATTACAACCGTGTGTCACCACGCCCCGCATGGAAAGGCTTTTAATATGCTAAACAAGATGGTTTTTTTTTTTTTTTTCATAAATCAGCATTGACATGTTTTAACTCAAAGCCAGGGGCAGACACTGGAGACATGGTCCTCTCCAGCCCCATCATCCTGGTATACCAGCCATTGGGATAAAAAGGCATTGAGTTGGAAAGGAAGAGGGGACTGGTTGCTGTCTGTTTACCTGGAAAACCCATGAGAAAAAAAAAAAAAAAAACTTAACGAAAACAAGAGGATAATTCTGTAAGGTAACTGGATACAAAGTGAGTATCCTATTATAGTTTTCAAAATACTGACACTAAAATACAGTGCATAACAGGCCTCATTGCAAAAGCCATCTAGAAATAAACTTTTTTAAAAAATGTGCAAAATCAGCCGGGCGTGGTGGTGCACGCTTGTAATCCCCGCGCTTGGGAGGCGGAGACAGGAGGATCGCGCGGGTTCAAAGCCAGCCGCGTTGGCTTAAGGGACCCTGTTTCCAAATAAAAAAGTATAAAAAAGTAGGTACTGGGAGTGTGGCCTGGAGGTAGAAGGGTTTCCAGGAACCCCAGTACTACAAATTAATTAATTAATTAATTTAATTTTTAAAAATGTGCAAAATCTATGTGAAGAAAGTCTTATAAAATGCTACTAAAGGATACAAATATGAACTTCTACACACTCTTGGGTAAAAACATTTAACATCACGAGCATGCAGTGCTTCCTAAACTAAGCTACACATGGACATAAGCACGCTGAACAACATGAACAGCATTTCTTATGGAACACAAGTGGATTCTAAGTCGATCTGGAAAATACACGCACACACAGAGGGAAAGTTGGAAAACAGAAGTGCAACAAGCAGAGATAACCGCATCAACTCCTACAATGCATGTTAAATCTATTATAAAGCTAAAGTCATTTAAACTATGGTAAAAGTATATGAATAGCCATATAACTTAGAAATTATTGGAAGTCACCCAATAGACATAGGAAGTTCCATATGATCCAGTTGGCACTTAAAACAGGATTTATCCATAGTTAGTATTGGGACAATTGGCTGCCCATCTGTAAAAGAAATTAATTTAGATCCTCACTTCACATGTTATACCAAAATAAACTCTACATGAATCAAAGGTTTAAATGAAATTGTGAAATCCTTAAAGTACCAGAAGAAGAAAATGGGGGATATGGGAACCATCATCTATTATGCCTTTTTTTTTTTTCTAGCTGGAGACCCAAAAGTAGTCAGCAACCTCAGCTTGGGGATTAATGACAGAATAATAGATTGATTGTCAGGTCCCTTACTGGAAGCCACAGCAGGGGCTGCCACTCGGCAGACCTTGGACTAGATTTGTTACATGTAATTTGTTTGCTGCTACCGGTGCTAAGACATTTTTGGTTTTGAGCCAATATTTTGAAACTGGGAGATTTCACATAAAAATCTGTATTCCAGGCCTTCCCTGAAATGTCTAAAAATCTGGCAGCCCTGGGCTTCAGGGAAGGATCTACTGAGTAGATCTAATGATCTACTGTCCTTCGCCCTGAAACAGAGCCTCTAGATAGCCATCAAGACCCAGCAAGCAGGCCCATGAAGGGGCGCGTCTGTGCAGGCCACCCAGGGGAGAAGTCAAGGCAGAGGGGACAGAGAAGAGAGGCACGGCCCGAGGGAATCAGGGGCTTGCATCCACAGGGCTTGGGGACAGATGGCCGCGTGTGTGCGTGTGTATGCATGTGTGTGTTACGGGCAGGCAGAGGAAGAGCTAAGGAAGCCCCCTCCCTCCTCCTGCTCATGCAGATGGATAAGTGCTCATGGGCATCTGAGCCAGATCCGGCCACACTCCTGGAGACCCGACCACTGCCCACCCCTCTGGTCTCTTAATCTCCCTCTCTGCATGCACCTTGCACACCAGCCCCAAAGCCCTGGGGCCATCCTAGAACCAGCCACATGTCTCCCTGCCCCCTGGGCCCTTACGCTCCGTTTGCTGTTCCTGCGCCAGAGACTCTGTTCCCCTGACTCTTGAGCTGGTTCTGTCCCTCTCACCCTCCAGGTGTCTTCTGAAACCTATTCTCCTGGAAGATTTAGATATGCTTGTAGAGGCCCCAGAGCTCCGAGGGCCTTTGGGGACCACAGAAAGGCAAATTGATTTCTGAGCACAAAAGAAAGCTGTGTTGGCTGGACTTGGGATAAGGTCTTTCTGGTGCCTTGAAAAGCTGCTGGAGCACCTGCCTGGGAGCCCAGCCACAGCCATGGCCAGGAGGGTCCCAGCACTTGTGTTAGGAGAGAGGGTGGTAGGTACAGGGCAACTAGAAACTAAAGACAAGCTACTGGGCCCTTGGGTCCTCACAGAGCTGGTGCAGGTGCGGCTGGGTGGGGCGGGCTGTAGGGAAGAGGGTCAGGGGCTTGCTTTGTGTCCGCCCCAGCAGAGGAGCAGGCTGGTGCAGACGTCCTGTGGTAGACAGACAGGAGAGGTGGTATGGGCCAGAGGGCACAGCTTCCATCTACCCCAGGTCTGGGGTCAATCCAGTGTCTCTAGCCAGGTGGACCAGGAGGTCTGGATAAAGTCAGGATATGGCCAGGGCTGGGATGGTGGGTGACTGAGGCAAGGGGCAGAGTCTCCCCTGAGCCCACCAGCCTCATTTGAAAGGGAGGATGGAAGCAGCACTCTGCCTCACAGGGCTGGGTAGGATGGTAAGGCCTGAGGGAATAGCTGTTCCCAGCAGCTTTGGTGCCTTCCGCAGGCAGGCAGGCTGGCAGGGAGAGGCGCGGGGCTTGGTTCACTTCAAGATGCCCAGAGCCCCCACAAGCACTTTGTGCCCAAGGCAGCAGAGGTGAGGTGTGTGTGACCCTGAGCTTCAGCTCACACTGCACCCCAAGTCCACCAGGTCCTGCCCACAGCCCAGAACAGGTTGCTTTTAGATCAATTAATGTGCAAAACAGGAGTGAATCATCTCATTCCCGGGAACCACAAGGACAGGGCCAGGCACCTGCTGTGCAGGAGGTCACCTGTTCATCTGGGGCGATTGGAATCAGGCAGCACACAAAGCTACCCTGCAAGCCACCGCCATGCCAGGCCACCCTGGAGGGGTCACTGGTTATGGCTGCCCCAGAGCCAGTGATGGACACCCATTCTGTCTTCTTTGGGTTCAGTTCTCTGCCTAAGCAATATGGCATTGGCCCAGATACTCAGGCCTCACAGAGTCTCCAGCCCTGCTCTAACTCAGAGGTTTGAATACTCAGAGGTCTTCCTGGCCATGCATCCCTGCACCTATCTTCTATATCTTATGCTGCACCAGTGGCATCCCTTGGTGGCTGAGAAAGGACCCAGCCCTGGCTGGGCCAACACTGCTCTGTGCCTCAAGGCTGGGGACCTGCAGGTGCCTGGGCAGCCTAGCAGCCCGGGGGAGTAAGGCTTTGGTGAGCCCAGCTGGTGGGATCAAGTTTCTGGGTGCCTGGTCACCATGTTAATCTGCTCTCAGTGCCGCTAATTCCAATTTGTGAGCAGACAGTTGGGATCAGACAGGCCAGCTGTCACGGTAACTGCGGGCAGTTCAGCATGTGCTTTGATTTTATGGCCTAGGGCTGGCATTATAAATTCACTAGCAAATTTAAGTTTCTGGAGTAGCTTTAGACAGGTAGCTCTCTGGAGTCAGGTGACATCAGCTAATGCAGTGACTCCAACCTCTCCAGTACCACCCAGCTTGCCAACCACCCAGGGACTAGTCCTGGCCCAGTTCTGCCACTGCCCTGCAGGTGCCCCCTCCCTCTCTAGGCCCCGCCTTCTCAACTGCACACCAAAGGCCTCCCAGATGTGCAAAGCTTTCAGATCTTCTCAACCCCACTCTTCTGCAGCTCCCATGTGCCACGAGACGCCTAGCACAGGGAGAGCCAGTGGCGCTCTGCCCTCCTTGACCTGCAGTGCCAGGAGACATCCGTGCCCACTGCACCAGGGAGCCTTTTCTCAGTTCCACAGAGCCCCATTTCCAGAGAGCAAGCAGCAAGGCAGACCAAGCTAAAACCGCAGGGGTGTGCCAGCCACCGTCCAGCACCTCATGAGGCATGCGCCTTGGCCCTGGGTGGGAGCTCCCCAAGTGCCCTCCCCTCGGCCATGAGGCCCTGTCTGCCCCAGCCCCACCTCTGGCTCAGCTCACTGCCCACCCGGCTTGCCCTGTGGCCCCTGCTCTGTCCTCCCAGGTACAAATGGACCTGGCACTCGCTGTCCCCTCTGCCTCCCCGGGTCCACTCCATGTCCTCCAGCCGCCATCCTCCATCTCTGTTCTGAGGTCTCTTCCTCCAGGACAACTGCCCACCCCATCCGCTGCTCTAGAATGCAGCTCAGGGCCCCTGTGACTCACTGTCCACTGCCCTATCTGGACCGCGGCTCCGCCTGAGAGCACATCTGCTGTAGCACTGACTATCAGAGCCTGCTTTTGCTTCCCTGCCCCAGCACCTAGTCTTTCCTCCCCTCACACAGCGATGAAGCTGGTTTTCACCTTGGTCTATGCTTCCCCCAAAAGACCACATTTCTCAGTCTCCTGGCAGTTAGGCGTGGCCATGTGACTGAGTTTCTAGCACTGAAATATGAGTGGACAGAGGTGTAAAACTTCCAGCTCTACCCCATCCTCCCCATGGAGGGTACAGGGGCCCCACTGAACCCTCAGATGGGGACTTCTCCTCAGAAACACAGGCAGCAAGGTGGAGGGCCCTTACCTGCAGACCAGCAGAGACCATCGTAAGAATGTGCCCAAGCCCCATCTCATCTGAGCCATCCCCATTCTGTGGGCAGCTTGGCATGTGGTCTGCTTTTATGGTTTAGGGCTGGAATTATAAATTCATTAACATTTAAGTTACTAGAGGTACCATGGGCAGGTAGCTCCCCAGGGTGAGGTGACCTCTAGCCCAGCCAGGCCCCTTTGCCCTGCCATGTTGCAGTTACTGTTCCCAAACCTGATTCATGTTGTACAGCAGGTATTAGCAAATGTTTCTTGATTCAGTGAGTAAATGAGTGAACAAAGGTTTGTAAAACTAGAACCAGCAACCTTCACTTTGAGCACATTTGAGTCTCAAAGGGCTCAATAAACACTGTTGGTTTGGAAGATGCTCTTGGGTCCTCAGATGGGCTTGCAGGTCCTGACAGTGGACTCAGAAGCGGGGCTGTTCCATCCTCCTGACAGCTGCGGAGCCCAGCAGGCTCTCCAGCCGGCCACCCTGGCCACAAGCGGGCTCTGCTTACCCTGGGATCTGCAGACCAAGGGAATGCTGGCCCGGACACAGCAACACCCCCAAAACTGGAAGCAGCACCAGGCTCCAGCCAAGGCCATTGTTAGGTTGGATTTCTTTTTAAAAGTTAGCGTCAAAGGCTTGAATTTTGGTGATATATAAAGTATAAATTACATATATTTTGGCCAGGGAGGCTGTCGGTCAGAAGAGCTACTTAAAAAAGGGTAGAAATGTGCTATACTTTGGCTTTGAATCCCAAAGGCCAAGGTTTTGAAGGCTTGGTCCCCAGTGGTGGTGCTATTGGGAGGCGGAGCCTAGTGGGATGAAGTTGGGTCAATTGAGGCTGAGCTTGAAGGGGATCGTGGGACCCCCCAGTGCCTTCCCCTCTCTTCTTCTCTGACCAACACCAGAAGGTGAGCAGCCTCATCCATCACAGGCTCCTTCCAAGAGGTGGTATGTTCCCACAGGCCCGGAGCAGTGGAGCCAAGCAGCCACGAACTGAAACTTCCAAACCCATGAGCCAAAGCAGACCTTTGCTCCTTGTGAGTTGACTATCTCAGCGATTTCACCCAGTGACAGCAGAGCTGACCTCTAAAATTCATTGCTGCTAACACCTGAGGATATATCCTCTTATTTAATGTGACCACGGAGACTCAAAAGGCAAAGAACCCTCAAAGGGGCATCCCATAATCTATTCTCATGCCTGCATCTATGGGACCTTGGCAGCTGGTAGAGGTGGGACAGGGTGGGGCAGGGTGGGGCAGGCAGGTTAGGAGACTGCCTCACCGGTAGAACTCTGCAAAGCTTGATGGGGGAGAGGGACGCTGACATCTACTTTGCAAGGAAGAGAAGATACATGCTGACTTCCACCAGGGATAAGCCAAGGAGGCCAGCTCCCTCCTTGAGGCAAAGTCTACCCACCATGTCAGACAGATGAGAATCACTTTAAGTTCAAGCTGTACAGAACATCAACTACCCACCTCTTGGGGAGATTCCCTTGGTGGAGGAATAGCAGTGCAGGTGGGCCAGGCCAAAGCTCAGGATGAGCATAGGGTAAATTAGCAGGCAGTGATGTGCTCTGTGAAAACCAGCTGTACAAAGGAGCCCTCCTCCAGGCATCCGTTCACCAGCTGGCCACAGGCAGATGTGGCTCCAGCCAAAGCCTCAGGGTGGTGTAGAAACCTCTGGGGACTAAAAGGGGAAAAGCCATTGATATGAGCCCATGACCCCGGCCTGGAGCTGGGTCCACCTGTGCACCTTGTCTGGGGTGCCTTGCTTTGAGCACTTTCTCCCTAAAATGGCTGTGTCTCCATCACAGTTCAGTCACCTCCCAGGGCTGTGTCTGAGCCCTGTGACCTTGCACAGATGACCTACATCTCTGAGCCAGTCTTCCACTTATAGCAAGAGGAAAGCCAAGACACCTGTCTCAGAGGCTTCTCCAAAGATTACAGTGAAATGCCAATGCCAGGGGCCAGGACTGGAGAGCCAAACTGGTTACCAACCGGGGCCCAGACTCGCCCAGCCCAGCCCGGCCATCATGTCTGAGTCACTGAGTCATGCCATTTGGTCCCTGGGTGTGTCCCCATTTCAGAGAGGACAGTGGCAGCCTGGGGACCCAATCTAGCCTAAAGCAGTGGTTATTCAGTCTCAGTCTATTTCTCTCCCTAGCCCTCTCTCTTTTCATGCACACATACACACACCTTGTATATCTGGCTCCTCTAATGAATCAGAGACCTGGCCACCCTAGGTGCCATTTCCTGCCAGATGTTAAGCAGATACTGCTGGATAGCATTTGCTCCTTCAGACATAAGCAGGGGTGCCACCCCTCCAAGAGACCTTTCCCTGCCCGCCCCCTTACTTGAATGCCCATTTGCTTGCCAGCTCTCAGGGCCCCGAGACCATCACACCCTACTCCCTTCTATGTCTGCCAGGCTCCTGTCTCCACATCTCCTCCCTCCACCCTGACCCCCAGAGCCAGCCCAAGGTTTGGTTTTAGTTTTGTAGTAATGGGGATGGAACCCAGAGCTGCTCTACCACTGGGCTATGCTCCAGCCCCTTTATTTTCTGTTTGGAGACAGGGTGTTGCTAAGGTGCCCAGGCCAGCCTTAAACATGCAATCGTCCTGCCTCAGCCTCCTGAGTTACTGGGATGATAGGCATAGTGCCTTGCAGCCAGTCCTGGCTCCTAACCCCTCCCATGATAGCCTGGCTCCCCTTCCCACTACCCAGGCTGGCCACCCAGCATGGCCTTGGAAGCCTCACGTGAAGCCCAGCATGGCGGCACACACTTGTAATCTCAGTACTTGGGAGGCTGAGGCAGGAGAATCACAGGTTCACGGCCAGCCTCAGCTACTTAGTGAGGCCCTCTGCAACTTAGTGAGCCTTGTTCCAAAATAAAGAATAAAAAATAGGACTGGGGGCATAGCTCAGGGTTATAATGTCCCTGGGTTCCATCCCTGATACCGCAAAAATAAATAAATTAATTAATTAATTAGTTAAAAATGAAACCCTGCATGGATGGTCATGGAGCTTCAACCTGGACCCTGAATAAGTTCAAGGAGCAAAGACCCTGCTGGCCTAGACTTCTACCCTGACCCACAGGAGAGCAACCCCTTCCCCTGGGGTTTAAGCTGCAGTGTTCTGGGTCTGTGCACTGTGAAGTTTAGCCCACCCCAAATAGCACTATCTTCAAGAGCTTCTAAGATGGCACAGGGCTATCTTGGACCACAAGGAGGATGGAAGTAGCAGATGGGGTGGGCACACCAGCCTTGGACACAACAACAAGCCTGCCAGTGGTCTCTACACTGCTGCCAAAACAAGGCCTTCATATAAGAGAGGGTAGGCTGGCCTGAGGCCCCCCAGGGGTGGGACTGCTCTCCAAGTCACCCGTACCCTGGCCCTCTGGGGGCTGGGATCCCTTCTGGCGCTTCCAAAGCCCCCGCCATGTATGCACGCCAAACCCAGATGGACCTTTGCTACACTCCAGGATGGGCCACCCAGCTCCTCACCCTTGTCCCAAATCCTCTGTTGATGGCACACAGTGACATTGATGTCTGGACCTCAGAATAGCAGTAAACTAGAATATTTTTTCTCTAGAAGTCATTGGCAGATGCTCTTGAGCCTTCAAAAGCCAAGTTATTTGCCACGACCACCCTGTCCTGAAAGCCATACATCTAGCCAGCTGTGGTCCAATTCATAGCTGAGAGGGAGGAACACAGGAATGCCCAGGAATCAATATCACACACACACACACACACACACACACACACACACACACACACACACAGCTATGGCCGTACCTGGGGGAAGTGAGATCACTACCCCGACAAGGCAGGAAGATCTGCTCACAGAGCCACGCCACACCCAGTCCCCTCTGAGGCTCACCCTCTGCCACGTGGGGACTGAGGTGACCTTGGCGGCATGCTGGGACTGTGCTGAGTCCCTGCAGATAAACTCAGCAACAAGATCCCCAGGGCCAGCTCAGTGTGGCTGTCCCAGCAGCCTCACTGGGACTTCGCAGTTGCTTTGTATGTCCTTATCTCCACCCTGTGCACCAGGTTAAGATGACAGTAAAGGCTTTGTCTTTACATCCTAGGTTCTGACCAATGGCAGGCCTCTGGGAGTCATGTAGGGAGTGTCTCTTTGGCCTGACACATTACTCAGCTGGACTGCGTGTTATTCCAGAGTCAGGTGAGAAGGGTGCATGGCCCCACATGTCTATGAACCCCATCTCTGTGTCCTACTGAGGGCCATTCTGCACGATGAGACTGAGGAGTGTGCTTTTTCAGCACAGACTTTGGAGCCCAAAGACATGGATTCAACAATCTGCCTCTGCCGAGCGTGGTGGCGCACGCTTGTAATCCCCGCACTTGGGAGGCAGAGACAGGAGGATCACGCAGGTTCGCAGCCAGCTGCGTGCGCTGGCTTAGGAGACCCTGTTTCCAAATAAAAATGTAAAAATTGGTCTGGGAGTGTAGCCCAGAGGTAGAAGGGCTTCCAGGAACCCAGTACCACAAAAAAAAAAAAAAAAAAAAAATCTCTGCCTCTACACTTACCAGTGTCTCAGCCAGATCCATGCCTCCTCTGGCCCCAGGCGTGCTGGTCTATAAGACAGGGACACTCACCAAACAGGCTTGGCTTGTTGTGAGCATAGTGAGTGCACGTTTCAGAGCCCTTGCCAGTGCGACGGTAGAGAGCTGGGAGCCTTGAGACAAGTTCTGTGAAGACCCCAAGGAAGAGAGAAACTGGAACTGCAGTGGGTGAGTGGCCAGGGAGGCCATCTTTATGTGCATTTCTTTTCTTTTTCTTTTTTCTTTTTTTTTTTTTTTTTTTCAGTACTGGGGATGGAACCCAGGGACATTCTATCCCCAGCCTTATTTTTTATTCTTTGTTTTGAAAAAAGATCTCACTAAGTTATAAAAGGCCTCATTAAGTAGGAGCTGAGGCTGTCCATGAACCGTGATTCTCTTGTCTCAGCCTCCCAAATACTGGGATTACAAGCACGCACCATCACTCCCAGTCTTTGTGTGCATTTCAGCTGCTGCCACCACCCCCCACCCCCGTCCTCAGAGCCCAAGTCCTGAAGATGCCTGTCTGGCATATGGGAGCGTTGCAGGTAGCCAAGGGGCAGTGAAGTCTCCCTGAGACACAGCTGCAGGAGCCTGCTGGATGGAGCAGTGCCTCTGTGCATTCTGCTCTCAGAATCGCTCTCTCTCTGGTCTCTGGATTCTTCTCTAAGTGTTCTGCCTCCTAAAGTTCCAAGAGACTACATTGGTTTGGCTGTTAGACTCTGGGCTCAATTCAGGCTACCACCAGTTTCCTGAGGTCAGAGCTCCGAGTCCAGTCTCCACTGCAGTGGCTGCAGCATGGTCCTATGGAGCTGATGGCCATGCAGCAGCCTGGCACCCAGAGCCCTGGCCGTGGGGGGCAGTTTCAGAACTCTGTGACCAGCATCATTCAGGGACTCGAGTCCTTGACACCCACAAGGAAGACCAGGCTCCAGGACAGGAGCTTCCCGCCAGGGCCCCGGTGCAACCCAGGCGGCAGCTTGGTTGCTCTGGATAAACTGTGAGCCCCTTTTCTGTCACTGGCCAGGGAGTGGGCATCTCCCGCAGCTTGGCCAACAGGGAAGGAGCAGCCCTTTGGGCAATGGAGTGCGTTTCTTCAGCCCCACCAAACACTGGCCCCTCTGAGTGTGCATTGTTCTTTCCAGGGAAACCTAATTTTAAAACAAAAAACATGTTTTCTGACAACATGACACATGCATGTGCCAGAAAATATTTGATTTGAAAGTAATCCTTTGCACAGTTCAAGCTTTGTTTTTAAGAGACAGGACAAACATCCTACCCAGCTGTCCAGAGCATGTGCTGCGCCCCGGCACCACCCTCTGTTCCCCTTAACTTGGAAATCTGGCCTGAGGGGTCCAACCAAAGCCTTGTCCACGGGTCACATAGTTTCCAATCTGGAGGGTGAGGTGGGGCCAGGTGCCAGGATGTCCTCTGTAAATGAGGAAGAACCAAAATATCTCTGTCTGCAGCATGATCAACCCCAGATGTGTCCCTGTACACCAAGCTACTTGCAGAACAACACGCAGAGTCCAGGCTGAGGGAACTGCTGGAGACAGTGGAGCTAACAATCCACCAGTGGTGGGATCAAATCGAACTGTGTTTCGTTTCCGGGGGCTTCTCGGGCTCTGGATATTCTTCCCTGCCCTGAGGAGACCCCTTCGTTGATCACTGGCCCCTCCCTTTGCTCTGGAGAATCCGCATCCCACAGACCTGCAGGTGACTGGAGCCCACTGTGTGTGAGAACAAAAGGCTTGCATCCTCTCTACTTCGCACCCTCACAGCCGGCCAGCCTTTTATAGCAAAAGCAGGCCTGTGTCCTGACTGGTCCATGCACCTCCCTGTCACCAGCAAGTCCAGCCACTCACACTAGTTACCCTGCTAACGCGCATTCCTTCTCCATCCATCCAGAAGAGTGTGTTCTGTGCTGGCTGCCAGGTGCCTTGCAGGCTGCATGTGGATGGCCTTCGCAACAGAGCAGGTCCTGCAGATGGTGCCCCAAGCTTCTCTGTGTCTGACATGGAGGCCACATGGGCTGGGCATTTGCTGTTGACTCCGACTCCAAGGTCCCCCAGGGTGGCCCCCACCAAGCAAAGGAGCTCATGTGCTTGTGCATGCCAGTGTGCCTGGGTGTGCACACACCTGTGCGAGGTCAGGGGACCTGTCTTCTGGGGGCCACATGGATGAGGACTGGTTTATTCATCAACTATGCATTGAGCTCCCCCCTGGGTCCCTCCTCCAGGGCAGTGAGCACACCTGCAGGTACCGGTTCTTCTGGGCTCCCTGGGAGAGCACCGGCTCCATCACCAGCACCATCCAGAAGCCCTGTGCCTGTGGTAGTGGCCTTTGTCCCTGCACTCCGGACGGATTTCCACCGATTCCTTCATGTTTTCTCCAAATCTAATCATGACTGAGACCTGAGTCAGGGGCTCTGCTGGAGGTCACCACACCCCAAGTCATGATGCCCCGTCTCCTGGGAAGCCTGCCCCACCACCCTCATCCCTTAGCTGTGATGCGAGCACTGTATATACCTCACCCACCCACTTCCTGATCAGTCTGTCATGAAGGCATCTTATCCCCACTTACCAGGGACAAAACCAGAGCTCAAAGAAGTGGTCGATGCATGATTTGAACCCGTACAATAGAGGATCCAAAGAGATGTGCAGTTTCCATTCCATTGGCAAGCAATGAATGAACGCCTGTGGCGCCTGGGCCGGGAGAGGGGGGCAGATGGCAAGCCCCACCAGGGAAGGGTGCAGGCAGGGTGCAGGATGGGCCCAGCTTCAACCTCCCCTCTGCTTTGTCTTGGGTCAAGCAGTGCCTCTCATCCAACTGCCAGGCTTGCCTCTGAAAGGCAGCATGGGCATGCGGCAGCCAGGTGGGCAAGGAGGCACCTTTCCCGTCACCTCGGGCCTCCTCCTCCGGGTAGAGTGTGGCACTGGGAGCTCGTGTGTGCACGCTGGCCATGCGGCTTCTAGCAGCCCCGTGAGCAGGAGGGCAGGGGGCCGTGTGTGTGCACATCCTCTGTGAGAAGTCACAGGGACACCCAGCGTCAGGTGGCCCCGGCAGTTCTGTGCAGCGTGTCTTTGTGGCTCCAGAGGTGCTGAGGTCAGGCTTTTCTAAAGGGGTTCTTTTTTTATGTCTTTTTTTAGAACCAGGGATCGAACCCAGAGCGCCACACCTGCAAAGCAGGCGCTTTGCCACTGAGCTACATCCTGGCCCCAGAGGTCAGGGTTTTTTACATCACTCTGTCCTCCACACCATTCATGCCTGGCTTCTATCTACTATCTACTGGGAGACTTTCTCCCGAGCAGTCCTGGACTCCCAGGGTTTGAGGTGTATACTGGGATAAGACAACAAGGTCCACAAAGTCACCTGGACTGACAACTGTTCTGTGACACAATTTCAAAGATGCCAAATTTGAGAATCCATCAAATGTGGTAAAGCAGGGAAGAGGGTGGGTATGCTCTTGAGGGGGTGTGCCGCATATGACAGTTCCTCACCCCGGGGTGGCCCAGCAAGGCCCAAAGACACAGCAGTCCTGGAGGACTGGGGGTAAGCTCTGAGACTTTGGGACTCACTGGCCTTCCCAAGCCTCTTTGTCTGTAACATGGAGCCAATAAACACTCAGCTCACAGGATCAACTCAGAAGACCTAAGTGGAAACATGTAGACAAAAGGCGGCACAGATGCTCATGGGGCCCCTACGGTCAGGTGGCTGTACAGCTGAGGCATGCCGTCGTGCAGCCCAGGCTGGGAGCCGGCCCACTCCTTCCTGCCAGTGTGTCCCCAGGGCCCTCGCTAGGCTGTGAGGGTGAAGCCAGGCGTTGGCACCTGGAAGACGACAATGTCCAGCCGCAGCAGACTGCGATGCACTGGCGGCTCAGCCGTCTGCAGCTCCTCTCCAGATTGGAGCTGTGTCCTTGGCCAGGGAGTGAACCAGGCTGTCCCTGACCAAAGGCCTGTGCCCCTGCACGCACCTGGCCACCCTCTCCTGCTGCAGCCCCTGGTTCCTGGCTCCTCTCAGTGGCTCCCAGATCCCCTCCAACCTCTCAAGCCTCCAGCCCCGCAGCCTCTGAGCTCCAGGGCCAAGGTCAAAGGCAGAAATAAAGACAAAACAGTGTGACTATTCAATCCCCAAATCAGCTGCTATGGAGGAGGCAGGAAATAAACAACGATGAGATAGCGCTTGTGAAGGAGGAGAGCAGCCAGGAGAGAGACGGCCTTTGTGGCCAGGCGGACGCGTGACCACGGCGGTGTTGCTCCCACAAGGTTCCTGTGGGGGGGACACCGCGGCTGTGCTGTACCCTCTGTCCTGGAGCCACAACCCACGGTCAGCTCCCAGTCCCACTGAAGGTCCCACCATGGCTGCTTCTCTCTACACTGTTGGTGCACACAGCCATGGTGGGCTCCACATCTGCCCCTGAACTCAAGCACACCCAGCACACAGCTCCTGGGAAGGCTTTGCATTTCCTCTTGCTGCCCACCGGAGGAGGAGCAACACAGAAACCTCCATAGTGTGGTGGGGGCTAGGAGAGGGCCCGCCTCAGGGGCACCGCATTGCATCAGGCCCCTGTGTGCTGGCTTGCTACAGGCTTCCAGAGTGGGCAGTGCATGAGAGCACCACACAGCCCAGATACACCCTTTGTTGAGGCTCATATTTTTTCCTTATAAAAAATAAGCAATAGTGGCCAGGTGTGGTGGCATGCACCTGTAATCCCAGTACTTAGGAGGCTGAGACAGGAGGATCACAGGTTCACAGCCAGCCTCAGCAACATGCCGATACTCTCAGAAACCTAGCAAGACCCCATATTCAAACAAAACCTTAACAAGGGTATAGCGTGGAGGTAGAATTCCCCTGGGTTCAATCTCCAGTAGCACAGTAACAACAAAAAAAGTAGTAATATATTTCTGTTGCTATAATTCTATGAAACAATCAATAGATGCATATAATCACTCCTGGAGCAGCACTCTATTCCCTGAAGCAAATCTGCTGTTGATAGTTGTGTTCTTCACTCCAGAAATAATTATTGCTGCCTGCAGGTGTGTCTGCAGGTGCAAGCATACATCTGTGCGGACACCGATGCAGGATTCCAAAACCAGCAGATGGGGCCAAGCTGCCCCTGCTGTCCTGTTTGTTTTTATTTTTAGGGAAAGAATTGGGTGCCTCCTTGATGCTGGAGTAGAGTATTTTCGTTGGATGTCGGGGTCTCTGCTGTGGGCCCTCCTTCCTGCTGATGAACAGAGGCTTGGCTTTCTTCCTTTGCTGGTATAAACTGTTTGGCACTGGGGAACTTTGACATTTTTCAATGACAGGTTTTGAAAAGTAGAACCACAGAGACACAGGAGTGCACACAGTGAACAGCTCTCCCGCCAGGGCTGCACCCTGGAGCCCGCCTCCAGGCCCACACGGCGCTGCCTTCCCATTTTGCCCGGGATTGCTTCTGTTTATCTTGATTTTCCTGGTGAGTGGGAGATTGAGCGCCTCTGTAGCTCTTCACTGACCACAAGTACTTACTATTGTACACATCACCCAAGGCTTTCCTTTTCCCATTTTTTTCCTACCCGGTTGTACATAGTTTTCTTTATCTGCTTGGGACAGCACTCATTGTGTGCATTGCACGTGTTTTAGATATTGCCTTCTGGCCCTTGGGTCTCCTCGGGCTTGGTTGCCTTGACTTCTGCTAATCACAAGCTTCTGATTAGGATGTGGCCCAGCTTGGCAGGCTTTCTGGGTTCTGTGCCTTGCTTAAGAATGCCTTCACTCTTCCAAAATCGTTAAAATATTCCCCTGACTTTTCATCTAGTGGTTTATAGCTTTGTTTTTCTCCCCCACAGCCTCTGCCCATCTGAAACGTAGTGGACAGCAGGACACTCCCATTCTCAGGACACTCGCCCTGCGTGGCCACACAGCATCCCGGGCCGGCCCGTTTCCCACCCTGCATTCTCTCCTTCAGTCACGCCACAGGTACATCTGGAGTCTTTGTCACGCACCACACATGGATGATCCAGCAGGAAAGATCACACACTCATCCTCCAGGGGAGGGGTCTGGGGAGGAGTGAGAGCAAATAAAGACGCACAGACCATGGGCACCCATAACCTGGGGAAGATAAGACGGGGCAGGGGACCGCACCATGCCCTGGTGGCCAAAGACAGAGGTGTTCTCAGATGGGGGAGCAAGCCACCTGGCTGCCTGGGCAAGACCTACCCAGAGAGGCACAGCACCCACAAAGGCCCAAGGCAGCTGTGCTGGACCAGGTCAGGGAGGCGAGGCACCCTGCGCTCTGGGGGGAGGGATGAGCAGCAGCTTTTGATGGTGGACTTCGGTGCCAGGTGGTAGGGAAGATATTTCTTCTGCCAGCCTTTCAACATGGGCGTCCCATGCAAAGGACCGTCCTTTGCTCAGTCCCATGGGCAGTGGTCACCCTGCTTGTCATGCCCTAGGCACTCCATGAGAGGCACTGGGGTTAACGTGAGCCCCAGCTCCAGCTGGGCTTTCTATCCTGGTCTCCTGCTCTTGCCTCCTCCACCCACTCCAAACGCTGCATGGCCCATGTATTCCAAAGCACCCCCACGTCCCCAGCCTTTGCTCCCCTTGGCCCCCCAATCACTCTCGATGCTTGTCTCCCCTCCCCCCCTCCAGAGCCTACCCTGAACAGTGGTGGAGACCGCCTTCTGTGTCCGCCCCTGGACACTCATGCTCTCACCTGCACGCTGAGCTCAACTTCAGTGCAGGCCCCACCTGACCCGCCATCCAGTCTCCACTGGCTAAAGATCCCGTTCTAAAGAGCGACAGGCAAGGAGAGTAGAGACTAGGTGGTGGGGGAGAAGGAGGGGAAGAAGAGAGGGGAGGAGCGGGGAGCAAGAGCGAGAGAAAGAGGAGAGAGCAGGAAAAATGGGCCCAGGGAATAGTTACCTCAGGAGCCAGCAGAGACAGGCCCCAGGGAAAGCAGCTGAGGGAGATGGGGACCTCTGAATCCTAGGGTGAGAGGATTGAGCCCAGGGGCATGTACCTCAGAGCCACACCCCCAGCCTTTTTATCTTTTTATTTTTAAACAGGGTCTAAGTTGTTGAGGCTGGCGCCAACCTGCAATCCTCCTGTCCCAGCCTCCCAAGTACTGGGATTACAAGTGAGCACCACCAGGCCTGGCTAGGACCAGATGACTTTAAAAAAAAAAAAAAAAAGGAAGAAAATGTCAAAGGAAGGACCAGCAATGTGGGGTGCTGCTGAGGGGACCGTTAGAGTAAGGTGTGGACCACACCGCCAGGCCACACCTCTGCAACCCCTTGATGAAGTGCGAGGCGTCTTGCCTGGTCTCCCTCTGCTCCTCATGTTACCTGGCCATGAGCGTGCCCAAGGTCAGGAAGCACTCATTCACGCAGCAGAGCTTGGGCCTCAGCCTTGGGAGCAGCCTGGGCATCTGTGGTCCTCTTCTGTTCAGTGGGGCTTTTACACCATCCAGCCCCATCCACGCTGAGGGATCCTTGCAGGAGGCCTGAGGGAGATGCTGTCCAGCAAGTCCAGGGGCGCCAGTTGTCCTCACGATGCACTGGACATTGGGGTAGGCATTTGTGGCACTTATAATTGGTATCGCTCACTACTGCCTGCACTGTGGACAGAGCCAAACCCAGAGGCAGAGGACGAGGCTGGGCTGGGCTGCACAGACTCTGGGGGGTGGGGGGCGTGACCAGAGGGCCAGAGCAGGTCTCAGAGGAAGGGAAGAGAGAGGACCCTGCACAGTGGCCAGCACCCTGCTCTGCCAGCCAGCGTGCTCTTTGGCATAATAGGCCTGAGGGAGGGAAGCACACTCATGGCCCTGAACTCACACGCGCACAGGCCACACACACGTGAATGCACCATGCATACACACACAAGACACACACACATGCACCACACATGCAATACACACCACATGCATGTGCACAACACACACATACACCCACACCACACACATGAGCCTGCACATGCCACACACCCATTATCATATGTGCAACCTACACATGTCATGTGTGTGTGCACAACATACACATGCAATGTGCACGCACTCATAGCACACACATGTACCTGCACATAGCACATGTGTGTGCCACATGTGCTACATGCACATGTCACAGGTATGTGCACAAGACAAATATAATACATATCCACACCACACACATGTACCTGTATATACCACACACAAGTATGTACCACACATCAAATACACATGTATATGCACAATGCATATGTATATAGCACACAACACAATGCACATGCATGTGCACATGTGTGTGCATGCCCCATGCACACACATATGTGTATCATGCATGTGTTGTTGTGACACATGTACCTGTGCATGTACCACTGTGTGTATGTGGAGCACACATGTGACACACCACACAAAGGAAACATGTACAGCACACATACACACATATGTGCCACACATGTATGCATCACATGCAAATGACCTGCATGCATATACACATGTCATATGTGCACCTACAGCAGCACATATAACATACCACCAAGTACATATGTTACACATATATGCATGAACATACACACCACACATGTACACTCATTGCACATATACCACATACATTTGGGTTATGGACACACGCCATATATATGCCACAAATGCATATACCATCAACACACATCTATCACATATATACATATACTAACATAAACACCTCATGCAACACATGCCCACCACACATACTACAAACACATATGCTCATACCACAACACACACTGCAGGCTCATGTGCCATACATACATACCAGGTAGAGCACATGTACATGCTCTGTCACCCACGCCTCTGCATATAACACAGGCACACAGCATGCATCATGGATGCAAGCATGTGGTCCATATACATACATCACACACACACACACACACACACACACACACACACCACAAACCTAAAGAACCCACAAGACTCCACCTCCCACCCGGGGCCCCTCGCTGATCTCTCCAGAGCAGGAGGCCCAGGGCTCCTAGGTCCTCTGACAGGTGGATGGCCACGCCCAAGCAGGAAGGATCCTCTGGGGCTGCCTTGCCCCATGGCCCAGCCAGCCTGTCCTGCACTGGTCCAAGCTGTGGGCCATCCTGAGTTGGTCAGCGAGGATCTGAGCCATCCCAGGGTGTCACAGAGCCCAGACCCAGCACACACGTGCTCTCGGGGGGTTCTGCCATGATTCTTTGGGCATCTGTGCAGGGCAGCAGTGGCAGCATGCTGTGGAGCACCTGGCCATCCCATTCTGATTCCAACCTGGCAGAGGGGAAGCTCCCAGCAGCTCCACGGCTGCAACGAGTGACCCACCCCGACCACAGCCCTTCACCATGGCAGAGGGCCTGACCTGGTGTCCCAGCCATCTGCAGGTGGTCATGGCCCTTCCAGAGAATGAGCTCAGAGCCCAGAAGGTGCCTGGACCACAGGGGCTCGGGCCCACACCTCCTGCTCCTGCTCCTGCTTTGTTAAGAGGGGTGAACGAGGTCTCTCCCATGCATCTCTACTAGTCCTGGGGAACTAGCAGCATAGGGGAATGGTTAGGCCATTTGAGCAGAGAGCCAGGCCAGGGCCCAGCATCGGGGAGCCAGGGTTCAGGTCCCCCAGGCGTGGGCAGGCAGGATGAGCTGGTAGGAGCAGGATGCTGGAGGGAAGCCCTAGAGTGGGGCAGGTGGAGAGGCCTCCAGGGCAATACCGACTCTGGCCCAGTGACTAGGGGAGAGGAGAGGAGCATCAAGGTGGGACAGGCCCTGGCCCTGAACATCAGATGTGCCGACCACAGTAATTATGCACCTGGTGCCTTGCGATGGCATCAGCTGGCTCCGAGCCCTCCCAAGCAGACCTCGAACACAGCAGGGTCCCTGTGCCCTGAGTGCAGATGTTCAGGGAAAGCCATTTTGGTCTTCCAGACTCCTGCTGATTAGCCTTGGGCAGGACTTAGAACAATTACTTGCCTGTCCAGACCCTGAACCCAGCTCCCTGCCTCGTTCTTTGGCCTCAGCTCCACCAGAGACCCCTCAGCTGCACAGTCCTGAGGAACGCTGGGTGGAGCCAGCTCCTGTGGCAGAGGTGGGGGAGCCCTTGACCAAGAGGTTGAGCACAGCCCCAGACTCCCCTGGGAAGGAGGAGACCTCAGGGGCTGCGGTGGAGGCTAACTATGGAGGGAGACCCTACACATGAGGCAGATGAGAGGAGCACCCCACCCACCATGCGAACTCAGCCCAGGAGCCCTCCGGCTCCTCAGGTACAAGTGCCTTCCACTGTCTTCTCAGTCCTGCAAAACAGCAAACCCAGGGCTCCCTTCCTTCTTTCTTGCTAGTTTGTCTATTTTCTTTTATGTGCTGGGGATTGAACCAGGGATATTCTACCTCTGAGCTACACCCTCAGCTCTTTTTATTTTTTATTTTGAAACAAGGTCTTGCTAAATTGCTGAGGCTGGCCTCAAACATGAGCTCCTCCTTTCTCAGCCTTCCAAGTACTGGGATTACAGGCATGTGCCACCACACCCAGCAACCCAGAGATTTTCATACTCACTTGACAGATGAAAAACCTGAGAAACTTGACCAAGGTCCCAGCTTAGAAGAGTGACAGAACTAAGACTGGATCGTCCCAGGCCTGGATGCTCCTCAGACACTTGGGGATTCTCCCATGAGTGAGCAGGCCCCAGAGCGGGTCAGGGTCCTCCAAACAAATGCCCCTTGTGTCCAAGGCCCCGGCCACCCTCAGAGCCTCGCCTGACCTCCGAAGCCGGCCAAGCACCAGGGCCATCCTGCAACACCTTGAATTTAGCTGCCAGATTTGTATTTGAGGTGGTGTAATACTGTGATCGGTTTCTGGCAATACAGTTGTCCTGGTGCAGGCAGGGGTCAGTTGTGCCTGGCAGAGCTGCCCAGAACTTCTTTCATTCCAGTGAGGCAGGACTCTGCCCAGTTGGCCCCATAAATAGAAAGGGCAGAAAGTCTGACTGCCCAGGGCACCCAGAACCCGGGTCGGCAGCTTGGCCAAGAGTGTATGTTGTCTAGGAGGCCTGCGGAGCCACATGTGCTTCCCTCGACCTGATACGGCAACCTGGATACCCATGGCACCTGGCTCCTTAGCTCAAGGCTTCCCTAGCTGCTGGTGCAGGGGCAGGTAAGAGGGAGGCTGTGCTCCGCTCTGCCTCCAGCCCCAACCGGTGAAAGGCAAGCGCTACAATTGAGTCATCAAATTCATACCATGGTGCCTGCAACCAGGGCTTCACAAGGAGAGTGGCTTTCAGGCACAGACCAGGGCCCTGTCAGAATTGTGAGCTATAACATGCAAGCTTCCCTGGGAAGAAATTGGCCATCTCTGCAGGTCCCTGTTCACAACTACCTAGGCCTCTCCCCTTTTCGTAACATCTGTAATCTCACAAGGGACCTCTTTTCCACCTCTGCCTCCTCCGACCCTCCCTCCCTACTCCCCTCTCCCTTCACCTCAGGTCTTACCCTGCAGGAATCCCTCCTGGATCGCCTGTCTGCACTCTGCCCCCAGCCTGGTCTCACCTCTCTCCGGGCACCCAGGTGCCAGGCTACCTGCATCTGTGCAATGTCTGTACCCACCTTCTCAGGGCAGAAGCCACCACATTTGTGTTTACACTGCCAATGTCTGGCATGGTGGCCACACCTGTCTGGGACTCCCTGTGCAAACCTGGGGGAGGGGGGAGCAGCCCTGGCCCCAGAGACACAGAACCAGCAGGAACCCCAGAGAGATGAGGAAGAGGCTGGCAGGGGCCGCAGCAGCGACGTCGGCCACAGACAGTTCTAACCCTGTGTTGCCTCTGGCCTTCCATGTGGCCTTGGACAAGCCACACCACCTGTCTGAACCTCTGTTTCTTTATCTGCCACATAAGAAAAACTTCCTGCCTCGTTCTGATCTCCTGGTGGGGTTGTAGAGATGATGTGAAACACCAGGGGCACCTGGCGTCTCGAGATCAGTGATGGCCCGAACAATTTGAACCTTGTGGAGGCTGGAGGCAGTGCAGGGTGTCTCTGCTAGCTGGGAAAGAGGCAGGGGTGAACCACAGCCACTCTGGGCCCATGTCCCCTGTGTGGCAGGTGTGACCTCAGCCTGAGTCCTGGGGACACCATTCTGTTAGCTGAACAAAGGATACCTAACATCTCCTTCTGTGCTCTGGGTCTCCTTTTCTTCCTCCTTCTTGTCTTCACCCCAACATCCCAAGAGAACCCCTGGGCCTGCTCCAAATTTTGGACTTGCCTCAACTCTTCCTGCCCCTGTTCAAGGAGGATCCTCAGTGCCCTGTCCCAGGAGGCTAGGTACCATCCTCCTAAGATCAGAGCGCAGAGCAGACTAAACCCATACCCACAGCCCAGAAAGCTTCCTCTTCTACAGTGCATGCACGCGCGCGCGCACGCACACACACACACACACACACACATCCTTTCATCAGGGAAACTTGCCTTCTCATCTGAACATTGTAACTAGCTTGGGTCTCCATCTTCTGCAGCCTCTTTCCCTCAAAACCTCCATCCCCTGACCCATTGCCTGCAACTGTCATCCAGCTAAACAGGGAGCCCACAGAAATGTGTTCAGGACTGGCCAGCTCATAAATAGTTTCAATGTTATGTTGGGTTTTCACCCTAGCATAATGAGCTCCTTGGGTGATGTACTGCTGGCAGGGCCAGGGTCCTCCCTGCCCTGGATCTGCCTGCACTAGGCCAGCCCTAGGTCTGGGGTCCAGAGGAAGGCCCAGAGATGGGCCCTCACTCCCCGGCTCTGCAGGCCCCACCTGCGATGGTGCCTACAAAGCCAGGCCTGCCAGATCCTACACAGGCCCTGGCTGCAGAACAAAAGCTGCCAGGGCTGGAGTCCAGGGGAGCTCCATGAGCTTAGAATCCAGACCCTGAACCTTTCAAAGTCAAAATCTAGTTAGACTCCAAGAAACAGGACTTCCATGCCTTAAGCATAACAGGCCAGCAGTGGGCAGGGAGTATGGATAGAACACACACATCTCATACCAAGGCTGTGAGTCCTGCTGGACATCCATGGGCTTGTGAGTTCAGGCCCAAGGAATCGTCAGCCTATGTGTTAAATTTTCTACTCACAGTGCGTCTGCCAGATTGGCGGAGATTCGTTCAGCTCAGCTGGGTTCCATAGGCTGAAAAACACCCTGAGTCACATCACAGAGGGGCCCAAAGACAATCAGCCTCTCTGCCATCACATCTTTCTGCTATGAAAAACCTATGCTGGAGGGAACCTGCTGGCTGACTGTAATGGGCTGGCCCTGCAGCTGGCTCCAATCCTGGTGTCTGCTGCCACTCCGGGGCTGTGGCCCCACTGCCTGTCCCTCATGCATCTCCCTGAGGGGAGAGGGGTTGCATGAGGGCCAGGGCCCCCATCCTGCTCGGGGCTCTCTGCTGGCTCAGCATGACCTCCCCCAGGGCTTTCTAGCTGATGGGAGGATCCCCACAACCCTCACTGACTCCCAGGACCCACTGTGCTCACCCCAGCCAGCCTCCCAGGCCACTTCCTTTTTATCTTAAGTAATCTTCTCTTCCTCCAAACTTGCCCTGGACATCCAGGAAGCCCAAGGCCCAGAATGATCCCTCACTAGGGCTGGAGTTGGGGGAGGTTCTGATGCACCATGCTGGCATTTGGCTAGAGAACCCAGAAATGTGGGAATGTTATCTGTCAATCATCCACCTCCTCTGCAGCCCACGGGAAGGAGGGACCAAGAAGACCACAGGACACATGGTGATTCCCACTGCAGGAATGGATGACTCCTTGTCAGCCTTCCCCATTTCCTTCTCCCACAGGCAGGAGACTGCCCCTGGCCCAAGGGCAGCCCCTTTCCAGGGGGACTGACAATGACTGTTCCAGTGGAGTGGGACGCAGAGGCTGGCAACACACCTCCAGGACTCCTTGGTTACACAGCCTAGCAGTTGAATACTCCCACCCACTCCTGTCTCCCCTTCCCCACCGTGTGAGCCCCCAGTGCAGTCTGGTAGCCTCCCCACTTCCCCAAAGAGTCACCTCCCAGGAGGGCCCCCTGCACCAACCAGGAGGACGGGATGGAACAGCTGACTAGCCTGCTCAACAACCGGTCCAGAATGCCAGAAGAGCCCACTGGGAGACTGAGCCTGGTCCCCAGGAGAGGGAGGCCTCGTACCACCCCTGAACAGGAATCCAAATCTCTGGCCAGTCATGGCAAAACTCATACACTCTGTCAGCATGCAGAGGAAAAAAGAAAAATGAAATTATGCTGAGGACCAGCTCCTCTTCTGTATCACCTGCGGAGGGAGACGCCCACCCAGGTGCCGCACACAGCAAATGTGGTGCCTGAAATGGTTTTTGGTTTGGTTTGGTGTATTGGTATTAGGGATTAAAACTAGGACCATTTTACCTCCAAGCTATACCCCCTAGCCCTTTTGTATTTGTTATTTTGAAACTAGGTCTTGCTAAAATGCCAAGACTGGCCCCAAACCTGCAGTCCTCTCATCTGAGCCTCCTAAAGTGCTGGGATGACAGGCGTGTACCACCACTTCTCTGGCACCCTGGAGGGCTTTGTGGCTGGCTGGGATAAGTCTTTCTCACTGCAAGGAAGGGGGAGGGCAGAGAGCCATGCAGCGAAGGCTTCCTCCTCCCTCTCTGACTCAAGCTAAGCCTAGGGCCATTGAAGCTAAGCTTCAGAGTTTTGTTACTCGATGGATGGTCACCCAGGAGGCTCAGCTTCCTCAGCAACAGAGGTCTCAGGGCTGCTTGACTCATGGGCTGGTGAGGATGCCCTTGGAGAAAACTCTGGAAGCTTTGTGAGCCACAGAAGGTACCTACGAAGGGAGAGGCGAGGCCTGCTGCATAGTGGCAGCCGTCGTCCTCTCCATGCTGTGTGCCCCTCAAGAGGGCCGTGTACATCTGCCCGGATTCCCTCCAACCGGCACCATTAGCCTGGACACAGGTGTCCCCTGAAGCTAACTGGATGGATGAATTAAGGACTGAAAGAATCTACAAACATTCTTTCATTTTCTTCCAAAGGCCCAAGAAAGCACAGTCAGGTGGGTGGGTGAAGTGGAGTCCAGACCAGCTTCCCTGTTTTGTCTCGGCGCCTGCAGCTGGTAAGTGGGTTCCCTGTGTCCTTTATGGTTGGGCTGAGACCCTCAAAAAGAGATGGCAGAGGAAAGCACAGTGATTATACTTTATATGAAGGGCCTCGCATCAGAGCCACCATGGCACCTCTGAGGATAGGCTGCTGCTGGAGTCAGAGGCCACCTGCCCACAGAAGCTCTTCTCTCTAATTCACACCAAGAGGCTCTCACGTTGATCATCGCTGGATTCCTAACTCCTCTGGGGGTGGTGTCACTTCACAGAGGAGGAAGCCCAGGTCCAGGAAGTTTGGTCACTTGCTGGCGCCACTCCAATGTCGAGTAGGGCCAGGGCAGGATTTCAGATCTCTCTGACTGCACCTCTTTCAGAGTCACTGGCATGGACCACAGTGTGGCCTCAGGAGGCTGGGACAGGGTCTCTCCCAGGGCTTGAGCCACGCATGGCCTTGCTGCAGTCACAACAGCTCCTTTGACTTCAGGTAACGGAGACCAAACCAGCAAATGGAAATGCATTCATTGAGGACACTGGTGGAAGCTGAGGATGAAACTGAAAGTGTGACCGAAGGGAAGAATCCCAGGTTGTCCTGGATGGCTGTCAGGACCTCAAAGCTGGAAAGTAACTGCACCTCCAGAGCTCTGTCATTAACAAATTTACTTCCCAGGCCCTCAATCAAATCTTCAAATTCCTGAGACAGAGAACATGACCAGGCACCTTAGATTGTTTCTGCCTTTCATTCAGCCCACGGTTTCATGGGTTCAGGACCCGTTGATTATTAGGACTGAGGCAGCCTTCTGCTATGCGTCATGGAACAGCCACCCCACAGTGGTGGCACACAGCACCCTTAAAAATATGGCAATATTGTGCATTGGATAGTAACACTAAAAGAAGAGAACCACATAATAAATATTTTAGACTTTGCAGGCAATGTAGTCTCTGTCACAATTATCTAACTTTGCTGTTACAGTATCAATGCAGGTATAAATAAAATGTAAATTAATATGTGTATCTATATTCCAATAGAATTTTATTTATAGAAAGTATTTGCTTATATGATGCTTCATATATATAAGTAGTTTTTTTAACACAAATATTAACAAATTTTAAAGCTGCCATATTGAATGCTGAATGTCCTCCTGAGGCTGTGTTCTGAAGGCTTGCTCCTGAATTGGAGCTACTGAGAGGCATTGGAACCTTGAAGAGCTGGAGTCTAGTGGGAGGCGTGCCCATGAAGGGAATATGTGAGACCACAGTCTCTTCTTCTTTTCCTCTTTTGCTTTCTGGCCACCATAAGGTAGGTGGTTTTGCTTCCCCAAACATTCCCCCCATGGTGTGCCATCTCACCACAGGCCCCAGAGCAACAGGACCAACTGAGCATGGACTGAAATCTCCAAAACTGTGAGCCAAGATAAGTCTACAGGGATGCAGAACTAACAAAACAAAATGAAAAAAAAGTTGTTAATCAGCTGAGAACAAAAATAGAATGCTAAATCTGGCAATATTGTCTATTTGGTACTAATATTCTAAGCCAGGCATGGTGGTACACACTTGTAATCCTAGTATTTGGAAGGCTGAGACAGAAGGATCAAAGATTTGTGGCCAGCCTCAGCAACTTAGTGTGGCATTCTGCAACTTAGTGAGACCCTGTTTCAAAATAAAAAATAAAATAGGGCTGGAGATATCACTCAGTGGTAGAATGCCCCGAGAGTTCAATCCTTAATACTGAAAGGAGGAGGGGGGAGGGGGAGGGGGAGGAGAACAACAACAACTCTAATGAAGCCCTTGACAAACTCACAGAAGCAAAGATTCACTGCTGTTCTTTCCAGGTGAAATCAAGCTACTAAATCCTTTTTTCTTTTCTTTTCTTTCTTTCTTTCTTTCTTTTTTTTTTTTTAATGATGGGACTGAGAATCAAGGAGCATTTTACCTCTAATCCACACCCCTGGCCCTATTTTTATTTTTATATTTTTGGTAGTAGGAGCTGAACTCAGGGGTGTTTTAGTCCTAAACGATATCCCCAGCCTAATTTATTTTTTTATTTTGAAACAGGGTATTACTAAGTTGCTGCAGCTGGCCTAGAACCGTGAACCTCTGTCTCAGCCTCCCACAAACTGGGATTATAAGCTTGTCCCACCACACCTGGCAAATTACTAAATTCTTAATGCTTTAGGCTCATAGGGGTTTTTTTTAACTATCAGCTGTGATATTGATTGTGTAAATTTATCAATATCCCTCATAAAAAACGATAGTTGCTAAAGCCATGTGCAGTGCTTCACATCTGTAATGCCAGCTAACAAGACTCTGAGGCACAGATTTGCCAGCTGGGGCAACTTCAGTGAGAACCTGTCTCAAAATAAGCCATAAAGGGCTGGGATGTAGCTCATTGTTAGAGCACCTCTGGGTTCAACCCCCAGCACCACCATTAATAAGATTGATGATGATGACGATGATGATGATGATGATGATGATGATTAAATAAAATAAAACAACAGCCACAACTAAAGTTACCACTTGAATAAGTTTGCAATAGTCGACAGTTATTCTTCAAGGCCCATCTGTATTTTGGGCATAGTAGTATTGGGTCTGTTTCCTTCCCAAAGCCTCATTCTCCCTTCTTTCTCCCCTGATCCCCTTTCACTATTCTACTGCTCTCACTGTCTTCTGTACCAACAAAACAAGCAAGTTTTATGAAAATATAATAGTGATCAATATTCCTACACTTTTCTAAATGTTTGATATCGGCACTAATATCTAAAATTTCCCCACAAGAACATGGAATGGTCTGAGCTAATAGCTTTGACTGGGAGGTAGAATCCCAGGGCTTTCACTTGTCTCTTCCCTAGAACATACACACATATATAACTACATATGTGCATGTATACACACACACACACACACACACACACACACACACACACACACACAGCTATTACTCCACTGATTGAGGAGTCAGTGTGGAGAGTCTTCTCATTTCCAAGCATGTGTTCACTGGACAATTTGGAAAGTAGGGCTGGGGTGCAGCTCGGGGCCAGGGCACTTGCCCAGTGTGCACAGCCGTGTGAGCCCTGTGCCCGATCCCCCGCACTGCACGTGAATGAACTCCAGACCCCATAGCCCTCACTGAGGTGGACTGAACGAGACTCCAGTCAACCCTTGAGCCTCACAATCCTCTGCCTGAAACCCACAGGATGGTTTGAGTTTCTGGGGATCAGTCTAGCTCAGAACCAATGCTCAGAAGTCCTTCCCCCAGTGCTGAGTCACTGGGCAGATGGCCAGGTAATGACCTTCCTGGTATACGAGCAGGAAGATTTGTGTTGAGACAAGGACCTGTCTTAAGGATGGGTGGATTCCAGGGGAACTGGGTACATGGATTGGACGAGGCCCGGGGATTGGTTGAAAAGCCAAAACTCTGTATTAATGACCCAAGTCAGATCCAAAAGGATCTTAGAATTGATATCTACTTCAATCCTTAGGTCCCTAAAATAGCCATGATCACAATCCCCACGGATCAGGCAGTTATCACTGCAGTCCAACTCTCTCCAATGAGTCCACACTAACTCTGCTTCTGGTGGCCATGCAACCTTCTAGAATCTTCCACCTTGAAATCAAGTTCCAGTTTCAACCACACTGTCTCTGACCTCTGTCTTTAGCCTTCCGAAATAAATTGTAGCAATTTCCAAAAATTCCAGAGCTTGCTGTATTTGGGGGGCAAAGGGTGCCCTCTTTAGGACCAAATTATAAGAGTATTTGTGCAAATAACCTTGCTCAAGAGCTACGATTTTACAAGGAATTTCTGGCCTTTCCATGTAGGCCACCAGGAACTCAATTAACCAGCCAAGGGAATTCAGAGAACAGCTCCCTGCCACCCCAGGCTGTACCCCAAAGTCTGTGTCTCTGGAAGGACCCTGTGTGCATAAATCCCCTGCTCCAAAGCCAGCTGGCTTGGAAGGTCCTCAGGCACAGAAGAAAACTGCCGATGGTGTGGAGTGTGCGGCAGAGGAGACTGCAAAGATAATGTCCCACTTTATCGGGCTGGGCAGTGTCACTGGTGCCATGCTTTAGAAACTAGTTAGTAAAGGACTTTAGTGCCTTACCTCGGGTCACCCTAGAAAGTGACCGGATGCCTGGTCCCAGAGCCCGAGCTCCCCCAGCTCACCTCCAGCTCACCTGGCGGCCTCATGTGCACTGAGCATCCATACCTATTCTACTTCATCCTCTCGCCTTCCCTGGGAGGCAGATTCCATCGCTTTGGAATCTGTCGCAAATGGCTGAGGTAATCCACTTATAAAGAGAAAAGGCTTGCTGTGGCTCACAGTTTGGGAGGTTGCCGTCGCTTTGGGCCTGCAGCGAGGCGGCATGTCATGGCGGGAGCATGAGGTGGATCGAAACCACTCACCTCATGGCCGGGGAGCAAAGAGCAGGAGAGGGGCACAGACCGCCCCGCCACCCCTCAGAGGGCGCAGCCCCACTGTCACCTCCTTCCGGGCCCCACCTGAAGGTCCCATCAATCCCAGTCACACCAGCTAAGACAAAGCCTTCTGCACACAGACCTTTGGGAGGCAGCTCAGGTCCAAAGTACAGCAATCCCCAGCAAGGAAGCTCAGACAAGCAGACTGTTCCAGCTCCCAGAGTGCCGGCCCTGTCTTACTGTGTCGTTTTGAAGATCAAAGGAGAATGTGTCTGTGAAAGCCCGTTGAGAGCTAGCTTGGGATAACCCAAAAACCCGCCCTGCTCCCCAGCCCAGTTGGGCCAGGTGTTGGGAGCCCACGGGAGCCGCAGGCTCTACACTCCCCGTCCAAGCCCCCAGCGTGGAGCAGAGCAAGGGGCCCTCAGAAGCACCAGCCAGTCCCAGCACCTTGGGAGGTCACAGGCATGGCCACCGTGCCTTCTTCTCCAGCTTTCCTGGTGGGAGCCCCATGGGTGGGATCCGACTTGGGCTGAGTGCTGAGGTGGGATGCGGCAGCCCCTGTGTGGTCCCAGCTCTGCACAGCCTGGCCAGCCATGGAGGAAGACACCCGGGTGCCCCCTCCACCTGCAGAAGCCAAAGTCAGCGGGGACAGGCTGTGGGCCTGTGCGTCATCCCACAGGAGTGAGGACTGGGGGGTCACAGGCTTGGCAGAAGGAGACACAACCATTCCTCTTGGGGAGGACCTTGGCGACTGCAGGATCTGAAGTGAAGAGATGCACTCCTCACTAACACCCTGTTCATGAGGACAAAGGCCGCCAGGTTGGCTTGGCGCTGGCTGGGCTCCAGGCACCAGCATAAAACCAGGCTCCCATGACAGCCTTCTCCCTGGCCCCAGAGCATAAGGCAGCCACATCCAGAAATCAGGGTGGAGAGGGAGGTAAGGGAGTCTCTCAGAAGAGGCCACGCCCCCACCCCACTCCACGCTCTCCAGCTCCGGGGTCCTGTCCAAGGGGGACATACTGAGTTGGGGGTGGAAGATCTAAATGCACCAGCGACCTAGTAACCAAAAGCTGCAGCACGTGCCCCGTGGCTAAGGGTGCTGTGAGAGCTGTTGCACTCAGTGGGTTTAGTGTCAATGGTCTTCAAGGGGACCCTCTTGGATGGAAGCCCACTGCGCTCAGTCTGGCATGCGGCCCCCTCGGTGCACAGGCTGCCCCCCCCATTTGGAGGTGAGAGAAGCCACAGGAGATGAGTGCTGGGGTCCCCCTCCCGCCAGCTTTGCTTGTGACCCCAGGCCCCGCAGAGGGGGGAAGAGGACAGAGACGCTGAGGGCAGCTCGACAATAGCACCCTGGCCCTGGTGACAGAGACCAGATGACGAAGCCTGTGCTGAAGCCACCCGGACGTCATAGCCCACCTTGCTGGTCCCACAGAGACCAGCGCATCGCCCTGAGGAGGCTGCTGCTTATGCCAGCAAAGACGGGTTTAGAAAACAGCACAGCCGGGCGTGGTGGCGCACGCTTGTAATCCCCTTGCTTGGGAGGCAGAGACAGGAGGATCGCGCAGGTTCGAAGCCAGCCGCGCACGGTGGCTTAGGAGACCCTGTTTCCAAATAAAAATGTAAAAATAGGCCTGGGAGTGTAGCCCGGAGGTAGAAGGGCTTCCAGGAACCCCAGTACCACCAAAAAAAAAAAAAAAAAAGAAAAGAAAACAGCACAACCCCTCAGCCAGGAGAAGGGAGTAAATGCCGACTGCCCAGTAGGCCACAGCTGGACTGTGACCACAGTGGTCAGCAGGTGATGGAAGCAAAGTATGGTAAGCTCTGTGACCTGTCCTTGCTGGCCTCTGTTACTTGCTGCTCATAAGTCGTATGGGTGGGATGCCCACAGCTGCAGCTCACATCAGGAAGGACCCAAGGGCTCAGGCTTAGAGCAGACAAGGGTCACAGGAACAGGAGGTTGGCGAGGCCCAGAGCCATCCTGGAAGGCTTCGGCAGAGGTAGTGAGTCCGCAGAACAAGAAAGTCTAGGGTGGCCAGCCGGTGCCGAGCGGGCTGTGGGCAGGAGGGGAAGAGCACGGCTGGGGAGACAGGGCAGGGGGTCCAGCCTGGAGCCGCCAGGGGACCATAGTCCAGTGGGGCCAGAAGCCCTAGATGAGACCCCGCTATGAGACCCACCCCAGCCACACCGTCCCTTCGCTCCAGAACTCCATTCCTCAGGCCCTTGGCAGCACCCGCCGGCTAGACCCCGTCCCCACTCACTCAGGAGGTCCTCGGGCTCTGAGAAGACACCTTGCCGCCCTCTTCAGGGAAGGCCACAGAGGCGCAGAGAGGTCGAGGGAGTTGCCCAAGGTCACGCATCTACCACAGAACTCTCCCTCACGATTATTTCAATTTGCAGACTGGCCCTGCCCACGAGATTTCACAGTGCTTTACTAGGCCAGAGCCCCCAGGGTGTTTATCCATCAAAGAGTAATTTAAATCACTACCCACAGAAACAAACAGCCGTCCTCCCCACTGCCACACCGCTCGCCGCGTGATGCCCTCTGGTGCCCTGGCTGCTCCCCCACTTCCTGGAGGAAAGGGAGGCCGCGGCCCCAGAGCCTCCAGCATCAAGAAAACAAGCAGCTCCACCCTCCCCTTCTCGTTTCTTGGAACTGGATACCCTTTAGGCCATCATGTGTGAAGGGACTCTTCTAAGGGGACCCAGGAGAGGAGAGAGATTCAGACAGCAAAGAACAACAATGGAGACATTGACCAGCCAGCCCTCAAGAGCCATGCTGGGTCCTTCACCCAAGGTCACCATCCGAGGTCCCTGCCAGCAGACGGCCCACGTTGCCTTCATCCTCTGGCAGGCCGGCACTCATTCCCTTCACAGGCCCTGCTGTTTCCTGATAGATCGGCTTCGGCAAGCCCTGGGCCTCCAGCCTCCCCACAGTGCGTGAGACAGAGTCTTCCCATGAGAGCTGTGCACAGAGGCTGGGACTCTGGCTCCTCACAGCACTCCGGATGGGCCACTCATCACACAGAGCCTTGTGTGGCAAGATCAGGATAGGGCCCATTGGAGAATGGTTCTCTATTAGCCATGGATGGATTCCCCAGAAGCCGCTGTCTCAGGGGACTTCAAAAATAACCAGGAATTCAAATTGCTAGAAGCAGCCAGGAGAGCAGAGCCAAGTCAGATAGGATCAGGTTCAGGCAATAATGGTAGCTTACGCCAGGGTTTGTCAAACAGCAAGGTGCATACAGATCACCTGGAGATCGTATTAAACTCTAGAGCTGTAGATCAGAGTGGACCCAAGATTGAATATTTGCAACAAGCTCCAAGGAAATGTCAATATTGTTCGTGTTTGGGGCAGTTTGAGTAACAAGAGCTCCAGGTGTATTATTGGTATTATGCCTGTCATCATCCCAGTACTAGAGAGGCTGAGACAGGAGGACCACAGATTCAAGGATGGCCCCTGCAATTTAGTGGGATTCTGTTTCAAAATAAAATAGGACTGGGAATGTAGCTATGAGGCAGAAGGCCCCTGGGTTCAATCCCCAGTAACTCCCAAACAAAAAAGAGAGAGAAAGAGTGAGAGAGATTTATTGGACTCCAGCAGTAGTCAGTCCAGGGCTGATGTAGTACTCTATGGTGTCAAGGACCCACACTCCTTCTACCCTGTCACTCCTATATGTGACTTTCCAAGTTAATTTTCCCCATGGTGCAAAATAGGTGCTGGAGCTCCGGCCATTACATTCAAATTTCCAGTCTGCCCCTTTCTAACAAGTATCAATCAGAATGTACACACTTCTACTGTCACCGTAGGCAGACCTCAGCCACATGGCCTCCCTGGTGTCTATGTGTGAGAGAGGTTGGGTTAGGAAATAGACTTTTTATTTCCCAGGCCCAGCTAAAAAATTGAGAATTCCAATACCGGGGAATTGGGTAAGGAACAGCAGGAGGCCATTATTCATCTCTGACACACAGCAACCAGAATAAAATCATGTCATTCCCGGGCCTCGGTCTTTAGCGCTGCCATGAAGATGAGCCGCAGTTCCAGCCCCTAAGGCTCCAGGCACAGTCTCCGGGGCCCCCTGGAGGCCAGTCCAGAGACTGTACCAAGCAGGACAGATCCACTCTCGGAGGTCCGTGAGGCAAGCCCAGCCTGGAAGCAGATGGCCCGGGTTCGGGTCTTGCTCCAGCACTTACTGTCTATAAAATTTTGAGCAGTTTCTTAGCTCTCTGTGCTTCAGGTTCCCGTCTGTAAACAGGATCTGCTGTCTCTCTCCAAGAGCTGCTATGGAGAAGAAATGAGTGAAGTTTGCACGTGCTCTGGGAGTAAACAAGGCCACCTGAGCTCACCCTGAGCCCTCTAGGACACGGCCCGCACTGCCGTGTGCACTGGAATTGTGAGCCAAAGCGGGCTCATCCCTGTACAGCTGAGCCCATGAGCCAGATCCAGCTCTGAACCAGCAGCCTGGGAGCCACAGGCTAGAACATCCGACATTTGTCTTCAGGTCACCTCAGTTTGCTAAGAAAATTTCAAGACGATCTTTTCCCAAAAAACTTTCTTTGTATGATTTATTTTCCCCAAGAAGTGAGTCATAATCACACTGATTTCTATGCAATGTGTCACCAGGGCAGGTCACACTTCCTCCCCTGTGCAGCTCTGATGGTGGTGGGGGATGCTCGGGGAGAAGGCAGTGCCCGCCACTGACGGCCCTCGTGGGGTGCGGCGGTGGGTTGCATGTGCACACTGCGGACAAAGAGCCGGCTCTGCCAGAAGCCCTCCTCGCTAAGGCCAGAAGAGCATGGGTCAGGGCTCCCAGCCACTGGGGTGTGTCCAGGGCTCCGCAGCCTCTCTCCCTGCTGACACCATGACAGGAGAAGCGGCCGGCACGGAGTGCGAACAAATGCCCTGCCGCGAATCACCTTCCACCGATCAGCCACCAGCCCCGGCCTGCCATCTGCCACCGGCCCACCTTCCCTCTATTCATCTATCTATCCATCCACCTGCCTCTCTTCTACTTGTTGATTGATCCATCGATTCGTCTATTGATCTATTTCCATCTTTCCCTCATCTGTCTATTCGTCTATTGATCAATCTATCCATCGGTTAATCTACCTCTCTTCTATGTACCTTTCTGTTTTTCTGTTTCTATAGCTGTTCGTCTGCCTCTTCTATCTATTGATTGGCCAGTCGACTCGTATCTATTGTTCTATCTTCCATCTAGTTTCCCTCATCTGTCAAGTCATCTGTTGTCAATTTATCTGTCTACCTATCTCTCTACGTATTGATTAATCAATCCATCCATCTACTGACCTATTTCCCATCTATCATCTATATATCCATCTTCCATCTCTATCTTCCCATTTCTATCATTTATTTGTCTGTCTGAATCTTCACCTTCTCCTGCTGGTTCCCTCTGGTGGTTCCGGGGATATACCTTGATCACGCACTCTCAGAATGCGAGAAACTCTCCTGTGCGCCATGGCTCACGCCTGGGAGGAGCAGGCCCAGGCAGGTGAAATGCTTTGCTCCAGGAGATGCCAGGAGCTAGTGGCTCTGGAGGAGGCTGGCCCTGGCCCCCTCGACTGCCCTGACCCATCCCTGTGGGCGCTCATATGTGCCCACCAGAGGTAGTCTGAGGCCCTCCTGTGTACCTACGGGGCCCAGGGTGAGCACTGAGGGCCAAGTCACAAGCAAGTCTTGCTGTCGACCTGCCCTCAGGCTGGTGGGGACTCAGGTATGTCTATGGGCTGTTTGGACATGGGGTGGCCAACGCTCCAGACCAGGGCCCTTTGTGCAGCATCTCAGGTGGACTCATAGGAAGCCATGCACGGGGAGCTCCCTGTAGGGCCCTACTGTGGGGTCATGGGGAGGGCAATGTACCCTCGAGCCACATCTGGGTGCTGGCCTCGCCATGGCCACCTGTCGCAGGGCCCAGATCCCCATAGGGCCAGCGCCTGAGCATCTCAGGGCAGAGTAAGGCTTGGTGCAGCAGCTCTCCTCCCCTCATGGCAGGGGACATCAGGGGACAGACAGGGCCCAGGCCCCCAAGCCCAACCCAAACTGGGGTGCACACCTTGACTCACTTCAAGTCCAGAAGTCCTGGCCTGAGGAATCTAGGGAAAAACCCCACCCGCCCCAAAACAGGCCCCGCCCCCAGCTGCCAGCCTGCAGCAGAGCACGCCAGGGAAGCAAACACCTCGATGTGGTGACCAACAAGGGCAGGCCACCTGTCCCTGTTTACTCTCCACCAAGCCGGAAACTTTCAAACTTACTGGAAACCTCTTGGGACTTTGTTTTCCTGAAATGAAACAAAAATAGGTTGGCTTTCCCTGGTGTTTACCTGAAGACTTAATTAGCTAATTCTGATCTGGGCTGCCTGGCAGGCTGGCAAAGGCCTGCTTCTCGCTGGGTGCTGAGAAGTCCCAGGGGGAGCTGCTGACCTGGCAGAAGAACCTGGAGGAGGAGGCTGGCTGTGGGGGGAGGGAGTCCTGACTGTGGAGGAGGCTGTGTCTCTGAGCAGCTTCCTTCACCTCTCTGAGCCCGTCTTCACCTGCTTCTCTGGTTGGAGGACTAGCAATGACAACCTGGCACTCAGCCTTTGGAGCAAAGGTGGCCATTGTTTGCAATGTAGAGCTCATTTGGCCAGGCAGCTCAGGACCCACATGCTCAGGAGACCCAGCTACCACCCCCGGTCTCCATTACAAATCGACTATCCAAACGTGTCTGCCGCCCGGCCTGGCATTGCCTCCCACCTTGCCACTCACACCCAAAGAGCTGCACCTGAGGGCAGGTGAGCCAAGCTGTGGATGTGACCTGGCCACTGTGTTGCAAACACTCTCAGTGGTGCTGCCTCACGTGACTCAGTTTCCCTCTGCTCTTCTCCTCTGAACTCCTGAGTGGCTGCAGGCAGGGCCTGCCCTGGTAGCATCTAGCTTCCTTTGTCTTCAGTCTCCTGTTACCACCAGAATGTTGCTGCTTGGCCCTGATGCCCTGGATTGGAAAGAAACACAAACCAAGCACAGTAAGAATCCAGGATGGACCCAAGTGTATTGGTGCACACCCATAATCGCAGGACCAGGGAGCTTGAGACAGGAGGATCACAGGTTCAAGGCCAGCCTCGGCAGCTTAGCAAGACCCTGTTTCAAAACAAAATAATTTTAAACAGAGTTGGGAATGTAGCTCAGAGATGGAGCCCTCTGGGTTCATTCCCTAATACCACACGCATAAACAATCCTGGAGAGACTCGGGCTATGAAGATGGTTCAGAGGTGAACAACGAAATGAAAACACATTTTTAACTCTCAGAAGGTGGCTGTTGGCCCCAGCATGAGGCCTTCCAGACATGCCACGGGACATGGCACAATCTCAGCCATCCCCCTCCCCATCGTGGCAGGGCCTCCACCAGGACTTACAGGAGAAAAGTAAGTCAGCGGGCAGAGCTGGCAGTAGTTCCCAGAGGGGAGGACAGCAGTGGCCCAAGCCCTTATGCTCCCTCTTTCTGATTTCTTCATAATGAGGGTCGGCTCCCTCCTCTGACCTTGAACCCGGCTGGCCTGAGGCTTGCTTTAACTCAGAACACACAGGCGTGACGCTGGTCTGCATGAGCCAGGCCCCGAGGCTGTGGCTCCGGCTCTCATCTAGTCCTCCCTTTGCAGCCTGGTGTCCTTGGCACTGCCCTCCAAGAGTAGAAAACACCTTGGTCATGCTTCCAGTGGGGAGGAGGACATGCAGCGTCCGTCCTGAGTGGACAGGAGGGGTACAGAGCCTCGAGTGCCTCCTTCCTCGCTGGGGAGGACTGCAGCATCTAAACCAGCAGACCCCAGGACACGGGCCGGTCCTCCCTCTGCTCAGGAGCCCTCCACACCCGGAAGCAGCTGCTGTAAAGTGTGTCACGCTGCCACCCAGAGATACTGCGTCCCCTTCCCAAGCCACAGCGCAGGTGGAGGGGAAGCCAGGACCGCCTTCTGCCCAGGTGCCTAGCACTCAGGAAGAAATGCAGAGCCTGATCCTGCCCTAAAACCCAAGCACTTGGAAGCCCTCCCTCCTAAAATGCTGCTCCCCCTCAGATCCCTTTTCCTGTCTTGCTGGTGTTCAGCACCGTACCTGATGAGAAGATGCCAGGACTGGGTAACTGAAAGAATGGAGCTCTTCTGACTCGTTACTAAGTTCAAGTTCAAAGTCCCAAGGCACAGTACTTGCACTTCTCTTAAGGAGAATCTTAAAAATGCGCACAAGTGATCATATATGTACACTTGTGAATATTAGTATGTGTATATAGGGGTGTGTGTATATGTGTGCACCTGTTTGTCCTTCCTTATCTACAAGATTGTGAGTTCCTTAAGAATATGTGCTATGAGATGGATGGATGGGTTGATGGATGGATAGATAAATAGATGTATTGTTGATGGATACGTGGATAGATGGATAGATAGATAGAAATGATTGTTGATGGATACATAGATAAAGGTGTTGGGGTGGATGATGAATCAAAAGACAGATATAAATAGATGGGTAGATAAGTGATAGATATAAATTGTTGATGGATACATAGATGTGCTGGTGGATAGATGAATGAATAGATATGTGATGGATGGATAGATAGATAGATAGATGATAGATGATAGAGAGACAAGCAGATATGTTGATAGTGGATGGACAGATACAAAGCCACATCCAGCTTTGTTGTTGACTTTCATGTGTGTGTGTTTGTGTGTGTGTGTTTGTGTGTGTGTGTGTGTTTGTGTGTATGTGTTTGTGTGTGTGTATGTTACTGGAGATGGAACCCAGAGGCATTCTACCTCCGAGTGACATCCCCAATCCTATTTTTTATTCTTTATTTCGAAACAGGGTCCCACTGAGTTGCAGAGGGCCTCACTAAGTAGTTGAAGCTGGCTGTGAACCATGATCCTCTGGTCTCAGCCTCCCAAATGCTGGAATTACAATTGTACACCACCAGCCAGGCTCAGTATCCTGTTCTTCTGTTAGGGATATGCTCTCTTTTATCCAGCTAAAGAAGTCAATAACATTGTTTCAGAAGTTTTGTTGTTACATTTGTTTTGTTTTGGGGGCTCAAACCCAGGGTTCTGCACATGCTAGGTAAGTACTCTATGACTGAGCTACAGCCTCAGCCTATATTTCTTTGTCTAAAAGCTTTCTTCTCTCTGTTCTTTTGGGTTGTTTTCTTTTGTTTAACTTTTTTCTTTTTCTTTTATGTTAGAATTTTCCTCAGATCTGTTTATATTTAAGAGTACAGCTGGACATGGTGGTACACACCTGTAATCTCAGTACTTTGGGGGCTGAGACAGGAAGATCACAGGTTCCAGGTCAGTACCAGCAACTTAACAAGACTTTCTTTCCTTCTTTCTTTCTTTCTTTCTTTCTTTCTTTCTTTCCTTCCTTCCTTCCTTCCTTCCTTCTTTCTTCTTTCTCTTTTTTCCCCTGATGAAATGAGGATTGACCCAGGGGCATTCTACCTTCAAATTACACCCCCTAGCCCCCCCCCTTTTTTTTGGTGGTACTGGGGTTCCTGGAAACCCTTCTACTTCCGGGCTACACTCCCAGACCTATTTTTTTATATTTTTTTTTTATTTGGAAACAGGGTCTCTTAAGCCAGCGCGGCTGGCTTTGAACCTGCGCAATCCTCCTGTCTCTGCCTCCCAAGCGTGGGGATTACAAGCGTGCACCACCACGCCTGGCTAGCCCCATTTTTTTTATTCTTTATTTTAAAACATGGTCTTAGTAAGTTGCAGAGGGCATCACTAAGTAACTGAGGCTGGCCACAAACCTGCCATCCTCCTGTCTCTGCCTCCCAAATACTGGGATTACAAGTGTGTGCCACCATGCCCAGATGTAAGACCCTGTTTCAAAATAAAAAATAAAAAGAACTAGAATTTAGCTCAGATGTAAAATGTACTTGAGTTCAACTCAAGATTACATGCATGATCCAAAGTGACCCACACCTTCAATTGACCCATTATCAAAATTTCAACAGGCTTTTCCATGGGAAACCTGATCTTTACAATGATTATGGAACTGCAAGGGGATTTGAGTAGCCAAGGGGATCTGGAAGAACAAGGTTGGAGGACACCGACAGCTTGACTTTGAAACTTACTACAGAGCTGCAGTAATTAAAATGCTCTAGCATGAGGATGAAAATAAATTAGAGAGACCAGAAATAAACTCACCCCGAAATGGTCTATTGATTTTCTGTGAATACCAAGAACACACAATTGAGAAAGGACAGTCTTTCAACATATAGTGCTGAGAAAACTCAATATCCAAATGCAAAAGGCTGAATTTGAGCACTTGCCTTGTGCCACATGCAAAATTAACTGAAAATGGATGAAAAATATGAACTTCACAGCAAAAACTACAATACATAGGAAGAAAGTTTTTTGACATCAGATTTGGCAATGACTTCATGGATATGACATGAAAAGTACTGGCAACAAAAGAAAAATAAGAAAAAAGAAAAATAAAGGAAAAAAGTCTAAGCTTTTTAATCTGCTGGTTTAATTTTTATAAGAATCTTTTTATTTTAGCCAGGTATGGTGGCGCACACTTGTAATCCCAACATTCAGAAGGCTGAGACCAGAGGATCGCGGTTCGCGAACAGCCTCAGCTACTTAGTGAGGCCCTCCGCAACTCAGTGAGACCCTGTTTCAAAATAAAGAATAAAAAATAGGGCAGGGGGTGTAGTTCGGAGGTCAAATGCCCCTGGGTTTCATCCCCAGACCTGCAATAATAATAAAATAATAATAATAATAATAATAATAATAATTTTTTATTTTACTATCTTTAGAATCTTCTTGATTGCTGATATTTATAACCGAAGTTTTTCTTTTTTAAATCTCTAGATTTGTCAATTCCATTATCTGTTCAATAATGCAACTTTTCATTTTGCTAATCTTCTCTGTTGTGGATATGCTTTATATTTCATTGATTTTCTTCTTCTTTTTAAGGGGGAGGAAGGTTGAAACCAGAGGCATTCTAACTCTGAGCTCCCCCCCAGTCTTTTTTTTTAAAAACAAAATCTAAGTTAGATTTTTATTCTTATCTTTCTTATTTCCTTTTGTCCTTTCATTAGGCTTAATTACTGTTCTTTTTCTAACTTCTCAAGATGGAAATTGAGATAACTGGTTTTAAATCATTTTCTCTTATGTGCATCAAAACTGTAAATGTCTTTCTAATAATTGCTTTAGCTATTTATCTCAGATTGTACATAGTATTTATATTTTTATTCCGTTTAAGACATCTTCCAATTATTTGTGTGTTTTTTTTCCTTGACCCCTGGGTTATTCAGAAGTGTTCAGCTTAATGTCCAAACATGTGGGGTTCTTAATAATCTGTCTTTCATTCACGTCTGATTCAATTCCATTTTGATCAGAGATCATACGGAGCATGATTTCACCTTTTGAAATTTGTTAAGACTTGCTTTATGGTCCAACACATGTTCTATTTTGGTAAATACATACTCCAAAAGAACATGTATTCTCTAGTAGCTGGATGGATTTTTCTATAAATGTCTATTAAGTTGAATTGGTTAATTCTGTTGTTCACATTTCCTGTATACATCCTTGCTTTTTTAATCTGATTTTTCTATCAGTTGCTGAAAGATATTTGTTGAGATCTCCAGCCATGAGTGCAGACTTGCCTGATTCTTCCTTTTGTTCTGTCCTCAGCTCATGTATTGTGAAGCTCTGTTACTAGGTGCACAAAAGTTTATGACTATTATATCTTCCTGTTGAATTAACCCTTTTATCATCATGAAATATTCCTCTTTGTCTTTTACTAATGCTGGTTATAAAGTCCACTTTCAAGCCAGGCGTGGTGATGAACACCTGTAATCCTAGTATTTGAGAGGCTAAGATGGAAAAATCACACATTTGAGATCGGCCTCAGCAACTTGATGAGACCTCAGCAACATAGAGAAAATCTGTTTCAAAATAAAAAGGGCTGAGGGTGTAGTTAGAGGTAGAATGCCTCTGGGTTCAATCCCCAGTATGAAGGAAAGAAAATGGAAGGAAGGAAGGGAGGGAGGGAGGGAGGGAGGGAGGGAGGGAGGGAGGGAGGGAGGGAGGGAGGGGAACCCCAGGACACCGTCACTGCTGCTTCCCGGCTGCACTCTCTTGCCTGGGTGTCTTTGGCCCTCCTGGCCTACCAGTCAAACCTGTAGTTCTGTGTTTGCATTTGGGATCATTTTTCCTTATATCTCTCAAGGTGTGAGATTTGGGGTAATAAGTTGTCCCAGACTTTGCCAATGTAAAAATATCTATATGTCTATATGTCTATATTTGTTAAAAATTAGCCTTTTTAGCCAGGCATGGTGGTACACGCCTATAATCCCAGTACTTGAATGTCTGAGTGTGTATGTGTATATGTTAATGAATCTGCACAAATACTCTCTTCCAAACCAACATCAGGTTCTCTCAAATTTTCGTTTTTGAAACTCCAGTTTTGTAACTCAAGCTTCCTTTTTTATAACTCCTTCTATGACTCCAAGCTATGCCTCCTCCTTCTGCCACAGGGAGGCACCCTCCTTTCCTGCTTTTCTTCCGCTCCCTACACCACCACCCAGCCTCCTGGTGACTCACCAGCGCCCCCATCAGGCCGCCCTCGGGGTGACAGCTGCCGGGGTCCACTATGGCTTCCTCTACTCCCCTCATCCCTGCCCCCAGATACCGATCTTGCTTTGCCCCCGCTAATGCCCTTAAAACTAAACTATTCAGAAGGGAAGACACAAAAGGTACTGAGAAGAGGAGCATGGACTTCCTTTATTTTGGGAGGAACTTTTCATTTCACTGACTATAGACTCTTTCTTCCGCAGTTAAAGATGCCGTTCCGTTATCTCCTAGCTTCCATAGCTGCTTTGACAAGTCAGCCGAAACTTGTTGCTCTTTGAATATAATGCTTTTATCTTTCCTGCCTGCTTTTTTTTTTTTTTTTTTTTTTTGTGGTACTGGGGTTCCTGGAAGCCCTTCTACCTCTGGGCTACACTCCCAGACCTATTTTTATATTTTTATTTAGAAACAGGGTCTCCTAAGCCAGCGCACGTGGCTGGCTTCGAACCTGCGCGATCCTCCTGTCTCCGCCTCCCAAGCGCGGGGATTACAAGCGTGAGCCACCACGCCAGGCTTCCTGCCTGCTTTAAAATAAATATTTTCTCATTGTGTTTGGTTTCCACAGCTTGACTCTGTGTGTGTGTGTGTGTGTGTGTGTGTGTGTGTGTGTGTGTGTGTTGTATTCTCCTTGGGATTCACTGATCTTTGTAATTCTGTGAGCTGATTTGATTTTGAAAATTCTTCCATAGCCAAACTATGGAACCAGCCAAGATGTCAAGATGTCCATCAACAGATGAATGGATTACAAAACTGTGGGATATGTACACAATGGAATTTTACTCAGCCATCAAAAAAAAAAAAAAACTCAATTACATCATTTTCAGGGAAATGGATGAACTGGAGGACATTATGCTAAGTGAGATTAGTCAGTCACAAAAAATAAGAAATCAGATGCTTTCCCTAATATGTGAGAGTTAGGGAGAAATGGGTCATAGGAGGAACTCTTGAAAAAGGAAACCCTATAGAGGAGCAAACAAGACAACCTAAAGGAGGAGAAAGGGGGGGGGGAGAAAATCTCTAAACACACAATGTACTTAAACATATCGAAGTCAATCACTGAGCCAAGCAAGGGAAGGAGGGATGGGGAGGGAATGGGGTGGGAATTGGGTAGGGGTTAAATCAGTGATGTGTACATGTATGTACACACAAGTTTTTTTTACCTCAATATGATGTTTGAATATAATGCACCAATAAAAAACATTAAAAGGAAAAAAAGAAAATTCTTGCCTCTTGTTTCTCTGAATATTCATTTCTCTGGATATTTCTTGCCTTATTCTCTGTTCCTCCTCCCTGTCTCAGACTCCAAGTACACTCATGTTAGAGCTTTTTGATCCAGGAATGGGTAAATAATTTCATTCTATTCCCTGTCATAAGTAGAACAAGCATTCAAAAGGTTAAAACAGGCTGCTTTAGCTGACCGTGGTAGAGCACACTTGTAATCCCCACACTTGGGAGGCTGAGACAGGAGGATCGCACAGGTTCGTAGCCAGCTTCAGCTACTTAGTGAGGCTCTCAGTAACTTAGTGAGACCCTGTTTCCAAATAAAGTATAAAATAGGTCTGGGAGTATAGCCCGGGAGTAGAAAGCCCCTGGGTTCCATCCCCAGTACCACCAAAAAAAAACAAAAAACAAAAACAAAAACAAAAAACCAGGCTGCTTTCTGTTCTTCCCAGTCTGCTGTCTGAGCTTCTCCTGGCCTAAGCCTGCCAGGTCAATACGGCAATGAAGAAACGATGAAGGCCAACACTAAGAAAGTGGCAAAGCTTAGAACTTAGGAGGCCAGGAGCCTGGGGAAAAAAAACATTATCCTCTCATGTAGATGCAGACAAAGTTCAGGCTACTGGCCTGGAAACTTAGCAGCCCAGATAAGGAAGACCACATAGGAATAACTTAGTTAAGACCCAGGGGTCCAGGAGGGTGGCAGCACTCTGCTTCATTTCATTCTCCTTAGAGGCAGGATGCTTTTCTCCCTACCCCATCCCATCTCTTTAAGACACAGCACTGTTACTCTGGTTTTTATAATAAATCCTTTTTTTTTTTTTTTTTTTGTACTGAGGATAGAACCCAGGGGCATTCGACCTCTGAGCTACACCCCCAGCCCTATTTTTTATTCTTTATTTTGAAACAGGGTCTCACTGAGTTGCAAAGGGCCTCACTACCTAGTAGCTGAGGCTGTCCTAGAACTGTGATCCTCATGTCTGAGCCTCCCAAATGCTGGGATTCTAAGCATGCACCACCATACCCGGCTGTAATAAATCTTTTTTGCCCTGCACTAAATTTCAACTATTTGTCCTGGCATTTTATTTCCTGGCCAATGCTATCTATCTGAGGAAAAAAAATTCATGGCGCCCACCGCAACTGTAACATCTTTGGCACCCCAGATGGGACGTGACAGGGGGCTTCCAAACCATAACATTTTGATTGTATCCCAATATTTGTCTTATATTCAAATCTGCTGTTTCATTACTTTTTGTGTGCCTCAGTTCCAGTATTTTCTATATCTCTGTCTTTGAGCTCACTAATACTCTTATCTTCTATGCTCAGGTTGCCATTAAATCCACTCAGTGAATTCTGTTTGTTGGGTTTTTGTTTTGTTTTTGTTTTGCAGAGCTGGGCATCTACCCAGGGCTCCATGCATGCTGGGCCAGTGCTCTATCACTGAGTGACACCCTCGCTTTCAGTGAATTCTTAATTTTAGATGCTACATTTTTCATTTGTTGAATATCCATTTAAATTTTTATAGGTTTGGATTTCCTGCAGAAATTATCTTTTCATTCATTTTGTCAACTTTTCTGCAAACATTCTTTTTATACTTAAATTATAATAGTTATTTTTAGTAATTTCTTGAATACTCCAACAGCTGAGTCATCTGTATTCTGATAAGGGAGTAACAACTCCACCTGAATTCTGGTTCAAATATTAAGACTGACGACATCACACACACATACACACACACACACACACACACACACACACACACACACAACTAAGAGGGTGTGAAAAATGTTTTTACTAACATTTAAGGACTTCTGGGAACAGCCTGGTAACTTCCCAATACTTACCAGAGTTTAAAATATTTTATAGAGAAAAAACACGAAAACTGGGTTTGAGGTTATTAGGCAGTGAGGCTGTGGGTGATGGTTTCTGTGCATAGGACAGAGCTTGCTAGGTCTGGATTTCTTGCTAAGGCTAAAGGAGAGGACACCTGGGATTCCTTAACAGTCAGCCTAGATGCAAGTCAGAGGGAAGAAGAGGGACTGGGCTTGAAAGCTGTCAGCAGCCAAATGGGAACTATGGGGTCAGACTCTATCCCGATCTGTGCCGTGGAGCGCATGTTTTTGTCCTCCCCAAGTTCCTATGCTAAAGCTCTAACCCCCAGAGGGATGGGACCGAGAGATGGAGCACGGGTGATGTTATCCATGCCCTTATCAGGACAGAGAGAAATGCCAGAGCTGTCTCACACCATATGAACACATAGAGAAGCCCACCCCTGTGGCCCTCCTCAGGAACTGAATCTGCCAGCACCTTGACCTTGGACTTCCAGCCTCTGAGCTGTGAGAAATGGACGCCTGTTGTTTAAACCTCACAGTCTATGGTATTTGCACATAGCAGTCTAAGATGATTCAGACAATGTATAAATTTACCTCTATTGTATTTGTGTATGCACATGTGTGTGGGGGGGGGGGTTACTGGGGTTTGAACCCAGAGGTGTTCTACCTTAGAACTACACTGCCAGCCTTTTTTATTTTTATTTTTCATTATGAAACAGAGTCTCACTAAGTTACTGAGGCTGGTCTTGAACCTATGATCCCCCCATCTTGGCCTCCTAAGTACTGGGATCACAGGTATGCACCAGGCTTTCTATTGTATTTTTATTCTGTGTTTATTGGTCATTATTTCCTACCTATGCATATGTCTTGCAACTTTTAAATTAAATTTCTATCTTTTTTTTTTTTTTTTTTGCAGTACTGGGGATGGAACCCAGGGGCATTCTACCTCAGAGCTATAACCCCAGCCTAATTTTTAATTCTTTTTTTTTTGGTGCACTGTATTCATACATCATAGTGGGATACAAACTTTTGTAGACATACATGCACACATCGCCCAGTCAGCCCCCACCCGATCCCCACCCCATTCTCTCCCCATCCCTCCCTCCCATGCTTGGCTTAGTGGTTGACATCTAGTATTATAGCAATTGATCCAAAATTAAAAATGATAATCTCATATAACAGTTTCATTTGTCTGATACCAAGCTTTTGATGACTTAAAGATAACATTTCAATATTTCTTTTTACTTTCTTTCTTACCAGAGAATATTTTTTTTCTATTTTTTTAGGTGAAACTATCATATATTTATATATTTATTTTTCAGAAAAAAAAACTCTATCCTAATATGGAATATGGACTCTAGATACCCAAAACAATCTTGAAAAAGAACAAAGCTAGAAGATATATATTTTCTGATTTCAAACCATATAAAGCTACAATAATTGAACCAGTGTAGTACTATTCTAAAGGCAGATATATAAACCATTGGAGTTAAATAAAAGCCTAGAGCTAAATCCTTCCCTATATTGTCAAGTAATTTTTGACAAGGTTTCCACGAACATTTGGTGGTAGAAATAATAATATTTTAACTAAATATTGTTGAAAATTAATAATTACATGGAAAAGAATAAAGTTGGACCCTTACCTAATCCCATATACAAATATTAACTCAAAATAGATAAAAGACCTAAATATAAATCTTAAACTATAAACTTTTAGGAGAAAATCTGGGTCATAAAACCTCACAACACTGAAATTGGCAGTGATTTCTTGGATATGATTTCAATGGCACAGGCAACAGAAGGGTATACAAACTCCCTAAAAAAAAAAAAATTGTATATCCAAAGACAATGTAAACAGAGTTAACAGTTACTAATAGAATGGGATAAAATATTTCCAAATGCTATATCTGAAAGTATATTAATATTCCAACTAGACTTCCGGGAAGATGGCGACCGAGAAAAGCGGGGCTTAAGAGTCCCGCTAACAACCAATCTCCATTACCACAAAAAGAGCGCCTTTCATAGCCAGAAAACACCATCACCAGAAAAACAAAAAAACCACCAGGCTCCAGAGAGAAAGTGGACTGAGAACAGAGCTCAGGGCCACAGAGGAGACACACGCGCCCGAGGACGCGGCAGCAGCGCCATACTGCCGGCGGCAGCGGCGAACTCAGCGGAAGGCTACAGCAAGCCGAGGTGAGCCGATGCGGAACAGCCAGGCGGGATCTTTCGGCGCAGACAGCATTTAAAGCTCCCAGTGGCTGAGCTCAGCACACGCTGCAGGGATTCAGAGTGGAAATCAAAACCAGAGAAGAAAAAATACGCCAGCCTCATGGCCGAGGGCATGGCAGAGGCGCCATATTGCCACCGGCGGCGGCAGCAGCAGTGAATTCACCGAGTCCAGTACAGCTACATCTACGTACTCAAGAACAGTGAGTCAAATTGCGGGCCACAGAGGAGAAATCCCAGTATTGTGCCTCCTGGGACTTGACCCAGTGAGGGAGTGGTGGTGGCAGAGATATTACACCATAGGAGAGCGTGCAACCTGGCACCCCCCATAGTTTAAAGCAGCCTCTATCGACTCCCTGGGTCGGAGACTCTGTGATACAACCCAGTAAAGGAGTAGTAGGGTCTGAGATAATACAGACTCGAGATCCAGAGCACCTTAAGTGAAGCCATAGTGACCCAAGGGAAGAACCCAGAGAAGGCACAAACCTCCGAAATCATGGGAAAGAGGAATAACACTGAAGTAATGAATGTGCACAACCCCACAACATCAGAACCTGATAAAACAGAAAATCAGAGATTTCTAGAAGATCAAATCAGGAAAATAACTGTAGAAATAATAGAGGTGCTTCGAAAAGAACTCAGAGAGAGCCAAAAAGAGATAAAGGATGCAATTAATGAAGTAAAGGCCTCAATTCAAAGCACAAACAACCGATTAGACCACATGGAGAACAGAATCTCGCTCTTAGAAGATGAGCAATCCAAAAATGAATGCATAGTTTCTAATCTAGAAAAAGATATCCAACAGCAGGAATCTGACATTGAAGAAATATGGGCCCATCTTAAGAGAGCTAACCTAAGAATAATTGGAATAGAGGAGGGAAAAGAAAGTGATACCAAAGGGATCAACAATCTCTTCAAGGAAGTAATAGCAGAAAATTTTCCAAATATAGAGCAAGAGGTTGATACACAGATCCAGGAAACTTATAGAACTCCCTTTAGACAGGATCCGAGAAGAGGATCCCCACGCCATATAATTGTCAAAATGACCAATGTGGAAGCCAAGCAGAGAATCTTAAAGGCAACAAAAACAAAGGGCCAAGTGACATTCAGAGGCAAACCAATTAGAATCACTCCAGACTTCCCAAACCAAGTCATGAGAGCCAGAAGGGCTTGGAGTAACATATTCCAAACTCTGAAAGAAAACAACTTCCAGCCAAAAATTTCCTACCCAGCAAAACTTTCTATCAAATTAGATGGAGAAATAAGAAGCTTCCATGACAAACAGAAACTGAAGGAATTTATGTCTTCAAAACCAGCGCTAGAGAAAATACTCAAAGAGATTAACTACAAAGAAGAAATAGGTAACACTCACCAGAACCAGAGAAACAAGAGTTTCCATCCAACAGACAACTAAGATTGGTTATCTGTGGAGATTCATTATTTATGTTAGTCTTTTACCTATCTCTAAATTGTATTGTTTGCCTTTATTGTTGTTAATTTTTAGGATTTCTAGTTGGAATATTAATATACCTTCAGATATAGCATTTGGAAATATTTTATCCAATTCTATTAGTAACTTTTAACTCTGTTTACATTGTCTTTGGATATACAATATTTTCTTTTATTTTTTAGGGAGTTTGTATATTCTTCTGTTGCCTGTGCCATTGAAATCATATCCAAGAAATCACTGCCAATTTCAATGTTGTGAGGTTTTATGACCCAGATTTTCTCCTAAAAGTTTATAGTCTTAAGATTTATATTTAGGTCTTTTATCTATTTTGAGTTAATACTTGTATGTGGGATTAGGTAAGGGTCCAATTTTATTCTTTTCCATGTAATTATTATTTTTCAACAATATTTAGTTAAAATATTATTATTTCCACCACCAAATGTTCGTGGAAACCTTGTCAAAAATAACTTGACAATATAGGGAAGAAGTTAGCTCTAGGCTTGTATTTAACTCCAATGGTCTATATATCTGCCTTTAGAACAGTACTACACTGTTTCAATTATTGTAGCTTTATATGGTTTGAAATCAGAAAATATACATCTTCTAGCTTTGTTTTTGCTTCGAGATTGTTTTGGGTATCTAGAGTCCATATTCCATATCAGGATAGATTTTTTTCTGAAAAATAAATATATGATAGTTTCACCTAAAAAAAAAGAAAAAAATATTCTCTGGTAAGAAAGAAAGCAAAAAGAAATATTGAAATGTTATCTTTAAGTCATCAAAAGCTTGGTATCAGACAAATGAAACTGTTATGTGAGATTATCATTTTTAATTTTGGATCAATTGCTATAATACTAGATGTCAACCACTAAGCCAAGCATGGGAGGGAGGGATGGGGAGAGAATGGGGTGGGGATCGGGTGGGGGCTGACTGGGCGATGTGCGCATGTATGTCTACAAAAGTTTGTATCCCACTATGATGTATGAATACAGTGCACCAATAAAATAAAATTAAAAAAAATAATACAACTTTAAAAAAATAAATAAATAAAGTTATTCTTTTACAAAAAAAAATATTCCAACTAGAAATTCTAAAAATTAACAACAATAAAGGGAAACAATACCATTTAGAGATAGGTAAAAAACTAACATAAGTAATGAATCTCCACAGATAACTAATCTTAGTTGTCTGTTGGGTGGAAAATCTTGTTTCCCTAGTTCTGGTGTGTGTTACCTATTTCTTCTTTGTAGTTAATCTCTTTGAGTACTTTCTCTAGTGCTGGTTTTGAAGACAAAAATTCCTTCAGTTTCTGTTTGTCATGGAAGCTTCTTATTTCTCCATCTAATTTGATAGAAAGTTTTGCTGGGTAGAAAATTTTTGGCTGGAAGTTATTTTTTTTTCAGAGTTTGGAATATGTTACTCCAAGCCCTTCTGGCTCTCATGACTTTGTTTGGGAAGTCTGGAGTGATTCTAATTGGTTTGCCTCTGAATGTCACTTGGCCCTTTGTTTTTGTTGCCTTTAAGATTCTCTGCTTGGCTTCCACATTGGTCATTTTGACAATTATGTGGCGTGGGGATCCTCTTCTTCGATCCTGTCTAAAGGGAGTTCTATAAGTTTCCTGGACCTGTGTATCAACCTCTTGCTCTCTGTTTGAAAAATTTTCTGCTATTGCTTCCTTGAAGAGATTGTTGATCCCTTTGGTTTCACTTTCTTTTCCCTCCTCTATTCCAATTATTCTTAGGTTAGCTCTCTTAAAATGGGCCCATATTTCTTCAATGTCAGATTCCTGCTGTCGGATATTTTTTCCTAGATTAGAAACTATGCGTTCATTTTTGGAATGATCATCTTCTAAGAGCGAGATTCTGTTCTCCATGTGGTCTAATCGGTTGTTTGTGCTTTGAATTGAGGCCTTTACTTCATTAATTGCATCCTTTATCTCTTTTTGGCTCTCTCTGAGTTCTTTTCGAAGCACCTCTATTATTTCTACAGTTATTTTCCTGATTTGATCTTCTAGAAATCTCTGATTTTCTGTTTTATCGGGTTCTGATGTTGTGGGGTTGTGGGCATTCATTGCTCCAGTATTATTCCTCTTTCCCATGATTTTGGAAGTTTGTGCCTTCTCTGGGTTCTTCCCTTGGGTCACTATGACTTCACTTAAGGTGCTCTGGATCTCGAGTCTGTATTATCTCAGACCCCACTACTCCTTTACTGGGTTGTATCACAGAGTCTCCGACCCAGAGAGTCGATAGAGGCTGCTTTAGACTGTGGGGGCTGCCAGGTTGCACCTTCTCCTATGGTGTGATATCTCTGCCACCGCCCCTCCCCCACTGGGTCAAGTCCCAGGGAGTACAGTACTGGGATTTCTCCTCTGTGGCCCGCAATTTGACTCACTGTTCTTGAGTACGCAGATGTAGCTGTACTGGATTCGGTGAATTCTCTGCTGCTGTCTTAATTCTTTATTTTTGAAACAGGGTCTCACTACATTGCAGAGGGTCTCACTAAGTAGCTGAGGCTGTCAGCGAACCTGGATCCTCCTGTCTCAGCCTCCCAAATGCTGGGATTACAAGTATGTACCACCACGCCCAGCTTAAATTAAATTTATTACATCATATATAAGAAAATCGCAGAGCTTAAAGTCATCATTGTTCTGCCCAGAGAGAAGCCCCATCCTGTGAGGCAGAGTGTGAAGGGCTCACCACCTCCGCCCAGTCAGAAGTTGAACTGGCTGGAGCTGGAGCTGGCTGCAGGGTCAGGCCTGCTCTGGTTTCAGATGTTTCAAGGATGAGACGCGTCCTGGGCTCCTTCCCTCCTTTTCCTAGTGGTACTTTGTCTCCCAAGGAGAATGAGACTGTAAGGCTCACCTTCCTTCTGAGGCCCCCTCTGAGTTCTTGACTGTGATGCTGTTCTTTGTCTCTTGGGCTTTGAAAGTTCAGCTCTTCAGAGATTCTCAGCTTAAGCTCAGTTGCTTTCATCCACAAGCCAGTGAAATATCTGGCAGATGTCATGAGGAGGATACTTGAGACTTCTTTTTCAAAGGCCATCTCCTCTGGTTTCCTTTTGTCTCCAAGGAGTGGAACATGGCCTTGACAGCCCAGTGTCCTCTTCCCCTTAGAATGAGCCCTCCGGAAAGCCGGCCTGGAGCCCAGGCTGACACTGCTGCCCAGGAAGCCCGCCCAGCCCATGCTGTGGAAAGCTGAGCTGGCCTTGCCCCCTCCAGCAGCCCTCCCTGCTTCCAGCAGCCCCTGCACTCCATCAGCAGGTGACCCAGAAGAAAAGTACCAGGAACGCCAGATCACCCAGAAAAGGCTTCCCCGCCTCGAGAGCTTTAGCTGCATCTTGCCCATTTGTCTTCCACAGATTCCAGTGCCTTTAAAGTATATTTTTAGGTCATTGATCTCATATTTTCTTTCCTGGATGGTGGAGAAGAGGTGTGTTGCTAGCATCTATGTTCTAGCCCAACATGCAACCTCTTTGTCTGCTTCATTTTTAATGCCATCTGTCAGGAGACTGTCCAGTGTAAAAGGCAGAGAAATGTGCGAATGACACAATCTGATAGATGATTTAGCTAGGTTAATAACTCCAAGGGAGTGACCAAATATTTCCCTTTTCTTACTCATGCTATGGAATCAATGCCTCACTCCCATATAAGGAGATTTGCTTGCAAGATTCTCATGGCTCAAACAATGTTTAACCCAACAAAACAATGGTCAGTGATGCTTTCACATCCTTCTAGTTTGGTTGTTGTTCCCTCCGTCTACTCAGGCTCAGGATCTGAAGGAACAGTGCAGCAACAGGCCAGAGAGAAGTGGAGTCAGGAAGCCAAGCAGAGCCTTGTCTAAAACCCTATGTTAGCCAGGCGTGGTGGCGCACGCTTGCAATCCCAGCATTTGGGAGGCTAAGGCAGGAAGATCCAGGTTCGCGGACAGCCTCAGCTACTTAGTGAGGCCCTTTGCAACTCAGTGAGACCCTGTTTCAAAATAAAGAATAAAAAAATAGGGCTGGGGTGGAGCTCAGAGGTCAAATGTCCCTGGGTTTCATCCCCAGTACCACAAATAAATGAAATAAAACCCTATGATACCATAAGCATGTTACTAACCTTTCTAGTTTTGGCTCACTCTTCTTTAAAATAAGGCAAGCACTGCCTACCTCCCAGGGCTGTGGCAGGAACCCTACAGGATTTCAAGTATCACGGTTCCAGGAAATGACCAACAGCTTATGCCTGTGCAAAATTAGGATGATGCCAAAAACTACAGTCACTTTGATTCTGCAGTCACCTGACACTGCAGAGGTAAAGGGACTTTCAAATATGAAATGCTGGGCACAGATGTCAAACATGACTCTGTCAGTAGTGATGTCACCAAATAACATCCTATGCCAAAGGTCACTCTGCTTAATTTTCTTTCCTATGACTATCCTAAATTCCAATGCCTTCAAAGAAGCAGGGGAGTGTCTTCTCCCAGGATGCCTCCTATAAGCCGCCAGCCGGCAGTACCTTGGTGTTGCTAGCATCTGTGTTCTATGTTACCCTCGGGGCAGAGGGCCAGGGGCCTCCCTCTCACCCCTAGGTTGCCCCAGTGGAGCTGGGCTTGGAATCAGGGGCATCGGAGCCCTGGAACTCCATCTCTGTGACCTGCTAGCAGTGGGGGTCTGGGCTTTCCTTATCTGTAACTGGGGCAAGGGGAGAGGGTGGATAATGCCTGCTTTGCAGGATTCTTGTAAGGACGGAATTAAATAATGGGAAGCCTGCTTGGGGATGTGCGGGGAATATTTGGTAGACCACACCTGTCCCAGTGCATCCTGCCACCTCCTGCCAGGTGCAGCCCGACCCTCCTGAGTGTGGTCAAGGTCAGCATCCTGTCTGCAGCACCTGCCAGGCTGCTGACTGCTCGCGGGAGCCAATGGGGGTACAGGAAGGCGGTGGGGAGCCAATGGGCCGGCGGGCCGTGGCTCTGGGATGCCCGGTGCTCTGCGCCCAGCCGGCCGTCCTCCTCCTCCGCCTGGGCAGTGTGCCAGTCCCGCCCCTCAACAACCCAGCAGCAGGAATAAATTAAGCTATTCTTAGTAGGGCTGAAAAGGATTCCTCTCTGTCTACTAAGAAAGACAAAGTTGTGCCAGTCTCTTGTTCTCAAACCCAAACAGCGCAGCTCTGTGAGCCGCGGGTGTGGACGCGAGCAGCCGGGGTACTGGGCCTCAAAGGGGCCTCAGGCAGAAGCCAGGCGGTCCCTGCACTGCTGGGCTGTGACAGAGAGGGAGAGAACCGCAGGAGATACAGTCCGCCCAGCTCGCCCTTGGCCAGCAACCTGGCTAGGAAGGACCCCGCTTCCCCTGCCTCCCGCCCCCAGCCAGGCTCTCCAGCCTCCTGCTCTCCATCGCCTCATTCGCTCTGCCTTTCCTTTGGGGCTTATTTCAATATACAGTATTCATGGGCTGGCGACTCCAGCAGGGCAGGGACCATGCTGTGCTATCCCAGGAAATCTACTGGCACTAGTAGACACATAATAAGTACCTGTTGAAGAAATCCTGAATCCATAATATGGTATTAGGGGCCCCAGACCCTTCTGGAGCCATTGTTATTCCTGCTTAATGGCTGTGACCAATGCCTTGCTCTCTCAGCCTCCTCTAGGAAAGCCTGTTATAGGTAATGGGCCACAGGGAACCCTTCCAGTGACCAGCGCTGCTCCGGGCACACCGCACTGACTGGCCCTCCCTCCAGCAGCCCATCATGCAGGAGATGTTCAGAAGTCCCTCAATATTATAGTGATGATATGTTGAGCTGAGAGGGTCCACACTTGTCGAAGTAATAATAAAAATGAGCCAGGCGCTGTGGTGAATACCTGTCATTCCCATGCTTGGGAGGCTGACACAAGAGGATCTCAGGCTCAGGGCCAGCCTCAGCAACTTGATGAGAGCTCAGCAATTTAGTAAGACCCTGTTTCAAAATAAAAAGGTCTGGGGACGTAGTTCAGAGGTAGAGTTCCCCTGGGTTCAATCCTCAGTACCAAAAAAGAAAAAGCCGGGTGTAGTGGCACACACTTATAATCCCAGTACTTGGGAGGCTGAAACAGGAGGATCACGGTTTGCAGCCAGCCTCAGCTACTTAGTGAGGCCCTCTGAAACTTAGTGAGACCCTGTTTCAAAATAAAGGATAAAAAAATAGGGCTGGGGGTGTAGCTCGGAGGTAGAATTCCCATGGGCTCAATCCCCAGTACTGAAAAGAAAAGAAAGGAAAAGAAAAGAAAAGAAAGCTGTTACTATTGAGTGCCTGCTAGGTTCCTGCCACAGAACTTTCTCCACTTTAACTTTGATGATCACTATAGGAATGTCAAAAAGTAAGTGCCTTCTCATTTCAAAGGAGAGCTCTGAGGACAGAAAGGTGAAAGTCAGACAGTAAAACCCGAGCTCTGTGGCTTGATCCTGTAGTGAGGTCCCCTCCAACCTGCAGGCTGACCGGTTCACATAGGGCTTGCACCGCAGGCCCTGGGGACAGAAGTCTCCAATTGGTTGCTAGAAAGAATATCTCAAGCGGGGCGTGGTGGCGCACGCTTGTAAACCCAGCATTCGCGAGGCTGAGATCAGACGATCGCGGTTCGCAGACAGCCTCAGCTACTTAGTGAGGCCCTCTGAAACTCAGTGAGACCCGGTTTCAAAATAAAGAATAAAAAGTAGGGCAGGGCATGTCGCTGGGAGGTAGAATTCCCCTGGGTTCCATCCTCAGACCCACAAAAAAAAAAAAAAAAAAAAAAAAAAAGAATATCTCATAGATTGCATCCCCAGAGGGACACTGCCTTGGGCCAGATACATTACACTTGGGGGCGGCTCATCATTCCGTCACCCACAGATTTCTGTTGAGTATCTCTATGTGTTGGTAGACTCCCCAGTGGACAAGATGACATAGCTTCTGCCTTGGCCTGCAGCTGGCTCTTTCCTGGGAGAGGAGTCCAGAAGCCTATGGATTCATAATTATGGATTGGGATAAGTACCTGGAAGAAAATACAGAGTGGCAGAGCCTAGGTGGAGGGGGAGGAAGGGCATCCTGAAAGGGTAGTCTAGAGGGCCACTCCTAGCTGGGGACAAGGCGGGTGCTAAAGGGACAGGACCTTTAGGTGCTGAGGGCACTTGCTCCTAAATTGAGAATCACACTTGAGGACCCTAAGGCTGACTGCTTAGGAAAGAAAATCCAGATGTGGCCACATCCCAAGGCCCACAGATGTTCACTGGTTCTCTGACCAATGCCTCCCAACCCTTACCTCCCTGTAGCATCCTTCTCTGTTTCTTTATTTATTTTACCACATCCGAGGAGTTTTTAATGGGAGGAAGGGCCTAGGAATGGGGTTGTTTGAGGACAAGGAAATGAGCCACTTACTGTGATGAATGTTCTTGAAAAGCAATTTATTTTTCAGGGATAGCTCGCCGGGCTTGGGAACAAAAGTGCTTTGGCTGCCTATCAAATATTAACAGAGGCCGACTGTGTTTCCAGTATTTCTCTTTCCTCGCACACATTCCCAGCCCTCTGCCTAGGCATGACAGAAACGACATCAAGCTCAAGGGCTCCTTGGGGTCCCTCCTGAGAAAAGTGGCAGCTCCTTTCATGGGGCCTTGGGACCCTCATGTCCACCCTCTCCCTACACTGCTCATTCGCTTTTAAACAGTCACCGCTCTCCAAGGACATTCCCCTGCTCCTGGTGGGAGGGGAAGGAGCTGCCCTGGCACAACAGTGTGCAGTGTGAGCCCCGAAAAGCCAAAGCTGCCGTGGCAGCCAGAGACAGCTGGGGCCACGGGCGAGGCCGTTCCTGGAGGTCCTCGGTCTACCCTTGCTTTCCATCATGTTAAGCCAGCCCCTCCTAAAGCTTGGCTCTCAGGTGTGGAGGTGCATGGATGGGGCAGGCCTCCCAGATGATGGGGACAGGGGCTGCTGATGTCCCTAACTAGTCACTGCCCGCTGCTTGTGCCCAGTGACAACTGTGCTTGGCTGTCAGGGGGTCTCTTAAACCTCTGGATAATATGACAGCTACAACAGGAGAAGAAGCCAGGAGTGCTGGAGCTCTCCTATACTCCCAATACTTGGGAGGCTGAGACAGGAGGATCGCAGGCTCAGGGCCAGTCTCAGCAACTTGGCAAGGCTCTCAGCAACTTAGTGAGATCCTGTCTCCAAAAAAAAGAGGGCTGGGGTAGAGCTCAGAGGTAGTATGCCCCTAGCATTCAATCTCCAGTACAAAAAATAAGAATAGACAGAGAGCATGCAAGAGAGCTCAGGCAGGTACTAGGTTTCCAGCTTGGGCTTTTCAAGACTGGAGAAAAATTAGTGTCTAAATCACACTGCCTTGAGCCTGATTTTCTGCAGGAATTCTAGGAAGCCTGAAGTTGTCCAGCATGGATCCTACAAAGAAGTTGACCAAACCCTGGCCCTCTCACCCAGCCCTGCCCCGCTTCAATCTGACTTAACTTCTAGACTCTCCAAAGGGACAGTTGGCAAAAACCAGCTGAGAGGCCTCTCACCAGGCAGGAAAACAGATTTGCATGTCTAGCCATATTTGAGGTGTATTCAGAACGTGAGCTGGCAGGTGCCACGGAGGGCCTGGTTTGTTTTCCTGGAAGGGCAGTGTCACGGCTGACCTCAGTGCTCTTCAAAGAAGAGCCCTTGTCCTCTATAAAAAGATCTCTGGGCATGAAGCAAGGGCAGGCTTCCTTTGCATTCTGCCAACCTCGACTCTGCCGCTTGGATAGGTCTCTGGATAAAGTTCCCCAGATCCAGCCTCCGACCATGCCGAGAGCTGAGGTAGCCGGGCTCCAAACGAGGTCCTCCATGGAGTTCAGCCTCCCAGATTTCTCACAATCACATCCTCCTCCTCCCCAGCAAGCCTCAATTTGTGACTAGCTTTTGCCTGTGAGCACAATTGACTTTCAAAGCTAAGACATGCTAGGCCTTGCAACCTGGATCAGGAACCCTGGGAGAAGCAGGGTTCCACATGAGAGTATAACTCCCCTGAGCCTGCCTTGGTGTGAGGACTAGTCTAAGAGATGAGGCTACCTGAAGAGAGATCTGCCAGGCCAGTCCCCACCTGGCAGCCCCCCGGCTGGGGCACAGGACCTATGAGGGAGAAGTCATATGGGACTTACCCTCAGGACCCTCAGGACTCCAGTGCCAACTCCCATCTAACCAACTGTATGCGTGGCCTGAGGGGAAAACCTCCTGCTGAGCCTAGTTAAATACAATAGAAAGTCATAAATGGCCATGTAAGCCCTTAAACTGCCAAGAGAAACCCTTAGCAGAAGCAAGAGGCTGGCAGGGATTACCAATCCACTTGGCTGATGGTTTTAAGCACTGACTTTTAAACTTTTCAGCTAAGGCCTCTTTGGTCCATTGGAAGTTATCTGTAGAACTCTGATAAATTAAGCTGGACACCATGGTGCACATGTGTAATCCCAGTACTCGGGACACTGATACAGGAGGATTGTGGATTTGAGACCAGCCTCAGCAACTTAGTGGAGATCCTGTTTCAAAATAAAAAATAAAAGGCTGGGCATGGTGGCGCACGCTTGTAATCCCCGCGCTTGGGAGGCTGAGACAGGAGGATCACGCAGGTTCAAAGCCAGCCTCAGCTACTTAGTGAGGCTCTGAGCTACTTAATGAGGCTTTCAGCAACTTAGTGAGACCCTGTTTTCAAATAAAATATAAAATGGGTCTGGGAGTATAGCCTGGAGGTAGAAAGCCTCTGGGTTCCACCCCCAGTACCACAAAAAAATTAAAAAATTAAAAATATAGAAAGGGCTGGAGGTAGACATTCCTAGGTTCAACCTCCAGGACCAAAAAATGAATGAATGAATGAATGAATGAATGAATGAATGAACGAATGACTCTGATAAGTTTAAGAAACTAGAGCCCAGTAGTATCTTTTTGAAAGGGTGGGAGTTTGGGGACTTGCAGCAGCCCCTGGGAGTCGAGCAAGCTTTCCGCCAGATCACCAGGTCTGCAGAACTATAATACACTTCACTCTCTCCCCACCAGTCCAAAGACTATCCAGACACTCCCTGGCCTGGGCCCACAGTGGCTCTGAAGGCTGTACTCCCCAAGGACCCCTCTCTTTCAGCAGGTTGGAGAGGCCCTATACCACGTCCTATGTTTTTCCTTCACCAAAGAACCCCAGGGGCCATCGTTCAGTCAACCATCTCAAGATGCTCCAACAGTTTTTCTGTCAGGAGACATTGCTATTAAGTATTGCTGTCCTCAGCCTCTGCTTGTAGCCCCGCTTTTAGCTAGAGAAGGAGCAACCATCTTTTTTCTATATGGGGGAAGGGAGGTGGGGCTGGAGGTACTGATGACTGAACCCAAGGGCATCTACCTCTGAGCTACACCCCCGGCCCATTTGAAACAGGTTCTCACTAAATTGCTCAGGCTGGGCTCAAACCTGCAATCCTGTTTCAGCCTCCCAAGTACTGGGATTACCACCATACCTGGCTGAGGCACCTTTAAACCCTATTGTCCTCATTGAGAAATGGGGCCCAGTGAGACAGACGCTCTCAGCGAAGCCAGGGCAGAGATTTCTCCAGACCCAGACCCTGTCTCCCCAGCAGGAGGGCCCACCATGTACCTAAAGGTGGTGGCCATAAGTGGGAAGGGAAAGCATGCCCCTCCCTTCCAAAACAAAACCACACTGAATCCCAGCTCTCTCCCAGACCTCTGCGGGAGATCCCACCAAGATTGCCCCTCTTGCCTGGGTTATCCTAGGTGATGCTGGTGACTGGTCCCTCCAGGACCAGGGATGGCCCAATGCCACACTCTTCCCTTGGGGACGGTATGTACCGCATAAGTCTTGTTCCCTTTTTATTCTTATCTGAGTCACCCCCCTAAACTGCTCTGCTCACCCTGCTTTTTTGCTTGTTCCCAAGGGAGAGCAAGCACTTGACTCCTCTCCAAAGCCAAGGTTCGTTCCAATGACTTTGACTTTCAACCTCCCCACATCTCCTTGAAAAGACGAACTGCGCTTTGTACTACAGGACATGCCAGGAATAGCTCACATCGAGTGCTCGCGGGAGGGGCCGGCAGGTCAGCCGGAGAGCTCAAAGACCATTAAGATGATGGACGCCTTTTTCCATGAGCCCTAGGCAGCATGGTGAACTTCATTACTCATCTCTTCTGCAGGGAGGTCACGATGTGAGAGCAGGTGTCCTGCGTGCCTCTGGCCAGGATGCACGCTCTGGGAACCGTCCTGGCATCCTTGCAAGGAGAGGATGCAGGAGGACTGCAGGATGCTCTGACTTAGGAGGCCCGACAGCTCGGCACCTCTCTACCTGAAGGCCAGGCTCCAACGGGATGGACATCATCCCTTCCAGGCCACTGTGATTTGTCCCAGCACCTCTTCCCCCAAAAGGGCAGATCTCCCAATGGTCTGCAACTTCCCATCAAGTCTGCAACTTCCCAAAACAACTTCTCAAAAGCAAAGCCGGATTTGAAACCAACTTGGACCGCCTGGACTTACCACACAAACCACAATGACAATGGCAGCCAACAGCTACGCTAATGACCACACGCCAGGCGCTTGACCCCCTTGCAAAGAGGTTCCCTGCCTCCATTGTCCGGAGATAGAGGAGGGGCACTGAGGCCTTTATTCTTGGCAGGCAACTGGCAGGCTGGGATTGGAAAGGAAGCCTGTCTGGTCCCTGGTGCCCTTTCCGTGGGGCACCCTGACCTCCCACCAAGTGTGATTCCCAGCATCAGCTTTGACAAATCAAAAGACTGGAGAGAACTGGATCCCACCAGAAATAGCAGGGGTGTACGGCCTCTCTGCCTCCACTGGCCGTCCTGGCGGCCTCTGACACCCAGCATGGACACCCAGCGGGTCCTCAGGAGCATGCAGTCCCCATCCCATGAGTGGTGGAGGAACAGAGGAGTACTGAAGTCCTACTGTGACCCAGGGCGACCCCACAGGTTATGGGTGATTCTTATAGCAAGACATTGAGATGGGTATGCCCACTCACTTCACAGATGGGAGAACGAAGGCTGCACAGAGACACAGGGCCCCAAAGTCCTGTCGATCCCAGGGCAGACTGGGAGCTGGGGGAGGACTGAGCTTGCTGACCCAGGAAGAGCCCAACCCTAACCGTGGAAGGGCCAGCCTCTGCTCCTACCCACGGGGCTGACCACATGGGCCTCTTCCCCGACTTGGCTTCAGGATCAGATAGGCTCACATTTGTGTAATTTGTGTAATTATTGTTCAGAATGACAATTTACCATTCCCTCTTTACCCAAGAATGACGGGGTTGGCTGTCATGCTTAAAAATGTTCTCCCCCTACGTCTTTTTAAATCTCTTTGAAATATTTTAATTATCCTTGTTTACACAATTGACTTCTCTTTTTAAGGTCTGTCTGTGTAAATACAGCAAAGATAAATTTCAGCCACAGTCCCATCTGAATATTCTGAAGCAAAATGCCGAAGGGTCTGCTCGAATGGCTTGGACGGTGCCTTGAGTGGCCAGCGCAGGAATACATTACCCCCGACCTTTCAGAGAAGACTGCTGGTGTGGAGCCTGTGCCCTGGGAGACGTCTAATAGGACAAGCGCTGCCACCCTCTCCGCCCTGGGCCTAAGCATCCCTCCCAGAGCCTGAAAATGAGGGGGTGCTCTGAAAAGGCTTGAGACGCCCCTGCTGGTGCAGTCTGAGGCCACCTTAACCCAGCTCCAGCTCCAGCTCCAGCGCAGACCAGCCCTGCCCAGTGGGGACTCACAGCTCCAGCCCCTGCCATCCCTTGGGGTTCAGCCTGGGAAGCTCCGTCAGGGAGGGGAAGGGGCTCAGGGCGGGGGCAGTGTGCCCCCTGCCTTGTCCCAGGCCTCACACAGTTGGAGCAACAAGCTGCTCTTTGCTTGATGCGAGGTGTCTGTGGGCAGTCACGTCATCTGGGAGACCTCATGTAGCTCTTCCAGCCAGAGCAAGCTTCAGCTTTCCAGATGGGGAGGCAATGCTGTGGAGGCTGGGAATCTATGCAGGGTCCTGTTCAACCGAGAGCAGGACTCTGGGTGGAGCAGCCTCATCGAGGCTGCAGGATCAGGTGGCCCTGGGAACAGCCTGGGTCCCCCCAGCAAGGCCGCCACGTGGCACCGGTGCTGGCCTCTGAAGCTCCAGCGCTGAGCTGGCAAGCTTCCTCTGAGCTCTTGCGTGTCCTGGGCTTCCTCTTCGTTTCACGAGTTTCTAGTAGATCAGCAAGGAAAGAGACTCAACAGCCTGCTTTACAGAAAGGGGATAAAGAGAAGTAATCCACACAGTGAAATCAATGCTGTGTTCAGTCCGCACTTGAGGGAAAAGTACAGCTGAAAACCAGTGAAAGAATTAGAGCCAAGTACCACTTATGATCACTCAAAATAAAGCTCATGTTCTTTCTTTCTTTCTTTTTTTTTTTTTTTTTTTTTGTACTAGAGATTGAATCTAGAGGCAAGCTAGACCTCTAGTCCGATTTTATCATTTGGAAGCAGGGTCTCACTAGGTTGCTGAGAGCCTTGCTAATTTGCCAAAGCTGGCCTTAAACCTGTGATCCTCTTGTCTCAGCCTCTCCAGTACTGCGATCACAAGCGTGCACCACCACATCCGGCAAGCTCGTGTTCTTAGAGTTCCTTTTTTTGAGAAAAGTAACAGATGGATGACCAGAGTGCCCCATCACTTCTCAGTAGAAATGGGACAACTCAGGCTTACTCGTGTAGACTTGGAGTCTTAATAAAATTCAGCTTATTTACTTATGTATTATTTAGTTAGTTACTATGTGGGGCAGCTGGAGAGAAAGGCAGAGCAGCTGCTTCTTACATTACATCTCTGCTACTTCTGCCAGCCCCCTCACAGAAGCCTCCTATTAACATAAGTTTAAACAAAGTGTCTGTTGGTGTCAAACTTAGGATACACAGAAAGCAACCTGTAATATAGAGAAAAAAGCTATTCTTAGCTTACACCAAGGACAGACACAGTACAAAGAAGGAGTGTCCACCTGGGCTCACTGATACAGGGACCTTGAGACCTGCGTGCTGTGCGCAGGAATTCTCTCCTGCACAGTGCGCGCTGCTGAGATGCTCTAATTGGCCTCAGAAATTTAACCCTCGATGGTCCGCAACATCTCCTCCTTTTTTTGTTTGAGCACAAAAGGAGCAAGTTTAGGAATTTTCTTTTTGGAACATTGTTTCTATCTGATTTTATAGACTGTGCAAAGAATAAAAGTATGGCAGTTATTACCGTCCTCAAAAGTCCCCATAAATGAGTTGAGAAATATTTAAAAGGATTTAAGCTAGCTGTATTGTTTGTAAGATTATCTCATACTTCAGCATTAGTAAAGTAGGGGTTTGGGCACAGCCAGAACCTGTGACTAACTTTAATACATCCAGCAAAGCATTGTGAAAGGGATCTGATCTTAACAAATGACTTTAACCTGGGGCCATTTAATATCAGTATCATTATGAGGAATCTGAGTGTACTCGGTAATATTATAATGATATTGCACTGAGACCAGCGCTGAGTCTTGTCATTCTTCTCCAGTCCTAATTACAGTCTCTGAGTTGTTGGATTTCCTCAAGAATCTCTTGATCTATATGAGCTTGAGTTTGTCAAGTCTCAGTAAACATTTTTTTAAATTCTTACAAATATTTAGTATTTGTATTGTCTGATGTAAAGCAACGGCAGTGATAGATGCCGACTGCAGTGATGCTGACAAGGGTGATGATTTTAGCACTCAATCCTCAAATCCCATTGTTCTTTTTCTTTTCTTTTCTTTCTTTTCTTTTTTTTTTTTCTTTTTTGTGTGTGGTACTGGGGATGGAACCCCAGTACCAATTATTTATTTATTTATTTATTTTGGGGTGGTACTGGGGTTCCTGGAAACCCTTCTACCTCTGAGCTACACTCTCAGACCTATTTTATACTTTTTTTTTTTTTTTTTGGAAACAGGGTCTCTTAAGCCAGCAAGACTGACTTCGAACCAGCGTGCTCCTTCTGTCTCTGCTTCCCAAGAGCGGGGATTACAAGCGTGTGCCACCACGCCCAGCTTATTCTTTATTTTGAAACAGGTTCTCACTAAATTGCAGAGGGCCTCACTAAGTAGCTGAGGCCGGCCTCAAACCTGGAACCTCCTGTCTCAGCCTCCCAAGTACTGATATTACAAGTGTGTGCTACCACACCCAGCTGCTTCTTTTTTTTTTTTTAATGGATTAACAGTTCTTGCATGAGAGCCATCAAAGGAATATCTTGCCAAGGTTCCTCAAGAGTAACTTGTATTCACACTATCACAGGTCATAACACTAGTAATATTGTCCCAAATAGTATGGTTAATACAGTGGTATAAAACATAGTCCTGGCATGAAATATTATATAAAGCCTTAACAATATTTCAGAGAATCAATTAGTGCAGTTTAACCAATGAAACGCTTGAGAACTGCATATGAATATTTTGTAACTGAGAGTCTAATTGGTTTTGTAAATATCCATTGTTGTCATTGAGGGATGCATTGAAAACTCCAAGTAAATGTTTTATTCCTGCCGGGAGTGGTGGCGCACGCTTGTAATCCCAGCATTTGGGAGGCTGAGACCTGGAGGATCGCGGTTCGCGGACAGCCTCAGCTACTTAGTGAGGCCTCTGCAACTCAGTGAGACCCGGTTTCAAAATAAAAGGAAAAAAAAAAATAGGGCAGGGGGTGTAGCTTGGAAGGTCAATGCCCCTGGGTTCCATCCTCAGACCCGCGCAAAAAAAAAAAAAAAAAAAAAAAATGTTTTATTCCTGATTGTCAGTTATCACAGGAATTATTAAATGGGAGCCGTAACAAAATGTTTGGTAACTTGCTCATTACATTGTAACTGTGACCTGCGGCCACGGCAGCTTGTTATTTTCATAACCATATTACAGCTACTTCTAGAGCCTGTAGTCTGGCCATAATTTCTCTACCAATTGTTACTTGCGTTTCTAAGTTGTTAGTAACATAAATGAGAACACTTCTAACTGCTTTAGCTGTATGGATGTTATCTATTAAAGAAACCATTTTTACAGCAGCTGTAGCAATAATAATAACTGCTGAAATGATAAAAGCTATAAGGATAGATAGAAACCTTTAGTCTTAATCTGTTTTAAAAATTTTAAAAGAATGTGTAAACTGTGTTCTTTAAGTGTAATTAAACTGCATCTGCATAAGGGGCCAAATTGCAGTTCTTCTCTTTAGTACTGCAACAAATGATATAGTATTGTTAGTTAATTATTATATATCAAATAATCTGAAAAGCAATAAGGAGGGGAAATAGAAAGGTTATACATATGAATCATTTCAATAATTGGAAGTACATCCCCCATAGCAATACATAGGGTGAGTAGTACAAGTCATAACAGAACCAGTAACATTGCTAAACCATGACAGAGTAATTTCATAAAATTTACAATAACCATGAGAGACAATGACTTATGGTACCATGATAAAGGTGAAATTAGCTAGTTGATTACTTGTCTCTGGTTGATAATATGAGTAAGGTTGTGGCTTTATTTGCACACATAATGTATGGTCAGAAGTAGTGAAACAAATGTCAGTTTGCTGGAAAGAAGTGTCATTAGGTGTTGTCTTGGTATTGGTGATATTCCTGGGGGGTCCCCACTTGGTTCCTCCTGTTCAGACAGAATCATTAGGAGCAAGAGGAGGGTCTACATCACGCCAAATTAATGTAAAGAGCGAAGAAAGGTTAATGATATGTGCCCAATAAGTATAGTTGCAGGAAGCTATAGGAAGGAACAAGAAATCTGTAACTGGTTGTGATCAGTTACTTAAACACCATTGCACTTGGACCAACTTTGTTAAATATATATGTGTGTGTATACATGTATATATGTGTGCATATACATATATAGTAATAGTTATAACTACATAGTTATATACGTAACTTTTAATAAATTTATCTTTTATAAATCATTTGTAACTTTTTTAGCATTCTATTATTTGTTTAATAGTTATATAAAATAAAATTTTAGCCGGGCGTGGTGGTACACACACCAGCATTTAGGAGGCTGAGGCCAGAGGATTGGTTCGCGGGCAGCCTCGGCTACTTAGTGAGGCCTCTGCAACTCAGTGAGACCTTGTTTCAAAATAAAGAATAAAAAATAGGGCAGGGGGTGTAGCTCAGAGGTCGAATGCCCCTGGGTGCCATCCCTAGACCCACTAATAATAATAATAATAATAACAACAACAACAACAAATAACATTTTGGTTTACAAATTTTCCTTCTATTTAAAAGCATTTTTAACTCTTTTATTAAAATGTCTCTTATTATTTATTAGATTTTTATATATAATTTTTTTAATTTTGATAAGTTTTATTTTCTTAGGCAAGATAAAATACCTTATGTTTTTAATAGTTGCTAATCAAGACACAGCCGAAGAACTTTTTAGCCTACATATATAGAAACATTCTAATTAGAATTTTAATCCAGCAAGGTATGTTTAGTTAATGTCTAAAAGAAGGCAATTTCACTGGGCGCAGTGGCGCACGCTTGTAATCCCAGCATTTGAGATGCTGAGACAGAAGGATCGCAGTTCGCAGACAGCCTTAGCAACTTAGTGAGGCCCTTTGCAACTCAGTGAGACCCTCTTTCAAATTAAAGAATAAAACTTAGGACTGAAAGTGTAGCTCGGAGGTAGAATGCCACTGGATTCCATCCCCAGTACCACAAATAAATAAGTAAATAAATAAATAAATAAATAAATAAATAAATAAATGTAATTTCAAGCTGTTGTTTACATATGTGAAAAATACTTAATAGACTCAAACATATTGTCTTTTGCTGATGTAAAAGCTAAGAATACTTTATACTTAATAATTAATGTTAAGTATTTCAACTTACTTATATACAAATTAGATTATTTTAGAAACATTTTCATGAAAGCTTTTTACCATTTATATTTATTTTAACTTACCCACTTCAATAGTTGTTTTAGCCAGGTGTAGTGGCACAGGCTTGTAATCCCAGTACTTGGGAGACTGAGACAGGAGGATCGCACAGTTTCAAAACCAGCCTCAGCTACTTAGCGTCTCAGCAACTTAGTGAGACTCTGTTTCCAAATAAAGTGCAAAACAGGTCTGGGAGTATAGCCCAGAGGTAGAAAGCCCCTGGGTCCACCCCTAGTACCACCAAAAAAAAAAGAAAAGAAAAAATAGTTGTTTCAGATTATCTGTGAAAAAAACCAAGATATCATACAAGTATAGTTGACATTTTATTTGTTTACTGTGTGTGTGTGTGTGTGTGTGTGTGTTACTGGGATAGAACCCAGGGTTTGTTTGTGTTTTTTTTACGTCTGGGCTATACTCCCAGACCTATTTTATATTTTATTTGGAAACAGGGTCTCACTAAGTTGTTGAGAGCCTCACTAAGTAGCTGAGGCTGGCTTCGAACCTGCACAATCCTCCTGTCTCAGCCTCCCAAGTGCTGGAATTACAAGCATGCGCCACCATGCCTGGCTAGCCATTATACTTTAAACATCTCACAAAAATAGACAAATTCATTCCTAATTGGCAAGCATCCTAGAAAAGAATCATGTTAATCATTTTAAATAATGTTTTACTTTTATTTTTATTAATAAATATAAATTAATTTATTTTTTAAATATTTAAGTCATGTGAACTAAAAGGCATTTGGATCTATTTTTGTTGTTATTGTTATTATTCTTCTTTTTAATTTATGAGTACTCATTTATTTGAAAGCCAATTTTGGTATCATAGACAATACACTTTCATGTACAGACATATAAACATAGGCAGAAAATAAATATCTTATAACTTTAATTTGTCAGACATTTTACTTTTATTGGTAAGTCCTAAACATAGTTTTAAATTTAAAGGGTTTTGTGTGTGTGTATGTGTAGTACTGGAGATTGAACCCAGAGGCATTCTAACTCTGAGCTATACCTCCAGCCCTTCTTTGTATTCTTTAATTTGAAACAGGGTCTCACTAAGTTGCAGAGGGCCTCACTCAGTAGCTGAGGCTGGCCGTGATCTATGATCTTCTTGTTTCAGCCTCCCAAGTAATGGGATTACAAGCAAGAGCCTCCACACTCAGCTTAAATTTAAGGTTTTAGATAGTAAAACATAATCTAGCTGGGTATAGTGGCACATGCTTATAATCCCAGCATTTGGGAGGCTGAGACAAGAGAATCTCGATTCACATCCAGCCTCAACTAGTTAGTGAGGCCCTTTGCAACTCAGTGAGACCCTGTTTAAAAATAAAGACTAAAAAATAGGACTGGGGGTAGAGCTCGGAGGTAGAATGGCCCTGGGTTCCACACCCAGTACTGCAAAGAAAATAAAAAATAAAAATAACTTATTTTGTTTTGTGCCAGTGAGCACCAAACTATGAAACGGAGAAACATATAGCAGAAGATGTCTGAGACAGGATCTACCAGTTAAGGCTGACAGTAAATCAAATGATTTAGGGCGCCACTTGTAACCTTGGGGAAGACTCCATACCAGACACCACCACTGCTTATCCTGTTTCTTAAGGTACTAAACAGAGAATTAACCTCTGACTAGCTGCTGAGTAGGAAGAGAAAAACACCAAAAAAGTAAGAGACCCAGAAATCCTTTTGACAAAACAATAATAAACCATGGGGGGAAAATGAACATAATCCCAAGGTGAGTTTATAAAAATTCGTGAGCTCACAAATGAAAGGATGTTGTTTTTGTACTAAAAAGATATGTTTTGCCGTAAATTTGTCTTTATTTTGATTCTTGCCAGTGAGGGGTGTTAAGATGTAGAGATTTAGAATCCTAGAAATAACTTTTAGGGTAAAGAGAACACACAACATTAGAAATATTGTATAGAATTATATTTATGGAATTATAAATTTTTTTTTGCGGGTCTGGGGATGGAACCCAGGGGCATTTGACCTCCGAGCTATACCCCCTGCCCTATTTTTTTATTCTTTATTTTGAAACTGGGTCTCACTGAGTTGCAGAGGGCCTCACTAAGTAGCTGAGGCTGTCCGCGAACTGCGATCCTCCAGGTCTCAGCCTCCCGAATGCTGGGATTACAAGCGTGCGCCACCACGCCCGGCATAAAATATTTTAAAGCCTGAGTTATGCATCCCTCACCATACTTTAGAAGCTGAACATTATTTTAAGCAGAGGTCAATAAAGGGTGAGCAAGGGCTTTTTAATGAGTTGGCTCGTAGCTAGATGACATAGCTTTAAGCATTATTTTGGTAGAAGAGCTCTCTACATCACTTTTTTGTTATATTTTACTTTAATTTCTAAAATACCTGAAAAGCAAAGGTTTATGTATTTTTCCCTTAAGCCCTGATGATAGGGAACACTAGTATTTCTCTGCAGATAGCAGCCTCCCACGGGCAGGCAGCTCTTACAGATTCTGATATTTTAGATGGCAAAGCTAGTGGAGGCAGCAAAGAAAAATTCCTCCAAGGCAAACAAAATCCTAACTCCAGAGAAGGCTGTCTGTCCTCTAGTAAGAGACAGGGCTAGCCCCTGGAAGCAGTACGAGCAGGCAAGTGTGTGCCGGGCGCAGTGGCGCACGCTTGGAATCCCCGCGCTTGGGAGGCTGAGGATGGCGCAGGTTCACAGCCAGCCTCGGCTGCTGAGTGAGGCTCTGAGCAACTCAGTGAGACCCTGTTACCAAATCAAGTATAAGATAGGTCTGGGAGTAGAGCCCAGAGGTAGAAAAGGCCCTGGGTTCCACCCCCAATACCACACACACACACACACACACACACACACACACACACACGGAATTAGATGACTTCTTCCCCATGTTATCTGCAGATTCCCCTTCCAAACCAGCCTCGACCTTCGCAGTTACGGGATTTGAGGCGCTCACCAAAAACAAGGAAAGCTTGCTTGCTTCAAAAGTCTGTTGTTGTCATCCCAGCATCGGGAGGCTGAGACCGGAGGATCGCGGTTCGTGAACAGCCTCACTACTTAGTGAGGCCCTCTGCAACTCGGTGAGACCCGGTTTCAAATTAAAGAACAAAAAAATAGGGCAGGGGGTGTGGCTTAGAGGTCGAATGCCCCTGGGTTCCATCCCCGACCCGCAAAAAAAAAAAAAAAAAAAGTCCCTGTTGAAGACCAGTTGCCCCAGTCACTTATTAGTAGAGACAGACAGACAACTCAGGATTATTCATGTACTCACCTGTAAACTCAAAGTCTTTTTTTTTTTTTTTTTTTTTGCAGGTCTGGGGATGGAACCCAGAGGTATTCCACCTCCAAGCTACACCCCCTGCCCAATTTTTTATTCTTTTTTTATTTTGAAACAGGGTCTCACCGAGTTGCGAAGGGCCTCACTAAGTAGCTGAGGCTGTCCACGAACCGCGATCCTCTGGTCTCAGCCTCCCAAATGCTAGGATTACAAACGTGTGCCGCCACAACCAGCGTAAACTCAAAGTCTTAATAAGGTTTAGCTTATTATTTATGTGTTATTTATTTAGTTACTTATGTGGAGCTGCCAGAGAGAAAAGCAGAGAGCTCCTTAAGCAGAGAGCCACATCTCTGCTACTTTTGCCAGGCCCCTTACAGAAGCCTCTTATTAACAATAAGTTTAAACAAAGTGTCTGTCTGTTGATGTCAAACCCAGGATACACAAAAAACAACTTGTAACATAGAGAAAAAGATTATTTTTAGCATACATCAAGGACAGACACAGTACAAAGAAGGAGTGTCCACCTGGGCTCATTTCTGATTCAGGGACCTTGAGACCCTCCTGCGTTGAGGAGTTCTCCCCTCCACAGCTCACTATGTGTGCTACTGAGACAGTCTGATTGATTAACCTCATAAATTTAACCCTTGTTGGTTCACAACACTAGAGCAATATATACATTTTACAGGTGTGTTGATGCACACCTGTAATCCCAGTACTTAAGAGGCTGTGATGGGAGGATCGCAGGTTCTAAGGCAGCCTCAGCAACAAAGTGAAACTCACAGCAACCTAGCAAGACCCTATTTTTATTCTCTCTGTGTGTGTGTGTGTGTGTGTGTGTGTGTGTGTGTGTGATACTGGGGTTGGAACCCAGGCGCTTTTCTACCTCTGGGCTATACTCCCAGACCTATTTTATACTTTATTTGGAAACAGGGTCTCACTAAGTTGTGAGAGCCTCACTAAGTAGCTGAGGCTGGCTTCGAACCTGTGCGATCCTCCTGTCTCAGCCTCCCAAGTGCGGGGATTACAAGTGTGCACCACCACGCCCAGCTAGCAAGACCCTATTTCAAAATAAAAAATAATAAAGGGCTGGGAGTTGTAGCTCAGAGGTGAAATGCCACTGGGTTCAATCTTCAGCAACACACACACACACACACACACACACACACACACACAGTAGTAAAGAACTCATTTGATAAAAGCAATTTCAACAAAATACCAAAAAAAAAAAAAAAATCTGACTGAAAGGACCATTGGGCTATACAATAATCTACAATTAAATTGTCATGGTTATTTGATCTGAAAACAATTTCTCAGTGAGATTGCATCTGGGTTGATCCTATGAGAGTTCATCTGTATTGACATAATCCTATTCCTGAGATTTGAGGGCAAACACATCCTCTACTGATGTCAAAATGTCAGAGCCAAAAGGGCAAGGGCACAGCACCCACATGCTGAGGCAGATGCAGCCTCAGGGGCTCTAACACCCACACTTCAATCTCATTTCCTTCATCCCACCTGCTTCTGACGCAGGCCGGGCCCCTGTCTGATCTCCTGCCTCATTTTCCCTTGCCAGCCTCCTCTCGCTCTGCCTCCTAACATGCCCCCATCTCCATAGCTGGGACCTGGCTTCTTCCGTGAAGATATGATTCAAGTTTTTCTAGGCCTCTCATTGCCCACCTTCCCAAGTCCAAACAAACCCCAGTGACCCCTAAGTGACCTCAGCCCAGGAAGCATGGTTCTACCAACTTTACTCCAGCCTGGCAAAAAGGACCCAGGCACTCATTGCGGTTCCTGGAAAAAGCCTGGAGCCGCATGCAAACAAACTCCTAGAGGCCCAAAGCAGACACCAGAGTACCCAGGTGCAACCAGGCACTTACTAGAACATTGGCAACAAGTGGCTGAATGTCTTGAACACATTATACCACAGTGTCTCTGCCACCAGGCTCTCCTTTAGGTCAGGTAGTAACCCCTTCTTACAGAGAGAACTGAGGCTAAGAAGAGTTGAATGACTTGCTCAAGGTAACTCAGTTGTTGAAAAGTAGAGGGGAGACTTGAGCCCATACCTAACCAGATGCTGAAGCCCATTGTGGGCTCCAAACTGGTAATTGGTAATGGTGCGCTCCTGATGAGAACCTTTGGCATAGCCAGAAAAACAGAAAATGGGCTCTGATAGAAGGCTTTGAAGAATTTCCACACAGTGAGGAATCAGGTGCCAAAATCTAGAAGTGAAAAAAACTCAGAGTGCTGGCCCTGCATGGTACTGCTTTCTGCTGGGAGTCCCCAAGGAAACTGAGGACACAGGTAAAAAGTTGAACTAAGTCCCCCATGAGGACCTGGAACAAATATGGGAATTCATGACCTGCTGGGCTGGCAAACATCCAAGGCTTCCAGTTGAGACCCAAAGGGCTACACCATGAAAGTAAGTGTAAACTGTAACACTGAAATTGAGTCAGGAGTCCAAAAGGAAGCAAAAACCAGCCAAGTTTTTGTGTGAGACCAGGCCTCTTTAATTAAATGGCACCTTTGGGCAAGGTCTGCCGATCATGGGAGAAGGAGCCAAAGATCAGTCAGCAGAGTCACACCACAGAGAGGAAGTGAAGGTAATTATGTAGCCAGGGTCTTGGGGTGGGGCTAACAGCATGGAAATGCCAGCCCTCTCGCAACATCTGGAGTCTTGCGACCTCTGGAGTCTCAGGACATCTGGAATATGCCCCGGCATCTCCACCCTGGGGTTCTACCTCCTGTCCCTGCTGCAGAGTCCCGTGGGGGAAGGTAAAGGGAGGGACCCAACCTATCCTTGTGGCCTTTTGGTGATATTGGGCAATGACCAAGTCAATAACTACTCTTGCTATTAGAGGGGACGTCATTATAGGGTCCCCTTGGCAAGGAAAGATTGGGTCATTCGGAAGTGAGCAGGTGGGAGTATGGCTGCAGCAGGAGCTGATTGACAGCTACCTTGGACAGCTCGGTAATGCATGTTTGAATGAACTGTAGCAGACAAGAGGCTATTAAAAAGAAAAGGCAGATCATGAGAATGGGCCCTAGGAGGGGAAGGAGTCCAGCAGCTCTTGGCCCTTAGAACCCTTCCAGACATGTGGTAGACTGCCGATATCATGTTTTTAGATTCTCGCTTAACCTGGTCAGAGTTTGGACATTTTCTTCCACTAGACCAGATTTATTAATGTAATAGCAGCATTTTTCCTGAGAAAGAGACACACACACCACCCTTTTCAGCAGTGAGTAAACGGAAGCTCCGTCTGTTTTGGAGGGCTACCCTAGCAAGGGAGGTGATTTGTCATTGAAGGGAGACCAAAGAGGAGGTTGTAGATTCAAGAGCCACTTGAAGTCGCCTCTGCTTGGGTTAGGAAGTATGGGTCCATCTGGTTAAATGGAAAACATGCTATTGGATCCGGAGCATCAGTAACAGATTTTAGAGAGAGTTCAATACTTATGGCTGTCTAACGTCCAAAGAGAGAGAGCACAGCACTGATCCCACTGTGTGGTTGGTCCAGTTTTATGGAAGGGGCAAATAGGTCTCCTGCATGGTAAATTTCCAGACATAAACTGGTGGGCCTTTCCTGATGACTGCAGTTGATATGAGATGTGGAGCTTCCAAGAAATGCCAAGGCCTGTGCCACCTGTTGAGTAACCTTAGAAATAAAAGCTGGAGCCGGGCGTGGTGGCGCATGCTTGTAATCCCCACGCTTGGGAGGCTGAGACAGGAGGATCGCACAGATTCGAAGCCAGCCTCAGCTACTTAGTGAGGCTCTCAGCAACTTATTGAGACCCTGTTTCCAAATAAAATATAAAATAGGTCTGGGAGTGTAGCCTGGAGGTAGAAAGCCTCTGGGTTCTACCCCTAGTACCACAAAAAAAAAAAAAGAAAAGAAAAAGAAAAAGCTGGTCCATTATCAGACTGTAAGAAATTGAGGGGTCCAAACCGAGGGATGATATTCAAGCATAGAGCATTGACCACTGTGCTGGCTCTCTTGTCCTTTGAGGGAAGAGCCTCTATCCAACCTGTTAGGGTGTTGACCATGTAAGAAGATATTTTAGTTTTTTGTGAGAGGGCAGATGGGTGAAATCAATTTGCCAGTCCTGTCCTGGCAAATGTCCTCTCCTTTGGTGGGTAGGAAAAGAGGCGTAAGCCTCCTGGGGGAAAAAGGGCAGCGCAAGTAGAACAGAAGGCACTGACTTTACTAATCAGCTGTTGCAGGAGAGGAGAATAGAACAAGGGGTTTAGGAAATGTTTAAGTGCCGTAGGCCCAACGTGTAGGGAATTATGTATTAGGTTAACGACCTTGTCCTGTATTATGAGCCATCCATCCTCTGTGCAGAGTGCCCCAAGTTTGGTTAAAAAGTCTCTACCTAACACAGCTGGGCATGGTGGTGCACGCTTGTAATCCCAGCATTCGAGAGGCTGAGACAGGATGATCCAGGTTCGAGGACAGCCTCAGCTATTTAGTGAGGCCCTCTGCAGCTCAGTGAGACCCTGTTTCAAAATAAAGAAAAAAAAGGGCTGGGGGTCGATCTCAGAGGTAGAATGCCCCTGGGTTCCATCCCTAGTACCACACACACACACACACACACACACACACACACACACACATCCTCTACCTAGAGACTGAGCTATCTTGTCCTTTGAGGGAAAAGCCTCTACCCAACCTGTTATGGTGTCAACCATGGGAAGAAAATATTTTAGTTTTTTGTGAGAGGGCATATGGGTGAAATCAATTTGCCAGTCCTGTCCTGGAAAATGCCTTCTTATTTGGTGGATAGGAAAAGAGGAGTGCAAGCCTCCTTGGGGAGAAATGGCGGTGCACACTTGTAATCCCAGCGCTTGGGAGGCTGAGACAGGGGGATTGTACAGGTTCAAAGCCAGCCTCAGCTACTTATTGAGACTCTCAGCAACTTAGTGAGACCCTGCTTCCAAATAAAGTATAAAATAGGTCTAGGAATATAGCCCAGAGGTAGAAAATCCCCTGGGTTCCACCCTCAATACCACAAAAAAAAAATAAATAAAAGTCTCTATCTAAAAGGGGGTAGAGCAGGAAGGGATAACCAGGAATGGATGGGCAACCATAAAGTTTTCCAAATGGCAAAAGAGGGGCCTGTAGTGTGTGGGCAGGAGGGTTTACCATCAATCCCCTATACTGAGATTGGAGAAGGAAGGAAAACTGGGACCCAAAAAGATGGGAGGACTGAGTAGGCAACGAAAAAGGAGATTTTCTTACCCTCTAACTTGAGAGTTACCATGGGTTCAGCAAGGGTGATCAGGGTTGATGAGTTTGGGAGCCGTCAATCTTCAGCCAGCAGTGGGGCCTGGTCTGGAAAGGTGGTCCCCCTGTGCTGATGCACCCAGGGCTCACTTTTTCCAAGGGCAGTCACTGTTCCAGTGGCCCTCCTGGCTGCACTGTGGGCATGGTCTTGTTGGTGGGCCTGGCTGAGGGCAGTGCTTAGCCCAGTGTCCTTCCTTGCTGCTCTTGAAGCAGGTTGGGGAGGTAGTTGTCATTGCTGTCCTCCAACCCTAGGTGGCTCTCGTCATCCAGAGGGCTGAGCTGCTACCACCGGCCACAGAGCTGCTACCAAGGCATGGGCTTCCAAATCTGCCTTTTGGCAGAGTCAGACTGTATGCTCCATTTCGGCCTGTTCCTCCTGGGAATTAAAAACTTTAAATGTCGTGTTCGCCAAATCTCAAATAGGGGTCTGAGGGTCCTTTAAGGGAGGACAGCGGGGGTGGGAAGGAGTGGGTTAGGGTGAGAGGTCATCGGAGGGAGCTCTGATGGTGAGTTGAGATCGGAGAGGGAGGGGTAGATATGGGAACCAGGGGTGTGAAGGTGGACTCCAGTGGTAGCTATAGGGTAGGGTGGTCGGGGTGGAGAGGAGGGACCCTGGGGATCAGAGGTGGAATTAGAAGGTGGTCCCTGAATTTGGCAAAGTCACAAGATGGCGACTGTGACTCAGCAGAGTTAGCAAATGGTGGCTGATGGGGGAGAGGGGTCAGAGGGACGAGAGCGCAAGAAGGGACTTCCTACCATTTACCAGACCTCTTACAAAAAAATCCAGAGTTCCATTTTTTGGCCACCAAGACCCATTATCCAATTAATTTTGGTTTCCCATGTCTGATCCACAGGCGAGAACAAAAAACAGGATACAGGCATTCCCATTATGCTGGTCAACGTCCAGAAAAGGGGCCAAGAGGACAGGAGGGACATCTTCACTCCCTTCTCAGGGCCGAAGGAACCAAGAGGATGAAAGGGATTTCTCCATTCCCTTCTCGAGGCCAGAGGAAAACCTGGTCATCCAGAGGCAACTCTGACGTGGCCGCACGTTTGGACAAACAGAAGCCAGATGCAAGAAGCCAGAGAACCCTCTGACCAGAGGAAGGGAAGGGAACTTACTCTGTCTGAAAGTGGTGGGTCCAATTAAGGGTTGGAGAGTCCAACTTCCTGGGAGTAAAGAGAGGGGCTCCTGAGAGGAGTCACAGGGGCTCAGGGAGGGGTAAAAAAAAAAAAAGAGAGAAAAATAAATTAATAAATCCTCTTGGGTTTGGTGGGTTTCAGCACAAGATGTAATACTGAAATTGAGTCGGGGGTCACAAAGCAGGCAAAAACCAGCCAAGTTTTTGTGTGAGATCAGGCCTTTTTAATTAACTGGCACCTTTGGGCAAGGTCTGCCGACTATGGGGGAAGGGGCCAAAGATCAGTCAGCAGAGTCATGGTCAACAGTCATGCCGCAGAGAGGAAGTGAGGGCATTTATGTAGCCGGGATCTTGGGGTGGGGCGAGTGACACAGGGAATGCCAGCCCTCTTGTGACATCTGGAGTCTCGTGACATCTCTGCTTCTGGCTTCCAGGGTTCCACCTCCTGTCCCCACCACAGAGTCCTATGAGGGGAGGGGAAGGGACTAAGGAGGAGGGGATGGAGGGGAAGGGACCTGACCTATCATAAACCACCCCTGAATTTAAATCTCAGTATTTGCTTGGCTTAAGGTAATCTGGGTTTATGGGGTTCCTAATCTAGTAGGCTGCCAGAACCAAGCATAAATCTTGCTTTAAGAAGAAGTTGTAACATTATCTAGTATTTCAAAGTAAGCTAGAAGTGTTTAAAATACAATGTCTGGCATGCAATCAAAAATAATAGGGCATCTAAAAGACCAGACAATATGCCCACAAACTAAGAGAAAAAAACAGGCAACCACAGAGAAACAATAGAACCATAGAATCTCCAGTAACTGGAACTATCAGATAGAGAATTAAACTTCTATCCAAATATGCTCAAGAGCCAGGCATGGTAGTGCTCTTGTAATCCCAGTACCTGGGAGGCCAAGACAGGAAGATCACAGGTTCACAGCCAGCCTCAGCCACTTCGTGAGGCTCTCTGCAACTTATTGAGTTCCTGTTTCAAAATAAAGAATAAAAAATAGGACTGAGAGCCAGGTGTGGTGGAGCATGCTTGTAATCCCAGCATTCAGGAGGGTGAGACTAAAGGATCATGGTTCGTGGACAGCTTCAGCTACTTAGTGAGGCCCTTTGCAACTCATTAAGACCCTGTTTCAAAAATAAAGACTAAAAAGTAGGGCTGGGGGGATAGCTCGGAGGTACAATGCCCTTGGATTTCATCCCCAGTACCACTATATATATGGCTAGGGCTATAACTCAGAAATAGAATGCCCCTGTGTTCAATCCCAGTACTTCAAAAAAAAAAAAAAAAAAGATATGAGAACAAAGAGCTGGGTGTGGTGGCTCATGCCTGTAATTCCAGTACTTGGAGGTTCAGATAGGAGGATTGTAGGTTTGCAATCAGCCTCAGCTACTTAGTGAGACCCTCCACAACTTAGTGAGACCCTGTTTCCAAATAAAAATATATAAAAAGTAGGTCTGAAAGTATAGCCCGGAGTTAGAAAGCCCCTGGGTTCCACCCCTAGTACCACAAAAAAAAAAAAAAAGAAAAAATCACCCCTTGGTGTGGAGAGGCGAGAAGCCGGAGACATGAAGCCAGAAGACCCACTGACCAGAGGAAGGACAGGGAACGTACCCTGTCTGAAAGTGAAAGCAGTCAGTCCAATTAAGGGTTGGAGAATCCAGGTTCCTGGGAGTACAAAGGAGGCCTCCTGAGGGCAGTCAAAGGGGATCAGGGAGGAATAAAGAAAAAAGAGAAAAAAATTTAAAAAATAAATCCACTTGGGTTTGACGAGTTTCGGCACCAGATGTAATGTTGAAATTGAGTCAGGGGTCACAAAGAAGGCAAAACTCAGCCAAGCTATTGTGTGAGACCAAGCCTCTTTAATTAACTGGCACCTTTGGACGAGGTCTGCCCACCACGGGGGAAGGGACTGATGACCACTCAGCAGAGTCACAGTCAGCAGAGTCACGCCGCAGAGAGGACGTGAGGGTATTTATGTAGCCGGGGACTTGGGGTAGGGCTAGCAACGTAAGAATGCCCATCCTCTTGCAACATGAGTCTCGCAACATCTGGAGTGTGCCCCGCAATGTATGGAGTCTTGTGATATCTGGAGTCTCAGACACCTGGAGTATTGCGACATCTCCGCTTCTGGCTTCTGGGATTCTGCCTCCTGTCTCATGAGGGGAGGAAGAGGGACCTGACCTATCAAAAATGAAGGAAGGTTTATTAGCTCATGGCTTGGTGTGTGTGTGTGTGTGTGTGTGTGTGTGTGTGTGTGTGTTACTAGAGATGAACCCAAGGGTGTTCAACTTCTGAGCTACACCCCCAGCCAGATTTTATTTCTTATTTTGAAACAGGGTCTAAGTTGCAGAGGACCTCACTAAATTGTTGAGGCCAGTCTCAAATATTCTATCCTCCTGTCTCAGCCCCCCAAGTACTGGGATAATAAGTGTGGGCCACTATGCCCAGCTTACAGTTTGGAGATTTTTAAGTTCAGTCCACATGAGGCCGGGGACCGTGGATCTCAGGGCTTGGTAGCATCAGGAAGTGGAGAGGAGCACAAGGCTTTACCCTCCCATCATGGAGCCAGAAGCAAGAGAAAGAGCCAGGGGAGGGGGCTCCACCTATAATCCTTAAGGCCGCAGCCCCGGGGACCACCTCCAGCCACAGCCTGGCAGCCCAGGCCCATCCACATAAACCCACCCACTGCTGGGATTATGACTCTCAGGACTTTACTATATCAACCCTGAATATTAACAAATGAGCTCATTAAGGGACATTCTACATAGAACTGTAACAGGAAGATGATACATCGGGTCCCTTCCCTCCCCCGAGTGACCACGCGGGGACAGGAGGGGGAGCCCTGGAAGTGGAAAGATGAGACTACAGATGTCGCGAGAGAAGCAGCGCCCACGCTTAGTCCCACCCCACAAAACACCAGCCTAAAAGCAGAAGTGCTTCCACTCAGCCATGTGGCGACTCAACACGATGATCTGGACCACATAGCAGGACTCTCCAGGCAGATGTCTCCTCGGTCCCTTACCCAACCAGCTGACCTCACCCGAACCCCATCCCCGAAGGTGCAGAGGTGCTGAGTTCCTTCTGATTCTTTCTGATTAAAAGCAGATTCTGGTGCCTTGTGTAAGATTGTAGAAAGCGGGTGTGCCCCGTTAGCATAGAGACACGCCGAGATCCACAATAAGTTACGAGAGGCTTTATTCGTGGGGGGTCAACCCCCAGCCCCCGCGTGGCCGCGGGGGCCGGTGGCCGGTGGGAGAGTGCCTCCCTCCCTCTCCCGGTCCTCTCTGAGCTCTCTCTTCCGGGGCGGGAGGCCTGGTCCCGGAATCGCAGGCTCCACCTCCTAGCTCTCGGCCCTGCCCCCACTTTACACCTTGCCAGCTGCTTGCCTCCCTCGCAATCTCCCCAAACCCCTTACCTCCCCAAGGACCCCTATTTTCAACATTTCAGAGGGGAACTTAATGGTGCCCCACACACGCATGGCCTGGGCTAGGCACTGCCTAGGAGCAGGGGCAGCAGTGGCCCGCTGGCCCCGACCCCACAGGTGTGCTTCGCGGGCCTGGGGAAGGAGGGACAGGCGGTCAGAGCCCAGAAGAAGGTATCTGCTGTCTCCTCCTCTCCAGGAACGATTCCCCTTTCGAGCTTCTTAGATGAACCAGTTGAGAGATTCTTCCTCTGAGGCTTCTCTTAGACAGGTTGATTTATCTGTTTCAGTAACTTGGCCAGCCTGAGAAAGGGGGCTGTGCCCGCACCCAGACAGAAACAGGAGCGGCCTAGCAGGGCCCAGGCCAGGGCAGCACCACTGTGGGTCCCTGGTTACAGCTGGGAACAGGCGGTTTGGTTTTGATTTGGGTTTGGGTTTGAGTTTGGGATTAAAAGCAGAATTTGATTAAAAGCAGATTCTGGTACCTCACTGGCTGCTTGCCTCCTTCACCATCTCCCCAAACCCCTTACCTCCCCAAGGACCCTTATTGGTTGGTTGGTCAGTTGGTACTAGGGATAAATCCAGGGGAGTTTAGCCTCCGACCTATGTCCTCAGCCCTATTATTGATTTATTCGTTTTTTTTGTTTGTTTGTTTTTTTTTTTTTTTTAAAGAAGGCCTTGCTCATTGCTAAGGCTGGCCTGAAACCTGTGATTCTTCTATCTCAGCCTTCCAAGTACTGGCATTGCAGGCTCCCCTCCCCCTACTGGGCTGCAGCTGGGAAGATTGAGTCTAGATGTTCAACTGCCCTAGGCTGCTGTGAGCCTCTGCCAGAGCAGATGCAAGACCACACTCGGCCTCCTCCATACCCACAACACCTGAAGAGGACCCTAAACAGGACTTGAACAGGACTCTGAAGGGAGGTGGGCTTAGCCTCAGAGGATGGTGCAAGGCAGGCTGACAGCACCCACTCCCAGTGGGAACCTGTTTCCTGCTTCTCCTGCTGGGCCCAGGATGTGCTTCTGTTCCCCACAACACTGCCCATGTCCAAAGGCAGGGACCCACAGCCTGGCACAGGGCCCGCCAAGGCGGGGCTCTGAGGAAGGGAAGGAGAGAGGAGTCAACCTGTGGGCCACTGTGAAATCTATAAGCCACGGCTGGCTTCAAACCTGCGCGATCCTCCTGTCTCCATCTCCCAAGCATGGGGATTACAAGTGTGTACCACCACACCTGGCTCATGGCTCCTTTTAGCCCTCCACACACTTGCTAAACCTACACACACACACACACACACACACACACACACACAATTTCTTTTTTGAGATAGGATCTGCTATGCTGCCTAGGATGGACCTGAACTCCTGAGCTCAAACCTCGACCTCCCAGTATCTGAACCCACAGGTGTGCACCAGTGCACCCAGCTTATTCAGCACTGAGCACTGTGTGTGTGTGTGTGTGTGTGTGTGTGTGTGTGTGTGTGTGTTACTGGGGATTGAACCCAGGAGCATTCTTCCTCTGAGCTATACCCCCAGCTCCATTTTTAAATTTTTACTTTGAAACGGGGTCTTCTGGGTTGCTGAGGGCCTTGCTAAGTTGCTGAGGCTAACCTTGAACCTGTGATCCTCCTATCTCAGCCTCTCAAGTACCGGGGTTACGGGTATACACCATTGTGCCCAGCTTAACTTATTCAGGACACTTTTTATTGTGGTAAGACACACATGACCTGAGATTGGCTTCTGAGCCATTGTGAGGACAGCATTCAGTACCATTAAGGATATTCACGTTGTTATGCAGGCGCTGCCGTCTGCCCATGGAGCTTTTTCATTGTGTAAGACTGATTCCCTGTCCCCATTAAATACTGACTCCCTCTCCCGCCCCCCCCCAACACCTGTAGCTGTCATTTGCTTTCTGCCCCTATGGATTCAGCTGCCTGAGGTGCCTCCAGGGGTACACAGTGTGTCTCTGTGGCTGCTTCATGGCACTCAGCACCAGTCCCCAAAGCTCATCCCTGCTGCTGCACCCGGTGTCACAGGTGTGTGTGTGTGTGTGTGTGTGTGTGTGTGTGTGTGTGTGTATGTGTGGTGGAACTGGTGTAACTGGGGGATGAACCCAGGGACATTCCACTGAGCTTTTTTTTTTTTTTTTTTTGCAATACTGGGGATGGAACCCAGGGGCATTTTACCTCTGAGCTACACCCCCATCCCTATTTTTTATTTTATTTTGAAACAGGGTCTCACTGAGTTCCAAAGGGCCTCACTAAGTAGCTGAGGCTGTCTTCAAACCACAATCTTCCCATCTCAGCCTCCCAAATGCTGAGATTACAAACGTGCACCACCATGGCCAACTCTTGTTTTTTTATTTTGAAACAGGGTCTCTCTACGTTGCTGAGGCTGGCCTGAACCTGAGATCCTCCTGGCTCAGTCTCCCAAGTACTGAGATCTCAGGCATGGGCCACAACACCTGGCATTTTCTTCCTTTTTTGAGACTGAATAAGTTTCACTGTTTGGAGAGTCCACTTGGGGCTTCTCTGTGCACCGGCCTCTAAGCCCAGCCCTGCAGCAGCTGCCCACCCTTGCCTGCCAGGGCCAGGCCTTTAGGAAGTCTCCCGATGCTGTGATTACAGCATGAGCCCAGCACCAGCGTCAGCACTCTCATCCACTCCAGGGCACTCCACAAGTCCAAGTGGTACCTAGGGCTGCATCTCCACCAGGGGACTCCAGGAAGGCCCCTCCATTCCTGGGCCACAACCTGAGCCTGGAGGCTGGCGACCTCCAGTGGAGCCTCCCTCCCACTGCCCCACTGGAGACAGCACTGACCTTACATCCAGCACAGGGGCTGGAGTCCTGGCTTGGCACCTAGAAGCCTGCAGGCCTTGGCACACCCCTTTTTTGACTCCTCCACTCCCATTCATCACCTCTGTTCATCACCTGGGCTGTGGCCTCCTTGAGCTGATGTGGGATGAGCAGGCGGGTCTTGCCTGGGCCTACACCGGGATGCTCAGCAAGCCCTGCCCATGGCACCCCAGCTTATGCGGTCCATTTTCTCTGGCTCTAGGCAAACAGAGGTCACTGGCGAGCAGAGAGCCACACGGCCTCAACAGAGCCACACAGCTCGCGCCCGCAGGGTGTGCTCAGCCTGTGAGGGCAGGAGTGTGCTGGGGTGCCCAGCCCTCCCCACCCAGGGAATCCTGGTTCACGCTCCAGCTGTGCAGAATGTAGGGCCACCTGCCGCTATGTGTGCTGGGGGATAACAGCCAGCCCTCTGGTTTGAAACCTGTACCCATTTTGAGCCGCCCCAGATGTCATTGAAGACAGAGGGTCAGTGGCAAGCCTCCTGCAGCATCTCACCTCTGTGATGCCACAGCAGAAATCCCTGTGGGGACTCAGGGATGGGACATGCCACAGGGGAACTGGGAGGGCCGGGATTCCAGTCTGGTCTCCATTACCTGCCTTTTTTTGTTGTTGTTGTTGCTCTGAGGATTGAATCCAGAGGTTCTCCAGGTCTTTCCATCTTCTTATGAATGACATGATTTTGTTCTTCTTTATAACTGAGTAGAATTCCATTGTGTGTATTTCCCATAATTTTGCAATCCATTCATCTGTTGATGGAGACCTAGGTTGGTTCCATATTTTGGCTATTATAAATTGTGCTGCTATGAACATGGGTATGCATATGTTGCTGTAGTTCTCTGATTTCAAGCCCTTTGGAAAGATACCCAGGAGTGGTATGGCCGGGTCATATGGTGGATCCATTCCCAGTTTTCTAAGGAATCTCCGCACTGATATCCATAGCAGCTAAACTAGTTTGCACTCCCACCAACAGTGTAAAAGAGTCCCTCTTTCCTCACATCCTCTCCAGCATTTATTATTTGACTTCTTTATGCTTGCCTCTCTGATTGGGGTTAGATGGAATCTCAGCTTAGTTTCGTTTTGCATCTCTCTAATGGCTAATGATGTTGAACATCTTTTCATGTATTCATTGGCCATTTGCATCTTTTTTTGTTGTTTATTTTGAAACAGAGCCTCTGTTTGGGAAGCTAAGGGCCTTTCTATGTTACTGAGGGTGGCCTTGAACCTGTGATCCTCCTGTCTCCACTCCCCAAGTACTGGATTACAGGTGAGCCCAATGTGTACTGCTCCATTACTCTGGTTTTCACTGCAATATATTTAATTCTAAGTTTGTGGACATTGATGTGTAATGATGGCTTTCGACAATCCTGAACAATAAAGAACAGTCACCATGCCATCCCAGGATGGTGAGCCCCAGGATCAGGGGTTTGTAGCCAGGCCATCCTACACATGGGCACAGAGGGAAACTGCCAGGCAGGAACAGGCAGCCCAGCCCCTGACGTGGATGGTGGGCCAGGCCCAGGGCCTGGCAGGTTCAGGCTTACTCTCCCTCCAACCTCCAACAGCCCCACCTAGGAGATGTGGCTGGTTGTCCAGCCAAGAAGCCTGGGGCTGGGAGGCTGCTGCTGCCCCAGGCCCCAGAGTACTGCTGTCAAGGAGATAAAAGACAGGCAAAAAGGGGAGAGAGGGAAGGAGAAGGCCATAGCCTTGATCTGAGAGCTGTGCTGAAGTTCCTCAGCGCTCCTGCCCCAAGCCAGCTCTCTCCCAGCCGATGTTCCCAGATCTCTGGGAAATCTACGACTCTTCACTCCAAACTTAAAGTTGCTGGAAACTCAGTTGCTTATAAAAACTGCCTGTGCGCTGTTCACTAGCCACTGATTGAGCAAAAGAAAGTGCAAACGTGTCCCAGAGGACCCTTTCCCATCGTTATCATTGATTAGACAATGAAGACGTGGCCCTAGGGGTCCTGAGGACAGCCACATCGCCAGCACCCATCTGTGGCCCCAGACAGACCTCCCAGGTTAACCCTCACCAGCTCTCTCCTTTAATAAAGGAGCCTCAAACCCGGGGCACTTGTCACTCCCTTGCATGTGTACTGTCGCCCTCCTACATGAATCTCTGTGTCTCGATAGCCAACACAGCTGACGTACTGCCCACCACATAAGCAAGGACCTGCTTACCCCTTTTCTGGGACCTCCAGACAGCGTTCTGGGATGGACTCAGCTCCCTGGTCCTCCGAGCCCTGGGTCTGGCAGTGTCTGCCATGGGTGCGGAAGTCACTGCCTGTGGGGGCAGAGAAGGTTCCTCCTGGGCAGCAGCAGCCTGGGCCCCACATTCAGTCCATTGCCACCCTGATCCCTGAGCTGCCTCCTTGCCCAGATTCCCATCCTAGGAGAGACGGATCCTACTGGACACAAAAGGCCGCATTCCTTGCTGCAATTTCCAACGTGGCCTACAGACCTGTGCAAGGCCACCGTGGCGCGCCTGCAGCCCGATCCTAAAGCCACAGGGCTGGCAGGGGACACCATGCTTCCCTCTCTCTTTGGCTGATGTTTTTTCTTTGGGACAGTCCAAGGTAGCCCTCACCCTATGAGATCGACCCTGGCACAAACTTTGGTGAGTGCTACCCAAAAGAAGGTCAGCATGGACAGTGGAGAAAAACAAGGTGGGGATGAAACAAGGAACCCAGGAAATGCCTGCACCTGCCTAAAGGGGGAGCGGCTTGCTTCTGACTGGACTTGGCCACTTGCGGGCAGGTGTCGCTTGTCCCTCCTTTATAAGCATGTTCCACCCTTGTTGTCAAAGCCACTAGCCCACAGAGGGTCTGCGAAGCAAAGATGGATTGCTTCAGTATTTTTGCAGTACTTAGGGTGGAACCCAGGGGCATTCTACCTCCGAGTTACACTCCCAGCCTAATTTTTTTATTCATTTTAAAACAGGGGCTCACTGAATGCCGGGCGTGGTGGCGCACGCTTGTAATCCCCGCGCTTGGGAGGCTGAGACAGGAGGATCGCACAGGTTCGAAGCCAGCCGCGCACGCTGGCTTAGGAGACCCTGTTTCCAAATAAAAATGTAAAAATAGGTCTGGGAGTGTAGCCCAGAAGTAGAAGGGCTTCCAGGAACCCCAGTACCACCAAAAAAAAAAAAAAAACAGGAGCTCACTGAGTTGCAAAGGGTCTCACTAAGTAGCTGAGGCTGCCCGAGGACCACGATCCTCAGGTCTCGGCCTCCCAAATGCTGGGATTACAGGCATGTGTCATCACGCCTGACTAACTCACTCGCCTTTAGGAGTAGGAAGTTTCTGACTCTGAATCATTTCCTGGTGTCTCAGTCTCAGTATACAGCAGGCAGGGGGAGGAGGGGAGAGCACATGGGGTAGGGAGAGAGAAAGGCCACTCTAATAACTGAAAGATATTTCTGTCCCTAGTTTCTGCAATGTTTATAATATGAACAGGTGCTGGATCTTGTCCAATGCTATTTCTGCCTTTGTTGAAATGAGATTTCTGTCCTCAATTCTACTTATATGATGAATCAATTTATTGATTCGCATAGGTTGAACCATCCTTGCATCTTTGGGAAAAAACCAGGTTGGTTATGATGAACAATCTTGAAGTGGCTTTGATAGCAAGTTGCTAGTGTTTTATTAAGGGTTTTTGCACTGGAATTCATCAAGGATATTGGTTTGCAGGGGGTTTTCCTCAATATATCTTTATTCAATTTTGGTATCAGGGCAATAACTGGCTTCATAGCATGAACATGCATACCTATAATTATTGCAGAGTCGGGAGTAGTGGCGCATGCCTGTAATCCCAGTATTCGGGAGGCTGAGACAGGAAGATCAAGTTCGCGGACAGCCTCAGCTACTTAGTGAGGCCCTCTGCAACTTAGTGAGACCCTGTTTCAAAATAAAAATAAAAATAGGGCTGGGGGTGTAGCTCGGAGGTAGAATGCCCCTGGGTTCAACCCTAGTACATAAATAAATAAATAAATAAATAAATAAATAAATAAATATAAAAAATAGGGCTAGGGGTATAGCTTAGAGGTTAAAAAAAATTCCCTCAGAGTCCAATCCCCAGTACAAATACATTATATATATATATATATATATATATATATATATATATATATATATGGTATACACACACAGTGGTGTTTAACTTAGCCGTAACAAAGAACAGAATAATGTAATTTGCAGGAAAATGGATGAAACTAGAGAATAGTATGCTGAGATAAACTAGACTCAGAAAATCAAGGCTTGCATATTTTCTCTCCTATGTAGAAAAAAACAGGAAACAAACAAGACTTTGAGAAAATTAGGAAAGAGACCAGTAGACTACTGAAAGGGGGTTGGATGGGGGAAGAAAGGAAGGAAAGGGAAGGTACGGAGGAGGAAGACCAGATAATGTCATGGACACATGGGAATGTTTCCCTCTGAATCTCACTATGGTGTACAATTACAATGCACCATTAAAAGGGGGAAAAAAAGCCATGCACGGCGGTGACCACCTTTGGAGGCTGAGACAGGAGGATCACAGGTTCACCTCAGCAAGAAGTGAGACTCAAATCAACCTAGCGAGGCCCTGTCTCAAAAATAGAAATAAAATAGACCCTGTTTTCAAATAAGAAGTAAAATCAGGCTGAGGGTATATCCTGAAGGTAGAATGCCTCTGGGTTCGATTTCTAGTACCAACAAAAAAGAAAAAGAAGAAAGAAGAAAAAATAGAAAGAAAAAGAAAAGAAAAAAATCTAGAGGAGGGGGTTTGGCCCCTTTCCAGCAGGGAGATGTCCTGACTCCTCTGGCCTCCAAGGAGCCTTCTGGGACAAGGGAAGGCCCTCCTGCGGTTCGCACCCCGAGCCCCTGGGCCTGGGAACGTGGCGAGAATTGGCTCCAAGGCTGCGTCCAAACCTTGCTCCACCTTCTGAATGCCCCCCTCTCTTTGCAGTGGTGGTTTCTCGAGCACCCAGGAAGGTCCTTAGTTCCTCTTCCCCTGCCACTAATTCTACGCCGATTTCCTCAAGGAAAGCTGAAAATAAGTATGCAGGAGGGAATTCAGTTTGTGTACGCCCAACTCCCAAGTGGCAAAAAGGAATTGGAGAATTCTTCAGGCTGTTCCATAAAGATTCTGATAAAGAGAATCAGATTCCTGAAGAGGCAAGAAGCAGTGGTTTAGCAAAAGCAAAGAGAAGAGCATGTCCTTTGCAACCTGACACAGATGATGAAAAACAATAGAAGTTTCTTATTCATCTTTGAATAATGTCTCCTGTTTACAATGGTATTCTAGGATATAAATTTACACAAATGTGTTTATTCAATCAGCTTGTTGAATAGGCATTTAATTTAAAAAATGAGGCTATTATGAATAAGACATGGTTAACCTAGACAACCATTGGTGGGAGGGGGGAAGGGAAAACGGGGGCGGGGGGAGAGGGCACCAAATATAGTTTAAATGTATACTATTTATGTTCAATAATAAAACTGTTAAAAAATAAAAATAAAAAAATGAGGCTAAAATTTAATTGTTCAAAAGCAAGTAATTATTGAAACTGGAGAATTTGTAAACTTGTGGTTATCTAGCTTAATGTTCAGTGTAATATAGTGTGTTGTTTCACTTACCTGTTAATAACCTTGTTCTTGCTAAAAGTCAAATCATCACGTGATGTTCTAATTACTAATGTGCTGTGTTTGGGATTTGCTTAGATTTTGTACCGATGTCTTTTTTTTTTTTTTTCCGGTACTAGGGATAGAACCCAGGGGCATTCTACCCCCAAGCTACACCCCTTGCCCTATTTTTATTCTTTATTTTGAAACAGGGTCTCACTGAGACCCTGTAAAGGGCCTCACTAAGTAGCTGAGGCTGTCCTTGAACTACAATCCTCCTGTCTCAGCCTCCCGAATGCTGAGATTACAATTGTGTGCCACCACTCCCAGCTCCGATGTAATTTTTATTGGCATTTACTTACTGGAGTGGTACCATACTTTTATTTGCTTTAAAAAAAAAAAAACAGAGATAGAGTTTTGCATATTAAAAAATTCAGTATTAATTTTAATCTATACTTTTCAGAAAAGGGAATAAATATGCATGTGGAAACATTGAGGACAATTTGGTATTAAGGTAATGACTGATAACCAAAACAACAACAAAAAAGCAGAATCAGGGACCACCAAGTGCTGTGTGCAAGTATGTCACTGTCAAGAGGATTTACATCATACTGTGAGACTAAAATGCACCAATGAAAGCATATTAAAAAAAAAGAATCAGAAAAAAGGTTCCATGTACATTAAAAGGGAGGAATTTTCCTTGTACATGCATTTAATTCAGTATGATAAAATATTACCCTTTGGGCCTATGCTTTTAAAGGTAGAAATCAAGAAAACATGGTAGGCAAATCATGCCTCAAACCAGAGCTGTCCAGAGGACTAGAGCTTCCACTCCATTTCTCAGTGTCCAGTGTTATAACTGAAGACGTGGGCATACTGCTGCTTGTTAACTGGTATTCTTCCTTCCTTACCATACTTTTTGCTTACCACAGGCTGTTAGTGTTCTACATTAACCATATTTAAACAGGCATGTTTTTCTGAAATTTGAAATAAACGAATACTTTTTCACAATAAAAAAAGAAAAAAAAGAAAAAAAGATCTAGGAGTTGGTGGGCTCCTGCTTCCAGCGCCCTCGCTCCCCGAGCTGCCTGGAATGCTCACTACACCTCTTACTGTGACATTCATTGATGGCACCTGGGACTGGACAGAGAATGCTCTGGGCCAGGAAGGAGCAAGGGACCAGGGAAGGTTGTGAGCGCCAGGAGCTACTTTGTGGGTAACATCCCCCTCTCGTGGCCTTCTCAGATATTACACCCAGGCATGGCTGAATGCTGGCAAAGCCCTGGAGCCTTCTCCTCTCCCCACTACCCCCCACCCCGCCCCACCATCCCACGGGGAAAGGAGGACAGGATGATCTGACCCACCTGCTTTAAGGAATAAGAAACTCTTCTCAAGTTCCTAGGGTTATCCTCAGACACCAAAATGTGACCCCAGAAGACAGGTGTGCCCATTTTAGACCAAGAGGCCAGAGCTAAGGAGACCTGGCCCAGAAATCACCAGCACTTGTACCCACAGGTGCACAATCACACCTGTTACCCAGAGCCCACTCTGCTTTCCAAGTCTTCACCCACACACACCAAACATGAATCAAGCCTCTCCCTCCAATAACCTCTAGACCCGGAGGCCAATTAAGGAACAGACAGGAGCAGGATTGCTAACTCGCCCACCCCAGGCTCGCACCAGGGCTCCAGGATGCTGGAGCAAACAGGACAAACATCCCGTCTCTCCAGCTAGCGAAGACAAGACTCAGGGTTCAAAAAGACTCCAGAGACTTGACAAAGGATACAGTTCAAATAATGCTATGCACATATACTACGCTGTGTACAATACCAGCCTCTCATGGGGAGAGGAATGAAGTGGGGTTGGATTTAGAGGGAAAGACACCAACTGCTGTATGCATGTGTTTCTATCACTATGAACCTCATTATAATGTATAATTACAATGCATCAACAAAAATATATTTAAAATGAAAAAAAATAAAGCCGGGCGTGATGGCGCACGCTTGTAGTCCCCGCACTTGGGAGGCTGAAAGAGGAGGATCGCGCAGGTTCGCAGCCAGCCTCAGATGGCTTAGGAGACCCTGTTTCCAAACAAAATATAAAATAGGTCTGGGAGTGTAGCCTGAAGGTAGAAGGCACCTGGGTTCCATCCCCAGTACCACCATAAAAAAAAAAAAGACCTAAGAATGGAGAGAAGCTGACCAGGCATGGTGACACATATCTGTAATCCCAATCCTTGGGAAACTGAGACAGGAGGATTGATTACAGGTTTCAAGGCCAGCCTCAGAAACTTACCAAGACCCTCAGCAACTTAGTGAGACCCTGTTTCAAAATAAAACTAAAAAGGGCTGGAGTGTAACTCTCAGGTAGAGCACCCCTGAGATCCATCCCAGCACAAAATACATCGTCTCAAATTTTCTCACCCCAAGCCGGATGTGGTGGCTCACGTTTGTAATCCCCGTGCTTGGGGGTCTGAGACAGGAGGATTGCACAGGTTCGAAGCCAGTCTCAGCTACTTAGTGAGGCTCTCAGCAACTTAGTGAGACCCTGTTTCCAAATCAAAGTATAAAATAGGTCTGGGAGTATAGTCCGGAGGTAGAAAAGTCCCTGGGTTCCACCCCCAGTACCACAAGAAAAGAAAAAATTCTCACCCCAAGTAGTCATTAGTTACAAAGGAAATAATGGTAACTCTACTGTGGAGAAACAGGTACAATATGTCCCAACGTGATGCAAAAGGCCTCCTGCTGGCTTCTTGCCAAAAGTGCAGACCCCAAATTTATTCATGAGAAAACATTAGGCAAAATCGAGCAGAGAGGAGTTCTACAAAATAACAGATCAGATCAGTATGGTAAAAAATAGCGTTATGGCCAGGCGTGGTGGCGCACACTTGTAATCCCTGCACTTGGGAGGCTGAGACAGGAGGATCACACAGGTTCGAAGCCAGCCTCAGCTACTTAGTGAGGCTCTCAGCAACTTAGTGAGACCCTGTTTCCAAATAAAATATTAAAAAATAGGTCTGGGAGTATAGCCCGGAGGTAGAAAGCCTCTGGGTTCCACCCCCAGTGCCACCAAAATTAAATAAATAAATAACATTATGGGGCAGAGGGTGTAGCCTTGTGGTCAAGCACTTGCCTAGTATGCACAAGGCCTTGGGCTCCATCTTGAGCACCACAAAATAATAATAACCATAATAATGAAGAAAAATTTAAATTTCCTTAAATAAGCAAAGTGCAGTGGTGTACACCTATAATCCCAGTACTTGGGAGACTGAAACAATACCACATGTTCAAGGCCAGCCTCAGTATCTTGGCTCAACCCTACTTCAAACAAAAACATAAATAGGGCTGAGACTATAGCTCAGAGGTAGGATGCCCCTGGGTTCAACCCAATACCAAAACCAAAACAATTTTTTTTTTTTGGTCCTTGGGAGGTTGACACAGGAGGATCACAGTTTCGAGAACAGCCTCAGTCACTGAAGGAGGCTCTCAGCAACTCAGCAAGACCCTATTTCGAAATAAAATAGCTCAAAGGTAAAAGGCCCCTCGGTTCCATCCCCAGTGCCACAAGGAAGACGATGAAAACAGAGACTGTAGCTGGAGATGCACAAGGGACAGATGGAAGTCCATGTCTTTGGGGAGCATGGCATGAGAGGGCTGCGCCCCTCAGGCAGGAGGAGGCAGGTGCCGCCGGGACACAGAGAGGTCCTTAAAACTCCCCGTGGGCAGACGTCCTGCAGAGCGGAGAGGCCTCACTGCGGAGGCTGGAGGGCTGGCGGAGAGGGCAGAGACTGCCAGGTCAGAGGAAAGAGGAGAAGAGCCTGCGGGCTGCTGCAGCCCCAGATGGAGGCAGCCAGCAGCACCCTCCCAGGCTGGGAGAGAGGAGCTGTGCCCACAAATGAAGGCTGAGTGCTGCCTGCGAGAGAGCATGTGCCCTGCACTGTCTTGTGTGAAGCAATGCTCATGGGGCTTCTGTCACAGTCGTCACACAGATGGAAACCAGGTCCTGTCTCCTGTTGCATGGTCAGTGTGTGCTTGTCCACGGAGCTGCTCCCTTAGCCCCAGAACTCACAAAGGGCAGCAGCGGCCGGCCCTCGGGCAGCTGGAGCCGGCACTGCTCTGACAGCTGTTTTATGACCACACACACTCCCTACCTGTAAGCAAGCTGCGCCAAGGTGTCCAGCACTGAGAGCTCATCTGCAACAAAGATGAACCACACCACTAGCCGGGACTAGCATCGGAACTGGCATCCTGGGACGCCTGAATGCTCTGAGACGCACATCACCTTTGTGGTGTCTGCAAAACATGGTGACCCTGCTCCTACTCGGGAGGCAAAAGGATCTGACAAATCCAAAGGAAGGGAAACATGTTTGTTCTGCAGAACAACTGGTGACTCATCGACCTAGGTAGACCCTGTTTCAAAATAAAAATAAAAGGTTGGGCGTGGTTGCGCACGCTTGTAATCCCTGCACTTGGGAGCCTGAGACAGGAGGATCGCAGTTTCGAAGCCAGCCTCAGCTACTTAGTGAGGCTCTCAGCAACTTAGTGAGACCCTGTTTCCAAATATAATATTAAATAGGCCCAGAGGTAGAAAGCCTCTGGGTTCCACCCCCAGTACCACCAAATAAATAAATAAAAAATAAAATTGGGCTGGGGGTGTAGCTCAGAGTTAGAATGCCCTTGGGTTCAATCCCAAGTCTCACACACACACACACACACACACACACACACACACACACACACACATACACAACACTGGTGAGATGCTTCTAAAGTGTCAGTAACCCCAGGCGTGGTGCATGCTTTTAATCCCAGCACCTCAGGAGGCTGACGCACGACATCACAGCCTAGAGACCAGTCTGGACAACTTAGCTGAACCCTATCTCAAATATAAAATAAGCCAGGCGCAGTGGCTCTCTCCTGTCATCAGTACTTGGGAATCCTCATCAACTTAGTGATGCCCTCTAAAACAAAGTGAGACCCTGTTTCAAAATAAAGAATAAGGGCCAGTTGTGGTGGTGCACGCTTGTAATCCCAGTACTGGAGAGGCACAGAAAAGAAGATCACAGGTTCAAGCCAGCCTTGGCAACTAGCAAGGCTTTCAGCAACCTACTGAGACCCTGTTGCCAAATATGAAATAAAGTTGGTCTGGGGGTATAGCTTGGAGGTAGAATGCCCCTGGGTTCAATCCCCAGTACCACACACAAAAATAAGTAAATAAATAAATAAAAATAAAAAAGAATAAAATGGGGCTGGGGTTTGGCACAGAGGTAGAATGCCTCTGGGTTCAATCCCCAGTGCCACAAAATAAATAAACAAATAAGGGCTATGCATGTAGCTCAGTAGTAGAGCGCCCCTGGGTCCCATCTCCAGCAACACACACACACACACACACACACACACCCCGATTGGTGATTTTTTTTTTTTTTTTTGTGGGTCTGGGGATGGAACCCAGGGGCATTTGACCTCCGAGCTACAACCCCTGCCCTATTTTTTATTCTTTATTTTGAAACCGGGCCTCACTGAGTTGCAGAGAACCTCACTAATTAGCTGAGGCTGTCCGCGAACCATGATCCTCCAGTCTCAGCCTCCTGAATGCTGGGATTACAAGCGTGCGCCACCACGCCCGGCTTCGATTGGTGAATTTAATGATAAGTGGTCATGAAACCATTTCAAATTTATGTATGTTGCAAAGGGCCTCACTAAGTAGCTGAGGCTGTCCCCAAACCGGGATCCTCCTGTCTCAGCCTCCCAAATGCTGGGATTACTAGCATGCGCCACCACACCGGCTTCAATACATGTTTTGAAAAAGCTTTGGTAAGCAATAGCAGCATTTGGTGATGTCCTTGTAGTGGGGATACTGTCATTAACAGGATGTCCTAGAAAGGGCTTGGGAAACTGGAGCAGTCATGTCAGCCCCACCCCTGGTTTTCCAGAGTCCCATCTGCTCCAGTCCTGAAGTCTGACCCTCACACGGGAGCCACACAGTCCCGGGATAGAAAGCTGCCCCATCTTCTCTTGGGTGGTACTGCAGCTGTCAGCACTGTGGTCCAGGTCCAAACACTGCCACCGGGCCCCCAAGGCCCCAGGCTTGCCAGCACCCCGACAGGACCCCAAATACACCACTGAGGTGTCCCTTACTGGCTGCTTGCTTCTGTCCACAAAGTGCCCCAGCCCCCAGCCTCTGTCCTGTTGCTCACACAGCCTGGGACCCACTGGCCGATCAGCCCCCACACCAATCACCAAGCCTCCATGGAAGAAGTCACCCCTCGCAAGCAAATGGGAAGCATCACTTCAACCTGTTGCCCCAGGAGAACTGGGCTTCCCACTTCAGCACATCCACCCGGTCCCTCCTTTCCTTCCCTCTCCCCTTCCTGGGCTCTGAGCTCCGGCCTCTGCTAGAAGACACACCCGGAGCTTCCTGTTCCACATCCTCATAGCCGAGTCTATTTCGGGGGGCTTGTAGAAAAGGAAAGGCCCTGGGGAGCTATAGAAATCATTAGGTATGTGGTGAGGGATAGGGACACAGTGACCACTGGCTCCTTTGAAGTGGACCCCACCTCCGCAGGTGCATTTTGACCATCTGCCACAAGGGGGCAGAGCAGAATTAAAAATAGGACACTGGCGCTCGGTGTCCTCAGGCTAGAATGGTGGCTTTGCAGAAATAGCAGGTCCCAGGTCCCTCCACAGAGGGACAGTGGAGAGACCAGCTTCTCCGGGGCATTCTGCACTGCACCAAGCAGTCTTTTTTTTTTTTTTTTTTTTTTTTTTGCACAAGGGAAGTCATCCCATCTGCAGCAGACCAGACACTGTGCTGGTTATTCCATTTACAGCAGCCCTTTGAAATGGCATGCAAGCCCCATTATTTGGTTATGGGGATTGAGCCCAGAGGCATTTAACTCTGACCTACACCCCTAATCTTTTTCATTTTTTGTTTTGAAACAGGGTCTTCCTAAATTGCTGAGGCTGGCCTCGGAACATGGGATCCTCCTTTCTCAGCCACTCAAGTACTGGAATTACAGGTGTGTGCCACCAAGCCCAGCTGTGATCCTCTGTGTGTGTGTGTGTGTGTGTGTGTGTGTGTGTGTGTGTGTGTGTGTGTTATTGGGATTGAACCTAGGGACATTCTACCTCTGAACTATACCCCAAGCCCTTTTTATTTTTTATTTGGAAAGCAGGTCTCACTAGGTTACTGAGAATCTCACCAAGTTGTTGAAGCTGGCTGTGAAGGTCTCTCTCCATCTTCCTGAGAAAGTATCTTTTTCCCAATGGCGAACTCAACTTTATTGTTAAAAACAGATTCAGAGGACATTTCCAGAGCAGAGAATCCTAGAATGTTTCTTGGTGATTCAAACCAGATTTGTCCTCAGAAGAGATGCCTATGTACTTCTTATCCACCTGCAAATTGGGAGGAGAGGCAGTGAGCATCCAAGACACAGGATGGGGAAGGAAAGCTGTGCCGTCTGCCCAGATGTGCCCAGCTGTGCATGTCCTCCCTGGTCCAGTCTCCATGCCACACAACACATTGCCCAGAGACTTAAAAGTTTGAAATAAGTGTTTTAAAATCATGCTCAAACTGGGCGTGGTGGCACATGCTTGTAATCCCAGTACTTGGGAGGCTAACACAGAAGATTCACAGGTTCACAGCTAACATCAGCTACTTAGTGAGGCCCTTTGCAACTCAGTGAGACCCTGTTTCAAAGTAATGAATAAAAAATAGGGCTGGGGGTATACTCAGAGGTAGAATGCCCCTGGGTTCAATCCTCAATACTGCAAAACAAACAAACAAACAAATAAATAAATAAGCCCAGCATGGTGGTACATGATTGTAATCCCAGCATTTGGGAGGCTGAGACAGGAGGACCAAGGTTTCATGGATCCAGGATCAGCTACTTAGTAAGGCCCTTTGCAACTCAGTGAGACCCTGTTTCAAAATAAAGAATAAAAAATAGGGCTGGGGGTATATCTTGGAGGTAAAATGCCCCTGGGTTCAATCCCCAATACTGCAAAGAAAGAAAGAAAGAAAGAAAGAAAGAAAGAAAGAAAGAAAGAAAGAAAGAAAGAAAGAAAGAAAGAAAGAAGAAAGAGAGGCTGGGGGTATTGCTTGGAGGTAGAATCCCTGAGTTCAATCACCAGTACCAAAAAAAATAAAAAGTAAATAAAATAAAATCATCCTCATAGATCCCACAGGTCAGGAGTTCAGAGGGGGCTCTGAAGGCATGGCTATCCACCCCATGCTGCTGGTCCACTGCTAGGAGATTCTGTGGCAGGACTCCATGCAGATGACAACTGCAGCCTTTGTATACACACCACAGGTGTCACCTGCCACCTTCAGACTGAAGTCCCCAAACAAGACACCATGGGGCCCCTCACATGTGGGTTGTACCTCTCAGGTGTTCTTGCTGGCTCTGCACTCCTGGCCACTCTGTCTGCGGGCTCCATCTCTCTTCCTTGTGCCATTAAGGAAGGGGAGCCACCAGTGTCCTCCATGGCCGCTCTCGGCACTGGGAAGCCCTGACCTCAGAATGCGGAAGGCACTCCCATCCCGGCTTTGCCACTGAGCAGTGGAGAGGGGCATCGATTAGCTGCCATGCCGCCTCCCTTTCCTCACTAAAAATGGGGGTCGGCTGGGCATGGTGGTGCACACCTAGAATCCCAGTACTTGGGAGACTGAGACAGGAGGATTGCAGGTTCATGGCCAGCCTCAGCAATTTAGTGAGACTCTCAGTAACCCAGCGAGCCCCTGTTTCAAAATAAAATACAAGTGCTCACTTTGGCAGCACATAAACTAAAACTGGAACCACACAGAGAATATTAGCATGGCCTCTGAGCGATGATGACAGGCAGATCCGTGAAGTATGCCATATTTTCTTGGCATTTAGAATCATTCTACCTCTCCTCCCTTTCTCCATAAAAGTTTTGTTGTTGTACTGAGGATGGAACCCAGGAGCATTCTACCTCTGAGCTGCACCTCCAGCTCTATTTTTTTTATTCTTTATTTTGAACTGGGTCTCACTGGGTTGCAAAGGGCCTCACTAAGTAGCTGGGGCTGTCTGCGAACCTCGATCCCCCAGTCTAAGACTCTCGGATGCTGGGATTAAAGCGTGTGCCACCACGCCCGGCTTTATTCTTTATTTTGAAACAGTCTCACTAAGTTGCAGAGGGCCTCACTAAAGTAGCTGAGGCTGGTCATGATCCTGCGGTCCTCCTGTCTCAGCCTCCCAAGTACTGTGATTACAAATGTGCGCCACCACACCCGGCCTCTCCATGAACTAATGTTGTTTATAAGATAAATAAGAATTTTTGCTGGGTGTGGTGACCCATGCCTGTAATCCCATTAGTTGGGAGGCTGAGACAGGAGGATCACAGGTTTGAATTCAGCCTCAGCAATTCAGTGAGGCTAGCTAGCATCAAATTAAGAGTTCATGTTTACAAATTTTAAAAAAAATAGTAAATTTGGAATGGGAGTATAGCTTGGAGGTAGAATGTCCCAATGAACCACACACACACACACACACACACACACACACACACACACACACACTTTTTTTAAAATGCTTAAATCTCTTAAGTTTAAAGCCAGACGTGGTGACGTATGCCTGTAAATCCAGCACTTGGGAGGCTGAGACAGGAGGATCACACAGGTTCAAAGCCAGCCTCAGCTACTTAGTGAGGCTCTCAGCAACTTAGTGAGACCCTGCTTCCAAATAAAATATAAAATAGGTCTGGGAGTATAGCCCAAAGGTAGAAAAGCCCCTGGGTTTCACCCCCAGTACCTCAATAAATAAATAAATAAATAAATAGGGCCGTGGGTGTAGCTTAGAGGTAAAATGTCCCTGGGTTCCATCCCCAGTACCGAAAAAAAAAATCTATACGTAAAAGATCCTTTATTGCTGGGCCTGTGGGCCAACAAGGCACCAGGCTGCACTGAGCTGCTGTTCAGATGCTTGCTCACAGCCTCCTGAGGCAGGCGATGTGGGCAGGTGTGCGCTGAAAGCGGCGGGGCACAGGTGCCCACGCACCAGGTTCACACTCTTTTGTCCCTCCTGGGCCCTTTTCACAGACAGAGATCTGATCAACTGAACACTCGCTGGCTTCTGTTCCTTCCCTCTGCCCTGGCTGGCCCAGCGCAGGCTCTAGAAAAACAGCCAGGGAGACATGGTTAATGTGCACCTACAAATAATCCCCCGCATGAGCGACAGCGGACAGCCACCTCTCCGTGCTGAGCCGGAGGGGTGAGGACCGGCTCCTTACAGTTCAGAGTGATGGCCTCACATTGCTCCTCTGGGAGCCAGGCCCAAGAACTATATTTTTGTAGATAACAGCAAATAAGTGCCAACTCGGCAAAGACTAAGACTGAATAAATCTCCCGCCCCCAGAAGAACTGACACAGTTGACAAAAGCCATCTGCAAGTGCTCTGAGGAAGGTCCAGCACCTGCACTGAGATGAGAACGGTACTCATCGCCTGGCTTCCGGAGCCCAAGGAGCCCAAGGAACCCAAGGAGCCCGAAGCCTGTGTCTTACCTGATGACTCAGAAAGGCATCTGAGGGCCTCATCTGGGATCCTCGTGTCTCTCACAGGTATGCAGGAATTTACCAGCTTGTATGTGTTGGGAAGAAACCAGGGAAGGCAGTTGGAGTAACTTCTTTCATCTGGTTCACTGGCAAACTCCTATTTATCCTTCAAAACTCTGCTCATGAGTCTCCTCCCCCTCTAGGAAGCCCTCCTCAGTCCCCCATTGTCACAGCTCAGTCAAACTTAATTCCAACCTGGACCCACTCAAAGTGGGTTCTTTTAATTGCTTTTAATGCTCATAAATACCTTCTAATGCTCAGAGAGCAATGAATTAAAACCCCAGGAGCCGGGCGTGGTGGCACACACTTGTAATCCCAGCATTTGGGAGGCTGATTACAGGAGGATTGCGTTCGAAGCCAGCCTCAGCTACTTAGTGTGGCCCTTTGCAACTCAGTAAGACCCTGTTTCAAAAATAAAGAATAAAAATAGGGTTGGGTGTGTCGCTCAGAGGTAGAATGCCCCTGGGTTCCATCCCCAATAAAAAAAAAAAAAAAACAGGAAGTCCAGTCATTGCCTGGTTTTTGATTCCTCAGGTATAGCAAGTCATGCATAGCTAAACGCTTGCTGAGCCCACCTGTAATCCCAGCTACTCCGGAGGCTGAGGCAGAAGGATAGAAGTTCAAGGTCAGCCTAGACAACTTAGTGAGGACCTGTTTTCCCAAAGTAAAAAGGGCTGAGGATGCCAGGCATGGTAGCACACGCTTGTAATCTCAGCATTTGGGAGGCTGAGATAGAAGGATCACGGTTCACAGACAGCCTCAGCTATTTAGTAAGACCCTCTGCAACTCAGTGAGACCCTGTTTTAAAATAAGAAATAAGAAAAAATAGGGCTGGGGGTGTAGCTCGAAGGTAGAATACCCCTGGGTTCCATCCCCAGTACCACAAAAAAGAAAAGAAAAAAGGATCTGAGAATGTGCTTCTGTGACTCTGTCAGTGTGCTGCAACCCTTTTACATTATTTTATTTATTTTTTAATACAAACTTTTTATTGAACATAAATGGTATACATTTAAACTATACTTGGTGCCCTCTCCCCCCACCCCCGTTTTCCCTTCCCCCCTCCCACCAATGATTGTTCAGGGTAACCATGCCATATTCACACTTTTACACATATTCGGGTGTAGACCCTCATTGATCAAGTTCAGCCTTCCTCCTCTCATATCTTTCCATTCAAACTTTGCTGGTATTTCCCCTCCATTACCTGGAGTCCTGCTGGTATCCTCTATGTTCCCTAGTTTGGGCATATTAGAGGAAACATATGTACCTTCTCCTTCTGTGCTTGGCTGATCTCACTTAACATAATGCTCTCCAGGACTTTTCATCTTCTTGCAAATGACATGATTTTGTTCTTCTTTATAGTTGAATAGAATTCCATTGAGTGAGCCGGGCGTGGTGGCGCACGCTTGTAATCCCAGCATTCGGGGGGCTGAGAACTGGAGGATCGCGGTTCGCGGACAGCCTCAGCTACTTAGTGAGGCCCTCTGCAACTCAGTGAGACCCGGTTTCAAAATAAAGAATAAAAAATAGGGCAGGGGGTGTAGCCCGGAGGTCAAATGCCCCTGGGTTCCATCCCCAGACCTGCAAAAAAAAAAAAAAAAAAAAAAAAGAATTCCATTGAGTGTATTTCCCATAATTTTGCAATCCATTCATCTGTTGTTGGGGACCTGAGTTGGTTCCATATTTTGGCTATTATGAATTGTGCTGCTATGAACATAGGTATGCATATGTTCTCTGCTTTCTTAAATTATTTTATTTATTTTTCTCTTCTTCGATACTGGGAATTGAACCCAAGACCTTGAGCATGATAGAAAAGCTCTGCCTTCAAGCCACATGCCTACCCTTTTTTAATTGTTTTATTCTTTTTTTTTTTTTTTGGTGGTACCAGGGGTGGAACCCAGGGGCTTTTGCTGAGAGCCTCACTAAGTAGCTGAGTGAGGCTGGCTTCAAACCTGTGGGATCTCCCTGTTTCAGCCTCTCAAGCGCGGGGATTACAATGCCTGGCTTAATCGTTTTATTCTGAAACAGGATCTTGCTAAATTGGCAAGACTGACTTCAAAGTTGGGATCCCCTGCTTCAGCCTCCTGAGTCACAGGGATTACAGTTCCACACCAATGGGCCTGCCTTGAGGTATGGCCAGAGTCACACAGGACCACCGTCCAGTGTGGCCCACTATAGACCAAATGTCTACATGTCTGTGTCCGTGGCTGGCTCTTCTGCCCTGCCCTGCAGGTCTCCTCAGCTCCTTCCTGCTCTTTGGTGACTCCACAAACACCGCCAGGACAGAACAAAACTTTCCAGAAGGTTTAGGGAAGGCTGGAGGGAAGTACAATGCAGAAGCGTGTCCCCTTGGGCCCAGCACCCCAGCTCCGCAGATTGCTGACGGGCCCCAGCTCCCTGAGCCCAGGTTGGGACACTGGCCACCCACCTGGCCCAGCTCCCCGAGGCCCAGGGCCTGAGCAGGGCCCGACCCAGCCCCCTCTGGGCCCAGACCAGGCAGTTACAGGCCACATGCGGGGAGGGTAAGGACAGCTACTTACATTTAATTGAGGGCAATAGAATTCCCTACATTGGCTTTTGCTTGTTTCTCCCCAAATAGATAATAGTTTTTCCCCAGTTTTGAATCTCAGTCAGTCAGGACCTGAAACTTGAGGCTCTGTAAGTTCAAGAACACTGAATCCAAGCATGTCTTAAGATGTCAGGTACAAGCCTGTAATCCCTGTATTGGAGAGGCTGAGACAGGAGGATCTCAGGTTTGAAGCCAGGCTCAGCAACTTACTGAGACTCTGTTACAAAATAAAAAATAAAAAAGGCTGGAGGTAGCCGGGCATGGTGGCGCAAGCTTGTAATCCCAGCATACGGGAGGCTGAGACCGGAGGATCGCAGTTCACGGACAGCCTCAGCTACTTAGTGAGGCCCTCTGCAACTTAGTGAGACCCTGTTTCAAAATAAAAGAATAAAAAATAGGGTTGGGGGTGTAGCTCGGAGGTCAAATACCCCTGGGTTCCATCCCCAGACCCACAAAAAAAAAAAAAAAAAAGGCTAGAGGTGTAGCTGAGAGGTAAAGTACCCCTGGGTTCAGTCCCCAGCCCTCCACCACACACACACACACACACACACACACACACACACACACTTTTGGTATGGGAGCCGGATGGGGGAGACGAACCTGACTGGATTTAGTGCAGCCTGGTAGGGACTGAAGGCCAGGAACAAGTGAGGTTGGAGGGTGGAAGATGACTGAAAGGAAACCGTCAGAGCTGAGGAGGGTTCTGTTGAAACTGACCTAACAGGATTCTTGCAGAATACAGGCCAGGTGAGCAGATAGTGCCTGGGGGTGGTGGAGAGTGGAAACCCGATCAGACTCAGACGGCCTGGGGAGGGGGGGAGGGGGGGAGGAGGCTCTGGCTGGAACTGGATTTTACTAGGAAGCTCACTGACAGCCAAGGGAGGTCCAGTCACCTGGCTAAAGTGTGTCAGGCCAGAGTCTTTGCCAATGGCCAAATGCTGCCATCCTTGTCTGCCCGTCCCTCTGCTAAACTCTTGGCCCCTTGCAGGCAGGACAAATAACAGTATGTGCCAGGCCCTCATCTGAGCATGTTACGTCTCTCAGAGTTCCTCTGAGGTAGGCACTAATTTGTTCTCTTTTACCGGTGGGGAGACTGAGGGATAGAGAAGCTGGCGGCCGAGGTGAGGAGCCAGAGGCTGTGCCTGGAGGCCCTGCTTTCCCCACGTCCTGCAGTCTTCATCTCTGCGCTCCCAGGACCTGGCTGAGACTGAGGCTCAATTGGGCCTCTTTGAAGGACCCAGTGAGACTTACTGCGCCCCTGCTGTGTCTCCTCTGGGTTACGCAGGGCCCACATGGCAGGGAAAAGAAGTCTAAGCTTGCCTGACCTTCCCCAGCATATATACTGGGGAAAGGACTGGTGAGAGCTGCCAGGTTACAAGGCCCCCAGGTTTCCTGCATCCTGAGGGACCTCCGACACCAACTGCGGGGCGATGCGTATGGACAGTCAAGGAAAGGGAGTTGAGGAACCCAAAACTGGCAGGTACCCGAAGGCCACTCCTATGGAAGGTCCTTCTATTCCTTACCAGCAAGAGACCAGAGGAAGGTGAGAAGACCTGGGGTCAGAGCTGGAGTGTGACTCTGGGCAGCTCCGCTCTCAAATAGGCACCTTCATCCTCTGGAGATGAGAAACACAGCCAGGCATGGTGGCACACACCTGTAATCCTGGTACTTGGGAGGCTGAGACAGGATGATCGCAGGTTCAAACCCAGCCCCAGCAATGTAGCAAGACTCTAAGCAATCTAGAGAGCCCCTGTTTTAAAACAAAACAAGTGAGCCGGCGTGGTGGTGCACACTTGTAATCCCTGCGCTTGGGAGACTGAGATAGGAGGATCGCACAGGTTCAAAGCCAGCCTCAGCTATTTAGTGAGGCTCTCAGCAACAAGCGAGACCCTGTTTCCAAAAAATATATAAAATGTGTCTGGGAGTATAGCCCGGAGGTAGAAAGCCCCTGGGTTCCACCCCCAGTACCACCAAAACAAACAAACAACAACAACAACAAAAAAAACTAAAACTAAAGAAAGGGCTGGGAGCCCGGTGTGGTAGTGCAGGCTTGTAATCCCAGAATTTGGGAGGTTGAGACAGGAGGATCGCAGTTCGCAGACAGCTTCTGCTACTACTTAATGAGGCTCTCCGCAACTCAGTGAGACCCTGTTTCAAAATAAAGAGTAAAAAATAGGGCTGGGGTGTAGCTTGGAGGTAGAATGCCCCTGGATTCCATCCCCAGTACAGGAAGGAAGGAAGGAAGGAAGGAGAGAGAAAAAAAGAGAAAAAGAAAAAAAGGTCTGGGAGCCTAGGATTGTGGAAAATGTACACCAGCAATAGTCAATCTGCAAGGCAAATTTTTTACTTTTTGCAGGAAGGGTGTGCCCCCAACCAAAGCTGGGTAAGCAAGCCATCAGAGCTGAAAGCCCACCCAGTCTCCACCTCTTAGCAGACTTCTGTACCTACTCCTATTGGTGGAAGCCAGAGTGGTTTCACAGTCTTACCTGACTCGCCATTTCCTCTAAAACAGAATGCAGGGAGAAGGGTTGACTTTTGCAATTTTCAGGAACTGGAAACTTACAAAGAAACAGAAATTTATACAAGGTTACAAAATGTTGGTTTTACAAAACGGAGTTACTTTAAATTAAGCTAATCCTTTGATAGAAAAGATTTAATTATATTCACATAACCTGGGATGCACACCTGTAATCCCAACATTTAGGAGGCTGAGATAGAATTGCAGGTTGGAAGCCAGCTTTAGCAATTTAGTGAGACCCTGTTTCCAAGTAAAAAATAAAATAGGGCTGGGGGTATAGCTCAGAGGTAGAACATCCCTGGGTTAATTCCCCAATGCCACACACACAAACACCAAAAGTGAAGAACATAGCTTGGCACAGTGGTTTGCACCTACAGTCCCAGTTACCTGGGTGAGGGGGCTATGGCAGGAAGATGGCTTGAGCATAGGAGTTCAGAGCCAGCCTGGGAAAAATAGCAAGACCTGGTCTCAAAGTTAATTGGGAAGCCAGGCGTGGTGGCGCACGCTTGTAATCCCAGCATTCTTCAGGAGGCTGACAGCAGGATCGCAGTTCCTGGACAGCCTCAGCTACTTAGTGAGGCTCTTTGCAACTCAGAGAGAGAACCTGTTTCAAAATAAAGAACAAAAAATAGGGCAGGGGGTGTAGCTCAGTGGTCAAATGCCCCTAGGTTCCATCCCCAGACCTGCAAAAAAAAAAATTTTTTTTATTTAATTGGGAGCCGGGTGTGGCGGCACACACTTGTAATCCCCGCGCTTGGGAGGCTGACACAGGAGGATCACACAAGTTTGAAGCCAACCTCAGCTACTTAGTGAGGCTCTCAGCAACTTAGTGAGACCATTTCCAAGTAAAATATAAAATAGGTCTGGGAGTGTAGCCCAGAGGTAGAAAGCCTCTGGGTTTCACCCCCAGTACCACACCAAAAAAAAAAAAAAAAAAAATTTAATTGGGAGGGGGGCAACAGGTGTCATCCACTTGCAAGGAAGCTTCAAACATTAAAGGAGGTGCTATATAAAGGGAACTGCTGATTTCAGATAGGTTCTCAAGTTGCATCCTGAAAAACCTTGGCCAAGTGAGTTTGAACAGTGTTGGGTAAAGGAGAGAACACACCCGTTTCTCTTGTGCTATCTGTTAGACCTCGTAAGGACTGCGGAGGCCACAGCCCAGAGTCCAGGATGCCGAAGGCTGGTCTTCAGAAGCTAGACCTGGCTTCCCGACCTTCCCCAGCACTCACTATGTCTCCCCAATCCAGTTTTACTTGAGGATTGAACCTAGCCTTCTACTCCCAAGCTACGCTCCCAGCCCTGTTTTATTTTTTGTTTTGAAACAGGGTTTTGCTAAGTTGCTGAGGGTTTCACTAAGCACCTGAAACTGACCTCCAGCCTTCGGAGTACGAGGATGACAGGCCCCCCCGCCACGCCCAGGCCCACCCCAGTTGCCTGAGCGGGTTTTCAAGGCCACTGTCTTTTAAGAACAAAAGAGGAATTTGAATTATTAAAAGGACTTGGAAACCCTGAGAGCCTGCTGCTCTGGCTTCCAGGCATGACCCCGGTGCTTGCTCCCGCCCTGCAGTCTAAGGGGGCCCATGGCCAGTGCAAAGGTAGGGATTTTATAATGTTACCAATCGACACCTGTTACTCTACCCTAGCTAAAAACTCTTCAGCGGAGTCCCACTCTCCCTGAAAGCATTTTGAAATGTACAGGAAGGCTTGGGGGGAGCTCAGTGGTAGAATGCAGGAAGTGAGACCCTGAGTTTAATCTCCAGCACCACACACACACACACACACACACACACACACACACACACACACACACTTAGTGCAGTGTAACCAGGCCTAATGGTAGACACCTGTAATCACAGCACGACATTTGGAAGGCTGAGACAGGACTGCAGATTGGAAGCCAGTTTTAGCATTGAGCAAGGCTCCCAGAGACTTAGGGAGACTGCGTTTCTAAATAAAAACTAGAGCGGGGCCTGGTGGCACACGCTTGTAATCCCGGCATTTTGGAGGCTGAGACAGGAGGATCACGGTTCGTGGACAGCCTCAGCTACTTAGGCCTTTTGCAACTCAGTGAGACCCTGTTTCAAAATAATAAATAAATAAATAAGTAAGTAATAAAGTAGGGCTGGGGGTGTAACCTTGTCAGAAGTAAAATTTTATGGCATCATAAAATAAAAAAGACATGTATTTTATAGCAGTTTAGCAAAGCGATTTTTACTTTTTGCCAAAGGAATCTCGCCACCAGTAACCAGGTGTGCAAGAACAGCAAGGGGGGAACTTGCTGGGCCGTTTTCAGCGGGGCTTCAGTACTGTGCCCCCTCGGGTGGGAACAGAGCCTCACAATCTTGCGCTGTGCTGAAGGGGTACAGGGGGGCTGGTACTCAAATTTCCAGGAAATGCTATCTTTACAAAAATACAAGAACACATAAGGTCACACAATGGAACTTTTACAAAATGGAACCCAAATCATCTATTTATTTGGTAGAAAATATCTAATTAAGTCAGGCGTGGTGGCGCACACTTGTAATCCCAGCATTTGTGAGGCTGAGACAGGAGGATCGCAGTTCTCGGACAGCCTCAGCTACTTAGTGAGGCCCTCCGCAACTCAGTGAGACCCTCTTTCTTTCTTTCTTTTTTTCTTTCTTTCTTTCTTTCTTTCTTTCTTTCTTTTTTTTTGTGGTACTGAGGTTTCTGGAAACCCTTCTATCTCCGGGCTACACTCCCAGACCTATATTTTATATTTTTTTTATTTGGAAACAGGGTCTCTTAAACCAACGTGGCTGGCTTCGAACCTGCGCGAACCTCCTGTCTCCACCTCCCAAGCACAGGGATTACAAGCGTGCGCCACCACGCCCGGCAAGACCCTGTTTCAAAGTAAAGAATAAAAAAAATAGCGCTGGAGGTATAGCTCGGAGGTAGAATGCCCCTGGGTTCCATCCCCAGTACAGCAAAAAAAGAAAAAAGAAAAAAATCTAATTAATCTAATTATATTCTCAATTTGGAAATAGAATGCCCCTGGGTTCCATCCCTAGTACTACCAAAAAAAAAAAAAAAAATCTTGTCTGTCCTCAGCCTCCCATCCTGCTGCTCACTATTCTTTCTACTCCAGGTGTTTTCTAGAACACCCACCTCTTTGTCCCCCCATCCATACTTGTTTAATTACTGTCTCAAAGCCCAGCACAGCGAATACACTAAGTAAGTGCTCAGCAATTACTTTATGGATGAACAGATTGATTAACAAAGGAATGTGTGAACTAAGAAGAGGCCAAAACAAGACCCCCCAACCCAACTCCAGGTTAAAGCCACTGTTGGGGGCGCTACCGGACTCAACAGCCCTGTCCTTGAATCTGCCAGATGATTCATATGCCACTTCTGAAGCCACAGAAATGACAAAACAAAAACAGAAAGCTGGTCAAAACCACTAGGGTCTTATCAGCAAAACAAAGGGTTTATTCTTTAAGTGCTAATGGACTTTGGGTTTCTCCTCAAATCCCCAACTCAGGTGGCACCCCACCCCCAAAGGTATTCGGAATCCTGACCCCTAGGAGCATCCTGATTAGTGAGAGAGGGAAGACTGGCCGGGCGCCTGCTGGGAGAAAAGGCCAAAGAGCCTCTTCAAACAAGCTTTTCATCCTTGAAGGAGCAGGGAAGGTCCTTCCACTGTGTGAACAAACACGTATATTTGGAGTTGCTTCCGTTGGAATTGCTTTTCAAAATTTAAAGTGTGCCTATATCATCTGATCAGCAACTCTAATATCAGGTTTTTTGGTAAATTTTTCTTTTATATCTGTGTGAAAATGTGTGCATAAGAATGCCCTTTGCAAACCGGGCATGTTGGCACACGCTTGTAATCCCAGCATTTGGGAGGCTGAGACGGGAGGATCGCGGTTCATGGACAGCCTAAGCTACTTAGTGAGGCCCTCCGAAACCTGTTTCAAAATAAGGAATAAAAAATTGGGCAGGGATTGTAACTCAGAGGTCAAATGCCTCTGGGTTCCATCCCTAGACCAGCACAAAAAAAAGCAAAAAAGAATAAAAAATAGGGCTGGGGGTGTAGCTCGGAGGTAGAATGCCTCTGGATTCTGTCTCCAGTACCAAAAAAAAAAAAAAAGTGCTTTGCCCCCGGGCCTGGTGGCACATGGCTGTATTCCAAGTACTTGGGAGGCTAATGCAGGTTTGCAGGTTCGAGGACAGTCTCAGCAAGTCGTGAGACTCATCAACTCAGTGAGACCCTGTTTTAAAATAAAAATAAATAAAACTGGAGGCCCAGCATGGTGGCTCACGCTCACCCCCTTTTGTAGTTCTGGGGATGGAACCCAAGAGCATTCTACCTCTTGGGTAATAGGGCTGGGGGAGATATGCCCCCAGCCCTATTATATTCTTTTTATTTTGAGACTCCTGGGAGAAGAGTGCTAAACAAGGGCCAGATAGGAGCCAGTCACAGTGGCAGGCTCATGAGCCCAGCACTGGGGAGGCTGAGACAGGAAGATCACAAATTTGCTGCCAGCCTCAAAAACATTGAAAGACCCTGTTTACAAATATAAAATAGGGCTAGGGAGATAGCTTAGAGGTAGAGTATACCTGGGTTCCATCCCCAGTACCACAAGAAAAAAAAAAAGAGTTGGGGCAGACAAGTGCTGAAGGCCCACAGACAACCTTGATCCTATCTGTGTGCATGGTGCTGGGGACAGAACTGGGTGCCCTGTTTACCGAAGGAGACCAGGAGCCGCCGTTATGGCATGGCCGGGTCCCACACTGAGGTAACAGAGATGGGCATAGAGGAGGTCAAGTGATGGGGTGGGCAGGAACCGTGGGAACCTTGGCTCCTGAGCTGAGTGCGGCTGGGTGAAGGGAGAGAGGGCAGAGGCCCTGGGGAAGCACTTCCCCATGCTGGGGCACACAGGAGTATGAATGCCTGGCTCTCCCCAACACCAGGCGCCTGGGCCGGTGCCGACAAGTCAGGCCAAGAGAAGGGCCAGTGCAGGACCTGTGCCAGGTGGGGAGGCTGACGAAGGGAAGGGATGGAGGTCCTGCATAAAGGAAAGGAAGGGCGCTAGGACACTCTCCTTGTTGAGTCTTGCTTTGAATGTGCTGCTGGGGACTGAGCCCAGGGCCTCTGGCAGGCTAAGCCTGTGCCCGCTCACTGAGCTGCGCCCCTTTTCCTACAACAACCCCTAGCTTCTGTTGCAAACCTAGGGCAGCATCCGATTTCTAGTGGAAGTTCCCAGAACTGCAGTCTGGGCTGGGGCTGGGGGACAGGGCTCCAGACAAGTTCACCCCTCTCCTTGAATTTGACTGCTCACTCAAAAGTGAGGGGCAGAGCCGGGCGTGGTGGTGCGCGCTTGTAATCCCAGCATTGGAGAGGATGAGACCGGAGGTTCGTGGTTTGCAGCCAGCCTCGGCTACTCAGTTAGGCCCTCTGCAACTTAGTGAGACCCTGTTTCAAAATAAAAAAATAAACTGGGCGTGGTGGCACATGCTTGTAATCCCAGCACTTAGGAAGCTGAGACAGAAGAATTGCACAGGTTCAAAGCCAGCCTTGGCTACTGATTGAGGCGCTCAGCAACTTAGTGAGACCCTGTTTCCAAATAAAGTATAAAATAGGTCTGGGAGTATAGCCCAGAGGTAGAAAAGCCCCTGGGTTCCACCCCCAGTACCAAAAAAAAAAAAAAAAAGAGAGAGAGAGAGTGAGAGAAAAGGCTTACCTTGGCTCACTGTTGTGGAGATTCCGGCCCATGATCGCTCGGCCCTGGTGCCTTGGGCCTGCGGTGAGTCAGTGTCGCGCAGCAGGAGCATGCAGCAGAGCAAGGCTGCTCCTTTCATGACTAGAAGCAGAAGAAAAGAAGAGGAAGGGGCAGGGTCTCAGTATCCCCATGAAGGACACACCCCCCATGAACGGCTTAACTTCTTCCCACTAAGAGCCCACTTCCTAAAGGCTTCACCTTCTCCCAGTAGTGCCACCCTGGGGACCAGGCCTCAGCACACGAGCCTGGGGGCATTGAACATCCCTGCCACAGTAGGCACCCAGGCACGGGGCTTGGCTGATGGCACAACCACACACTGGCGGAGGATGGTGGGGCAGCATGGAAAGATGGTGTCAAGCCAGTTTGGCTCTGGTTGAGTCTGCAATTACACCCTGGGAGCTGTGAGGTACCTGGGTCTGGCTGCTATGGTCCCTGCTTTACAGGTGGGGAAGATTGGTTAAGAACCCTGCTGACAGCAACGCAGCCGGCTTAGGCCAGACTGAGCTTCCAATCCAAGTTAAGTGCTGCCAAAGCTGCAGAGTCGGCTCCCAGCACTTGATGCCTAATTAGCTCTCCACCACCGGGGCCAGAAAGGCCTCTCAGAGTGCCTCAGAGGATGATCCAGAGAAGAGAGCGGATTTAATTGATAGGAACCAGAAGGCAAAAAATGGCTCCTATTAGAATGAGCTCATGCCCTTGTCTGATTTCCTTCTGATGATAAGGAGGGAAAATGGCAGAATTTCAAGTTACACCCAAACCACCAAGAATCCTTCCCGTCTCCAGCACCCAAGGCTGTTTGCATCAGCTCCTGCCTTTCAGTCCAGGCCTGCTGGGCCCCCCACATCGCCCGTACCAGGCCTACCAGCAGCCCACCTCACTTTCCTGACTGGAGAACAGCCACGACAGACACCCCGCCCCAGGGGCACTCACGTCTGTGAGCAGGGCACTGTCAGGGCCCCAGTCTCCTCTTCTTCTTCTTCTTCTTCTTCTTCTTCTTCTTCTTCTTCTTCTTCTTCTTCTTCTTCTTCTTTTTTTTGGTGGCACTGGGGCTTCAAACCTGAGCGATTCCAGGGATTACAAGCTTGCACCACCACACCCGGCTCCCCAGTCTTTTCTGACACACACGGTTGAGGAGAGCCCACATTGCAGGGACTTGGTCCAGCACCACTGAGTGCTCCTCCACCCGTGGGCCTAAAGCCCGCTTTGCTCCGGTCCTCAGCCCTCTGTCCCCAGCCAGGACAGTCACACCACACACAGCCAGTAAACACAGCCATCCCTAAAGGTCTGGATTCAGGAGGCAGGGCTGGAAGAGCTGGGACCTTGGCCAAGTCCAAAGGCAGCGGAATGATTGTGTTTAATCACTCCCCTCTTGAGGAACTTTGGGCGTCCAAAAAGTAACAGCAAATTTTTAACAAAAATCAAGTTTTTTCTTTTTCCCACGATTTTTTTTTATGCCTCTTAGCTTCATTTTTGCCAGTGGTTTCTGTCTTATTAATCACCTGGGACCCTGGTTTGGGTCTGGTAGGGGGCTTGTTTCTTTGCAGAATGCTCTGGAATCACCATGCCCCATATGCCCCTGGTGGGTATGAATGCCCACAGCAAGGGGACTTTTTTTTTTTTTTTTGTAGAATGGGGGTTGGAACCCAGGGGCATTCTACCTCCAAGCTAAGCTATACCTTGAGCCCTATTTCTTTTTTTTTATTCTTTATTTTGAAACAGGGTCTCACTAAGTTGCAGAGGGCTTCACTAAGTATCTGAGCTGTCCACAAACCACAATCCTCCTGTCTCAGCCTCCCAAATGCTGAATTACAAGCGTGCACCACCACTCCCAGTTTAGTCATATTATTTTTGAAACAGGGTCTCACTGAGTTGCGTAGGGCCTCGCTAAGTAGCTGAAGTTGGCCGCGAACTGCGATCCTCCTGTCTCAGTCTCCTAAGTACTAGGATTACAAGCATGCACCATCACATCTGGCTTCACAGCCATTTTGGATTAAGGCCCACCAGCATCACCTCATTCTTATTTATTTATTGGTATTGGGGTTTGAACCCGGGGCATTCTGCCTCTGAGCTACACCATCAGCCTTATTTTATTTTTTTTTATTTTGAAAGAGTGTCTCACTAGACTACTGAAGGTTGCTGAGTCTGGTCTCAAACCTGCGATACTTCAGTCTCAGTCTCCTCAATACAGGTGATACAAGCTTGCACCACTGCATCTAAATGTTATTATATTTATTTATTTATTTATTTATTGCGGTGCTGGGGTTGGAACCCAGGGGCATTCTACCTCCAAGATACACCCTCAGCCCTACTTTTTTTTTTATTCTTTATTTAGAAACTGGGTCTCACTGAGTTGCAGAGGGCCTCACTAAGAGGCTGAGGCTGTCCCTGAACCGTGTTCGTCTGGTCTCAGCCTCCCAAATGCTGGGATTACAAGTGTGTGCCACCATGTGTGCCACCACACCTGGCTTGCATCTTAACTTTAATTACTTGTGTGTGTGTGTGTGTGTGTGTGTGTGTGTGTGTGTGTGTGGTACTGGGGGTGGAACCCAGGAGCTTTTCTACCTCTGGGCTATACTCCCAGAACTATTTATACTTTATTTGGAAACAGGGTCTCACTAAGTTGCTGAGAGCCTCACTAAGTAGCTGAGGCTGGCTTCAAACCTCCCAAATACTGGGATTACAAGCATATGCCATCACACTTGCAGAGACAGGTGGACCGCAGGTTCGTGGTCAGTTTTGGCAACTTGTGAGCCCTCCACAACTTAGCAAGACCTGTTTCCAATAAAATAATAAAATAGAGCCAGCTGGGCATGGTGATGCAATCCCAGCATTTGGGAGGCTGAGACGGAGGATCATGGTTCGCCGACAGCCTCAGCTACTTAGGCCCTTACTCAATGAGACTCTGTTTCAAAATAAGGAATAAAAAATAGGGCTGGGGATGTAGCTAGGAGGTAGAATGCCCCAGGGTCCCATCCTGTAGCAAAAAATAAATAATAAATAATAAATAATAAAATAGAACTGGAGGTATAGCTCAAAGGTAGAATGCCTTTGGATTCCATCCCTAGCACTATAAAAATAAATAAATAAATAAATAAATAAATACTGTATGTTTAAGAATCAAGCTAGTAAATTAGGCATGGTGGTGCAAGTCTGTAATTCCAGCACTTAGACTGAGATAGAAGGATCACAGGTTCAAGGTCAGCCTCATCAACTTTGTGAGACCCTCTACAACTTAGGGAGACACTGCTTCAAAATAAAAACTAAAATTGGGCCGTGGGTATAATGTACGTAGAATTACCCTGGGTTTGATCCCCAGGACCATAAACAAAAATAATCAAAAGAATTGAACCAGGGCATTTAAAATTAGTATATTCGTTTCCTCAAACATGTATTAGGCATTTGTGTGTCTGTTAAAAACATTTAAAAGAGCCGGGTGTGGTGGCGCATGCTTGTAATCCCTGCGCTTGGGAGGCTGAGACAGGAGGATGGCGCAGGTTTGAGAGACCCTGTTTCGAAATAAAATATAAAAAAGGTCTGGGAGTGTAGCCCGGAGGTAGAAGGCCCCTGGAACATCCTCAGTACCACCAAAAAAAATTTTAAAAATCCTCTTGTGTAGCTATCTTATTTTAAGATCTATTTTGTTTGTTTGGTACTGGAATTGTATCCAGTGGCATTCTAATTCTGAGCTACACCCTCAGCTTTTTTTATTTTTTATTTTGAAACAGGGTCTTGCTAAATTACTGAGGGTCTCCTTAAGTTGCTGAGGCTGGCTTCAAACCTGAATCCTCCTATCTCAGCTTCCCAAGTACTGGGATTATAGGCATGTACCACCATGCCTGGCTCTTGTAGCTATCCTGAAATATACAACACAGTTACGTTAGCTATAATCACCCTACTATGTAACAGGCTGCCAAGACTCATTCTCCTCTGCACCTGTAACTTCACATCCACACCACTGGCCCTTGGTTCCTACCCACTGCCGTCCCTCCCCAGCCTCTGGGAAGCACCTTTTCCTCTACTTGTGTGAGACCAACCTGTTTGGATTCCATGTATGTGTGATAACACAAAGCACATATCTTTTGGGGCTTGGCTTATTTCTCTCAACACAATGTCCTCTAGACTCATCCATGTAGTTGCAGATTATAGGATTTTATTCTTCTTATGGCTGAATAGTATTTTGTAATGTATATATGTACCACATTTTCTTTCTTTTTTTTTTTTTTTTTTTTTTTTTTGCGGGTTTGGGGCTGGGAACCCAGGGACATTTGACCTCCGAGCTACACCTCCTGCCCCGTTTTTTATTATGTTATTTTGAAACAGGGTCTCACTAAGTTCCAGCGAGCCTCACTAAGTAGCTGAGGCTGTCCAGGAACCGCAATCCTCCAGTCTCAGCCTGCCTCCGGAATGCTGGGATTACAAGCGTGCACCACCACGCCCACCTGTCATCTCAACCTTCTGTAGTTAAGAAGTCCATTACTAATCTCACCAGATAATGGGGAGCATCAATTGTACCCTGAGGCTCAGGGGGAGTTGGCTCCTGCTCCTTGGCGCTTCCACATTTTCTTTATCCATTCATCCACTATGGACACAGGTTGATTTCATATCACAAGAAGCATGGGAGTGTGCCTAACTCTCCGAATTACTAATTACCTTCCCTTGCATATATTCAGGAGTGTGTATATACTTGGGGCACCTGATAGCTCTACTTTTAGTTTTTTGAGGGACCTCCACACTGTTTTCCATAGTGACTGTACTAATTTATATCGCCAGAAAATTGTCTATAAGGGCTCCCTTCCCAACATTTCGTGGCATTTTCATATGTTGGGTAGTCCTTCCTTCTTTCTTTGCCTCTGTGCTTATGTTTTGTTTTTTTTCCTGTGGTCCTGGGGATGGAACCCAGGGCCTCAAGCATGCTTGGCAAGTGGGAACCGCTGAGCTGTATCCCCAGGTCTCTTCTATTTGACAACCATTTGTGGACTACTACTTCATGGCCGGCTCGGGGCTAAGAGCCATGACAGGTATAAGAGGTAGCAGTCCTTTGGCATAGGCAGGGTGAGTGCAGAGGGGGACAGGAGCTTAGAAGAGACATCCAACCTTGACCATCCAGAGGAGAGTGTTGGGGTAGGAGGCTGCAGGGGAGGGAACACCTTAGAATGGAATGAGAGGGGTCACCCCAGGCAAGACACATAGTGGAGAGCCAGGTGCAGTGGCCATGCCTCTAGTACCAGAGACAATGGAGGCTGAGGCAGGAGAATCTTTATATTGAGGCCAGCCAGAGTGACCTAGTAGGATACTGTCTTCCCCCCCAAAAAAAGGAAATAGTCCAGCATGGTGGTGTAGGCTTGTAATTCCAGCATTTGGGAGGCTGAGACAGGAGGACCATGGTTCCTGGCCACCCTCAGCTACTTAGCGAGGCCCTCTGCAACACAATGAGACCCTGTTCCTGTTTCAAAATAAAGAATGAGAGGTGGGCGCGGTAGCGCACGCTTGTAATTCCAGCATTTGGAAAGCTGAGACCAGAGGATCTTGGTTCCTGGCCAGCCTCAGCTACTTAGTGAGGCCCTTTGCAACTCAGGGAGACCTGGTTTCAAAATTAAGAATAAAAAAATAGGGCAAGGGGTGTAGCTCAGAGGTCGAATGCCCCTGGGTTCCATCCCCAGACCTTAAAAAAAAAAAAAAAAATAGGGCTGGGAGTATAGCTCGGACGTAGAATGCCCCTGGGTTCCATCCCCAATACTACCAAGAAAAAAAAAGTATGACTACAATGCACTAATAAAAATTTAAAAAATCATTTGAATATTTTTTTTCCTGATAGTTAAGATTTGTGTAGTGCCAGTTAAGGAACCATCTTGGATTTAGGATCAACTGTGTGCCTGTTTTGGTTAGCTTTCTGTTACCATAACAAATACCTGAAATAAATCAACTTAAAAAGAGAAAAAAAAAAGTGTATGGAAAGGGAAAGGCAGAACGTTTTCTGGGACTCCCAGGACAGCTGCTGGGTGGAGCCCTGGAGATGGTGGCAGAGGCTTCTTCCCAAATTTCCCCAAGCCTCCCCCCCCTTCCTGCCCAAGCCTGCAGGGAGCCTTGGGAAGACAGGCAGAGGCAGGCACTGGAGGACCTCAAATTCTGCCAGCCCATCTCCAGACGAGGGCCCCTCAGGCAGTGGGCAGTGACTGGGAGCCGCCCCTGTGGAAGGCTGGCCTGGGCGGTAGGCGGGGCTCTATGAATAGCCAGGAGACTAGGAGGGGCAGGGACCACAGGGAACCCCTCGCAAAGAGGAGAAGGCCTGCAGAGGTGCAGGGCCAGGCCGAGCTATCCCTCTTAGATGTGAAAGCAGAGACCCAGAGAGAGAAGTAGAATGCCCCAATCTGCCCAATGACCTAATGATTTTGTTAATGATGTAATTAATAACTAAAAAGTTGATATTTATAATTTGCCAGGTACTGGCATATTATGTTCTCATTAGAAATAATCTGATTTTATCATCTTAACCCTTTAAGGTAAGTGCTATTCACTCTCTCCATTGGATAAGATGGGGAAACCAAGGCTGGTGCTTGGGGGCATGTTGCTCTGAGAAGGGGTCCAAACGCTCTCATGGGCCACCCGCTTACACTGCGGCTTGGGCAGGGTGGGGAGCCCCAAGCCAGCCAGGCCTCCCACATTCCTTCCTGGCTGGGGCCCAGCAACAGGACCAGGCAGGGAGCACCTGGGGCCTGTCTGCTCCAGATCAGATCAAAGTGCGGGGAAGGAGCCGCTGCTTCCTGGCCAGGGAGGCCCCAGAGCTACCGGAACGAAGCCCCCTGGCCTCCTTGACTCGTGCCAGGCCCAGCCTCTGCCTCGGTACCCCGGCTGAGAGCTTGGGAGGACAGGCAGCAAGATGAGGCCATTGGGCCCCAGCCAACCTTGCCCAGTGGGAACCTGCTGGCCCCAAGCTCTTTGACCTCTGGAAGCTGAGGCAAAACCTAAAATGCCCAGCCATTCCTGTCCTGGTCCTTTGGCCCACCCACACCCCAGCAGCCCGTCCCACAAATGAGGCCCGGGACCCCGAGCTTCAGACAAGGAAAACTCTCCTTCACCCAAACTTCAGGACCTAGAGGTGCAAATGCAGAAGGTTAGAGTGGGAGGGGGCCAAGAGGTCGCCTGTCCCCACGTGGAAGCCCCACAAGCTGGGAGCTTGCCAAGGGTTCATGGACCCCTGCCAGGCTGGGAATCCCGGATCCCAGCAGATTCTGTCCATGCCTGTTAGTCTGCAGCCGTTGCCATAACAAAACTTAGTGGCTTAACAGTGACACACCTTTGTCATCTCACCCCTTTTTTTGGGAGGGATTGAACCCAGGGGCATTCGACCTCCGAGCTACACCCCCTGCCCTATTTTTTATTCTTTATTTTGAAACAGGGTCTCACTAAGTTGCAGAGGGCCTCATTAAGTAGTTGAAGCCGTCTTCGAACCACCCACGATCCTCCTGTCTCAGCCTCCGGAATGCTGGGATTACAAGCGTGCACCACCACGCCCTGCTGTCATCTCAGTCTTCTGTAGTAGAGAAGTCCATTACTAATCTCACCAGATAATGGGGCACATCAACTGTACCCTGAGGCTCAGGGAGGAGTTGGCTCCTGCTCCTTGGTGCTCAGTTCCTTGGTGGCAGTGGTGGGATGGAGGCTTAGTTTTCCTGCTGGCTTTAAAAGAGAGCAGTCCCAGCCTTTAGGAGTTGCTGCCTTTCTTGGCCCACAGCCCTTTCCTCTATCTTCCAAGCCAGTAATGGCTTTTCTGACTCATTCTTGGGTTTTCTTTTCTTTTCGTGTGTGTGTGTGTGTGTGTGTGTGTGTGTGTGTGTGTGTGTGTGTGATGTGTATTTGGTTCTGAGGATTGAACCCAGGGGCATTCTGTCTCTGAGCTACACCTTCAGCCCCCTTTTGTTTTGTTTTGTTTTGTTTTGTACTGGAAGTTGTAACCAGGGAAATTCTACCTCAGCCTGGGACAACACCCAACTCTTCTCTTTCAAATTGCAAGGGATGAAGGGTCTACTCTCCAGCTCAAGGTCCTAATTTGACCACACCCACAAGTGCCTTTTGCACTTTGTGGGTGCAAAAGTAACTATTAGAAAAACAGTTGTCTGGGCATGGTGGTATAAGCCTGTAATCCCAGTACTTGGGAGGCTGAGACAGGAGGATCACAGGTCAGAGGACTGCTTCAGCTAGTAGTGAGACTCTCATCAACCTAGTGAGACTCTGTTTCAAAATTAAAATAGGCCTGGGGCATAACTCAGAGGTAGAATGCCTCTGGGTTCAATAGCCAGTACCACAAACAAACAAAAAGAATAAAATAGGGCTGGGGGTTTAACTGAGAAGTAGAATGTCCCTGGGTTAAATTCTCAGCACCTAAAAAAAAAATAAGCAAAAGTTTTTATTTTCAAGCCGGGCGTGGTGGCACACGCTTGTAATCCCCACAGGTGGGAGGCTGAGACAGGAGGATTGCGCAGGTTGGAAGCCAGCCTCAGCTACTTAGTGAAGCTCTCAGTAACTTAGTGAGACCCTGTTTCTAAATAAAATATAAAAAAATAAGTCTGGGAGTATAGCCCGGAGGTAGAAAACCTCTGGGTTCCACCCCCAGTACCACACACACACACAAAAATTTTTTTTAATTTTTCTTTACCATTACTACCACATTCCCTAAATCAACACCCAGTATTTCTGTGACCAAATAGTCACAAACGATCCTTCAGCAGCAGAAACCAGCTGAATGTCCTCTTATTCAATTCAGACTCTGTGCTCTCTACCTGAAGCCACTGTTAGCCCATAGGTTGAGGACTCAGTCCCTAAAACCATCCCCCACTTCAAATACCAGCTGCAAGCCCCAGCTTCTAGAACTTTGAGTTGACTGGCTAAGAACTGACTGAGATTCTCACAACCCCTTCCCGTGTTGAGTTGATTTGCTAGAAAGGCTGGGGGTGTAGCTCAGGGGCAGAGTGCTTGCTTAGCTTGCTCATGGCCCTGGATCCCTTCCCAAGCAATGCAAAAAAGAAAGATAGAAGGCTGAAGTTGTTTACAGAATTCAGGGAAACATAATTTTACTGGCATATTATAAAAATTAGTTTTTAAAAAGCCTAGCAAGGTGGCACACACTTCTAATCCCAAAATTTAGGAGGCTGAGATAGTAGGATGAGGCACTTGAAGCCAGCCACTTGAAGCCAGCCTCAGAAATTTAGTGAGGCTTTTGGCAACCTAAAGAAACTTTGTTTCGCCGGGCGTGGTGGCGCACGCTTGTAATCCCAGCATTTGGGAGGCTGAGACCAGAGGATTGCGGTTCGGGGACAGCCTCAGCTACTTAGTGAGGCCCTCCGCAACTCAGTGAGACCCGGTTTCAAAATAAAGAATAAAAAATAGGGCAGGGGGTGTAGCTCGGAGGTCAAATGCCCCTGGGTTCCACCCCCAGACCCACAAAAAAAAAAAAAAAAAGAAACTTTGTTTCCAATAACAAATAAAACCTTATGGAGGTTATAGCTCTGAGGTAGAAGGCCTCTGGGTTCAATCTCCAGAACCCCCCTGCCCCACACCCCCAAACACACACACTAGAAAATGTAGAGATAAAGAGATGTATAGGAAGGAGTATGGGGGGCCTCCACGCCCTCTCTAGGTGGGACACCTCCTTCCCTGGAGCCCTCCCCGTAGCCCTGCCCTCAGCCCCACCCACCTTGCTCCCAGGTTTGCAGAGAGTCTGTAGGAGCCTAGAGCCTCTCAGACATCCCAGCAGTTACTCCCTGCTGACCTTGCTTTGCCCTGAGCTTCTCCCCTGGGACTTCCCCCAGGGAAGGGGTGCTCATTTACCTGCCTCCCGTCCACAGCAAGGTGCTCTGGGCTCAAGTCTCCTTTATGAGAGAGAGAGCAGACAGAGTCTGCAGTCAGAACAGACACCACAGAGGTGACCCTGAAGGGTGGGGACCGGGACACTGCCCTGCACCTTCAGCTCAGGCTGCAGTGGACCCCTTGGAGTGCTCACTCCTCTCTCTGCACAGGCACGGCACACGTACTCTCACTGGTGTCAGGCTCTCTCTCCATTCTTTCCTTCTGGAATGGGTTTTGAGGTTTTCCCTTGTTCTTGAGGATGGTGAGCCCTTATCTTTTCACGATGACTTTTCATCCTCTGCATCCCAAGTGTCAGATCCCAGCTTGGTGTGCTCCTCACCCCCTGTAGCCTCACTCTGTTCTTGTAAGTCAGGAACGAGAGACTGCAGATGGGGCAGGAGGGCGTGTGGCCAGTCCCTGCCCAGGCTCCCTCCCCCTCAGTAAGCGTGAGCCTGTGCACTGCAGCTCCAAGGGGGCTCCGTGTGGCCTCCTCCAAGGTGGCTCTGAGAGCCTGCCCGCCTCCCTCCACCGTGCCAAGACTTCTTAGGCTGTCTGCTCCTTGCTCTCAGAGCGCCTCTCTCCCTTTCCCCAGGTAGACTTTCTGTTTTCCGGCTCTCTCCCAGGCTCCACGCCTCCCAGAGAAGTTAGGGTCCACATCTGCACCCTCGCCTGCCGCTTCCCACACGCTGAGCCGCGCTGGCGTCACTCCTGTCAGGGTCAATTTCCCCTTACCCACTGGCTCAGTCCGTTCAGGCTGCTGTAACAGTTTATAAACAAAAGAATTTGAATTCTTTTAGCTCTGGAGGCAGCAGGTTTGGTATTTGATGATGATCTGATTCCCACAGATGGTGCTTTGTATGTGTCCTTACATGTGTGTGTCTCTATTTTTTTTTTTTTTTTTTGCGGGTTTTGGGGATGGAACCCAGGGGCATTCGACCTCCGAGCTACACCCCCTGCCCTATTTTTTATTCTTTATTCTGAAACTGGGTCTCACTGAGTTGCAAAGGGCCTCACTAAGTAGCTGAGGCTGTCCGCGAACCGGGATCCTCTGGTCTCAGCCTCCCTAATGCTGGGATTACAAGCGTGTGCCACCACGCCCAGCGCGCGCTCTCTCTCTCTCTCTCTCTCTCTCTCTCTCTCTCTCTCTCTCTCTCTTTGTTGATTTATTTTTGGTATTGGAGATTGAACCCAGGGACATTCTACCTGTGAGCTACACCTCCAGCTCTATTTTATTTTATTAGTTTATTTTTTGTGGTACTGGGGATTGGGTCCTATTTTATTCTTTATTTTGAAAAAGGGTTTTATTAAATTGCAGAGGGCCTCACTAAGTAGCTAAGGCTGATGGTGAACCTGCAATCCTCCTGTCTCAGCCTCCCAAGTACTGAGATTACAAGCGTGTGTCACCAGGCCTGGCTTATTTTTATTTTTATTATTTATTTATTTATTTGTGGTACTGGGGATGGAACTCAGGGGCATTTTACCTCCAAGCAACACCCTTCACCGTATTTCTTTTCTTTTCTTTTCTTTTCTTTTTTTTTTAGCGGGTCTGGGGATGGAACGCAGGGGCATTGATCTCCAAGCTACAACCCCTGCCCTATTTATTTATTTATTTATTTACTTATTTATTTATTTATTTTGGTGGTACTGGGGATGGAACCCAAGGGCTTTCTACCTCTAGGCTATACTCCCAGACCTATTTTTTAATATTTTATTTGGGAACAGGGTCTCACTAAGTTGCAGAGCGCCTCACTAAGTAGCTGAGGCTGGCTTTGAACCTGTGCAATCCTCCTGTTTCAGCCTCCCAAGCACGGGGATTACAAGCATGCGCTACCACGCCTAGCTTTTTATTCTTTATTTTGAAACAGGGTCTAAGTTGCGGAGGGCCTCACTAAGTAGCTGAGGCTGTCCACGAACCATGATCCTCCTGTCTCAGCCCCCCCCCCCCCAATACTGGGATTACAAGCCTGCTTCACCACACCAGGCTCCCAGCCTTATTTATTTATTTATTTATTTATTTATTTATTTATTTATTTATTTTTGCATGGTACTGGGGGTGGAACCCAGGGACTTTCTATCTCTGAGCTATACTCCCAGACCTATTTTTTAATATTTTATTTGGAAACAGGGTCTCATTAAGTTACTGAGAGCCTCACTAAATAGCTGAGGCTAGCTTCGAACCTGTGAGATCCTCCTGTCTCTCATTCTTCCAAGCACGGGATTACAAGTGTGAGACACCACACCCGGCCCCAGCCCTATTTTTTTTATTCTTTATTTTGAAACAGGATCTCACTGAGTTGCAAAGGGCCTCATTAAGTAGCTGATGCTGGCCGTGAACTGTGATCCTCCTATCTCAGCCTCCCAAATGCTGGGATTACAAGTATGTGCCGCCATGCCTGGCAGTATTATTATTATTATTTTTTTTAATGGTGCTGGGATTGAACCCAGGCCTTTTGCCTTCTAGATAAGCACTCTGCCACTGAGTTACTCCCTAGCCCCTAAGTGGTTATGTTATACCATTGACTTTGGGAGTGATTTGTTGTACAACCCCAGCCATGCACTACCTGATGACATTTTGGTTGATGATAGGTTGCATATAACACTGTTGTCTGTCCTATAAGATTATGAGAAGTTGGGAGTGGGGCACACACTTATAATCCCAATACTTGGGAGGCCGAGACAGAAGGATCATAGGTTCGAGGACAGCCTCAGCAAGTCGTGAGACTCACCAACCTACAGAGATCCTGTTTCAAGACAACAGTAAAAAGCCGGGCGTGGTGGCGCATGCTTGTAATCCCAGCATTTCAGAGGCTGAGACAGGAGGATCACGGTTCACAGACAGCCTCGGCTTAGTGAGGCCCTCTGCAACTCAGTGAGACCCTGTTTCAAAATAAAGAATCAAAAATTGGACAAGGAGTGTAGCTCAGAGGTCAAATGCCTCTGGGTTCCATTCCCAGACACGCAAAAAAAAAAAAAAAAAAAAGAATAAAATAGGGCTGGGGGGTGTGGCTCAGAGGTAGAATGTTCCTGGGCTCAATCCCCAGTAAACACACACACACACACACACACACACACACACACACACACACACACATACACACACGATTATAATAGAAGCCAGGCATAGTGCCTGTAATCCTAGTACTTGAGGCCTGAGACAGAAGGATCACAGGTTCAAGGCCAACATGTTGTAACTTAGCAACATCCTGTTTCAAATTAAAAAATAAAATGCGCTGGGGATGTAGCTCAGAAAGAGAATGCCCCGGGGTTCAATCCCCAGTGCCGCCCCAACAGAAATTATAATGGAACAGAAAGAGTCCTGTTGCGTAATGATGCAGACGTCATTATAAAGTCTTAGCACAAGCATTACTCATGAGTGTGGGGCTGGTGTAAACAAGCCTCTGTGCTGCCAGTCACGTGAAAGCACAGCACATACCACTGTGCACAGAATGTGTGGCCATGCTGCTGGTTTACACAGTTGTCATTATCACTATTCTACAGAGCACGCCCACTTATTAAAGTTTACTATAAAAGAATGCTGAGTTCTGCCAGCAGCGCCCTCCTGTGTCTCCTGATGTACCCAGACGTCCTGTTGAGCAACTGAGCTGTACCCTCTAGGTTTGTGTCCGTGTGACAAATTACCTAATGGAGATTGAGTTTTTCAAAGTGTATCCCTGTCATTAAGCAAAATGACTATAACTAGATCTCTGAAACAATGGACAAGAGGCTTTTCTTTTGCGAGTGGATTTTCTCATTATTCTGACCCATTTTTCAGGCAGGCAGAAGAGCTAGAAGAGCCACCTCCTCTCCCCTCTCCAGCCCATTTTTCCTCCTTCCTCACTCATTTTCTTGAGAAAACTTTTTCTGCCCCCTCTCCCCAGTACTTCAGGTTTCCAATCACTGGTTTTCATAGCACTGTGCCATTTGTTTTTACCCTGTTTGTGATTGTATATGTATTTGTTGTTATGCATGAACATAAACTCCATACAGGGTAAGATATTATAGGTGTGATAAGTGTGTTGGTAAACTACTTAACCTAGTACCTGACACACAGCTGACTGAATTAGCTGGGACTGCCCAGGTCAGACTTTGGGTATGAAGCAAATCTGAGATAAAGATCTGGTGGCCCAGTGTCCTCAAAGGCTTCCTCTACCACACTAGCATCCTCCTCTCCAGACCTTCTGTTGCTCTTTTTGATGCTCAAACTTCTGACCGTCTAGAGATTAAGGCATGATGTCTACAGAACTCTCCCCAAACCAAAAACATTCCAGCTTCAACTCCACAGCCACTTTCTGGCCAAAATAAGCAGGGAAAGTTTCATGAGCGCCTGGATTTCAGCAGGAGTTGAGCTGGTCTGAGAACAAACACAGAAAAAAAAAAAAAAGGAAATATCTCCAAATGTTGAGATGTTTAAACTTCTTCACAAACTTTACAACATAAGGAAACCAACAAGGAGAAGCTTGTAATGAAGCTAGCAGCAGAAGCAGATACTGCTCCAGCAATGAGAAATGATTCCCTTTCATGTGTTAGATATGAATAGGGTCATTAAATATGACCAAGGGAGAAGGGAGGGAGAGAGGGAAGGTTTACTTTTTCTGTCTCCTTCAAGTCTGTATTCTGAGAGCTCAGCAGGAATTTAAACAAATAGCATGGAGAAAGTGTGAATCCAATCATATTTAAAGAAAAAGCCCCTTTCAGACGTCTCCTTTTAATGTGTTGACTTCTGCGCATTTCACCTTTTGAAAATGCTACCAGTTCACCTCCCCCAAACCTGGAGTGCCTACTTAGGAAAGCAAAATCAGCATCGACTCATCCTAATATTTTTCTTTTTTTCTTCCCTTTTTTTTTTTTTTTTTGTCTAGGTCAAGAAGAAATTGTTTCTCTTCTCATATAAATTAATGTTTGGAGAAGGAGAGGAAGGAGGGTCATAAGGAATGAGAAATGGGATCAAAAAGCTTTCCCTTTGGTTAGAAAGTAAAAAATAGAGGCTGAGGGTGTAGTGCAATGATAGCATGAACTTAGCATGCCACAAAGCCGCTGCAGTAGTGGGGATAGAATACAGGGGCCATCTACCGCTGAGCTACACCCCCAGCTCTATTTTTTATTCTTTACTTTGAAACAAGGTGCAAAGGGCCTCACTAAGTAGCTGAGGCTGTCCACTAACCTACAAACCTCCTGTCTCAGCCTCCCGAATGCTGGGATTACAGGAGTGCACCACCACGCAGGGCATATTCTCTTTTTAAAAACAGGGTCTCACTAAGTAGCTGACAGCTGGCTTTGAACCTGGGATTCTCCTGTTTCAGCGTCCCAAGTTCTGGGATTACAAGGTGCATCACCACAGCAGGCTAGCACTGTTTTTATTTTGAGACAGTGCAGGTTTGGAACCTGTGGTCTTCCTGCTTCCACCTCCAGAGACCCTGGGTCTCTGGGTTATAGATGCCGTGCACCCTGCGGTGGGCGCATTTGCTGAGCTGAACGAAGGAGATCTAGCCACTGAGAAATGGAAGGGTTCAGCTAGGCTTGATTTTGGACAAGTTCCTCAATTTCTTTAAAAACCTTAGTCTTCCAGTCCGTAGAAAGGGAAGAGACCCTGACTCCTAGAAGTGCGAAGGTTAAACTGTACAAAGCAAACAGAATATGTCGCCTGGCGCAGGGCTCAGTGCTCTGCAAACGTTAGGAAGAAATATTTAACCCCCCTGAGAGGCGCTGTGCGTGCGTGTGCCGGGAGGCTGGCGGCCCGCAGCCAGCGGCCGTCCGGCTTTTCCCGGTCAGTTCTGGGCGGCTGTTTGGGGCTGTGGCCCGCGCGAGCCCAGGGCTCCTCGAGGCTGCTCGAGGCAGTTCTCTCACCAGCCCCATCTTCGCTCCGGCCCCACACTCGGCGAGGGCTTTTCCTCCTGCTCTCTGTTGTCGTTCTGATTGTTTCCATCTGGCCTCGGCCGCTCCGGCAGAGTCTCCCAAAACAAAACAACCCCCCACCCTCTGCAAAACTTGCGCGGGGAACCTAGAAGGCGGCTTCCCTCTCGCCCCCACGCGCGCCCGGCGAGCGCGGCGGGGCCCAGGACCCCGGCACCTGCGCGGGCCGCCCGCGGCGAGGGTCCGCGCCCCCGCGGGGTCCGCGCCGGGAGGGCGAGCGCGGGAGGCGTCCCGAGATTGGAAGCGGAGCCGCGGCGCCGGGCTCCCGCGCTCATCTGACTCCAGTTAGCGGCCCCGCCCCCGCCGAGCCCCGGAGCGGCGGGGTCCGGCGCGGCGCGGTGCGCGGGCCGGGCGCGCGGGGGCGCTGCGTGCGCGGGGGCGGCGGCCGGCGCTCAGCCCCGCGGCGCGGCTCCGCCGACTTCTTTTCAAACTCCATCCATGAGACTCGGAGCGAGAGCGGGCGGCGGCGGCGGCGGCGGCGGCGGGCGAGCGGGCGCCGGGGCAGGGTCCCGCACTGCAGCGAGCTCCGTCCGCCCGCCGCGATGCGGGCCTGCGGCGGCCCGGCGCCCGGGAGGCCACCTGCGTGCTAGGGGCGAACTTTCGTCTCCTCGGTAAAGTTGCTCCGGCCCTCTCGGCCCGGGTCCCCGCGCCCCCGGCGCCCCCCGCCGGGCCGAGGTGGTGGCCGCGGGGCCGCGCGTCCTCGGGGCTCCGCCGGGCGGCCGGGGCGCGGGCTGCGGGCGCGGGGGGCGCCTGGCGCTGGCCGGGCGGGGCCGGGTCTGGGCTCGGGGGCGCGGCGGCCGCCCGCACCCCGTCCAGCCCCAGGCCAGGGCGGGGGCGCAGGGCCGGGAGCTCGCGGCTCCCCGCGCCGCCCGCCCGCCCGCCTTGCTCCCGCGCCCCGCTCCAGCCCTCCTCCGCCGGGGGGTGGGGGGCTCCGCAGGAGTCCTGGACCGGCACCGGCGCCCCCCGAGCTTTCTCCCCCTCCGCCATCGCCCCCCTCCCCGGACAGTCTCTCAACAAGTATATTTGCTGAGGAATTTGAAAAATCCTCGACTGCAACTTGATCTGTGTGATGGATGGGGAGAGGCGCAGAGAGTTGGGCGCCAATCCTATTAAGGGTTTAGAGAGGAGAGCGTTTTCCCCGGACGGGGGCGGGTAGGCAGGGGTGGGGGAAGGGAGCGCGTGTGCGTGTGTGAGTGTGAGTGTGAGTGTGCGCGAGCACCCGCCGCGCTGGGGAGCTGCGAGTTCCCCCGGTCTGGGCGCCTTTGCAGCCGGACGGTAATTGCCGTCATTTCCTAGGAAACGCGACTTTTTGCAGCGCGGGGAGCTGAGGATGGAGCCCGCGCGCCACGGGTCCCCTCCGGGGCGCCTCTCCCCACGGCGCTCCCTTTTGTCTAACTCTGCCTCCACGGTCGATCCCAGCTGGAAAAGTAGGCCCCGCCGGAGAGCCAGCGCCGGCGCCCCCGGAGTGTCTCACGCCCCCTCTGCGCCCCAGCCCGGCCCCTCTTAGCGCGGGCTTTTGGACCGCGTGGCCGGTGGCGCTGCCCTAGCCCCCGTCCTGGCCCTGGCCCTGGCCAGGCGTGTGAAGGTTTAATCCCAACAGCTTCTGATAAAGAGAACAGTTGTAAAACGGTTATATGCTGTTTGCAGACGAGGCTCTGGGGGATGTTAGAGAATTTGAAAGTAAACGTTTCCCTCGCAAGCGGCATAAAATAGTGTTTAAACAAATATTGTATTGGCATGCTCAGGGGGATCGGTGCCAAAAAGTAAAGTAAATAAACTGTGAAATCCAAAATATACAGCGAGGGATAGCGCGGCATAGGCGGGCTTGTCACATGTCTCCCTGAGGAGATCTGTTTGTTCTAGTCACCTCCTCTCCGAGCCCCTTCCCCGCCCATTTCCTTACCTAGGCTGGAGTCCCTTGTCAGCCCCCCCCCCCCCCAGCCCAGGGCTCTGTAGGTAGCTGCTTGGTCCAGGGCCATGGCTACTTGGGCTTGTCTCCCCAGGGGCACTGTGCCCCTGCTGTGCTGGCTGGTTTCAGTTTTGAGGCTCCTTAGGCTTGTAGCTTCTGGTCTGTCCTGGGGCAGTGGTTCTAGAATGTAGAATCTAGGCCTGCAGACGCGCTCCCCACACTCAGGCCTCCCTCCATCGCCTCTTTTCTTGCTTTCGTTTTTTCCTACACTTGCTACGTCTCTCCTGAAGCTTCCAGGAATTGTGGAATTGTGGACATTCTCTCTCTGACACAAATCCTACTCAAACCCAGCCATATGGAAACTTGTCATTCGTCTGATGAGTTTTAAAGTTAATTATATTTTGTAAGACTTACCGTGGTTTCGTATTCCCCCTTTGTATTGAGAAGGCTGCCGACTGTGTGAGGTTGTTTCCTGACTTTGGGGGGAGTGTGGAAGTAATGCAGGGAAGTCGGCCGGCGGAGGAGCCCACTGCCTTGCCTGCTCTGGCATCACAGTAAGCAGTCTGAGAGATCTTGGGCGGGTGATGTGATTACAAGGTCGTTTGGTGAGGGTGAAGATGACGGGGGAATCTCTGCGAGTCAGGTCCAGGCTCCACAGAGGGGCAAGGTCGGATTGCTAGGTATGTTTTTATCATTTGTGGAGTTGGTGTGTGGTGTGCACAGGGTTCAGACACCTCGAGCGAGGACTTCAGGCCACTCCGAATTTGCAGGGTGACCGGAGGCCTTGGAGGAGCTCCTGTCCGGGTGTGTGGAGGGAGCTGAGCCCTTTCCACTCTCCCAGGATGCCCACCCCCGCTTGGGAGAGCTCTGAGTGTTCGGGGGACTTCTTGGAGTTGTCTGGTCTGAAGACGGGGCCGCAGGGCTGCCGGTCAGCAGCTCGCTGCCTGGCTGCTGGGGTCTCTGGGCTTGTACTGTAGCTGGCTTGTTTGCACTGCAGACTGAAAAATACACAAATACTTCACGCTTTTTGTGCTCCCACAAGTGCCCTGTACACAGTGCAGCCCCTGGGGCTGGATTAACAAACCAGGGGATTCAGCAGGCAGGCAGACAAAATTGGATATTTGCCTAATAAACACCCCTTTTCCATCAGGGCCCCCTTTGGCCACCCTAGGGGAAAACTTCATTGCACGGGTGCCAGCAATTCCCTTTAAATGAGACCAGGAGGTTGTCGTGTGCACTTTGAAAGCCTGCGTGACCCTCTCACACCCAGCTGCCTTGTTAAAGCTCAGAACTGGAGTCCTGCATCCTTGTGTGTCTGTGGGCAGAGCAGCTGGCCTTTTCCCGGGAAAGCAAGCGTGTCTAGCAGGGCAGTTCTCGTGGAGGGAGGACCCACCTGGGCCAGATCCTGTTTCTAGGTGGACCTGCCTCGTGGTGGACAGCTGCAGCTTCTCCCTCTGGGCCAGGGCCCTTTGAAAAGGAACCCCAGGGAAGCAGTTCCCTCCTTTCTTATATTCACGGATGAATGAAACTCCCGAAGAATGCAAAAGAGGAAAACTATTCTCAGATTCCAGAATATTACAAGAGGCAGAATGGGTGATTGGACCCAGAATCAGAATGGCTAGCAATTTCAGGTGTGGGACTTTCTTACATCTGAAAGACTTGGGACAGGAGGGAGACTGCTCAGGCTTGTTTAAAAGCAGATTTGGGAAAGGGCCCTGGACACTGATACTGGATTTGGGTACTTTGGTGGTTTCAGGTGACCACCTAACACTAGACACAATCGTTTTTCTTTAAAATTAATCTGAAGGTTTGTTGTGGAATATCAAGGATTTTTAAAAGCAAACATTGATCATTGATTTTAGATTTTTTTTTTTTTTGGGTGGTACTGGGGGTGGAACCAAGGGGCTTTTCTACCTCTGGGCTATACTCCCAGACCAATTTTATACTTTATTTGGAAACAGTGTCTCACTAAGTTGCTGAGAGCCTTACTCAGTAGCTGAGGCTGGCTTCGAACCCGTGCGATCCTCCTGTCTCAGCCTCCCAAGTGCGGGGATTGCAGGGATTACAAGCGTGCGCCACCACGCCCAGCTTGATTTAGATTTTAAGGGTGGCAGAAACATCCTTCATCTACATAACTCTATGTAAAAGCCTGGAAAATTGTGCAGATGGATCGGGATACTTCCTGTGGGTTTAAGATTTTATTTTCCCCCAATTTTACCACCAAAAAGATCTCGACTATTCCTTTTTAGGTTGTGTTTCTTCAAAAATATCCCTGCGGGGTAAAGGAACTCACTTGAAGATGTGACTAAAGAGTCCATGTTAAACCGTTTTTGAGAAGGGGGTTTAAATGGAACCAGTTAATGTGGTTTTGTGTTTGTGCCCATGTGTGTCATTAAAAGAAAAAAAAATTAAAAAAGCAGGTTCCTGGGAAGTGTGTTTTAACTGAGTGCCTGGTTTCACCATTAGCATAAGAAAAACAGTTTCTGTGCTGTTACCATTGTCTTGACCGAGGAGCTGCCGCAAATGGTAGGAAAGCTGTGCAGCGCTGATCTCCCCTGGAGATCTTTCAGCGGCCCCCAGCCCCGTCATCTGCCTCCTCGGAAATCTGTGATGGGATATCACTTTTATCTTGCTTTTCCATTCTCTGGCCTTTTTCACATGTTCACTTTTGTCAAGGTTTATTGATTATGTTTTCTTCTCTGCAAATCTGTGGAAAATTTAATGAACCAAAAACAACAGTGGGATAAAGGGAACTTTTTATTCACTGGCACAGGATTGAGATCGGCACCCCCCTTCCGAGGGCCAGAGCCCCAGCCTTCAGCGATGGAGCTCTGGGAGGAGGGAGGGTGGGTGGCCCTGCTGCGGCTTGACCAGCACCAGGGACTCCTGTCCCAAGCCAGCCCTTCCCGCGGGGCCGTGTCCAGCCGACCCGCCCTCGGGTCCTGGCTCTGCGGCCTTGGGCGGGTGCATCTCCTGCCTTACCAAGTGCAGGGCTTCCCAGCCTCGGTTAAGTACCTCCTTGCCTCCAGACCGCTCTCTACCCTGCAATTAAGCAAAGCCCCTGGTGTGATTATGCACTGCTGACTCTGCTGGGATTGGGCTGGTTCTCTGGAGGAAACGGGGTGAAGCTGGGGTCTCTCCAGAAGCTTCCTGGGCAGCCTGAGCGCTGACCTAGTAGTCTGATCCGACTCCTCCTCCCTGGCTCTCTTCCTCAGCCTTTCTTTCCCTTTCCCTTTCCCCCATCTCTGTCTCCCTCCTGCTCGCCCGAGTCTTTCTTTGCTTCCTTTCTCCCTCCTTTCTCTCTCCTTTCTCTCCATCTCCCGCTCCTCATTGTCTCTCTCCTTTCCCACCTCTCCCTCCGCTCCCTCCCTGCCTCTTTCCCCCTTGCTCCTGTGCCCTGTCCCCCCACCTGTGCACGCCAGGCTTACGGTGCGGGAACAAAGGCCACATTGTCGCAGTGGGTGGTGGGAGGCCAGACCCTGCTCCTGGTAGTCGGGAGGAAGCCGCCAAGCCTGCTGTCCCCCTGGAGATGCCGCTCTGAAACGGTGGCGGTGGCAGTACCACCTCACCCCCCCCCCTTGCTCCCCGACCCACTTTGAGTTTAGAGTGCAGCGGGAGAGGGAACAGGAGCATCTCCGGAAAAAGAAATGGCCAGTCACCAAACTTTGGGTGGTGTCTAAAACTTTTTCCTTAAGGCATTCGCAAACCTCAGCCAGACAGACCTCCTGAGAGCCCTGTCCCCACCCAAAGATGGGAGGAAGGGTGGTCCTCTCTCCATTCGTCTTGACCTGGGGACTCAAGACCTCGGGCGGGTAGAAAAAGGTCTTTAAACGCTTAGGAAAGAATGCTTGAAAGAGTATCGTCCCGGCTCCACGACAGTCCCCTTTCAGCCACGCTTAGTGTGTCTTTGTGCGGTGGACAATACCAGAAGTCAGCCCGACTTGGGAGCCACATTTATAAGGAGCCGTAAGGGCCGCTCAAGTACACTTGTGCTAAGTTGAATTGATTGAAATTTAATGGCAGTTAGTGGCGATGAATGGTAATGATTTTCCCGAGTATCTTTGGCATACTTGACATTAATAACTGGAGAGTGTGTGTGCGCGCGCGGCTGAGATCCAGCCACACGTGAGGCCACCGCATTATTCATTTTCTAAGATGTGAGTCCTTCCTCTCCTCAAATCCTTTTCCTTATCATAATTCAGTTGTTTGGATGATTTAAAAAAAGAAAAAGGAAAAGAGGAAAGAAAAATCTTTCTCCCTCAAACACGTACATCATGTCAACATAATTTTGAGCTCATGATTTTTTCAATTCCTACATAAATCAGCTTCTAATATACAGAATGTGATGAATTTGTTTTAGCTGCCATCATGAATTAATGTTATGCAAATAGAAGCTTTGCAGGTGAAATGATTTACTTAATAATTTCAACTTCTAATATTTAAGCTCATTCATTATGTTGGGAGTGGAAAAAAACAAGTCCATATTTTAAAATCTGAGATAGGGAGATGCAAGCATTTGCAGTGTGAGCAAACCATGATTACCAGAAAATAGTGCTTAATTCGTTGGTTCTTTGAGAATCTACAGTTCACCAAGCAGGAGGCAGACGATTTGCCACACTTCCCTGGGAGGTGGGGGGCACGTCATCTCTACAGAACCTCGTGGTGCCTTGTCCCATGGAAGGAGCCAGCTCTGATTGAGAAACAGGAAGTTTTCCCATTTTACCTGGGCTTGAAAGATGCGTGTGTGACACTTTCAAACTGTTCTGGAGAAAGTGGAGGAAGACAGTAAGGATGCTGGGCTCACACCCAGATGAGGCCCCACCCACTGCCCCACCCCTGGGTGACCTTACACAAGTTCTGTCCCTCTGGTGAAGGAAAGACAGGGCAGATGTGATCTTGCGGGGCCTCCCCGCTAGAACCCTAGAGCCTGGCAAGTCCTGCCCTCTGGCTGGCCTTCTGTGAGAGGCAAGGGTAGGCAGGGTGGTAGGACCAGAGAGAAGAAAGCGTGGGGTTCTTGGCAAGGAACATGCCCCTGCGGGCCCCTGGCCCTGGCCAGCTTCCTCATACTGGCCTCCTGGGTGTGACCATGGCAGGGACTTGGCCTGTGGTGTCCTTTTCAGAGTCCCCTGAAAGCTGAAGTCAGTAAAGAAAGGACTGATGCATGAATATGTCTCTGCTCTAAAGATAAGCTTAGCGTTTTGACTTGACTTCTCAAAAAATTGAGGTCATGGTGGCTGGATGACAAGTTGAAGGCACATCACTCAGACGCGGCGGGACTGCCTGGCGGGTCTGGTGATGGCCAGTGTGAGTCCAGGCCTGACAGTATATTTAGGGCCAGCCATGGCCGTCAGTGGGGATCAAGGCTAGGGCCATCTCTGTGTGCGCTTTCAGTCTCTTCAGTTATGCAGAGCAAGGGCCAGAAGGGACCAGAGGGGGGTGTTAGTTGTACTGTGGATGTGTTTGTCTAGAGAAGATGTAGTAGGTAATATACATAATCTAGTATGTAACACACACAATACAGTATGCTAGCTTGCTCTTCCCACTGTTAAGGGTGAGTGAGGGATGAGCAGGATGCATATCTACGTGGATATACATTTATATCAGTAGGACTTTAAGCACTAGCTCTCTTTCTGAATTGGATTTTTTGCTTTTCTCAAGATATGCAAATAAAGAAAAAAAGGGACCTGAAGAGAACAGGTCAGAACTAGAAATGAGTGAACAGAGGCAGAGCTGAGAGTCAGGCTCCCCGCCAAGGCTTCCAGGGTGGGTTCCTGGGCCTCTGAGATGAGACCGGGAGGGGGCTTGTTGAAGAGCGGATTCCCAGGCCCCAGGGAGAAGCTGCTGAGTGCAGGTTGCAGCTGAGCAGGGTCAGAACTGTGAAGGTGATGTCCCCCAGCCTGGGGGAGTCCACTGGAAGACTGCTGGTTGCTGGTCTGGAGTTTGGGGCAAGCTGAACGAGAGGCCAGTTGTTGAGCTCTGGGCGGTGGGGCAGTGGCTGAGACCGTGATGGCCCTGGTGCTCATGGCCTTTGCTGGCCCCGGGGAAACAAGAGCATCCATTCAGCACCTTGGTTTCTGTGCTGTGGGCTCTGTCCTGAGGTCCCTGGAATGTCTTCCTTCAGTGTTCTGTATCTCCACAGCTGTGTCATTGCTTTGTGGCTGAAGTGGCTGAGAGTTGGACCCTCTTTGGGACCAGCTTGTTGTTTAGCAGTTCGAATAGGTCTTCTGGAAGTTTAAGTCATACTTGAAGGGCCCACCTTTGGACTCCCCACGAGCACCACACCTGGCCCTTCTTACCATTCTTGTCCCCTGTATACCTTCCAGGCTGGGCCTACCCTCATGGATTATTCCATTAGGGCAGCTATGGGGGTGGGATGGGGCTGGGATAGGCTGAGATGGTGTTGGTTCAGTAGGACTCCTGAGCTCAGGCTGTGTTACATAGAAGCCGGGCGTGCTTGTTATCCCAGCATTTGGGAGGCTGAGACTCAGCTAACTTAGTGAGGCCCTTTGCAACTCAGTGAGACCCTGTTTCAAAATAAAGGATAAAAAAATAGGGCTGAGGGGGGGGGTGTACCTCGGAGGTAGAATGCCCCTGGGTTCCATCTCCAGTACTGAAAAAAACTCAAAAACAAGATATAGAAAGGTCTAGGGTGGTGGCTCACACTTGTAATCCCAGTACTTGAGATGCCATAACTGAGACCCTGTTTCAAAATAAAAAAGAATAAAATGGGGCTGGGGGCTTAACTTGGAAGTAAAATGCCCCTGGGTTCAATCTCCAGTACTCCCCCCCCACACACACACACAAAGAATCTAGTTATTGGGAGGCTAAGACAGGAGGATCACAGGTTCAAGGCCAGCCTCAGCATCATAGTGACTCTTTTTCAAAACAAAAAAAAAAAAAAAAGAAAGAAAGAAAGAAAGAAAAGAAAATGGATTGGGGATTATAGCTTGAAGGCAGAATGCCCCTGGGTCAATCCCCAGCAAGATAAACAAACAAAGGAATGAATGAAAAGAAAGAGAGCAGCCACTGATCCCAGTGTTTGGGAGGCAGAGACCGGAGGATCCTGCAGGTTCGAAGCCAGCCGTGCTGGTTTAGGAGACCCCGGTTCCAAATAAAAATATACATTAAAAAGAAGTACTTCTGGGAGTGTAGCCTGGAAGTTGAAGGGTCTCCAGGAACCCCAGTACCACCCCCCCCCCAAAAAAAGAGAAAGGCCTGGCATGTGCCTAGAATCTAGTGTGTACATGGCTCCAGGTTCAGTCTGCACCATGGACATAGCTACATCGGGTATCTTGAGGGGTAATGGTTTGCATTCACATTGCCCTGTGCTGCAGACCTTAATGTCAATGCTAACGGCGAGCGTGATGGAGACTCCCAAGAACAGGTGAAGGAAGCAAGTGTCGCTAGGCAAGATTCAGGACAGCCGCAGCATGCAGCGAGACTCTCGGCAACCTAGCAAGACCCTGTTTCAAAGTAAAGTTAGGCTTGGGCTGTAGCTTGGAGGTAGAAGCCCCTGAGCTCAATCCCCTGATTGTGGTACTTGGCTGGGTAGTCACACCCTCTGTGTGGTTCAGAGGGTTGCCACTGGGAGGGCGTGGTGGATCAGAAGAGCAGCATTCCTTCTGGTCCACATCTGAGGAGTTAGTTCCTCTGCTCCACCCAATCCCTGAGAACATATATGTAAAGCAGAGGGAGGGGTCCTGCTGGTGCTGGGACCTTTGGGCCTGGAGATGGGATATAGGCTGGTAACATTTCCTTCTTCCTGCCCTCTGGTGTGGCAGCACTGGGCGTGGCTGCCTCCCACAGGCCCACCAGAGCAGCTTGGCCCTGCGCTCTGGGGCATTCTCCTGTCCACCTGCAAGGTCCCTTGCGGGGAGGGGGTGTTGGGAACCCTGGCTGGGTTCCTGGGTCCTGGCCTCCCCTGCTGCAAGGCCTGTTCTGTGAGGATTTTATTAGTGAGCAACCACTGTGAGACCAGTGCCTAGCCTGGACATCTCTCCTACCTGAGTGAGCTGTGGCCAGACCACTTCTATGCTCACCTGGGCAGTGGGGGCAGATCGGAGCCAGCTTGCTGACTGACCCCTGCTTAGTTTGGGTTCCAGTACGTGAGAGCTACAGACTCTGCTCTGGGGAGGGGGAACGGCAAGGAGCTGGTGGAGTATGCAGGTAGGGTCCTGTGCCTTTCATGGAGTGCTGCTTTTACTTAGCTGATCTGTGACCAGCAGGGCCCCTCACAGGGGAAATAATTTCTGTTGATAGGGAGGTCAGTCTTCTCTTCCTGAGTCATGAGAGGCAGGAATGAAGAGTCAAGAAGAGGGAAAGGGAGAGAGAGAGAGAGAGAGAGAGAGAGAGAGACAGACAGACAGACAGACAGACACACACACACACACACACACACACACACACACAACTAGCAGTGTGTGTGCCCCAGTGTTCACTGTCTCCATCCATCCATTCTCCCACTGCTGCCCACCCTTAATCCATTCATCTCTCTATATAAAGAGACTAGAATGTGGGCTGCAGTTCTCAGGTGAATTTAAAGTAATCTGTAGCTAAAACTGGGAGAGATGGCCCATACCTGTAATCCTAGTACTTAGGAGGCTGAATGGAAAGATTGTGGACTAATCTCAGGAATTTAGCAAGACCCTGTTTTTTTGCTTTTTTTGTTTTTTGTTTTTGGTGGTCCTGGGGATTGATCCCAGGGCCATTGTACCTCTGAGCTATCTATACTCCCAGCCCTTTTCGTTTTTTTTTTTTTTTTTTTTTTTTTGCAGTAGTGGGGCTGGAACCCAGGGGCATTCTGCCTCCTAGTGATACCTCCAGTCCTATGTTTTATTCTTTTTTTAAAAAATTTATTTTTGCAAGTCTGGGGATGTGGGGATGGAACCCTGGAGCATTCTAACTCCAAGCTACACCTCCTGCCCTATTTTTTATTTTTTATTTCGAAGCAGGATCTCCCTGAGTTGCAGAGGGTCTCACTAAGTAGCTGAGGCTGGCCATGAACTGTGATCCTCCTGTCTCAGCCTCCCAAATGCTGGGATAACAAGCATGTGGCACCATGCCAGGCTAGTTATTTTTTTTAAACAGGGTTTTAAAAAAAAACCCTCTTTTAGGTTGCTAAGAAAACCTGTTTAGGTTGCTGAGATTCTGGCTACTTACTGAGGCTCTCCTTGAACCTGTGATCTTCCAGTTTCAAGTACTGGGATTATAGGTATGCACCCCACGCTTGGCTTCGAGATCCTGTTTCAGAATAAAAATATGAAAAGAGCTGGGGCTGTAGCTCCAAGGTAGAACATCCCTGTTCAATCTCCAATACCAAAAAAAAAAAAGGTTTGGAGACCTCGAGGTCTCCAGTGTACAGGCAGCCCTTGAAGGGGCTCATCGGCAGCCATCCTTTGAAACACTCCACTGGTGCTGCTGGTGGGGAGCACTGGGGATGGGGACCTCCAGCAAGGCCTGCCCTAGGGCCACCTCCCACACCAACACAGGAGGGACCTTGGCAGCAGGCCGTCAGAGCAGGCAGCAGTGCTATTTATATACTTCATTCCCACTCCAGACCAGCAGTCGTAAACCTTTTCGCTTCTCTGAATCTGAAATGCTGTGGCGGGGCCATCAAGAGGAATTCCTTCTACAATCTATCAGTCAGTCAGCTGGCCCTCACTGGAACATCTCTGTGCCCCGTGCTTGTTGGGCTCGCTGCCTGGCTAACTTGTTACAGAGCCCAGACTCGAGTCCCAGCAGGCTTGCTGGATGTGCATCCTCCCTTACCCTTAGGCCCAGGAGAGAGGCACCTTTAGGACACGCAGGAACTGGCCATTGTGACCTTGCAAGGTGCCTGCATAGTCGCCAGGGGCAGGACTTGTTCTCAGAGAGGCTGGGTATGTTCCTGGTCCCTGCACTTGACAATGAATTTGGGGTTGGGCTGCATCTGGCAGCTTCTAGTGAGAGTGCTGGGTGGCAGAGCAGGAGGTCCTGGGCTAGTTTGGGAAGGCTGCCTCCCGGAGGCCAGGTTGGTCCCCCACCATGCAGACTTTGCCAGTGGAGGGTGGTGGTGGGGAGGCAGTCCAGGCACAAACGCTGGCCAGCCGGGGGCATTTCTGGAACTTCTGGTTTGGGGCAGTAAGTTCAGGCCTGTTGATGTCTTGAGGGGCCGCTTTGGGGACCCAAGGACATTCTTGGATTGTTGTGTGCCTCTGCTTATCTTCAGGCAGTAGACCTGGGGTCTTTCTGAGGCTGAAACATTTGGGATCCTGATGTGCAGCAAAACAGCTGTTAACTTCGCCCTTTTTTTTTCTTTATATGGTACTAGAGATTGAACTCAGGAGCAATCTACCTCCTGCCTAAACCCCCAGCCCTATTTTTTTTTTTTTTTTTTTTGCGGTACTGGGGATGGAATCTAGGATCCAGGGGCATTCTACCTCTGAGCTATACCCCCAGCCCTATTTTTTATTCTTTATTTTGAAATAGGGTCTCGCTGAGTTGTAAAGGACCTCACCAAGTAGCTAAGGCTGTCTGCAAACAGTGATCCTCCAGTCTCCGCCTCCCGAATGCTGAGATTACAAGGGTGTGCCACCACGCCCAACTCCTAGCCTTATTTATTTATTTATTTATTTATTGCAGTACTGGGGATGGAACTCAGGGACATTCCACTTCTGAGCTATGCCCCTAGTCCTATTTTTTAGTCTTTTTATTTTTATTTTATTTTTTTGCAGTACTGGGGATAGAATCCAGGGGCATTCTACCTCTGAGCTACACCTCCAGCCCTACTTTTTATTCTTTACTTTGAAACAGGGTCAAGCCAAGTGTGGTGGCACATGCTTGTAATCCCAGCATTTGGGAGGCCGAGACCAGAGGATTGTTGTTCCGGGAAAGCCTCAGCTAAGTAGCGAGGCACTTTGCAACTCAGTTGAGACCCTGTTTCAAGGGGAAAAAAAAAAAAAAGACTAAAAAATAGGGCTGGGGTGTAGCTCAGAGGTAGGATGCCCCTGGGTTCCATCCCCAGCACTCCCCCCGCCCCACATATCTCACTGAGTTGCAAAGGGCCTCACTAAGTTATCTGAGGCTGTCCACGAACTGTGATCCTCCTCTTTCAGCCTCCCAAATGCTGGGATTACACATGTGCACCACACCATGCCCAGCAGTCTTTTTATTTATTTATTTGTTTGTTTATTTATTTTGAGGTACTTGGGATGGAACTCATGGGCATTCTACCTCTGAGCTATATCCCCAGCCCTATTTTTTATTCTTGATTTTGAAACAGGGTCTCACTGAGTTGCAGAGGGCCTCACCAAGTAACTGAGGCTGTCCACAAACCGTGATCCTCCTGTCTCAGCCTCCCAAATGCTGGGGTTACAAGTGTGCCACCAAGCCCGGCTTATTTTATTCTTTTTTGTGTGTGTTATCCTGGAGATTGAACCCAGGGACATTCTACCTCTGAACTACAACCCCAGCCCAACTATTTTACTCTTTTTTTTTTTTTTTTTTTGGGTGGTACTGGGGATGGAACCCAGAGGCTTTCTACCTCCGGGCTATACTCCCAGACCTTTTTTATATTTTATTTGGAAACAGGGTCTTGATAAGTAAAATAAAAAATTAAATGTGAGTAAAATAAAAATAAGTGAGTACGGCAGAGTGTGAAAAACACGAGAGAGGTCCGGTACACATGGCATGTAAAGTTTTAATGGCACGGCTCTCCCGGGGATCAGGGCGAGGCACCATGGGGCCCGCGCGCCTGTCTGAAGCTAGAGGACGCGGGCTCTCCTTTTAAAGGCATGCATCTCGCGAGATGAGGGTTTACTCGCGGGAACGCCCAATTCTCGCGGGGGTTTCAGCCCCTCCCTTGCCCTGCAGAGGTCATGTGACACAAAGTCACATGAGTGCCAGACCCAACTTATCATCCCGGCCTTTTGATGGTAGGGATAACGGATGACGATTGGACCCTCTAGCTTCTTCCTGCTGTTAAGGGGCGTCGTCAGGGGCCCCAGGCCGGGAGGAGTCGGGAGTCCAGTCCCCCAGAAGGGGGTGCAGGTGGGTGCATAGCTGCAGTGCGAATTGGAGGTTACCCTGGACAGCTTAGTGATGTGCGCTTGAGGAGGCTTGAACAGGCAAGGGCTATTAAAGAAAAAAACAAATCATGAGATTGAGCAGGCGACCAAAAAGGAGACTGGCTTACTCAGTACCTGGAGAGCTACCCTGAGCTGGCAAAGAGGATGGAGGTTGAGGGATCCAGGAGCCATCAGTCTTCAGCCAGGCTGAGTAGGGCCAGCGGCGGGGCCTGGTGTGGAAAGGTGCTCCCCCTGTGTTGAGGCACCTGGGGCTCACCCTTTTCCAAGGGCACTGTTCCAGTGGCCCTCCTGGCCACACACCGAGCAGTCTGATTGGTAGGCGTGGCTTTGCCCCACTTGAGGCAGGCTCCTGGAGGTAGTTGTTGTTGCAGTCCTCCACACCTAGGTGGCGCTCCAGGGGGCTGAGCCGCCACCGCCAGCCGAAGGGCAGCTACCAGGGATCTGCTTTTTGGCAAAGTCGGAGTGTATGCTCCATTTCCGCCTGTTTCTCTCTGGAATTAAAACTTAGATGCTATGTTAAGGTTCTGTCAGCTGCGACGGACCTATACTCACAAAGAGCACATCCCGAGACGGGTGTCCAGCAAGAATGGCAACGCGGACTCCGCACGGGCAGACAGAGAGTGTCGCCCCAGCCCCGGCCTGTCGTTTCCCACAGCACCTAGGGCGCGCCCGAGCGGGCCACCCAGCAAAATTGCAGTCTGGCGCAGGCCAAGATGGTGACTGTGACATCACCAGGCAGTGACTACGCGCCATCACAAAATGGCAGCTGGCAGGAAAATAAATGGAAGCTGATGGGGGAGAGCATTTGGAGGGATACCAGACCGCTTATAAAAGTTCCTAACTATTCCTGGGCCACCGCAACCTATTTCCCAACTCGTATCAAGGCAGACAGGCTCTCAGGGCATCTGCTAGTATAAAGGTTCGACTCCCCATAATTGGTTCGCGGGCGGAAATGAAGAACAGGAAATGGGCGTCCCCGATTTCCCTGCTCAATCGTTCGGAAACAGAGGTTAAGAGATAGGGAAGAACGTCTTCATTCCTTCTCAAAACCGGAGGATGACCTGGTCATCCACAGGGTGGTCCCAGTGGACCGGGGGACAATGGGTCACCAAGCGCTTGGATTTTGGGGTCCCAGTGGACCGGAAGACCCAAGTCCGGAACCCGCTAACCAAGGGAAGGAGGCAGTTTACCGGAGTGAAGTGTTGCCAGCCAGCGCTGGCTGCGACAGAAGCGCTGAGAAGCTGTTGGGAGCGTGGTGGAGCTGGGGCGCGTGGATGCCGGTGGCTGGTGTGGACGGCACTGGCGGCTGGCGCAGGTGGGATCAGTGGGGGTGCGCAGGCGGCATGGCTTGCCGGGCAGGCGGCGTGGAGACAAAATGGCTTCCAGGCACGCGCCAGACGCTGAGGCTGGGCCCCCAGGAGCACCGCCAGTGAGCCTGGCTCGGGGCGGGTGGGGCAAACCGGCCAGAGGTCCCGGCGGTGACCGGAGAACCAAGCTGGAACGGTGCTTTAGGAGGTCCAAGCGGCAGGCAGAGGTCCTGGCCCGCGCAGGCAGTTGGCAGGCAGAGCAAGTGCCAAGCTGCCTGGCTCGGGCCGGAAAGATGGCCGCCGACTCCTAGGATTGGTTAGGAGTGGAAAGTGGGAGGGATTAAAGATGGCGAGGCCTCCAGTGAGGCCATGAGGTGGGAGGGGTTAAAGATGGCGAGGCCTCCAGTGAGGCCATGAGGTGGGAGGGGTTAAGGATGGAGAGGCCTCCAGTGAGACCATGAGGTGGGAGGGGTTAAGGATGGCAAGGCCTCCAGTGAGGCCATGAGGTGGGAGGGGTTAAAGATGGTGGGGCCAAGATGGCGGCCCCCCAGTGATTCCACGTGTGCAAGATGGAGGGCCAAAGCTGGCGACCCCCCCCCCAAGTAATTCCATGTGGCTGCTTACCAGAATGGCCAGGCCCAGGCAGCAGGGGTGGGCAGGCACAGGGTGAAGGGCGCCAGGGCGCGAGTCCGAGTGGAGGAACCAGCTGGAGCGCGGGCTGGACTTGGCGGGCTGGGGGCTGTTTAGCAGAGTGGCGGCCACCTAGATGGAGGAGGCAGGCGGCCCCGGCAGGCGGGTCTAAGCAACGCCAGGCGCGGAGAAGACATAGGCACGCGGTGTGGCGCAGTCCGCGGGCGGCGCGGTCCCATTCCAGCAGCGGGTGGCGTGGGCAGGCGGGAACGGCGGTTTTAGGAGGTCCAAGCAGCAGGCAGAGGTCCTGGCCCGTGCAGGAGGTCAGCAAGTAGAACAGGTGCCAGCATCACCCAAGGAGCCTGGCTCCGGACGGGTGGAACTAGCAGCCTGGCGGCCGGTGGAGCCTGCACGCCCCGGCGGTGGTGGCCGCGGAAGATGGCCGCCGGCGCTCCGGAAGAGAGCACATGGGCGGGAAAAGATGGCCACTGGCTCTCAGCAGAGCTTGGGGCCAGAAAGATGGCCACCGGCTCTCAGCAGAGCGCGGGGCCGAAAAGATGGCCGCGAGCTCTCAGCAGAGCTCGGAGCTGGAAAGATGGCCGCAGACTCTCAGCAGAGCGCGGGATCAAAAAGATGGCCACCGGCTCTCAGCAGAGCTCGGGGCTGGAAAGATGGCCGCGAGCTCTCAGCAGAGCTCGGGGCGGGAAGAAGGCCGCCGGCTCTCAGCAGAGCGCGGGGCCGAAAAGATGGCCGTGAGCTCTCAGCAGAGCTCGGGGCCGGAAAGATGGCCGCAGACTCTCAGCAGAGCCCGGGGCGGGAAGAAGGCTGCCGGCTCTCCCGGAGAGCGCGGGGCCGAAAAGATGGCCGTGAGCTCTCAGCAGAGCTCGGGGCCGGAAAGATGGCCGCAGACTCTCAGCAGAGCCCGGGGCGGGAAGAAGGCCGCCGGCTCTCCCGGAGAGCGCGGGGCTGGGGAAGAAGGCTTACGGTCCGGGCAGGCACGGGGCAGCAGTGGTGGCAGTGGCGGGAGCAACGCCTGCAAGCGGAGCGCTGGTGTGGGACCTCACAGTCGAGCTGCTGGCGGGTCGGAGAGTCCAGGGCTCAAAAAGAGAGTAAAAAGAAAAAGAGAAAAAAAGAAAAAAAAAAAGAAAAAAATGGGGAGGGACCCAAGAGTTCTCCTGGTTCGGCACCAAATGATAAGTAAAATAAAAAATTAAATGCGAGTAAAATAAAAATAAGTGAGTACGGCGGAGTGTGAAAAACACGAGAGAGGTCCGGTACACATGGCATGTAAAGTTTTAATGGCACGGCTCTCCCGGGGATCAGGGCGAGGCACCATGGGGCCCGCGCGCCTGTCCGAAGCTAGAGGACGCGGGCTCTCCTTTTAAAGGCATGCATCTCGCGAGATGAGGGTTTACTCGCGGGAACGCCCAATTCTCGCGGGGGTTTCAGCCTCTCCCTTGCCCTGCAGAGGTCATGTGACACAAAGTCACATGAGTGCAGGACCCAACTTATCAGGTCTCACTGAGTTGCTGAGAGCCTCACTAAGGAGCTGAGGCTGGCTTCGAACCTGTGTGATCCTCCTGTCTCAGCCTTCCAAGTGCGGGGATTACAAGCGTGTGTCACCACGCCCAGCTATTTTTACTCATTATTGACTGTGTAATTTTTTGTCTTTTTTTTTTGCATGCCTGATAATCCTTGATAGATGCTTGATAATTGCAATTTTTATCTTAAGTGGTGCATATATTTGTTTTCTTATAAATATTTTTGAGCTTTCTTTGGGACATGATAGATTTGCTTGGAAAGTCTAATCTTGCTTTTAAAATTTGTCAGATGTAGCCGGGCGTGGTGGGGCCCGCTTGTAATCCCAGCCTTTGGGAGGTTGAGACCAAAGGAACACGGTTCAGGTACAGCCTCAGCTACTTAGTGAGGCCCTCTGCAACTTAGTGAGACCCTGTTCAAAATAAAGAATAAAAAAAACAGGGCAGGGGTGTAGCTTGGAGGTCAAATGCCCCTGGGTTCCATCCCTAGACCCGCAAAAAAAAAAAAAAAAAAAAATTGTCAGATGTGACCAGAGTCTCCTTTTTCCTTCGAGCCTGCCGAGTTCTCTGCCCAGTGTGCTGTGACTCTTGAGGTTTTCCAGGCTGGCCAGGGCACAAGCACCAGCCTGTGTACCTTGGGCATCATTCCCTGTCATCTTCTGGCTGGTTCTTTCTCCAGCGAGCACCAGGGAAAGAACAGTGTGTACTGATTCTATTCTGCAGGGTCCCAGGGGCCCCAGACATCTCCCAGCTTGTCCTGTTCAGTTGTCTCCTCTCTGGTGTTCTGTCATGCAAACTATAGTCATCCTGGCCTTCCTGAATGTCTTGTCTACTAGACTCAGGAGTCCACCCATTTTTGCTGGGTTTCCCCTTCCTGCCCCATGGCCTGGAAACTCTCCCCAGACAGCAGGCTGGGCGGCATTGGGCTCACCTCATTTATTTCCCTCCCTCATTGCCTGACATTTTTCAAATGTTTTGTCTGGTTTTTGGTGGTTTCGGGTGGGAGCCCAAATCTGGTCCCTGTTATTCCATTTTGGCAAGAAACAGAGCATTTAATTTGCATTTTTCTCACTAGGAGGACCTTGCCAATTTTATTTTATTTGGTATTGGGGATTGAACCTAGGGACATTCTACCTCAGAGCTATACCCCTAGCCCCCCCTTTTATTCCTACACTCCCAGACCTATTTTATATTTGATTTGGAAACAGGGTCTCAATTAAGGTAGCTGAGTCTGGCTTTGAACCTGTGCGATCCTTCTGCCTCAGCTTCCTAAGCGTGGGGATACAAGCGTGTGCCACCATGCCTGGCTATCCTTAACCCTTTTTATTTATTTTAAAACAGGGTTTCTGAGTTGCTGAAGGTCTCACTAAGTTGCTGAGGCTGGCCTTGAACCTGTGACCCTCCTGTCAGACTTTTTTAATTTTTTAATTTTAATTTTTTTGTGGTACTAGGGATACCCAGGGGCATACTACCTCCAAGCTACACCTCCAGCCCCATTTTTTATTCCTTATTTATTTATTTATTTATTTGGTGGTACTGGGGGTGGAACCCAGAGGCTTTCTACCTCCGGGCTATACTCCCAGACCCATTTTATATTTTATTTGGAAACAGGGTCTCACTAAGCTGCTGAGAGCCTCACCTAAGTAGCTGAGGCTGGCTTTGAACCTGTACGATCCTCCTGTCTCAGCCTCCCAAGCACGGGGATTACAAGAGTGCGCCACCACGCCCGACTTTTGTTCCTTGTTTTGAAACAGGGTCTCACTGAGTTGCAAGGGCCTTTCACTAAGTAGCTGAGGCTCACCAAGAACCTGGATCCTTCTATCACAGACTCCCAAATGCTGGGATTACAGGCATGAGCCACCACACCTGGCTCTATTTTTTATTCTTTATTTTGAAACAGGGTCTCACTGAATTGCAAAGGGCCTCACTAAGTAGCTAAGGCTGCTGCGAACCGTAATCCTACTGTCTCAGCCTCCCAAATGCTGGGATTAAAAGTGTGCGATACCATGCCCGGCTCTGTTTTTTATTCTTTATTTTGTCTTTTTTTTTTTTTTTTTGGTGGTATCCGGGGTGGAACCTAGGGGCTACCTACCTCCAGGCTATACTCCCAGACCTATTTATATTTTATTTGGAAACAGGGTCTCACCAAGTTGCTGAGAGCCTCACTAAGTAGCTGAGGCTGGCTTCGAACCTGTGCCATCCTCCTGTCTCAGCCTCCCAAGTGCGGGGATTACAAGTGTGCACCACCACGCCCGGCTTTTTTATTTTTTATTTTGAATCAGGGTCTCTTTGACTTGTTGAGGGCCTCACTAAAGTAGCTGAGGTTGGCTGCGAACTCAGATCCTCCTGTCTCATCCTCCTAAGTACTGGGATTACAAGCATGCACCACTATGCCCGGCTTCAGCCTCCCAGTTTTAAATAGTATAAAGTATTACAGAGTACTGTCGTTCTCATGATGATGTGTTTATGGCTGGCGGTTTGGTGGGGATGGAGGGAGGAGCTGCAGCTGAGGGGCCAAGGCTGCCTCCCTGTTATCCTAGGAGCTGCAGTGTCAGAGAACTCTGTGTGGGCTGTAGGTCTGTGTTTTGCTCATGGAACCACACACAATTTCAGCAGCTTGTCCAGGGCTGTGTGACGGCGAGCGTGGGAGCAGCGTCAGGGCAGAGAACTCCAGAGTGCGGGCCTTGCCAGCAAGGCAAGCTGCTGTCCAGGGCAGAGAGGGAAGCGGAAGTGGGAAGGGCCTAGTGTGAATGGAGCTACCCGGGAGGCCTGGCTCCTTCCCCTGCACAGGCTCGGAGGCCTGGATGCAAGACTTCGGGCTTTGTCTTGCCCTCCCTTGCAGTGGGTCCTCAGCACACAAGTCCAGCCCAGATCCTGGTTGTCTGTGTGCTCCGGAGAGGCCCAGACCTGGGGCTCCCTGCAAGGTCTGAACTTGGTTGCAAGCGTGGAAAATATCTGTGAGGCTGGCGGCCTTCGGAGGGGCAGCTGGAGGAGGCTGTAAAACATCCTCCTGTCTGGAAAAGCTGCCTCTGGCTCTCCATGGCCTCAATAGAGGGCTGTGGGCAGGCCGTGGGAGCCCACTGCTGAAGGGCAGGCCAGCATAGCCACTTCATGGAGCTGGGAACCCTGACGAGGCTGTGGTGGTCAGGGGGCCCCTGGGAAGGGAAGGGGAAAAGCAGTGGTAACCACTTGTTCAAGGACACTCCGCCTGTTCCAAGGCTGAGGGCCCTGGCTGTCCCTTGTCAGGAGAAAGGGAGAAGAAACAGGGCCAGGCTCCAGTGACCTACCCCGCAGGACTTTCCCTGAGCCCACTGCATAGGGAGCCCCTGCGCCCCACTCCACTTGTAGCTGCAGTTGGCTGTTTGAGGCCACATAGTCAACAAGGGTCACGCAGGGCTGGGCAGTTTGGCCTGTGTGTGTCCTCAATGCAAGACTTGGCAGGCCTCTGGTGGGCAAGAGTGTGGAGGGCCTGGTAGATACCTTTGCGCAATGTCAGGTGGCTCTGAAGGGCAGGGTGAGCTGGCCCAGACCCACCCGGGTAAGGCTTTTCCCTCCATGACCCCCACACACATCTGTCAAGTGAAGGGGACCTGATTGCTGGTCCCAGGTCCCATCCTAACCCCAGAACATCTTGGGAGGCCAGGCCAGGGGTGACCTTGGGTAGGATCTGAACAGATGTCCCAGTGGGCAATCTTATAGAGGGGTCCTGGCCACTCCAAGGACCAGAAAGGACAAGGCTTTCCCAGGAACCGGTGGTAACAGGGACCCTGTCCTGAGGCCTATAGTGACCTCTTGAGGTCCTAATAGAAGATTTGGGGGACTTCGTCCCTTTGTCACCTGTGTGTGAAGGGTGTCTTCAGGTTATCTGGGGAGGTACCTACGCGCAGGCCAGGGGGGAAGCTCCTCGAGGCTTGGTGCTGCCTTAGACTCAGGTCTGGGATTGCCACAGTTGGCCTTTTCCCTTCAGTGAAGTTCTCAGACTTCACCCTATCTCTTTTTGCTCTGTTCTCCTGCCCCAAAGTTCTGCGTGTGCCTTCTTGCAAAAATCAAAACAAACCCCGCTCTGGAATGCTGCTCTTCAGTTCCTCTTTGTCAGGCATGCGGCTCCCTCGGCCTGTGGGGAAGGTTCTCCTGACCTGAGTGCCCTCTTGTGCAATCCCAGGGCAGCGGCCAGGAAGACTGCAGGAAGGGGAGTGCCAGTGGTCGTCCCACACACCTTGGGGTTGCTGCAGTGGAGGTCATGCTGGTGTTTCTCCCAGGATGGCTGGCTGGTCTGGCTCTTGCTGCGAGAATGCAGGGGCAGATCCCCAAGGAGAAGGGCCCCTCTGTGGACCACACCCACAGCTTTGTGGAGTTGGAATCTGGGCTAGGTGGGAACTGGCCCAGGAGGGGTGGTGTCAGCCTGGTGGGATCCCCCAGTGGAGGTGAGTGGAGGGAAGGTCCAGGGGCACAGCCTTGGGCTCATTGGATTCCAGAGCAGGGAGGAGAGACCTGCATGTCCTTACAGCCCTACAGCCCCTGCCACAGTGCCCAGATTTCTTCCTCCTCCAGATTAGCCCCAGCCAGGGCAGACAGGAGGTTGCAGCTGGAACCCGATGGTGTGTGTGTGTGTACACGTGCGCGTGCGGGCTTGCTGGGGGGCAGCGGCCTGTGGGGTCGCGGGTGGGGGGGCAGAGGTGGGAGGTTGGGGGAGGAGCCTTTTCCCAGGGTGGGCCCCAGGGGAATGCTTGGCTTCCCAGCATCCTGCCTGCCTCTCCTCACGCTCTCTTCATGGTAAAAATCTGTGTGGGTTAGGGTGCCTTGTCCCCATGTGCCTTCTTCCCCAAAGGCAGGTGGCACCCCCTCTCTGGGGTCCTGTCCCCACCTGGAAGAAGGTTGACATGCTCAGTGTGCACCTGATGCCTGTCCCGGGCTGGTTGGGCACATTGTGGGTGCTGCCACCATATTTGGTGTGGGGGTTCTTTGGAGGGTTATGGACAGCTCACCGGACAGCTCACGTAACAGACACAGCCCAACACTTACCCCTGGAGTGTGACCTGCTCCTCTGCCATCATCAAAGGTGTTTGTGTTGGGCAGGGTGGGGCAGGAAGAGTGCTCTGGAGCTTGTGTGTGCAGGGGTTTTATTTATTTATTTATTTACTTATTTGCGGGTCTGGGGATGGAACCCAGGGGCATTTGACCTCCGAGCTACACCCCCTGCCCTATTTTTTATTCTTTATTTTGAAACCGGGTCTCACTAAGTAGCTGAGGCTGTCCGTGAACTGCGATCCTCCTCCGGTCTCAGCCTCCCGAATGCTGGGATTACAAGCGTGTGCCACCACGCCTGGCTTTGTGCAGGGATTTTAAAGAAACCTCCGTCTGCATGTTCTGATGGCCTTGCCCCCAGCCACTGGATATTGGTACCGAGAGGCTGCCCTCCTCACTGAGGGCCCCTTCCTGGAGCCCTGGGAACCCCTTCTCCAGGTCAGGTGCAGCCCTTGAGCCAGGGCCCCAGTTCACCTCAGGAGTTTTTCTAAAACTTAGGGCATTTAGGGGTCTGAGACCCTGTCTGTTTATCTTCAGAGTGCAGGAGAGAAATTGCTGGCTGTCCTTGTGGTCTTCACAAACATCTCCACTGCACATCCCGAGGAGCACTCAGCCACACAGAGGACAAACTGAGTGCCAGAGGAGGAGCAGCTTTTGGCCTTGGCCTCCCCAGTCAGAGGACTGACTTCTCGGGTGTGGCATGGGGTGGGGGCTGGGGGTGCTTTGTGGAGCCAGTGTGATTGCTGGGGGAAACCCCTTCTGGCTTAGAGGAAGGATCCCCTTGCTCAGCCTCAGGCAAAGGCGACTTCCCGTCTTAAGGGTCAAATCCTCTTAAGGGTCAAATTGGAACCATAGGCAAAATAGCAAAGCCCTTCCGTTCCATGGATGTGGGGGCAGTAGGAGCATCCGCAGGGCACTATTGGAGGCACAGGCATGGCTGCCACTTTCACCCAGGGGCCCAGTGAGGATCGGGGTCCCCAAGCTTGGAGGTAGTCATGGCCTCCAAGGAGGCGTTTCTGGGTTAGGGAGCTCTGTGGTTCGTGGCCTGAGCTAACTGTTCAGTGGTTCCCATAGGTGGGTAAGATGGAGATTCCTAAGGAACCCACCGAAGGCCACACAGCTAGCTGCAAGGCCCTCGGCTGGGATCAGCGCTGTAAGCCCATTGGTGCCGAAGCCCCACCATTCCCTGCACACCACAGTCCACCACAAAGTGTCTGAAATGGGAATCAGGAGAGCCACAGAAGGGGGCAGGGAAGAGCCTGTGGGGCTGCAAGGAAGCAATCCCAGCCCCGTTACTTCCTTATCATTGTGGGAGAGCTCCTCCTCAGTGACTGACTCGTCAACTTCTTCCTTCCTCTGTCCACTCCTCTGCCCTTTATTTTCTTTTCTCTCTCCCCACTCATCCACCTGCCTTTCCATCCATCCATCCATCCATCCATCCATCCATCCATCCATCGTTTAATGGACATTTATTGAGCGTCATGGGAAACTAGCATTGTGCTGAGCTTTGAGGATAGAGGTGGACAGGCCTGATTCCTGCCCTCACAGAGTCCCAGCGCATAGGAATTGGGGCTGGGGAAGATCAGTAGAGCTCTGGTAGAGGTAACCCAGGGAGTCACCCTGAGACAGACACAGAGGCTTCCCCACGGGGTAGATGCCCAGGACCTGAGGATAATTTAGACTTGGCACCAACACTGGCTCCTCGCTCCCCTCTCCATTAAAGGAAGCCCCTTTGGGAAGCAGACCCTGGGTCCTCTTGGGTGCTGATGTCTCCACCTGTGGCACAGGTGTGGGGCTAGAGAGACTGCACGTGGGCCCTTGGCTCTGGCAGAAGTGAAGTTCTGAGTATTTGGACGTTGGGCTGGAGAAGCTGAGGAGGGGATCCCCTTGACCAGGGCTTCAGGCCAAGATCAGGGTGGAATACAACGGAGTCAGAGGCAGGGTGTTCCAGGTGGAGACCACATGGGCAGAGCGCTAGAAGGTTTGGAGCCCAGCACACCACACTGGAGGTCTGCCCTGCCTCCTTTGCTGGCCTGGTTCCTCACCATGCCCCGGTGTCATCTCTTGCTCCAGCTGGACAGAACTTGGGCCCTCGGGTATGTTTCCCAGGACCCTTGTTGGCCCAGTGCTCACTACTGCCTTCCTTTTCCCCAGGTCAGACTCTTGCCAGGCACCTGTCACGCTTGCTTGACGAATGGGTCTCAGATCTGTGTTTTGTTTCCCCCAGAAGAGCCCTTCGCATCCCTGGCCCTCACCAGGTTTGCTGAATGGATGCAAAATGTTGGCTTGAGGAGGAGGAAGTCTGAAGTGGAAAGGAACTGTCTCCTGGCAGATCAGGCTTACAAAGGTCACGGCAGGCTTATCCTGGGCCAAGTGCTGGTCAAGGCCAAGTGTCACTGGTGCTCGGGTTTCTCTGCTCCCTAGCCCTTGGGGAAGTTTTCCAGGCATGAGCCCCTATGCCGAGGGCCAGCCCACTGCTCCCTGTACATAGAGAAAACTGCTTTCTGGTCAGTCTGCTCAGCCACTCTGTCTGTGGTGGGCATGTGCCATCTTTTTCCTGTTTCTCCAAGGAAGTTGGATGGACTCTGGGGACTGCTTCTGGAAGTGCTGTGTTAGTAATGAGGCAGTGGGGCTGGGGAAGGCAAGCTGGGCCAACCCCCTGAGTCTCCTATAAAAGTTTTGGGGGCAGGTGCTGTTCTGGGTTGAATTTGTCAACAGGAGCCTTTCATGGTCTCCCGTGCTGCTGGCTGCTGGGCTCTGGCTCTGGTGCAGAGCTAATCAGTAGCCCTAGAGGATGCCTCACTCTAAGAACTGTTCTGTCCAGGAGCATGTCCTTCCAGGCCTTTTTGCTGGCAGAAGTCTTGGGTTCTCCTGTACCTGCCTGTGCATGCTCAGGGGTTCAGGGCAGGGCCTCTCACCAGTGGTGCAGGGCACAGAAAGGCACAGGTGTGGTTTCAAAGCTCCGAGTGCAGCCAGATTCCTGCAATGCCTGGGCAATCCTCCTGGCCGAGAACTGGGGTGAGAGGCTTCTGTGGTCCTTCAAAAATGTCCAAGAGAAGGGGCATCACAGCTACAGGTAACTGCACAGAGGAGTCCAGGGTTCCCCGCTAAGCTGTTAGGGGCAGTGTTCTGGGCTCTGCTCGATATACTCATGAGATGTGTCCCTAACAATTTGATAAGGATGGATTTTCTACTAGTTTTATTTGACTGTTTTAGGGTTTTTTTTTCCCTTTTTTTTTTTTTAATACTGGGGATGGAACCCGGGGCATTCTACCTTCAAGCCACACCTCCAGCCCTATTTTATTTTTATTTGGAAACAGGGTCTCACTAGGTTGACGAAAGTCTCACTACCTGCTGAGATTGTCCTCAAATTTGTAATCCTCTTGTCTCAGCTTCTGAAGTACTGGGATTATAAGCATGTGCCACCATGCCTGGCTTTTTTTGTTTTGTTTTGTTAAAGAATGGATAGCTTCCAGGCTAGCCCTTTCATAATGTTATCCTTACTTGAACCCCCTGCCCAGGTGAGATTGAGGGCTGGATCACAGCTGGGCATTGGGGTGGTTGCAAGCCCACTCTGCTCTGCACAGGGTGGAGAGGGCTGGTGCCCACATGAGTGGAGGAGAGTCACATGCTCCTTGGCTTTCCTGGGATCTTAAAAATACACATGGTCATTAAATTTTTTTTCTGTGTGTGTGTGTGTGTGTGCGGTACTGGGGATTGAACCCAGGGGAGTTCTACCTCTGAGCTATACCTCCATCCCTATTTTTTTTTTTTTACTTTTTTTCCCAAAATTGGGGATTGAATCCAGGAGCGTTATACCTCTGAGCTACACCCCCCAGCCCTATTTTTAATTTTTATTTTAAAACAGAGTCAAGCTATGCGTGGTGGTGCACACTTGTACTCCCAACGCTTGGGAGTCTGAGGACAGGAGGATCGCACAGGTTTGAAGCCAGCCTCAGCTACTTAGTGAGGCTCTCAACAACTTAGTGAGACCCTGTTTCCAAATAAAGTATAAAATAGGTCTGGGAGTATAGTCCGGAGGTAAAAAAGCCCCTGAGTTCTACCCCCAGTACCACACATAAATAAGTAAATAAATAAATAAGTAAATAAATAAAGTCTAAATTGTGGAGGGCCTAAGTAGCTGAGGCTGGCAATGAACCATGATCCTCCTGTCTCAGCCTCCCAAGTACTAGGATTACATGTGTGTACCAGCACGCCTGGCACCTATTTTATTTTTGAAATAAGTTTTCACTAAATTGCAGAGGGCCTCACTAAGTTGCTGAGGCTGGTCTTGAACCGGCTATCCTCCTGTCTCAGCCTCCTAAGTATTGGGATAGCTGTACCACCACACCTGACACCTAGCTCAGAAGGCTCTGAGAAGTCGTGCAGCTCTAAGAGCTGTTTCGTGTTGACCCCATGTTTCTCCAAGTCATATGGCATAGAGGGTATGCTTGCGTGTTTTCCCCTCTAGGTCTTTAAGCAGGCACTCACCCTGTGCCTCTCAAGCTGCACATGCGCATGTTGTGGATGACCACAGAGCTGCTGAGATGGTTGTCACTGTGGTGCTCAGTGCCCGGTGTGTACCTGGTGTGTACTCAGCACCACCTTGGTCCAGGCCCTGTGGCTCCTGCTCTCTGTGGTCCCATCTGGTTCTTCACGCTCTGTAGCACCAGAAGTCTTTCTAGGAGCCTCCTTGCTATGGCTTAAATGTGCTCCCCAAAGCTCCCATGTTGGAAGCTGACCCCCACCACCTGTTAGTGGTGTTAGGAGGCAGGGCCTCTGGGAGGGACTTGCCTTAGGCGAGGTGATTTGGAGCCCAGGATGGCATCCCCTCCCTGTGTTACCGCCTCTGCTCTCCTCTGAGGTCTGCAGTCCCTGCCTGGTAGGCCTTTGTTCTTATGACTCACTGCTCTCCAGTGTTCTGAGCGCCCTCCTGTCCCTGCGCTGAGGGCTGCTCTCTATCAGTCCCTCTCTCTGTCTCTGGACATCCCAGGCTGGGACCTCCAGGCCCAGTGCTATAGCCCAAGGCTGACTTCAGTGGTGGCCTCTTCATGCCCCTGTGAACAAATGTGAGGCCAGTGGGAGCACTGGAGACCAGAGTAGCTGAGCTTGCGGCCTCAGGGTGGTGGTGGGTGTGGGCGGGTTGGCCAGCTTGCCTGCTCTGTGCCAGGTGGGGCTGGGGGCCCTTCCTGCTGCTGCTTTGGGGTGGGGCTGCACCTCCGTGACCACATGACCCTCTGTTAGGGTGGGAGGGGTCCTGCTGGTCAGCAGAGCTGCTCCACTGAAGTCAGGGCCAGGGAGAGGTTGTTCCCAGAGCGGCTGGAGGCGGCATCTCCTGCTCTTTGAAGTTGGCCGCCTTGTTCCTTCTGGCATGTGCTTATGCTGGAGACTCTCAGAGTGAGATATGGGCTGTTGATGTGGAGAGAGGATTTGGAATTCCCAAAGCAGCAGGAAAAGTACCCCTGCTGGAATCCAGACAGCATTTGTCACAGTGATAAGGCCTGCTTCCCAAACAAGAGTGCCTCTGTGGACGGTCAGGGTTTCAGACCTGGCTCCTGGCTCCTGCTGGATGCAGTTTCCTGCAGCGGGAGGCGCAGGGCTGCCTGGAGGTGGGGCTGAGCTCTTCCTACCGCTCCTCCTTTCCTCCGCTTGTCTGGAGCAGCTGCCCCTGGATGACCCCTCAGCCTTCAGTCCAGCTGTGGAGCCTCAGCAGGAACACGTCAAAATAAAAAAAAAGAAAGAAATGGTAGGGAAAGGCCCTCTCCCCGCAGCCTGAGCTCCCTGAAGCAGGAGACAGGCCAGGGAGGAGGGTGTGAGCGCCATGCTCATGCCGGCCTGCTGGTGTCCGCTTTTTGTCCCTTGGCTTCTAAATCTGTAAAATGGGGACATAATACAGATTTCCAGGGGATTTTTATGAGTCACTGAGATAGCATGATGTTCTAGCATTACTATATGCATTGCTATGTAAGTAGGTTCTTGTGTATGTGGAGGGTTACTGGGGATTGAATCCAGGGCATTCTGCCTTTGGGCTTTACCCCCTACCCTCTTTAAACTTTTGTTTGTTGTTTTGGAACAGGGTCTTCCTAGGTTATTAACCACGAGTCTTGCTAAATTGCTGAGTCTATGTCTCCAGCCTGCAATCCTCCTGTCTCAGCTTTCAAGTGCTGGGATTGCAAGTATGCGCCATTGTGCCTGGTTGTATAAGTAGATTTTAAAGCGTTCCAACAAGAGTCGCGGCGGGGCTGGGGCTGGAGGCTTTGGTGGTGGTGGGTAATTGGCTATGTGAGGTCTGTTCCAGAGCTGCATGTTGCTGGCGGGCACCTTGACTGCAGGGGGCTCTGCACTCTCCATCCATGAGAAGGAAGCCCCGATGGAAGGAGGCAGAGAGAGACAGGACTCAGCTTTCAGAGTCAGATCAAGACCGCATTTGGAGGACTTTGGGCACTTGCTCTGTCTCTTCCCTGTCCCCTGGGTGTAATCATGCCCTGATTTCATGTTGCTTTTTTGTGTTTTGTTTTTGGTACTATGGATTGAACCCAGGGGTGTTCTACCTCTCAGTTGCCACCCCCAGCCCTTTTATTTTGAAACAGGCTCTCCCTAAATTACCACACCTTGGCCTTGTTCCTGTGACCCTCCTATCTCAGCCTCCCAAGTACTGGGATTATAGGCATGCGTCACTGCACCACTACACCTGGCTTGCTTTGGTGTTTTTGCAAGCTTGATGGTATTTTTGCAAGCTTGAGACATGAAGTTGCCTAGTGGGCTCGGCAGCTGAGGAAGCCAGCCAGCCCCTCCTTTCCTTTTCTTTCCTTCTTGTCTATCTCCAGGGGCCCCTCCCTTGGCCTGGAGGGGCCAGGCCAGGCTGCTTTGGGGCTGAGGGCCTGAGCCTGTGCCCCAAGGAGGTGGGGGAGCACCGCCCAGAACAGCCATGTTTTTTCCAAGGTTAGAGTAAGAGGCCAGGTCTTGGCAGCTGTTGGGTACCCGGGGGCAAGCACATTCACTGGGGATGGTTTTATTCATGTTCCGCCTCTGGGGAGCCAACCCCCTCCCTGTCTGTGAGAGGGTCAATCAATTACGGGTCTCCTCATTTCCAGGCCAATTGGGAAATTAAATCATGTCTCCATCAGAACACTATTAGTAATTTTCAAGAAAGAGGTAATTGAAAAGAAACTTTTTAATACATTCACCAAATTGGCATGGGGGCATGGGAGCGGCGGGGCTCCTCCCCACCTCTGCTGCCCAGCCCCCACTGCCTCACCTGGTCAAGTTCCTGCAGTGGGCGCAGCTGGGGCCCGGCACTGCTTCCTGGGCCTCGACCTGGTGCCTGTGCACCCGCCAGCTGTGGGCCCTTGGCCAGCATGGCACTGTTGTATCCCTTGCTCCTCACTGGGGTCAGGTGGGCATCTTGAGGTGTGAGGGATACAGGCCTGGGGCAGGTTGGGCTGGTGTCTGCTACATGGCTGGGGTTCCAGACCCCCAGGCTGGCGGGACAGCCACCATGGGATCAGGGCAGGTCTTCCAACCTTTCTGGAACTTCAACTCCACCCCGTGCTCTTTTGCCCCACACTTTTTATCCTTCTGCCTGCAACCTGGTGTTTGGATGAGTTTTGAAAGCTGTGGCCTTCCTCAGGGTGGAGTATCAACACTACTGTGGCCTGTGCTGGACCCCGGCTCTGTGCTCAGTGCTCCTGTGCATGCATCTCACGGGGATGGTTTAATTCTACAGTGGACGAGGCTAAGTGGAGAGGTTAGGGGCACTGGCCTGGATTCCAGGGTGAGGCATCTGGAACTCTGCCTTTGGGACTCTGTGTGGGAAGGCTGGGTGCTTCCTCGGGTCTAACTGCAGGAGAGAAGGTGAGTTTCTGTCCAGCTAGTCTGCCAGCTGCTGGCAGTAAAGGACACAAAACTGTCTCATCCTCTGCTGAATTCAGGGCTCCGTACGCGCTGACCAAGATGAAGCTCAGGCCCGCCTGAGCGCTGAGCTGAGTACCCAAGCCCTCTGCCTTCTGGCCCTGGGGCCCTGCTTGTTGCACGGATGGGTACTTGGGGAGATGAGCAGGCACCCACATTCTGTAAGCTATTCATTCAGCTGGGAAACGGAAAGGCTTCTCCCAGCTGGCTTCCCATGTCTCCGTTTCCTTCCTTGTAGAGCAGAGGTCCTGTTCTTGCCTCATGAGGTCTCCATGAGGATGAAGTAATCATGGCCACTTGGCGATGCCTGGGTGTTTATGATGTCACTTACTGCCTGGAGGTTCTGGGGAGATGAGGTGGCCTGCCCACCTGCTGAGCATGGACTCAACCATGGAGGGTGGGTGGCTCTGGCAGCTCCTCTCTCCCACTGCCTGGGGCTGGGTGAGCTCGTCTTGCCCAGGCCCCAGAGCTCTGGCTTGGGCCCATGGCTGCGCTCAGCCCTGCCCACAGGACGAGAGGCCTGGCCCTGGGGCCCTGCTTGCCATGGGGGCCAGGCAGGGATGTTGCCTTGGCAGGCAGGTGAGGTGCCTGGGCAGCTACCTCAGGCCAGCCCAGCTGTTTTCTCCTTCATCTCATTGTGGACGGGGTGTAATGAGACTTCACGTTTGGAAAGGATCCAACAGCAGGATGGCCTGTGACAGGAAAGCTCCACCCTCCCCAAGTCTGCCGCTGCCCTGAGAACCCACTTTATTGTGGTTCTGCTGCTAGAACCCAGGGCTTCAGCTTCCCTGCCTGTGGAGCAGGGCTGGGGGATGAGAACTTGGGGCAAGCCCTGTGAACCCGGAAGGACACCACTGACACGCTGTGTGTGCGTGCTCAGAAGGCAGCAGGAGCAGAGGGCTTGGGCAGTGTCCCTCCCCACCCCACTGCCGTTAGTGGGCACCTCCTGGGCTGGGCCCTCTGCTGCACTCCTGAGCAGCAGTGGGGGCTGCTGGCTGCTCTCCAGGGATCCTGCCTTCCCGTTGGGGTCTATTCAGGGCTTGCTCTGTAACTTGGTTCTCATGTGAAGACAAGATGCTGGGCGCCCTCAGAAGCCACGTGCTCTAGAGGGGCAGCGCAGCTCCTCTGGGAGGCCGGGCTCTGGGGCAGTCTGAGGGAACTTGAACCCATGCTGGCACCGGCTACCCCATGCAGACCTTGTGTCAGCAGGCTGTGACCAGCAGTGCTCAGTCTTCTTCCTTCAGGGAGGTTCCCTGGACTTGTTAGGAGTGTAGAAACTGGCCTTCCATAAGCCGTGCAGCCTGCCCCTCCTCTGTCCCCTCCCAGGAAGGGCTTCTGTATTCTGTGACCTCAGTGTGAAGGTCTTTATAACTTCCCCCTGATGGGCCTCTTTCTGCCCCCGCCATGCTCAGTCCAGAGTGACCCATCTCAGATCATTGTGGCCCTGCCACTCCCTGGCTGGGGCAGTTTGATTGGCAGAGGCTACTGAGGTGCTGAAGGAAAGAGCCTTGGGAGCTGCGTGTATGTGTGTGTGCGCGCGCGTGTGTGCGTGTGTGTATGCTGTGATTGATTAGCGTGGACCAGGAGGGATGGGTTGGCACTGTGAGTCTCCTGCCAACCTGAGGGCAAGATCTGTTTACTTCCTAGATCAGAACCCAGGCCTTTCTCCTCAGGGGTCACTCCATGCCCTGGATACACAGCATCCTCTTCTACCACTCTTTACTGGTCTCCTTGTCTTTCCTTTCTGCTTGGCAAAGCCTCCAGAGGGTACAGAGCAGTCACTTTGCTATCCGAGGAGCTAATGTGGGCTTAGCACCCAGGGAACACCGCAAGTAACACAGTGCATGTTTTCTCCTGCAGACCATCAGTTCTGAGTCCCCAGGAGCATGCAGGGTGGCTGGTTCCTAGCTTTAGGAAGGCCTTGTGCTGGCCAGAGCCCCTCGAGGCCCCTAGCTCTGTGCACCTGACATGTGGCACTTACTGGGCTGGGGTGACTTAATATTCTGCTGAGGACACAAGTTTTAGGGTAAATGTTTAAATAATGACAAGCAAACTAGCTATGCTCAAGGTAATAAAAATGTGGGAAGCCGGGCATGGTGGCAAACGCTTGGAATCCCAGCATTTGGGAGGCTGAGACAGGAGGATCGTGGTTCGCAGGCAACTTCGGCTACATAGTGTGGCCCTTTGAAATTCAGTGGATGGACCCTGTTTCAAAATAAAGAATAAAATAATAGAGCTGGGGGTGTAGTTTGGAGGTAGAATGCCCCTGGGTTCCATCCTCAGTACTGAAAAAAAAAAAATGTGGGAAGTTCAGCAAAATATAAATGCAGAAGAAAAAAAAATATGCCACGCCATGATTCAGCAGTAGCAGCTGCCACAGGTGCAGCTCCTCCCGGGACCTCTCCCCAGACGGCCACTACGGTTGGGGCAATCTGCTGTATTTGCAGCTTGGCATGTGGGCTTTCCTCCTTACTCTTTGGGGATGAAACCCAGGGGCATCAAACTCTAAGCTGCACCCCCAGCCCTGTGTTTTATTCTTTATTTTGAAACAGGGTCTCACTAAGTAGCTGAGGCTGAGTACTTTGTCTCAGCCTCCCAAGTACTGGAATTAGATGGCCACCACTCCCGCCATCCCCTTTATTATTTAATATAAGCCTCTCTGTGGTACTCTACAAGTGTCTGTAAGTATTACTTTCAGTGATTAATATCCCACCATTTGGAATGTTATGATTACTTAACCAGCCTCTTACAGACCATTTGGAATTTTTTTTCCTTTTGGTGTTGGGGGTAGAACTTAGAGGTGTTCTACCTCTGAGCTATATTCCCAGCCCTTCTTATTTTTTATTTTGAAACTGTGTCTTGTAAGTTGCTGAAGCTAGCCTTGAGCTGGTAATCCTCCCATCTTAGCCTCTCAAGTACTGGGGTTACAGGTATGTACCACCAAGCCTGGCTGTTTTTACTCTTGACATGAGTTTCCCTGTGACAAGGAGGTCTCTGTGGGGTAGACAGCTTCAAGTGCAGCAAGTAGGTTGGAGCAGGAACACTGCTGTGCTCTGAGTATACTTCATGAAGGCTCTTTGCGGCAAAGGTGAGAGCAGCTGTTCCCAGAGCGTGGGCCTGTAGAGCCAAGGCGGGTTACCCTATATGCCTCCTATGGCACAGGTGAGGCAGCTGGCCATGCTGCTGTCCTAAAGGAAGAAGGACCAGCTCTGCAGAGGGAGCATCAGGTGACAGCTGGGGCAGGATGCTGGATGTGGATGGGAAGGCCTCCAGGTCGCCATGGAGGACTGCTCATCATCCTGCCCTGCTGCTGGTGCCAGGCTGGGCATTGACACCAAAGAAAGATGACAAACTGCCCCTGAGGCATGTCCTGCGGAAGCCTTGGGCAGGGCCAAGTGCCTGCCCTCACGTGCTTCCTGTGGGCTGCGGAGTGGGGAGAGGCCGGGACCATAGAGCCACCAGGAGCTCCTGTGGTGCAGGTGCTGTAGCCAGTCACAGGCACTACAGGAAGGGTGAGCCCAGCCTGGACTGTGTTGGAGGACCACTGGAAGCCCGCTGGCGCTGGGCCTCCACACCGGGACCTCTCCTGCCTCCCTCCACCCTTACAAGCATCCTGATCCTGAGGAGAGGCACAGCTTCCCAAGACGCCCTGATGATTAGCAGGCCATCAGGAGTACCCCGCACTCCCTGCCCTGCCTGTGGTGAATCCTCACCAGAGCCCGCCTGCGCCGGCCGCAGTGCCCACAGAGACAGAAGCCCTCGAGGCTCGCTCAGGAGTCTGGCAGCCGCGGTATGCAGTTGAGTTAGAGACCATGCCCCTCTCTTCATTCTTTTATGGGGTGGTGGTGGTGCTGGTGATGGAACCCAGGGCCTCGTGTGGGCCAGACCTGCTCTACCACTGAGCCTCACCCCCAGCCTAACTTTTTGTTAAATAACTGCTTTATTGAGATGTATGCATGTACCTTAAAAACATACTATAAAATGTATCTTTTTAAAGTAGAGAATATGGTGGTTTTAATGATATTTACAAAGTTGCACATCACAGTATCTAATTTTTTAATATTTTCATCATTCCTAAAAAGAATCCTATACCCTTTAAATATTAAACCTCATCTCCTGACAACTACTCATTTACTTTCTTAGGCAGTACTTTTGTGTGTGTGTGTTTACAAAATTTGCCCAACAGAAGGTTAGAAATGGATACGCTGGCTGGAGAGCTACACTGTCTTTAAAAACAAAAACTCAGGACACTTGAAAGACACTTCCTCCCTGACTCTTCTGAGAGTACGGCATGCTAGGTCCTACAAGCAGAATGATGGCTTCCTACTTTCCCTATTGCCCTATGTCCTGCTGCCCCGCATGACTGACCACAGAACAGGCAATCCTGGCCCTGGATCCACGATCAGCTGTTAACCAACCTTTCTACTTCAGACTCTATTCTGTCACCCACGACCGCGTGCAGGACTCCCATCTGACTCCAGCCAGGCTCTATTCCCAAGGGTGGGCCCCACTCCCAGTGCCACCGCTGGAAGCACAGCCCCTTGGCAGGGCTACAGGCCCCGGGACAGGGTGGCCCTCTGGTGTCCCCGCTCATCTTCCTGTGATGCCTCCTACACCGCACGCTGATTTAAGCTTTGCGTAGACACGTGCCCGCTCTTCATTTCAAAATGTTTAACCTGCTGTGATCGAAGCTGTGGCAATTAAATTTTAATTGAGATGCACACTGCTTAAGCAGACACGAGACAGCTACAGCTATTGCTAATTAATTTTCTTCTGAAATGACAACATTTAATAATTGCATTCTGTGACGCCCGTGTAGCTGTACCTTCACGGTGCTGCTCGGCAGAGTCTATCCACAGGTGGCTAGTGGAGGCCTCATGTACATTCTGCCTCGCTGGCCCTGTGCACCCTCAGCAGTGCTGGGCTGGCCTCCCACCTTGATTCCGTCCCAGAGCAGTGAGGGGTCCTGGGTTGTTTAGCTAGGGAATGGCTTTTCTAGTTAAAACTGAAGCAGGAAGTGAGGCATGTGCTTGTAATCACAGTACTTGGAAGGCTGCGACAGCTTCAAGGCTAGCCTCAGCAACATGGAGAGACCATCAGCAACTTAGCAGTACCTTGTTTCAGTACAGAACAGAGCTGGGCATGGCGGCCCATGTAATCCCCGCGCTTGGGAGGCTGAGACAGGAGGATCACACAGGTTAGAAGCCAGCCTCAGCTACTTAGCGAGGGTCTCAGCAACTTAGTGAGACGCTGTTTACAAATCAAATATAAAATAGGTCTTTGAGTTTAGCCCAGAGGTAGAAAAGCCCTTGGGTTCCATACCTAGTACCACAAAACAAAAAACAAACATGCTTTGTACTTGGGAGGATGAGACAGGATGGGACAGGAGGATCACAGGTTTGCAGCCAGCCTCAGCAACTTGTGAGGCCCTACTTAACTTAGTGAGACTCTATTTCAAAATAGAATAAAATTGGCTGGGGGTGTAGCTCAGAGGTAGAATGCCCTGGGTTCAATACCCCATAGTGTGCGTGTGGACACACACACACACCCCGCCCTGCAGGAGAGCAAAATGATGCAGAGCCTAAGTTCTGGAACATTCTGTGCTTTTAGGTGTGATCTTGGCAGGCTGCCGCGGCGTCCTCCTGACTAAGGTGGACTGACTGGGCCCTTCCTCGGATGTGCTGGGTGCAGCACCTTCCAGGCTTGGGGTAGTGGCCCTGACCTTCCTCAGTCCCTTCTTTTGTGCCTGTGCCAATGCCTTGGCTGCCGAGCCTCTTTGACATCCTGGTCACTCCCTTTCCTTGGCTCGGCCTGCCCAAGGGCCAGGACTGCCCTGCCAGGGAGGCCCGCTAGCCCTCTGGGTCCTGGGCACAGTGGCTCACAGGTGTGTAGTTACAGCACCACCCATGGCGTCTGAGCAGGAGAGGGACAGGAGCATGAGTGTGTCCTTGGGGCTCTAGGTCTCCACACAGATTACACAGTTGGCCTTCACAGTGCAGGCTGGGCCATTCCTGCTTTCCAGGTGGGCACCTGGGCTCCACTAAGAGCAGAGGTGCCGCCCATAGGAGGCGCGGTTAGCCTTGCTAGCTCTGCTGTCTGACCTGACCCCTTCCTGCCTGTCAGTGGCTGGGACGGCGGCCTCGGCAGGGTTCCAGAGGGTGAGCAGTATCAGGGCGATCCAGCTGGCTGGGGCCACCCCAGGTCTGTGTGTGGCTGAGGCAAAGCTGCCACTTGCCGCCGGGAGCTTGTCTCCAGAGGACCTGCCCGACACTGCCCAGCAGTGGCCATGCTGCCCCTGGGGTGCATGGGGGTATATGAGACTTTACTATGCGTGTGATGATCGTGCCAATGTGTAAGTGTGAGCCCATGTGGTAGTGATGGTTGGCACGTGTGCAAGTGCCATGTGAACTTAAAACTGTGTGTGTGTGTGTGTGTGTGTGTGTGTGTGTGTGTGTGTATGAGAGAGAGAGAAAAAGAGAAAATCTGCAGGTGGCATGAGTCCCTGAGGACAGGCGAGGAGTCAAATGTTTGAATGTGTGTGACAGACTGGGTCAGCGTGTGCATGAGGTGGGATGCACCTAAGCCAAATGACAGGGAGACATGGCTCCTCTCTCAGAGGGGCTCAGGTGTTCAGGGGCCAGGAGCCCAGTGGACCTGCAGACCTGCACCAGGCCAGCCTGGGGCGCAGCAAAGCGGGCTGGGGGTGGGTAGCCAGCCGCAGGTGCTACCGATGCACTTGGTGGTCTCAGCAGGCATGGCTTCCTGGGGTAGGTGTGGGGAGAGGTTCTGCTGCCCAAGACCTCGGCAGTGAGGATATGCATCTAAGGTATAGATGTGGAGCATCCAAGTCCATGCTCAAGCATGGCAGTAGTCTCTGGGGTGCAGAACCCTTGTCAGAGGGGATAGGCAGCTCCCCCCGGCCAGGGCCTGAGCCAGGCGCTTGTGTTCCGGGGCCAGCAGTGTTGGTGGCCTTGGAGCACGGAGGGCTCAGGTGCTTGTCTGCCGTGCTCAGGGTGAGGTTTGTCGGCTTGAGAGGCGGACAGGCATCACTAAGCAGAGCTGCTGCCACCCATAGGTCCTTCCCTAGGGCCACTGCGGCCCTCTGCCCCAGCTTGTTTCTTCTGCAGCCATGGGCTTCCTGGCCGGCTCTGTGGCAGCTCAGAGCTTCATTGGCTCTGTGCAGTCACCATCTCTGACTTAGACACCCTACCTCCCTTCCCCACCCCACGGGATCCGATTCAGCCCTGTCACCCAGGCAGCCAAAGGAAGTAATTAGGGGAGCAAGTCAGACACGTGGCAGGTTCCCAGGGCGGGCGAGGCAGGGCTGAGCCGATCCCTGGTGCCTGTGACAGCTGTGTCGATGGTAGGCCCAGGTGCACACCAGGTTCTGGGGCATCTGGGAGGCAGGTGTGTTGGATTCCACAGAAGGCTGCTGGAGAGGCAGGGTAGGCAGTCACCCTAGGATCTGTTTGCTTGTGAGTCTAGGTCGGCAGCAGGTAGGGAGCCTGTCCCACTGGGCGAGGTGCAGAGGACTTTCCTGGGCCACGTGAGAAGCTGAAGAACCCGCTTTCCTTGCCCTCAGGGCTGCTGCTGGCTCTGCCTTCCCAAGCTGTGGCAGGGAAGCCACCAGCTTGTCTTGAGGACGCAGGGGCTTTGTAAATGGGTGCCTAGCTTGGCCAGTGGAAGTGCGGGGTTGGGTTGGTCTAGCCTACTCTTGATTTGGGGCTGGGGCCACTAGTGCCAGAGGGGTCCATTTTCTGCTGATTTGCATCGTCAAGGCCAGTGGTTAGCGCTAGCAGAGAAGGCACGTCAGGGCTCAGAGGCCCGGGGACCATCTCAGGAGGAGGCTCTCAGGCTGCAGTGCTATAGGGAAGAGTATAAGCTTAGCCTCATCACACACCCATGCGCCCTCCCATGCCACCTGCAGTGACGTGCTGCCTAGTACAGGTGGGGATGGTCCCTTGCCCTGGGAACTGTTGTGAATGGGAGCGGGTGTCTAAGAGTCCCAGCTGGAAAGGCCCCCGGTGTTCCTGCCACCAAGGAAGCTCTCCTGTTGCTGCTCTCATACAGGCTGTGTGTGAGCTGGGTCCCCATAGTAGCCCAGGAAGCTGCAGGGGGGACAGGAGGCAGGAAGGACGCACTGTCTCCTGCCCCTTCCCGCATGCTGGGTCAGGCTGCCCTAGACCAGGTAGCACCTGTAGTGGTTTGTTTTCTAGTGATTTGCATCGTCAAACCCTGGGCAGTGGTTAGGGCTAGCTGTGTGTCCCGGACCTGTCCTGCCCTCTGGACTTGGGTTCCAGCACACAGAGGACGGCGTGGAGGGGCCTGGAGCTGCCCATTCTGATATGCACACAGTAGACGCAGGTCCCTCTCCTCTCCCTTCGAAGTCTGCTGAAGCTTTCTGGGGGTGGGGAGATTCTTCCTAGTTCTCAGAATCTCCTGCTCATAGGCAGGGCATCCATGGCTGTCCCCACGGCTGGGGTGTGCCTGAGCCCTAGGCTGCTTCGTGGAGTCAGTTCACACCATCTCTCTCCCACTCCACAATGGCCCTTGGCATAAACTTTCCTTGTCCTGCTTTCCTGTCTGTTAAAGAGACACTAACTGTGTGTGCTGGGTGAGCTTAGGATTGACCTCCGCAGGAGTCACCAGCAGTCCTGCTGGGCTCAGAGCAGGGGAACGGCAGCCCTCCTCCATCCTGAAGCCCCTGGACCTGGCCTGGGACAGTCAGCCTTCTTCTACCCTTTTCCCTCATGGTCTGAACTCAGGCTAGATTTGTTGTTGTTTTTCCCTCCATATTCATTAATAAATGCCATTTTAATGGAAAAAGTGGAACGGTCTTTACATTAACGAGCATTATCACAAAACCCAGTCTCACCTATAATCCCTCCATCCTAACCAATGCATAATTTGCTTTTTCCTCGATTTGGTCTCCTGTGTTTGGCTCATTTTCCCTGCAGGGTGATGTGTGCTTGGTCTCCTGTTGTTTTCACTCTGCGCGTGAGTGTGGGTGTTGCTGTGTTTCTCCAGGTCTTCACAGCAGTGTCCTGTGTTGCTGAGTGCCTCTGGTCACTGATTCTGGTGCGTGCCGCTCTCTCTCGGCAGGCTGCTGCTGGGTCCCTGGGCAGGGCCGCTGTGCAGGGAACATGCATGTCCCTTCTTATCTGTGGCAGAGCCCACCAGGCTGCCCAGGGACCAAGCAGGTGCAGGGGCAGGTGGTGGGCTTCCAGTAGGCACCTGAGCCAGAGCTGGTGCGTCATGAAACTAGAAAGCCACCGAGCAGGTCTGCTCTGCTCTGGTGCCTTTGGTGTGCTGGGGCTGTACTCCATGTGGCCTGACTGCTGACGGTCCTGGGTAGCCAGGTATGGGCTCCATCAACCAAGGGAGAGTACTGAGGTGCGGAGAAACCAAGTTTCATGCGCATGGCTGAGGCAGACTGCGCTGCCTCTTCGTGGCACATGGTAGTGAGGCCTCCATCCCTGGGAGTATGCCAGCAGAGCCTGGATGATGCAGCATCAAGCATACTTTGGATCAGGGCTTCTCGTCCTCAGCACTGGGAATATTCTGGCTGGAGAGTTCTCTGTTGTGGGGCTGCAGGATGTCTGGTAGCACCCTTGGCCTCTTTCTACCAGCTGCCAGGAGCATAATCATCTCCAACACCACCCAGTGTTCCCTGGGGGACAAGTCACCTCTAATTGAGAGCTGCATCTGTAGGAGATTTCTGAGTAGGATAAGCGGTCTGACGGCCAGGACTTCCTGGGGTTGCCCTGTTGACAGGCTCCCTTGGCAGACCTATCCCCATCAATGGGTGTTTGATTGGAAAGGCCCAAAGCGGAGCTTCCATGGAGTCAGGCCCAGTGCAGGTGGAGGTCACGGAGTGCCTTTTCGAAGCACATGCCAAGCAAGAGCCAAAAGCCATGACACCATCGGCAGTGCCGGGGGCATGGGTGGCTGCTCTGAGGACTTCAGGTGGCCAGGCTGTGACCAAGGAGCATCTACCCTTGGGCCTTGGCATCTTGCCAGTTGGAAGGCCTCTTGGTTCAAGGAAGTCACACGTGGTTGGGGACATCCTAAGCATCTTTTTAGATCAGCCCTGTCAGGGAACCCAGAACAGGGCCACCAGTGGCTTCCCAACTCACACTGGAACGTGGCGGATCCATAGAGCTCTGTGTAAGTGGGTCTGTGGGAGCGCCCTTGTTTCTTCTCCAGAAGTCTTCAAAAGCCCAGTGAAGCCAGGGGTGGTGGCACACCCCTGGAATCCCAGTACTCAGGAGGCTGAGACGGGATGATCACAGGGTTGAAGCCAGCCTCAGCAAGTTAGTGAGAACCTGTTTTAAAATAAAAAATAGGCTGGGCTTGGTGACGCATGCTTGTAATCTCCGCGCTTGGGAGGTGGAGACAGGAGGATCACACAGGTTTGAAGCCAGACGTGCTGGCTTAAGAGACCCTGTTTCCAAATAAAAAAAAGTACAAAAATAGGTCTGGGAGTGTAGCCCAGAAGTAGAAGGGTTTCTAGGAACCCCAGTACCACCAAAAAAAAAAAAAAAAAAAAACAGAGGTATGGCGTGGAGGTAGAATGCCCTTGGGTTCAATCCCCAGCAACACACACACACACACACACACACACACACACACACACACACACTAGCGAGCAAAGGGGCTTAGAGAGTCTGTCCTGAAGGAGAGGGGGAACAAGTAGCCACTGCAGTGCCACTTAACTGTGCACACGGTGTCATGCCCATGTGCACTGATGGCAGGGAGCTGTCCCCTTCATCAGGAGGGCAGACCACAGCCACAAGGACAAGGTGGCAAAGGGTACAGAGGTTCAGTACCTTCCTCCTTTCTTTTCTCTTCTTTCCAGCTCTCTTTGTACCACATCCTTCTCTATGCAGGGAGCTGATCTTTTGAGAAGGAAAGTGTGTAAGGTCTGTCTTTATTCCACGGAAGACTGCATTTTGATAGACTGCTGGAAAGCTAAAGCTTCAAAGAAGTGGCTCTCTGATGGTAGAATGTCAGGTAGGGTGCCGGGCGTGGTGGCGCACGCTTGTAATCCCCGCGCTTGGGAGGCAGAGACAGGAGGATCGCGCGGGTTCGAAGCCAGCCGCATGCGCTGGCTTAGGAATCCCTGTTTCCAAATAAAAATGTAAAAATAGGTCTGGGAGTGTAGCCCGGAGGTAGAAGGGCTTCCAGGAACCCCAGTACCAACAAAACAAACAAACAAACAAACAAACAAACAAACAAACAAACAAAAAGAACTTCAGGTAGAGAGTCCTGGGTTTTGCTTGAGCCAGTGAGGTCTGTCCTGCACCTTTGCAGGCTCTCTGGAACCCACTGACCACTGTCACCAGCTACCTACTGCGTGGCAGTCACTAGTGGGCACCCCGTGTGTGGGAGGCTGTCCAGGAGAATGCTGGGGTCTTGCTGATGGCCCTCACTCAGTGCCCACTTACTGGATGCCACCCGTGTGCCAGGGAGTGTGTTGGGGCTGGACTAAGACTTGAAGAGCTAGACCACCCTGAGGTGCAGAGTGGACAGGACTTGGAATTCCACTGAGTTCTACAGGGCCGTGCTTCTGCACCCTGCTGGAGGGTAGGAAGTGGCCTGGTGGCTCTCACTTGAATGTATGGCACAGAGCACAGGTGTTTGTAGGGGGCGGAGAACGAGTGCAGAAGGCTGACAGGCAGTGTCTGGGGGTTGCAAGTGTCCAGAAACCCCAGGAGGGCTGAGCAGCCCCTTCCTCTCTCTCTCTAGGCCTGGTGTCCTCCTTTTGACAATGCCCCTGCATTCCTTGGTCCAGCAAGCTTCCCTGTTCTCCCTCAATTGCCAGAGACCTGTAGCTCCCTCGGTGTTCTCTGTTAGGAGCCTTACTCTGGTTTGGCTTTGTTCTGTTAGGAGGCTTATTCTGGGTTGGCTTTGTCTGTCCCCTGCACTGGGGCAGGGAGCTTTAGTTGACCTCTATGGTCAATGACTGACATCTAGGTTGGGCACACACAGTAGGCCTTGGAGAAAGAAGAATCTTGTGCTTGTCAGTCTCCGAGCTGCTGGGACTTTCCTGGCTCCACAGGTGGTGGGGCCCCAGCTGCAGCTCGCCCACAGGCCAGGCTGGCCTCGGGTCTCCAGGACTGGTGTGGACTGCGATGTGTTGCCCCAGGAGACAGGATGTGTATGCACCACATGGGCTCCTGGGTTGTACAGGAGGAAGATGGGGCTGACCTGGAGGCCCTTCCCTCACCAGCGGATGGCTCCTTGGGTTCCCTTACTAGGAAGAGCTTGCCAGGGTAGCATGACTGTTGGTAGCTATCAGGGTCCAAAGGAAGCAGGAGCTGGGCCTGCAGAGGTGTCCATGGAAGAGTGAGTATGGCCAGGGAGGTTGGGGTGGGCTGTGGATCTGCAAGTCAAAGCAGGGATGGACCTGCAGGTGCCAGGGCCATACACCGGCTTGGTCTCCTGCATCCCCAGGGCAGAGCGGCCACTCACATCTGTAGTCATCCATCCCCAGACTTGCCTGCTCCCTCCCCCAAGCCCATCATGGTGGGGGTGACCTGAGGCCTGGGAGATTGCCTGTGCCAGCGCCCGTACACAGTTGCAGGTTCATGGGTGCAGGAGGCTGGCCCCCATCTGCAGCCTGCTGCATGACACTCTGCTCCCTGGTGTCACAGATGGCGCTCTGAGCTCCAAGATGGAGAAACACTTGCCCAGAGCTGTACAGCCTGTGTGGCTGGGGAGTGATGTGGTTAGCAGCTGGTTGAGGTGTAAACTGGGAGAGGGGCTCTGCCTCTGCATTCTTTAGCTGCCTGGGCAGGGGACTGGCTGAGATGATCCCTGGGAGCCTTTCTCCGTGCCAGACTCTGGGGTCACAGGGTGAAGACCTGAGCCAGGGGTTTGGGCCCAGAAGTGGCCCCTTTCCAGGCAGCCTGGTAACCCCCTGGGTCCTAAGAAGGGCTAAAATAGATGAAGCAAACCTCAGTTCTCCCTCCTCCACAGCCCATCCCTAGGATCTCTGGGGCAGTGTGGTGGGTGACCTGGGGAGGGTCCTCTTCCTTTGCCAGCCCAGAAAGGCTGCCAGTCAGCTAGAGGCCCAGTGGCCCATCTCTTTCAGGAAAACCTTTGCAGTTAAGTGTCACTTTGGCTAAGGTGTAGAGGTGAAGCTGATCCTGGATCAAATCTGCATGTGTCCCCCCTGCCAAGACTGGGTTCTTTCTATTCCTCAAGAGGTGTGGTTTGAGTTCTGATCCTAAGAGCATGGGAAGGCCACTTGCATTGTCCTCCTGCCCCAAAATGCCACTCTTCAGCTACAGTTCCACCAAGGAAAAAAAAAAAAGGCAGCTGCTTTGAGGCCAGAATGGTTCTGGCCTTCGTTGCTGGCAGCATCCCAGGAAAGCAGGGATGGAGCCTGGTTCAAAAGCCCCCTGCCTCTTTAAATGATAGCACTTATTATTTATTAAAAAAAATTCATCCTGACATATAGTATGTGCCATAGAGCACAGCATAGCAGAGAAGTTCAGAATATGTGAGAAGGGTGCATCTTTCTCGAGGCCAGCAGCAGTTCCCTGCCTTCTCACAGACATGAAGAGTTGATCACCACATCTCCTCACCTTAAGAGCCAGCCATGTTCCTTGACGCAGTCCTCCCGGAGAGTGCCCACGTGTCATGGAAGCTGAGACCTGCCAGCTACCCTGAGTGGGAACGGAGGCCTGAGGGGAGGCGGGATGTATGAGTGCCTGGAAACATTTCTGTGTTCAGTCATTCTCTCAGTCAGTCAAACGCTGATCTGAGCTGGTGCCTGGGGTGTTTATAAAGGGGAGAGGTCCATAAACAGGTGGGGCTTCAGGGACATGTGGAATGACATGCCTCTAGGTAGGCTGGCCTGGTGGGGGATCAGCAGGAGCATGTCCCCGAGGAGGAGACACTGGAGTGTGTTGGGAAGGAGCGTTCCATATAGAGAGAATGACGTGCGCAGAGTCACATCCGGCATGGTGGGCAGGTCAGTGCCAGCAGGGTGGGGCAGGGAGCTGGAGGCAGATCCTGGGTGGGCGATGGTCTCACGAAGGGGACTTAGATGGCATCCTGTGGTCCCTGCCACCTTCCTGCCTTCCTTTGTTAGAGTTCGTGTTGGGAATGTTTCTACCCGCTGCCGAGGCGCCCTCGAGCCCTCAGACTCAGGGTCCTGTGCAGGCTGCTGGTGCTGGCCAGTCCTGGTGTCCCCGTGAGGCCTCCTCCCTGCTGCAGTGCCCTGGGCAGTCTGTTTTCCCTCCTGGGGCAGAGGCCAAGCTTGTTTTCTCTCCTGGCTCAGGAATTGTGCCTCCCAGTACAGCTGTTAAAACATCTGGGCCTGGCAGGCGGGCCACACAGTGGGCCCTGTTCTGCAGACGGCGGTTGTGGAGTGCGGCCAGCTCCTGCTGATGGGATGCCAGGATGGGCCCACACCCTGGACCCGAGGAGGAAGGCGGCCTGAGGCAGGAGTTTGGGACCCAGCGGACTGGTGTGGGAAGAGCTCCCAGCCTGAGACGTGGGCTGCAGGCTGAGGCCCTGGCCCAGGCGCTGGGCCTCCTGTTGTGGGGGTGGCTCAGCACAGGCCGGCTGCTCAGGCTACAGCGATACTAACCCCAGCCCAGGAGCGAGGTGCCACTCCTGCCCATTTTGTAGATGAGAAAACCAAGGCTCATGGAGAAGTTGATTGCTGTTCATGTAGCTGTTCTTCTCTGGAGTCTGCCTTCAGCCTCCTCCCTCTTGGGGACCACACACTGTTGGGGAGGGGGTGGTGTAAAAGTTTCCACCACATCCAAATGGGGTTGGCTAGCTCCATCCAGGACTCTAGCAGGAGGCTCTGGTGGGGGCAGGGGTCCTGGGCTGTCAAACATGTCATCCTTCCTGGAGCAGAGAGGCAAAACTTCTGGGCAGGTAAGTATGGGATGCAAAAAGGGGAAGTAGATGATACATGACTAGAAACGGAGGCTGAGGCAGGAGGATGACAGGTTCAAGGCCAACCTCAGCCACTTAGTGAAACCCTGCTTCAAAGTAAAAACTAAAAAGGGCTGGGGGCATAGCTCAGAGGTAGAGTGCCCCTCGGTTCAATCCCCAGTACCAAATAAGTAGATAAAGGGGATATGAAGTCAGCCTGGTGTTTCAGGGAGAACCCAGGTGGAGACTGGAAGTCAGCACAAAGTTGGTCTCACCACAGCTCCTGGGAGAAGAAAGCCCCTTTCCATTGGGCCTCCCGGGCTCCACAGGGCCTGTTCAGCCCAGTGAGCTGGTGAATTAAGGTTAATTACCTGTTTTCCTGAATACCAGCAAGCCCAGGGGCTGGGCAAATTAGAGAGCTTTTGTACTTGGAAAAAAATAAGTTCAAGGAGCGATAAAGGTGTGCCTGAGGGGATGGTTTCTGTGGGTGCTTGTTTGGGCCACTCAGGGAGAAGCAGGGCTCTCTCTTTCCCGCTGGGTGCAGGGTGAGCTCAGGGGCCGCAGCCTCCTTTCCCACAGGTTCTTCCAGTCCGCTCCTCAGGGAGGCCGCCCTTCCACTTCTTTCCTATCAATTTCTCCTGCCTTGCAACCTGCTGTTGCAAGAGTCCTCCCTCTCCCCTCTACAGGCCAAGGCCAAGGCCCTTCCCACTGCTTGATGTAGACTGCCTTTGATGACCGTGGACACCACACATGTCTACCCTCAGAGACCTCTACCCCCTCTCCCTCTGATGCCCCTGTAGCACCCAAGAATGGTGGGCATCTTTGTACCCAAAGAATCAACCATGAATGGGAATTTGAAAAAGAACCCAGAAGTCTGTACAGCATGCTGTGTCTTGGCTGTGTGACCGGGGAGGGGGGGGGGTCACATGTCCACTCTGGGCCTCTGGTTGCCTGTGCCAAGTTGGACTGTCCCAAGTCCAGGCAGGGACAGAAGGTCTGCATCGCGCAAGGAGCCTCACACTCGTGGCCGAGGTCAAGTTTCTCTGCAACCTCCCAGGGACCCAGAGCCCACATGGCCGTCCTGCCCGTCCTCCTGTGATCAGTCCTGGGGCCCAAGTGTGTTTTGTGGGGTTTGTTCCCCTCTTCAGGGACCCAGGATGGAGGCAGGGGCTGGGGAGAGAGGGTGCTGGGTTGCTGGAGAGGAAGGAGCTCCCGGGCTGGGGCACACTGCCCTCCTCACGGGGACAGCTGTGGACATCAGTCATGTCTTGGCCTCTGGAGCCCTGGGGCTGCTCTGGGTTCTGGGGCTATTGTCCTGCTGGGCAGGCCCTGCTCTCAGTGGACAGAGGCATCAGAAGGCTGAGGCCCGAGCCTCTCAGGCAGGTGTTGCCTGGCTGTCCCCCTGGCCCGTGGCAGGGCGGCCGCTTTTCTTGGCCTGGGGCCATGTGGGACAGCTGCTGTGACCGTGTTCCTGACTGTCCTGAGGAGGCTGCCTGTCTCTTTGGCCATCCAAGAGGGGGGTGGAGGGGGGTGCTCCATGGCACAGGGGAGCAGCCAGGGTTCAGAGAGGGGTCTTAACTTGGCCAAAGATGCACAGCAGAGGCAGCCTACACTGGACACAGGTGCTGCTCATTTTAGTAGAACCAAGTGCCCATTTAAACGAGGGTTTTCTGCTGCCAGCCATGAGAACCAGCAGTGTCACAGCGCGGTGCAGCCTTCCTCTGGCTCCGTTTGGAGCGGGGTAGTCAGCTGAGGCAGTGGCCCTGGGCTGCAGCCCTTGCCCTGCTCCCCAGTGTTCCTGGCTCTTATACTCCAGCCCTTGTGGTGTGGCCTTGGGCTGGTGTCCTGAGGAGGGGAGCGTCCACTAGCGTGTCCATTTCCCACACGAGGACACCAGGTGCTGGTGGGTGGAACTCTCGGCTCCTGGCCACGTGGGCCGGGCATCCAGCCTGCTGCCCTCCTTTCAGGGACAATGTATTATTCTGACCCTTTACTGTGCTGCATTGCTGCCTGCTTTTACCCCAGGACACTCACAGCTTCTGTCTCCTTTGATTTTAAAGATAATTGCGGCCTGGTGGCATGTGCTGTGATCTCATCTACTTGGGAGGCTGAGGCAGGAGGATCCTAAGTTAGAGGCCAGCCTCAGCAACTTAATCAAACTCTCAAAATATGATGAGGGCTGGGGTGTAGATCAGTGCTAGAGCACTTGACTAGCATGAGTGAGGCCTGGAGTCTAGTCCCCAGCACACCACACACGCACACACGCCTGCCATCAGGGCAGAGTATGGTGTGTGCTCATGGATTAGGCTATACAGGCGGTGTGAGTATATGTCTGTGGTGTGCGTGATCATGCCTGCATGTAGGACCTTGTGCACACACGTATAGTTGTGTGTGTGTGCGCGCGCATGCACATGGTGGGCGTCTTTGTCCTGGAAGCATCGCTGGGTCAGCCTGTGTGTGCACACACCCATGCGTGCCATGCAGGGGGGTCGTGGGCACGTAGGACCTGCACATGTGTGTGTGACCTTGCACACTGGTGTGGTTACGTATGTGGGAGTATGGGGGAGCCAGTCATTCTGAACACTGACTGGAGAGTCACGGCCCCAGATCTGTGCTGAGCTTCCCACGTGAGGTCTGTGTTGAGAAGCAGAGGCGAGCGCAGGCCGCCTCCCTGACACGGTGCGGCACAGCGTGACCTGGGCTGGTGGCCGCTCACAGGCTCGGTGCATCATTGCCCACGTCCATGCCCGAAGGAGACGCCAACTTCTAAATTAGTAGAGATGAAGATGTGTTTTTCCCAGTTAGGCTACTTTGCTTTAACTGGAATTATAAATTATTTGGAAGCTAGCGGGACCTCCCGGCACCCCATCCATTCTGTCTACACTTGCTTTTGCATCAGGAACCCAGAGAGCTTTTTAAAAGCTGCGGGTGTTTTGTCCTGACTCTTCATCCAGACCTCTAGATGGGAACCTCTACGACCCAGAGCTTCTTGGTGCTTCCGGTGCCCTGCTGCGGTCGTGGGGCCAGGCTGCCCAGCGGCAGTGCCTTCGTGGGAGGGGGCTCCCTCTTGGCTCAGCACAGCCCAGGAGCACACCCCCTTTTGTGAGTAGCCTGGTGGCTCAGAAGGAGAGCTGAGGCTGGGCTCCTCCCTTCCTGGGGCAGTGCTCTGGCTCCCAGGTTCTCTAGCCCCGAAGCTTCGGTGATGCTGGCAGGAACTCTCCCAGGAACCTGAGCACGGCCCCTCCACAGCTGGCCTCTGGAGACCCAGGTCAGGCTCTTGACGGCTGGCGCAGGAGCTTTGGGGAGCGAAAGTGGCTGCCTGGGACCCTGACGTCTGGTGTTTACCCAGAAATTGTGCTAATCCCACTAACTCCCATACCTGACGCTTGCTCTGTCTCCTGCCTTCTTCCCCAGGAAGGAGTGTAAAGGGGAGGGCTGCAACCGATCTGGGGAAGGGGAGGCCAGGGGCCTGTAATCGCCCTACTTGGGAGGCTGAGGCAGGAGGATTGAAGGCTCGAGGCCAGGCTCAGCAATTTAGGGAGGTCCTCTACAACTTAGTGAGACCTTGTTTCAAGATAAAAAAAAAATAAAATGGGGTTGGGGATGAAGTAGAAGGCCCCTGGGTTCAATCCGCAGTACCCCCCACACAAAAATAAAACCCAGGAGCCAGTGCTGCCCTTGGTTTGTGTCTTTGTGCTGGGACTCTCTCTCCTGCACTTTGCCAGCTCTGCCCAGTGGCTGCCACACTCCCTCCTCCAGCCTTGGCTTGCCTTGAGCGCTGACCTGCGCACTCCGTGCCATACTCCTGCTGCCCTTGCAGGTCTCAGCTGGAACCTCCAACCTCACAGAGCGCCAACCGAGCCCTGATTCTGCCCCACATCTTTGTAATGGGACCCCCAGTCCCTCATCCTGGCACTTAGCCAAAAGTAAGAGCCATCTCAGACACCTCTTCCTTTTTAAAGTACTGCCTTAGCCGGGCGTGGTGGCACACGCTTGTAATCCCAGCATTTGGGAGGCTGAGACCTGGAGGATCGCGGTTCGCGGACAGCCTCAGCTACTTAGTGAGGCCCTCTGCAACTCAGTGAGACCCGGTTCCAAAATAAAGAATAAAAAATAGGGCAGGGGGTGTAGCTCGGAGGTCAAATGCCCCTGGGTTCCATCCCCAGACCCGCAAAAAAAAAAAAAAAAAAAAAAAAAAGTACTGCCTTCACAGCTCCATTGGTAGCGCTCCATGTGCGTACCGTGTCCAGCAGTGTTTGCCTACAGTGTCTCACCAAGGTGCTCGCTGCAGACCACCCGGCTGCAGACCTGCAGCTCGCGTCCTTAGCCATGACCCTTCTCTGCTGCTTGCCCGGGGTCCCCGGCTCCGCCGCCTGCTGAGCACCGCCCGTGCTCTGGTCACTGCGGTAGCACTGTCCGTCCCCTCATTCTGTTTTCCAGGTGTTTTCCAGCAGAATGATCCCTTTTCTATGCCGGCCACATCCTGTTCCTCTGATCAGAGCCTTCTAGACCCTGCCCATCTGCTCCTCCCATCTTTTCCCACCCAGCCCCTCTGCTCCTTTGCCTCACGTGGCTGAAATCAAATCTATGTATTACATTTCCCCTTATTTATGTGTCTCCTAAGTAGACTGCAAACTCCACGTAGTCACTTCTGTACCGATGTCACTGGTCTAGTGCATGGCTCCCGTGCGTGACGCATGCCTATAATCCTAGCTATTCTGAAGGCTGAGGCAGGAGGATCGAAGGTTCCAGGCCAGCCTAAGTATCTTAGTGAGATCCTTTCTTAAAATAATAAAGAGGGCTGGGGATAAAGCTCCCTATAGAGCTCTTGTTTAGCCTGTACGGGGCCCTGGGTTCCATCCACATTACCTCAAACAACAGAAAAGTGGACAGAGTGCACGTGAGTCAGAAAATGCTGAGAATTTGTGGAATGAACAGATGAATGAATGAATGAACATATGTGTGAATAAATGAAGGGTAGGTCCTGGTGATCAGGGAGGTGACAGGACACTCTTCTGACTTTGTTTTGCACGGCAGCTTCCTGCTACCCCAAACTGACAACCATGGGCACTTGTTTAGATTTGTTAGAATCAGGGCAAAAGACAGTGGAAATGCTAGCCTGTTGCCCATGTGACCAAATGAATCTCAGGACAAATAATTCTCAAAATTAGTTAAACCTTCCTTCCTGGTTATTAGCCGGAGAACAAGTGGGGGCGGTATAAGTGGTGGCAGTGTGAGTGGGCGCTTTCTAGCTGGTGGGGTGCCCTGTTGTGAACCTTTCTGTTGTCTCCTTCAGGGTCACCACCCCAGGACTATGAACTGCTGAGATGGAGATGTCTGCCCCAGCCACGGCTTCGGAGAAGAAAGAAGTCAAAAGCGGGACCCTGGAGGGCAGTGGCTTCCTGGACCCGGGTAAAAAGGCCTGTCCCCTCGCAGTGGCTGCTGCGGCTGTAGCTACCCAAGGAGGTACTCTGCTTTGCACACTTGGCGAGCCGGAGGGTGTTTTTCATTAGCCTATTAGGGTTTAATGAGAGTGGTGGCCCCTGTCACCAGGGAAGTGTGCTGGGTTTATGGAGGGCAGCTCTGCTCCCAGGAATCCTAGGCACTGTGGGTGCCTGAAGGTTTTCTTGGAGGTCTGGCCACCTCAGATCCCAGGACTTGGACATCCCGGATGTGGGTGGAGCTTGTGCAGGGGTGGAGAAGGAGGGAGGAGAGGCAGGCTGGGCGGCTGGCCGTCGACCTGGGTGTGTTCAGCTGGCATATTTGAGATGCGCCCAGAGAACTTGCCTGTTGCCTGCCTGGGTCTGTTTTGGAAAGTAATTGTCTCCTAAAGCCTCCTGGCTGTAATTAGAGGGTCAGGTACCTAACTGAGTACCTTAGGTGAATTTCTAGCCAACTTTTCACAACAGAAGGGACCACAGGAGCCACAGCCATTCATTTTACTGCCCGGGAGAGAAACGCTCTCCAGTTTCCACGGGCCTGTGCCAGCATCCCATTGGGAAAGTTTGGCGGGAAGGCGAGACCTCCCCCTGCGACTGTGCTGCCCATCTGGAGACCACAGAGCTATTTCTATCTCTGAGGCACAGCCGGGCTGAGATTTCTTTCCCTCCCTTTTTATTCAAGTGCAGTTTAGTCACGCTCTGTTGCTCCCACAGCCCAGGCGCGGCTCCGAGCATGGTGAGGGATGCGAAGGCAGTCCGCTCCCCCGCAGCCCGGGCGCGTGGTGGGGGGTGCTGCTCGGGAGTGGGGCGGGGCTCAGTGTGTGCATTTCTTTCCAGTGCAGTCTGTTGGTGCATGGGCCACATGCAGTGATGCTGGGGCCAGGGGCCAGGGTCCTAAGCCCTTCGGAGTTTCTAAGAGTGGATTTGAGGGCCTACAGGTTCTTTTCCCTATATTCACTTTTATTTTTCCTATGATTTTTTTTTTTTTTTTTGTACTTGGGATTAAACCCAGGGGCATGACATTCTTCCTCTGAGCTACACTCCCAGCCCATTTATTTTATTTTGAAACAAGATCTCACTAAGTTGCTGAGGGTCTCATAAATTGCCGATTTTAGCCGGGCCTGGTGGTACACGCTTGTAATCCCAGCATTTGGGAGGCTGAGACAAGAGGATCGCGGTTCGCGGACAGCCTCAGCTACTTAGTGAGGGCTTTTGCAACTCAGTGAGAATGCCCCGGGTTCCATCCCCAGTACTGCCAAAAATAAATAAATTGCTGATTTTATGATCCTCTTGTCTCAGCCTCCTGAGTATGGGGATTACAGGTGCATGCTACTGTGCCTGACGTTTCCCTGTAATTCTAAGTTAGAGATCACTGTGGAGATGTTGGCTCGAGCCAGAACCCTTGGGCTTCCTCAGGGAGGTGGCCATCTGGCCTCCTGGCTTGGAGGATGCCCCAGGCTCCTGTTCCCCGTTGGACTGGGCGCTCTAAGCCCTTTGCTTGTGGGGAGGGATGCCAAGCTCCTAGATGGTATGGGGGAGCCAAAGCTACGGCAGATCTTGTGGGGAGAGACGAGGAGAGATGGAGCGTGGCTGCATCCTGATCACGGTTCCACCTGTGTCAATACCTCCAGGTGATTCCTCCTTCCTTCTGGGTCTGAGGCCCACTGGGCTCCGGGAGCCGGCCTTGGAGCTCTCTGCTGAAGGGGCCTGTCTGGGCCTGGCCAGCCTCAGCAAAGCATGAAGTGCTGTTTACAGGAGGTAGCTGAAGGGAAAGTCCCACCAGCATCAAACCTGGTTATCACAGGGCTGTCATTGGGCAGTAACAACAGCAGCTTCAGGGTCTCCGCCAAGGGGAGGGGGTACAGCGTGGAACACAGAAGCAGCTCCATGGAACCACCATCCCTGCTCTGCTGGTCCCGGATACCCCCTAGTCCAGGGGAGGATGGCGGACGAGGGCAGCACAGGCTGGCGTTGCTCATGAGCAGGTACTTGTGAGCACAGCACTGCAGGAGAGTCCTGCGCCAGCACTGCCCCTGCACCCCTCTCTGAGCAGCTGAATGGGACCATCTCTCCTGAGCCAGGGAGAACCGCCATTCCTGCTGGGAGCGAGATAGCCCATGGGGTGGGTCCCTAGCATGGTGGACTGTGCCTGCTGTTCTCAGAGTGAGGACAGGGAGCCCAAGGATGCTTCCAGAGCACTGCCCGGTCCTGGGTGTCCTGAACTGTGTTGCAAGGGGGTGTGAGGGATGTGACCCAGGGGTCTGAAGACCTTGGGACTCACCTTCCTGACATCTCACCGGATGGCAGCAAGGGGCTGGGAGCCAGATTCCTTAGGTACTGGGAAAGCTCAGTAAGCCTGTTCCATGGCCCGCAGGAGGTACTGCTGTTGCTGCTGCCAGGGGAGGTGATCGTGGGGAAGCAGGGAGGGGGGATAGTTTCATTCCCAGTGCTGGCCTCAGCATTGGTGCTGAGCCTGGCAGGAGGGACGGTGAGGGTCTCTTGTGTCCTGAGCAGTATAGGAGAAGATGTGGGGATCAAGGACTGGGGCAGCAGGCATGTGGCTATGCTAGCATGTGGCTGGGCTAGATTGCATGGGGAGGAGAGTGGCTGCCAGCCTTTGGGAGGGCGGTGCTTCAGGGTAGCTGCTGGGTGAAGCAGGAACCCCTGGGTCCCGTCTGATTTCCCCAACTGCCACATGCTGGGTGCTTCCACTCCAGCCTCGGCTTGTAGGACTTCTGTGGGTTCTAGGCAACATACCGTCAGGCACAGAGTTTATTTCTGCATGTGTGAAAAACTGGACCTAGCCCATCTATCCAGTAATAGGGGATCGACGGATCCAACTGGAGAACATTTGGATTGGAACATTGATATCCAAGGAAAGGTTCACCAGATGTGAGGGGCCATTAAGCAGGCTGCATGTGATGGGGAGTGGCAAGGGGCGGGCAGGCCCCAGGGCGGAGGCTCAGTGGCAGAGCCTGGAGCACCCAGTCAGGAGCCCAGGCATCCTCTAACTCACCAGCAAGCAGGCAGTCTCTCCTTCAACACTTGGTTTGTGGATGAGACAGACTGAGGGGTGGGACGGGACTTGCACACGGCCTCCGGCTTCTTCTAGGGAGAGCTGAGCCTTGCTTATTTTTTGGGGGGGGGCGGTACTAGGGATCAGACCCAGGGGCATTCTACCTCCAGACTACACCCCCGGCCCTTTCTACTTTTTATTTTGAAACATGCTATCACTAGGTTTCTGAGAGTCTCAGTTGCTGGCCTTGAACCTGTGATCTCTATCAAGTAGTGCAGCATTGACATACGACCCACACACATCCTCCCATGGATTTAAATCATCTCTAGAGGACCAATAATGCCTAGTACAGTGTAAGCCATGTACATAGTTGTTATGCTGTATTGTTCAGGGAATAATTACAATAAAGTCTCTCTGTGTTCAGTACAAATGCAACCGTCTTAACCCAGAGTACTTTCAGTCTGTGATAGGTTGAACTTGGTGATATGGAAATCTCAAATATAGTGGGATGACTGTATTTGCTTTTATTTTATTAATTTTAAATTTTGTTACTGGGAATGGCAACACATGCCTGTAATCCCAGCACTTGGGAGGCTGAGACAGGAGGATCACAGGTTTGAGGCCATCCTGGGCAACTTAGCAAGACCCTCAACCTTGTTTCAAAATAAAATCTAAAAGGGTTGGGTATAGTTCAGAGGCAGAATGCCTCTGGGTTCAATCCTCAATGCATACACATATATGCATACACATAAACATACATCTACTTTTACATACACATATGAAATGTGTTTACATTTTGCAGTGCTGTGTATGGACCCCAGGGCCTTAGGCCTGCCAGGCAAGCACTCTGCCAATGAGCCTCATCTCGGCCCCTGTATTTGCTTTTAGGTTGTTCCTGTATGTTACTTGGGAGTAACTGGGGCCTTAATTTGGGTCTAGCCCAACTACGTATTCTAGAGTAAGAGCCAGGTGTGGGCTATCTACCGTGCGCGGCTGTGCCTCGGTTTCCTCCCCTGTCCAAGGGGCTGCTAGTATCTCTTCTCCAGACAGTCATTTCACTGGGTTGGGGGTCATGACATCTTTTCCAAGTCCCTGGCCCAGTTGACCTTGACCACTTGGCTTCCTTTGAGTGATTAGAGGCCGTGAGATTTCTATCAGTCTCCACCTCCCTGAACCAAAAGCCAGTTCAGAGCAGGCCAGGGAGTGACAGGAAACGCAGTGCCAGCCAGCCTGGGACGGGGTCCTTTCCCCATCTGGAGGGAGCGGCTTGGAAGAGCGCGACAGAAGCCGCACAGGGTGGTTCCTCCCGGCCTCTTCTGCTGTTGTGCTAACACTTCAAAAGGCATAAATCTGTAAAAACACATTTTGGCCCAGAGCTGTTCCCCCCCTAATTTTTAAAATGCTGTAATTTGAAAGGCAGTTTGATTCAGATGTTTCTCATTGCTTTACACCAAAATCATCCAAATGCTGTTTTATTTTCCTCCTCTGCCATGGATTTTCTTTCCAAAAATACTTCTAGACCTCTCTGTATGCCTCAGCAGAGCACCAGGGATGGGGCCACTCTAAGTCTTGGATATAATGAAAAAGGCTGGAGCCACGAACCTCAGGGCTGGCTGTGCATCTTGTGAGTTTGCTGATCTCTATACCCAGCAGCCACATGGGCTTTGGGACCTGGGAAATGTGCGTGGTGGCCACTGCCCGGCTCCGTCACGGACCCTGCTATGTGCAGGGCTGGGCTTCCTCCCAGGGTGGTCCTCCCCAGCAGCAGCAGCCCCTGGGAATTTTGAGATGGCTAATTCCTTTCCTTTTTTTTCTGGTACAGGGATGGAACCCAGGACCCCCTGCATGATAAGAGGCACAGGTTCTACCACTGAGCTAGCTCCCTAGAAATTTCCCTTGAAAATACTAATCCACACAGCAACTATTTTTTGTTTTGTTTTTCGGTGCTATAGATTGAATCTAGGGACATTCTATCTCTGAGTTACCCCCCCCCAGTCCTATTTTATTTTTATTTTGAAACAGGGTCTCACTAGGTTGATGAGAGTCTTACTACTTGCTGAGGTTGGCCTCAAACCTGTGATCCTCTTGTCTCCGCCTGCAGTGTACCAGGATTACAGGCACACGCCACCACACCCTGCTGCAACTGTGTGTAAACATTCTGTGTGCTTCTGATGCACTCTTTTTCTTCTTGTTATTTTGTGGAATTGGGATGGAGCCCAGGACCTGGTGCATGCTAGGCAAATTCAGAGATTATAGGAGATTGTGCTAGCAAAGTGCAGATTGTAGATTAGTAATGTACTCTTGTGGGTGCCCGATACAGGCCTCTGCATGGACGGCAGCTGCCAATACTCCTCTCACCGCAGAGTGTGCAGGCGGCACGGAGGACTGATCTCTGCAGACCTGAGGTGGCCCAGGTCTCAGTCTCCTCACCTGTAGAATGGATGCAATAATGGTGCCTGTTTCATAGTGTTACGTGTGTGTGTGTGTGCGCGCGCGCGCGCATGTGTGTGGTACTAAGCATTGAACCCAGGGGTGTTCTACCTCTAAGCTATACCCTCAAACCCCTTTTTATTTTGAAACTGGTTCTTCCTAAGTTGCTGAAACTGACCTCAAACCTGTGAGATTCCTGTCTCAGCCTCCCAAGTACTGGGATTACAGGTGAATATTTAACTGACTTAGACCTTGAACATTTTTTCTTATTTGCCCAGGGCCAGAAACCCTGTCCCTTGTCTACCTTACACACCTAGGAATCTGTACAACACCCTTTCACTGATACATGCCTCAACATCCCTGGTGCCCTTGGCCTTTATCTATTCCTGTGCCTTCCACCTGCTCTCAAGTTATTGCTGAGTGAGTCGGCTGCTTCCAGGCCAGGTGAATACCCAGGGGCTGGTGTGGCCTGCTGCCCTGCTGCCTGAGGCCCCTGGCAGGGGTGGCACCGAGTCTGCTCCTTGGCCTCTCGTGCCCCCATCCCTTTACCCAACCCCCCACTTCCACCTCAGTTTCTCTGTTGGGCCCACAGATTTTTCTGTGGGCTAGGGATGCGCTCAGGTGCTATTCTTATTTGAGTGATTTTTCAGGATTGCTATTCAGGCTGCTCTGAACTTGTTTCATGGCCTGGCCACACAGACCAGCCAGCGTCCATGCAGCTGTGTTCAGCAGGCATTGCTCACCCTCCGACAGCCTGGCTCACCCAGGAAGCTTGATGCAGGGGCCACCCACCCAGGCTTGCTGTGGGCAGGTGCTGGGACATGCTGGAGAGTCGGGGTGCCTGGCATAGTTGGAAGGGTGCTATTGGAAATGTCTTCCTATCTAGGAGCCTGGCTTGGGGCTGATTAGGTCTGAGTCTGAAACCATACAGCTAGCTCCACATATACTATGTTTTGTCTGATCCATACATGCCTATGATAAAGTTGAATTGAAAAATTAAGCACAATGAGAGATTAACCATGATAGTAATAAAGCAGAACAAGCTGGATTTATTGGGGCACACCTGTAACCCCAGTTTTTGGGAGGCTGAGACAAAAGGATGGCAGGTTTGAGGCCAGCAACTTAGTGAGACTCTAAAAAACTTAGCAAGACTCTGTTTGAAAAGTAAAAAAAGTAAAAAGGTCTGGGCATGTAGCTTGAAGGTAGAATGCCCCTGGGTTCAGTCCATAATACAGACAAACAAACAATTTAGTGTAATAAAAGTTCTGTGAATGTGACCCCTCTCTCTTTCAAAATGACTCACATGAGCGCCGGGCATGGTGGCGCACGCTTGTAATCCCCGTGCTTGGGAGGCAGAGACAGGAGGATCGCGCAGGTTCGAAGCCAGCTGCACTGGCTTAAGAGACCCTGTTTCCAAATAAAGTATAAAGGTCTGGGAGTGTAGCCCGGAGGTAGAAGGGTTTCCAGGAACCCCAGTACCACCAAAACCAAACAAACCTCACATGTCCACTGTTGTGTGTGTGTGTGTGTGTGTGTGTGTGTGTGTGTGTGTGTGTGTCCCCAGGGGCATTCTATCTCTGATCTCTGAGCTACACACCCAACCTCTTTTTTTTTTTTTTGGTGGTACTGGGGTTCCTGGAAGCCCTTCTACCTCCGGGCTACACTCCCAGACCTATTTTTACATTTTTAATTGGAAACAGGGTCTCCTAAGCCAGCGCGCGCAGCTAGCTTCGAACCTGCGCGATCCTCCTCTCTCTGCCTCCCAAGCGCGGGGATTACAAGCGTGCGCCACCACGCCCGGCTAACCTCTTTTATTTTGAAACAGAGTTTTGCTAAGTTGCTAAGGCTAAGGCAGTACTGGGACACCTGGCGTGCACGGCTTCTGTCTCACAGGAAGCACTGTGGCTTCTTTCTGGCATTTCTGAGTCTCCAGCCTCACTACTCTTGCATGCTGGGACCACCACTTTGTAAAATGAAGGCTACTTAGATACAAACGCTGCTATGACCCACCATCAACTGAGCTGGCCTCTGAGTATCTAGTGAGCAGGTACCATCCGCAGAGCAGAAGTGCATCACACCCTGGCTGGGATGGAGCAATGGCACAAGGATATTTTTGCTACTTAGAGTGGCTTGGGAATAAAAACTTATGAATTGCTTATTTCTGGAATTTTCATTTCTTTTTTTTGGTACTGGAAATTGAATTCAGGGGCTTTCTATCTCCAAGCTACACTCCCAGTCCAATTTTTATTTCCTTAAAAAATTTTTTTTGTGGGCGTGGGGATGGAACTTAGGGGCATTTGACCTCCAAGCTACACCCTGCCCTATTTTTTATTCTTTATTTTGAAACAGGGTCTCACTGAGTTGTGGAGGGCCTCGCTAGGTAACTGAGGCTGTCTGTAAACAGCGATCCTCTGGTCTCAGCCTCCTGAATGCTCCTATTACAAGGCTGTGCCACCAAACCTGGCTTCTTTTAAACTTTGAAACAGAGTCTCACTATGTTGATGAGGCTGGCCACAAACTTGCCATCCTCATGTAGCAGCCTCCCAGGTACTGGAATTCTAGGCATGTGCCACCACACTTATTTCATATTTTTCAATAGTGGATGACTAAGAGTCACTAAACCTGTGTGTAGCAAAATGGCAGATAATGGGGCTGACAGTGTTGGCTGTCACTTCTGTGTTGGGGCCGGGGGTCTGGGGAAGAGTTTGCAGAGTGACAGTTGAAGTCAGTGTTCACACAGCACACACTCGAGCACGTCCCTCACACCTCCTGGCCTCACCAACCAGGCAGTTGGCTTGAATGACTCCCAAAACAGCTGACTGAGCCAGGCGTGGTGGTGCACGCTTGTAATCCCAGCATTTGGGAGGCTGAGACAGGAGGATCGCGGTTCGCAGCCAGCCTCAGCTACTACTTAGTGAAGCCCTCTACAACTTATTGAGACCCTGTTTCAAAATAAAGAATAAAAAATAGTGCTGGAGGTGTCGCTCGGAGGTAGAATGCCCGTGGGTTCCATCCCCAGTATTGTAAAAACAAACAAACAAACAAACAAACAAACACAGCCAACTGAAATCAATTGGCCCCCACTCAGCAAGCAGGTTCCTCCTCCTGGCCCCTCCTGGGACCACGCTCCTTGATGCTCCGTGGCCCCTGCTGGCTGGCTTGTGCTCCCGGCCGGTTGGGCCTTGCAGGGCATTGCTGGGCTCCCGATTCTGTCTGCTCAAGGTCTTGGTCGCTCCTGGCAGATGCTGGTGGTCTCTTATGGTTCACTGTGCGTGCTAAATGGCTGCACTGTTTGGAGTGCTTCCAAACATTTCCAATTACAGAACCAGAAGAGGTTTCAGAGCACGAAGCATTCCAGTCTGTTCATTTCACAGACATGGAAACTGAGGTCCAGTGAGGGGGCACAAAGGGTCACCTGCTGCCCTTGGCCCAGCCCAGCGCTTTCCTCCCTCCTGGCCTAAACCCCGACTTCCCAAATCGATGGTGTTTATGTTTTTTTTTTTTTTCCTTTTTCCCTGACGTTTGGTTCTGTCAAAACTAATTTTGGCATTTCTAAAGCCTGGTAGAAATACAGCCTCCTGACTTTGGTGCCAGTGCGTGGTTTACTATTAGCGCGTTCTGGGCTTATCATTTCAGTCGTGTTAAACGCGCTGCGCCCGGCATGCACTATTAAATCTGGCTCATTTTACATTCCTGTCCGGAATTATTTATTTGGAACAATTTCCACCCTATCAAAAGACACGGCTAATGCTGTGTTTTAATGTGTTATTTACACACAAAATAACCTATTTACAACTCAGTGTGCGCTGGAGGGAGAATGGATGGGCCCCAGCTCCCTGCGTCCTGTTCTATCGGGGTTTAACAATCCGGATTGCTAATAGAACCATTTATCATCGGTGGGGGTGGGGTGGGTAATTTGTTTCCTGTTTGTGGCCGGGTCTCACCACCTCTGCTCTCGGGAACACATTGGGGACAGTAAAGTCCAGCCTGGCCTTCACGGTGGGTGTGGCCGGGCGCTTCAGGGCTCTCTGCGCTCACCCTGATGGACCTGAGAGGTGGCGATGGTAGGGACCCTACCTTTGCTTTCTCTCTGGTGATGCCCAGGCTGTGGTGGCAGATCTGTTCTGGGGACTGTATGGGAGGCAGCATTTGAGCTGGACCTTAGGGATTCTCAGGATTTGCCCAGGTAGAAGGAGAGCCAGGAGGTCCCTGGCAAGGGTCCAGCAGGGCATCTTTTTGGGAGCTGGGGATGGGTTCTCCCATGCGACTCCAGGCTAGATGCCAGGCGCTGAAGGATGAGGCCTCCTGCAGGCCTGGAGTGTGGCGTAGGGTTGCTGAGTTTTCCAGCAGGTGCTGGCAGCTGGAGAGCGCAGGCCAAGCCCTGCGTGATCCTGAGAGCCTCTTCTTTCAGTGGACACTGAGGGGTAAGGAAGGAAACGGTGTGTCTGAAGCTCAGTATCCACTGGAGAAGGGGAAGAAGGTGGGAGAAGCAGCCAAAAAGCAGAGCCATGGTGTGGCACCCTGAGCTTGCTATTTCTCTGGGAGCCTGAGCCAGAAGGATCAATGAGGCCAACCTCACCAATTTCTTTTTTCTTTGTTTGAAGTACTAGGGATTAAACTCAGGGGCATTCTACCTTGAAGCTATACCTTAGTCCTCTTTTTTATTTGGAAACAGGGTCTCACTAGGTTGTGGAGGGCCTAAGTAGTTGAGGCTGGCTGTGAACCTATGATCATCCTGTCTCAACCTCACAAGTACCGGGGTTACAAGTGTGCGCCACCGCACCCAGCTAAACTTCAGTAATTTAGTAAGACCCTCAGTAACTTAGTGAGACCATCTTTCAAAATAAAAAAAATAAGACTTAGGGTGAAGTTTGGAAGGAGAATGTTCCTAGGCTGGATCTGCAGGACCACCAAACAACAACAGTAAAAAGCAGAACGGATTTGGCCCCGGTGATGATGCTGCCTTTGGCCGTGGGCCCTCAGGAGGCCACCACGCAATCAGATCAGTGGCTGGGGCAGGGCCACTAAAGCAGAGCGTATAAGGCACGGCAAGGCATTGGGCAGGCCGCGGGAGAGGCTGAGCAGCCAGCATCAGATGGCTGGGCGCAAGCTTGCGAAGATGAGGTCTGAGCCATTGCTCTGCCCACCTGGATGCCTTTGCTGCTCAGAACCCCAGTTTTTTATTTTAAACATGGACAAAACACCTTTTTGTGCTACGTTGGGAGGAAGGCCTGAGAGGACTGGCAAGGTGGGGTCTGGTGCTTGGGCTCGGGGCACGCTAGCATTCACACTGCAGGTGGTGTCTCCCCAGGGGCCGGAGGCAGCTCCCACTTGCAGAACCTTCCAGGTGACAGAGCTTCAAATAGCAGCCACATAAGCCGGGCGTGGTGGCGCATGCTTGTAATCCCCGCGCTTGGGAGGCAGAGACAGGAGGATCGCACAGGTTCGAAGCCAGCTACGCGCGCGCTGGTTTAGGAGATCCTGTTTCCAAATAAAAATGTAAAAATAGGTCTGGGAGTGGAGCCCGGAGGTAAAAGGGCTTCCAGGCACCCCAATACCACCAAAAAAAAAAAAAAAAAAAACCCAAATAGCAGCCACATAACAACTGTGTTCCCGGCTGCCCCAGCCCTGGGCTGACAGGGTGGGGCACCCAGGGATGCTGCTCCCAGGTAAATTCCCACACAATTGAAAACAAGCAGTCATACGCAAACTCACATGCAAATCAGTTTTCATTTTTCTCTCACTATTACAGTTTAAATCCAGGAGCATTCTACCTCTGAGTTATATCCCCAACGCTATTTTTATTCTTTATTTTGAAACAAGGTCTTACTAAGTTGCAGAGGGCTTTGCTAAGTAGCTGAGGCTGTCCACGAACCTGTGATCCTCTTGTCTCAGCCTTCCAAGTATTGGGATTACAGGTGTGTGCCACTATGCCCAGCTTTATTTTATTTTGAGACAGTGTTTTAATAAGTTGCCCAGGCTGGCCTGACACTTTTGATCTTTCTGCCTCAGCCTCTGTGTAATGAAGATTACAGATGTGTGCCACCACACCCAGCTTATACAGATCTTTAAGGCAACTTTATTCATAATAGTCCCCAAATAGAAATAATCCAGATGTCCATCAGTTAATGGATGGATAACAAAATGTGGTATCCCACACAATGGAATATTACTTGGCCATAAAAGGGATAAAGTACTGGCAAATGCCCCATACAGATGAACCTTGAGAACACCATGCTACGTGAAAGAAGCCAGACATAAAGACAAATACTGTGTGATTCCATTTAGGTGACCCGTCTAGAGTAGGCAAAGCCATAGGAACAGAAAGTAGACTAGTAGGTCCTCGAGGTTGGGGAGAAGGGAACAGGGAGTGGCTGCTGGGGGTGGGGTTTCTTTTAGGGGTGATGAAAATATTCTGTAATTAGACTGGTGATGATTGTGCAGCCCTGTGATTGTGCTAAAACCCACTGGATTGTAAACTTTAAAACAGTAAATTTTATGGTATGTGAATTATAGCTCAGGTTTTAAAAGGTGGGAGGGGCAGAAGAAGAAAGGGTAGAAGAGGAGAGGGAGGAAGGGAAGGAGGCCGCGCAGGGCTGTAGGCACTTGCTGGCACAGGGGCCTGGCCCTGTCCGTGCTCCATACCCCCATGGAGGACCCAGCCTCTCTCTCTGCCAATGAGCAGCTCCTGGCCATTCTATAGGCTCAGGAGGTGCTAAAAATGGCTGAACTGGAAGGAGGGTATTTAATGACAAAGTAAAAAATTACTTTCAGGCTTTGAGTTTGGAGGAGCACTGAGTAAATCACTTTAGAGAGCACACCTGCCCCGCCTGCTCCGGTCCTCCATCACCAGCCTCCATCCTCCTCTGACTTAGGGTAATGGATTGCTGCACCGGAGCTAAGCAGCAGTGGTGGGCCGGGCAAGGGCTGAGGGGCTGTGCCCCTGGAGCGGGTGATGCCATGCTGGGAGGGGCCGGGCTCAGGGCTGGCCATGTTCACCAAGAGCTGCAGTTAGGGAGGGCCCAGCAGAGCAAGGACAGGCCAGGTTCTTAGGAGCTTTTGAGTGGGACAGGCTTCAGGGGCCGCTGACCTGCACAGGCCCAGAAAGGGTAATAGTCTTTCCAGGCCGCATAGCAAGCAGGTGCTAAGGAAGGTGACTTAGGACAGCTACTGCAGGGTCACCTCGGCCTGGGGTCGGGCGGGCACCGATCCACAGAGGATGCAGACAGGGACACTTGAGATGCACGAGGATGCAGGAACATGTGCCTTGGCCTAGAGGGACAGCTCTTCTCTGATGGGGATTGGGTCAGGACACTTGGCTGCAGATGACAGAAACCCACTTAGACTCTGGGTTTCGTGGGGCTTTTGGCTTCATGACAAAGAAGCCTGGGCTAGCTCTGGCTTGGGGACCGTCTTTCTCTGCATGCTCTGTGGTGTCCAGGGTGTGCCTTTTCTCCAGGTGGGGAGAGCCACTGTGCCTGGGCATGGGCCTGAATTAATGGGCCCCCGGGGGAGAAGGGCCTCAGGTGACCCTCGCAGAAGGCTGCTCTTTGGTGGGGCCTGGGTCAGGCGGTGTGGCTGGGCAGGACCACAGCACGGCCCCCACTCACAGCCCTGCTGAGTGAGAGAGGCAGGTCAGACACCAGTCAACACTGCAGAGTGGTGCAGGCTCTGGCGGGGCTCAGAGTCAGCCACATCCTTTGGGCCAGGCTGTGCCTCTTCTCTACCTGTCCTTTAAGCTCCCGTGAGGGTGTGCAGAGTTCTAAGAAGCATCAGAACGTGACTGTGAGAGAGAAAGCGCCAGAAAGTCCCAGGGTGGCCTGGTGACAAGGTTCCTCGAAGAGTGGCCAGCCACGCGGAACCCCTGGGGGAGCAGGTTGAGTGGAGGCCGGAGGAGGCTGGGGCACCTGGGCAGGATGGCGAGCTCGCCTGGGAGGAGGCTCCACACCTAGGCAGAGACAGATGCAGCTAGAAAGGAGTCTGCAGCAGTCATGGGGAGCGTCGGGTGACTCACAGAGAAATGTGGATTGTGGCTGAATAGGGAGCCATTGAGGAGCCCTGAGCAAGGAAAGAGGGAAGGGCACTTAGAGTAAATTTTTGCTGATGAACTTGAGGTATCCCACACTCAATACTCCTGCTGGCCTTCTCTGCTTTTCAAAAAGAACAGCATTTTCCTCTCCTCCTGCCTTCTTCTTTCTCTCCGTTTTCTTCTTTTTGTTTCACGAATGTTTATTGAGAGCCTGCCTTGTGTCAGGCAGTGTGAAGTCCTGGGATTCAGAGGGGAAGACAGCAAACACTCGGGTCACTGGCTGCTGTGAGGGAACTCCTGTGACGTGTTCCCGCAGGGTGAGACGTGGGCCTGCTAGCCCTGGCCCTCAGGGTGGTCCCAGCCTCTGCCCCTCTCAATATGCTGGTGAGGCATGGGGAGGCTGCTTGCTGTGCTGGGGAAGGAGCAGAAACTCACCCAGAGCCGGCTGTAGGCCCAAGAGCTGGCCAGGCCTTCCATGTGCACCACGCCAAGCTGTCCCTTGCACCGCAGCACCGCCAGGAGTCGGGTTGCTAGGAGCAGATGGAGGGCCCTGTGGAGGCAGGTGTCCTATGCCCTGCACCTGTGGGGAGCTGCCCTACTTCCTCATGTCCTTGACTTCCACGTGGAAGCAACAGGGACCTCCCTGGCAGGAGGGAGGACATCTTTGTGGGGCCTGTGGAAGTGCTGACCAGCACCACGCAGCAACCTCGGGCCCTTCTCTCTGCCTCTGCGGCTTTTTCAGCCCTCCCCACTCCCAGAAGATCCGGAACCATAGGGTTCCGCAGTCTGTCTGAGGGGCTCACCGTTCCAGGAAGCTGGGGCATTTTCTGTCTTCATCTATAACACACAGCCCTGTCCTCTGTTCTGGAACTTTCCCTCCTCCGTTCTATTGTCCAGGCCTCTGCACCTTTATTTTGGTCTTAGGGATTGAACCCAGGGGCATTCTACCTCCAAGCTGTAAGCCCAGCCTTTTTTTTTTTTTTTGAAATAGGGCCTTGCTAGGTTGCTGAGGCTGTCCTCAAACCTTTGATGCACTGTCTCAGCCTTCTAAGGTGCCACCACATCTCGCGCAAAAAGCTCTTCAGGGTGTGATCAAGCAGGTGAGGGCGACGGGAGTTGCCAGCACTTCTGTTAACTCAAGTGTAGGTTCCTCTTTGGAGTGAAATAGGCTTTTCACTATTTATACCATTATTTCTGAGCTGCAAAAATCATCTCTCCATAGTTTTCCCTAACTTGATTTAGTCTTGGTGGCCTTGGTTGTCAGCCTTGTTGTCAGGAAGCGAGGCGCTGGTCCTGCAGTATGCGGTGGAGCGCCCACTTCCTGTGGCCCCGCGGTGGCATCTGAGCCAGGCTGATGAGGAGTCTGAGGCCTGGGGAGGAGATGCGGGAAGGAAGGTGCTGGTAAAGGACCTCAGCAGGCTGCTGCTGCTGCTGCGGAGAGCAGCTGAAGCTTCATGCAGGGAGCCCGAATCTCTGCTTCTCCACATGGTGCCTGGCTCAGGGCTGTTCTGGCCTTTGGGGCCTATGGCACTGTCAGGGCAAGTGGGCTTTGGAGGCAGAGGAGACCCTCTAGCAGCTAATCACGAGTACTGGAGATAGGGAAGGTGTGCTGACAGGGTGGGGCACCGGACTGGGGTTCTGTGGAACAAATAGCATCTGCTACACAGAGATGGATGATTTGGGGCCCCGATGTCTGGGGTGACCTTGTCTGTGACATTTGACCTTACTATTGAAGGAGAATCCCAATGGCTTGAGGATGTGAGGAGGTGGGGGTGCTTAGCGAGGTGGCAGCGGCCAGGCTGTGACCGGGTATCTGTGCCTTTCTAGGAAGGAGCTTATCAGATTGTTAGTTGAGAGCCGTCTCCATGGGGCAGAGGGCAGGAGGGCAGGGCTGCTCTGAGAGAGCTGGGCGGGCCTGAGGTCCTCACGGTCTCCTGCAAGGAGACAGGGTCTGTGTCTTGCCCCTGGACCACTGGTGCCAGAAGAGCCCTGGGCAGGGGGATGGCTGGGCCTTTTAGAATGGAGGAGACCCCAGACCCGAAGCCCCAGGAACCAGCCTGATTTATAACCAATCACTGAAAATATACAGAGTGGAATGAATGTGTCCGCCACCGACCTGAGCTCACCGGCCATTGTAAAGATAAGTAACAGCAGTTTTCAGGCCACTTAAACCCTTACCTTTGGGGTATAAGGGGTCTCTGCAGACAGTAAGTCTTTATCTAGAAATGTTTACACAGTAGAGCCCGCAAGAGAAAGAACCTCGGCCTTTTATGGCACCGCAGTCCATCTGTAGCAGGAGCTACAAATCACTGGCTGGCCTCTGACCGGCCCTTCCAAAAGTTGGGGGTAGGAGCGTAGGAGCGAGAGGTAAGCCCAACGTGCTGCCTTCCAGAGACAGTCACACACTCCACCGCTGGCTCCCAAGTACCCAGGGATCAAGGCTGGGTTCTGAGGACACAGTTCATCTCTCCCGGATTCATACTGTCCCCCATATGGCCTTCTTGTACCTCTGTGCCTTCCAGAGTGCCTTCCTCTGATCTACCCTGGAGGACTGCCCAGACACCCACCTCACATCAGAGACTGTGCTCTGCAGAGCAGAACCTCCCCGAGTGGCCCCCGGGCCAGGTGGTCCTGCCCACTGTATGTGGCTGCAAAGTCTCCAAGAGGCCCTGGATTTGATATTAGCTTCATCAGAAACCTAAAGCAAGAACATTTTGAAGAATTTTGCCTTTCAATTTGTTGGGAAACAAGAAAAACAATGATAGATCCATTGTTTTTATGAAAAATGACTGACTTTTGGCCAGGCACTGTAGCGTATACCTGTAAACCCAGTACTTGGGAGGCTGAGACAAGAGAATTGCAGATGTAAAGCCAGCCTCAGCAATTTAGCAAAGCCTTCAGTAATTTACCCTGTTTCAAAATAAAAAATAAGTTGGGCATGATGGTTCACGCTTGTAATCCCAGCATTTAGGAGGCTGAGACCGGAGGATCGTGGTTCACGGACAGCCTCAGCTAATTAGTGAGGTCCTCTGCAACTCAGTGAGACCTGGTTTCAAAATAAAGAATAAAAAATAGGGCAGGGGGTGTAGCTCGGAGGTCGAATGCCCCTGGGTTCCATTCCCAAACCCACAAAATAAACAAATAAATAAATAAACAAATAAAAAATAAAATAAAAAATAAGCCCGGTGTGGTGGCACATGCTTGTAATCTCAGTACTTGGGAGGCTGAGGCAGAGTATTGAAAGTTCTCACCCAGCCTCAGCAACTTAGTGAGGCCCTTCTCACCTTAGTGAGACCCTATTTCAAGATAAAAATAATGAAAATAGGGCTGGGGGCTTAGAGGTAAAATCCCCTGGGTTCCATCTCCAGTAACACACACACAAATAAATAAACAAATAAAGTAAAATAGAGCTGTGAGTGTAGAGGTAGAATACCCCTGGATTCAATTCCAGTGCTAAGGGGAAAAAAGAGAAAAGAAAAGAAAACGACAACTTTCCAGAGTAAAGACAGTATAGTGAGAAGAATGGGATTACCCTTTTGTAAGTTTCTTCCATTTCTAGCTTACTGGAAGATACTGAGTTCTCACTTGAAGATACATCTCATTTCTACTTCTGCTTGTAGTCTGTTGTTTTGGTTGAAATGTACAAAGGACACAGCCTGACATAGATACAGAATTACAACAGCCTTTTCAGCCAGTTTGGATAGTCTTCTTGATGCTACACCAAAACTCTACATGCAGGTGTTTCTTAATGTCAGCTGCAATGTGGAACCTGAAACATCATCAGAATTATTTCCCATCCGCTGTTCTTTAAAATCAGCCCTCTCTCCAGGCATGGTGGTCCACGCTTGTAATCCCAGCATTTGGGAGGCTGAGACAGGAGGATCACGGTTCGCAGACAGCCTTGGCTACTTAGTGAGGCTCTCTGTAACTCAGTGAGACCCTGTTTCAAAATCAAGAATAAAAAATAGGGCTGGGGTGTGGCTCGGAGGTAGAATGCCCCTGGGTTCCATCCCTAGTACCACGAAAAAAAAATCTACCCTCTTGCACTCCAGTTGGATATTTTTAACTAATGCACTATGTCATTCTACCATATACTAGTCATTGGAAATACTGGCTTTCGGAGTTGTATGCATCTTCCAAATGACATTTGGAAAACAATAGCCGGGAGTGGTGGCACTCACCTGTAATTCTAGTACTGAAAGGCTCAGACTGGAGGCCAGCCTGGGCAATTTATTGAAGCTCTGTGCATTTTAGCAAAATCCTGTTTTCAAATAAAAAGGGATGGGGGTATAGTATAGAGTTAGAATGCCTCTTATTTCAATCCCCAAGTACCAAGAAAGAAAAAAAAGGAAAACAGAGTGAGTTTGGCTTGCTCACCCTTGGGAACTGCTTTGTGCCGTCTTTCCTGAACCTTGGGTTCTGTGGCCAACCCTGACCTGACGTACAGGATGGCAGTTCTTGGGGTCCTGGAACAGCTCGGCCATGTGGCCTGAGTACCAAGCCGCCTGGTCCCTCTGCCACCCCCAGCACACCTGGCCACACCTCAGTTCTGCAGATTGCTGGCCAGCCACTGCCTCTGACACCCATCCCACCACACACATGCTTGGGATGAGCCCCTCCTTCACCAGGGGGCTCCATGGAGCTGCCCAGGCTTGGCCACCACAGTCCTCCTCACTGTGCCCTCCTGGCTCTGCATGCCTCCGGCTCTTCTGCCCTTCCCTGGCCTTGACTAAGATCCCAGGCTCTGTCCCGGGTGCTTTCCTCTGACCCAAAACCCTTTCGATAGTCCTCTGAGTGCACCTGGGCAGTCACACACACACCTGGACACCTGAAGCCCTCTCAGCTCTCTTGGCCCTGGGCCACCTTGTTAGCTCTGCCCCATGTCCTATGAGAGATGCCTGGCATCTCTCCTGCCTCAGTTCCACATACCCTGCCTGGATGCCCACGTCTCCTCCCTACCATCCAAAGCTGCTTACTTGATGTGATGTGAGCTGTGCCTGAGACCACGATGTCAAGGCCTAGGGGATGGGTCTCTGGGACCTCTGGCCATAACTTTCTGTCCCATACCATGCCCAGAGTGAGTCCCCTGATTGTCAGACCTTACCAATATCAGGCAGAGGACTGGGATTGGCTGGGGTCCAGGCCAGCCTGCTCCCCTCTTCTGTGTGCCTCCTGGGACCCTGTTCTTGGTCCAGGGGACCCTTGGCCCCATGCCTGTGCCTGGCAGAGGTCAGAGTTGCCTGGATTGTAGGGTCAGCCTCTCACAGAGGTGGGGCAAGCCTAGAGCCCACATGCATCCTTGTGGGGTGGGAGGGCTTCCTCCAGCCTGGGCATTTGTCCAGGGTGATGGCACTACCGGCCCGCAATGGGCCTGAGTCTCACCCTTGAATCTGACAGGGTCTGGGATGGTCAGGGGATACATCAGGGTTTTGTTATCCATTCAAGAAGAAAATAACTGCTGCCTCCCCTAGCGGGCCCCAGGAAGGAATGTGGTTGGCAGTGGCCTCAAGTGTAGATTAACGAATGTGTGCTGACCTTTGCAATTGGCTGGGCCCAGCCTGGACCTCACTGCAGTACAGAGTGTGCATGGAGCCAGGAGCCAGCAACACTGGCCTGGGCCAGGCAGGACATCCACCGTGCCCTGCAGAATGGAGGCTGGCCTTCAGGGCGGGGGACGGGGACTCGGGTCTCTGCCACAGGCCTGTGGCATCTCTTCTCCCGTTCCCCGCTCCTCCTGTGCCATAGCCTTCCTTTCTCCAGAGGGACCCTACAGCCCCTGTGCCTCCTCAAATCCAAAGGCTTCTTTCTGCCAGACCAGATCCAATTAGTTCTGCTTATTTCAGAAAACATTTTGATGTTTATGGAAGGCGCTCTGTTTAGTTTGTTGCCAAGGGCCACTCGGACATGGAGTGGTTCAGTCAAGATTTGGACTCAGTGTTTCTGAACCCTTGCATGGGGCCCTGAGCTGCCTCCCTTCTTGTTTTCTTTCTTTTTTTCTTTTTTTCTTTTTTCTTTTTTTTTTTGTGGTACTGGGGTTCCTGGAAGCCCTTCTACCTCTGGGCTACACTCCCAGACCTATTTTTACATTTTTTTAAAATTTGGAAACAGGGTCTCCTAAGCCAGCGCGCGCGGCTGGCTTCGAACCTGCGTGATCCTCCTGTCTCTGCCTCCCAAGCGTGGGGATTACAAGCGTGCGCCACCATGCCCGGCATCTTGTTTTCTTATAAAACATGCAGTTTGGTTAGAATTTCCCCCCTCTCTCCCTTTTACATTTAATTAATTAATTAATTAATTATTTGCCACATTGGGGATGGAACAAACCCAAGGCCTCATGCACACTGGGCAGTTGCTCTGCCCTGAGCTGTACCCTCGGCCCCGAAAGTTGTGCTTTAGGGGCAAGTAGCTCTGGATGGGAGAGGTTGCTGCTGCGTTTTCAAGTCCTGAAAGCAGACAGTTGGGAGGGATGGAGGTTGCTTTTGTCTTCTCCATCCTTCCCTATCTCCTTTCTTCCTTTGCCGATTTTTGTCAGTCACTGGACACTAGTGGTATGCACAGAGGATTCTAGAGCATAAGCTTTGTCCCCAAGAGGAGTGGATCTGAGGGCCTTTGCCAGGGGTGTGTGGGCCACCGGGTTGGGCCAAGCCCCAGGGAGCTCCCAGCCAGGAATCATCACAGGAGCCCAGGGGCAGCCTCTCAGCACAGCCTGGATTCCAGTGAGGTCATTTCTAGACGCTTCTTTCTGCTCTTAGGATGGAAGGGCAGGGAAGCCCATCTGGGCTTCGTGGACAGAGTTTACCAGGATTAGAGGAAGGAAGTATGATGTATGCTGTCTTTTCCTACTTTAGTTGTATGTTGGAAGAACAGCGTCCAAATTAAGAATGGGTTGGAGCTTAGCGAGGGGCGGTGAGGGAACACACCCTGGGAAGGCAGGCCCAGCTTCGGGCATCTTGTGTCTTCCTGGCTTTGGTCCTCGGGAACCTTCAATGGGACCAGAGTTCTCTGGTGTTTTGCTGGTCTTTCCCCTGGGTAGGAGATGAGAAGGAGGCAATCTCTGGGGAGGGGACAGACACTCTCAAGTCGGCCTACTTATGGGGGTGGCTGTGCAGGGATGCTGCCTTGGAGACATGGTACCTACTTGGAAGGCTCTTTTTTCTGCTTTGCCCCCAGAGGCCCTGAGAGGCAGCCCCAGCAACAGGCACGATCCTGTTTCACAGATGGGGAGGCCGAGGCTCTTCACTGTGAGGTGACTTGTCCAGGAGCTGCGAGTCACACCAAGCTTTGTGGGTGCAGTTGCCCCATTCCCTGGCCCAGCTGCCATTGTGGACCCCAGCGGGTGTTGCCATCAGCCCTTTACCCCATGGGGTGGGCGTGAGTGGCTCAGGAAAGCAGGCTGCTTGTTGAACAACTTCGGGGCCAACTCCCAGATGGGGGGGGCTGGGAGTATAAGTGGCAGCTGGGTGGGACCTGGGGCCAGTGACATGACTGCAAGGGCCTCCATATCCTCTGCCAAGCAAGCTATGGGCCTGGGCATTCTCACTGGGCCAATGAGCCGCCAATGCCTGGTGAGCCGCAGCAAAGCCACCCTCGTGTCCCGCTGGCCCTGGGAGCTGCGGAGGTTGTGCCCTGCTCAGGGCATATGTGAAGGTGTGGGCTGCAGCTTGAGGCCCAAGGATGACATGGTCTAACCAGAAGCATGTTAGGGAGTAGGCCATCTGACCTTGGGGCTGCGCAGCCTTTATGCACCCCGATTCCTGGCCCCAGCAGGGCTCTCTCATGCTATTGCTGCAATTCACCCCAAGTGAGGTGCTGTCACTCTCGCCCACCCCTGAACACAGTGGATGCTTTCAAGGCCAGCAAATGGAAATGCTTCTGCAAATTACATTTGCAATTTAAAATTCAACAAATGGGCCAGGCGTGGTGGTGCTCGCCTATAATCCTAGCACTTGATGTGCTGAGACAGGAGGATTGCAGGTTCCAGGCCAGACTTAGCAACTTAACCAGACTCTCAGCAACCTAGAGAAACCCTGTTTCCAAATTTTAAAAAAATTAAAAAATAAAAATGGCTGGGAGTATCGTCAGAGGTAAAATGCCCCTGGGTTCAATCCTTGGTACCACACACAAACACACATGAGCAATGAGTGCAGAAAAGCCTAGACATCATGGACCAGCATGACAGGTCCTGGGTGCCCTGCCGAGGGAGGCTGTCATGCACACGGTAGTGCACTTCTTTGCAGTGCTGTCCTTTTCCAATGGTAGGCTCAGTTCAGAATGTCAAAAACAAAAATGCAGAGTAATAACTGCCCAAGCTTTGGGAAGTGAAGTTTCAGAAGAAGCAATAGGAATTCAACCAAAGTGACCAATTTCCTGTCTGATTTTATTTATTTATCATCATCATCATCATCATCGTCATCATTTTTGGTCATAAAGATTGAACCCAGGGGCATTCTACCTCTGAGCTACACCCCCAACTCTTTTACTTTTTATTTAAAATAGAGTCTCCCTATGTTGCTGAGGCTGGCCTGGAACCTGCCATCCTTCTGTCTCAGCCTCCCAATACTGGGACTATAGGTGTGCGTCAGCATGCCTGGCTTGCTCTTACTTGACATATACTCTGAATTCATCTTCTGCCTGTTGCCTGCCTTTGTTGCAGCACCTTTTGACTTTGGTCTTCATCAGGGGCACCCCATGGATGGCCTGGCAGAGGTGGGGCAGAGAGGATGAGGGGGCACCTGGGCAGATGTGCAGAGTTTGCGGTGAAGGTGCGAGTGTGCAGGGACCTGCTTCTGCCCCTGCTAGTGGCAGTGCTTCCGAGGCGAGGCTGTTTGACTTGCAAAGGCTGCACACTGTCTCTGGTATGCTGTGCTTTTGGTCCCTGAACTTAATGGGTTCTGCAGGGACACTTCGCTGTAGCTAAAGATCATTTACCTGAATTGCTTTTTAATTTCTGCCGTGGGAAGCTGCCCCTGGCGCAGTATAATTACATTCTAATTTACAGCAATCCCAAATCTATAAATTTAGCTGAGCTGGTTGGGGGAAGGGACAGGAACTGTGTGGGGGTGGGGAGAGACCATTCCCGTTGTTAAATTAACCCTTGTTTTGGAAGCAGGCTCAAGGCTCTGGATGGGCACAGGAGAGCAAGGGGACAGCTCTTGCCCAGTCACTGCTGCTTTGACACAAGGAGCCTTTAGTCTCGAGCTGTGTGGGAATGGAGGGATGTATCTCGTGACATCCCTTCTGGTCTACTCGCTTGGAGCAGTTTTGCTGAGGGACCCTTGCAAATGCACGGAAGCAGGTGGCCAGGGACATCCATAGACAGTTGGCCGTGGGAGGCAAGGTGGGCAGCACTTACCTGGACTGTCCTGTCATCTGGGGAAGACCCTTCTTCTGACTCTGATCCTCCTTGGGGGGCAGAGCTGGTGGTGGCCCAGAGAGTGAAGCCCTCAGGAGAGGACCATGGTCCAGGGAACGTGCGCATGGAGCAGGCTAGGCTGCACGTGGGGTCACCCTGGAGTTGTGGTCTCTGACTGCACCTCTCTTGCCGATGGCCCCTTCCCTCCCACTTGGTGTGCCCGGGCTCTTCCCTAGTCTGCGCATTTAGGCAAAGTTTAGAGGCTCTGCCATGTCACAGGTGTTCTTGCCCACGTGAGACGGCGGGACTTGAGCTCCCCCATAGTTGACATCGTCTGAGGAGGGGCACCCCAAGGAACTTCAGCCTAAGGCTCTGCCATGATCTGGGGCTTTGGGGAGAATAGAAGCAGATGCCTAGAGTCCGAGATTGTTCCGAGATTTGTTCTGGCTTTAAGGAGCCTGTTCATCAGGTGCAGAGATGCAGGGGATAGTCCAGGCAAGGCCTGTGTGGTCCACTCTGACAGCCACCTGCTGCCCCCACCATGAAACACTGCAGCTGCGCACTCCTGCCCTCAGGCCTCCCCGTCCTTGGCCACCCCATCCGGGAGCTTGGCTGTGGCTACCCTGTGTGGCTCCTTTCTCATGACTGGTTGCTACCCTCTCCTCGCTCTCCAGCTCAAGATTGTAGGGGCGCTGGCTTCCTGTGCCTGCTGGTTGGTAGATGTCCCCACAGGAGCCTCCATCCTGGGCTTTCCTCAGTGTTGCATGCTAGCTTTGGCCCAGGAGTGTCCTGAGGGTGGGAACTCTTCAGGTCCTCGATGCTGGGCACCATGGGAGGCTGCCCCAGACGGCTGTCTTTATGACAGTGGAGGCTTGGGCCGCAGCCAGGCTGGCCCCAGACAGCCAAGGCGCTTGCAGCCGGCAGGGAGGGAGCTGTGGCTGGCTTGCACGTTGGCACCCAGCTCAGAGGAGGGGGTCGGGGGGGGGGCAGGTGAAGCGGTCCCTCTGTGTTCTCTGGCTGAGAATGATGGAACTGAGCTGCAAGGGGACAGGAGGTAGGTCCTGCAGGTCTTCCTCCTTGCTGGGGGCTGCTCTGGGAAACAACAGTGAGAGGTTCTGTGCCTCCCTCCCATTGTGCCCACAGCTGGTGCAGGTGTGCCAGGAAGAGTGATGTCTTTGGTGAGGTGCCTACAAGGAGGCCTGGGGACCGGGCTGTGCAGGCCCTCAGGGAGTGCACGGGGTGGGGCTCCTTCTGTCTCTGCCTGTCTCTGCCTTCTTCCTCTCCTCTGTCCTCTGACTTTGTTGTTGTCTCTACCACTATTTATCTGTCTGTCTGTCTGTCTGTCTGTGCCTCTCTTCTGTCCTGTTCTCTCACTAAGTCCTGGTCCTTGTATCTTTTTGTGTCTCCATTTCACTCCATCTCTGCTTCACTCTGTGTCTCTGTCCCTCTCCCTGATGTCTCCCTGTCCCCTTCTCCGTCTGTCTCTGTCCTCTAGCGCTGGTACGGTTCTAAACAGGTAGTTGGTTCGTGCCCCTCCCATGGAAACCGCAGGCACAGCAGCCTCCACTGCGGGGACCAGACCTCCCGGGGGTTGGCAAGACTTCTTGTGGTGTGGGGACAGGTGTCCGGGGTGGCCGAGTGCCCACAGCTGCGGACATCAGGCCTGGGAGGCACCTGTGTTTTCCCAAGGGACAGGGAGAGTACGACAAGCAAGGCGCTCTCCCCAGGAGAATAAGAGCTGGCCCTGCATTCTCCTGACTTCTCTTGGTTGAGGAGTGTTTAGTAAAATGCAGCCAGCCCTCCCTGCCCTCAGGCCCCCCCGTCTGTGTGGTTATCCAAGCACAGACCAAAACTATTTAGAAGAAAAAGTGGCGTCTGTACTGAACATTCACAGACTATTTTTCTTGTCCTTATTCCTGAAGTAGCACAGTACAACTGTTTGCAATAGGGTTTATGTCATGTTGGGTATTGTATCTGATGGGGAGATTTAAAGTGTACAGGAGAATGTGTGTTGGTTCAATGCAAATATGATGCCATTTTATATGTGGGACTTCTGCACCCGCCGGTTGTGGTCCCAGTGGCTCTGGGCACCAGTGCCCTTGGTCCTGAGGGACGACTGAGTTGGTCCTGTTCGGAGTGCGTTCCCAGCCTTTGCATGCTGCCTCTGGTTGTCCCACAGGCCCCTGATGCTACCTGCTGTCGTCCTATTCTATACAGCAGCAGGGAGAGGGTGGAGAAGGGCAGCCACACCTACTCTGCTGCGTGGTGTGTGGGTTTGGATCACTCTGATACTCACCATCAAACTCTCTGGACCTGTTTCTTCATTTGAAAATGGAGTTGCTGCCGGGCGTGGTGGTGCACGCTTGTAATCCCCGCGCTTGGGAGGCGGAGACAGGAGGATTGTGCAGGTTCGAAGCCAGCCGCGCTGGCTTTAAGAGACCCTGTTTCAAAAAAAAAAAAAAAATTGGTGTGGGAGTGTAGCCCGAAGGTAGAAGGGCTTCCAGGAACCCCAGTACCGGAAAAAAAAAAAAAAAAAAAAAGAAAATGGAGTTGCTCACGCTTCCTACCCCAAGTCACTTGGGGCTTACGAATCGTGCACTCAGGATGAAAAGAATTGGGCTGCCATCAGGTCTCCTGGTTGTTACTGTCCTTTCACAGCTGCCCACTGGCCAGCAGGACCTGCTCTGGGGGCCGCCCTGCTGCACCTGGAGACACTGCCCTCAGCGGGCACTGCGATGTATGTCGTAGTTGGTTCTTTCAGCTGACAGGAAAGGCCAGGTACCAACGTGGAATTTGCTGTGGCCTGAGCCACAGGCAGCTCTTGAACCTCTGAGGACCCTAAACCACAGTCGCCTCCTCTCCCAGGCACCCACAGGGCGACAACAGCATCTGGCTCGCCCTCAGGGCTGGCTTCCCTTGGAGGAGAAGCCATGTGTACCCTCTGTCCCCAGCCCGGACTGAGCAGGCTGCCCTGCCCCGGGAGGCGGCCAAGGCTCCCCTGAGTGTGTTTGGCATGTTTGGCTGGTTGGACAGCGAGGGGAGACAGAGCTGGGTCTGAGGGCAGCGCTGACCTTCACTCTGGCTGCTGAGCCCTGGGGGGCTGTGATGAGTGGGAGCAGGCCCAGGGGAGCTGCCCTCTAGGACAGCCTGGGGTGCCGCTCGGCACCTTCTTCTCTGAGGCCTTTCCTTCTCCAGCTGGCTCCTTCTCCTGAAGTGCCATGCCTTGAACATACAGCTGGCCCAGGGCAGCTGGGAAAGGCTCTCCTCCCGCCGATAGTGATGTGATGGCTCGCCCTCAGCCCTGGGGCAGACGAGGACACTGGGGACACTGGGGACGCCTGGGCGGCTGCCTGCTCCATCCTGCCAGGTCCGCGGAGCTGGGCTGCTCCCTCCCTGGCTGCACTCCTGTCGTCTCTTCCCCGCCCAGGTTTGCTTTCCTTCCTTCTCTGCTGGGTAGTAGAGACTGCTTTTTCGCACTTGGGATTCTAAGGCTGAGGAGGCAACGTGGCTGCCGACTTGGCCTCTGGAAAGGGCTTCTGAGGACGAACTCCGAACTTGGGAGAAGCCCCCACAGAGGGAGGCCCCTCAGCAGGGGGAGGCCTGCAGTCGGGGGCAGGAGCTTGGTTCTGTGTCAGGTTCTGTGCATGGGGTCCACAGGCCTAGGAAGGTGCCACATGCACCGTCTTTTAGCTGTGCACTCTCGGGTGAGTCACTGCACGTCTCTGGGACCCAGAGAATTAGGCTGCCTGCACAGAGCTGATGTGAAGACTGAGTGAATGCTCGCCCCCACCTCTGGGTGGCGGGAGGCCCCCCAAGTGTGCTGCTGCCTTAGATACCACAGCAGCTGCCACCCATGGGAAGCCGAGGCCACCAAGCCTGGAACGTCCTCACTCACAGGACACATGCAGGCCATTTGGGGACACTTGGCATTTGAATTTAAGATTCTCTTTCAACAGAATCCATAAGCCAATGTTTAAAATTCAGTTGGAAACCAATCCCAGGCCATCCCAAATCATCTTAAACACAGGTTTCTGTGTCTTTCTTTTCTTTCTTTCTTTCTTTCTTTCTTTCTTTCTTTCTTTCTTTCTTTCTTTCTTTCTTTTTTTTTTTTTTGTACTAGGAATCCAATCCAGGGCCTTGCAAGTGCTAGGCAAGTGCTCTACCACTGAGCTATGCCCCCAGTCCTATTGTGACTTTTGTGTCCACAGGGATAAGATTGGCTAGTCTGGATAATTTCAGAAGGGCCTGGGGCAGGGGGCTGGCTCTTGCTGTGTCTGGCTTGGAAGGGCCAGGCCAACAGAATCTCAGCCAGAGCCAGCTAGAGGCTTGGTTGAGGGTAGGTTTACATATAAAAAGGCTTGTTCTTGGGCGAAGTCTTTGTTATCTCTAAGAATTGGCTTGTCTTAGGACAGGAGTCTAGAGTGTGTGGAATATAGAAAAACAGGAAAATAGGGGGCAGTGATCTATGCTTGTAATCCCACTACTTGGGATGCTGAGACAGAAGGGTCCCCTCTTTGGAGCCAGCCTCGTCAATTTAGAAAGACACTCAGCAACGTAACAAGACCTTATTTAGAAATAAAACATAAAATAGGGCTGGGAGTATAGCTCAGGTTGAATGCCCCTGGATTCATTCCCCAGTGATGGAAGAAAGGGAGGGAGGGAGAGAGGGGAAGTTAGTAGAAATACTTGGGAGGCGTGAGATGGACCTCAGGTATCTGGAGGCCCCTTGGCCACAGACCTTCCCCTGGGTCTCTTTTGCCACTGTTTTGCCACTGTTTCTGGGGACTCTGTCCATGCAGCGGTCGCTACCATTCTGTGTGAGCATCACTAGTTTCGAGCAGGGGTTACACGTGACGCATGGTCCTGGTGCACATTTTTCCCAGATATTTTTAATCCATTGTAGATTTGACTCTGTGAATGTGGAACTCCCTGTGTCTGGGGGCTTTTTTTTTTTTTTTCACAGCAACTTTCCCAGTTTATTTATTTATTTATTATTATTAATTTTTGTGGCACTAGGGATGGAACCCAGGGGCATTCTACCTCCAAGCTACACCCCCAGCCCTATTTTTTATTCTTTAATTTGAAACAGGGCCATACTAAGTAGCTGAGGCTGACCATGAACCCCCAGCCCTATTTTTTATTCTTTAATTTGAAACAGGGCCTCACTAAGTAGCTGAGGCTGACCATGAACCCAGACCCCCCTCCCCCGGGGGGGGGCGCTTTCTGTCTACAGAGGCAGAATTGACTATTTAAATGTGAAATATCCCAGCCGGGGCATGGTGGTGCATGCTTGTAAGTCCAGCGCTTGGAGGGCTGAGACAGGAGGATCGCACAGGTTTGAAGGATTACTAGGATTACAGGCATGCACCACCGTGCCCTGCTCACTGTTCCATTTTATAGAAGGAATTTTAACATCTACAGTTTGGTATGTGTTGGGGGGGGTCCCAAGAACCAGCCTCCTGCAGATGTGGAAGGATGACTGTATGTATATATCCAGAACTCAACGTGCACATGACATGTGCGCGCGCACGCGCACACACACACACACGCACACACACGGTATTATATATTTGGGGCCACACCATGTTGTGATCTGAAGCTCTCATTTGTTCTTGAAAGCTCTGTAGACTCCAGAGTGAGGAAAAATTCCAAAGCCTTATTAACTCCCTCTCGTTGAGGCTCTCGGGTGGTTTACAGTTTTGGGTGCTAGCCCACGTTGTTGCTATGGGTGGAACCTGTCTCTCCTGTCCATGGGAGCTCTTCAGAGCAGGGTGTTATGAAGTGGTTTTGTGGGTAACAGCATTTGAAAAGATGACGTAGAAAACATCACAGTGCATTGAGAGCAGTGACGCGCAGTCTCTCGTGTGTGTGTGTGTGTATGTGTGTGTGTGTGTGTGTGTGTGTGTGTGTGTGTGGTGTGCGTGTGAATGGTCCTGCAATGTGAACTGTGCTTCTTTCTCTGCCTCACAGGGAAGCGTTCCAGCCCCAGTGCAGGAGCCAAATTGCTGGGTCATGCGCCCTGTAAGCACGCCCTTATGCTCAGCTGCAGCCTCTGCAGTGGCCGTCCCTGACACCAAGCTCAGAGGCCTGAGGTGGCGACCAGGAAGCAGGATTGCCAGCCGCCATCTCTTGCTTCCTGCAGTCCCCTTTACTCTAAGGGTGTTTATAGAGGGTCGGCCACAAGGCAGGCACTGCTCTGGGCGCCCTTACGGCATTTCCCAGCTGCCTTTGGGTTGTCAGGTGTTAGAGGCCAAGGAGAATTGGACTTACCCCCTGGCCTGGCCAGGGTGTGCAGAGGGGACTGTCCCCAAGGGCCCATGCAGAGCTGGACGCAGGGGCCAAGTGGAGCATGCAAGTCCCGGTTGAGGGGTCTGCAGCATATCCAGTGTGGAAGGTGTGTGTATGTGCATGTGTGTGTGTGTGTGTGTGTGTGTGTGTGTGTGTGTGCGCGCGCGTGCACGTGCACGCATGTGTGGGCAGGCGTGCAGCCTTTGCTTTCATTGGTGCTGGGGTCTTGGAAAGTAAATGTAGCCCCTTCTCTCCTCCAATTCACTCTTGAACTATTGGAAGTACTTGGCTTTTTGTTAAGTTTTTATTTATTTTTACTATTTATTACCCGATGGCATTCTACCTCCAAGCGCTACCCCTAGTCCTTTTTCATTTCTTATATTTTGAAACAGGGTCTTGATAAGTTACTAGGCTGTCCTTGAACTTGCAATCTTCCTTTCTTAGCTTCATAAGTACTGGGATTACAGGTGTACACCACTATGTCTGGCTATTCTTATTTAAATAGAATAACTTAGTTGAGTGAGGTGGCTCATGCCTATAATCCCAGTACGTGGGAGGCTGAGATAGGAGGATCACACTTTCAAGGACAGCCTTAGCAAGCGGTGAAACTCAAAGCAGCCGAGCAAGATCCTGTTTCAAAATAAAAATAAAATAGGGCTGGGAGTGGAGCTCAAAGGTAGAATGCCTCTTGGGTTCAATCCCTAGTGGAAGGAAGAAAGGAAGGAAGGAGAAAAGGAAGGAAAGTTGATTCAAACTTCCATACAGGCTGAGCTCTTGATCTAAATTGTCCCCAAATCTGGAAGCTCCTGATGTCAGTCTAATGGCACAAATAGGAAATCCCACACTGTGAAACTTCATTTCAGGCACAAAATTATTTTAAAAATACCATGTAAATGACCTTCAGGCTATGCATCTAAAGTATATATGAAGCTGGGCGTGGTGGCGCACGCTTGTAATCCCAGCACTTGGGAGGCTGAGACAGGAGGATCGCACAGGTTCAAAGCCAGCCTCAGCTACTTAGTGAGGCTCTCAGCAACTTAGTGAGACCCTGTTTCCAAATAAAGTATAAAATAGGTCTGGGAGCATAGAGTGGAGGTAGAAAAGCCTCTGAGTACTACCCTCAGTACCACAAAAACAAAAACAAAACAAAACAAAAAAAGTATATATGAAACCTAAATAAAGTTTTGAGTTGATTGGGGGTCCCTTTCCAAGGTAGCCCTTTGTGTGTATGCAAATAGCCCCAAATCACCCGAATTCTGAAATTCATAGCACTGCAGCCCAGAGCATCTGGACAAGGGATGCTCAGCCTGTAGAGACGTATGTATGAATTTTGAAACAAACTTCTTTACCTAACAGTGATTTCAGATTGAAGAGTTCAGTAGAAAAAGCACCGCTCCGCTCCCGGTCCCGCACCTGCTTTCTCTCCCTGGGGCCCCGAGTCACCTGTTTCTCACATGGCCTATGAGGTTCTCTCCCTGTGACACAAAAGTAATACATGGCTGTTTTTTTTTTTTTCTTTCTGCCACTGGAGATTGACCCCAGGGCCATTTTCCTTCTGAGCTACACCCCAGCCCATTTTATATTTTACATCGAAACCGGGTCTCACTAAGTTGCCAGGGTTGGCCTTGAACTCGCAATCCTTCTGTCTCAGGCTCCCCAGTACTGATACATGTATTTTTCAGTATTTATGTATGCATGTTTATCCATAAATTTATACACACACACACACACACACGCTTTTTAATGCAGATGTCAGCCTTCTGCTTGCTTTCCTTGATAATGCATCTTGGAAATTGTCCCATACCAGACCTGGAAGGCGTCTTCATTTGTTTTTATGGCTGTCTGTTTTCCCATTATAGAGACAGGTTGAATTTATTTAATGAGCCCGCCCTCTGATGGATATTTAGAGTTCCAATCTTCTGCTATTTTCAAACAGTGTTGCAAGAAACCATGTCATACCTGAGTTACTTCACACATTCCAGACCACATTTGTAGGAAAGACATAGCTCATAGGCACTTCTAGTCTTTCTTTTTTTTTTTTTTTTTTTTTGGTAGGTCTGGGGATGGAACCCAGGGGCATTCAACCTCCGAGCTACATCCCCTACCCTATTTTTTATTCTTTTATTTTTTTTTTTGAGAGACAGGTTCTCACTAAGTTGCGGAGGGCCTCACTAAGTAGCTGAGGCTGTCCACAAACCACGATCCTCCAGTCTCAGCCTCCCGAATGCTGGGATTACAAGCGTGCGCCACCACGCCCAGATCTCTAGTCTTCTGAATACCTGGTGCTCCGTTGTCCAGGCTGCCGGTCTGGAGAGGCCGGCCTCCACCTGCTGGCCTTCCTATGGGCTGCATCTATAGTTACAGGAACTTTCCTAAGATCTACATGCACAGACATACAGACTTAAAAGTGCCATCTTTGAATGAATGAATGAAAATACTTGGAGTTAGAGAAAATTGTGGTTAGCAGTATCAATAAATAATAGATTTGTTAGTTTTATAGACCACCTGGAAATAAATTAAAAGAAGGGTATTTTTTTGTAATAGATTTTGAACCCAGAGGCAATCTATCTTTGAGATTTATTTATTTATTTATTTATTGTGGTACTGGGGGTAGAACCTAGGGGCTTTTCTACCTCTGGGCTATACTCCCAGACCTATTTTATACTTTATTTGGAAACAGGGTCTCACTAAGTTGCTGAGAGCCTCACTAAGTAGCTGAGGCTGGCTTTGAACCTGTGCAATCCTCCTGTCTCAGCCTCCCAAGTGCTGGGATTACAAGTGTGCACCACCACGCCCGGCTTTATTTCTTTATTTTGAAATGGGGTCTTGCTAAGTACCTGAGGCTGGCCTCACACCTGTGATCCTCCTGTCTCAGCCTCCCAAGTACTGGGATTTCAGGAGTGTGCCACCATGTCTAGTGTTTGTAATGTTTTTTGAGGTTAACACATCTCTGAACACTGAGGCCGATCAGCGCCTCAGTGGTCTAGGTAGCATTATGTTGGAGAGATCAGCAGCTGTGCTGCTGGCTCACCAAATTAAGGACAATAGTGTGTCACTGAAGTTATAGGAGCCTCACATTTGATGGGAACCTCATTTCTGAGCTACCACCAGACAGCCTTTTTAGTTACAAACTGCCATGTGTACTGGAACATTCCTTAAGCAAAGGCCTGGTTTTCGTTCTTATATTTCAAAGTGCAGTGACCGTGACCATCAGCCAGGGTCTATTGAGCTGACGCTCCGCGCTGGCGCGGTTCCTTTCCTCTGTGGGGGACACACACTCATCCCCTCCTCCCAGGACTCTTCTCCTGCCAACACCTTATCACACTTGTGGGCACACAGTAAGCTGGCCAAGGTCCCCAGCCAGGAGCCATATTCCCGGGGTCCAGGCCCCAGGGGTTGTGACCACCCCCACTTGGACAGCAGGGATGACCAGAACTGCCACAAGCCGGGCACTTTTGTTGCTGTTGTTTTGCTTTTTTGTTGTTGTTGTTTTGGTTTTTTTGTGTGTGTGCTGGGGATTGAACCCAGGAGCATTCTACCTCAAGGTGCACTCCCAGCCTTATTTTATTTTGAAACAGGGTCTCACTTAGTTGCTGGTTTAGGGATGGAACCCAGGAGCAGTTGACCTCCAAGCTACACCTCCTGCCTTATTTTTTTATTCTTTATTTTGAAACAGGGTCTCACTAAGTTACAGAGGGCCTCACTAAGTAGCTGAGGCGTCTGTGACCCTGTGATCCCACTGCCTCAGCCTCCCAAGTGCGGGGATTGCAAGCGTGTGCCCCCACGCCTGGCTCATGGATACATTTTAACTACTCATCCTTGTGAGGTTCACAGTCCAACAGTGCGAACACAGGTCTTGGTGTGTTTGTCCTTAGGTCTCACCTCACCACCCGCCCCTCCCGGTAAGCAAGAGTGGTAGCAATGCCGTCACCCGTGGGCTCTGCAGAATTGAACTGTTGCTTTTGTTAGTTCTTCCCACAGCCCTGGAACTTCGACTGGGGGCTGTCTTGGGAGCCTCCAAGAGCCTGCTGGGAGACTGGCCTTCAGTTGTCCCCACCTGGGCTGTGCTGCGTGCAGGGCAGGGGTGGGGCTCCTGCTCCCATCCAGGTTGTTGACTGAGTGCAGCTGAGGCCAGGCCCCAGCGTGGGGCTCCCGACATGACTGGGTCCTTGTCAGCCTCGCCCACCACATGTAGCTCTGAAGCCCAGAAAAAGGGAGACCCACTGGGGGCAGATGTATAGTTTTATTAATGGCAGGTGCTTAGGCAGTGCTGCTTGGAGCAGCCCTTCCCCAGCAAGCAGAAGCCACGGGACAGAAGGAGAAGGCTTGTGTAGCGCAGACTTCATCTTGATGGAGCTTGAATGGCACCCATGGGATGCTGCACACTTAGAGAAGAGTTGAGAATGCTCTTGGCTGCGCCAGGCCAAGCCCACTAGTGTGCTGGTCCTGGGAGGGGTGCCCAAGCCCTGCCTGGCCTGGGGGGTTGGTGTCCCTTGAACCTGGACTCCTCTCAGGACTTCCAGCCCTGAGGGGACTTCCTCCCCTCAGGGACCGGCATCTGCCTCTTCTGGCCCCGCCCAGGTGTCCCCTTAAGCTTTGCTCTGTATTTGGGGAGGAGGCAGGGCATTCAGAATGGACCAACATTGCGGTCTGTTTTTCATTGTTTGTCCTATTCTTGGTAACTTTTGCAGAAGGACCTGGCAGGGAAGGGACCTCAGGGAGGGAAGAGCAGGAGGAGAAAGACATTCCTTGGCTCTTCTGCCTTTCTGCTAAAAATGGTGGCAGTTCTGCATTTCTACTAAAAATAGCTAGTCTCTGTCAAGAAGGCCACCCACGCTGATGAGGTGGGGTTGGGAATGAGACCATGGAGAGGTCTGAGAGCTCTCCCTGGGAGAAGGGGAGGAAGGAAGGGGACTGGGCTGCCACCTGCGTTGGGACAGTGGCAGATCCGCAGTCTCATGCAGGGTCACTCACAGTGGCCTTAAGATTAAATAGTAGCCAGGGATGACTGTGCACCCCAGTACTCGGGAGGCTGAGACAGGAGGACTGCAGGTTCCCGGCGGATGAATGGCAACTTACTTAGCGAGACTCTGCTTCAAAAGTCTTTTAAAGGGCTGGGGGTATAGCTCAGAGGTAGAATGCTCCTTGGTACAATAAACAAATAAATAAATGGGTGATGGATGAAAGAATAAAGAGCAGTATATGGTGAGTCTATAATGCACCAATCAAAATATATTAAAAATGTAGTATATGCATATAATAAAATAGTACTCTCCTGAAAAAGAAAGGGAATTCTGACACCAGATACAGTGCGGATAAATCTCGAAGACATTATGCTGAGTGAAATAAGCTAGACACAAAAGGACAAATACTGCGTCATTCCTCTTTCCTGAACTGCCTGGAGTAGTGAGGTTTAGAGTCAGAAAGCAGAGGTGTGCTTGCAGGCAGCAGGGAGGGGTGTGGTGTGTTTAGCGTGTGCAGAGTTTCAGTTTGGGGAGATGATGGAGTTTTTGGAGGTGGATGGTGGCGATGGCCGCACAACAGTGTGGATATATTGAATGCTGCTGAGCTGTGAACTTATAAACGGTGAAAATGGCCAGGGGTGGTGGTATTGCAGGTTCAAGGCCTCACTTCAGAAGCTTAGTGAGACCCTCAGCAACTTAGTGAGACCCAGCTTGCTTCTTTCTTTCTTTCTTTCTTTCTTTCTTTCTTTCTTTCTTTCTTTCTTTCTTTCTTTCTTTCTTCTTTCTTAGTACAGGGGATTGAGCCCAAGGGCCTTCTACCTCTGAGCCACACCCCCAGCCCTATTTCTCATTCTTCATTTTAAAACAGGGTCTCACTAAGATGCATAGGCCCTCACTAAGTATCTGAGGCTGGCCTTGAACCTGGGATTCTCCTGTTTCAGCTTCCCAAGTACTGGGATTATAAGCATATGCTAACACACCCTGTTTCAAAAAAAAAAAAAATGCTAGAGGTGTAGCTCAGAGGTAGAATGCCCTGAGTTCAAGTCCTAGTACCCTCCAAAAGAATTAAAATGGTAAATTTCATGTTTTATATATTACACCACAGTTAAAAAATAAGTGGGGGTTATTGATCCCTCTCTTCCTCCTGATCCCTCTATTTCTTTTATGCCAGTAGTGATGGCAATAAAATAATTATATTCTCCTTTAGAGAAACTAAGCGAACTTCCTGGGGGTAACCAGAGATTCTCCAGAGCCAAGCCTCCCCCATGAAAATGGTAAAACCCTATTAGACAAGCCCCCCTCACTTACATAGAATTTCCATCAGTATTCTCTCTTCTCTAAATGCAAGTGGACACCCAAGCTTGAATTCCTGAAGGGAGGCTGCTATGTGAAAGAGCAACACTGCTGCAAATGACTGGGAAAATATGGTCCCAGAGCAACAGAACTTCAGAGCAGATGAAAATGTAAGCAAACAAATGGCCTTCCTTTATGCTATCCTCAGAACCACCTAAAAAGCACTGGATCGCCGGGAGTGGTGGCGCACGCTTGTAATCCCCGCGCTTGGGAGGCAGAGACAGGAGGATCGCGCAGGTTCGAAGCCAGCCGCGCGCGTTGGCTTAGGAGACCCTGTTTCCAAATGAAAATATAAAAATAGGTCTGGGAGTGTAGCCCGGAGGTAGAAGGGCTTCCAGGAACCCCAGTACCACCAAAAAAAAAAAAAAAAAAAAAAAAGCACTGGATCCATGAAACAAGAACAGGATGCTATAAAATAAGAACATCCGGAGAACAATAAAAGAGCTTTAAATTAAAAATAACAGAATAATGGGTTTATTAAAAGGATAGAAGGTTTCATTGAAATCTCATGGAAAGAAGAATAAAAAGAAAAGACAAGAACATCTGAAAGGATAGCTGAGAAAAATGTAATATGAAGGAAAATGATGGAGCCTATGACTAATGGAAGTGCCAGAAACTGGAACACAAAATAGATGAAAGAAAATTATGAAAGAATTAATACAAGATCAGAAGGAGAAAAATCCTCACATTGAAACAGCCCACTGTTCAATGTTCTCAACACTTAAAGAAAATAAAAGATCTAGAGACAGAATTGTGAAATTTCAGATAACCAAGAATAAAATAGCATTTTAGCCGGGTATGGTGGCATACACTTGTAATCCCAGTACTTGGAAGGCTGAGATAGGAGGATCACAGGTTTGCAGCCACCCTCAGCTACCTAGTGAGACCCTGTTCCAAAATAAAGAATAAAAAATAGGGGTAGGGGTATAGCTCAGAGGTAGACCGCTCCTGGGTTCAATCCCCAATACTGCCGGGGGAAAAAAGCCGATATGTTAGCGCACACTTGTAGTAATCTCAGTACTGGGGAGGCTAAGACAGAAGGATCCCAGGTTCAAGGCCAGCCTCAGTTACTTAGTGAGGCCCTCTTCAGTTTAGTAAAAAAACACTGTTTCAAAGTAAAGAATAAAAATAGGGCTGGGGGTGTAGCTCGGAGGTAGAATGCCCTGGATTCAATCCCTAGTACCGAAAAAAAGAAAAAAAAGTAGCATTTTCTAAAACTTCTAGAATGGTGAAAACAACTAAACAAAAATCCCAGGTCATCTACAAAAGAGAGAGGATTCAACTGTGCCACCCTCCGGTCGACAGCAGCGAGGCTGTGAAATCAGGGGATTGACCTGGTCCTGAGGGGGACACTGGCAGTCAAGCTGTCAGCTGAACTCTGGTGTGTGGGTGGAACAAGGACATTCTCAGTTGTGCAGGAGGACTGAGAGCATCTACCTCCACACGCCCTTCTTTAGGCAGCTCCTTAAGACTATTCTTGCTTAGAATCAGAGGGACAATGAATGGAGGGAGCCCCGGATCCCAAGGGGAGCATGGCCAGGCTCAGTGGCAGAGCTGGCCCTGTGGGCAGTGCTGACCACCTCTGTCTCCTCTAAATGCCACCGGGCACTAGGGACTCCAGGTCGGGCCATCAGTAGCAATTCCACAGACAGTGCCCACAGAGGAGCTGGAGACAGTGTTGTCCAGTGCAGGATGCAGGAGGGGTCCTGAGGAGGCCGGAGTGAGTGGATTTGTCTCCTGTATGGATACGTAACTGATACATCAGGATTGAAGAATAATATGCTACTTCAATACGTTCCCTATTTAGATCAGAGAGCTGCCAGAGGAATTAAAAGCAGGAAGATTTTTAAAAGTTAAAAGCGGTTGCCTCTAGGGCACAGGGAGGGAACTGTTGCTTTTCATTATAAGCACTTGGTGCTATTTGATTTTTTTTTTTAATCATATGCAGGATGGCTTTTTTTTTTTCCAAACCCAGAAAAAAAAAAGTAAAAGAATCATGAAAATTAAAGTGAAATGACGACTTGAATGGGTCCTGGTTTGCACTGCCGGGTGCGGGAGCCTCACCAGCCCCTATGGTGCTCCTGGTCCCGCAGGCCTGGCTGCTGAGGGAGTGCAGAGTGCAGGCTGGCCAGGCCCGGGCCGGTCTGTGCTGGAGCGGCCTCTTCAGCATGGAATGCCAGTGTGGTGGCTTTGCTGTGGCCCCAGTTCAGATCAGCAGGGGGCAATGAGCCTTGGGCTTGTCACCTGCAGCTTAGGTGGCCAGATCCTCCTACCCAGGGCTCCTTTACCTGGGCTGCTGTGTGCCTAGGTCCCGGATGACCTGCAGATGAAGACACAGGCCTGATCACTGTCCTTGGGGCCTGTCTTGAGCGCAAGGTGAAGTTGGGCCCCTGCCACAGAAGTCTTTGTAGTTCCCAGAGCACAGAAGGACTGTAAATACAGGTGGCCATGGACACCAGTGTAGCTCCTGCTTCCAGAAACAGAACAACTAATAAAGGCACTCGCCCATGTGACCACTTTGGCGAGAGTGGCCAGGAAGGAGGTCCATGAAGCCGATGTGGGAGGCATGGGGTCGGCGTCTCTGGGCAGGTGACTGAGAGCCAAGAGCTGTGAGATAGTGAGCACTAGGAAGAGGGTCCTCTGGGTCCAGAGGGAAAGGCCAGCAGGAGGGCAGCTGGGCCGTGTGGGGTGGATCAGCACATCTTATAGAGATGGTCAGTAGGATGGGGGCGAATAGGGGGTGAGGAGCCTCGTACACGGGCTCTGGTGAGGAGGCCAGGCCTCAGGAGAACCCTGGATGGGCGGGAGTAGAGCAAGCCTTGAGGACATTTGCTTGCACAAGGGCGCCTGGTGGCAGGGCCCGAGCCTGGTTCCTGTGCAGAATCCGAGCAAGGACAGATTGGGTTGTGTGGAGTGTCCCTCCTCACCCAGGCTGAAGGAAAGCACAGAGACCGGTGGCCTGAGACCATTTTCTGTGTAGTGGCCCTTGATGGTGGGACCAGGTTTGCCCTGGGCCTGGGCAGGGCCACTTGAGGCCAGAGGAGGTGCTGGGACCTGTAGTAACCCCTGCCCTCTCTCCCTGGGCTGGGTGAGACCTGCCCCAGCAGGAGCTGGACGCCCCAGCACACAGCCTCTGATGACTGGCCTGGGGGTGCCTGGCCAGGCTCCCAGGACAGTGGAAAGGCAGCGCCGTGTTTTACTGACCATTTGTGGGCTTCGTTCAGTCCTGCTAAACACTAGTTCTTCATCTGTCAGGACAGAGGAGAGCAAGCTCATCAGAGGGCCAGGGCGTGGTTCCGGCTCCCTGCCCACACCTGTGAGGGGTCAGGTCTCGGGGCTGCTGTGTGGGGTGCTAGCCACAGCAGCATGTGGTCCATGGGGTGGGCATCTCAGTGGTGAAAGCCAAGATGTGGGCATTTCCTGCTCATGGTGGCCTGTCACTCTCCTCTTACTTAGCACCTGTTGAATGCTAGGGACAGCAGTGGGGCATGAGACAGATGCCAGTTCTCAGAATATTTACATTTCTGCTAGAGAAAAACAGCCAGGTTTGTAGGGAGCTGGAAAGTGTGTTAGTGAGCTTTGCATTGTTGTGATCAAAATCCCTGGCAGAGAAGGAAAGGTTTATTTGGCTCACTGTTTCAGAGGCTCTGTCCATGGTTGGCCTGCTCCAAGGCAGAAACACTTTGGCGGCAGGACACGGCAGAGAAAGTGGCTCAGCTCCCGTAGCCAGGAAGCTGCCCTTCCCTGGCATGCCTGCAGTGACCGTCCTCCAACCAAACTCACTTCCCAGTAGTTCCTTCAGCCATCAGTGGATTCATCTGTCAGTGGATTAATCTACCAGCGAAGTCACAGCCCTCATGGTCAAATCATTGTCTAAAAGCCCAACACTGAGCCTTGCTGCGTTGGGGATCAGGCTTCTGCACATGAGCCCCAGATTTAAACCATAAGGATTAAGAACCCAGGGGAGTAATGACTGTCCTGGAGGTGATGCCTGGCAAGTCTTGCGGGTGAGCAGGAGCTGGCCAAAGGGTCAAAGGATTTTAGACAAAAGGACAGCAGTGTGAAGGCCCGGGCAGGTCGGGTGTCCCCTTTCCCACTGGGACCCGCCAGGATACCCTGCTGGTGAGCTCGGACACGCCCAGTCTGCCCTCCTCGGTGGTCTGAGGCGACGTGTACTGTGCCACCCAGTCCTGCTTCACATGTGGTTCCAAGGGTGCCATTTACTGAGTGTGCGAGCCATATCCTCCTGCCAGAGCCTGATGCTGGGAAGGCCCGGGAATCCAGGGGAAACGCAGCTGTGTCGCCCCATTATCTTGGCCTTTGCTCTGTGTTTTGAGGCTTTTGCTCTCAGCTCCTGGGACCCAATGAGGAGCCACCTCCATGGGATGGACTTCTTGGGTGCTACCATTGTTCAGCACAGGGGCTCTCGGGCTCTTGTGTGTATCGATACCCAGGAGGCTCATCTGGGCTCGGTCCCGGGGGTCTGACTCAATAGGTGGGGAGTTGCATTTCTATGAAGGCTCAGATGCTACTGCTGCTGCTTATCAGGTCTCCCTTGGAGGATGCTGGGTATTCATGCTAAGCCCAGTGCTGGGCGCTCCGAGCCATGCAGGGCCAGCTTGGAGCAGGACCCCTCGAGGTCCAGGAGGAGCAGTGGCCTCCGTCCACATGGAACAAATTCCCATCCATGAATGACTCAGCTTTCCTTGAGTATTTGAGAGGACGTTGACAAGTCTAGAGCATATAGCAGATGAGCAGAACCTAGAGCCACCAGTACTCAGGGCTGGCGCTCCAGGACGGAGCTGGTGCACACACTGCTTATGGAAGGACACAGGTTCCTGGGAGCCCCTGAGGGTCCCCAGCTCAGATCTGACCTTGGCAGTAGCCCTTGGCCCATGCCCCGGGCCATGCACCGTGGTTGTTCTCACCTTGGCATTATCTTGAAGGCCTATGAGCAAGCCACTCCAGGAAACTGGCCTGTTGCTTCACAGGTGCGCTTTGCTTTTGACCTAGAAGATCTGTGTGTCCATCCAGTGGTCCGTCAGCAGGGGCCCAGGGGAGGAGCTGGGATTCAGCTCCCTGCTTCTCAAGGATATGTGCAAGGTTTAGCTCCTGCCCTCAGACAGAGGTGTGCTTAAAGCCTAGGGCCAGAGAAGGTGTGGAGCCTCCACCGGCTTGAGATGCAGACAGGATCAGAGGTTCACATTCCTTAGAGTTCCCTGTCACAGCATTTCATGTGCATTCACTCATTCATTCTCTGAGAGCCCTGGAAAACAGTCCACAATCCTCATCAGACAGCTGAGGAGTGAAGACCTGTGACGTTACAGGTCCAGCCAGACCTTCACCCAGGCTGTCTGATCCCAGACCCTTTCTCCCCTCGGTGCTGGACCGCATCTCAACTCATTAAAGCCTGCATATGAGCTGTTAAATTCATGCAGAAGAGCTGGGTGTGGTGGCGCATGCTTGTTATTCCCCACGCTTGGGAGGCTGAGACAGGAGGATCGCACAAGTTCGAAGCCAGCCTCAGCTGCTTGGGATGCTCACAGCAACTTAGTGAGATCCTGTTGCCAAATAAAGTATAAAATAGGTCTGGGAGTATAGCCTGGAGGTAGAAAAGCCCCTCAAGTTCCACCCCCAGTACCACCAAAAAAAAAAAAAAAAATGCAGGAGAATCAGGCACATTATTTGTTTGTGTATGTATGTATGTACGTATATATGTATGTATGTATATATGATTTTGTGGTGCTGGGGATTGAACCTGGGGCATTTGACCTCTGAGCTACACCATGCAGCTCTATTTTTTATTCTTTATTTTTGAAACAAGGTCTCACTAAGTTGCAGAGGGCCTTTGTAGCTGATGCTGTCTGCAAGCCCATGATCCTGTCTCAGCCTCCTAAGTACTGGGTTTACAAGTGCACACGACCATCCATGCCCAGCTCAGACACATTATTTAAAGCACTAACAGGCTTTTTTTTGGTGCAGTACCTTGTTTGAGCTGGGGAGCTGCTTGACCATCCTGGGCCTGTGGTCATTGGTCTAGCCACTGAGTGAGTGAGTGAGTGAGTGAGTGAGTGAGTGAGTGAGTGAGTGAGTGTGTGTAAGAGAGAGAGAGAGCGAGAGGGAGAGGGAGAGGGAGAGAGAGAGAAGAAGAAAAGAGAAGAGAAGAGAGGGAATTGAGTCCAGGACATTCTCTCTCTGAGCTACATGTTTAGCCCTTTTTATTGTTTATTTTGAAACAGGGTCTTGCTAAGTTGCTGAGGCTGGCTTCATACCTATGATCCTCCTGTCTCGGCCTCCCAAGTAGGGGGATCACAGGCATGTACCACCACACCCAGTTCCAGTTCTGCTCATTCTGTTTCCTTGGGCTGGAGAATTGGAGGACATTGGGTGGGCCCCCCTGCAGTTGGAGCTGCGGTTTCTGCCCAGCTTGTCATCCATCCTTGCACCCTGTCTGCCTTTCTGCAGGGCTCCAGCGGGGATTTGGGCCACTCACTGTGGCAGTTGGAGTCAACTGTGGGCCAGGAAGTAGGGGACATTCAGGGAGAGATTGGAATGGAGGCTTGTAGACACTGGCCTCATCCTAAAGTGCACCTGTCCCCGGATCCATACTACTTAGAGACATAGGTGTTCCTGGGCCTGGCGCTGGCCTGGAACTCATCAGCTAGCTGCCTCTGGGATATCCCCAGAGCACTGGCACCCAGAACCTCCAGGAGCTTCTGCGCTCCCTGGCTGTAATCCTGAGCCTGCTCTCCCATGCTCTGCAGACCAGTTTCCCTGGCTGTCTCAGTGCATTCCTTGGGATGCTTGAAGAAAACACTGTGGCTGGAAGGAGATAAAATCCAGATAGATGAGCCTTTGATGGGTAACCAGCCGTTGGCATTGGCGGCCTGGCTCATTTTCAGGCCTGTCGGGAATAGGCTCTGTCTGGGTAGAACTGGACCCCGAGGCCCTTGATTTCTATCAAGGCAGAGCTGCCCGGGCAGGCACGGGTGACAGGATGTAGTCTGAGGGCTATGAAAGGTGGGGTTGGGGGAGATAGGAAGAACAGCTTATCCTTCCATGCCCTGGGGGTGCTAACACTGGGGAATTGGGAGAGATGAGATACAAAGGGTGTGAGTCTTTGTCTGAGGAAAAGACAGAGGGTTCCCAGAGACCCAGGAGATTGAAGCTGGAATGGCTGTGGAAGAGAGAAGAGACAGTAATGTGGGGATGAGGGGTAGAGACAGAGACCGAATTAGAAGATGCCATGCTGAGAGAGCTTCCACTCACCCTTGGCTCACTCATCTCCCCACCCATCCGTCCATCCATCCACCCATCTACCTACCCATCTGTGCATCTACCATCCATCCATCGATGCATCCATCCATCCAGCCACCAATCCATTTACCTTCCCATCACCCACTATCCATCTCTTTGCCCATTCATTTGCCCACCCACCCATTCTCCTCCCCTCATCCAGTCACCCACCTATTTACCTACCCACCCATCTCTCTGCTCATCTACCCACCTGTCCATCTACCAATCCACCCACCCATCCCCCTTGCCTGCCCACACCCCTGTGCAGTACGTTTTCTACTGACCACCTACTATGTTCTGGCCTCTTTTGTCTGTTTACCCAGTGGACCAGCCTCCTTCTCTCCTTTTCCTGATCTCCTTTCATGCTCACAGCTTGCTGATGACCCTTGGCCCTGCAGCCCCTTCTGGTGGCTCTGGCTGCCTCTTCTGTGACCCACTCACACTGGAAGCTACTTGGCTCAATCACAGGTGCTTCCAGTCCTTGGGACTCTCCTCCTCAGAACCTCTTCTGTGGGCTGATGCATGAGGCTGCTGTGAAACTTTAGCTCCTTGAGGTTCTGTCTGCTTGGTGTAGGTGGGGAGGAGTGACATTTGGGGAGCAGGTGTTTGGGGGTAGGGAGGATGTGGAGCTCGCTGCTAGGGAGGATGCCATGCTCTGGAGCCATGTGAGGATGAGGTTGATTCCTGGGGAAGATCCAGCTGTGTGACTTCGGATAGTTTCTTAACCTTTCTGAGGCTGAGTGTCTTGATTTGTCAAGAAGCAAGATACAAACACACCTATGAAACTAAATGCACCTGGCGAGTGGTTAGCAGACCTCCCTTCCCCCATGTCCATAGACCTGAAGATTGGTCGAGGTATCTTTGTCCAGCTGGAATGGGCAAAGCCAGATGATGCTTTGTGGGGACAGCTCCTAGGCCAGGGCCAGGCTGGTGGGTGGCAGTGGGCAGCCCCTGGCGCTGCTGGCCACTTCTCTCTTGGTTCTGTCCGCTCCATCCTCTCCCGATCCCTGGGTAGGGGCTGGGTGAGAGGCAGGCTGTGGGTTGCTGGCAGGCAAGGTGGCCTGCAGTGCCTTGCTGAGGGCGGTGGGAGGGTGTCACTACAGGCAGGTGAGCCAATCAGGAGAAGCCTGGAGGTGAGGGGGGTGAGGCTGCCTGCGGCTCATCACTGAACCCCACTGCCCTTCCCCAGACTCCACTTACTGCCTATTAAATAATTATCTCATTTGAAGAGTATTTCTTAATGCAGGGCAGACTCCACCCAGGGCCATGGGCTTTGCAACGTGTGTCTCCTGTGTGCATGTTCCAGGCTCGAGCAGGACCAGACATTCTTGTCCTCTGTGGGGCCTCCTGACCCAGGCTCCCAGGAGGCAGGGAAGGGCAGGGCACTGTTGCCCTGCACCCAAGTTCCAGCTAAAAGCTTCATTATAAAGACTGTCTTGAGGGTTCTAAAAGCAGATCACCTGGGGCTGGCTTCCCAGGTTGTTATTTTTTGGAACCTGATCTCAGGATCTCCAAAACACCAAGAAGGGGAGATGGGAGAGGCCTGTCATTTCACAGGAGACTTTTCTTTGTCATTCTGGGCCCTGGGGAGGCAGAACCCCTCCTTAATCAGTACAGGTTGGTACACTGGCAGAATCTAAGCCTCGTCTGTGGGCCCAGAGCACTCTAGCCCTGCCTTCCTTTGTCCTGGGATGACTGGTGTCTAAGTGCAGCCACTTTCACCTGGAGGAAGCAGCCCTTACCTGAAACCTAATTAAGGCAGGGAAGCTGTGGAGCTGGTGCAGTCAGGCCTCGCGGCACCTACAGACCATTTCCTCTTTTTGTTATAGGCCAGGTGTGGTGGCATACACCTGTGATCCCAGGACTTAGGAGACTGAGACAGGAGGATTCCAGGTTTGAGGATAGCCTTAGCAACTTAATGAGACCCTCAACAACTTAGAGAGTCTCTGTTTCAAAATAAAAAATAAAAAGGGCTGGGCTGGGGGTGTAGCTCAGAGGTAGAATGTTCCTGGGTTCAATCTCCAGTACCCAAAAAAAAAAAAAAAAAAAAAAAAGCAACAGACTTCGTATTCATAGACCACGTGCAAACATTACTGACCTTACAGAAATGCACAGCTCTTCCATCTGGTCCTGTCTGCTCTTCAGAAGCCGTGGCAAGAACAGGAGTGTGCATGCCTGCCGTCCCATCTGACCAGGGTCCTTCTACTCCATGGGCTCCCTGGCCCTGCCTCCGCCCTCCTCAGACCCCAGCCGAGCCCTGGATGCCTGCCCTGAGGCAGGCTCAAGAGAACTTGGGACTTGGCTTTCGGTGAGGATTTCGGGGTGGAGCGCAGCTGTATCACTTTAGGGAGCTGGCCAACATGAAGGATGAATGGCCAAACCACACAGAGCCCAGCCACACACCTGTCTTGGTGTGTCAGAAATGCAGGAAGGACCTGGGGTAGCTTGTGTGCCTGGGAAAGGCCCTGTGCACCAGGGGCCTCACTAGGGAGCAGCCTGGGCCTGGCCCGTTGTTGATAGGGAGCCATTGAGGGCCCTGGAGCACAGAGGGGCAGAACAAGCTGAGACACAGGGTGGTACGGAAGGAGTGGGGTTCTGCACACGGCTTGCTAAGCCCTGGGTGGATGCCCCTGCCCTGGCGGGTAGAGGAATGTGTGCGGCGGTGCATTTGATGATGAGCCAGGTGCGAGCCTGCATTGCTGGACCTTTCACATCTTGGAGCCCTGGGCCCCACCCCACTCCTGTGCAGCAGCTGGACAACCAGATGTGAGGGCTCACTCCACCTTCTGTGCCAGAGAGGCCTTCCCATGGCGTAGAGGAAGAGCCCGAGGCTCCTGGTGGCCCTTGGGCTCTATGGTCTGAGCAGCAAAGCTTGAATCCTGTTGCCGCTGGCTGTGTAGGGCGCCTAAGTGAGGGCAGAACAGAAAACTGCCTGTTGGGAGGCCCAGGAGGCTGGGCAGGCTTCCAGAGGCTTCTGCAGTGCTACCCTTGACTGGAGCTGCTTCTCCAGACCCTGCTCTAAGAGGTCCCCAGCGGGGCCAGCCATCGCAGCCTCAGGCCTCTGTCAAAGCCTGTCCCCACAGTCCTGCTTTTAGGCAAACAACAACAAACATACAGCAGGGGAAGAGGCTCAGTCTCCACGCTGAGCCAGCCCCGGTGTGTGCCGGCCACAGCAGGACGGGTGCTGCAGAGCCAAGCCGTCGGCCTCCCTGACTGGCGCTGGAGGACCCGGGTGGCTGAGCTGAGCCCTGGTGAAAAGGGCTTGCCCTGTAGGACCTGTAGGCCTTCTGGGAGAGGGGCTCCCTGTGGTACCACAGGCCCCTGCTGGGTGCTGTGTTCTTTAGCTGGACCCCAGGGGAGTTGTGAGCGTCAGGGATTGTCTGCCGGCTCTGGCAGCTTGGCAGATTTCAATGAGACGATCGCTTGTCATTTTTTATTAATGAGCGTGAGCCTGATTCATTATACATCTGAGGTGAGAGGGAGGCGGCCCGCAGAGCCGCGCAGTCCCACAGAAGGGGCGACGCAGCTTGTGCGGAAGGAGACAGGCTAGCAAAGGAGCCTCACGCTGGCAGGCGAGGCCTGGGTGGCTGCTCTCAGGACAGGAAGGGAAGTTGCCCTAGAGAACAGGGCACGAGGGCACCCCCCACTATGCCAGGCTCCTGCTGCATCCCAGTGTGGGGAGTTGCTGGGGACTCTGTGGTCCTCGCTCCCTGGGCCCCAGAGGGCCTAGAGCACGCCTGCCCAGACTTCTGGGTTTGCCTTGTAATTTCAGGCACCCTGTCTCCCCACCTGTAAACCACACTGAGCAGTGGCTGACTTCTGCCCTTGGGTGGGTCGGTGAGCGCCATGGGAGCCTCTGCAGGTCCAGCCTGAGTGCTTGGGGTGCAGTCACTGTGTGGGGTGGCCAGGCAGCCTCTTGCCTTTTTGGATCTTTGAGGAAGTGCACTGTCTTATTCCTCACCTGATCTGAGGCTCTAGGTACAGGAGGAGGTCGGTGATTATCTAGAAGGATCTCTTAGGACTGACATGGCTCAACTGTCCGGTGCTTCTTGACAGCACAGAGGTGCAGTTCATTTCTTTTCCCTCTTCATGTGGAAGAAAGCAGAGAGCACCCAGCTCCTCTTGGGTGCCTGTGTGAAGTTTGAGAGGCATCAGGAGACCGCTGAGTAACAGGCCTCAGATCCGCCACTATCTAGCTGGAGCCTCGGGTTGCCATTCACGGCATCTGCACCTCATAGGCGTGTAAGATGGAAGGGCTTAGAAGTAGCCCTTGCTGTGGCTGGGCCAGGGAGAGTGTGGCTTAGACCACTTGTAACTGGGTCTTATTAAAGATGAGGCACTCTTCCTGCCTCGGTCACCAGTGAACAGACAAGACAGCTGGCCTGGGAGTTTAGAGCAGCCATTGGGGGCCCTGGAAGCATAGGCCTGCAAGAACTTTCTCTAGATGTTATCCTGGGGACCCTCTGGCACTGCCTGGTACACCTCAGTGCCCCCAGCTCACCAGGCTCCCTGCCCCTGGGCGGGGACCATCTGGCCCTGTCAGTGTCTTTCTGTTCTTGGCTGCGTCCCCATCCTGACCCCTGTGATTGCACAACCCACTGCGGTCCTCCCCGCTTTTATGGCAGGAGTGTGCTTTTCTGGGACACACAGTGAGGAACTTGGAGTTCTCTATTCCCGTCACATGCTAATGGCTTCCAGGCCATTAATTACTAGTGTTGTCTTTTTTTGTGTGTGTGGAGGTGCTAGGATTGAACCGAGGGGCATTCTACCTCTGAGCTACACTCCCCAGCCCTTTTTTATTTTTTAATGTGAAACAGGGTCTCCCTAAGTTGCTGAGGCTGTCCCCAAAACCTATGATCCTCCTGTTTCAGCCTTCTAAGGACTGGAATTACAACTGTGTACCACCATAGATACGTCTAGTATTGTTTGGTTTTTTTTGGTGGTACTGGGGATGGAACCCTTCTACCTCCGGCTATTCCCAGACCTATTTTTTAATATTTTTTTTTAAATTTGGAAACAGGGTCTCTTAAGCCAGCAAGACTGGCTTCGAACCTGTGCGATCCTCCTGTCCCTGCCTCCCAAGCGTGGGGATTACAAGCGTGCGCCACCATGCCCCACTAGTATCATATTCTTAAAATTGAGGTTTGATCTGTGGAGGGCTAGTATCTTAGCCACATAGTGAGTTGCCTGGGCAGTTGTGGGCTGATCTGGAGCCCTACCTGTATTTTGTTACATTATTTTTCTATGGGGTAAAATGCCTCTAAGTTCCATATTATTGCTTTATAAAATGTTGACGTTGAGAATACAGCTCATTTGTTGGGGGGACGGAGGAGAGCAGGCATGGTGGCATGCATGCGCATCTGTGGGTTGGAGAGAGTCAGCACAGCACACTTGGGGCAGCTGGAGGAAAAGACAGAGAATTCTGAAGGCACTGTGACCAGACTGTGATCCTATCTGCTGCAGGACACGGGCTGAGCACAGGGCAGGAGCTTTGGGCGTGCGGGCCTGGGAAGGCTGTTCTTGGATGGAGTGTGGAGGCAGCATGGCAAGGCCGCTGCTTGGCCAGCTCTTCACAGTTGAGACCCCCACCCTGGGCAGGAAGGCCCAGGCCCCAGCCTGCCAGCCTCAGCTCCTGGGGCTGAGGGGAGGTTGGCTCACAGCCTTGTTTTTCTGTGGCCTCTGTGGCATCCTCTTGAGGCTGTACCACCCAAGGAGATCTGCTTTTTAGTTTAGCTCACCCGAGAGCTTTAGGGGAGGTTTTTGTAAAAAAAAAAAAAAAAAAAAAAAAAAACCCTGCCCCTTTGCTCCCGGCGGCCCTCCAGAATCATCTCCCAGGAGGCCGCATGGGTGACCCCTGCCCAGGGCTGCTGCTTGCCACAGGGAGGATGTTGTGGTGCCCAGGAGGTGCTGGCTGGGTCCTTCCCTAGTCTCGGCCATGCCATGGAGGGCTGGACCCCATCATCAAAGCTTGAGATGGGACCAACCAGCAGGCGGCGGTTTCCAGCCTGACACCCCATGCTCAAGGCCCAGACTGAGCCAGAGACAGGCTCTGCGCTGGTGGGGTAGAGCCTGGTCTGGAGGCTCTGGAGGCCCAGGCTCCCGCTGCTGTGTAGGACCAGAGTCTTGTTCTAGAGGCCTCCCTCCAGTAGGTCTCTGAAGGAATGTGTTGGCGGTTGGGTGGGGGATGGGAGTGGGGTGGGACTCAGGGGTAGTCACAAGGGAGACCCTGGAGTGAGGAATTGGGAAGGGGCGGGGCACCTCCCCTTCCTGTCAGGTGGGAGGTAAATGCCTACGCTCCCTCTTGGGGACAGACAAGCCGCTTTTCATATTCCTGTACCTTGAGATCCAATGAGAAGAGGACAGAATGTCACGTGGGTGTGAAGGGGTGAGAGGACAATGCCCCCCCTGACCCTGACCTGAGTCCAGCTCCGGAGGGTGGCATCTGGAGATGGTGCAGTTCCTATCCCAGGGTATTTGCTGTGGGCCCCTCACTTGAAATCCTCCCAGTTCAAAGGGGTGGAACTCCATTAGTGACTTTCCATGGTGGTTAAAGACCGGGCACCTCATCCTCCGTGGTGAGTAAGGGACTCATGCCTACCTTTGTGGCTGGGAGCCCAGTGTCTTCAGGACCTGCGGGGAGCCTTCTCATGAGGAGGGGACAATGGCCTGGGGCCCTACATGGCTCTCCTTTCTTGGACCTCAGTTTCCCCTATTTACCTTGCAGGCTCTCTGGCCTGGACTGCCCCTAAGGTCCGAGGCCCCTCTTCTCTCTTAGCCACAGAGTCAGGAGTTAGAGACCCTGCAGCCTCTAAGCTCAGGATTCTTGTTGGGACTACAGCTTCTCCCCCCAGAGGAGTCCATTTGGGTCTCAGCCTGAAGCAGGGGGCCGCAGAGGCAGGACCTGGGCCTCCAGGATCAGAGTCTCCCACCAGCCAGCTTTCAGAGCCAGGGGCTGGCTCTGCGCCCCGCCCACTGCTGTGCCCCTCCTCCCTGCTGCGCCTGCGAAGTTGAAATAGGAAAGCAGTTTTCCGTGCATGTTTCAAGTGGAAATGAGGAGGCTGCGTTCTTGTTTGCACAGGCCTGGCCCCCAGCTCTCTTCTCCGCCTTCCCGGCAAGTTTGAAGCCAGCAAGAATAAGTAGGCCAAGGCAGGGGGGCTCTGCAGGCCTGGAGGGAGGGAGGGAGGGAGGGAGGGAGAAAAAGGGAAAGAGTTGGGTGGACAGTGACCTGAAGGGAGGAGAGCTGGGGGAGTAAGAGAGGGAGGAGCAAGGCCCCAAGATAAACCAAGGTCCTGGAAAGCGAGCTAGAGCTTGTCTGGAGCTACTGAGGTGTCCCAGGGCGGTGGCGGTGGGGTTCATTATCAGCCACAGACCATTTGCCCTGTGTGCCCGGCCTGTGGATGTACAAGAGCCTCTTGAACTTTCTGGGCACCAGTGAGAGCTTTGAACCTCCATCCAGCTTCTTTCCAGATCCTGTGGAGGAGGAGCAGAGCTTCTGAGAGCTCATACTTGCGCCCTTCAATCCCCAGTGGTCTGAGCAGCAAGGAGGGCCCTGGACAGGAATCTTTATTGTCTGCTGAGCCCCAGTTCTGAGTTACTTAGAAAAACATGTGCAAAAGCTGAGCCCCCGGGACCACACTGTCTCTACACGAGGAATGGATTTTGGGAAAGTAGAGTTCAGCAGAGATGCGAACACAGTCATTATTAAAAAATGTTCTCTGTGACTTCTCTTTCCCTGTCTCTTCTCTTTTTAACATCCTTTTCAATCTGCTTTCTTTGAGCTTCCCAAAGGAATTTTCCACCCTTGCCTTTGGGCCCAGAGGGTCCCCAAAGAGGGGAGTCTATTGGGAGGTGATGTTGACTTGATGTTGTCTTTGCAAGCAGCTCCTGGTGTTAAGTAAATGTTACTGGGGTTGATAAAGATGGCAAGGGGCAGAAGACCCCCACCCTCCTCGATCTTGCCGGCCTCTGGAGGTGAAGCACCTTCGTGACTGTCCTTGGGGCAATGGTGACAGGTTTGGGCACAGGGTATGGGAGTGTTCTTAGCACATCTTCTAGGCATTGTGGAGGCAGGCCACTCTGGGCAGAGGGTCATTGTGAGGACATCCCCAGAGAGGGAAGGAGGAGGTGAGCTCTGGGGAACTGAGCATTAGGACCCATCCTCAGGGTAGAAGGGAGGATGTGGCCAGGTGGTTTATGCAGAGGACATGACTGTGACTCTAGTTTCATGTGGCGATGGGGCTGGAGGGCCAAGCCTGGATATAGGAGATCATCTCTAGGGCTGGAGTTGATGAGAGGGGCCAGCGAGCTGGGATGGGACATAGTGGGGGCAGGGCAGGTCCCTTGGGGAGGCTGTGGCAGGGGCTGGGCCCTGGGCGGTGCCATGCACTTAAGTACAAAGTGCCACTTGTTGTAATGGACACAGTTCAGTCTTGGCCGTTTGTGGTTTTTAAACAAATCATGATCTCCACACCTTCCAAACAATTTCGTTTTTTTTTTAAGCCAGGCCCATCATAAACTTTTGAAGCATGAAATGAATTTTGCTGGCCCCCGCCAATAGGATCTTTTCCCTAGATAATGGATTTCCTGAAATGGCTATAATCCTCCCAGGTAATGCGCAAAAGCTACACCCTCCAGTTGGGCCCAGCATTCCTCTTCCTGATTTATGATATATTGGTTAAAATAGTAAACTGATAGCAATTGCAAAATTGTCATCAATCACCAAGCTGCATGGTTTCAATGGTAGGAAGGTTCCCAGAAGCAAGGTGCCAGAAGCCAGCGAAGGAACGTGGTAGCGATGCCAGCAGCATAAAGCGCTGGTGAAATCAAATCCGTGTTTGTATTCCAGACACAGAGACCTGGAGTGGCTCCGGTATTACTACGGAAGGAAGGAAACACAAGCAAACCCGGGCCCAAGGTCAAAGGACACCCCTCCAGGGCTCAGATGCAGTTGTGGCTCTTTCTAGTTGGTGTGGTGTTCTGTTTCTCTAGGTAGTTTTGGAAGTTTCCTGATTTGTAACATGTGTAAGTATGTTAGGCTAGCATGTAGTAATAAGTTTTAAAGCAAAGTCTATCAAAAATATAAAAGAGTTGGTTGGTACGAGAAAAACTCGAGCATGAATTCTGAGAGGGAAAAAGAAAAATAGGGATGGTACATTGCTTCCATGGGATTAGCCGAGTCTGGATGAATCATTTTGCGACTGTAAATTCCTGTTCAAGAGGAAATGTTTTCTTTCATTGGATCAATGAATGAATGATGCCCCCGTGTTTATTTAAAACTTCCATGTTACAGATGGGGAAACTAAGGCCCATATGAAGGCTCTGGGCTCATAGGAATTGGAGAAGGAGAATGGAGAGGGCCCTGCCCTGCAGCGCAATGAGTGTCTGTGCACGCCAGTGTCTGCCTTGCTGGCAGGCACCGTGTAGTGTCAGGGATTGGGTGGGTGCTGCTAGGCTGACCCACTTGGCCTTCATTCCTTCAGGTGGCTGTGCCCTGTGCTAGCCCCTCGACCTGCTCCTGCCAGGGCTCCCATCCCCAGGTGGAGCCCAATGCCCAGAGCCTAACATGGGGCTTTCCGCAGGTCACTAGATATGAGCCCTGCCTTTCTCCCCTGTAATGCAGGACACTTCCATGGAGGTCAGCAGGCAGCAGCATGTGGTGCGTGCCATCCCATACCCTCCTTCCATTCAGTAGGCATCATGGATGGGAAGGTACAGCTGTCAATCCCCAAATTCCCAAATTGAGGACAGCAAGTCCCAGCACTGGGCTAAACAGAAGGACCCATGGCTGCATAGGCCACAACTGAGGAGCCAGAACATTGTCTCCTCGGCCTGCTCTCCAGGCCAAGGCCCCTGGCCTTAGCTCCGATTCAGGCAGCAGCCCCTGGGAACCGCCCCAAACACCCACATCGGAGGCCAGCCCGGGCTCCCAGGGTGGCACCGTGACACAGCAGCCACCCTTATCCTAGCCCTGCCATTTGCCTTCACATCTGGCCTGCACAAGCCAGGCACGGCAGATACTCTGCAGGTGTTGCTTCCTGGATGTGCAGAGTTGGCTGGGGCTTGGAATACGGGGGGCGTGTGGCCTGGAGCTGGAACTCGACCTGGACCCAAATGTGACCAGGCTTCCCACGTCTCCATATCTACCCGTCAACACCTTGCTCCAAACAGAACTTTTCTCTCCTTCCAGTGTTGGGGCTGTCGACCATGGTGCTAATCTCAGGCCAGGCAGCTCGCCTAGGTGCCGGATAGCAAAGGACGTCTTTTGTTCTTGTTAGAGTAGCTAACCTCTAAATCTATTTAATACCCCTTCCCTGGTTGTCCATCATTATGACACATGATTTTCCAAAGGATTTACTATTATTTAGCAGCACCAGGCTTTCTCCCTGGGGTAGTAGCTACTTGCAGGGAAGAAAATGCATGTTCAATGTAGCAATTTGTCTTTTGTTATATATTTATTATAAGAGTAAATGACTTATTGTTGGAGACTTCAATATTATTGCAAATTAGGTGCCGCAAACGGAGCTGGGCCCATTCATTATGTTTCTCAAGTCCCATAGCAAACACGCCCGCTCAGCAATTGGGGGAGAGCTCTGGGTGAGCGTGAGACCCTGTGGGTTTGGCCATTAGCACCACCCCGTTACATGGCGCTAGGGGCAAAGGATACTGGGATCCCCCTGTACAGGTAGGTGAGTTCCTCCTCCTGGGGAAGGAACTCAAAGTTCGTCATTTATCAGACAGGTGGGGGTGGGTACCTGAGGGCTAGAATCGAGGGCTGTAGGAGGCAGTGGGACCCCAGGCTGCCACGCCCCACAGCCTGTTGCTGGCCCTCAGCTGTGGTAAGGAGCTGAAGTGGGTGGCATGCCTGTGTCTAGGGCGCCCCTCAGCTGTGACCTCAATTCCAGGGGTTTGAATCCCAGCTGCACAGCGGGGCCTGGCCTCTGATTGGGATGTGCCCTGTAAGAAACAGTGGTGGCTGAAACCTGCCAGCTCCCCTCGGGAGGTACCCCAGGTTAGCCCCTGCAGAAGAGCTCCCCCCCCCCCCCCGCCTCGTCTTGTCTCGCGGTTCCACCCTGTAGTCCCAGCTCAGACTCGGGGTGGAGATCTGAGTCCTTGCCCACCAGGAGCGACGTGTGCGAGCTGGCCCAGGTGTGGGGGCTGAGGTTGGCACTGGTAGGGCCAGTCTGGCACTGTCACACCCCCCAGGAGCTCCTGGTGACAGCCCAGCCCAGTGGGAGTGCCCGAGCCCCAGTGCTCTCTGTCTAATGCGGCTGAATAGCTTTAAGCACACTTGGGATTGAATGGGCTCTTGACGCTCAGCCTATCGCCTATATCAGAGTACCACACGTTCAGCTTATTAGCTGTAGGCTAAATGCAATATGCCAAACGTGCAACGTTCATTAGCCACCTCATGTTGGCTTCGGAAGTGCAGTGTGAACGGCAGAGGGGAAGGCATCTCCCCACATCTCCCATACTGAAGGGCCCAGGGCGAAGGCATTGGAAGACACACCTGCAGCTCCGGCTGTGTGCGTGTTGTGCTGTGTGCGTGTTTCCTTCCTGCAAAATGGCATCCTAGGATGCTCGCGCCTTGTAATGCTCCCGCCTGCGAGTGGATCTGGTCATTCATCTACTCCTTGTCCTTTAAATCTCTACAGCTGCGGTTCTCAAAGTTCTGGTATACGGACTCTATGCGGGGAAAGTATTGAGGCCTCTAGAGTGCTTTGGGTCTGTATTATTGATGTTTACCATTTTAGAAGTTAAAACTCATACATTTTAAACATAGTTTAAACTCATTTAAAAATAATAAGCCCATTTCTTAGTCACAAAATAACCAATTTTGTGAAAAAAATTAAAAATAATAAAAAATTTAGAAAGACGACAGCATTCCCTAGTGTCATCATTTCCTTGTTGGGCTTGGCAAAGGTGGCATTTTCTGCACTGGATCAGTCGCCTGATGGCTTCACTAACATACGCTGCCTACACACGAGAGAAGGAAAATCCCGGCATGGTGCCCACATGCTGGTAATCTCAGTAATTGGGAGGCTGAGACAAGAGAATCACAAGGTCGAAGCTGGCCTCCCCAACTTAGCGAAACTGTTTAAAAATAAAAATTAAAGGGTGCGCGCGCACACACACACACACACACACACACACACACACACACACACACCTGGCATATTTTCTAAAGACAAATCTATTACTGGACCTAAACAACAGGGGTGTTTGTAATAATAATCAAGAGCAAATAGATGGAGAGGGCCTGGAAATACTGAAAGCCATCACAGAGCGATGCGCTCACCTGTCCGGAGGAAGGCCGAGGCGCTGGGTGTGGGGAGGTGGTGCCCTCGCCCTGGCAGAGCCCAGGCAGTGGCGACTTCTCCCTGCATCAGCATTTGAGGAAAGACTGCTGTGCTGGAGCGGCCTCGCTCCTGTCTGTGTGACAGGGCTCGGGCTGCATGTCTATGGTGGCATCTGTCATCTCTGCCCTGCAGCACTAGGATGCGGCGTTTACGGTCTCTGGGCTCGCTTGGTTTCCTGGGGGCTGAAGTGCAGCACGCTGATGAGTTGTCTCCGTGCGTGGGAGGATGTGGGTGACTTAGCTTGTGAGCCTTTGTCTGCAGGACATTTGGCCCAGTGCCGGTCATGGTCGAGAGGGACGAGCTCTGAGGTGTTCAAGCAGACCCGGGTCAGGGCCTGCTTCTCAGACATTTTCCAACTGGAGCTGTCTACTCTCGGGCCTGTTTTCACATCTGTAAAGTGGGGAGATGGCCCCGTCTCTGCACTTAGAAGGATTGGTGCTGTGGCCTGTGCTGGGTAAATGGCCCCAGTGAGCTGGGTGGCACCAGTGCCTGGCAGGGCCTTTGTGTGCCCACAGGCTTTCGACTTAGGTTGGGGCCTGCAGATGGGCTGTGCCTGTCCACGTGCAGCATCTGGGTACGGTGGGGGCTGAGGCGGTGTCTCTAGTTGGCTCTGGGGCTAACAGGCATGTTGTGGACCAGGAGCCTGGAAGGCGGAGCAGCCTGCAAAGGAAAGCCCAGAGCATGACTTCAGTTTGACCCAGAGCCTGGGGACTCGTTTCCTTTGTGCAGGAGGGACTGACATCATGCTCACTTGGAGGATGGTGTACAGGAAGGAGCTAAAGTCCTCTTTGTGGGGAAATGGGCCAAGAAGTGAGGCAGAGAAGGGACTGGCCTGGAAGGGTGTGTAGGAGGAGTTGTAATCTCAGTGATGACTGTACACTCACAGGTGTCTGTGGTCCCTGTGCAGACCCCACCCCTATGATTCCTCAACATGCCCTGTGTGTGTCTTACCTATAAATTCTGGTGGTCAGTCCCCACCCAAATCCCAGCAGGAGTCTAGTGGAATCCTCTAAGCGGATTGCAAAAGGCCCATGGAAGACAAAATAATCCTAAAGAGCAAAGGCTGTTTTGCAAACAGTGACAGTGATGGGGGGATCTATTGAGGGGAAGGTTCCTGCCCTGCCTGGTATTAAACCAAATTATAAAACTATAATTGCTGAACTAAACATTGAAGCAGCATGGAGAATACAGAAAGAGATAAAAGTACATTTGGGAATTTATCCTACTTTTGTTTTTTGGTGGTCTTGGGGTTCCTGGAAACACTTCTACCTCTGGGCTACACTCGCAGACCTATTTTTATACTTTTTTTTACTTGGAAACAGGGTCTCTTAAGCCAGAGAAGCTGGCCTCGAACCTGCGCCATCCTCCTGTCTCCGCCTCCCAAGTGTGGGGATTACAAGCGTGCGCCACCACGCCCGGTTTTAACAAGCACAACTATTCAAATCGGATAGTTGTTCTAAGAATAGACTGGTAGTTAGTTGTCTTGGTCTGTTTTCTGCTGCTATGACAGAATACCATAGACTGGATGATATATTAATAATAAAAGTTGATTTGCTTCATGGCCTTGGTGGCTGGGAAGTTCAAGATCGATGGGATACATCTGGCGAGGCCTTTGCACTGCATTGTAACGTGGCAGAACGCACCACATGATGAGAGGGAAAAGGAGGCTGAGCCACCCCCTTACAGCCACCAAGGAGGGTGGCATCTCACTTGTTAAAGCCTGACCTTTCCCGCAGGCTGGTGGGGTAACTCAGAGGTAGAGCATCCTTGAGTTCAGTACACACACACACACACACACACACACACACACACACACACACACGTCCTTGCCTTTCTACCCTGCTAATAATTTGATTTCGATGTGTGTTTTGCAGGCATGTTCGAACCACAGTGGCAGCATCAAGACAATCAGATATATAGGGCCAAGCATGCATTTTTTTTAAGTTTTTTATTGGTGCACTGTATTCATACATCATAATGGGATAAAAATAATACTTTTGTAGACATACATGCACACATCGCCCAGTTAGCCCCTACCTGATTCCCACCCCGTTCCCTCCAAATCCCTCCTTCCCATGCTTGGCTTAGTGGTTGACATCTAGTATTAAAGCAATTTATCCAATATTAACGTTGATAATCTCATATAACAGTTTCATTTGTCTGATACCAAGCTTTTGATGACTTAAAGATAACATTTCAATATTTCTTTTTGCTTTCTTTCTTACCAGAGAATATTTCTTTCTTTTTCTTTTTTAAGGTGAAACTATCATATAAATATTTATTTATTTTTCACAAAAAATCTATCCTAATATGGAATATGGACTCTAGATACCCAAAACGATCTCGGAAAAGAACAAAGCTAAAAGATGTATATTTTCTGATTTCAAACCATATAAAGCTACAATAATTAAAACAGTGTAGTACTGCTATAAAGGCAGATATATAAATTAGTGGAGTAAAATAAAAAGCCTAGAAATAAATTCTTCCATATATGGTCAAGTTATTTTTGACAAGGTTTCCATGAACATTTGGTGGAGGAAATAATTATCTTTTAACTTAATATTGTTGAAAAATAATAATTACATGAAAAATAATAAAATTGGACCCTTACTTAACACCATATACAAATATTAACTCAAAATAGATAAAAGACCTAAATAAAAATCTTAAGACTATAAACTTTTAGAAGAAAATCTGGGTCATAAAACCTCACAACATTGAAATTGGCAGTGATTTCTTGGATATGATTTCAATGGCACAGGCAACAAAAGGGTAAACAAACTCCCTAAAAATAAAAACATATTGTATATCCAAAGACAATGTAAAGAGAGTTAAAAGTTACTGATAGAATGGGATAAAATAGTTCCAAATGCTATATCTGAAGGTATATTAGTATTCCAACTAGAAATCCTAAAAATTAGCAACAATAAAAGCAAACAATACAATTTAGAGATAGGTAAAAGACTAACATAAATAATGAATCTCCACAGATAACCAGTCTTAGTTGTCTCTTGGATGGAAAATCTTGTTTCTCTGGTTCTGGTGTGTGTTTCCTATTTCTTCTTTGTAGTTAATCTTTTTGAGTATTTTCTCTAGCGCTGGTTTTGAAGACATAAATTCCTTCAGTTTATGTTTGTCGTGGAAGTTTCTTATTTCTCCATCTAATTTGATAGAAAGTTTTGCTGGGTGGGAAATTTTTGGCTGGAAGTTGTTTTCTTTCAGAGTTTGGATTATGTTACTCCAAGCCCTTCTGGCTCTCATGACTTGGTTTTGGAAGTCTGGAGTGATTCTAATTGGTTTGCCTCTGAATGTCACTTGGCCCTTTGTTTTTGTAGCCTTTAAGATTCTCTGCTTGGCTTCCACATTGGTCATTTTGACGATTATGTGGCGTGGGGATCCTCTTCTCCGATCCTGTCTAAAGGGAGTTCTATAAGTTTCCTGGATCTGTGTATCGACCTCTTGCTGTATGTTTGGAAAATTTTCTGCTATTATTTCTTTGAAGATATTACTTATGCCTTTGGTTTCACCTTCTTTTCTCTCCTCTATTCCAATTATTCTTAGGTTAGCTCTCTTAAAATGGGCCCATATTTCTTCAATGTCAGATTCCTGCTGTTGGATTTTTTTTCTAAATTAAAAACTATCTGTTCATTTTTTGAATGATCTTCTAAGATCAAGATTCTATTCTCCATGTGGTCTAGTCGGTTGTTTGTACTTTGAATTGAGGCCTTTACTTCATTAATTGCATCCTTTTTCTCTTTTTGACTCTCTCTGAATTCTTTTCAAAACACCTCTATTATTTCTACAGTTACTTTCCTGATTTGATCTTCTAGAAATCTCTGAATTTCTGTTTTATCAGGTTCTGATGTGGGGTTGTGAGCATTCATTGCTCCATTGTTATTCCTCTTTCCCATGCTTTCGGAAGTTTGTGCCTTCTCTGGGTTCTTCCCTTGGGTCACTACGACTTCACTTAAGGTGCTCTGGATCTCGAGTCTGTGGTATCTCGGTCCCCACAACTCCCGTACTGGGTTGTATCGCAGAGTCTCAGACCCAGGGAGTCAATCGAGGCTGCTTTAGACCATGGGGGGTGCCATGTTGGGCGTTCTCCTATGGTGTGATATCTCTGCCACCGCCACTCCCCCACTGGGTCAAGTCCCTGGTAGTACAGTAGTGAGATTTCTCCTTCAGGGCCCGCAATTTGACTCACTGTTTTTGAGTACACAGATGGAGCTGTAGTGGACTCGATGAATTCACTGCTGCTGCCGCCGGTGGCAACATGGTGCCGCTGCCACGCCCTTGGCCGTGAGGCTGGTGTATTTCTTTTCTGTTTTTGAACTCCGCTCTGAGTCCCTGCAGGGTGTGCTGAGCCCAGCCTCTGGGAGCTTTAGATGCTCCCTGCGCTGAGAAATCTGCCGAATTCCTCCCGGCTGATCCGCAGCGGCTCACCTCGGCTCACTGTCAGCCGCTCCTCTCTGGAGCCTGGTGGGCTGTTGAGTGTGTTAGTCTGGTGTTGTCTGGTGAACTCGCCGCTGCCGTCAGCAGTAAGGTGCTGCTGCCATGTCCTCGGCCGTGAGGCCAGCTTATCTCTGTGGCTCTGGGCTCTGTTCTGAGTTCCCCTCCTCTCTGGCGCCTGTTGCTGCAAGAAAAGATGGCGCCCGCGCCGTTCTGCGCCGCGGCTCTGGCTGCAGCACTGCGGTCTGGTTTCTGGTGTCTTGTTTTTCCAGCCCTTTTTTTCTCTGTCCCTTGTAATTACATTTTTTGTTTCTCTGCTGATGGTGTTTTCTGGCTATGAAAGGTGCTGATTTTGTGGTAATAGAGATTGGTTGTTAGCGGGGCTCGTAAGCCCCGCTTTCCTCCGTCGCCATCTTCCCGGAAGTCCTCCAAGCATGCATTTTAAAATAAATTCATCTGGGTGTGGTGGCACATGCTTGTAACTCCCGCATTTGGGAGGCGGAGACAGGAGGATCGCACAGGTTTGAAGCCAGCCACACTGGCTTAAGGGACCCTGTTTCCAAATTAAAAAATATATATATATATATAATAGGTCTGGGAGTGTAGCCGGAGGTAGAAGGGTTTCGAGGAACCCCAGTACCACCAAAAAAGGAAAAATATTCAAAATACATTCAAGAAGTGAGTTTTTTAACCATATTTGCAACTGACAGTGGGCACCCTCATCCGCTCAGCTGCCCTGGTGGCCACACCTAGCCTAGAACTCTCTGGTGTAGTATAGGGAACAGGTAAGGGAAAACAGGCCCGGCCAGGAGGAAGGCTCAAAAGTCACTTCATATGGTTTATTTATTGTTGTTGTTGTTATTGTTGTTGTTGTTGTTGTTATTATTATTATTGTGGTGCTGGGGTATGCTATTTCTGAGCTACACTCCAAGCCCTATTTTTTTCCCCCATAAACCTGCGATCCTCCTGTCTCAGCCTCCTGAGTACTGGAATTAAGGCATGTGCCACCACGCCTGACTTAGTATGATTTAAAATAGTAACTGAAGAGATAAGATGAATGGGGGTGAAGGTAGGAGGTGACTTTTCCTACAAGGGTTTGCATACGAGGACTGGAAGAGGGATGCAGAGGGAGACCAGGTGGCAGGGGACCCCTCTCAGTCTCTGTGCCAGCTAATAAGCCTGCTGGCCTGTAGGGAGGTGCAGGGATAAGCTGCACCCATTTCCCACAAGACTGCACTGTGGTTGCACATCTGGGATGGTGGCCAAGCAAAGGCTTTTCTGTGGAGTCAGCCACACGGAGCTGGGCGGGTTTACGCTGTGCATCTTATTTGTGTGGCCCCTTCTGCTCTCTGCTTAACTGTGCATTCATTCTTGATATTCTCTTACTTTAGAGGATCCTTCCAATTGTGTGGGCTTCAGGCCTTGGAAGTGTGACCCTCACAGCTGGCAGCAACAGCTGAGGCCTGGAGGATGGTAAGGTCCTGACCTATGGCCTGGGTGGAGAGAAGGTGGTCACCCAGCATGGCCCAGTGCTGTTGCTCAGTCTTTCCTGATGCTTCACAAGCCCCCTGCCCATAGGGCTCTTCAAAACTTGGCTACCATGTCAGACTAGACCATGGGCCTATCACACAAAACCTATGCCACTTACTGTTTTTTCCAGGTCCTCATGTGTAAATTCTGGAGAAAATCTTGAAGGAAATTATTTTAGTGTGATTTAAAATGACCCTGCATGAGCCAGGCATGGTGGTGCATGCTTGTAATCCCAGCATTTGAGAAGTTGAGATAGGAGGATTGCAATTTGTGGGCAGCCTAAGCTACTACTTAGTGAGGCCCTTTGCAACTCAGTGAGACCCTGTTTCAAAATAAAGTATAAAAAATAGGGTTGGGGGTGTAGCTTGGAGGTAGAATGCACCTCGGTTCTGTCCCCAGTACCGTAAAAACAAACAAACAAACAAACAAACAAATAAATAAATAAATAAATAAAATGACCCTGCATGAGCTGGGTGTGGTGGGGGCACGCTTGTAATCCCAGCATTTGGGAGGCTGAGATGGGAAGACCACAATTTGAGACCATAGCCTCATCTACTTAGCGAGGCCCTTTGCAACTAACTCAGTGAGACCCTGTTTTAAAAAATAAAGAATAAAAAACAGGGCTGGGGGGTGTACCTTGGAGGTGGAATGCACCTAGGTCCCATCCCTAGTACCGTAAAAAAGGCCTTGCATTCCCCCCACCAGAAAAAGTAGTAGAATGTAACTTACTGACTGTATTATCCCCTAACAAAATATCTGAGGCTGCATAATTTATAGAGAAAAGAGGTTTATTTGCTCATGGTTTTGGAGACTTTCAAGTTTAAGATCAGGTGGTTGGTTTCACCTCTGGTGAAGGCCCCAGGGCAGATGACATCTTGGAAGGATGCAGCTGAGAAGGAGGGTAAAACAGCCAGGGAGCTCAGCCTGCTCTCTTAGAGCACCCCATCTCACCTTCTCCCTCTCCCTCCCCTCCCCTCCCCCTCTCAACAATGGGCTCCAAGAGGCCAGAACTGATCCTATCCAGGGCCATGTCCCAGTGACCTACTTACCCTGCTCTTTAACGGTCCCACCAGCTCCCAGCATCATCACACTGGGAACCAAGCTTCAGATGTGTGAACCTTTGGGGACACAGCCAGCTATGGCATCTGCACACAGAGAAGTGTGTGCACCCTAAGTGTGCACTCGGTTGAGTTATTTTTTATGTGCACACACCCACGCACCCAGTTGTACCTACATCAGGAAACAGACAGTGGCTGGCCCAGAGCCCTGTGTGCCCCCTGTGAGCCCCTGGCCTCTCCCACCTGGGCAACCAAGTGTGGCTCATCGAGGCCGTTCTGTGTGGAAGTGGAGCTGTGCAGCATGTGGACTCTGGGGTCCGGCATCCTCAGGACGTCTGTTCCTATACTTGTTTCATCTTTGTGAGGAGAGCATAGTATATTGATCTGTTCTAACACTGATGGGCCTTTGTGTTGTGTCCAGTTAGGAGCTGTCCTGTGCTGTTGATGAACACCTGTGTACACTCTCAGTGCATTTGCATTGCCTCTGGAAGTCCCAAGGCATGGGACTCTGAGTCCTAGGGCGTGCATGAGGTCAGCTTTTATAGACACCAGCTCTCCAAAGGAGTGCTACCAGTTACCTCTGTTTTGATACTGAAATAGGCCATTAGAAGATGGTTGGGTTTTTTTGTGGCAATTATTTATTATTTTTTTTGTAATCATACATCACTTTGGAATACAAGACTTGAGAGGATATACAAGCACATATCATCCAATAAGCCCTCATCCAGTCCCCATCCCATTCCCTCCCCCTCCCTCGATCCCATGCTTAATTGGTGATTATCTTCGATATAATTGTTTACTTAACCCCATGAGTTTTTAAGAGATTCCATTCTCCCCCATCCCCTCCCCTCTGATTGGTCACCTTAATTGCTTCTCAATAGGGCCCTTTCTACTACTCGACCTCCTCCTATTACCCCTTTCCTCCTAGTTCTTGCTAATTAGGGGAAGCATCTGGATTTGATTTTCTGTGCTATTTCTCTGTGCATGCCACATTGCAGGTTCCGATCCCACTCTTGACGACCCCCAGTAGTGGCCTGGCCACCTGGGGGACTCTGATCCCAACCTTGCTGGCTCCAGCACTGGCCTTGCCTCATGGGAGGCCCCAATCCTGGTCTCTTTGGCCCCCGCACCTAACTAACCCCTCAGCTGGCTCCTCTCCCGGTCTCAGAAGCCCTAGCACCGGCCTAGCCTCATGACAGGCTCCGATCTTGGCCTTGCTGGTCCCGGCACCAGCCTTACCCCACGGCAGAGTCCGATCCCGGCCTCATAGGTCCCAGCACCGGTCTTGTCTCACGGCAGGCTCCGATCCCAACTTTGTTGGCCCCAGCACCAGCCTAACCCCTCGGCTGGCATCGATCCCTGCTTCGGAGGCCTCAGTAGTGGCCTTGCCTTACAGCAGGCTCCGATCCCGGCCTCCTTGGCCCCGGCACTGACCTCACCCCAAGGCAGTCTCCGACCCCGGGCTCGGAGGCCCCAGCACTGGCCATACCTCAAGGCAGGCTCCGATCCCGGCCTTGCTGGCCCCGACACTGGCCTAACCCCTCGGCAGGCTCCTCTCCAGGCCTTGGAGGCCTCAGCACTGGCCTTGCCTCGCGGCAGGCTCACTGGCCTAACGCATCAGCTGGCTCCGATCCCGACCTCAGAGGCCCCAACACCGGCCTTGCCTCATGGCTAGCTGTGAACCTGGTCTTGTTGATCCCGGCACCGGACTAACCCCTCAGCAGGCTCCAATTCCAGCCTCGGAGGCCCCAGCACCAGCCTTATCTCACGTCAGGCTCCGATCCCGGCCTCGCTGACCCCAGGACCAGCCTAACCCCTCGGCAGACTCCAATCCCAGCCTTGGAGGCCTCAGCAGTGGCCTTGCCTCACAGCAGGCTTCGATCCCGGCCTCGCTGGCCCCGGCACCGGCCTCACCCCTCGGCAGGCTCCATTCCGAGCACGCTCTTCACCCAGCAGGTTGTCCCACGTTCCCAAGGGTGCGTGGTGGTAGTATTCTGCCTCTGAGACAATTTCTTCAAAAGTTCCAGGTTTATTATGTCAGATCTCTGCCTCCCCTGAGTACTTGCCGCTGCCAATGCGACTGTCTCCACCATTTCAAATCTTTCCTAAGCTCTTTTCCCATACCCCATAATGTCCAGTGTTCCTAAGCCTGCACGACAGTAGCATTCGACCTTTGGGGTAATATCTTCAGAGGATCAGGGTGGGTTGGATCAGATGTCTGTCGCTCCCAAATCCAAGTCTCTACCGCCATCTCGGCCACTGCTGCCGCTGCCACCGCCGCCTTCCTCCTAGGTCTCCGCTAGACTCTCTCCTTACAGGTGATATCCAGGATTCTTAACGATGTCAAGAAGCTGCAGTCCTTCGTGGGGAATTTTTCCAAAAGTTCCAGTTCAGATGGATATGTTTTGTCTGCATCTCCAATATTCTAGCTGCCGCCGGGGCCATCTTAACCCCTCTCGAATATTTTTCTTTTTTTGTTTCCCCCTTTTTAAAAATTTTTAAATAAGAGAAGAGAGCATGTGTGGTTTGGGGAGGATGTGGGATCGGGAACATTTCTTTCTGGGTGGGGGGGTTGCCTAAGGGAGCCCCACCCGTGCCCGCCCACCCTCCTGGGGTCGGGGCCATGCAGCCCCTAGAAGATGGTTTTTAAAAATTGTCTAATATTATTGACATCTAGGAAACAGTTTAGATCAAGATGGATAATCAAAGTCAGGTGTGGTGCGCATGCTTGTAATCCCAGCATTTGGGAGGCTGAGACAGGAGGATCCAGGTTCAAGGACAGCCGCAGCTGCTTGAGGCCCTTTGCAACTCAGTGAGCCACTGTTTCAAAATAAAGAATAAAAAGCCGGCCATGGTGGCGCAGGCTTGTAATCCCAGCAAAAAATGGAAGACTGAGACCATAGGATCGTGGTTTGCCTCAGCTACCTAGTGAGGCCCTCTGCAACTTAGTGTGAGACCCTGTTTCAAAATAAAGAATAATTAAAAAAGAAAACAGAATAGGGGGTATAGCCCTGAGGTCGAATGCCCCTGTGATCCATTCTCAGACCCGTAAAAAAAGAAAGAAAGAATAAAAAATAGGGCTGGGGGTGTAGCTTGGAGGTAGAATGCCCCTGGGTTCCATCCCAGTATTGCCCAAAAAAAAAAAAAAAAAAAAAAAAAAAAAATTAAAACATTGGCTGAGTCTGTGTCTCTGATGGGAAACTGAAGAAATTTGAACTTCAGAAAAACAGAACAGGGTGAGGGAGATTTTCCCTACACGAGGACTTCACTCACCTATTGGTCCTTTCTGCCACAAACTTCTGTTAGATGCAAAATGTGAAGAAGTGAAGGCAGGCCTCACCCCTTTGGTGTCACAGCCAAATGGGTGAGCCATTTCCTGTTGCCAGTAGTGGTTGCCACTGAGCAAGTCCATCTCTATACAAATAATTAGGGCCAAAGAGAGCTGCCTGTGCAGAATGATGATGGTAGTAAAATCACATTACGATGTTTAAAGACTTGGCTGAATAAGGGGGAAATTTAAATAAATTCACGCATAGCTCTTGCCCGACACAGTATGAATCTGCTAAAATGATATTTATGAAGAATCTTAGAGTCACAGTACAATATTCAAAGGAAAAGGAATACAGAATTATATACATAGTATGAAACTTATTTCTAAAATTCATATCATATAGCAAAGAGCAGAAAACACACTTGGGTATTTTTTCTGGTTCTTAAACTTCTTTTCTGTTTGAAGCACGTTGGGCTCACCCCTTCCTTCCAGTGTGCCTGGCTTTGCCCCTCAGCAGTCAGAGTGGGTAGCCTGTGCCCCGCCTCCACGCAGGCTCTCAGGGCTGGTGGCCACCATGGCCTGGGCTTGGCCCTATCTAGACCCTGAGCAGACTTGCCTCGTGCCCCGAGGGCTCTGCCTTCACTCTCCATGGTTCCTGGGCCCTCCTGCTCAGCCCAGCGGTGCTCCCAGAGTAATGGGGAAATGGGAAGGGCCAGGGGTCAGTGACTGAGTTCAGGAAGGACCCGGTTCCGTTTTTGGGTGCTGTGTGGAGTTTGGGGTTAGGGCCATGTCTGAGTGTTGAAACCCTTGCACTGGAGGATTGGAGATAGCCCTGGCGCACCTCAGAGAGACCCAGGAGGAGGCTTGCTGCTCTCTCTTGGCTGAGACAAGGGACTGATGTAGGCCAAGGGATCCCCACCAGTTGGTGGTGTGAATTGACACAGCAGGCATGCAGGGAGGGGTGCATAGGCGGTGGGCTGCACCCTTGCCAGGCCGGGGCAGGCTGCCCGCTCTGCTTGCCTCTGACCCGGGCCCTGCTGTGTCGTTCAACCTGCAGTCACTGAATGGCTGGGCTGCCACCTTGCAGTAACCCATAATTACTACTTAGGAGTTTGTGGGTGGAAACCAGTAGGTTCCAATTCCACATGTGAAACCCTGTTTGCCTGCGCCTGCCCTAATGGGGAGCCCTCTCCCAGGAAAGCCCTGGGCCAGCAGAGAAGCCTGTCGACCTCAGCTGCCTCCATCCCCTGTATTTCAGTATTTAGAGTTTGAAGTGCTGATTAAAATGTTCACCTGGGGAAACGTGTGTATTTCCCCATTTTTGCCTCTTTTGCTAGAGGCCAGGGTAGGAATAAGTCACCCTGGCCTCTTTTGCTAGAGGCCAGGGTAGGAATAAGTCAGAGCTAGAGATGCGTCCTGGAGCCCCGTCTCCATCTCTGCGATGACTTCTCGACCTTCATCCCCTGGGTGCAGGGGAGAGTTCTCTTGAAGGACCGGAGGTGAGGAGGTGCAGGGTCTGCGCGTGTCCTTGCTGGGGCAACATGGGAGTGGCTGTCAGCTTTGACTCTATCATCCAGAAACTTGGTTTCCTTACTGGTTTTGTGTGGATTTCTAGCACCTAGCATCAGGGTTTTGCTAGTTGGGGAGTTTATTAGAGAACCACCACTATGAATTTCTGTGCATTCAAGTTTAAGCCAGGGGACTAATTCTCCTTTTGCCGCTGAAGTCCAGTCTCTGAGATGTCTCCATCTTACCCAGCCAATCTCTTCCCTTCTTGTGCTCACAAACACCACTGCCTCTGTCCAGCTCCACCATCGTGTCCTGGCCCCCAGTGCTGCCCTCCAAAAGTTAAAACAGGTCACACCTGTGGTTACCACAAACAGACAAAAAGCTTTGCTCACTAAGAGGCAATGCTGTTTTTCTATCCAAGTGCTGGACACTCTAGACATCAAGAAAACGCCACCCAGGCTTGGATAGGGCCATTTAGACTCTATATGAGAGAGATTATCAGTGTATACTCCCCTGGCTAAAGGATGTCTTTCTCAAGTAGAATTAGAATTTGAGCTGGCTTTGAAAATTAAAACTTTGGTATATTGAGCTTAATTTGAGATGTTGAATAATTATTTCAGGGTCTTCTATGCCAAACCCAGCACCAACTCTACCCAGCATCATAAATGAAAACACAGCTATTTTTATCCCTACCCTCAAGCAAAACCTGAAAATTTTCTCTTTTTAGACATCCTTGGAGGGCAGTGCCACACGTTCATGGGAACAGGATCTTGGGTACCTCGGTTTCTAGATCTGTAAAATGAGGGCAAAACACCAGCCACTCAGGTTGGTTAGTGGGATTGACTGAGCAAAGGCCTCTAATGTGTCTGGCACCTGCCAAGGCCTGCCACGGTTACTTTGGGTGCAGGGAAAGGGGAGCTTGCCTCTGGGAGGAGAGAGGCTGCCAGAGCCCCACGGCTCTGTGCATCTCCCAGAAGACACACTTGGACTTCCTGCCCATAAGTGCACCAGTGAAGACCAGGGAAACAGGGAGGCTGAGCGAGGGGCAGCTTGGGAGCTGACAGGCTCCCACAGGCTGGGAGCCACAGCTATCTGGCCCACCCACTCTGTCCCTATTGGACATTGGGGTCCCACTGCCACTGTGATATTCCCGGGGATCCCTCTGCCCCCTTCCTCATTGGCAGGGCCGGGTCGCTGCTCTGGTCCTACATCTGGTCTTAATTGGCCTTTCCTCCTTCTTTTTCCGAGTTTAGAGTCATGTGTGTTAAAGTATAATTATTATGCAGTCAGGTTCATGCTTGTGAAACAGTTCTGTGAATTTTAACCAGTGCATGTGGGTGTACAGCCCTCACAACAGCAAGGCAGGCGACAGCCCCTCTCCCCAAGGTGTCCAGCCTGTCCTCCCACTCCCAAAGTCCCTGGCAACTTGTGCTATATCTTCTCTCCCTAGAATTCTACCTTTTCCAGAATGTCATATAAATGGCATTATAAAATGTGTTTAGCTGGGGCTTTTGAGAAAGACCAGGCTCCCTCCCATCCTGACAGAGGGTTTGGTTAGCCTTGTGTTTGTGTCTACACTAGTGGGAAGTCCACGCTTTCCTCTGGCCTGAGAGAAGATCCTCCAGGGCAGCCTCACTGTGGAGGAAAGGGCAACATCTGTGGGTGCTTCCTGGGCCTACGATGGTCTCAGGAGCGTGGCTCGCTGCAGCCCCCTCACGCGGGTGAAGAGATGCAGGCTCAGAGCGGCTCAGTGTGCATCATGGGCTCACTGCTGAGGTTGGAGCCCAGTCCCATCTTCGTATTTCTTCTGTACAGTTCTTGAGCTAATTCCTGATGGATATGCTTGCCAGTGACAGGTGAGGTTCAGGTACTGGGAAGAGTGGTGGAGGTAGAAAAGAGCCTCTGTGATTCATGTCCCAGCCCTGTCTCCCAGGGGACTCCCTTCCAAGTAAATAGTGCACGCTTTGGGTCCTCCCTGTGGAGTGCATTTGCTGAGCTTGGGTTTTAGGGCTAAGAACTTGCACTCTTGTGCAAGGCTCCACCCAAGGTTGGGACAGCCCCAGAGTCATCACGGGGATCCTGACAAGGCAGAACACAGGCCTTTCCAACGTAGGTCAAACATCCCCTCTTCCTGGGCCCCAGCCTGCAGGAGCAAGGGCGCCCACCTGGGAGCAGAGCCAGGCCCTGAGCCCCTGGGAGAGGGAGGCTGTCCCAACACATGGTGGAGTGGACAGAGGCAGGCAGAGGCTGGACGCCGCAGGCACTGGCCAAGGGGAGAGCTTAGGTAAAGGACAATATCGCAGTCTTGGGAGTGAGTGCCACTAAACCTTATGGGTAATGGGTTTTTCATCCCCTGGGTAATAGGAGACACCAAAAAATGAGGACATTACTTAGTGAGTCCCTCACCTCGCTGGCCCCATTCAGCAGACTTGGAGGAAGGACATTGCCCGGCATCGAGCCGTGTGTGAATTTAATGGGGTTTCCAGCTAAACCTTCCATCAAATTTATGGCTGTGCCTGTCTCCTGACCTTCCCCCCTTGCACATTCCTTTCGGAAATGAAGCTGTGTGCAGGCTGTGAGGTGTCACCTCCCCCCACATTGGAGATATACAGCTAGGCCCGGTCCCCACCACGCGCCCATACCCGGAGCCAGTGACATTAGGGCAGCCATTGGTCCAGCTGCTCAGAGTCAGAGTTGCTCCTCCCTCCAGCATATGCGTGGCCCTCCTGCTGCTGGACCCTCTTCCTAGGCCCCAGCCTCCCTCTGTAGAGCTGCTTCTCTCCACCCAGCCCTGGAGCTGGTCCCCAGCCATGCTGCTTCCTGGCTCCCTCCCTCCAGGCCTGGTTTTCCTCCTTGGATGTGCCCAGTGGCTTCATTAGGCCATGCCTTCCCACACACATTCAAATTCCCTGCCCTTCAAGGTGCAGCTTAAAAGTCACAGCCTCCAGGTAGCCTTCTCTGATTCCTCTTACCCCAGCTGAAGGGGCCTCCTTTCTATAGGCAAGGCTCCCGTGGAGCCCCTGCCTGTCAGAGCTGTGGTCATCGCGGTAAGCCTCTCTCTCTCTGTCCAGCTCGCCCGGGAGCAGTGCTGTGGGCATCACCTCAGAGCCCTGCCCTGAGAGTTCCCCAGGCCTTCCTGGGCTCTGGAGCAGCTCTCTGAGGCCAGCTCCCTGTGCCTTATGCTGGGCCTGACAAATGCTGGCCAGGCCTTTCCCCAGCCTCGTCCCACTTCCTGCCATTACAAGGGCAAGCGCTCCTATTCCCGTGGCTCCCCTGAGGGCGACTGGACCTGTGCATGTCTGGCCAGCATCCAGGGCTGTGGTGGAAGCTGTAGCAGTGTCCAGCTTGTGCCGTGCCTGCCAGCAGAGAGGCGTCTAACAGGTGGGCAGAGTGACTCAGCTGGAGGCGCAACAAGCATTAGAAGTAAGATCACCTGGCTGGGTGCAGTTGTGCACACCTGTCATCCTAGTAGTTGGGAGACTGAGACAAGAGGGTCACAAATTTGAGGCCAGCCTGGGCAACTTAGTGAGACCCTCATCAACAAGACCCTGTTTCAGAATATAAAAGGGCTTGGGGTATAGCTCAGAGCTAGAATGTTCCTGGGTTTCATCCTCAGTACCAAAAAAGAAAAATAGAAGATAAAATAGATCACCATCTTCCTGTAATAAAGTAAACAATAAAACCGCCCTCTGGGAGTTGGAGGTGGGAGGCAGGATGAGGAGGAGGCGCTGCCCACTCGTCCCGTGGGGAGCGCAGGCGCAGGTGGACATGCTTCTTTGCAGCCCGGCGGCCATCTACCAGTGGGTCCTTGGGCTTAGACCAAGTTTTTTACACTCCATGGCTCTAAAAGAATCTAACGAGGACCAAGTCCAGCTCTGTTTCTGGGCGTCTCCTCCCCACACCCACAGTTTCAGTTGCCTGAAATTAGCCATGGTCCAAAAATATTAAATGAAAAACTTAGAAGCTTTAAATGTCCTGTTTTGTTTTGTTTTGTTTTGTTTTGTTTTGTTTTGTTTTGTGGTACTGGGGTTCCTGGAAGCCCTTCTACCTCCGGGCTACACTCCCAGACCTATTTTTATATTTTTATTTGGAAACAGGGTCTCCTAAGCCAGCGCGCGGCTGGCTTCGAACCTGCGCGACCCTCCTGTCTCTGCCTCCCAAGCGCGGGGAAATGTCCTGTTTTGAATACTGTGACAAAATAACACAGTTCCCTTTATTGTCCACCCCAGACACAGACCGGCTCTGTCCACGTTTCTGCGCCGCCGGCCTGCTAGCCACAAGTGTGCTTTCCCCTCATCAAGACAACTGTTGTGGTCTTCCAACAAGTAACCCTTATTTTACCTACAAACAGCCCCAACGCCCAAGAGCAGTGCTGCTGCCAGTGTATTTTTACAATTGCTCTTTTGTTGTTAGTTATTATTGTTCAACTCTGTGTCTAATTTTTAAGTTACACTTCATCATACGCCACATAGAGATTGATGATTTGGTTTGGCTTGTGGCTTCAGGCATCTGCTGGAGGTTCTCATATACACCCCTCAGATAAAAGGGGACTACCGTACCCCGAATTGTGTGAAAGACCCTCCTGGCCTCACGAGGAGGGGATCCCTATCCCATTTTGCCAGAGTTTATGAAGGAGAGTGACAGGGTCAGATGTACATTTGGGGACTCTTGCTGGCAAGAAAGTGCAGGGCTACACTGGGCGACCACTGAGGTGCTAGGGCCCGGGCAAGCGGTGACTGAGTGGGCTGCACTGTCTCAGTGTTGGGGCCGGGCTGCTAGAGAGTGGACTTGTGGACCAGAGGAACCCAGGGCTGTGCTGGCCAAAAAGACAGTGAGATCTTCACCAAGGTGGGGGAACATGCAGGAGGAATAGGTGTAGGGGTGTAGGAAGAGCACGCTAAGCTCTGTCTGTATGGGCCGCAGTGTCCCCAAGTCACCTGGGGCTTATGGGAGGGATGGACAGAGATCAGTAGTCAGAAGAGGGGTCTGAGGCTGGGTGTGGTGGTCCATGCCTGTAATCCTAGGACTTGGGAGGCTTAGATAAGAACATTGCAGGTAGCCAGGCATGGTGGTGCACGCTTGTAATCCCAGCATTTGAGAGGCTGAGACCGGAGGATTTCAGTTCACAGACATCCTCAGCTACTTAGTGAGACCCTTTGCAACTCAGTGAGACCCTGTTTCAAAATAAAGAATAAAAAAATAGGGCTGGGGGTATAGCTCAGAGGTAGGGTGCTCCTAGGTTCTATCCCCAGTACCGCAAAAAAACAACAAAAAAAAAGAACATTGCAGGTTTGTAGCCAGCCTCAGCAACTTAGCGAGAGCCTCAGCAACTTAGTGAGACCCTGTTTCAAAATTTTAAAAATGTAGCTTAGTGGTAGAATGCCCCTGGGTTCAAGTCCAAAGTGCAGCAGCTGCAGGTGCCGGCAACACTGTACGAAGGTGCTGGTTTCCCACATTTTGGCCAGTGGCCCCAATGTGGCTGATGAAATTAGATGTTTCAGCCTGAATCTCTCATGGTGGACATCGCAAACCACAGGACCCCACCACCCAGTTCTCAACCCCATTATGGCACCTTCTGTCTCTCCCTATAAATTGCTCAGGGGAGACCTGGGAATATCCCCTCCCCTGGGCCTGAGTCATGCCCCCAGTTCAGGTCAATTCCCTCCACAGCACAAGCCTGTGATTACCACTCTCTCCAAGTGCTCTGTTCTCGGTGGGCTGGGTGTTGGCTGTCCAAGAGGCTTGTGATCCACCGCAGCGAGAGCCGTCTGGCCGGCTGGTGAGCTGGGGAAGGCCACCGGATGAGGCCAGCCTGAGTCAGCTAGTGCGCTGAGCTGAGAGCCGTTCAAAGGAGGCATGTGCTCCCCAGTCTCGGGGCTAATCAGGAGCTGGGTATTTAGCGGATGTGTACACAGCAGTCATTGTCGCAAGGAGCCCGTTATTGCGGACCAGGGTGCTGTTTGCCTGGTTTTGTTTGCTACCATTAGCATTCACTTGATGGGTTGTCAGGGTCGGGTCTGCTCTTCCGGAAGCAGTGGAGTGGCCGCTCAACCGGCGCTTGAGAGGAGAGGAGTGCCACCACCGTGTGCCCAGGCCCTGAGAGGCCGGGTTGCCGGCGGTGCTCCATCACTGTGACAGCAGCTGAGAGGCTTGGGACCTCTCGCGCAGGCCCTTTCATTGTAGGCGAGTGCAGGAGGCAGCAAGCACAGAGGGGCCAGGGCTGGGGGCGCAGGCAAGATCTGCTTTGTTTGTTTTGCCAGCAAGGGTGGCCCTGGTTAAGTTCAAGTTTGCCAAAGTGATTTAGAGTAGCCTTTCTCCAGCAGCACGCCCGCCCCGAGTGGGCCCTCTTAAGCCCCGTCACCTGCCTCATCTTTTGCCAGGCTGGAGGCTGAAAGAGCCCTCTAGAGGGAGTGGGCTGGGCAGGACAACCCATTTGCCCGCAGGGGAGAGCAGCCCTCTGCTTTCTGTGCAAACAAAACAGTTTCGGGCTGCCAAACACCCCGCAGTTTGCTTGCGCACGCTTGTAATCCCCGAGCTTGGGAGGCTGAGACGGGAAGATTGCACAGGTTCAAAGCCAGCCTCAGCTACTTAGTGAGGCTCTCAGCAACTTAGTGAGGCCCTGTTTCCAAATAAAATATAAAATAGGTCTGAGAGTATAGCCTGGAGGTAGAAAGCCTCTGGGTTCTACCCCAGTACCACACACACACACACACACACACACACACACACACACACACACAAATCACCCTGCAGTTTACCTGGCCGGTGTCTTTCTCAACTGGGTGGAAGACGCTTTGGGTTTTATTTGGGGTGCTTTTCTGGGACATTGGTGACACCCATAGATTCCACCCAAGGGAACATGTTCTCCTTCTGAGCAGGATCATTGCCACTTGTGTCTAAATTTTTACGGCCTTCTCCCCACTCTTTTATTTTTTTTTTCTGATACTGGGATGGAACCCCAGTATTATCCTACCTCCGAGCTCCACTGTCAGTCCTATTGTTTATTTTTTATTTTGGAACAGGGTCTCACTGAGTTGCAAAGAGCCTCACTAAGTAGCTGACTCTGTCCACCAACCGCTTGTCCGCGAACTGCGATCCTTCTGTCTCCCAAATGCTTGGGATTACAAGCATGTGCCACCAAGCCTGGCTTTCTTTTCCTCCTCTTTGGACATCAAAAGCCCTGTGCACATGACCTGGGGTTGGGGGGGGGAGGCGGCAGCTAAGGACACCTGTTGCCCTGGGAAGCCCAGGGTAGGGGGTATTGAGATTTTGTTTTTTAAGTTAACATTTGATATTCAGAATCATCAGGTATTTTCTTTTATCACAGGCAGAAAGGTGCTGTGAATATTTATAGTAGATTTTGCGAGTTTTTCTCCAGTGACCAACCCTTCTCCTGTTGCTTGGCTGCATGCGCAGCTGGTCTGGGCTGAGAGGTTGCATGGGCTGGGGTCTCTGTAGTGAACCCTGGCTGTCTGGGAAGTCCAGCAGTCCACGGATGTTCTGTTACAAAGACCTGTGCTCCTGGGCATTTGAGTGGCCCGCGAGAAGGCACCATGTCTCTCCTCCCTGGGGATTGAGGAGGGAGACAAAGAGGCCCAGGCTCGATGGCTGTGAGGACTTGATGCAGAGAAGGGCCTTCAATAAAGTCAGCAGGGCAGGCCAACTTCACACCTGGTCCAAAGGGAGGAGGAAAGGTCTGTGGAGCATGAGTCACTTTCCTGTCACTCTGACAAAATACACACTGGGTACTCATGAAGTGAGAAGGTTTCTGTAGGTCACAGTTTGGGAAGTTTGAAATCCAAGATCGGGGGGTGGCCTTTGATGAGGTGACGGGCATCAGTACATCGTGGAATGAGCAGACGGGAGCAGAGAGAACAGGTGCAGCCCCACCAAGCCTTTAACAGGAAGCACCGCTGGATTCAAGTAGCAGGTGAACAGTGAACACAGAGGGGGGAAAAATCCTGTTTTAATCTTTTTCTGTTCCTGCCTCTCAGAAAAGGCTTGAAAAGGGCAGGGGATGTGTGGTCTCTTTAACCCATGGCAGTCTATCCTAAGGAAGCTCAGAGAACTCTGCATCTCGTCTCTTCCTTGAACAAGCCCAGAGAGTGGTCGGCAGGGACCAACCTGGCAGGTAGAGGTGGGGAAAGGACTCAGCTCACCACAGACTCCAGGATCCAGGGCCAGCCCAGGATTCTTAGGCTTGACTCCACGAGCAGGATCCATAAAAAGATAAATTGAACCTCACTAAAAGTAAGAATTTTGCTCATCAAAAGACCCTGTTGAGAGGATGACGATTCAGACCTGGAGAAAACTACCCACCTGCCAAAGGACTAGAATCTAGAATACTTAAAGCACTCTCAGAGCTCAACAGGAAGCCGGCCTGGCGCGGTGTGCATGTTTGTGATCCCACTACTTGGGAGGCGGAGACAGAAGATCACAGGTTCAGGCCAGCCTCAGCTGCTTAGCGAGGCCCTCCACAACTCCCTGAGACCCTGTTTCAGAAATAATAGGGAGGTTCTCCCTATTATTTTTCTGTTTTTTTTTTTGCCCCTACACACACACACACACACACACACACACACACACACACAGTTTCTTACAACTTTTATTAGTCACCTTTCCAGCACTATAATGAAAACCTGACCTAGTCAAGAAAAGGCATATACCTTTGGCTCAGTCTGGGGGCTCCAGTCCCTGCTCAGCCGGCCCCATTGCTTTGGGGCTGATGAGAGCAGCACATTGTGATGGGGGGGCAGGTTAAAACCACTCTTCTCAGTCAGGTGAGGTGGTACGGCCCATGATCTCAGTACTAGGGAGGCTGAGATAGGAGGATCACAGATTCCCGGTCAGCCTGGGCAACTTTCGCAAGACCTTCAGTAACTTAGTGAGATCCTATTTCAAAATAAAAATGAAAAGTGTTAGCTGGGGGATTAGAGAACTACAAGTTCAGAGGTGGAACGCTCCGTGTTCAGTCTCCAGTAACACACACACACACACACACACACACACACACACACACACACTCACTCATCTCTTGGTCAGGAAGTGGAAAAGGGAGAATTAGGGGAATGGGCCAAGGTCCTTTTTTCCCCTCTAAGGACACATCCCCAGCTTCCTAAAGACCTCCCACCTGGCTCCACCATGTCATGCAGAGCTCAGGACAGCCTCTGACACTGGAGCTCTGGGGGAACGCTCAAAATCCAAACCATAGCACAGCAACACCTATTCTAAAATCACCTCAAAACTTAGAAAGTGCGATGGAGACTGAGCAGTGTGTCTTCACCAAGTCCTTCCCACTTGGCAGCTGTGCTTTTCCAGGCCCGGCCTTCCTGGGCTCGGCTGTTTTGTGTAGTCGGATGGGCGTGGAGAGGGGTGCATGCCCTCCACCTCCAGAAGCTGGCCCTGGAGGACGGCCCAGGGTCATGTGCATCCACCTGCGCATCTCTGACCCACTTGTCAGCATGGGCACTGGGTGCACAGGCCTACAGGAGTGAAAAGAGAGACTTTGGACATGGGGAGTTGAGGGGTGGGTGGGGAGCAGGCAGGGCTCATAAACTCTGCCAAGCAGCTTCTCTAAATGAGACACAGTGTAAATGCTGTGTCAATAGTTGTTATGCCATATTGTTTGGGGAATAATAAGAAAAAAGTCTACATGGTTAGTATAGATGCAATTATAAGCAACAATTTTCAATCTGTGGTTGGTTGAGCCAGGGCTGCAGAACCCACAGGGCCAGAGGGCTGATGGCAGAAGAGTATGTGGAGGGGCTAGAGCCTGGGCCGACAGCTGGCTCTGCGGGCAGGAGCAGGCCGTGGAGGTGGGGCGCGGGCGCCCACTGGGACGCTCTCATTGGGGTGCTGGCTCACGCACCCAAATCCTTTTGAAAGGAAGGGGTGCATGTGCTTTTCCCTTCTCTTTCCTTGTACGCTGCCCCTCAGCCATGTACCCTGAGGGAGAGCAGCCAGCCAGGCCATCCTCCTGGCTGAGAACAAACTGGGAGACTCCTGGGATAATGACCTCTTTCACCGCTCCTCCTCGTGTGGCCAGCACTGGACCTCAGGCGCGCAGTGGGCGAAGCCACCCGGGCCAGAGCCCCGTGTGTCACGAGAGCCCTGCTCAGCCCTGCAGCCTGCTGCCTTCTTAGACTCAGCCCAGTTTCTAGACACGGAGTGGCATCTAAACCAGGCTCATCCCTGTCATCCCAGTACTTGGGAGGCTGAGACAGGAGGATGACAGATTTGAGACCAGTCTCAACAACTTAGTGAAACCCTGTTGCAAAATAAAAAGGGCTGAGGGCAAAGCTCAGAGGTAGAACACCCAGTACCTCCAAAATGCACTGTGCTCTTGTCAAGCCCTGTCACCCCGCAGAGTTACTCGTTCTTTGACTAAGGTGTCTTGAAGTGATCAGTGGACAGTCCTAGCAGCCCAGCCTGTGCCCATGTAGCTCGGTGGAAACCCAAGCTGCCAGGGACACTCAGGGATTTTGTTTCTTATTTCTAGTTTTAGTTTTGCTCTTGTGAGGCGGAAGTGAATGGAGAAGGGTGGGCTCGAGGTACATAACCAGCCCCCGCCCCAAGAGAGACTCTTTCCCAGGAACTAGAATGTGTCCCCTCCCCTGCCTGGAGCATGTGTGAGACTGCGGCAATTAGGATTCTGGCCGCCCCAGCAGCCCGTGCGGAGGGCCCTAGGCTCTTCTGAGAACGATTCCTTTTGGGGAGCATTTATAAGCGATTTCTCATGGCTCAGTTCCTCTATAGAAAACTGGGAATTGTAAGTCTTACATAGCTCAAGAAAGAAAGTAGCAGGGTTGGGTGTGCACTGGGCAAGAATACATGAACAGTATTCATGGCAGTGTCTTGGAAGGAATTACCAAAGGGAGGAAAGAAAGAAAAAAGAAAAACGGTGGGCAGGCAAGAAAAGATGGACAGCCTCCACCCACCCTCCCCGCCAGACAGTCGGCACAGCTGGCTGGGTCTCCGGCGCTCTCCACGTCTCTTCAAGCCCCTGTGGACCGTCTGGGGAAATACTGAGAAGAGCTGTTGATTTTGCGAGTGACGTGATGACTGGGCCGGGGAGGGGGATTGTGCAGGGCTGACAGCCAGCCTGTGATTTAAAGACGGCCACCTGACCCCACCGTCAGCCTCCCCTACAGAATAAACTTGCTTTCTTCTCAGCCTGCAGCACGTTAATCACTGCCCAGGGCCAAGGCCCAAGAGGGGCCCTTGTGGGCACATTTGGGGTCTTTCCATTTCACGGCGGCTGCAGCCAAGTTTGAATCTCACAGTTTGTTTCCTTTTTCTTCACTGCTGGCCTCAAAGTCTCACTTGCTGCAGGGCTGGTGGCACACACCTGTGATCCCAGGACTTAGGAGGCTCAGATAGGAGGATCACAGGTTTGAGGCCAGCTTTAGCAATTTAGCAAGACACTCTTTCAAAATAAAAAGTAATCAGGGTCTTGCTACATTGCCCAAGGTAGCTTCAAACTTTTGATCCCTCCTATCTCAGCCTCCCGAGTTGCTGGGATGACAGGTGTACACACCACACCGAGTTTTTTTTTTTTTGTGTGTGTGGTACTGAGGGTGGAACCCAGGGGCCTTCTACCTCCAGACTATACTCCCAGACCTATTTTATACTTTATTTGGAAACAGGGTCTCACTAAGTTGCTGAGAGCCTCACTAAGTAGCTGAGGCTGGCTTTGAACCTGTGCGATCCTCCTGTCTCAGCCTCCCAAGCGTGGGGATTACAAGCGTGCGCCACCACGCCCGGCTTGACACCAATTTCTTTAAGAAGGTGAAGACTGGGGACACAGAGCTAGGGGTGGGGATGACTCAGGCTCTGGGCTGTGTTGTAGCTGAGGACACTAGATTATTTTCTGAGACACACACATCCTGTAACTCTCTCCTCTGGGAGGAAATATATTGTTTCAGACTTTGTCACTAACATGTGATCTCTGAAAGGCTGGAGGGTCTCTGGGGGCCTCACTTTCCCTGTGTGTATGTTGAACGGGTTTGACTGGCAATCTCTCATGTTGAGCTGATTATCTCTGATCTTCTATTTGTATCACTGGGCCATCTCTTCATTCATTTAAATTTACAAGACTCTTCTTGTAAATTTAATTTTCTGATATAGCCTCACTATAATCTCCACTAACTACCCCACGAGCAACACTTTGTCACTCATTAGACATCACTATCCTGCCCAGTAGTGGTCTCAGTGCAGGTCCTTGGCAGCTGCATCTGTCCAACTTGACCATCGGAAGCATAAATGCAATTTTATTTTCCAATAAGGATTCCTTCCTTGTCATCCTTTCTAACTGTTGTATGTGAAGTGCCCTCCCCCCAATTATAGTGAAATACACCAGCATAATGCACTGGGGTAGTAGATTTTTTTTTTTTTTTCGGTACTGGGATGGAACCCAGGGGCATTCTACCTCTAAGCTACACCCCTAGCCCTATTTTTTATTCTTTATTTTGAAACAGGGCCTCACTAAGTAGCTGAGGCTGTCCATGAACCATGATCCTTGGGTCTCAGCCTCCTGGATTACAAGCGTGCATCACCATGCCCGGCTTGGTAGTAGATTTTAAAAAAAAATACATACATACATATATATAATATATATAATCATTCCAATTCTGAGAGTTTGGGATTATATTTTGCCCAGACATTTGCTGTGTCTACAGAGAAAAAAATAAATATCTCCATAAACATGTGTTGTATTTACAGTGAGAAATAAAGTTAAATAAATATCAAGTTTTAAAAATCTGAGTGCTCAGAAGGAGATGCAAATGGATGAGGACTTCTAATCTGCGTGCACTGGGGCTTCCTTTCCTGAAGTGTCCTCCCTTGACCACAGCCAGCAGCTCCCCATGCTCCAGCCGTGCAGCAAGAGGGTGCTGAGTATGCGCAGGGCAGCCCCAGCCTGTTCCTGGCCGGGCCACTGTAGACAGGAAGACGAGCCTCACTCAGGCTGCCTTAGATAAGGTCACATGTGAAGGCTCGCCCTGCGAGTAGAATGGGCCTGTTTCTCCTAACTGCTGTCTACCCCAGGGGCGGGCTGCTGCGGAGCACAGAGGGCCTGGCACAGATGGAGAGAGTGACTGCTGCACCAGGCCCCCCATCACCTGGGGTCCCCGCCAGGCTCTGAGTCTGTGGGTTTGGGGCCATACTGGTCATTTGCGTTTCTGATCCGGGGCCAGGGTGGCCGTGGCTGCTGGGAGTCCTGGGCCGGCCAGGCGGGCCCTCGGCCCTGGCTTCTTCGCCCCTTTTGCCGCGTCCTCACTCTCTCATGCCTTTGCTATCCTGACCTTTCTTGTTCCTTGTTGTGTGTGCTTGTTTGTGTGTTTGTTCGTTGGCATTCTACCTCTGAGATACACCCTAGCCAGTTTTATTTTTTATTTTGAAATTGGCTCTTCAAGTTGCAGAGGCTCAAATCTGTGCTCCTCCTGGCTCAGACTCCTAAGTACTACAATTACAAGTATGTGCCGCCACCACGACCCTCTTCTTGTTCCTTCTTTGACAGACTGTAGTCCTTAAACCAGTGCTTCTCAGGCCTCAAATAACTCCTCCAGGATCAAACAGCTTCTGCATTTGTAGCTGCTGGGTGGGGCTTTGGATGCTTGGTTTTACACAACAAGGGCGCCCTGCTGCTAGTGCTGGTAGCAAGGCTGGAAGAGGCCATTTCCAAGTTTTGCAGCGCTAGGGACGAAACCCATGGTCATTCTACCTCCAAGCTACACCCCCAGCCCTACTTTTTATTCTTTATTTTGAAACAGGGTCTCACTAAGTTACAGAGGGCCTCACTAAGTAGCTGGGGCTGGCCGCAAACCTGTGATCCTTCCATCACAGCCTCTCCATTTCCAAATATTCAAACCACTTTTGTGCCAGGTGTGGTGGCGCATGCTTGTAATCCCCGCACTTGGGAGGTGGAGACAGGAGAATCGCTCAGGTTCGAAGCCAGCTGCGCTGGCATAAGAGACCCTGTTTCAGAAATATAAAATAGGTCTGGGAGTGGAGCCCGGAGGTAGAAGGGCTTCCAGGAACCCCAGTACCACCAAAAAAAAAAAAAAAGAATAAATAAAACCACTTTTGTTGGATCCCCACTGCCATTTTCTCCATGAAAGTCTCACCAGCTGGCTTGCTGACCCTGGGCATAGGGTCTGAGCACTTGCTGCCTCCGCTTCCCTTCTGCACATGGGGCCACTAAGCCTGGGGCCTTCTGAGGCCTGGAGATGATGCCCGGCTCCCTCGGGCTCTAGCTAAGCAGACCTCTCTGGCCTTCCTCTTCCTCTCTCCACTGGGTAGGGTGTCCAGGAGCATGCTTGGTGATGGTTGTGTCAAACAGCCCAGGAGCTCCTCCACACGCACTGAGGTAACATCTAGGTTCAAGGGCGTGAGTTCAGAGCCATGAGTGAAGTGAGGACATCCACCTGAGTATCTATGTATCTTTCCTTGGGTTTTGGAGAATTTGGAAGCATACTTATTTCTTCTTTAGTAAGAGAGCTCTTTTGCCAGGTGGGCCTGGGGCTCTTCTCGCACCAGCGCTCCTTCATTCTCACATGCCCGCCCTCACGTGCATCCATAAAGATCGCTAAACATGTATTTTCTTTCTAAGTAAAGCCATTGAAGCTTTCACAATATGAGCCTTGGACATGAAATTCACATTTGGCGAGCCTCTGCTGTCTGTGTTTTACTGAGTACGGACTATTATAAATTAAGTGAAGCTGCTGTGCATGCGGGTTTTTTTTTCTTTTCTTTATTTCCTTCTTCCAAATGATTGTTGAAGTAGAGCTGTTCTTAAGTAAAAGATAAATTATAGCAGGATCTAAAGAGGCATCATTTAAAAAGTGTCAGGATACAATTGGGTTCTTAAAAACCATGCAGAGCCGCTAAATTCACATGAAAATTGAGTGGTGTGGATTGCCTGGGGTGACAGCGGCCTTGGCATTGATTTATCCGGGGCCGTTTGGCTGGCTACTACTGCAGGCCTCTGGGGGAGAGGCTGCATCGCTGGGGAGGGCCCTGCATGGTGGTCTCTGAGGGTCTTCCTGGTCCCTGCCCCCTGCTCCCCTCTCGGGAACATGTTGTGGTACAGGTGCTCGGGAGGAAGGTGGCAGTGAGAGGCGTGTCCACTGGAGTGTCCCTGTCCTAGTTCACTTTCTGTTGCCATAACAAAATGCCCGAGACCAAGTGCCTTATAAAGAATGGAGATTTCTTCAGCCACAGTTCTGAAGGCTGGAAGTCCAAGGTCAAGAGGCTGCAGTTTTTCGACTGCTCTCCAGCGGCAGCTCCGTGCACAGCAAATCCGAAGGGCAAGAGGACGTGGCACAGAGAGGGAGGAGGCAGAGGGGCCCACGGTGGTGTCGGCTCGGTCTCTCCATGGGGACACCATTCACCCTCCATGAGGGAAGAGCCCCTTGGCCCGAGTTCCTCCCCAAAGCCCCGTCACCTCAATACCGTGATGCTAGCAATTCAATTCCAACACAAGTGGCGATGGGGAAAAGTCGCCTCCAAGCATACCATCAACCTTCTTATTATTTGTGATAGTCTTTGCTACTGCAAAGGCCTCTTTTAAAAGCCTGGTCTAGGCTTCACCTAGCCTGTGTCCCCAGCTGAACTTTTAGTTCTAGAAGATCTGTTATGAGCCTCCTCTTTGTATAGCACTCCCCCTACCTTAGATTATTATTTTTTTTAAGCTGGGGATTGAACCCAGAGCCATTGTACCTCTAAGCTATACCTCCAGCACTATTTTTTTTAAACAGAGTCTTACTTAGTTGCTGAGACTAAGTCGTTAAATTGCTAAGACTGACCTCAAACCTGCCATCCCCCAGAAGGCTGCCTGTCACAGCCTTCCAGTACTGGAGTTACAGGTGTGCACCACCATCCAAGTTCCCCCTTTACGTGTTCACCCTGGAGCATACTCGTGTACTAAGAAGACGAGAGCACTCACAAAGGGTATGGTTCTTTTTTTTTATTTTTTAAATTTTTATTGGTGCATTGTAATTGGACATGGTAGTAAAGTTTGTGGTGATACTGTCAAATGATCTCCAACAGGATATTTCACAATACTCTTTAGAGTATTAGGTATACTCATTTAAAAACAAAAACTTTGGTAATGTTTTAGGTAGAAAAAGGCATTATTTACCAGGCGTGGTGGCGCACGCTTGTAATCCCAGCGCTTGGGAGGCTGAGACAAGAGGATTTCAGGGGTTCAAAGCCATCCTCAGCTACTTAGTGAGGCTCTCAGCAACTTAGTGAGACCCTGTTTATAAATAAAATATAAAATAGGTCTGGGAGTATAGCCTGGGAATAGAATGCCCGTGGATTCCACCCCTACTACCACAAAAATAAAAAAATAAAAATAAAAAAGGAAAAGAAAACGGTATTATTTAATTTTCAGGAAAGCAACACTCCTCTCCCACCTGTTTAAAAAAAAAAAAAAAAAGGAGTCAAGTGAGTGTGGTGGTACAGACCTGTAACCGCAGTACTCCAGAGGCTAAGACAGGAGAATCACAGGTTTGAGGCAGCTTCAGCAACTTAGTGAGACTCTGCTTCAAAATTAAACATAGTAAAAGGGGTGTGGGTTGAAGGTAGAATGCCCCTGGGTTCAATGACCAGCACAAAACAGAAAGAGAGAGAGCTCTTGTTCACGGGAGCACTGGGGTGGCTGAGACTTGGTTTGGCGGTGCCATGTGCGAGTCAGCTCTTAGCAGCTGATTCTGCCCTTATCTTCCAAACTTCCCGCTCAGTGGCCTTTGTTGCTAGCTGGGCGTCATCCATGGTGAGAGAGATCACACATCACACCAACTAGGACATGCTGGGAGCATTTACACCATGGACATGAGCACAGCTAGAAGCCAGAGCACATGCCATCACCCCACCCTCAGGAGCTGGCTGCTAACATTTACCAGCACACCACCACAGCCATTTAGCAGGAGTCCAGTTAGAGAAGCGGTGGTCGCAACTAGTGGGAGCTGACGCCCTGCGACTGAGGGCTGGGTCTTGGCAGCACTCCTGGGCCTTAGAGGGAAGGAAGTGTCTCTCGTGGCTGGACGGCTGTGGGGAGGCTGAGCTGGAGGGTGAGTGTGGTCCATGAGGCTGGGGCCTGGAAACCGGAAGCATGTGGGGCTCCTGGGAGGCATTGGCTCCTTCTGGCAAGTGATGGCCAAGATTGAAATTGCAGCTGCTGCTGTGAAGTCTAGCTTTGATGTTAGCCAGAGCCCTGCCCCGCCCCCTGCCACCCTCCCGCAGCTCCTCTCGCTGTCTGTCTTGCTGCTGCTTTTGGGCGCAAAGCTGTGCAACTGGACCCCTAGTCTGGATCCTATTCCTTGGGGTTGGAGTTCACCATACATTTCAAAGGAAATGCTTAACCTCTCATTTCCTAAGAAGAACCCTGCTTTGTGGCCTTGATAGATGGGGAAGACAGGTGGGCTTGTGAGTGTTCTCATAAGTTGTAGAAGCTGTTCAGTGTGAGACTGTATGTAAAATAAGTGGTGGCGCACACTTGTAATCCCAGCATGCGGGAGGCTGAGACAGGAGCACCGTGGTTCACGGCCAGCTACTTAGTGAGGCCCTCTGCAACTCAGTGAGCCCCTGGGTTCCACCTCCAGTACTGCAAAAATAAATAAACAAACAAACAAATAAATAAATGGTTTCAGCTGAGGCCACAGAGGGAAGGAAGACTCTAGAAATGAGTGTTGGAGGGGTGTTCACTGGGGCCAGTTCTCCATGGCAGAATTGGGGGCATTCAAGAGCAATAAATTTAGGTTTAAAATTGTTTTTAAAAATCCGTTTTTTAAGCCGTGCATGGTGGCACACACTTATAATTGCAACATTCAGGAGGTTGAGGCAGGAGGATCATGGTTCTTGGACAGCTAGTGAGGCCTTTTGCAACTTAGTGAGACCCTGTTTCAAAATAAATAATAAAAAATAGGGCTGGGGGTGTAGCTCGGAGGTAGAATTGCCCTGGGTTCCATCCTCAGTACTGAAAAAAAATCCATTTTTGTGTGTGTTGGTACTGGGGATTGAACCCGGGGCATTCTACCTCCGAGCTGCACCCTTAGCCCTGTTTATTTTTGTTTTGAAACAGGTCTTGCTAGGTCACTGCAAGCCTTGCTAAATTGCTGAAACTGGCTGGCCTTGAACTGCAGTTTTCCTTTCTTGGCCTCCCAAGTACTAGGATTCCCGTGTTTGTCTCCACACAGGCCAATTTGGTTTCTTTAAAGGTTCACCAGTCTACTAGCCTGTCAGCAGTAGGTGCTAGTCAACCACCCTAAGGGCCACGAAGTAGAGACGGGTCCCTCTCTCAATTCTGTCCTCAGAATCCTCCCTCTTAGGTCCTTGCCCTGAGCACAACCTGAGAAGACATATTGAGAAGGACACATAAGAAAAGCCAGGCCTCAAAGCTGACAACTGGGGAGGAACAGCTGGGAACAGAGCCTTCCAGGCCCTCGCTCTCCCCACCTCCTGCCTGCCAAGCTCTGCAGGAGGCTGTGCTCCCACCACGCTTCAGCCCTACCAGGTTTGCTCCTCTAGCTCTGTAAGCAGTGCCTGGCGAGAGTGGGCCAAGATGGCTGCCCACTCCTAGAACATTCTAGAATCTTCTGGAAAGCACCATCCTTACCTTTAGGGCCCTAAGAGGGCTAAGTCAGCCTCCCCAGTGGAACTGCTCCTCCCTCCCTTCACTCAGCCTCTCACCTAGTCTTCTTTACTGCTGGGATGCCAACCTTCACCTGCTGTGGCAGTTGACACCCATCCTGCACCAGGCATGGTGGGGCCTTGGCCCCTCATAGCACGCAGGTGACCTTGCCAAGTAGTAATAAGTGTGCCAGCTGCTGGCACCTCCTGGGTGCAGGACCACAAGGGCGCAGGGAGAGCCATGAAGTAGCCTGGAAGGACCGGGCTCTGTGCCCAAGGATTTGCTTTCCTCGGAGAAGGCTGTGCGTTCCTAGTGTCTGCTGCCCACTGAATCACCTGGGAGCCTTTAGACATGCTGGTTCCAGGAGCCCACCGGAGAGACTGTCAATGGACTGAAGCTGGCTGTGCATTTGGGAGGGGAGGTACTGGGGATTGAACCCAGGGTCCTTCTGCCTCAGAGCTATACCTCCAGCCCTTTTCATTTTTATTGTTTTAAATTTTAAAACAGGGTCTTGCTAAGCTGCTGAGACTGGTCATGAACCTGTCATCTTCCTGTCTCGGCCTCCCAAGTACTGGAATTGTAAGCCTGTGCCACCATGCCCAGACGGGTATTTGTTATCCACCAAAGTTGAGACATTCGGAGGGCATCTGGAGTGTCGATGATGTGCCCCTCACCTCTGTCCAGGCCTCTCTGGTCTAGCTGGAGGAGGGAGAGAGGTTGACAGCCTGGGTTGGGGCCAGGGGAAGGACAGAAAGCCCCTGAGCAGCAGGCTCTCCCTTGACCATTAAAGTTTATCGTCGCCGCAGACAGTGATTGAAAAAGGCTTTCGGCAGGACTGAAATGTGAGCAATGAAACTCGCCAGTTGATACCGACACAGGGTACTTATCTCATAAAAATACCCTGTGTCAAAAGGTTTCAGTAAATGTGCCTGGAAGTATTAGCAGTCATTTCTGCCAGCCTCGGGCTCCCCGGGGGCCCACAGTGAGGGGCTGTAAAAAGGGGCTCTTAGTTCCTGCGGAGAAGGAGGAGGGGATGGAGGGAGTGAAGCCCAAAGCCAGCCTGCCACTAGTGAGGAGATGCTAGCTTCTCGCCACGCTGCCCGCGGCTCAAGTGAGGCCTGTCCCTGCTCCCAGCTGCCGTGTGGCAGGGGAGGGCCAGGTGTGCTGGCGCTGGGCAGAGCAGGTGCTCACGTGGCCTTCTGGCAGGTAGGAACAGTACCAAGGAATGGTTTCTGAGACTCATTGGGGTTGCGCTCTACCCAGGATCACACAGCTCTTCAGAGGGAAGATGCAAAAGCAAAGGCTTCCTCCTTTCCAGGACACCCGGAGCCTGGGGCGGGTTCCCCTGTCCAGGAGCTGGGGAGCTGCCAGGAGATTCTCAAGGCAGCCTTCAGTTCTTGCTGTGTCCTTTGATTTCATTGGGACCTAACTCAGAGCTGCCCACACCGGGGCTGCCCCAGAGTTAACAGGGAGGGGCTGAAGGTGGCTGCACCATCCCTGCTGGCCCAGGCGTCTCCCCACCGCTCACCTCCTCGCCTAGGGCACAGAGGTCTGCCCCGGCTCCTCCGCACCTTCACACATGGATGTGTGCCGACAGCCTCACCCAGGTGGCAGCCTCCACTGGGCGCCTCCCACCAGGTCTGGCCCGGCTCCTGCCTCGTTTCTACTCCATTCCCTAGACTTGGCTACCTCTTATTCCATGGCCTCCTAAACTCCATATGTCAGTAACCACTCTTTTACTTGTCTCCTGCAGCTGGGGACAGCAACAAGTTGGCCACCTAAGCCCCGAGTCAGCATGCTGCCCACGGGAGGCCTGGCTCAGCCCCAGCCCTTCCAGGTCCGCATCCCCATGCCACCCAGGACACCCTGCAGGGATGTTGGCCTGGTGCACATACCACACCCTATGTCCAGAGTTTCCAGGTGGGGCTGGCAAGCAGAGGGCTGTGGGTTGTCCAGTGGCCTCCAGCTAAGCAGGGCTGGGCATGTGCTCAGGGCCCCCTGTGCTCAGACCACCTGGGGCTCAGCGTGCCCACAGCTCAGGACGGCTCCTTTCATGCACACAGTGTGGCTGGCTGGGGATGCCTCCCTGTATCCCTGTGTCAGGGCTGTTGCTCAGTGGGTCCTTCACTTCAGGCCCTCTGAGAAACCAGACAGGGAAATAAAGCCTGCCCCACCGCTGTAGGAGGCAGAAGGTGCTTTGCCCCCTTGCCCATAGGTGACACGTGGCGCCTGTCTCTAGCTGCAACTTGGGGGGCCAGTGAATGTCATGAAACGGCTCAGGACTGGGCTGGTTACTCCAGCCCGCGGGCAGAGTTGGGTGGGTAGTTTGGTTTGATAATCTTATTTTGCCCAGAAAGAGAGTCAGTTTCTGGAAGTGCCCTGCATGGCTGATAGACAGTCTTAAGAAGCCAGGGGCCGGCAGGCCAGGGCTCCCTGTTTGCCGATGTCACCCCTTGCCTCTGCCTGGGGTTCCAGGATGCAGAACTTCCACCAGAGGGGCCATGAGGGTCCCCAGCTTCTGTCCCCTGAGCCACCAGGAGCCATGGGCTTGTACTTTGTGTACTTGTTAGGCATAAGGACACCTCTGTGTCAGTCTGCTCGGGGAGGGGGAGGTTTTGCCACAGTGCTCTTCCTGGGTGGGTCTCCATGTCTTCTGGAGGTGCCCCCAGACTGGTGGTAGCCTGGTGCCCCTCCCCATGCCCACACACAAACATCCGTTCCTGGCTGGACTGCTGTTAGATTGTACACACCGCCTCCGGGGTCAGTAGATGTGCTCTAGGCTTCACCTGCACGGATTCCACAGGGAGCCTGTGAGTCAATATGGTAGCACCTGCCATGTTGTGCTGAGGGGAAGTGCAAGCCCCAGTCTAGCCACATGTGGGGCGATCTTTCTCATTCCCCCGGGGTCTCCTCCATCTCCCCTTGCTGTGGTCTCTTCTGTCTCGTGGTCCTGTCCTGGGCTCCATCTCCATGGGGCATCCGGTCTACCGGGTCTGAGGAGGCCTTCCCCCATCACGGAAGCTGGTGGTTTCCATGAACGGTGTAGGTTCTCCCAGTGGCCAGCAGCATCCTCAGATACCACACTCCTTGTTATGGGCTGTTGGGGCTTCCTCCAAACCAGTAGCTGTGTGTTAATTTATGCAAATAGGGGAGGACTAGAGGCAGGGAGTTGAAGACATCCATCACCCACATCCCAGCCCCAGTCATTCATTAGCCCGGCCTCAAAGATAATACACTTTTTGTTTAAGGCAATTACTTAATCTTGACAAACTCCTGTGTTAAGCAGAGCTATTAGCAGGGCCCACCATTCATCAGTGCAGAACCAGGTGGGCACTTTTTCTGAACTGCCATCGTTCTCAGGGACCGGGATGGGCCCTTTGCCATTCTCAGCACCCTAATTACACAGACAGCATGCTAAGGAGGAGGATCCATGGGGCCGTGGGGCGCCCGGCCATGAGCAGAAAAGCCCATTTTCATCGAGTCAGAAGGTTTCGGGAGCCAGGCAGGATGATCCATGCGGGTTATTAGCAGGTACTGGGAACACAGCTGGGAAAACAGATAACTCTTTTCCCCAGAGGTTCTCTGGGACTCGGCTCTGCCTTCGCTGGAGCTGGGTCTCCAGAAGAGCCAGTAGACAGTGGGGCAAAGCCGGACCTGTGCAGCCCCTGGTCCTCGCCCTTTGTCTTTCTGGACCCAGAAGACATGTCTGTGAGGACCTGCCCAGCATTTCTGTGGGCTGGTGTGAGGCCTGGCCATGGCGCTGACCAGCCACACAGTGGAGCCATAACAAGCAGGGTAATAATGGTACCTCCCTCATCCAGTGCATCATCGAAGGGGTCACACAGGGGTCCCCAGCATGTAGCAGGTACTGCGCTATCCTCGTATCTTCCGTTTTCAGGGCCCCTGAAGGGCCCGAAGGACAGTGACTCCACGTGCTGCTGTCTCCTCTTACCCCCAGTGGCAGGGCTATCTCCTTGGTATTAAATTGACTTATGCTGACCCTTGCTCTGATTGGCTGTCCAGGCCAGCCTCAGGGTCTGCTCATTTCATTTATTCACTTCTTGGTTCATTCATTCCTTGAACACCTACTAGTTTTATCTTGCTTTGTGTGTGGTACTGGGGATGGAACCAAGGGTCATTCTACCTCTGAGCTACACCCCCAGCCCGATTTTACTTTTTATTTTGAAACAAGGTCTGAATATGTTGCTGAGAGCCTTGCAAAGTAGCTGAGGTTGGCCTTGAAGCTGCAAACCTCCTTTCTCAGCTTCCCCAGTACTGGGATTACAAGTGCGCACCACCATGCCCAGCTGGGGATGTACTCTTCACTTCCTCCATGCCAGGCCCTGGGCTCATCTTGACACAGAAGAAATGTGTGGAGTGGAGGGATCCTCTGCCAATTTGGAGGTCGGAGGCAGAAGCAAAGTCCAGGACGCTGCACCGAGGAGGGTGTGTGGCCTTGACTACAGGGCACAGTCTGACTGGGAGGGCCTTTCTGGGGTCTTCCAGGCTGCAGGGCTCATCCAGGGGTGAGGGAATGTGTGGGGCAGGAGCTGGGCAGTGCTGGGTGCCAGGCAGTACCGGGCGCTGCCTGCAGGCCCTTGGGTCTCACCTCGAGGCCGCCTTCGCTGAGGTGGGTCTCTCAGAGCGGGCTGGGCAAGAACGCCTGGGCGGCTCCAGAGTTTGTGGAAGGGCTGCCCTAGTTTCTCCAGAACACATTGTATGTGGGAGTTTTCCCCTAGATTTTAAGCCCTGTTTATTTGAAAGGAAGTAGACTCTGTCTGCTTTTAATTCACACATTTAGCTCATCTAAATATTGTTTTGCAAGAGGTTTTTTTGATGTCCAGGAAGTCTTGGCATGTGCTTTTCCTATACCGCCTGGTTCTAGGAAGAGATTCTGGGACGGTTGGGCATAAAGCCACTTTTTTTCTTTCTTTTTTTTTTTTTTTTTGGGTGGTACTGAGGTTCCTGAAAGCCCTTCTACATCCGGGCTACACTCCCAGACCTATTTTTATACTTTTTATTTGGAAACAGGGTCTCTTAAGCCAGCACGGCTGGCTTTGAAACTGCGCAATCCTGTCTCCGCTTCCCAAGCGTGGGGATTACAAGCGTGCGCCACCACGCCCGGCTCTGAAGCCACATTTTTTACATCTTAGTTTCTGCACCGACCAAATAGAAGTGGGCTCTTGTCAAGACCCACTTGACCAGCCTCTGGGCCTGCTAAAGGGAACCACTGTCAGCCTCAGCAGGTGAGGTCTGTGGACCAAGGGTGGGGGCACGGCAGGAATGCTGTGTACGGGAAATAGCCGGTTCATGGGGTCTGCAGCACTGTGTACCGGTGCTGGCCTTCCAGCAGTGTTAGGAGGCTTGGTGGCATCCTGCCGCAGCCCTGCTGCCACCCCCATGGCTTTCTATTAATCGAAGGTCTCAGGAGTTTACACACCCACCACCTTGCTAACAAATGTCCCAGGCTGACCCAGGGCCAGATGAAAGCACCACTGCCCAGAGTCAAGAGCATGGAAGGTGGACAGAGGGTCAGCACACTGACTAGCCACCTGCAATGCGAGTGGGAGGAGGGGTGGAAGGGAAAAAAGAGCGAGCATTTGTTAACCATTCGAGTGACCGAGGCGCGTTTGCAGGGCACCGAGGTGCAGAAATGAGGCAGGACTAAGGTGCAAGGGGAATTCTCATCACCCTGTTCCGCACACCCCTGGGACTTGGATGAACCTGAGCTTGAGTTCCACCTGCAGTACAGAGTCAGCGATGGTGGCCAGTCAGGCCTGAGCTGCTGGACAGGGTGACCCCACACCACAGGCGGCTCCTGAGTGCTCGAAACGGGGCTGCCCCCACTTGACCTGTACTGGGAATGCAGGACATGGGTCAGACTTGAAGGTGTCATAGGACGAAAGAATAGAAAATAGTTCATTAATGATGTGTGTGTGTGTGTGGGGGGGTATTGGAGATGGAACCCCAGGAGCATTGTACCTCCAAGCTACACCCCAGCCCTAATTTTTTAGTCTTTTTGTGGGGGGGGTACTGGGGGTGGAACCCAGGGGCATTCTACTTCCAAGCTATACCCTCAGCCCTATTTTTTATTCTTTATCTTGAAACAGGGTCTCACTGAGTTGCAAATGGCCTCAACCATGATCCTCCTGTCTTAGCCTCCCAAATGCTAGGATTACAAGCATGCACCACCATGCCTGGCTTATTTATTTTTATTTTGAAACAAGGTCTAAGTTGTGGAGGATCTTAGTAAATTTCTGAGTCTGGCAGTGAACTCAAGTTTTCCTGTCTCAGCCTCTCGGGTGCTGGGATTACATGTGTGTGCCATCGTGCCCAGCTTCATTAATGATCCTTATACTAGTTACATGTTAATGATTTTTCCTTCCTGTCATCCTGACTTGGTCATCCTTCTCCACATCCTCCTCCTCTTTCGTCTCCCTTCTCCTTTTCCTTCCCCTTCTTCTTCCTTTGGAGATAAGGTCTTTTTCTGTAGCCCAGGCTGGGTCGCAAACTCCTGGACTCAAGGGATCCTCTTGCCTCAGCTTCCCAAGTGCTAGAGCTATAGATGCGCACCATCACACCCAGCTGAAGTGATAATATTTTTTATGCACTGGATTAATTAAATAGCATTTTAAAAATGATTATTGGGACTGGAGATGTAGCTCAGTGGTAGAGTGCTTGCCTAGCATGCACAGGGACCTGGGTTCAGTCCTCAATACCACAAAAGTAAATAATGGGTTACCTTTTTGTTTTAGTTTTTTTTAATTTATTTTTAATTTTATTTTTAATTTATTTTTATTTTTATTTTTTGGTGGTACTGGGGTTCCTGGAAGCCCTTCTACCTCCAGGCTACACTCCCAGACCTATTTTTACATTTTTTTTATTTGGAAACAGGGTCTCCTCAGCCAGCGCACATGGCTGGCTTCGATCCTGCACAATCCTTCTGTCTCTGCCTCCCAAGCGTGGGGAATACAAGCGTGCGCCACCACGCCGGCTTAGGTTTTTTTTTTAATGTGGCTGGTTAGCCGGGCGTGGTGGCGCATGCGTGTAATCCCCTCGCTTGGGAGGTGGAGACAGGAGGATCGCGCTGGTTCGAAGCCAGCCTCACTGGCTTAAGAGACCCTGTTTCCAAATAAAAATATAAAATAGGTCTGGGAGTGTAGCCCGGAGAAGGGTTTCCAGGAACCCCAGTACCACCAAATAAATAAATAAATAAATAAATAAATAAATAAATAAATAAATAAATAAGGCTGGTAGAAAATTTAAGTAGCATATGTGGTTTGCATTGTTTTTCTATTGGCCTGGACTGTGTTTGGGGTCAGGCTCCTAGAGAAGAGAATGTTGCAAAGAAGGACCTCCTTGAGTCACTGGGACTGTGCTGGAGAGTGGGCCCAGGAGGGGTCCTTCAGGGACCTGCCTCAGTGAAGGAGGAAGAGCGCTTTGATCAGCTGCTGGTGGCAGGGAGGACCGGAAGCAAAGCTCTGGCTGTTCTCTTGTTAGGGGGTGGGTTCTGGGACTTTGTTTTAAAGCTCCTTGATCGGTGTTGGCGGGTTGTGCCTCAGAAGAACCCTGGAGTAAAGAGGAACCTTAGCTCAGATGTGGTGGCTTCTCTGTCCCCAGAGAGTAACAAAAAAAGTGAAAAGTAGCCCCTGGGTTCTCAGCAGAGTGAGAGACAGAACCCTAGGCCGCCTCGGTCAGAGCTCTGCAAGGAAGGTGCTGATGCCTTGAGCATCGTGGCAGGTAACACAGTCGCCAGGGATCAGGAGGGGCATGGCACTGGTGTTTCCTGGAGGCCAGATGCCTTCCATGACAAGTGGGCTTCTTAGACAATGATTGAGCAGCTTGAAACCACCTGTGGACCAGTCCCCTCCTTGCCGGCCGGTGGTGCTGGCTGGCAAGATTTAGGGGAATGCCCACGCCACAGCAGGCCAGCTGGCCTAGGTCTGGCTACAAAACATTTGGAAGGGCCCGTGGACCCAGGCACCACCTCACTGCGTCAGGCCTATCTTAGGGTGCTGGGCTGGATTCCTGATTTTGCAGGATCCCAGGGCCCCTTGGTACTGTGACTTTTTAAAATCTGCTGTAGTATTTGAGGAACGGATGTGGTGACTCATGCATGGCTTGACTGCCCCGCATGTTTCTTCTGGCCTTCAGATTCTCTTGCCTGGGACCCTGCTTGTCAAGCAGCACAGGGGTGGCAGAGACCCCCCAGGATCCCTGTGTAGTTCACCCATGTCTCACCCCTTGCTAAGGGGGCAGGAGCCCAGCAGAGCGAGCTGTGGGGGTGGCAACATGGGCACACTTGGAGACCCTCTTGCTTACTCTGTACCCCTGCCTCCCCCTATATGTGTCCTTCCAGTCCTCTTGTTTTACAAACTGAGGCCCAGGAAGACTCCGCAGGTCTTCTTGAGATCCCACCCCCTCCTGCGCTCTGTCCCTGTTGTCTCTGGCCAGGCTCCCTGAGGCAAGAGCCCCATTGGACTGTCCTCTCCTGCTTGCCTTTGCTGGAACCTGCATTCTTGCCTGGACAGCAGCCTCACAGCCTCAGGACACTGCCCAGCACAGGTGGCTGGCTGGCCCTGCCCAGAGCCCTCTCTTTCAGCAGCTATTTCTTCAAGTAACACCGTGGCTGGGTAGGCAGCGCAGGGACCTGCCAGGCTATCTGTGGGGCAGACCTGACTGCACTAGTGGCCTGTGCCAGCCTGCTAGACACCAGCAGCTTGTGGTATTGAAATTTCCTGTCTGATTTTAATTCCTCCCCCTTCTTTTCCCCCTAAGTGAGACAGAAGCACTTTTTAATTGCATGCTGTGTAGTGGCCATTCAGGGTATTCTTATTAAATGCTTCCTGTGGGGCAGTGGCTGGGTCTCTGGAGGTAGCTGACCTATGGCTGATGATTGAAATAGCAGTTCATTTGCATAAAGGCCCAGCAAAAGCTTTCCCCCACCGGGCCCTTTGACCTCCCAGTTCTGAGGCTAGGGTCTCTGACTTTGTCCCCACTGAGCCCATGTGCTTGAGGGCTGGCCTTTGAAAGTGTCAGCATATCAAAGTGGGCGACGCCACCCAAGCCAGGGGAGGCGCTCTCATGGCCAATGATAGGCCTGGCTGGCACAGTGAGCCCAGCGGTCCCTGTGGGCAGGGTTGACACATCTTGTCCCCTTTCTTACAGTGACTGCTTGGGAGAGGCCTTGGACATAGGGCCAGCAAGCTGAGGGTATGGCTTCATCTTCTGTGGTCAGCTAGGAACTGAGAATTCTAACTGGCAGGAGTGGGCAGCTCCCCGTGGATCCCCGAAAGGCCGTAGAGCTGGAGGGGGCGCATGTCTAGGGCACACTGCTTCCCTCCAGGAGACCCATGCAGAGGAGAGAGGAGCGTCCAGTCTTTGAAGAGGCACCATCATTTCTGGCATCTGCTGGGAATGGGCCTGCCACCTGTACAGGAGTGGCAGAGCAGAGTCCTGCACTGTGGGCTGTCAGTGAGCTGCATACAGAGGAAGCTTATGCCCAGCTGATGAAGGGCCAGCTGACCTGCTCGGGATGGCAGGGCCAGTCGCTGTCCTCACCACGGCTTCACAGTTGTCATTTCACCAGGTGTCTTCACATTCCCCTTCCACATGGTGCTGAATGGTTTGGTTTACCAAGTTAGCAGGAAGCGGGAGTGCAGCGAAGCAGTCTCTCTCCCTGTGGGACCCGGAGGACTCGGGTGACCGTGCCACCCCAGAGCAGCACCTGTTCTGGAGATGGTAGGTGCCTGGGCAGCACCCACCCCTTTCTGAGCCTATGCAGACATGTGGCCTGGGGGCCCAGAGCAGCCCGTGCTGCCATTCACTGCCCAACTTGGCCTCCACCGCGCTCTCCAGGCCATGGGTCTCCGTCCCTTGCTGGAAGGCAAGGCTGGCTCTGAATTAAGGAAACTGCAGCATTCAGGGTGGAGCTCCCACTAGCGGTGGTGTTCAGGGGCTGGCACCTGGCCACACCATCTTCCTTCCACCTGGTGTTTCTTCTGCTGACTTCAACAGGTGAATTGTTGCTGCAGCCCCGCTCCATGTGGCTGAAGACAGATGAGGAAGGGGCAAGGTGGGGCCTACTTTAAAGAAAGTTCACAGCGATGTTCACCTGCAACACCTTGCAGTCCCCCCTCTGTTTATCTTGGCCGCCATGGGCACCTCCTGGAGATTGGTCTTCTGGGAACAGGCATGGTGGTTAGTAGGGGTCTACCGACAAGACCATCCTGGAAGGCCTCTGACCGTCATCTCTGCTCTGCTCGCTCTGTGATGCAGCCAGTGGGGATGGTGAGCCAACTCTGTGAAAGCACCTCTTTTTGTTTGTTTGTTTGTTTGTTTGTTTGTTTGTTTGTTTTGTCAGCACTGGAGATTTAACTCAGAGGCATACTGCAAACCTGCGATCCTCCTCTTGCAGCCTCTCAAGCACTGGGATTCCAAGCATGCGCACCACACCCAGCTTGAAGGCACCTCTGATGGCAGGCATCACCTGTGCGCTGCTTCTGATGCAGCACGAAGTGCTGTCCCCTGTGGGGCAGAGGACAGTCCCCTTTACTGCTGTATTCCTGGGACCCTCGCTCACACCTGTGTATTCCTTGAATAGTTGAGCCGATGCTGCCCCTGTTTTACATAAAGAAACGGAAGCCGGGGGAGCTTGTCACTTGCTGGCAAGTGACACATCCAGGCTTTGAGCCCAGGTCCATCTGAATTCATGTTCATGCCCTTCTTGCTTCTTTTCCAAGCTTTTTTTTTTTTTAATTGGGGGAGAGGGAATATGCTGGGGATTTAACTCAGAGATACTCTGCCTCTAACCACACCCCCAGCCCTACTTTATTTATTTTAAAACAGGGTCTCTCTAAGTGGCTGAAGGCCTCACTAAATTGCTGAGGCTGACTGCAAACCTGCTATCCTCTCATCTCTGCCTCCCAAGTACCGGGATTACAAGCATGCTCCACCACGCCAGGCTCCCAAGCCCTTTTGATGGCAGGACAGGTGATACCCCCAGGACTGTGGTGTGGCCATGCGCCCCTCGGGAGTAGCCCAGCTGACTTGTGAGGTTCACAGGGTGCCCCCCAATCTAGCCACCCTGCTGCTTTTTTCTTCCCCTCCACACGTACCTCCTTTTGCCAAAGATCAGATGTTTCTAGGGAGCCGGGCGTGGCGGTGCACGCTTGTAATCCCTGCGCTTGGGAGGCTGAGACAGGAGGATCGCGCAGGTTCAAAGCCAGCCTCAGCTACTTAGTGAGGCTCTCAGCAACTTAGTGAGGCCCTGTGTCCAAATAAAATATAAATAGGTCTGAGAGTATAGCCCAGAGGTAGAAAAGCCCCTGGGTTCAACCCCTAGTACCACACACATTAAAAAAAAAAAAAAAGATCAGATGCTTCCTGATACCTGTCTTTCCACCAAGAGAAGGATGACCCAGTGAGCTCTCTAAGATGAATGTGAGTTCATCTTGGCTTTGCCAAGGCCTTTTTGCTTTTAAGAAAAAAATGAACCAGTTGTAGCCAATTTTACGTGAGATGCAGGGACTTGACAAACTGCTATCAGCTGGGGAACCCCAAGCAGAGTCCCCCACAGTGGGAGAGAATTTGGGGGCTAAGAGTCCTTCCCAGCACCTGCTGCCCCCCAGCCATTCCGAGCTGAAGTGCCCTGTTTCAGCCGGCAGTCTCCTATCACACATCAATGTGCTCAAGGCAGAGCGGGCAACTAGGGTGCCAGGGAGGTGTGCTGTTCGGCAGCCATGCAGAGGTTGGCCTCCTGCTCTGGCCTGGGGCGACGGGCACGCATGGTCACTACAGTGGTTGAGTGTGGCGTGTGGAGAGGGCCTGGGACCTAGGTCCTGGCACCAGGGCTGCCTGATGGCTGCAGAGAGTGGCAGCTCCAAGCAGCTGCTTCGTCTCTGCGAGTCTGTCTGTCTCCGGGACCCACACCACACGATGTGGGAGCACAGACACGCCTCAGCAGCGCCGCTTGTCTCCGGCCTCCCTGCCCAGGCCTACAGCCTCTGGAAAAGGGGTCGGCACTCTTTCTCTCTCTCTGTGCCAGCTGTGGACGCAGCAACAGCACGGGCCTTCTGACGCCCTGCCTGGACCCCGTCACCCCTGCAGGGTCTCACAGCTGCTTTGAGATGTGTTTATGCCTCTTAGTAATCAAACCCCTACCGCGCCGGCCACCTTCCAGGGCCAGCACAATTGTCATGAAGAGGCGAGCTAAAGAGACTGCTAGTCTCTGGGGACGATAGCCTAGAGGGCTGGGGTGTCCCCTGCATGTCCTCTCAGTGTGGCTCTTGCTGGCTGGCCCCTTGGGCTATGGACGGCCTCTTAGCCCCCTCTGAGCTCAGCTCACGGCAGCTCAGCACAGGACTTCGCAGAGAATTCCTCCAGCGGCTGATATGGTCACATTTCGATGACCCAGTTTCCTTTCTTCTTTCATTGAACTCTCTACCGACCCCTACTCCGTGGGACTTTCACTTGAGCTGCCTTCCTCACAGGAGACCAGGGGCCCAGGGTGTCCCCGAAATGTTCCCTCACACCCAGGCTAAGGAGATTTTGGTGTCTAAATTAGCTCTCAAAAATTCTGAGGTTTATGAAAAAACCATCAGGCCACCATCCTCTATCCTGGGACAGCAGTCTTTCTGAGCAGGGTGTAAATGTGCTTTCTTTCTTTCCCAGCGGGGAAGAGGAGTCCACTGGAAATCCCATCTTCGAGTTTCTCCCTCAGAAACTTAACAAGAGAGCCATTTCTTTGAAGTAGCTTATGACTTGTGTGCGCAAGTGTGCTTCCCTCTCTTGTGGAAGGGCGTGGTTTCGTTTGGAGCCCACGGTGAGCGGTGGAGGGACCTGATTTCACATGTCCCTTGCAGCCCACTCCGGTTCCTCCATTTATCCTCCTGCTCCTCAGGGGTTTCTGGGCCTCGAGATAGAACAGTTTCTCTCAGGGATTTGAAAGAGAACTTTCTCCTCCTCGTGCTGGCACCACCTTTCTATTTTAGAATCTCCCACAGGTCACAGGAGATAGCTCACACCAGGCCAGTATGGTCTGAGAGCTCAGGAGCACGGTCAACCTTTGTCCCTGGGCGTACCTTGTGTGAAAATCGGGGTCTCCCAAAAATGTGACTGTGTATGCTGGGAGTGTTGGGCTCATCCTGTTACAACTCTGCTCAGGTGATGGGCTGCTGGGATGTAGAAGGGTCACTGGGTCAGTGAGTGATGCATAAATGGCCAATAGATAGACAGCCACTGGCCAGAGCCCCGTCTATGCCCTCCTGGGGACCCCTCATGCAGTCTCGGGTCCCCAGGAAGCGGGGGACCATTCACAGGCATTAACTCACAGGCATTCACCAACCTGCTGTGGGGGAGAGTGCTTGGGGGCCCATCTGCCCAGAGCTGGCTGTGTGCCGAGGGGGGACGGTGAGACCACCGCTTACCTGGACATAGTCGCGCCACCCTGAGCCTCAGTGTTCTTGCCTGGAAATAGTTGTCCCCATCGGTGATGAATGATGAAACCGATTAGGGTCACCAGCAGAGCTCCTTCAAGCAGCCAGAATCACCTTTGCCCTCCATTACTGCATCTGGGACGTGGGCACAGTTAACACCCTCCCCAGCGGCTTCGGAATGGGGGGGGGAGTGTTCAGATACTGTTCATGAAAACAAACTAATTTGCCGGGCGTGGTGGTGCACGCTTGTAATCCCCGCTTGGGAGGGGGAGACAGGAGGATCGCGCTGGTTCGGAGCCAGTCGCGCTGGCTTAAGAGACCCTGTTTCCAAATAAAAATATAAAAATAGGTCTGGGAGTGTAGCCCGGAGGTAGAAGGGCTTCCAGGAACCCCAGTACCACCAAAAAAAAAAAAGAAAGAAAAAGAAAGAAACTAATTTTATTTTGTTAGCATACTGTAGCCTGGTCTTCCTAGGCTTTGTTTGTTTGTTTGTTTGTTTGTTTGTTTGTGGTAATGGAGATTGAAGTCAGGGGCATTCTACCTCTGAGTTACACCCCAGCCCTGTTTTATCTGTTTTGAAACAGGATCCCACTAATTGGCTGAGCCTAGCCTTGAACCTGTGATTCTCCTGCCTCAGCCTTCCAAGCCCTTCTACCTCCAGGCTACACTCCCAGCGGGGCTGGCTCCGAGAACGAGTATGATCCTCCTGTCTCCACCTCCCAAGAACAGGGGATTACAAACGTGCGCCACCACGCCTGGCTGGAGTACTTGTTTTTAAGGTGCTCTCAAAGGCTGGGGATGTAGCTTGTGGTAGAGTGCTTGCCTAGCTAACATGAGGACCTGGGTTTGAGCTCAGCGTGGAAGAAACAAACCAAAAGAATTGTCACTTTCCTATCTATTTAGAAAAATAAACCCTGCTGGCTGGGACCCCCTGGTGTGCAGGCAGCTCCGCCCTGGCCCCAGCCTCCCTGGGGATTGCAGTGAGAGTGAGCAGCGCGTTCCTTGCCCCTAGTAAACTCATATTTGTATTGTGAACTTGGAGTTCATAACTCAACATCAGCTGAGTGCGTCTCAGCTGCACAGAGTCTGGGCTAAGCGCCTTTTTTTTTTTGCGCTACTGGTACATGCACTTTTTGTAGCTGCTCAGCAGCCTGCGTTGCCTAGGTAGTCACTGTCACTCATTTTAGATAAGCAAACAGACTAACGGGGACAGAAAGTGGCCCAAAGTCATGCAGCTGGCCACTCCCTCCCATCCCCCAGTCCCCTGGCCTTAGCACACAGCTGGCTGGTCACAGCTGCTGAGGCACAGCTGCACACCCCGGCTCACCTGTTCCGAGGACTGGTTGCAGGCGGGAACCAGCCTAGACAGTCGGAAGCCTGCGGTCCTGTCTGCCAGCCAGCTCCTCTTTGAGTTTGGTTTGGCAAATTGATTGATTCAGAGGAAGGCTTCCTTTCTTTTTCCCCCAAATTCCACAGAAAGTGCCCAAGCTATGGAAATAGGAAGATAAAACTCAGTGTATCAAAATGAACTAATGTAGTCTCTACTCATAACGGAGTAGTCTCAGCCATAAAAAGGGAAACCATGACATGCGACAGCTCGAATGCATCTTGAGGACATTATTCTGAGTGAAATAAGCCAGACATGAAAGAACAAGCACCGGAGGATTCCACTGAGAGGAGACACCAAGCACAGGGGCAGAAAGTAGACTGACAGTTGTGGGGGGCTGGAGGAGCGGAAAGGAGTCAGGGTTAGTGGGTAGAGCCCCGGTGTGGGGTGGCTGCACGGTGTGAATGCACCTAGTACTGCTCAGCTGTATACTCAAACGCAGTGCTGATGATCAGCTTTACATTGTATTTTAACTTAATACAGAGAAAGAATGGATAGGGTTTGCAGTACAGTGCTAGCATTTGTTTGCAGAGAAAGGACAGCCTTGTTTTTATGCATTTACTACGGGGCGCCTAGCCGTCAGCTGACGTGTGTGTGTGCAAACACTACACCCATCTCATCTCTTTCAATTACTCAGAAATCCTGATTCTACACTGCTTTCCCCTTGCCCTTCCGACTCAGGAAAAGTCGATGGAGAAAGCCCACTTCTTAGCCCTTTCTCCAGTCTAACTACTTTTTAAAGACCCCTGTTTGCCTAAACCCTATAATTACGTTTGCCTCTGGGGCACCCAGGCATTTTTTTAATAAGCAAAGAGCATCCTACAATTATCGTGATGATTTGTTGAGCGCAGGCCAAATGCAGACAGGAGCTGAGTCAGCTCTGGAAGCTGACGTGCACGTGCTGGCGTTTTCAGTCCTGTGCGTGGCTGATCCTTACTGTTAACAACTGGAGAATTTGTAGACCCACGTAGATGTCCGCTCTGTGCCGTCCACAGGGCGGTGCAGGCAGGGTGGTGAGATCTGGCCTCCTGAGGTTGCCCCTCCTGTTGGAGCGGGCCCTGCCTACAGATGGCTCTAGGTGAACAGGTCCGGCCCGCGTGCAGGGCAGCATCCAGCGCTGTTGTCTAGAGCTGCCAGAGCCACACGCAGCCAAGGCCGGGGTGGGCAGAACCCAGCAGCGTCGGAGCCTGCCGGCTCTGTCAGCCCTGATTTGTGGCTGAGCCAGGTTTCGTGGCCCTGCCTGTAATCTCCCAGAGTTCAAAGAGTTCCTAGCTGCTTGTCTTTGTCGAGAGCGCGGTTGGGGATCTTTTATGTGGAAGATGTAGGATTCTCGGCTGACTTTGATTATTTATTCATCCTGCTTCGTGGGTGTGTGATAGCAGGCGCCACCGAGGAGCCCCTTGTCCTGGCTACTCCGCACTGGTATTCATCGAGCTTTAAACCCTTTGAAAATTGCTTTTCAAGGGAGGGGACAAGTTTTGAAGTCCTTTTCTCTCTCCCTCTCCACAGTGCCGCAGCAGCTCGTGCCGCCCTTCCACGCGCCCCTGCCAATTGACATGCGGCACCAGGAGAGAAGGTACCATTACGAGCCCCACTCCATCCACACTGTGCACGGGTAAGTGCTGCCCTCGCCCACTGCTCCCGGAGTCCATCTGTACCACCTCCGCCTTTCTCTTTGGGGTTCTCCAGCAGGCATGCACCTTCGCCACCCGAGTGTCAGCGTGAGAGTAGGAGTGTACACATCAGCCTCCATTTGGGTGCCTTCTGAGAAGGGAGCCTGGCTCCCCCTCCGATGGCCCCTTCTGAGGCCCTGGGCCTGCCTGGAGGGCCCACATGCAACCAGGCTCTTTACCCATCCATTCAAGTCCCCTCCATGCTCAAAACCCGTAGAAGAGCGGGGCGTGGTGATGCACACCTGCGATCCAGCACTTGGGGGGCTAACACAATAGGACTGCAGGTTTGAGAGCAGCCTCGGCAATTTAGCAAGACCTTGTTTCAAAATTTAAAAATAAAAAGGACTGGGGATGTAGCTCAGGGGTAGAACAGCCCTGGACTCAATCCCTGTAATACAGAAACACACACACACACACAAACATACCCCAAATAAAGTTGTTCACTTTGTAATTGGTAAATATCTGACTGGGTGATACTTTGAGATTATATAAATATCCCATTTCTCACCATTTCCACCCACCAATTTTAATATCCATTCATGATTCTTGCCAGAAGCTGCAAATTATTAGTGTTTGCCAAATGGCAATTTCCTATTTCCACATGCTTTCCCCAGGTATTGGTTGGAATTGAGCTCTAAGGAAGAGTTACCTTCCTCCACATTTTATTTCTTGTGTGTGTGTGTGTGTGTGTGTGTGTGTGTGTGTGTGTCACTGAGGATTGAACCCAGAGGCACTCTACCTCCACTTACATCCTCACCCCTATTTTATTTTTATTCTGAAACAGGTATTTGCTAGGTTGTGAGTCTCACTGTTTGCTGAGGCTGTCCTCAAACCTGCGATCCTCCTGTCTCAGCCTCCCAAGTACAGGTGTGCACCACCACGCCCGACACCACATTTTCCTTACCAGATTATTCACCTGTTGTGTGGCCATCCAGCTTTCCTATGGGTGGTGCTGTGGCTGTCGTTATTCCCTGCATTGTTCAAATTGTCCTATATTTGCCCGTTGGAACCTCTTGTCTCCTGTGGCCTTTTGACGTCTCGGGGCCTTTCCATTCTTTTTCAGTTCACATACCTTTTTCCTGTATGACTGGGATCTACCATACTACCCCTGTGGGTGATGGGGCCGTTACTGTCCCCTTCCACCTCCAGGGTCCCTCTATCTACAGGTGACTGAGGCCACAGCCCAGGGGGCCTCTGGAAGGTGTTTGTGTTTGGACCTTGTTGGACCACCTGAAATTGCTCACTTGTCAGCAGCGGAGACTCCTAGAGCTCCATCCCTGCTTGAGATGGAGGAGGTGCTGCTTCTGTGTTTTGTTTTGTGGTACTGGGGATTGAACCCAGGGGTATTCTACCTCCAAGCTATACCCCCAGCCCTATTTTAATTTATTTTATTTCATTTTTATTTGGAAACAGGGTCTTGTTAAGCTGCTGGTAGCCTCACTAAGTTACTAAGACCGGCATCGAACTCACGATCCTCCTGTTTCTAACTCCCAAGTACTGGGATTATAAGCGCCATGCCCAGCTTTGGTGTTGCCGATTTCTTGCTCATGAGAATTGACTAGCTGGTTGGGTGGGGCAGATCCTGAGCACAGCGATCCTGCTGCCAAGCGTTCCTGGCACAGGGTCCACACAGGCGTGCGTCCCTCTGCAGCTGCAGGCCCTGGCCCATGTCTCCCCACACCTGAAGAGACCTCAGTACTGATGCCTGCCACCTCTCACAATAATGTCTCTTTCTTGGGATTCCTGTCATTTCATCTCTTCCACACCCTCACAGATACACATTTCAGTCTTGCTCACTTTACAGACGGGGAGGTGAAGGCAGCACAGAGAAGCCACTCAGAGAGCAGAAAAGCGAGAAACGGAGCCACACTGCTCAGCCTGGCTCTCGGCCGCACTCGGACTTTTTTCTTGGGAGGTTGCTATGAGCTGTGGGTCCCTGTCAAGTGCAGCTCATCTTCCTGACAGCAGCGGTGCCCCCAGCCTCTGGGCCAGCAACCCGTGGCCTCGGGTGACACTCCACAGGCTGGCTTGAGACAGGCAGGCTGCAGACATTAAGGGGTTGGCGGGGCAGATCCCTCTGGAGACTGCAGGAGAGAATCATTCCTCTGTGTTTTCTGGTTTCTAGACGCCTCCTGCATTCCTTGGCTTGCAGCCTAACCTCATATTCATCTCCTCTTCTCCCCTGCCTCTGTCTTCATTTTGTAGTCTCCCTCTTCTGACGCTGTTTCTTCTCTCTGCTCTCTCTCCTCGGAACACTTGTGATGGCTTCCAGGGCCCCAGCTATGCAGGATTGACCTCTCTCCTTCACAAGATTCTTAATGCAGTCTCCTCTGCAGAGTCCTTTTGCCACAGAAGGTTCCAAGAATTAGAACATGGGTGTCCCTGGGGGGCCATTAATCACTCCTTTGTGATCACCACATCCCTCTAGGAGTCTGGAATTTAATAAAGCTCAGGTCTGGCCGGGCATGGTGGCGCACGCTTGTAATCCCTGCACTTGGGAGGCGGAGACAGGAGAATCATGCAGGTTTGAAGCCAGCAGTGCTGGCTTAAGAGACCCTGTTTCCAAATTTAAAAAAAGTATAAAAATAGGTCTGGGAGTGTAGCCTGGAGGTAGAAGGGTTTCCAGGAACCCCAGTACCACCAAAAATAAATAAATAAATAAATAAATAAATAAATAAATAAATAAATAAATAAATAGCTCAGGTCTGCAGCAGGCCAGCGTAGCACTGTTGCTGGGGACATGAGGTTGTCAGCTCAGGCCTGCAGGTACAGGTGCTGAGGCTCAGAGAAACGCTTCTGCCCCTGGGCATGCTCACTTCTGTGAGGCGGGGGATACCAGGCACTCTGGCGCCCTGTGTTCTAGAGCCCACCTCCTGCTGGGGTGGGCCTCAGTGACTCCAGTGTCCTCAGCATGGTTGGTTGCTACCCAGGCCTAAGGGGCATGCGGCAAGGGCTTTGGGGTTGGCGTGGACTCGGAACGAAGCTCCCTGGGAAAACTGACCCCATGGCTCTGGCTTCCATGATTAACGTGGTCGGAGCCTGCTGGAACACCCAATCCATTAAGCCACGTTCTAGTGCTCCTCCTGGCCACGTCCAGTGCAGCTAATTACACAAGCATCGCACAGCAAATGAGGTGTGGCGCTATCTGCTACCAGCTGAGGCCGAGCCTCTGCCTGCTGCCAGGAGCCCGGGGCCACTCTGCCCTCGGCACCCAGACCCTCCTGTGGTTCTCAGGATCCTGATGTTCCGGGGAGGGAGTGTGCAGTGGGGCGCCTGACCCTGTCTTCCTCCCTGGGTCCCCCGAGGAGCACTGCTGCTAGTACCAAAGGACCTCTCACCTGAGTCCCACCCTGGAACAGAGGAATGACAGGAATAGAAAAGCCTCCGTTTTCTCCTCCATAAATATCTACTGAGATGGGCCGAGATCCTGAGAGTGCAACAGGACCACGCAAAAGGAGCATTTGGAGCAGTTTGGGAGCATTCAGTAGATGTTGGCAATTACTATTATTGCTGCCCTTCTCCCTGTTTGCCTGTTTAAGAAAGGAATCAAGCCAGCCCCAGTTGGGCATGCCTATAATCTCAGTACTCGGGAGGCTGAGACAGGAGGATCGCAGGTTGGAGATTGGCCTCAGCAATTAGGAATGTGCTCATCTCTGAACAGCTACCTAACAGGGAGACCCTCAGTGACTCAGGAAGACTTTGTTTTAAAATAAAAAGGGCTGAGGTGTAACTCAAAGGTAGGATTTCCCTGGTTCAACCCCCAATACCACAGAAAGAAGGGGTTTGTCATAGGCTGTGGGAGGGTGTGGCAGAGACAGGATGTGGCTTGTCTGGAAGAGGAGACAGACCCAGGGCTGTGCGTGGGAATGTGGGAAGTATCGGGGAGGAGAGGGGTCTTTTCTCTGCAGAGGAGGAGCTTGGACCTCCTTGGCTGCTGGAAGCAGGAGGGGATGGATTTGTCCTCTGGGGACTGTAGGAGAGTTCAGGGAAGGCCAGGAGTGCTGGGGAGGCCTGCAGATCTGCCAGCACGCCCCAGTGGAAGGGGAGCAGGGCTGGGTAGACCACCCCGCTCTGCCTGGGCTAGCAGCTGGGTGCAGGCACACTGTGTGGCCCAGCCCCACTATCACCACCCAGGCACGCACAGCCTGCCCCTCTGCGCAGGACCCTTCCCACACCCAGACAGCTCCCCGGTGCCCACACAGTTCAAAGGGGAAGGGGTGCCCTCTGTGGGCTCTGATTCAGCGTCTCTGGTCTGTGTAAAACACAGACAAGGGGGACACAAACGTGACCTCCATGGGGATATGCTCCTAAGTGTCCAAGAATCCCTCCAAGCTCAAAAGGAGAAGGCCAGCTGTGACTGTGGCCCAGCACCCACAAGCTCCTCATAATCTTGAGGCACTGCTGGGGAAGAGAAGCTCCTTGGACATGCCATCTGGTCCCAGCCTCTTGAAAAAGGGCTTGCGGGCCATTGTGAGAAAGTGGCTAAGAATGCCGTGGCAGGGCATTCCCATTACATGGGTGTGAAGACTAGGTCAGGATTGCTCCTGGTTGACCTCCAGCCCAGGCCTGCTCTGCCCTGCCCTGGGACTCCAGAGAAGACCACCTCTAGCCACCTTCAGCCAAGCATAGTGTGTAGAAACTGCCCAGACTTGGCTGCAGATCAGAACAACCTGGGTGTATCTTTTAAGATATTCGTTCCTACACCCTGGCCTGGGAATGTGCTTATTTATAGGCACCAGAAGCCAGATCTGGGGACCACTGGAAGCCACCTTGCTTATTCAGTATGCAGGACAGAAGCCCAGGGCTGTGTGTTGGCTTCCTGGAGTCACAGGGCTAGCATGGTATAGGTAGAGCCTTTCCCAGCCTATCTGTGTGACATTCAAATCAAACTGGCTTTATATCTTTTTATTCTTTATTATTTCATTGCAAGCCGGGCGTGATGACACACACCTGTAATCCAGTACTTGAGAGGCTGAAACCGGAAAATTGTAGGTTCAAGGCTAACCTTGACAACTTAGCCATACTTTACTGAGAGGGTTATCAAGATTCTGCTTCAGTATGATGATGATAATGATGATGATGACAAGAGTTTTTGTCTTGCTGTAACAGCGTCACCCCCTGTTGCTTTGAGGTAACCCATTCACAGTTGAGGCCCTGCGAGTTTCCTGAGCTGATCATAGTCTCAGCCCTGGGGAGCACCTCACCCTTCACACTCCCCATCTGCCACTATGCCTGACCTCTGGCCCCCACCACCTCCAATGCCTCCCCAGGTTGGAGACCTGACTACTGGCTTCCTGCAGGTCCTTGGTTCTGACTGACATGCTGAAAGGGTGGAAGCAGGGCTCTTGCTAGGGACAGGTGGCTCTGGGTCATGGCTGTCAGCTTGTGTAAAGCACAAATAAACTCTTAAAAACACACTGGCCAGGTAAAGAAGGGAACACCAGCGGGCATGGGGCTCTCCCTCTTCTGCACTCTTGGTCACGTTACCCAGAGTCCCCAAGGAAGCGTTTAAGGTCCTGAGCCTCTGCTTGGTCCCAGCAGTGCATATTAATGGGTGTTTAGTCCTAGGCTAGTGTGCCTTCTCTTAAGAAAGGAGTTTCTTTGCTCCTCCTGGGCTGAGCTCTTGGATTTTACAGTTGGGGAGGGTTTGTCTAAGAAGATGACTTTGTCCAAGATCAGTGTCTCTCAAGTCTGCACCGGCTTGCTGTGAAGTTAATAAACAGGGCCACCTGTTGGGCTGTGACTCACCAGCGCTGTCTTGAGCCCAAGTGACTACCCTTGGCCATTCACCAAGGGCCAGTGGTAGGGCAAAAAGAAATACAGATATTTTTTCCTGATTCTTGGCTCCAAATACCAGTTCACCATTCACAGAGGACCAGCTTTGTTTATATTACACTAAGAACCTTCTCCTCCCTTAGCAAACACACGCGTTTCCTTTCAGAGCTACATGGGAGGAGATTTCCGAAGGTGTGTTCACTAGCCTCCTAGCAGATGCCAGGCAGGCCCAGGGCTGCCCACCAAGGGCATTCTCCTTCATCCCCACAGGGTTCTGTCTAGGTTGCCTTCCTGCCTTCAGGAATGCTCTTTCAGACCTGCCACTGCTGAGCACTTCTTCAGGGCACAGGGTGGCAGGTAACCAGAGCCCAGGCAGCCCAGGCCAAGCAACGCCTGGGCAGCACGACCTTCCCCTGTGGCTGTCTGAGGACTGAGTGACACTCAGGCATGGAGCCCGGCTCACTGTGAGGCCCAGCAGGCAGGTCCTCTAGGCCAGGGATTCTGGGCCAGCCCAGCTGAGGAGCAATGGCAAGACCCTGTGCCGCACCCTCCTCTTCTGCAAGGTAGCTCCCTAGAGTAAGTGGGGAAACTGAGGCAGAGGAAGGCTGACTGCCTTTCCAGTGATGCCGTCCTAGTAGTGGCACTGCTGGGATTTGAACTTGGGCAGTGCGACCCTACCGGACTCCCCCTCTGCTCTTACATCCCCCGACTACTGGTGTCAGCTTCCCTGTCCAGCGTGGGTGGGGCAGACGGTGCGTTTTTAGTGGAGTCCGGCCTATGAGAGTTTAATGAGGCACATGTCTGATATTAAGGCTTGGTCTTTGATCTTTGCAGAATGGCTGCCCCTGACAGCAGAGGAGCTGCCTGGTTCTGGGCTTGGAGATCACTGCCGTGGTTGGCTAAGAGCCTAGGCCAACAGGGAGGGAAGCAGATTTGCTATGTAGAGATGGGTGTGTATTGGGGAAGGGCTGCCGGCAGGAAGGCCAGGTCCTGTGGGGTCAGGAGGTGACCCTCCGGTCTCTCTCCAGCCCTTTGGTCCTCTCTTGGACATTTCTCATCGCACACCCCTAGGATTTACACAGAACCAGGTGGGGCCGGGGTCCAAATCTGAGCACTACTCTCTCTGCCTCCTTGGGCTGGCTGGTTAACCTCCAGGAGCTTCAGTTTCCCATCTCTAAAGTCATGGAACCGTGACGTAGGGTTGAGTTAGTTATATGGAGTGGCCCCCAGGGGTTAAAGGCTTGCCCCAGCCTGAGACACTGTTTGGAGGGGGTGGAAACTTTAAGAGGCGGGGCCTAATCAGAGGAAGGTAGGCATTGGGTGCATGTCCCGAAGAGATATCGGGGCCTCAGCCACTGATTATCTTTGCTCACCATCAGGTGAACAGCTGTCCTCTACCAGGGCTTTCACGTGTTAGCACTGCCAACCAGCCTAGCAAGAGGACAGCCATCGACCCAGAGGAAACTGTCATACCAGTAAAACTCCCATGCACTGGGGGGCTAGCGTGGCCCTGAGGTAGGGGCTTTCTAAGCCATACATGTCCAGGCGTCCTCTCTGAAGCAAGCCATGCTAGTGTCCAGAATGCATTAATTTATTCAGCCTAATTAATTGTTGCTGCACCTCTCAGTGCTGCCACTTGGGGTCCCTCCTGCCAGCCTCAGCCAATAATGTTGAGGAAGGTATAGGCCGTGCGCTGTCCCAGAGCCTCCTACTTTGAGAAGGCCAGTGACTACTCTGTAGCCAGCGTTAACATGTCCCTGTGCCCTGGAGGAGAGACACACAGAGGCCGCTCCTGTTCTCCTTTCTAGGGCCGTACTTCTTTTTTTTTTTTTAATAGGGCTGCACTTCTGAAATATGAATTTGGCTTGTCCTGTCCACGCAAAACAGAAAGAGTTAGGTCACCACATAACTGCAGGAGCTTGCTCATCAGCACGCCCACCCTCCATCTATGATGTGCCGGCCTTGTGCTGGGCAGTGGGATATTTCCTAGGAAGACAGTTACTTCGGTCCATTTGTCTGTCACTGTGACCAAAATGCCTGCTATGAACAACACAGAGAAGGAAAAGTGTATTTAGCTCATGGTTTCAATGGTTGGTTCATAGTTGGCTCACTCCAACATGGCGGCTCGGCATGGTGGAGAGAAGCTGAACTCAACTTGGTGGTAGCAGGAAGCAGAGAGAGAAAAAAAGCAACCAGGGACAAATATAATCCCCAAGACGACACCCCCAACCCACACAGTGACCCACCTCCTCCAGCCACAGCCCACCCGCCTCAGTTACCACCCAGTAAATCCATTCTGTTGATGAGATTGGAGCCCTGATTCAATCAGTTCGCCTTTGAGGATTCCACCGGGTGCTCTGCCAGGCCTGGCTGACTTGACAATTCTCACCGTGGAGGAATTAGTCACTCTGTGCCAGCCTGTTGCTGCACCCAGGCCCCTCTTTTCCCCGAAGGCCTCTCTCCCACACCCCAAACCACTGCTTGTCTTAGTCCCATCAGTGGCTTTATGGTGTCTGTTGACTTTCTGGAAGATTCTCCTCAGCAGTGGGGTGCTGTCATAAAGGGTGGGCAATCAAAATGAACTGCTGCTGACCACGTGGCTTGTTCCTAAGCAAGCCCATCTGAACAGCTTCCTCTGGCCTCGCAATTTTCTAGTCTCATTTCCCTACCAAAATATGAGTGATTACCTAGTAAGAAACTGTACTTCGTCTCCCAAAAAGGCGATTTCTCTTGTTAGGGCTGTGCAAGGAGGTCTGCAAGGCTCAGCTAGGTCTGTAAGGAGAGGTGAGCACAGGGTCACATGAGTTGGATTGACGTGTGTGTCAGCCCGAGCCCTGTAGGGCTCACCACAGCCACGCCAGCTCTCCAGCTCCGTCCTGTGGCTGCTCCACTCCTGGCTCCAGCATCCCTGCCCATTCCGCCAGCCCTCCATTTTACAAAATTTGGTCTTGCTAAATATTGAGGAAATGCAAAAGAATAGCACCTACACTTAAGGTTGAGGAGTCCGGGTGTCCATGCACCCTTGTCCCTGCCTGGCCTCAAGACCGGGGTGTGCTAGCACCTTCGGGGTCCCCAGTGCCTCATTCTCCTGCCCTGGGTGCATCCCACTTCACAGTTGTCCAGGAGTTTGGATTTTGAGATGGCCGTCCCCTCACCTCACAGCAGTTTGCCTGCAGCTCACTCTCACAGTGATGTGTTCTTTAGTTCTGCTTTGTGTAAACAAAACTACTGCAGGCTTCTTTCTTTGGGAAGTTGCCTTCCCCACTCCAAAGTATGTTCTGGAAATTCACCCGTTACCCACAGGGCCTTAGTCCATTTCCGCCCTGCTCTGAAGCCGGCTGTGGACGCGCATTTGGGACGCATCTGTCTTGGCTGCTTTGAACTTGACGCCTGGACTGCACCGCCCTCGGGCTCCTGTGTTGTGGGTTCTTTAGAGTGAAGATGCTGGGAACAGAATTGCTGAGTCACAGGGTTCTCACGTTCGAACCCTCCCCGTGGCTGCCAGATGTGGTCAGCACTCACTCCCAGCAAGTGGGCTTGGAGAGCCTGGCTTGCCGCCCATCAGCCCCGCCCCCAGGCCTGCGTCACCCACCCGTTAGTCCCTTCCTGTGTTGGCTGCTAACGTGCCCTTCTCATTAAATACCTACTGTGCTGTTTTGCCTCTCTTTCTATGGAGTAATTTTTCCTCTATTAATGTGAACAAGCATTTTCTATATTCCAGCACTCTAGTACCATGTGTTGCAAATATGCTTTTGCCCAACTCAGGCTCAGTCCCTTTCTTCCCTCAGTGGTAAGTCTGCATGAAAAGTCTCTCTTGGAAGATGGTTCCGGTTCCCCACACGCTTTCCTACCACCCAGATACCCAATTGCCAGGTCAGACCTTGCACCTCCGGACTCTATAACATGATCAATTCTGTCTCAGAGCACCAGGTCTGTTACCACTCACTGCCTCCATTTCTTTCTCCTGTAAGAATCAAGAGCAGCTGAGCTGCCAAATACTGCGGGCAGGCCTCCCAGACTGCCCCAGCATCATGGATGAATAGCCCCACCTGTCTTCCCAGTTGGCATTCACTGCCCTGTGGTGACCCTAGAGGTCCCCATACAGCCTTAAGGGCACTCTGCTAAAATCTGGGCCTGTGTGGGTTCAGAATACACCCTGGGAAAGTTGGCACACCTCTGGTACAGTGCCTGTTTGGGTAAGAGTCCTGGCCTAGTCTTCCTTGGGCCTTGCTCAGTGGTCCTCGGCTGAAGGCAGGAATGACACACATATGCGGGAACAGATAGCAAAGGGCAGAGCCACCCCTGGGGGCTCGCTGTGGCCTGCGAGCCCAAGGAGGGCAGAGTGACCCAGAGAATGAGCCAGGCTTCCATCCGGGGAGGGTGCTCCAGGGTTTTTCTAAAGGATTCACTGTATATCCCTAGAAACGCAAACCCCTTAGCATGTTGTGGAAAGGGCTTGGTTTCTGGAAGTTTCTAATGGGCCTATGGAAAGCCTGGTGAGTGAGCACAGGTTCACACATGAAGCCAAACCAAAAGCCAAACCAAGGCAAAGCAGGAGGGGAAACTGTGTCCTGCACGGTGTGCAGAGTTCTGCTCTGTTTGTTGGCAGGGCCTGCAGTGGCAAGCATGGGTGCCCGGGGAGGGTAGATACTCCATGAAGTCCCAGCTCAAGGAGGAAGACTGGCACAGAGTGGCCAGGCCAGGCCCCAGGGGATATGGCAGAAAGGGCCTTGATGGGGTGCTGTCTGTGTTGCTAAGAAGGTGTGGGCCTGACAATGGGGAGCTGGGGACTGCGATCCCAGAGGCAGATGTGGAAGCTGGCTAGGAGCCCCATAAGCATGATACCTCTGCTGCCCGGGGCACTGCAGCACTGAGGATCCTTTCCTGGCCTGCCCACCACAAAAAGAGCACCCGCTGGGCTTGGGTTGTTCCAAAAAATAACTCACTGGTCCCACCCTCTGAGCACTGGCGGTCACAGAAGAAAGGTGGTGACCACATGGTGTGATGAGGCTGCTGCAAGGCTGCCCCACACCAGGAAAGTGCCCTGGGCGCTGGCGCGCATTACAGCCCCAATGGGAGTCCTCTGTCTCCGGTTCCAGAAGTCAGAAGTCTGAACTCAGGGTCACTGGGCAGCAATGAAGGTATCGGCTGGGCCTCCCCTGCCCCTAGACCTCCCTGCTGATCTCAGACACCACATCTCCTTTCTGCTTCCAATCTCCGTCTGCCTCTGGTTTCAGGCCCACCCTGACCGTCCACAGCCTCATCTCAAAACCCTTGGGCACATCTGCGAAGCCTGTTTCCAAATAAGGTCATTCACAGGATGCAGATACCTTTAGGGGAGCCGTCATCAGCCTCCTGCACGCCTTCTCCCTTCTGTGTCCTTCGTCACCACAGACCTGTCAGGCCCCTGTTATGATTGCTCTTTGCAGATGAAGAGACGGGGGCACACGCCTGCTCCTGGCCACATGTGTAGCTAGAAGTGAGCTGAGCCGAGCTGGTGCAGGCCCCACACCGTCTGCCATGCCTGCGCTCCTCCCCTGCTGTCCATTAATTTACTTGCACACACATCCTACCCCTGCCCTGGGCCCACAGTGGTCATAGGGCCTGGGGCCGGGTGAGCAGTGCACAGAGACAGGCCAATGCCTACTCCCGGGGATGCTGTCCCCTGGGCAGGCAGGTGTGTGCGCACGGGCTAAGGGCGGAGGGCAGGAGCTGCCCACCCCACAGCATCTCACTAGGCTCCTGAGTTTTACCAGCCAGGAGGCTTGTGGGCTTCTGAGCTGATACCTCCAGGGGCAGAACAGGTTAAGTGGGAGCAGGATGCGGATGAGAGGAAAGGATTGGAGGTGCAGATGGCCAGGGCCAGAGCTATGAGGAGAAAGAGACGGCACCCAAGACACACAGGAGAAGCAGGTGCAGCCACATGGGATTGCAGCCCTGCTCACCGGCCACAGAGGCCACATGGTACCCACAAGCAGGCCCAGGTGGGTGTGCAGGCTCAGAGCCTCAAGGGACTGAGCCCCTTTTCTTATCTTCAGAGGTGGCTCCTGGGCCAGTCTGGGCCATGCCACAGTGGGTCTCAGTCACTCTGTCTGTGAACTGGCACATCTGGGGCCTGCTCCTGCAGGAGTCTGACTCCAGCGAGCTACATAGGAGGCTTCCCAACAAAGCCTCCGGGGGCTGGGTCCCTCGCTGCTCCCATCCTGCAGAGTCTGGGTGAGTTAGCACCCTCAGCTGCGCATTGTTCAGCCTCCCAAACAGGTATGGTGGGTGGAGCCTCGTTCTGCCTACGTTAGAGACACGTCCATTCCTGCCCCTGTGCTCTGGTGCGACTGCACCACAGTCAGACGCCCAGCTCCCCCATCAAAGCCCTCTCAGCCCTCCAGAGCACACTGGCTCTGCCCTGGCATGCCCACCGTGCCCGGCCACAGCCTGCAGGGTTCTGTCCACCACCGCTCCTTTTGTCTCCTGCCAAAAATGCCATGCCTGCACATGAGGAAGGGCCTGCCGGCTCGTTCACACATCTGTCAGACACCAGAGGAAGGAGCACTAATTGAGAGCCTACTGAGTGCGTGGTGGTGGTTACACTGCAAGACTTACCTGCCTGACTCAAGCCCTTGCACAGCTGCCCTGGCCTGCAGGCAAGGGCCACCAAGGCTTGGGGCAGATGGTGCCGAGGCTGCAGCAGGTGCCTGACTCAGACCCTCTTCTGCCTGCCATCATTGTCCAACCTCTGTCACCCGTGCAGGTAGTGCTCCTGCCCTGCACGGCCCCAGGGTCAGTGTGGTACTGCTGAGGCCACATCCGGCAGAGAGAGGGCAAAGCCCGCGAGGACCAGGTGGGTGGCAGCCTGCACCTGGGTAACTGCTGCAACCTTGGCCTGCCCATCTGACCCTGCGGAGGCAGAGACCCGCTTGCAGTCAGCTCTAGGCGAGCCATGGGGGTTTCCTCGAGCCTGGTCCTTACATGGAATGGCTCAAGCGGCCTGGTGGTCACTGTGCTGTTCACGACTTGGTTGTGGCAGCTTCCCACCACAGTGCGCAGCAAGACCTCTCACGCCGCCCTGTGGGCCGAGGCCTGAACCCTGTCTGGAACAGGTCATCTGGAACCTCTGCTTCAGTACTGCAGGTGGAGGCAAACTGCCCAAAGGAACCAGGGCTTGGTCCCCCTTGCAGGACGCCGGGTCAGGGTTCTCTGGGCACTGGAGGCTGCATCAGTCACGGGCTGCCTGGACAGCCCTGACGGCTGCCTAAAACAGAGAGGTTCAGCTCAGAGAGGGTTAAGCAAACACAAACCTGCCTCTGCTTGGTGAATTGGAAAAGCCAAGAGCACTGGCACACCTTGAAGTTGGATCAGGTCAAGAACCCAGCTCTCCCTCTCACCTCTGGCTGTCCATATTGCTCCACTCCTGGGCTCTCTCTTGAGTTCCCCAGCTGATCCAAGCCCAGCTTAGCACACCCATGGGCACCGAGAGCTCCCTTCTCTGCACTTCATCTCTGAATCAATCGGGGTGCCTAGAGACACAGCATGCTCTGTTCAGCTGGGCTTGGGCCACGTGGCCTCCTGCCCAGAGCAGAAGTAGGTCCAACACGGGCCCAGCCCAAAAGCACTCTGTGGGCCCAGCCCTGCCAACTAAGGTGTATATAGCATATTTACATACATATATAGCAGCTTCACATCCCAGCCTTTCTCTGCACGTGCTGCCTCGTTTATTGGCAATGCACTTTTTTTGCAACTTCTATTTATCCCTTAGGACACAACCCAAGTATCACCTTCCTTGAGAAGCTTCTCTCCACCCACCAAGCATCTGCATGCTTTTTGCACTTGGCTTGGGTCATGTCACAAGGTGCAAGGTCAAGGAGTCGTTTTCTGGAGTTGTTCAATGCTCAGGCCCCTGTCTTGCTGCCTTGTGCCAGCTCGATTTGTGGTCTGCCTTTCCCCTGGGCTCTGAGCTCCCTGCCAGCCCTTCGGCACATTGCGAGGGTTGGACAGCCTTATCAGGGGTATGAACATGCCGCCAGTAGAACTGGGCTGGGTGAGCTCAGAGCTGGAACAAGAGGGAGAAGGCGACCTCAAAAGCGGCCTTCAACCGGGCGTGGTGGCACACGCTTGTAATCCCCGCGCTTGGGAGGCAGAGACAGGAGGATCGCGCAGGTTCGAAGCCAGCTGCGCGCACTGGCTTAAGAGACCCTGTTTCCAAATAAAAATGTAAAAATAGGTCTGGGAGTGTAGCCCAGAGGTAGCAGGGCTTCCAGGAACCCCAGTACCACCAAAAAAAAAAAAAAAAAAAAAAAAGCGGCCTTCAGGCTGAACACTTGTTCCAGGGTTGTTCGTGGCCTGGGAGCGTGTGGGTGCACATGTGTGTAGGACGTGGCCATCTTTTATACTGAGTGCAGATAGCTGGCTCCTCTTGCCTCATGAAGGCAGCCTCCTTTGGGCCTCTGCTTGACTGCCAGAATCTCAGGGCCATACAGGCTGGCTCAGGCCAGGATGGGACCCCAGCAACACAGTGGAAACGGAAGAAGAAAGTGAAGTGCTGCTAGGGACCACCCTACGTGCGGTCCTGGATTTCACCAGCAGTCCTCTTTCCTGATGATCCCCTGTGGCATCATGACCCTGTTTGCTGGCACAGGCAGCACCTGGCATGCACGAGGACTCCCAGTTAGACCCAGGATGGCACCAAGCGTGGGAGTATGAGAAGCAAAAGAGACTGCTCTGGCAGTGCCAGGCAGGGCCCAGATGTCTCTCAGCTCCCACACCTGGGGCCTCCAGAGTGGCCTCCCAAACCCGGTCCTGGGCGGCCCAGCACTGTAGACCTCACTGGACTCGGGGTAGAGCAGGGGGGTCCACACATCTGTTATGGGGGCCTGACTTGCTTCCCCACCGTCCCTAGGAAAGTCTGTTTTGGGACTGAGCAGTCCCCCGAGCGTCATGCCCAGTTACACCAAGAAATCAGGAGTCCTTGATGACAATTCAAATAGGGTAGGCACCATCCTTTTGGCTGACAGGGATGAGAAGGCATTTGATGCCAAAGATTGGTGTGGGGGAAGCACAGACATGTGCCAGAGGTTGGGCAGGGTCGCTGATTTTGCATGACCTGTGCGATTTCATTTGCAAAAGCTAGAACCTAATGTAGCAGAAGACTCCCCTCCATCCTTGTGGAGCAGCCACCGAGGGGATGTTTATGCAGCCCAGATGTGAAAACATCTGGGTGTCACCCGTTTGGGTCATGGCTTCTACTCAGCCCAGTTTTCATGCCCTGTGCAACAGAATCAGCAATTACCTCTGGTTGGTCCACCAACAAACCAACCATTCCTTCCCTGGAGCAACCAGTTCCACCAGTGCCTTCCCTGTGCAACACCCATCCAGCCTGAACATGGGAAGCCTCCAGGGTCGTCCTTCACAGGTTCTGACGCTGTAATAACAGCTCTTGCGTATGGACCCCTGCTGAGTTTCAGGGACAGTTTGGGGGTCTTTGAACCCCCATGGCCACTCTAAGAAGTATGCACATCATCATCCCTGTTTTACAAATGAGGAAAACAGCTTAGAGAGGTCCAGTACTCACGCAGCTGGGCTCCTGGTCCAGGTTTATCCGATACTCACACATACTGTTCTTTGTACTCTGTCAAATCAAGGAGACTCCCTATTTTTGAAAAAATTGAAGATGAATCCTTGGTAAACGTGGTTCCCAGGCACTGGCTTATGGTTCTGTAGCTCTTTGCCTATTAAATCTGATTTGTCTTTAATGGGCATTGAGGGTGAATGACCCATACAGGCTCCCATAGCTGCTGGCAGGCCACAGGTCAGCAGGCCAGGGGGAAAACGTCTCATCATGATGTTGAGGGGAAGCAGATGCCTCCTGGAGAGACCAGTGGCTGACATCCGAGGCCAGGGCTCTGTGAGTGTGACACCCATCGTCACCTAAATGGAGCCAGAATGATAATGCAAAATTTTAGTTACGGCACTACTTTCAAAACTCGTCCTTGACTCTTTTTCTCTTGTCATTCATCCTGCAGCCGAGTGTACCCTGCCAATGACTGCCACTGCAGTCACAGCTGCGCTTGCAGACTGCCTCTTGGTCCCGCCTTTGCGTGGTTGTTGTTATTGTTAATTTTCTCTGGGCCCCTGGTTCCATCCCCAGTAGCACCCAAAAAAAATCTCTTGGGAGATTTGTGTTTTCATGTTCCAAGCTCCACACATGTTCTGAGCATGCATGTGTGGCCTGGACCTGAGCAGGTGCTGGAGGATCAGGGCTGCAGTGCGGGTTTGGGGGGTGGGTGAAGCTGAGCTGGGCTTCGGCTGAGTGTAAAGAGTCCCATTCACCAGCACGGGATGGTGGGCGGGCAGCTCTGCCTTCTGTCTTAAATGTTCCAACTCCAATTCCGAGGATTGGTGTGTAAACTAAGAAGCATGGGTTTTTCTGGCAAGTCTTTGAGAGCTAAGGCCTGCTCGCGTGGGTCCAGGCTTTTGGCAGGGTGCCTGGTGCGTCTCTTTCTGAGAACCTTGTCCTCCGTCTCTGCAGGCCTCCCACCCTGAGCGGCAGCCCCATCATCTCTGACCTCTCCTTGATCCGGCTTTCCCCGCACCCTGCTGGCCCCGGGGAATCCCCCTTCAACGCCCCCCACCCCTACATGAGCCCCCACGTGGAACACTACCTCCGGTCTGTGCACAGCAGCCCCACCCTCTCCATGATCTCTGCAGCCAGGGGCCTCAGCCCCACAGACGGTGAGTACGACGGGATGTATAGGGGCAGCTGAGCGCGTGGGCAGCATGCACTGGTGGTCCCATGGCCCTGTCACACTGTTGGGTCCCAGGCCTCTATCCCTGGGAGAGTGACCGGGCTGGCTTTCACTCCTTCTGTCTCTGAACGTGGATTCTAAGTAAGTGAATGGCAAGAGCCTGGAGATTTGGGGTCTGTTGGGTTTTGTGCAGCACTTATACGACCTGCCACAGCAGGAACAGTTGAGGTGTGTTCAGACAGGCCCGGTCCCAGGTCAGAACACTGGCTGCAGTGAACCAAAGCTGCTGACGCTGGTTCTGAAGCATGAAGCAGTGTCTCGGGAGCCCTGGAGCAGGAGGCAGGTAGAGCAGGCTGTACTCCCTGCAGGTCAACACAGGTGGCCCACCACTCCAGACTCGAACCCGTGACCTGTGTGTCTCCGTTCAGATGCTTGAGAGAAAAGTGATTGGCCCAGCTTAGAGATCAGATGGCCACTACTGGACCAATTAATTAGAGTCAGAAAAGAGCAGGGTCACACAGCAAAAATCTTTCAGATTTCAAATTTTGGATTTCTAGCCTTCACGTCCACCTGACTGTTGTACATGTGTATGTGTGCACGCACACCAGGCCTGAGTAATCACGTCTGCTCGTGCCGTCTTCCTGGGAAGTGCCCTTTGTGCAGCATGGTTTGGGCAACACCCACCCTGACACTACTTCAGTAACCTCTCCTGCTCCTCTCCTTAAAAGCAACCAAGCTGCCTCTTCTTAAAGCATGTCTGGCTGAGACTTTGCCTCTTGGCCAGTCACTTCCATGCCAGAGGACGCTGGCAGTGGGAAAACGTGGTCCCAGAGGGACCTTCATTGTTACCTTCATTCTCCCCTGGAGGAACATCCCCTCTTGCCTTGTGTTCATGAGCTTGAGCCAAAGCCAGGGGCCTGGCACTGAGCAGGCGCAGACCAGAGTGTCACCACAAGAAGGAGGCGCCCGCCTCCAGATGAGCAAGTGGTTCCTTGGGCTTCATTCTTCCAGGGGGAAGTTTGTAGGAGAGCAAATGAGCGCAGCTACCTGACCTGAAAATGGCCAGCTGGAATGTGGCCCACTGTGAAATGGCCCCTCAGGGTCAAAACACAGCCTTGGTCTCTGCCAGGGCCCCCTGACTGGCCTTGACCCAGCCAGAGTCTCGGGGGAGAGTGGACTCAGGCTTCTTTCTCTGTGCTGCTCCTGATGACCCAGCTGGTTGTCGGGTTGCTGGGACCCTCAGGTTTCAAATGCTGCCTTTGAGTTGAAGCTCAAATGGGGCATTGTGGGCTGGACAGCACCCCAAAGGGTGTTTCCACACCCACAGTGGTGAGTGGTGCCTCAGTCAGAAAAGGGGACTTTGTGCATGTTATTAAGTCAGGAATCTTGAACTAGGATCATCCTGGATCAGCTTCATGGACCCCCAAATCAATGACAAGTGTCCTTACGAAAGACACTGATGTGACGTCAGAGGCAGAGGTGGGGATGCCAAGGATGCTGGCAGAGGGGAGGAATGGCTTCTCTCCTGGAGCTTCTTAAGGGAGCGGACTCTGCTCATCCTTTGATTTTAGACTTCTGGCCTGGAGGACTGTAGGGGAATGGAATTCTGTAGTTTTTAAAAAACATTTAGCAAAGCCGGGCGTGGTGGAGCACGCTTGTAATTCCTGCATTTGGGAGGCTGAGACAGGAGGATCACACAGGTTCAAAACCAGCCTCAGCTACTGTGTGGGGCTCTCAGCAACTTAGTGAGACCCTGTTTCCAAATAAAGTATAAAATAGGGCTGAGAGTATAGCCCAGAGGTAGAAAAGCCCCTGGGTTTCACCCCCAGTACCACACACACACAAAAAAAATTAGCACCAAGATTGTGCCTATCCTGTTATAGCACCCCTGGAATACTAGTATGCATGATAACAGGGTTCCTAGGAAGAGGCAGAAGCCCACAAATCTGTCAGGGCCACCGTGGGTCCTGTGTGATATCTGAGACAGGAAGGAGTAGTCTTCTTAACATGCCCATCACAAGTACTGGTTTTTATTAGGTGTGCCACAGTGGAGCTGGCTCAGCTTTCTGTGTAAACTGGGACTAGGGATGATATTGTTCTGTGGTCCCTGCTGAGTGGTGACATGGGGCCACCCATGCAGAGAGACCTTCCGTGAACAGAACACCATTTTTAAAATTTTTATTTTGTTTAGTTATTTTTTGCAACACTGAAGATGGAACCCAGGGGCATTCTACCTCCAAGCTACACCCCCAGTCCTGTATCTTTAGTCTTTTTAATTTTGAAACAGGGTCTCACTGAGTTGCAAAGGGCCTCGCTAAGTAGCTGAGGCTGTCTGCAAACCGTGATCTTCTGGTCTCAGCTTCCCGAATGCTGGGATTACAAGTGTGCACCACCATGCTCAGCCACAGAACATCATTTTAAGCCTGATCTCAAGACAAATACTGATGTGACTCCTCTAGCACCCACGTGCCCTGGCCACAGGAGGAGGCAGCGGTACAGGCTTATGACACTAGCGCCTGGCTGGTTTACATGGCACTAGGTCCCTCAGGGTAGACCAGACACCAAGCTGCAGGTGGACAGGGACAGCAAGTCAGGCCCACAGCACAGCTCTCAGGAAGCCTGATTCCAAGGCCTTCTGTGTGTTCCCAACCATGCCAGCCCCAGAGACCACCCTCCAGAGCCTGGAGAGTTCATGAGTGAGCCCAGGCAGTGCCTGCCAGACATGTGTCTCCAGGGAAGGCTTCTGGGTAAGGGGACAGGCCAGGGTGGGGGTGTTTCAGGCATGGACAGAGGCCACGGGCAGTCAGCCCGGCTAGAGGCAGGATTGTCTCTGGAGGACACAGCTGGAGACACTAGGAAGCTGACGATGGTGGCCAGCGGGGTCTGCTTTCGCCTCTTGTTGAATGCATGTGAGGTGCTGGGGAATCCACCAAGACCAACAGCAGAGACTGTGGGGCACAGGCAGGCATTAGCATCTCAGCCTGACACACGCCGCGGGTGCCCGCCCACTCTGGCACTGCCCACTGCCAGACCCACGCACGGTGCTGACTTGGTGTCCAAGTGCCGCCTGCTCAGGGGGGTGACGGGGTCCGCTGGCTCCTGGCAAGTGTGCGCTCAGTGTGAGCCAAGCTGCGCCATGTTCAGCAGGCCTTCAGCAGGCGTACTTGCCCCATATTACAGACAGAAAACTGAGCCCATTAGAGAAACAGCACCTTTGGGTTTAGCACACCCGGTAAAAATCTGGACTCCAGAGGTTCGGTGTCCAAGGGTCAGGTTGTCCTGATAGGCAGCACTGGCCCACTTCCTGGCTCCCCAGATACCCTGTCCCTCACACCCCGCCTCTTTGCTCAGCCCCTAGCAGAGCTGGCATGGTACGGGAGTAGCCAGGCCTGAGGCTCTGTGCTGCAGGGCTGGGGATCTGAGAGGCTTTGGCAGATAGAGAGCCCCCACTGGCCAGGTCTGGTCACCCTTGGCAGCCATCTCGCCCCACATGCTCAGGGGACACCGTCCAGGCCCAAGAGACTGCTGTGGCTCCCCCTTATGCTTCTTCTTTCCCCTTGAAGACTATTCCCCTGGGACTCTGTGCTCTCCTGGAGCCTGAAGGGGAAGGGAGAGGCTGCCGTGGCCTCTCTCAGCAGCAGCACTGTCTGAGCTGTCTCTGGCAGGCATGTGTATTTCCCGTCTTCCTTGGACAGGGAAAGGAGGGGTGGGTGCCAGGTTCTGATGGCTTCTTCCTCTCCCGTATATTCACAGTGGCTCATGAACACCTTAAGGACAGGGGTCTCTTTGGCCTCCCTGCCCCGGGTACCAACCCCTCGGACTATTACCACCAGATGACCCTCGTGGCGGGCCACCCCACGCCCTACGGGGAGCTGCTGATGCAGAGCGGAGGTGCCACCAGCGTGCCCCATCTCCACGACTACCTCAACCCAGTGGATGGTGAGTGCTGGGCAGGTGGACTGAGGGAGCCGGGCCAGAGCCAGACCCAGGGCTGACAGGTGGCCCTACAGCTGCAGCAGACAGGCCCGCTGCCGTGCTGTGAGCCATAGAAACGCTAGGTCTCCTGGCCCCGTGGGAAGTCCCTGGGATCCACAAAGGGCATTAGGCATTATGAGAACCACAAGGAGCAAAGCACTCCCTAGTGGCATGGCCACTGCTCGGCCCCTGGGACAGAAGGATGGCAGGTTCAGGGCCAGTCTCAGCCTCTTGGTGAGACCCTATTTCCAAAATAAAGCTAAAATAGGCCTGGGGTGTAGTTCAGAGGTAAGAGTGTCCCTGAGTTCAGTCCCAGTACCGCAGAAAAAGAAAAAACTCTCTTCCCATTGCTGCAGAAACTGCAGCATCACGGAACACTGCCCAGTACTAGGAACTGACAGACTGATGTGGCCAGTTATAAATGAAACAGGAGAGACAATGGGGGACAGGAAGGGAGCACAGACTAGAGGAAGGCTGGGGCTCGGCGAGAGGAGGCCAGAGGAGCAGCCCAGAGGAAGAGAAGATGGGTGTGCAGCCGTCCAGGAGACTCGCTGGGCACACACTGCCTAGATCAGTCAGACCTCAGTCCTCTCCGCAGAGTCCGCCAGTGCAAAGGGCCTGGGGCAGTGCATGTCTGCCGAACTTGAGACATAGCCGGGGGGTAGCCTGGGCTGCATAGTCTGTGTGCTGATCCGAGCACTGATTCCAGTCAAGGCAGAGCTGGAAACTTAGTTGTATTCCCATTAGTTCTGGAAGGCAGCTCCTCGAGCAGGTGAGGCGCTGAAGAGTTCGGGAGGTATCCCTCGGAGCTGCCGCAAGGGGCCCATGTCCTGGATACAGGAAGCTTTGGGGGCCCACTGACACCAGAACTTCCTCCTGGTGCTGCCCTCGGCCCACAGCCTCTGATCTCAAGCCCCCTTACCCCTTCCCAGCTGCTGCCGCACCTGTGGGTCCTAGAGCGGTCGAGGGGTGAGGCAGGATGCCTACAGTGAAACCCCAGCCCCAGGGCAGTACTGGTGCTGCAGGAGGTTTGGGAGGCCCCTTCCCGCTCAGCCACCCCTCCAGGAGAGCCTTCTGTTCTGTAGGCGTGCTTGAGATCTGGCCTCTGGCTCTCTGCAGCCTCCTGTCCCCACCCCTCAGCCACTGGGGGACCGCCCCTCCTCCGCCTGCCACTTCATTCTTTCCAGTTCCCACCCACCTCATGTGTTCCACAGGGCCCCATGAGTGTCTCTTGACTCCTCCAAAAAAAGTTTTGCTAGGAAATAAAGCCACCATCCTCCTAAGACTGGCCTCTCCCAAAGTGGCCACGTGTCACCCTCTCCCAGAGAAGAAAGAGGCTGCAGCACGTCACAGGGATGCCACCTGTCCTGATCGCGTCTGTCCCACCCTCTGCCTCCCCCAGGATGACGGCTCATCCAGGACTAAGCCACCTCCTGACCCCAGCTCTGCCGCACCAGCGGGGCCCGAGGCAGCGGGAACTTGAGCATGTGATATATAACACAACGCAGACCCCTCCTGGGCTTAGACGGGGCCCTGTGTGCCCAGGGTGAGAGAGGGAGGAATGGCCATCACAAAACAACCAGGAACAGAAAGAGGTGAACTGATGAGAGCAGAAACCGCCCGGCTGGAAAAGCAGCTGGGCTGGCGGGCAGCCTGGAGGGGCGGCTCCCCACCTCCCAGGGCACTGGGTCCGCAGCAGCTGGGAGCCGCCATCTCCCAGAGGCAGGAAGCTCAGGGAGGAGCCGGAGGTGAGCTCATGGGTGGGCTGAGCGCTCAGTCCATAGGGCTGGGTAACTCCTCACCCAACGGCTCCCCCCACTTCCGCCTGGGTGCTCGATGGGCTTGGGATGCAGTGGGAAGTCTGGCCAGATTCCAGGTCTTTCCTAAGCTGTTCAGACTCTGGCATGGGAAGGGTTGAGCCATGGATTTCAGGAAGAGGTAATTGTATTCCTAACCATGACCAGCCAAGGAAATCAGCAATCCTGGATTATCTTCTAAATTTGTCCCTAATTAATATCCTATTTTCCCCAAAAAAACAACTTACTGTTTTTTTTTTTTTTTTTGTCTTGGTGATTGGTCCCAGAACCTCATGCATGCTAATAACTTGCCCTGCCACGAAACTACATGTCGCAGCCTGTCTACCTGCCTGCCTTTCTGTCCTCTCCTCCCTCCTCCTCCTCCTCCTTCCTTTTCTTCTTCCTCCTCCTCCTCCTCCTCCTCTTCTCTTCCTCCTCCTTCTCCTCCTCCTCCTCCTCCTCCTTCTCCCCCCCCCATCTCCACTGAGGATTGAACCCAGGAGCATTGAAACAGGGTCTTGCTAAATTGCTGAGGCTAACCTCAAATCTGGGATCCTCCTGTTTTGGCCTCCCAAGTACTGGAATTACAAGCGTGTGCCACCACAACAAACTCTTTAAAACCCAGCCGTTTTCAATCCAGCTTAAGCTCAGGCTAGAATCTCTGCTTCTTTTTTAATGTTGTGGCCCTTGACTCAGCTCTGTGCCTGTGTGCACATACTTGTCTACAAAAGACTGCACAAGCCCGGCCGATCCCCGACCTGCCTCCAGAGTGTCCAGAAGCCCTGCCCACTCCAGTATTTTTAGCAGGTCCTAGCTGCTCAGATTTGTGGAGCGTTACCTGAAAACCACAGCTTGGTTTTCATTTCAGCCAATGTCATCCACAATATTGTAGATTTCTTTTTTTTTTTCTTTCTTTTTTCTTTCTTTTGAAACAGGGACTCACTGAATTGCAGATGTCCTCACTAAGTAACTGAGGCTGTCTGTGAACCAGAATCCTCCAGTCTCAGCCTCCCGAATGCTGGGATTACAAGTGTTTGCTACCACGCCCGGCCGAATTTCATATTTTTAATCAACTCACCTTGGGGTTGAATAAATGGATCTTAAAATGAAACTTTATATTTTATCCTGAAATGAGGAACCTGGCATGTCTGCAACAGGTGTCTTACTTGGGCTGTGGAGGAAAGCCGAAGGGCTTCGAGGCCTCTCAGGGTCTCCTGTGGGTCCCAAGACCCTGCCCAGTGTCCCCCAGGGCCTGGGCCTGATGCAGGCCCAGGCATTCCACCGTCCAGCCATTTCCTCTTGCTCCCCAGGGGCCTCCGCTAGCTAGGGTAAGGCCGTGTGGGAAGGGAGGTCAGCCTGCCAGTGGCTCTGGAGGGCACAGGGCTCAGGATTGAACAGCAGCCCGCAGCGCCCTCCCTCCCCACCCCATTCTGAAGCGCTTCCATTGAAACGTTGCCTGTTCGCTGCACATATTTCCTCCAAACTGTATTTTATTGTCATATTGACACTAATTTGACTCAGATGTCATCTGTGCTCTGACACCGGTTCTTTATGCTGCCTGTAGATCTGGGGGGTGGGGAAGGTGCTCAGAAACAGCAATCATACCACAGAGAGGCAGGAGGTGCTGGTGGAAAGGCCTTCGGAACCCACCATGCCCACAGGGGCAGGGAGACTGAGGCAGGTGAGACCAGGCTGCTGGCCCCCAAGGGCAGGACTGCTGATGGCAGCATGGGCTGGATGGATTACCTGGACCCACTCTACTCTCCCTCCAACCAACACTATGAGGCTGCTTCCTGGGTGGGGCCTTCATTGCACTGGGGGCCTCCTCTCCAGCCTCCTGGCTCCGCAGCACCCCCTGTAATAGGGGGTGAGGGGCTACAGACAGCTAAGTGTGGGGCAGGCTGATGTCAGTCCACATAACACCCAGACAAGGTGTTGGGCCGTGCAGGTAACACTTAGTCCAGGCCCAGCCACAGGATGTTTTCACCCTGGGAGAAGGCACAGCCCACCCCAGGCTTAGGAGGGCACAGGAGCCAGGTGAGTGGTGCACACTGTAACCCCAGCACTTGGGAAGCTGAGACAGGAGGATTGTGGGTTCCTTAGCAACTTGGAGAGACCTGCAGCAACTTAGTGAGAAAATAAAAAGATAGTTTAAAAAAAAATGGAGGGCTGGGGATATAGCTCAGAGGTAGAATGCCCCTGAGATCAATCCCCATCTAAAAAAAATAAATAAATAAGCCAGGTGTGGTGGCGCACGCTTGTAATCCCTGCGCTTGGGAGGCTGAGACAGGAGGATCACGCAGGTTCGAAGCCAGCCTCAGCTACTTAGTGAGGCTCTCAGCAACTTAGTGAGACCCTGTTTCCAAATAAAATATAAAATAGGACTGGGAATATAGCCCAGAGGTAGAAGGCCCCTGGGTTCCACCCCCAGTACCACCAAATAAATAAATAAAAAATGAATGAATGAATGAATGAATGAATGAATGAGGGCATCGAGCACAGAGAAGTCTCCTGAGTGCTGTGCCAGAATGAAGTTCCCTCCTGCTGCTCCAGCCCAGGCTCTGGGGGATTCCCAGCCCTGACTCCACAGAAGCCTGTGGATGAGATGCTGGTCATGAGAGTCCCCAAGAGGTGCTGCACTGCAGCTAAGAGGAACCTACCCAAAGCCACCCAGATCAGAGTGGTCAGAGGTCGTGGCCTGGGTCCGCCAGGGTCTTGTTAGGGCATTCTTGTGTCCGCTACCTTTCCTGCTATCCTGTGGGGAGTACGCCAGTGTCTGGGGTAACCCTGTGTCATCTTGTGTCCTGCTTGGTTCTGTGGGTACCACATTCATCTCTCACCTGGCCTAGATTCCCAAACTAGGGCATTACTATATTAACACCCCTTTTCAGACAAAAAGTACTACTTGGTACCCCTGGTGCCTCTGTCTTCTGCCTTCTTTATCTATTTATTTATTTTTTTTGTGGTACTTGTGATGGAACCCAGGGGCCTTCTACCTCCGGGCTACATTCCCAGACCTATTTTATATGTATTTTTTTTTTTATTTGGAAACAGGGTCTCTTAAGCCAGCCCAGCGGAGGCTGGCTTCAAACCTGCGCAATACTCGGTCTCCCAAGCGCGGAGATTACTAGCGTGCGCCACCACGCCCGGCTTCTGCCTTCATTTTTATTCGATCACCCCTAGTTTTACCCAGGGCTACCATCTCCCCATGGGTCATTCCAGCACCCCACTCCCACCACAGGGGGGATCGCCACCTTTGGGACCCATGGCAGTCTGTTCTGTGAGGACAGAGCCCAGTGTCCTCCTGGCTCACAGTCCCCACGATGTCCAGCAAGCGCCTGGCATTATCAGCACTGTGCCATGCTCTGACGGACAAATGAAAACATGAACATGAACGAGAAGAAAGGACCAAGCTGAGCGCAGTGAGTGGCGCGTGCCTGTAATCCTAGAATGCGAGAGTCAGACAGGATTGCAGGCTTGGGGCCGGCCTTGGCAACTTAGTATGACGCTGTTTTAAAATAAAATAGGGCTAGTGGCTCAGAGGTTAGAACGCCCCTAGGTTCAATCCCCAATGACACAAGAAGGAAGGGAGGGGGGGGGAGGAACAAGGGGTGAAACAGGGCCCAAAGATAGGTGGCGACAGAAAAGCTGGTGCCAGTCACCTGCCCAGCGGGGAGCAGGCAGGCAGCCAGTCACCCAGTGGCTGACTAGCGTTAAAACAGGCGCATCCACAGATGAATCGACGTGGTAGCTCTGCCAGCGCTAGCCATAAATCACAAGCAAAACCACGGAAATGAGTGCCAGTTTTTTCTTCCTATTTAGTAATTTATCAGGGAAGAAGCGCACTAATAAACATATTTCCCTTGAGGGGTGGAAATAACAGAGATGAATATCGCTGTCAGATCTGGCCTGTTTCCTCTTGCTCAGGGTGCCCGAGAGGGCGAGAAGTCACATATTGGCAGCAAAGCCTTGTTTTAAGAATACATGGCAAAGGTGTCTGACTTTTAACACTCCAGGAGGTTGGATCTTTGGGTCCTACTCCTTGAGCCCACTGACCACTCCATTTGCAAGTGATGGTGTTTGGAGGATCTCCTTTTGCGTCTGATTTTAGAGCGAGTGTGGACAAAGAGTGAACTCAGATAATCAGAACCACGGGCTTAGAGGCTGCCCAGCCAGGAGCCAGCAAGGGAGCACTGCCCTGTGCACCCGAGCCACTCAGCCCTGTGGCAAAGAAGTGTGCCGTCACCCAGGAGCGCCCAGTGTGGGTTGGCAGAGCTATGGTCCTGTCAGCCCATCCTCGTGAGCTTTACCTGTCCTCCGATCTCATCCTCCTCTCCCACCTTCGGGTCCTAGACACTGACTGATGTTGGCTGCCCCACAGTGTCACGGTTCTCCAGCCCCCGGGTGACCCCCCGGTTGAGCCGCAAGCGGGCGCTGTCCATCTCCCCGCTCTCGGACGCCAGCCTGGACCTGCAGCGGATGATCCGGACCTCGCCCAACTCGTTGGTGGCCTACATCAACAACTCCCGCAGCAGCTCAGCAGCCAGCGGCTCCTACGGGCACCTGTCGGCAGGCGCCCTCAGGTGAGCCTACCCCTGGGCAGGGCCTGGATTTTTGGTGCATCCAACTTAAGGAGAAACAAGAACTTGGGACTTCATGGTGAATTTAGAAGCAACATGACCGACCCTTGAAACATGGTCCCGGACTGGGCCGTGACCGGCAGTTCACAACATCGCAGTAGCTCCTGCTGGGGCAGGAGGGAAGCCGTGGTGACTGTTGGTCTCTCTGGTCCCTGGTGTCTCCTGAATGTCCTGCTATAGGAAAAGTGGCTCATAGACAGGGTGACTGTTCAAAATGAAGAAGTTAGAGAAAGAGGGAATGACGTGAGCTCAGGGAAAGGACAGGCAGAGGGCACTGGAATGGGCATCAGAGGCTGAGGGAGCAGGGGTAAAGAGTGCACCTGCTGGGGACCACCCTCCAGGTGCAAAGGCTGCACTCGAGGGCACCCAGAAGCCAACCATGGCAGATGAGACCCATGTGACAGGCACTGGGAGCCACTGCTGGGTCTCGAGTGAGGGAAGCCCTGGTGGTAGTGTGACCGGCACCAGACCCTGAGCAGTGTCTTCTAAGAGATGACCACACCTCCACCTCTGCTCTGCCTTGCAGCCCAGCCTTCACATTCCCGCACCCCATCAACCCTGTGGCCTACCAGCAGATCCTGAGCCAGCAGAGGGGCCTGGGCTCTGCCTTCGGACACACACCACCCCTGCTCCAGCCCTCGCCCACCTTCCTGGCCCAGCAGCCCGTGGCCCTCGCCTCTCTCAGTGCTGCACCAACCCAGCTGAGCAGCGGCAGCAACTGTCTGAGTGACGCCAGCCAGCAGGTAGGTGACCTGGTCGCAGGGTGCCCTGCAAAGTCGCAAGGTGCCCCACAAGGGCTGTGCCTACCATCTCAGGTCAGGAGCTGAGGGAAGGCCTCGGGCTGGGTCACGAATGAGTGTATATTTCCTGCCAGCCTTCAAACACCATCTAATTTGAAGATCCCAAGGGCCTTTGGCCCCACATGGGCATTGCAGCATGGCACCTGGCACACCCTGGACACCTTCAGTATCCAGCATGAGTAAGCTCCTATTTTGCAGGTGGAGACAGGGATGTATAGGGACAGGGCTGTACAATGGGCAGGCATGGGCTTTGGAGATGGGCAGACCTTGTTTTGTTCCTTACTTGCCCGAAAGCACAGATGTCTTTCCCACTCCCAGCCAGAGCAGACTCGGGCAAAGGGGGACCTGCTGCTTATTTGGGCCACTGTGCACAGAAATCAGCTCCTGTGTGCACATAGCCCCATGCACCCCGGATCCTGGGGAACACCCACGATGATAACCTTAAAGGCAGTGCAGTCTACCCAGGCCTCCCTGGCAAATAGCAGAGCCTGGATATGGCCACGTCCTGGGGAGGAAAACCAGACACAGGCAACGTCCTTTCTTTTTGTCCCAGGGCTCCGAGGAGCCCCTGAACCTCTGCAGACAGGCACTATAGGCTTTTCAGTGTCATCTGACCCTTTAGTGCAGCACATTGAAGGCCCAGGCCCTCATCTGCTCCCAGGGCTGCTTCTCCTGCTGTGGACAGCTGAAAGGTTGCACCTCATTAGAAGGGCTCTTTGCATGTCCCCCTCACCTTGATCTGCTGGAAGCAGCAGCTGCATGGGAAGGGAGGTGCTAGCAGCTGGGGCCTGGGCTCTTTCCCAGGGTACCCCTGTCTGGAGGACTAGATTGGAAGAGTTTCTGATGCTCAAACACAGGGTTAGCCCAGACTGTCTGTGAGGAGAGGTGCTGGAGGTAGAGCCCATAGGACGTTGGAGTATCCCTGCCATGCACCTCCATGACAGACTCTTCTTCACCCTCCCTCAGAACAAGCCGAGCAGTGAGTCAACTGTGACCAGCACCGTGAACCCCATCACCATTCACAAGCGTAGCAAGGTCAAGACTGAAGCCGAGGGCCTGCGGCCAGCCTCCCCACTGGGACTAACTCAGGTAACCTGCTGGCCACCTGCACTGCCTTTGGCCTGCTGCCAACCCTCACCTCCCAGGTTGGTTGGCTGCCTTTGGGCATTTCACATGGTAGTAAAAATGGATGCACAGGTGCATGGATGGGTGGTGGGTAGATGGTAGATAAATGGGTAGATGGATGAGTAGATGGGTAGATAGACTAATGAGTAGGTAGATAGATGGATGTGTGGATGGTGGGTGGGTGGGTGGGTGGATAGATGGATGGAATGATGAGTGGGTAGGTAGATGGATGGGTGGATGGTGGGTGGGTGCATGGATGGATGGATGAGTAGATGGGTGGATAAACTAATGAGTAGGTAGATAGATGGATGGTTGGATGGATGGATGGATGGTTGGATGGATGGATGGACTAATGAGTAGGTAGATAGATGGATGGGTGGATGGTTGGTGGGTGCATGGATGGATGGATGAGTAGATGGGTGGATAAACTAATGAGTAGGTAGATAGATGGATGGTTGGATGGATGGATGGATGGATGGATGGATGGATGGATGGATGGACTAATGAGTAGGTAGATGGATGGGTGGATGGTGAATGGGCAGATGGATGGGTGGATGGATGGATGAATGGGTGGGTGGATAGGCTAATAAGTAGGTGGATGGATGGATGGATAGATGATGGATGGATGGATGGATGGATGGATGGATGGATGGACTAATGAGTAGGTAGATAGGTGAATGGTGGGTGGATAGATGGACTGATGGATGGATGGATGGATGGATGGATGGATGGACTAATGAGTAGGTAGATAGATGGATGGGTGGATGGTTGGTGGGTGCATGGATGGATGGATGAGTAGATGGGTGGATAAACTAATGAGTAGGTAGATGGATGGTTGGATGGATGGATGGTTGGATGGATGGATGGATGGACTAATGAGTAGGTAGATAGATGGATGGGTGGATGGTGAATGGGCAGATGGATGGGTGGATGGATGGATGGACTAATGAGTAGGTAGATAGGTGAATGGTGGGTGGATAGATGGACTGATGAATGGATGGATGGATGGATGGATGGATGGATGGATGGATGGACGGACGGACTAATGAGTAGGTAGATAGATGGATGGGTGGATGGTGGGTGGGTGGGTAGGTGGGTGGGTGGATGGATTGATGAGTAGGTAAGTAGATGGATGGGTGGATGGTAGGTGGGTGGGTAGATGGACTGAATGATGGATGGATGGATGAATGTGTGGGTAGATGGTGAGTAAGCAGCTGGATGAGTGGATGGATGAAGGAGTAGATGAATGAATGGATGGATAGATGGACAGGTAGTTGGATAGATAGATGAATGAGTGGGTAGATGAGTGAGTGGATGAACAGGTAGATGGATGAATGGATGCTGGGTTTTAGGATGGACAGATGGTTGGGTGGCTGGATGTTGGATGGACCAAAGGAATGGATGGATGGACATGTGGATGGATGGACCTGTGGATGGTAGGTGGGTGGGTAGACAGATGAATGGATGATAGGTGTGTGTGTGGGGGGGGGGGTAGCTGGCTGCCTGCATGAATGATGGATGAATCCAAGAGGGAGGGAGGGTGTCCCATAGCCATGGCTGTCTTACCTCTGTGTCCCCATGTATGCAGAGTGAACAAGCTTCCTCCTGCCTCCTACCTTGTCTCAGGCTGCAGCCTAGTCTCCTCCCCACCTCAGCCTTATGACACATAAGCTCAGCCAGACTGGGGGGCCATGTTCTCTGCATGACACCAGCCCTGGCACTGCCCTTTCTCCTAGGAATTCACCCTCCTGCATCTCCCTGGCTGCCACTGGCCATCCTGGGTCACTGGACTTGCATCTGCCTGGACACTTAGCCTAGCTTCTGGGTCACTTCATGGCAGAGGAGGAAGAGTGATTCCTAGTGGAAAGAGTGAGATAGGCAGCAGCCCACAACCCAGGGTGGCCTGTGTGTGTGTGTCCCTCTGGAAACACAGCCACTTAGTCTTATGCTCCAATACGGCAGACCAGTAGTTCCCGCTCCTGGAGCAGGAGCCAGTCATTCAGGGGCCCCAGCTGGCCTGCCTGCCAAGCTCGGAGGTAAGCAGCCCATCCCCCAGTCTCCCACACAGTGACCCGTCTGCCATCCATTACTGCAAAATCCCAGCTTGGCCACCAAAGATGCTCAGTGCCTCCTGTCCTCGTCTCCCCACATCTGCCAGCCCATCCTTTATCAAGACTGTAAACCATCGGGCATGCTCTGGGCACTTAATTTTCATGAAATATTGGGCCTTGTTACTGTCAGGCAAACAGAGGGGTTGGTGACAAATTCTTCTCCCCTCGCTGACACCAAAACCAGTCTCAGCATGATGCATGGTTTCCACGCGGCTGGCCATCATCGGGGCTGAAATTGATGAGCACGGCACATATCTGAGGAAGATAAACACCCTGGCACACAAGGCGGGAGCCAGGCACTGAGCACCTGCCAGGCCTGGGTCCCGCCCGCCGGGCAGGCCGTGCAGAGCCACCTCCCTGCCCACGGAAGGAAAGCCTTTTATCACAATGAGGCAGTCTCTGTCACTCCATGTCCGGATTCACAGCAAGCTAGATGGGCTTGCTTGCAGCTGGCAGAAAGCACAGCATATGAATCCAGTCTCTGCCATAGTCTCCAAAGAGCAGACAAGGATGATGGCCAGCACAGCCCGGCACACTCCCAGGTCCCCTCCAGTCTCCTCTGAAGCAGGTCAACCTGCAGTGAATGGAAATAGCAGGTCTCCCAGATCTTTAAGTGCAGAGAGGCCTTTGGGAGACCCAGCATCCCTCCCACCTAGTCTTCCCTCAACAGCCCTGTTGCTGAAGGTATGGGAGCGAGAGATGCCTGCAGGGTCCTGTTTCTCTGGTGCCCAGCCACCGAGGGAGTTACATGTCATCTTTTTCAAAAAGAGCATAGTATCTGGAAGATGCCCTAAGAAAGAGCCAGGAAATACTTTTGAAAGAGCTCTGTGCTGCCCCCGTGAGAAGCCTGCAGCCCGGCTGCCAGCTTCTTCCTCCCAGCAACTGCCTCAGTTCCACCAGCTCAGGCCAGCGCATGTTAAGGCTCTTGGCCATGGTTTGAGGTTACCCTCTCTGTCTGCTCCCATGGGCTACCTAGAAAGACAATATCTTACTCCTTTTGAAAGTAGTTTGAAATAAGCCGGCATGGTGGCGCACGCTTGTAATCCCTGTGCTTGGGAGGCTGAGACAGGGGGATCGCACAGGTTCGAAGCCAGCCTCAGCTGGCTTAAGAGAGAACCTGTTTCCAAATTAGAAGAAAAAATAGGTCTGGGAGTGTAGCCCAAAGGTAGAAGGCCCCTGGATTTCATTCCCAGTACCACCAAAAAAAGAAAAGAAAAAGAAAATAGTTTGAAATAAACTGGGCACAGTGGTACATGCCTGTTATCCCAGTACTTGGTTGGGAGGCTGAGGCAGAAGGATCACAGGTTAGAGGCCAGCCTCAGCAATTTAATGAGCCCTTGAACAACTTTTTTATTTCAAAACAAGAAAAAATTTTAAAAAGAGCTGAGATAGAATGCCCCTGGATTCAAAATCACAAAAAAGAAGAAAATAGTTTGAAATACAAAGCATGACTCTGTGATGTCATGTCTTCCAGGCTACCTGGAGAATCCTCGACAACCTTCTGAGGTCTCTCTGCTAGCCTGAAGTGTCTGCCTCTCCCTGCCTTCCCGACCCCAGGCGTGTTCTTGCCCATCCACATGCACTCCACCAGCCCTGTGAGCTGCAGCTTCTCCTTCCAGAAATGCTCTCCTGGGTCCTCACCGGAGACGCTCAAGTCCAGTCCTAGGCTGCCCATAAACTCGCTATGGTCAGAGAATGGTGCATTCACCTCTCAGTCTCAGACCCCCCAGCTGTAATACAAGAAACACACCCGTGTTGTAGGGCTCTTGCAGGGAATGCTGGTGCAGGGCGAATGAGAGGGGCTGCAAATTAATGCATTCCTTCTCCCCAAGCCTGCAAGGTAACCAAAACACGGAGGCCAGAGCCACCACCTCCTTCCTTCTGGTCCTGTGTGTCAGCAGCAGGATGTACTGTGGGGACGAAGGGGCCCAGGCCGGCCCAGTAGGAGCGGCTGTGCCTGGGTGAGCGGGCACGCGTGCCTGCATCCACACTCCAGGCAGGCACTGAGCAGGCTCGTGTGGGCGTGGTCTTCTCCCCAGGAACAGCTGGCTGACCTCAAGGAAGACCTGGATCGGGATGACTGTAAGCCGGAGGCTGAGGTTGTCATCTACGAGACCAGCTGCCACTGGGAAGACTGTGCCAAGGAGTACGACACACAGGAGCAGCTGGTGCACGTGAGCCCGCAGCCCGCGCGCACCCACATGCACATCTTTATTCCCCCTGAGCTCCCTAGCTGCCAGTGAAAAGAAAGAAATACAGCTCATTAAGGCAGCCAACTGTTATAATAATAAACCTGAGTCTGGATTCTGAAAGAAGTTTTGCTATTGAGGAAAGAGTTAATAATTTCCCTTTGGAGACAGTTTAGTCAGGCATGGTGCAGCACTCCTGTAATCCCAGTGCTTGGGAGCTTGAGTCAGAAGAATCACAGGTTCAAGATCAGCAGCAAGACCCTGTTTCAAAAAAATTTGTTTTGAAGGGCTGGGGCGTGACTCAGGTAGAATGATCCTGGGCTCAATCCCTGGTGCCACAAAAATGTAGCACATATGGGTGCAGGTGGAGGTCTACGCCCAGACGAGGAAGGGGGACTACTTAAAAATACCCGGATTCTGACAGCTGAGGCAGAGACTAAGGGAGCCAGTGTGCCCCCTTCGGGGTATGCCTTTTGGTCCCCACCCCAAATTCTTGTACAGCAGTCGGGGTAATATGTAGAGGGCAGAAAGAATAGGGGTTTTGTGTGGAGGTATCTGGCTTCACACCTCACTCCACTCTAGCTAATTCGGTAGTTCTGAGAAATGGCTCAGCCTAAGGCAGACGACGCCCACCCCACGGCGAGTCAAGACTGAGTATGATCCTAAGCACAGGGCGGGTACAGGTGGGCCGAAGCTGGCGGCTCCTCCCCTCCGCCTCCCTATTTCTCACACCAACTCTGAGTCCTTCTCTTGCCTCCATCCAGAAGAGAACTTAAATTCAAGAACAAGCTGCACAGGGCCCCTTCCTGTTGACTTTTAAAACCATCTCAAAGGAGCTCTGTGGGCCTGGCATTTAGGGCGCACTGACTCCCTCCACTTCTTCCACAGCTTGCTCCCAAATACTGTAGGTTTCTTTTGCACTTGGGTTTTTTCTCCCCAGCTTCTCATCCAGGGTACCAGAATTCCCCAGCACACCCATTGCAACCGATACAGAACCTGTGTCCCAGGGTCTTCCCTAATCCTCTCTGGAACTCAAAACATAACTTTTCAACTTCAATCACCTCTTTGGGAGAAAAGGCAATTGGAGCTGTGGTTTGCAGGACAGATCAGAGATTAAAGGAAGAGCCGGGCAACATCCCAGGCTGGGAGAGTCTCAGGCAAAGTACGGAGGTGAGAGGGGAAGAGGTGCATTCCGTGGGGGTGGGTTGGCCCAGAGAGCCACCCATAATTCTGGCCTAGGAAAGGGGGTCTGTAGCTGCAGGCCCCACTGTGCCAGGACTGTCCCCGCCACCTGGCCCTAGGGAGAGCAGGCTGCTTTGCAGAGGAGCCCCTCTCCACGCCCTCTCCCTGCTCCCTGGGAAGATGGATGGAGCAGGCACGTGGGCAAGCGGCAACCCCCAGTCAATTATTAACAATTTGTTGCTAAGTAAACCAATAAGAAAAGATGAGAGGCGTTGTCAGAGAGCATTTTTATCATCTGAAAGACCTTAGAAATGGAAAGTGAGGCTAATGCGAGACAATTTCTCTGGAAGTTCAAAATGCTATACAGTTCATTTGCTCTGACGATGGCATTCACAGGCGCGCAGTGGCTGAGCCCTGTGGCTCATCAGCTCCCAGGGCCAGCTGCCACCAAGTGCCTGGAGCACAGTCCTCAAGCAGCTCTGGAGGTTGCAAAGGCCCCAGCCGTGTTGTCCAGGAGAAAGACCTCAAGTCACAAATGCCAGCTACTTGAGCATTGTTACATTTACTAGGAGCCCATTCTGAAAAGACTAGAAAGAACAGATGAGGTTGAGAGAGAGTGAGAATGTGTGTGTGTGTGTGTGTGTGTGTGTGTGTGTGTGTCTCACTGGGAATTTAACCCAAGAACATTCTACCTCCAAGCTTTACTCCAGCCCTTTTTTATTTTTTTATTTTTTTGTGGTCCTGGGGATGGAACCCAGGGACCTCTATGTCCGGGTTACACCCCAAATCTATTTTCTATTTTATTTGGAAACAGGGCCTCACTAAGTTGCTGAGAGCCTCACTAAGTAGCTGAAGCTGGCTTTGAACCTGTGCAATCCTCCTGTCTTAGCCTCCCAAGCACTGGGATTACAAGTGTGCGCCGCCATGCCCAAGTTAAAGTTTATTTTAATCCAGGACAAGTATCCTTTATCCAAAACACTTGAGACAAGAAGTGTTTCAGGTTTGGGATTTTTTTTCTGATTGTGGAATATCTTCATATAGATAACGAGCTATCTTGGGAAGGGTAGCCAAGTCTAAGCATGAAATTCACTTCTGTTTCCTCCACACTTTATACACGTCGTCTGAAGGTCATTTTATACACCTTACTCGTATAGCGCAAGGTCACTCTGTACAATGTTCTCAGCGCACTTGCATTGTGCCTACATTCCATCACATGAGGCCTAGCACGGAGTGTACCACTTCCGGCATCTGGTTGGCCTCCCAAAAGTTGTGGACTTTAGAGCCCTTCAGATACCAAATTTTCAGCATAAGGATGCTCAACCTAGAATGTATTTTATTTAACCCCATAGTGTAAATATTATATTGCCATGCATTCAGTATAAGACAGAACTGTCGAGCTATTGCGTGTTTTTCCTTGCTGAGACTTTGAAACTGGCCCGTCCCTGTTCCAGCCAGCCACGTGGCATGCATTTCAGAGCGGGGTGGAAGCGGCCCGGGCTCCTCGTGCGGGCCCTGAATTGCCTCTTTGGCTTGTTTCACCTGCAGCACATCAACAGCGAACACATCCATGGGGAGAAGAAGGAATTTGTGTGCCGCTGGCAGGCCTGCACGCGCGAGCAGAAGCCCTTCAAGGCGCAGTACATGCTGGTGGTCCACATGCGGCGGCACACAGGCGAGAAGCCCCACAAGTGCACGGTGAGCGCCACGAGCCCTGCCTGCCGCCGGCCGCATAGGTGGAACCGGTGGCCACCGTCAGTGGGAACTTTGTTTTTAGCACACAGAATTTGCTTCTTCAAAAGCAGAGGTGGTCAGTCTAAGATGTATGGCTGTAACTGAACTGTCTGTGAGCTGCTCTTTGTGAATTACTTATTTCATAGATTCTCAGACATACATTTTATTCTCATTGTAATGTCTCTAAAATCAAGCTGTCATAAAAATCCATGGTGTCCAAGATTCACTTAACTATACTCCCTTTGTGGGTGAGTTGCTTTGATTGAAATATAATTCACCTACCATAAAATTCGCCCCTTCTTTAAAAAATGCACAATTGGTGGTTTTTAGTTTATTCACAAGGCTGTGCAACCATTAGCCACTGGCTAGATCCGCATTTTCATCACCCCAAAAAGAAACTGTACCTAGCAGCAGTTCCTCCCCATCCTTTCCTCCTAATCCTGGCCAGCTCCTAATCTGTGTCTTGTCACTGTGATTGGCCCCTTCTGGATATTTCTATAAAATTTGGGCCACATGACCAACAGTCTTACTTCCCCACATCCTCACCAGCATTTGTTACTATTTGTATTCTCGGTGATTGCCATCCTTTCTGGATCTGGGCAGAATCTCAGTGTAGTTTATAGTACAGCTCTTTTACTGAGGCCTTTGGTCCATTTTGAGTCGATGTTTGTTCTCTTCGGTCCTTCCAAGTTTCCTGGTAGGGGCCCAGAATTACTGTTGCTGACCCCCCATGACACAGTGGGGTGAGTGGAGTTGGGGCCGGGCTGCCCTCCCTGATCCGTTGCCTGCTTCAGTTTGAAGGCTGCTCGAAGGCCTACTCCCGCCTGGAGAACCTGAAGACCCACCTGCGCTCGCACACTGGGGAGAAGCCATACGTGTGTGAGCACGAGGGCTGTAACAAGGCCTTCTCCAACGCCTCGGACCGCGCCAAGCACCAGAACCGCACCCACTCCAATGAGGTACTGCGCAGCAGGGGCTCCTCAACACCCGCAGGTAGCCAGGTGCTCTCTCCGCTTACCTGCTGCACACCCTGGGACCCAGACCAGCCTGTCTCCCTCTGCTCTGTGTCCTCTTAGGTGAAAGGGAAGATGCCAAGAGGTCCTTTGGTCACTTGCCCCTTCTGTGTCTCAGTTTCTTCCTTCCTAGAATAGCTATAAATACTACCACGAGGTCCACAGAAGCCCAAGGCAAGGCAAAGGGCGGCCTCTCTGGGCTCCAGGTGCCTGATGTGTCCTGAGCTACGCAGAGTTCCTCCCTCCCTGGCCGCTGTGGGCTGCTGCAGATGAGGAGACTGATGCCCGGAGAGTAACAGGACTGTCTGTCCCCAGGGCCAGATTGTGCCCGTGGTTTAGATTACGTGAGCTGGCTCCCCTGAGGCTTTGTAAATGTCCTAGGATGTTTCTTTGTCCACAGCAAGTGTTCCTCAGGGCCACACCTTGCTGCTCCTGCAGCGAGTGTCTGAGCCCCTAGTGCGGCCCAAGCCTGCGGTGGCCGCCAACCCATGCTGACGGGGCCCAGAGCATCCTCTGTCTTCCCAGTAGCCAGAGCCCCCAGAAAATGGGGAACGCTGGGAGGGAAGTGTGCAGAAGCCCCTGCCGGCTGCTCCTGTCCTGTCCAGGCCCAGCCGTGCAATCTGGCACTCTGGAGAGAACATTTCCAGCAGCCCAGAGCAGTGTGGGCTCCCAAGGGACCTTGCTCCAGTGCCCGTCAGAAGACATGGGAAAGCCCCTAGTCCTCAGGGCCACTACAGATAAGACCAGTGTCAGTGAGAAGTGTGCGTGCATACGAGCTCACACGTGTGTGTTTATTTATTTTTGTGGGTCTGGGGATGGAATCCAGAGGCATTCAAACTCAGAGCTATACCCGCTGCCCTATTTTTATTCTTTATTTTGAAACAGGGTCTCACTAAGTTGCAGAGGGCCTCACTAAGTAGCTGAGGCTGTCCGTGAACCGCGATCCTCCTGTCTCAGCCTCCCAAATGCTGGGCTAACAAGAGTGCGCCAACACACCTGGCTTATGTGTATGTTTTTAAATGTATGCGTGCAGATGTGAGGTTGGTGTGTGTGTGTTCATGTGTATATGTGTTTTTAAGTGTGTATATGAGTGTAGATGTGTGTTTATAAGTGTTTGTATGTGTAGATATGTGTGTTCATGTGAATGTGTGTTTGTAAGTATATCCAAATATGTCTAGATATGTGCATTTGTGTGTATGTATATTTGTAGTTATTTGCATGTATGGGCTTATATAGGTGTAGAGTTTGATATAATGTATATGTATATATGTGTGTTTATAAGTGTGTATGTCTAAATGTATTTCTAAGTATTTGAATGTATGTGCATAGGTGTGGGATTAATATATGTATCTCAAGTGTATATGTGTGTTTGTGTGTGCAGATATGTGTGTGCATATGTTTAAATGTGTTTATATATGTATTTGTACATGTATTCATGTTTAAGCGCAGAGCTGTTGGTGGTGGTATGTGGGTTGCATGTGACTACATGTGTGTATGTATAGAGAGAGAACAAGTGTGAGGGGACAGATGGACCTGAGACTGAAGTCCTGCACTCCTAGGTTTTTAGCCCGTCACCAGGTACGTTTATTTGTGTCCTTGAACTTGAGAGAAAGCAGGTGCTAGGGCTGTCTCCCAGGCAGGAGCTCTTACACCTGCTGCTGACACTAGGAATCCCAGTGCCCCTCAGGGCATACCATATATATGTAAACATGTAAGTCTTTCTGAGCCCTGACAGCGTACTTGCCTGCAGGAGAGGTGCAGGGCCTGGCCCGCTGGAGGCCCAGATGCCAGCTCCATCTGTAGAAGGGCTGTGGCCATGACAGCGTGGCTACCAGCTGTGTGGGCCAGGTCTGTGAGGGACTCGGATGGCTTCAGGACAGAGCACGCCCATTCGGAGTTGGTCCTTGTGGCCCCATCCATAACACAGACCTGGTTCTCTTCCCAGAAACCCTACATCTGCAAGATTCCAGGCTGTACCAAGAGATACACAGACCCCAGCTCTCTCCGAAAACATGTGAAAACAGTCCATGGCCCCGATGCTCACGTCACCAAGAAGCAGCGAAACGATGTGCACCTGTGTGCCCGGCTGCCCAAGGGGGACGGCGACGAGGCCAGCACTGAGCCTGGCGGCCCGGGGCCCGAGGACAGCACCGACGCCAGCAGCAGCAGCCAGGCCATGGAGGACTGCCTGCTCATCAGAGCCATCAAGACGGAGCGTTCCGGGGTAAGGAGAGCGCAGGGCCTGCGCCAGGCGAGACGAGGAGCTTCCTCCAACTTGGCCTTTCTCCCTGGGCACTCGGGCCTCTCGCAGCTCTCTCTCATCCAGGTTCCACTGTGTGACCCAGCTCTTGCTGGGTGGCTGTGTCAGGGCTGGGACAAGGGGATACCCATCCCTACCCATGGGTCTGCCAGGCGGGATGCCTGCGTGTCAGCCTCTCCAGCCAGCACTGGCCGGCTGCTGCCCGTCCCCACTCTGCGCTGTCTGCATCCTCCCCTCTGGCCTCTGCTCCTTGTGTTCTAACCACTTGTTCTTTGTCTCCACCTCTTTTTCCCAACTGTACCTCCCCTAAGGATAGACGGTACTGAGGTGAGCAGAGGAATCGGGTGAGGGTGTGGGTGGGCTGGGCAACGAGGGTGGGCTGGGGTGGTTGTTCAGTATTGCTGCCAGTACAGAGCAAGGCTGGCAGGAGTAGATGGCAGCGTTCAGTAGGCTGCAGGACGACCAGCAAGGGGAAGGGGGTTGTGACCAGGCGGAGGCCTGGGGCACCTATGTAGATTATTAAAGCCCAAGAAGTGAAGTGCGTGGCGCCACAGGCAAGATCTACAAGGTCCCTGCTTGCCTGGAGCTTACACCTAATGGGTGGAAGCACCAAGGCTTCCCAGGGAAAAGTCTGGGGCTTGGGGGCATTTGGCTCAGAAAGAGCCCCAAGACTCTGCATCCAGGGCCAGCCTCCTCTGCCTGATCCCAGGCCACACTGGGTATAGCTACAGTCCTGAGCCTTTGTTGATGGTGCAATGGGTCATGAGCTCTTTACCAACTCCGCCTACCCCAGAAGGCATGCAGGACACTTCATCCCACAGCTCCCTGCTCCCTGGGCACCTGCCCCTGACCTGTCCAGATGGCCCCGCCCAGGCAGGAGTCCCCAGCTCCCCAGCACTCATGGCGCTTGCTTGGCCGAGCACATGGGCAGTGGCTGAGAACCTCCACACCATCTTTCCTGGCCATGATGGGCGTGCTGCACGTGGGGGCATTTGTGTTCATGTCAGCTGGGAAAGCAGGCTCAGCACAGTGAAGTGTGGCAGACCAGGTTCTTCTTCAAGGAGGTTCCCCTGACCCCTGCACACCCTGGAGCCAGGCGCATCCGGCCTCTCTGAGCCAGTCCTCTCTTCCTCCCTGTAGCTGTGCCAGGCCAGCCCTGGAGCCCAGTCCTCCTGCAGCAGTGAGCCCTCTCCCCTGGGCAGCGCCCCCAACAATGACAGCGGTGTGGAGATGCCGGGGCCCGGGAGCCTGGGAGACCTGACAGTGCTGGATGACATGTCCCCGGGGGCTAGCGCCCCAGCCCTGGCTGCCCCCTCCTCTGGCAGCCTGCAGCTGCGAAGACATGGAACCACCATGCAACGATTCGAGCAGCTCAAGAGGGAGAAGCTCAAGTCGCTCAAGGATTCCTGTTCATGGGCCAGCCCGGCTCCAGCTCCGGCTCCGCACGCCCGGAACACCAAGCTGCCCCCCCTCCCAGCAAGCGGTGAGTGGAGACTGGGGGCTCGCGGGAGGGTTGGAAGGAACCTGGGGCTGCACCAGCCAGATGCACTCCCACCAGGCACCGCGTGCCCTCTCCCTGGCTGCCCTCCATAGGATGAGCTTGCAAGCTCGTCGCACAGAGGAGATGGGTTCAAAGAAGTCAAAGTGCCCTACCTAAAGCAAGGGAAGGGGTATGACTGGCCTAGGCCTACAGGGCTCCAAGCCCATGCTCTTTCAATTGCATTTGCTGCACCCTCATGACCCCCTAAAAATGGGCAGATCCGGTGCACATCCTCTCTCCCTTATCCAGGCATCCAGCCGTTTATATCACACCTGCGGTGGGCAGATGGCTACACTGCCAGATTTCTGCTGTACTGCAAAGTAGGCGGGCAAGTGGTGCCCAAGATGGAGCTGTGGAAGAGGAGGGTGCATGTCCAGCTAGGGAAGAGCAGGGAGAACTTTTTGGAGGCCGCAGCCCTATGCCCAGCCAGCACTTTGGCACGCAAGCATGTGCTGAGCCAGGCATTGTGCTAGGCACACCCAGGCTTTCCTCCAGGGACTGATGGCCCATTGCTATGGAAACCAACAAACCCACCCAGCTCTCCCTTGAAGGGGATTGCTGACAGATGAACTCGACCCCTATGGGAGTCTCCTAGGTCAGCAGCCTCACCCAAGGTTGTCCCTTCCGAGCAGCCTCATTCATCTGCTAGCCTCTGGGAGTAGGAGGCACTGACACCTACTCCCATCCTGGCCTGACTCGGGCAGGGCAGCACTGAAGGGCCACTAGGAGTCCTGACCTCCCTCTCAGACCAGCCATGGTCACTTCTCCTTTCTGGCTCCCTCAGCCTTTTCTTCTGTTCACCCTTCTGGCCCTTCTAAGCCTTTCCTTCAGGCCCACCCTACAAACAGCTGGCTGATTCTACACCATCTTGGGGGGTCTCACCTCGTGACCCCCATCCACAGACTGGGAGGATAAGGGAGTCCACACCCACCCCTCCCAGGGCACTCCGCCCCTCCCGAGGAGGTCCCATGGAGAAGCACGTTTTACCTGTGCTGGAGAAACTGAGGGCCGAGTGCCCCCACACCCCCTCCACCCCCGCTTCCCCTCCCTGCCCAGGGTGATTAGTCTGTCCTCTCCCTCTGTCATCCATAAATGGCGTGCCTTCCATGTGGGGCCCCCAGTCTGATCCCCTCTGCTTTCCTGCAGGCTCGGGGCTGGAAACCTTCAGCGGTCCCGGGGGCGGCGGGCCTGCGGGGCTGCTGCCCAACCCGCGGCTGTCGGAGCTGTCGGCAAGCGAGGTGACCAAGCTGAGCCAGCTGCAGGAGCGCCGGGACAGCTCCACCAGCACAGTCAGCTCAGCCTACACCGTGAGCCGCCGCTCCTCTGGCATCTCCCCCTACTTCTCCAGCCGCCGCTCCAGCGAGGCCTCTCCCCTGGCCGGCCGCCCGCACCATGCCAGCTCAGCCGACTCCTACGACCCCATCTCCACCGATGCTTCACGGCGCTCCAGCGAGGCCAGCCAGTGCAGCGGTGGGGGGCCGGGGCTGCTCAATCTCACGCCAGCGCAGCAGTACAGCCTGCGGGCCAGGTATGCAGCGGCCACTGGCGGGCCTCCACCCACGCCGCTGCCCGGCCTGGAGCGCGGGGGCCTGCGGACCCGGCTGGCACTGCTGGATGCTGCCTGCCCGCACCCACTGGGGCCCCGACGAGGCAGCGATGGGCCGGTGCAGGGCCTAGGCCTTGGGTCCGTGGGGCCTGCGCCCGCCTTCCCCCATGAGGCCCCCGGGGGCGGCGCCAGGCGGGCCAGTGACCCGGTACGGCGGCCTGACGACCCCTGGCCACCGCGAGTGCAGCGCTTTCACAGCGCCCTTGATGTGAGCCCGGGTCTGCCGCCCTGCACCGAGAGAAGGGGCCTGCGCCTGCCCAGCCACTCAGGCGCCTGCCCACCCAGGCCTCCCAGCATCAGCGAGAATGCGGCCATGGAGGCTGACCTAGGACTGCCGGAGGATGACTTGGTGCTGCCGGACGACGTGGTGCAGTACATCAACGCGCGCACAAGGGGCGCCCTGGACGAGAGTGCGAGGCAGGTGTACCCAGCGGAAAGCACTGTCTTCCCTGAGAACCCCAAGCTTCCCGACCCGGGGCTGCAGGGCCCTCGCAGGCTGGTGGCAGCAGACTCCAACGCGGGGCCCTCTGCCCCTGGGCTAGGAGGTTGCCAGCTGGGCTTTGGCGTGTCCTCCACTCTGAACAAGAACAACATGCCAGTACAGTGGAACGAGGTGAGCTCAGGCACCATGGACACCCTGCCCAGCCAGGTGAAACCTCCAAACTTTCCTCGGGGCAACCTAGCAGTGGTACACCAGAAGCCGGCCTTTGGCCAGTACCCAGGCTACAGCTCTCAAGGCCTACAGCCCAGCCCCGGGAGCCTGGACAGCACCCAATCACACCTGCAGCCCCGCAGTGGAGTCCCCTCCCTGCCCAAAGTAAACTACATGCAGCCACTGCGACAGCCAGCAGGCAGCCAGTGCCTCGGCCTGCCTTCTGCCAGAAGCCCCCAGGCCAGCTATGGCCAGGCCCAGCCCCAGCTGAGCCCTAGCACTGGCAACGGGGCCCTGAACCAGTTCCCCACATCCTGCAGCAACTTGGCACCCAAGCCAGGCCACCTGGGGCTCCCCCAGCCAATGGAAGTTGCCTCCAACACCACCATAATGGGCAGCCACCACAGGGAACTTGGGGTCCCCAATTCAGCCCTGGTCGGGGTGCCAGCACCCCACCCAGACCAGAGCTATCCCCAGCAAAGCCATCTCCTGAGTCAGGAGGACTACTGCCAGGACCCCAGCCTTCTGCCTTCCCACCAGCCCAGCTTCATGGAGCCCCAGCAGGGCACAACAGGGACGGCCACATCAGGCTTTGGCCTGGTACAGCCCCGGCCACCCCCCGAGCCCAGCCCTGCCAGCCGCCACCGCGGAATGCGTGCTAGCCAGCAGCAGCAGTTGGCTTATGCCAGGGCATCTGGCCAGGCCATGGCTGCCATGTCGGTCAGCCAGGAGATGGCAGAGGTCATGCCCAAGGGCACGATGGGCCCCATGGCATCACTGCCACCCTCACAGGATGCGGGTGGGGTGCAGGACCACAGCATGCTCTACTACTATGGCCAGATCCACATGTATGAACAGAATGGAGGCTGCCCGGCCACACGGCCTCCGCCGCCACAGCCACAGGCCTGCCAGGACAGCCTCCAGCCCCTGCCCTCACCAGGGGTCGACCAAGTGTCCAGCACCGTGGACTCCCAGCTCCTGGAGGCCCCCCAGATCGACTTCGATGCCATCGTGGACGACGGCGATCATTCAAGCTTGTTCTCGGCAGCGCTGAGCCCCAGCCTCCTCCACAGCCTCTCACAGAACTCCTCCCGCCTCACCACACCCCGCAGCTCCTTGACCCTGCCCTCGCTTCCCCCAGGCATCAGCAATATGGCTGTTGGGGACATGAGCTCCATGCTTACCAGCCTGGCGGAGGAAAGCAAGTTTCTGAACATGATGACCTAAGGCCCTAGCCAGAGGAAACAGAGCAGACCTAGAGTTCTTCTAGAAGAAGGTTCTTTACTCCTCTCTTTTTCCAAAAAAGTATTAAATAGGCTCGAGGGGCATTTTCCAATGGCTGGTTCGGATTACAGATTAAGAAAGGTTCATGAGCATCCTCTCTGGTCCTTTGGACTATTTTTCGGAACACTAAAGTCTCGGTTGGAAAGGAAAGGATGAAAAGCTCATCCACACGGTGCTTGCCAGCCTTGGGTGCTTATGGGCCACTCTGCTCTAGCTTTCTTGGCCCTGTCGTTTGCCTGATGAGGACGACGTTGGCCAAGGGCTTTCCAAGCACATGGGGAGGGGAGAAGGGACCACTTTGGGCTTTGAATCTGAAGGCCACGCTGGATGTTCCCCGGGAAAGTGGCTTCTCAGTCTGCCACCTGCAATGAAAAGGAATCCTTGCCTGCCTGGATTCTTCTATGAAACTTGAGTCTTGACGTCTGTAAGGTATTGGCCCCCAGGGGAGAAAGTACACTCCCTGGCATGTCTACCCTACAGCAGTCAGGGACCGGCAAATTGCCTGAGTGTATAGGAATGAATAAAACATGTAAGTATCACCGGGAAAGGAGAGAACAGGTGTACTGTTTGGGGCCAGCCCAGAAGCTGCTGGCCACACCTGCCCGTGTTTACAGTGTTCCTGCATGTAGAATGTAGCCCTTCCCGGAAAGAATGCTTGTTTCCAAGTACCTCAGAGCTTCTGGAGCTGCTGAGGTGAGGGATAGACGGAGGCCTCCATGGATCAGGCTCTGCCTGGGGCCATCCATTGGACTCCGGGGAGGAAAAGGAAGTCGCATGTTTACCCACCCTGATTCCCCGTGCACTATTTGCCCCTGCCCTGGAGCACTCTAGACTGGAGGGCAGCCTCTGCCCAGGCGCCTGCAGGCCATGCAGGTGGTAAATGGGAAGAGCAGCCCAGCAGTCTAAGCCAAGCCACATCACATCGTGCAGTCTCGGAACTTTCTGCATCTTCTGCCCCATTGCCTGGCAGAGATCGATGATTGACTTGCATGGTGTGCAGGCTGGGGTGGCGAGGTGAAGGGTTGACTTTTGGACCCTGAAGGGTCACCACAGAATTTCCCTGTTCAGTGTGACCAAGCCCCACCTAGAAATGGACTTTGGAACTGGCTTGCAGAAGACCTCGTTCCCGAACATGCTGATCAGTGGTGCATCTTTTCCACCTCTTGCACATTATCGCGCGCGCGCGCGCGCACACACACACACACACGCACACACACACACACACACACACACACGCTACTTGTCAAGTTGTGGCAGCCTAGACAAATCAACTGTGCCAGTCAGAGTTTCAATCTGGCTGCTACTGTGGCTGTGGTGACCAGCTTCGCTGTGGAGCCCGTGGACGGTCCCTGCCACCGCGTTCCAGCATGGCAAGTTTCTTGATAAGTCAACTCAGAATGAGTGCCCTGGGACCCCGCCCGGGGCTGTGGCTCCATGGCTCTGCTGCTCCTTTCCCGAGGCAGGACCACACTTGCCATGTCCTGCCTGGATCTATTTTGTGAAGGACGCTTCATCCCCGAATATACTACAGGTGGGTCGCCAGCCGAATTTATACCTGCAAAACATTTTTAGCTTTTTCTACATGCTATGAATTGAGATGACATGATCAACTTGTAAATAAGTCTTTTGTACATTAAAAAAGTAATTTTTTCATAATTTATCTGGTCCCTCTGCTTTTCCCTTGACAGCAGTTAATGAGACAAGCAGTAAATTTAGTGCAATTGAACAGAAATTAGGCTGTATATTTTTCATAACTGTCAAAATTGACTATTCCACCTTAGCCAAGAGGCATTTAATTCCAAGGCATTTCCTGAGTGCGTGTTGTTGCTTTGGGATGGGGCAGGCAGGCTTTGATGTCGCACAGGAATATCTGGTTCCTGTGAGCCAGTCTGCACCCCTCCGTTGCGTTACTGGGATTCCTGCCTGCAGGATTCCTCTCCTTGCTGGGCGCTGTGATGGAGCGCATTTGAGCCAGGTAGGGGTGGCAGTGAAGAGCCAGCAGCCCCATGGTGGACAAGCTGTGTCCTCTGGTACAAAGATAAGAGTTAACAGCAGGCAGGGAGAACTTGAGTAAAAGAGATGGTGAGGAGGTTTCTCTGCAGATGGACAGAGAATGCCCCAATGTGGCAAGTCAACACCCAGCCTTTGGCCATGATTGGGTCACTGAAGTGACTGGGGGAGTTCTGGAGGGAGGTATGAGCCCTGATCCTGGGCTTGGGACACAGGAGAATGGAGGAGAGAACAGGACTGTGAGGGGCCAGAGGGCACCTTCTGCAGGGCCCAGCTTGCCAGGCCTCTGGTCTCCCAGCCCAGGCCCATTAACTCCCCTTCCTTTCCCTGAGAGCAACCATGGCAGGTAGGCTGGACAGTCTAGAAGTCAAAGCCACGTGGCATATCCCCCTGCTGTGAGGGTTTCCCTGGGCTGTGGCCTTGTGGGCTGATCAAGTCAAAACAGTGTAGGAAGTACTCAGGGGACACAGAATCTTGTAGGTTTTCCTCCAGAGCAGTCTGGAGCCCTTGCCATGTCTGGAACAGAGGTGGGGAACACCGTTTCTCTGGCCAAAGTTCCTGGAGGGAAGACTACAGTGGGGCCAGGCTGCAGCCTGGCTCTCCTTCCGCTTCCTCCCTTTGCCTTGGGAGAAGTTGCTAGGCTGATCCAGTTCCCAGGAGGAGCTGTGCACTCAGCCTGGCCCTTCCCACTCCTGCCTGGAAGTTGGACTTCTGGACGGAAGCACCTTCTCTGCTGTGCGGCAGCTCTGGAGGCAGCTGGGTCCTGCTCTGTCAGTGGGCATCCCTCCCACTGTCGGTGCTGCCTGAGCTTGGATGGGCCACAGATTGAGGAAGGTCACCCTGACCGTTCAACGTGGCCACCTTGTCTGCAGCAGTTCCTATGACCACAGCTGTGCCACCTAACACTGAAACCTTGGCGCCACGCAACACTAAACGCTGACTGCCCACGAACCCAGGTGTTGGGAGCCTCATGGCTCCAAGTTGGCTTGGCAGGATAGCTGGCTTTGCCCACAGGGAGCCACAAAGGCAGAGTACCGGAGGAGGGTGGCCCAGGACGGGTCCTCTAGGCCTCTCTTCAGAATGGTTTGTCCTGAGCCGGGCGTGGTGGCGCACGCTTGTAATCCCCGCGCTTGGGAGGCAGAGACAGGAGGATCGCGCAGGTTCGAAGCCAGCCGCGCGCGCTGGCTTAGGAGACCCTGTTTCCAAACAAAAATGTAAAAGTAGGTCTGGGAGTGTAGCCCGGAGGTAGAAGGGCCTCCAGGAACCCCAGTACCACCAAAAAAAAAAAAAAAAGAATGGTTTGTCCTGCCTCTCACCTCTTTTTTTTTTTTTGGCCAATGCAAGTAGCCTGGCCAAACCTGCCATCAGCGAATGCAGGAAGAATGCCCCTCTTTAAAAGTAAGAGGGAAAGATGGAAGAGTTTCAACAATAATTCAGCCTGTCTGTGTAGAGACAATCACTTGCCCCACATGTAGAGTAGACTCGAGATAACAAAAAGCCTGTCCATTCAACACCAGGCTCAGTCCAAGCTCCCCTCTGGATGTGGGAGCTTGACTCAGGGACAAATTATCTGGCCCTCACACCCTGCAGATACAGTCAGTCAGTGTAGGTACGGTGAGAGACAGACAGGGCAGACTCCCGTCTCAAGAGAAGCAGGAGGGGGATTGCTGAGCACGTGTGGTCAGGGCCATGTCGGAGGATGTTCCTGGAGTGGCTTCCAGTTCACTGTCTGGCTGTTCTCTACCCACTATCCCTCCGACCTCTGAAAAGTGCAGAAAGAAAAAGTGCCTTTCAGCTTTCACCCTCTCCTGCCTGTCAGCAGCTGGGAGCTTAAGATTCTTTGTTTGAAAATGTCTAGGAGCCAGGCCCAGTTGCACACACCTGTAGTCCTGGGACATAGGAGGCTCACACAGGAGGATTGCAGGTTGGAGGCCAGCCTTGGCAACTTAGCAAGCCTGTTTCAAAAATGATTTTATATTTTTAAATTTTTTTTAAGGACTAGGATACATCAGAGGTAGAATACCCCTGGGTTTGATCCCCAGTACCAAGAAATAAAAAGAAACAGTCTTGGTCCCCTTTTCATCTGAATTGGCAACTCATTTGCCTGAGACGCTCTCTCAAACTTCCTATCGGGTTTCCTATGTATTTTACTCCAATCCTCTCCATCGGCCAAAGCCATACCCACAATTCCTTGGCAATCTCTCAACATTTCATGACTGGTACCCAACATCAGGCTCCTGCAGGCTGTGCCCTGGAGGCTTCTAGGCATTCTATTGTTGCCAAAAGGTCTTTTTAGACACCATCATGTTCATTTCAAGGACCTTAAAACACAAGATATTACAATGAAGAGCACATCCATGTCTTGCTTTTACTCCTATGTTTCAGGTCTGAACCACCACGTCCTTCCCCGGGCCACGTCTTGACTTGAGAATCTTTTACCTACGGGAAAGACTAGAGATGAGAAATAGCTTTGTTTTCTAAATTTTGCTTATAAACTGGCCAGTTCCTTTTCTGAATTCATCTCTGGCTTGTAGTACCTTATCACTCACATCTCCTTCCTGGAAGCCACCCTGCCTACCTCCACCAATCCTGATCCATCATCTCCCTCTCAAAGCACCAGAGGCCTGGAATGGAGGCCGTGCTACCTGGTGGAGAAACCATGTGACATGGCCCCATTTTTCTTACCATCTGTCCAACCTCTAATTTCTTCACTGCCCGGCTCCAAGGCTACACTGCATATTTTAGAAATGGCAGCCTATCATTCCAGGTGCCAGTGTCCAAAGAAATGAACCATAGCCACTGGTGCTGTCTAGCATGAGGGACTTGAACCAGCAGCAGCGATGCCTCTCGGGAGCCTTGCCCACCAGGCTCAGCTGTGTTCCTATGCCTGTCCCCAGGATGGAGGGCGACAGGGATACCCAGAGGCCATGAGGGTACGGGAGGCCTGGGAGGGTAATGGGAGGAAGCCACGCGGCTCTGACACCCGCCGGCAGAAGCACATTCCCACACAAAGAGGGAAGGTTATCTGAGCAATAACCCAACCTCCCACATCCTCTAGTCCAGCTTTTATCATAATAGAACTAACACTGCAGCCTCCCTGTCTCCTGAGTCTCTCTCTGGGTCTACACTGGAAGCGGGAATCACAGAGGCCCGTTCACCGCAGCCCCGTGACCGGCAGCGAGCTGCAGCCCCGCACTCGCCCTTGCATCTCCTGGCTTCTCGTTTGCACTTCGCATTGCCAACTGGAAGCCGGCTGTGTTGGAAGAATGTACACTATGGGAATCAGCCAGCACTGCAGGTCAGGCTAGCGCCAGAGAACTGGTTGTTTACATTTGCCAACACAGGCACTGTGACTGTCCAGTGGCTCTGTGTGCCCAATGGCCCTTCTAAGTTCCTATGTCCACGGGACACGTCTGGGGGCTACCTAGTGGGCCTTTAGTGCCATGGACCTGGCTACCTGGGTCATTAGTTGAGTGGATTCCAAGCTTTAAAAGTCATGGAAAGCTGGACGTGGTGGCACATGCTTGTAATCCCCACACTTGGGAGGCAGAGACAGGAGGATACAGGTTCGAAGCCAGCCTTGTTGGCTTAAGAGACCCTGTTTCCAAATTTAAAAAAAAATTATATATATATAATATATATATATATTATATAATAATATATATATATTAGGCCTGGGAATGTAGCCTGGAGGTAGAAAGGTTCTATCCCCAGTACCACCAAAAAAAAAAAAAAGAAAGAAAAATCTGAGGCTTTTTCATTCTTATCAGAGATAAGAACCCACTGAGAAGATTTCATACATACACCGGACGTGGTGGCACACATCTATAATTCCAGTACCTGGGAGGCTGAGACCAGAGGGTTCCAGGTTTGAGGCCAGCCTCAGCAATTTAGTGAGGCCCTCAGCAACTTAGCAACACTGTTTCAAAATAAAAAAAGGCAAAGATGTAGCTCAGAGGTAGAATGCCCATGGGTTTAGTCCCCAGCACCAAGCAATAAAGAGGGGGGAAGGATTATAGCATACATAAACAATAATGTCAGTCTTCCAAAATCTATACTTTCTGTTCTCTTCCCTGTCCCTGCTAGTCCCCTGCAGTTCAGTTTTGGGGTTGGCACCCTGATGCACCTTGGCTTCGTCTTGCTGGGTCAGGACTGGGGGTGTAGCCCTTGCTTCAACTGGTGGTAACACACAAGCACACACTCAGCATAATTTAGTAAGAAATAAGATCTGATCTGGGTTTTTAAAGAATAGGAGTTTGTTGGGGGGGGGGGGTTGGAGACTCGCTATCAGAAGCCTCAGAGGTCAGAAGTAAGTGACCCAGAACTTCACGTCTATGAAAGTATCCTAGGATAAAGGGGAAGCTGGCAATGTGAGATAGAGTGACGCTCTCAGATGAAGGGACACCCGGAGACTCCGTTGCCCACAGACCTGCTCTAAAAGGTGGAGGAAAGCAATGTGGGGCAGGAAGCCGAAGTCACCAGTGTGAGCCAGATGCCGCAGGCTGCTCCCCGTCTCCAGTCCTGTAAGATGGGCTCAACAGCTGGGTACAGCAGCACGGGCCTGGAATCCCAGCACTCAGGGGGCTGAAATAGGAGAATCACAGGTTCGCGGCCAGATGTAGCAACTTAGTGAGACCCTGTTTCAAAACAAAAAGGGCTGGGGATGTAGGTCAGAGGTAGAATAACCCTGGGTCCCACTCCCAGTACCAAAAAGAAAGCAAAAAACATAACTATTTTCAATGTCTGTACAACAAAAAGAAACAGAGAACAAATCAAAAATAAACAAAATGGTAGACCTAAGTCCAAACCTATTAATAATTACATAAAATGCAAATTATCTAAAAGCCCCAATTAAGAGCCAGCCGCACTCAGAACACTCAGACCCTGTCCCTGTCTGGTGACAGGACAGCCGACAGAATGGAGCTGAGCAGTCTGACCTCGATCTGGTTTTGTAAGACCAGTGGGCTAAGAATGGCCTCCTTCTTCCCCACACCATGACTTGTCACGATCCAGAAGCTCTCTGGTGGCCAACAGACCGGCAACGGGAATTCCTGGGAAAAGACCCTCCACCACACCACCATGAGAACCTGTTAAGTCAGTGACTCTGTCCCTGGCCAGGGGCACCTCTGAGGTGTGGTGGGCAGCACCATGGCCCGCGCCCTGCCTTGGGTGCTCCTGGATGGGCAGGGTGAGGAGCACCGCAGGACGGGCTGTGAGGCAGCAAGCTGGCTGGCCATCCGCAGTCTCCTTCCAGGCCAGTGGCATGTGCTCAACCCATGGGGGCCTGGCTTCAGACACTCAGACCACTGAGCCGAGAGACAACAAAAACCACGGCCTGCTCTTGCTCTCCCCCACTCTTTTTCAGCCTCCCTTCCTGACCCTGCCTGCCCGTGCCAAGTTCCAACAATGCAGGAGCCTGAGCAGCCCAACACTGCCAACGGCCAGCGCCCTGCCACAGACCCACTCCTATCTCATCCGTCCTCCATGTACCTGCCCATCCATCTATCCACCCATGCATCTGTCTACCTCTTCATCATCCATCCATCCACCCATCATCTACCCATCTATTCATCTGCCATCTACCTATCCGTCCATCTATCAATCGTTCACTCATCTACCATCTATCTGTCTGTCACCTACCTACCTATCCACCTATCATCTCTTGGCATCGGGGATTGAACACAGAGTGTTCTATCTCTGAGCTACATCCCCAGTCCTTTTTTATTTTTCACTTTGAAACAGGGTCTCATTAAGCTGATGAGGGTCTCACTAAATTGTTGAGGTTGGTCAGGCGTGGTGGCGCACACTTGTAATCCCAGCGCTTGGGAGGCTGAGACAGGAGGATCGCATGGGTTCGAATCCAGCCTCGGCAACTTCGTGAGACCCTGTTTCCAAATAAAGTATAAAATAGGTCTGAGGGACAGAAGGCCTCGGGGTTCCACTCCTAGTACCACACATAAAAAAAATATATATTGCTGAGGCTGGCCTCAAACCTGCACTCCTCCTGTCTCAGCTCCCAAGTACTGGGATTATAAGTGTGTATCAATGCATCCAGCTTCTACCTTCCTACCATCTCTCTCTATAGCTATCATTTACCTATTATCTGCCCACCTATCGTCTATCTTCTATCTCTACCATCTATCCATCTATCTTCTATCATCTAACTAATCAGTTTCATCTAGCTACCTCTCCACCTATCATCTATGTATCATCTACCTATTTACATGTTATCTACTCATCTGTCATCTCTCTTGTACCTGTCATCTACCTGTCTAATTTGCTTTCTGTCTGTCATCTACCTCCCAGCGGCTCCTGTCTCCCAGCCTGCCTGGCGTGTGAGGGAAAGGCGGGCAGCTGCTCTGGGGAGTCTGTGGACAGGGACTGTCACTAGTACGTCCTCTGTCATAGGCACTGTACCAGCAACATATTAATTGAGCCGGCTACCTATGGCCATGAAAATGCTGGAAATGAATGTCCCAGACACGCAGGCTGGACAAGCAGCTGTTCATCCTCACCGGCCTCAGGGCCTCGGGCTGCTGGTCTGACCGGGCTTGGCTCGGTGGCCTTGTCTGTGGGCGCTCATTCTGGGCCCAGGCTGAGGGCAGCGCTTCTGGAGGCAACAGCAGGTGCTGAGCAAGACACACGGGAACATGTGGCCCCCACAGTCTCAGCTGGGAACTGCACTGCCACTCCTGTCCCAAGCAAGTGACATGGCCAGACCCCAAGTCACAGGGCAGAGGATTTCACTCCACCACAAAGAGCCCCAGTGAAGAATTGGGACCAGAGATTTCTATCTACCATGTAGGTATTTACTCTCTGTTTCTATTAATTGAATTATGTAACCCCCCCCAACAACCCTACAAGATAGGCTGTGTGTTAGACGGTTTTTCATCACTGTCACAAATACCTAGGGAAAAAAAAACAACTTCGAGGAGGAAAGGTTCATTTTGGCTCAAGGTTTCAGAGGTCAGTCATGGTTAGCTAGCTCCAAGTCAACACATGGCAGAAAGGCGTAGCAGAGGAAAGCTGCTCAGCTCGTGGCAGCCCGGAAGCAGGAGCAGGGGAGGGAGAAAGAGAGAGAGGAGGAGGAAAGCAACCCCCAGGGCTCGCCCTCAGTGACCGGCTTTCTCCCACAAGGCCCCACTTCTCAGCCATCCACTCATCCATCGATGGAAGCATCCCTGACAAGGTCAGAGTCCTCATGACCCAGTCACTTCTTAAAAGTCCCACCTGTGAACCCGGCTGCGTGGGGACCAAGCCTCTCAGTACCTGAGTCTTTGTACCAAAAACTCTAACAGGCAGGAGCCTGACTTCTACCTGACCAAGGTCATACTGCAGACGCTCAGCTGCTGACAATCTGACCCCTATGTCCTCTCCCCACTGCCCCTCACTGTCCTCCCTCACCATGCTCACCAGTGGGGGGAGCTTACAGACAATGGGGAGATGGACGCGAACTAAAGGAGTCCTGCGGCTCTCGGGCCCAGAGGAGGCGTGTGGTACCGGAGGCAGCATCGTAAGTGACCCGGTTATGGATTTCCTACCATGCCCCGTCCCAAAGCAGATTTCATACCACCCACTGTCCTGGAGCAGAACAGAGCATTTAAAGGGCTAAAACAGGCCAGCAAAAGCTGTCCGCCTGGAGTCTGCTCCATAAGCTGCCTGCTCTGCCGGCTGTCGGCAAGGCAACAAGATAAGACACAAACCTAAAAGTTATAAAAGCCACAGAGGTCAGGAATTAGAGAAACGTGCATCCCCTCACATGTGATATCAGAATAAAGAACAGATTAAAGAACAAGACTGACCTATTGATGAATTTGGTAACAAAAATTAAAAATGTCAAAACTTAAAAACCCATGGGTGTGAAGCTGGGCGTGGTGGCGCACGCTTGTAATCCCAGCATTCGGGAGGCTGAAACCGGAGGATCGTGGTTCGCGGACAGCCTCAGCTACTTAGTGAGGCCCTCTGCAACTCAGTGAGACCCTGTTTCAAAATAAAGAATAAAAATAGGGCAGGGTATGTGGCTCGAAGGTCAAATGCCCCTGGGTTCCATCCCCAGACCCGCAAAAAAAAAAAAAAAAAAAAAAAAAAAAAATCCATGGGTGTGGAAAAAGCTTTAAAAATAACCTTATTCTTTCACATACATGCTGACAAAGAGGGCGACTGGCCTGGGAACTTAGCAAACCAGATAAGGAAGATCAGATAGGCAAACCCTGTTGTAAACCCCAAGGTGCTTTCAGCCCATTTCTCTCCACTGTTCTCTCCCCCTTCTAGTAAGTCCTACTTGGGCTTTGCAACTGCTTGTCCTGGCTCTCTCGGCTTAACATTCCCACATGGGCTGAGGAAAGACCCACCATGGCGCACGGAACTGTAACAATAAACAGATTTGAGCAAATCAGTCTGGGGAGGAGACTGCTAAGAAAGTGGAAAGGAGCCTTTGTCCCAGAGAGGACCATCAGAAAGGGCAGGGAAGGGGGAGCTGACTTGGTGGCGTGAGCCTGTAATCCAGAACTTGGGAGGCTGAGGTAGGAGGATCACAGGTTTGAGGACAGCCTCAGCCACATAGATCCTTGGCAACTTGGTGAAACGCTGTTTCAAAATAAAAAGGACTGGAGGTGTATCTTAAAGGGAGGATGCCACTGTGTTTGCTCTCCAGTACAAAAAGAAATCTAGCCAGGCCTGGTGGTACATGCCTGTATCACAGGTTTGAGACCAGTTTCAGTAAATTAGCAGGAACCTGTTTCAAAGAAAAAAGGTTTGGAAGTGTAACTTAGAAATAGGACTCCCCTAGGTTTAATCCCCAGAACCACAAAGGAATAAAAGGGGAGCAGGGAAAGGTATTCCAAGTGAAGGGAAGGGCGTGTGCAAAGGCCCTGAGAGAGGGGACAGCCCTGTGCAAGCAGCCAAGGAGAGCTGGTGTGGCCAGCAGTGGCCACGGGCACAGCATGAGCGGGACTCAGCGGGACTGAGGACGCCCGGCCACTTGAGGCCTCAAAGGTGAAGGTAAAACACACCTCCCGGGAATGCTCCCAGGTTTCTAACTCAACTGACCCCCAAGTGGGGAGACCGGGACCCATGTGTGTGGTGGTGGATGTGGCGAGTTCACATTTGCACAAGCTGAGTGTGACGTGCTTTTGAGGTGCCAAGTGGGACTGGCGACGAGGAGTGAGCAGGGAAGCAGCCTGGGCGCCAGCTGCACATGGGGCCCTTGGAAAATGGGGTGAGCTCCCCAGGAGAGCACAGGGCCTCAGAGCGCCGGGGCATGCTTCAGAGCCTCTGGCAAGCCCACTAATTGTGCCAGACTAGAGTGCCAGCTGCCAGAGAGCCCAGAAGGGAGGCTACACAGGAGGAAAGAGTCAGGGCCAGAGTCCCAGCCTCCGGGGAGAGGTCGCGTGTCCAGGGCACGGGCGACTTGGGTGAGGCCTCGTCGCCCAGTGAAGCGGCCTGGCTGCTCTCACGTCCTGCACCCAGCTGTGGGGAAATCCCAAGGAGACTCAGAACCCTCCATATTCTTCATCCTCATGGCGGCTCCCACGGCTGTATTCGACCTCTGTGACCCAGACGCAGCTGCTCTGACGCCACCTAGGCCAGGTCCCATGGCCTCCTCAGACCTCATCCCCCTCCTCCCCATACCTCAGTTAGTTCTCCAGCCTCCTGGCTGCCCAAGTGTGCTCCCAGGATGCTCGGCCTCAGGGACTTTGCACTTTCGGTTCCCAATGCCTAGAATCCTTTATCCCGAGCTCTCTGAAAGACTCACCCCCTCGCCCCCTTCTGGTCTTTGCTGTCCTGACTACCCTACTTAAAATCATAACACCCCCATCTGGCCTCTTTAACTGCTGTATTCCCCTCCCCCATGGCACAGATGAGCGTCAGACTCCCATGCCTGGCTGGGATTAGCTCAGTGGCGGAGCGTTACTTGGCATGTGGGAGACCCAGGGTTCCATCCCCAACACCGCAGAACAAAGCCAAGCCTCCCCGCGTCATCTGCACTTGCTGAGCGTGGTCACTGGTGCCCGGCGCCGTGTCTGCGTGCTGGAGCAGAAGCCAGGCATTGTGGGAAGGACCCCAAGCAGAGCTGCTCCTTCCAGAAGGCTGCAGCGCCACGCACAGTGGCGGGCGAGTTTTGCTCGTGATTTTGTTTAACAGGAAAGACTTGGGCACGTTGTAGCGCAGCTGAGACGGCCGACCCAAGAGGACAAGATGCCTCAGAGACGGCAGTGGGGCAGAATCCAGGCCCAGGCAGGCAGGGATGGGAGAGGGCTGGCCACACAGCAGCAGGGATGCTGTTCCTGTCGGGAAGGGAAGAGGACCAGGTGGGCGGAGGTGGCTTTGGAACTGAGAAGAGAGATGCTGCCCTGTGCCAGGATGTAGGGCTTGAGGAGCCTCCTGGGAGGGAGTGGCCAGAGGCCCAAGAAAAGTGGACACGGCTCTTGTCATGAGGGAGTGAGTCACCAGGTGAGGCCAGATAGTACTTGGAGGAGGACAGAGGTCACCAGAGGATGTGCAGCCAGAGAGACACAGACTCTCGTTGTTTTGTTTTGTTTTGTTTGTTTGTTTGTTTGTTTTTGGTGGTACTGGGGGTGGAACCCAGGGACTTTCTACCTCCGGGCTATACTCCTAGACCTATTTTTTATATTTTATTTGGAAACAGGATCTCACTAAGTTGCTGAGAGCATCACTAAGTAGCTGAGGCTGGCTTCAAACCTGTGCGATCCTCCTGTCTCAGCCTCCCAAGCGTGGAGATTACAAGCGTGCGCCACCACACCCGGCCAGACTTATTTTTAAGTCTTTCTTATTGTTTGGTACTGGGAATACCCCCAACCCTTTTTTAATTTTACTGATTTATTTGAAACAGGGTTTCACTAAACTGTTGAGGGCGTCACTAAGTTCCTGAGGCTGGCCTTGAACCTGTGATCCTCCTGTCTCAGCCTCCCAAACACTGGGATTACAGGTATATACACCACTCTACTCCGGGTCTTCCCTCTTACTTGAGGGTCCGGAGCCAGGTCAGGATTTGGAGACAGAGCCTCATTTCAGGAGCTGCTTCTCTGCTGTGGGCAGAGGAGGGATTACGTCTAAGTGTGCTGCTTTACAAGGTGAGGGACGACCCATTAGGCCGCTGCCAGGGCCCCGCAGCGCGCCAGCTGCTGAGCTAAAGGCAATTCCCCCTGCCCTTTATTGCCTCTGCGTGGTGGAGTGACACTGGGCCCTGCTTTATGAGCTAGCAGCGCGGCCTTCCCGTGCGACCCGCTGTCAATAGCGGCTGTGTTTTACATTACAGCAGGACGATTTATGGGCCAGCCCAGCACTCCACAGACAGCCATTTAGCCAGGAAGGAAAATGACCTAAGGTTTTAGACATTTGGAAGCAGGTGAGGAGCACATGTGTATGTGTGTGTGTGTGTGTGTGTGTGTGTGTATGCACATGTGTGTATACATGTGTGTGCATGTGTGTGTTGCATACCCACACACACAGGTAACTGTGCCTATATCTGTGCAACCTGTTGGCTGACTTCCCAGGTCCTGGAAAGGGGTGGCTCACTGTATGCAAATAAAACGGGATGAGGTGGCTGTTTCTTTTGGACCCAGGCTTGGCCTAGCGTGCTCACCGTCAGGCTGCTGGGAGGCAGGTGACCCCAGGCCAGGTGTCACCTGGCGTGTGCAGGGACCAGCCCTGCTGTGCCATCAGTGCGTGAAGGCATGAGCGCCAGTCAGCCGGGCCTGGTAGCAACCTCCATCCTTCTCCCACCAGCCAACAGGCCCCCTGCCAGCAGGTGCCCTAGCCCCGGGGAGCACTTAGAGATGTTTGCTGGGCTGCCCGGGACAGACTGAACAGGCCAGAAACAGGGTCAGATGACTGTCCAGTTGCAACCAGAAGGCCTCCGTCTCAGACCCGGCAGGAGCAGGGAACCATCAGACAGGCTGTCTCCTCTCCTCCCCGCCCCCACAGCCATTCCACAGCCCCGAGTGCTGCCGGAGGGTCCCAGCTCCGTCCCCAGCTCTCCTCTCCTTTCTCTCCTGAGTGTGCTCACGCCATCTCTGTGCCGTTGGATGCTTCCGTGAGCACCACGCTCACATTTGACTGCCTGCTCGACGTCCAGCACAGTCCCACCCAGATTCAGGTGGAGGAGGCCGTGGGACTATGCTGGACGTCGAGCAGGCAGTCAAATGGGACCCACCTAATCAGTGTTGAACAAAAGGTTGAGTGAGGGAAAATAATCTCTCTCCTTTACTGTCTTCAAGATGAGCTGTCAGTCTGTTGTTGCAGTTCTGGGGATTGAACCCAGGGGCATTCTATCTCTAAGCTACATTCCCATCCAACCTTCCCCCCCCTTTTTTTGAAGCAAGATCTCACGAAGTTGCTGAGGGGTCTCGATAAATTGCTGAGGTTGACCTCGAACCTGTGATTCTCCTGTCTCAGCCTCCCAAGAAATGAGGTTGCTGGTGTGGGCCGCGGCACATTGGCGATCTCCTATCTTGGGACGTGGATCTGGCCTGGAACGTTCACCATCAACGCTCCTTTTCTCTGACCCTTGGTCTCAGGCTGGAGTCACACCATCGGCTCCGCTGAGTCTCCAGCACTGCCCGCACAGAGCCCCTGGGGACAGGCCTGGCCGTTGTGCTGGGCTCGGCAGCACTCTGGGACCTCCGCACACAGGCGCACACTCATAGGAGGATGTGGTGTATCGCCCCAGAGCCGTGTCCATTGCAAGACCACAGGATCTTGACAGTGAAAAGCACACCACTGAATGGCCCTGGGGGACAGAGGTGGGGGGCAGAGGTGGGGGGCAGAGGTGGGTGCCATGGAATAAATACCCTTCCCAGGCCTCGCTGATGGCAGCAGTGACCCAGGGACCACGTGACAGCAATGGTCACTGGAAACAGCCACATAGGAAGCTGCCACATCTGGGTCTGGAATGTCCCCAAAGGCTTGTGTGCTGACAGCTTGTCCCCAGAGCAGCGAGGTCCAGAGGCATGCACTGGGCACCCCTGCCTTCTCTTGCTTTCTCTGCTCTAGCCACCATGATGTGTCTTTATTATGTGGTGCTGGGGATTGAACCCAGGGGTGCTGTACCTCCAAGACACACCCTAGCCCTATTTTTTTTTCTTTTTTGCAGTACTGGGGACAGAACCAGGGGAATTCTACCTCCGAGCTACACCCGCAACCCTATTTTTTATTCTTTATTTGGAAACAGGGTCTCACTGAGTTGCAAAAGGCCTAAGTAGCGGAGGCTGTCCTCGAAGTGGGATCTTCCTGTTTCAGCCTCCCAAATGCTGAGATTACAAGCATGCGCTACCATACCCAGATCTCCAGCCCTATTTTATTTTATTATTTTGAAAGAGAGTCTTGCTAAGTTGCTGAGGGTCTCATTAAGTTGCTGAGGGTGGCCTCAAACCTGTGATCCTCCTGTCTCAGCCTAGGATTAGAGTTGTGCACAACCATGCCTGGTGGGGCTGGAATTATCTGAAAACCCTCAGGAGATGCTGACAGATGGACAGTCTCCTCCTTAGCCGCAGAGCTTCTCCTTCCCTTAAGGAGTCAGACCCTCCTTTCTGCTCCTCAGCAGCCATCTCTCCTCAGGGGGCTGCCTCTGCCTGAATATGAACTCTTCCACCTAACCTCAGCTGCAACTTCAAAGGAGGCTGCTCTGACCTCCCCCTCCAGCCAGAAAGCTCAGGCTCAGCAAAGATAAATATTTCTTCAAGGTCACCTGGGGTGAGTGAGGAAACCAGACCTGCCCTTTGCCAAAGCTCACGCCCTCATCCCCGCTCTCCCGTTCCTGGGGCCTGAGCTCCTCCCACCACGTGAGCCAACTCAGGTCCAGAGACATTGCTTGGGCTTCCAGTTGCTCTGCAGGTTATCTCCACTCCTACAGGGAGACTGAGGCACAGAGAGGGTCCCCTGGTGTCCCCAAGGCGAGCACAGCCCACAGGCAAAGGGCAGACGCTGAGAGAGTTGGCTTTCCATGGCCTAGATGTGGGGGAACCTGCGTATCTGACACCTGGGGGCCATTTATAACATGCCCTCCCCTGACAAGAAAGTCATGTAATGGAAAATGTGAATGGCCAGAAAAGAAACCCACAGATTTAAATACATACATATGCATACATGTATGCAATGTTCAGTTATAATTATATAACCATGTATATATTTATACATCATACCTCTCTATATTAATATTTAATACATTGATTACATATTTACATATTATATAACATAATTTACACACACAATCATTCAGGTAAAGAAAAAGAAAGCAAGCTGTGTGTTGTGGTGCACGCTTGTAATCTCAGTACTTGGGAGGCTGAGACAGGAGGATCACAGATTCTCGGTCAGCCTCAGTTACTTAATGAGGCCATCTTTCCAAATAAAGAATAAAAAAAAAATAGGGCTGAGGGTGTAGCTTGGCGATAGAATGCCTGAGTTCAATCCTCAGTTCTGCAAAAAAAGAAAAAGAAAGCTAACATTATAGCACCAGAAATGGAAAAGCTCCACTATTCACCATGACGCTTTACACCCCCCATAAGCCAAACCTCGATCCTATGTCACAAGCTGAGGTAAGACAATCTTATGAAACAAGCTGTCTCATACCTAATAAATGAATTTTAATAAAGCCAAGACACCTGCAAAGGGTACAACTTACTAGGTCAAGCAATGATGTAGTGTTTTGTTTTATTATTATTAAAGTATGAAATAGCCAACTGCCCGCAGAGGTATATACTCAAATCTTAAATGGACGATTCAATTCTCCCAGGTAGTTCCCGTATGAACTAAAACTTGCAATTGCCGAGCACCCCAGCAGCTGGGGCTGGCTCAGAGTTTCCAGTTTTGTTGAGGAATTAACACTGGAACTCTGGGTCGCCGTTGTCTAAGTTACGTGCCCTGCCTTCCAACCTGCAATCTTCCTGTCTGAGCCTCCCGTGTTCTGGAATGATAGGCATGTACCACCTCGCCTGGCTAACGTGTATTCATTTGAAGCTCATTTGCTTACTATGAAAGCCCAAGCACAGCTATTATTTAGACCTTGAACCAACAGAAGAGTTTTTCTCATAGAGGAACATTGTTAATGCTGAAGTTCAGAACTATTGGTGCAGGATGACAGAAAAAGCAGGTGAAGCTTTTGACTGTTTTATTATTGTCCCTTTGTGGTTGATGTTTTTATGGTTCTGGAGATGGGGCCCAGGGCCTCACACAAGCCAGGAAAGTAGTCTGCCCTGAGCCCCACCCAGCCCACTGTTTGGCTATTGCTGATAATTGTTTCATAGGCCATGCACCAAATGCTCCCTGTGCCTAGAGTCATGCACCAGCAATCCCCGGCTAAACTAGGAACATCTAGTGCCAAGGGGATGAGGTGAAGCAGGGGCCCCTCCTTCACCGTCTAGAAGCATCCTTCTGGTAGACGCCTGCTCCCCAACACAAACCTTCTCAGTTCCCTGGGCTGTCATCCCGCGTCCCTCCCTGCCATCAAAGGCCAAGTTGGCTTCCTCAGCGATGCTGAGGAGGTGCTTGGGAGGTGCTTCCACTGCACTCGGCAGCGATGCTGCGGCTTGCTGGGTTGCTGAGCACAGGGCCAAGGCCCTGGGGAGGGCTACAGGAGGGCGACGGATTCCACAGTTGAACCCTGGCTGCCCAGCTCTCCCAGGAGCAAGCGCCTGCACACCGCCACTTCCAGGGAGGCACCACTCCCTTCCTGAGGCCCATGTGGGCACCGGGCATCACCTGGCTCTACACAAAGCCGCCACTCGGGCTGCAGTGTGCTGGGGGCCAACGGGGTCACATCCAATCAGCCAGGCGTGGGCATGTGGCCACCCTGATGGGCCTGGACCCCACTCAGGCCCTCCCTTCTGCTGGGGTCCCTTCTTTGCTGTCCTCCAAACCTCTCTATAGGGCCCCACCTGGCTTTCTTTCTCCTGGCTCCCTGCTAAGTAGCGACTGCTCTTATTTCTACAGGAGACGCAGAGAAGAAAGAGAAGCTTTAGAGCAGCCCTTGCCCCATGGTCGTCCCTTGGTCCACCCAGGTAGGAACTAGAGACAGGCTGGCATGAACACCTCCCTGCCTAATCAAGGGAGGGTCCTCTCGTAATGTCGCCCCTCATTTTACAAATAAGACATTCTGGAGAGGCTTGAAGCCAGCATCCAAGGTCCTGTGCTGCTTCCCCGGCCACTCTGGGGGCCCCAGCAGGCGGCGGTGTGCAGCTCCCCCCCCCTCCCGCACCAAGAGGTGCGGACAACAGACTGCCTTGAGCAGTCTGAAGCCCTTGAGGGGGCCAGCCAACCAGCTTTGCTGAGCAAAACACCTAGAGGAGGATTTTATTCCTGCCGGTCATTCTTATGACGATTGATTTGAGAATCTGAAAATTCAATAAAACAGATTAAACCTCCCAAGAAATGAGCATACAGATCACCAGCCTGCATCACTGTGGGTGTGAGGCGGCGGGGCAGGCCGAGAGGCAGAAGGCTGTGCCAGCCAGCTCCGGGCAGTGTCCACCAAAGGAGCTGTGTGCCCCACTCGCAAGCTGGGGTCAACATGCACGGGGTGCAGAGGTGACGAGAAGACAGTCCCTCCTGGTGCTAGACCCCCGGCCGGCGCCAAGAAACTGTCAGAAAGTTTCTTGAGGGGGCTGGGGGATCTTAGATCCAAAGAGACCAGAGAGACTCAGCCACCAAACACCAACCTTGAGTGGATCCTGGTGCAGAGAAAAAAAAGACCAGGGCATTCCTGAGTGGCCAGTGAGCACAGAGTGTGAACTGCTCTTAGGAGACACACCTCAAAGTGCCATCGAGAAATGATGCTCACGCCTGAGATCCCAGTACTCAGGAGGCCAAGGCAGGAGGGTCACAGGTTTGGGGCCAGCCTCAGCAACTTAGCGAGACCCTCGGCAATTTATCAAGACTGTCTCAAAATAAAAAGGGCTGGGGGTGTAGGTCACTGGGTTCCATCCTCACCATCACACACACACACACACACAATGTCCATCGTGTCCAAGGTGAGAAGTCCTGGCTTATACTCATAGAAAAAGCTAAACAAATAACTCAAGGGGCGACTGGCTCCCGGGCTCTTGCTCTCTGAGTGTTGACTGGGTGAGCCTAAACTGGAAAATCTTAATTTTGTAACTGTCCTGGTCAAGTTGGTTCAAACAAGAAGCATCAATGGATGCTAAGCCTAGGAGGCTAATTTTGACAAGGCACAAGAATCGTTCACAGGCTAATATCTCCCCTGTAGATTCATTGCGAGGAGAAGAAACCTGAGGAGTGGAGAACTGCCGCCACTTCTCGGCCAGAGGCAGAGAGACAAGCCCTCCGGATGGGACGCCTGAGAAGAGTACAAGTCCTCTGCCCACAGCACTTCAGTACGTATTTCCTAAGAATAAAGTCTTTTTCTTACCTAACCACTCGGGTCTGGATATGGTTGGTCTGTTTCCCCCCAGCTCTCAGCAAGAGCTCCAGCCAGAAGTGCGTAGCCTGCATCCAACCTAAAACGAGAACATTCCATTCTTTACTAGAAGAGGTGAATACAAGCCAAGGTTGTCTTCCAGTTTTAAATGAGACAAAGAGACGTGACAGTTAACTGCCCAGCCTTACTCTGGGCAGGATCCTGTGCTGAAGGAGAAACGGAGTATCAACAGCTGACAAAATCAGTGTGTCCCTAGATTGAAGTATTGGATATTTAAAGCTGCCTCATGTTGCTACAGTCATTGTTAGTCCATTTTTTGTTACTATAATAAACTATCTGAGGCTCGATAACTTTAGGAAGAAAAGAGACGTATTTTGGCTCATGGTTGTGCCAGGATGGAGGGGCTGCATCTGGTGATGCCCTTGTTGGAGGCGGAGGCCTGAGGCGGCCAGGCATATGGCCCAGAGGAGACAAGGAGCGTGTGTGCGTGTGTGTGTGTGTGTGTGTGTGTGTGTGTGTGTCCTCTTGTCGCTCTCCTTTTCTAAAAAGCCACCAGGATTCAACAATGGGGGCTCCATCCTGATGACCGTATCCATCCTGGTCACCTCCCAAAGGCCTCATTGCCAAAAGACACAGCTGGATTTAGTTTTCCCCTCTTAATACCTCACAGTGGGGATTAAGTTTCAACACCTGAAGCCTTGGGGGGACACAGACCCCAACCATATCCAGACCCGAGTGGTTATGTAAGAAAAAGACCTTATTCTTAGGAAACACATACTGAAGTGCTTGTGGGCAAAGGAACATGATATATGCTATTTATTCTGATATAGTTCGGAAAAAAATCTCTGTGTGTGCGTATGTGTGTATGTATGTATGTATTACACATGTCTAATTTTGATCTACACACACACAGTAGTAGATTGTGATTTTAAACCTTTCTTTTCTTGCATATGTTTTGAGTGTTTTTTATGCATCTTTTTTTCTTGGTGTATGTGTGGTACTGGGGATAGAACCCAGGAGCATTCTACCTCGAGCTATACCCTCAGCCCTTTTCTTTTCTTTTCTTTTCTTTTCTTATTTTTTCTTTCTTTCTTTCTTTCTTTTTTTTTTTGTGGTTCTGGGGATGGAACCCAGGGGCGTGCTACCCTCCAAGCTATGCCCCCAGCCCTATATTTTATTCTTTATTTTGAAACAGGGTCCCACTAAATTGCAGAGGGCCTCACTAAGTAGCTGAAGCTGTCCATGAACCATGATTCTCCTGTCTCAGCCTCCCAAATGCTGGGATTACAAACGGGCGCCACCACGCCCGGCCCTTTTCATTTATATTTTGAAACAGTCTTGCCAAGTTGCTGAGAGTTTCCCTAAATTGTTGAGGCTGGCCTCATATTTTTAATCCTCCTGTTCCTGTAAGTACTGGGACACAGATATGGGCCACCTTATCTGACATTTTATGCTTCTAATAGAAATCTAGCCTTCTGTATTGGTTTAGCTGCTTCCCATAAATTTTGATCTGTTATGCTTTCATTATGATTAAATAAAAATTGTTTAATTTCCCTCATGACATTTTTCTCGGATCTGTAGTCTTTTGGCTATTTGCAAGACTGCTGATGTTCAATACTTGGAAATATTCTATCTGTGCTTTTTACACCTAATTAAATTCTATCATTGTCAGAACAAAGTATTTTATAAAATTTCAGTCTTTGAAACTGAGCGAGATTGTTTTAGAGTCTAGCAAATGGGTCTGTCTTCTTGAGCATGCCATATGTACTTAGGAAGAACCCGTATTTTATAGGCTAACGAGGCCTGCATCCAGGCGAGCCTCAGTTTCTCCCAATGTAAAGCAAGAATAATGATACAGTATGGACCCAAAGGGCCATGGTGAGAAAGAACAACGAGCTTTCAGCTCACAGGCTGCCCACGGAGGTTGCCTGGCCCCCACCGACCCCAGCCCTTGCTCCACTCTTACTGCTGCTATCATGGCTCTTGTGGCCATAGTTATTGTTGGTGCTGTGTTGCTACTGTGAGTTGGACTCCCAAGGGTGCCATTAAACCCTGCCCCCCAGAGGAGTTCCAGTGGGCCCCTCTCTAGGCTCTTCTCCCAGTGAACTCTGTCCGCGCCCTTGCAGCTGCCTCCCTTCTCTGCGGTTGGCCGGAGGCTCCTGTGGAAGCAGGCACCGAGCCCCGCCAGGTTCTCAAAGCCGAAGCCGGCTTTTGTGAGCTCAGCCTCCTGGACGCCTGGCGTCTGACGAACAACTTGTTTGCGTGTTGGCTGGCCATCTTGGCTCGGTACCTGCACAGGCCTTTCTGGGCGCTCTTTTAAACCGTCTTTACTCTTGGCAGGTAAACTGGTCTAGATGTGACGTCTCCGGCTGCGTGCAAATCTTCCTCAAAACCGCTTACCTCTGTCACCGTATGGCGTCTGGAGTGGTAGGAGAGCGCTCTGCAGCCAGCCTGGTTCCTGTTCCTAGGGCTATAACTTTCACCTGTCCATCTAGATGCTGAGGGGTGTTTTTTTTTTTTAAATAATTGAATCCTAAAAGATTTACAGGATGTATGGATAAATATCTTTCTTGATTGGCTTTTGCTTCGGGAAGATCTTTTTTTCCCCCACGTACATAGCTTTTTAGTTGGAAAGGTTTTTGTTATAATATACTCAATCGCTACTTGGACATTGTCCTGTTTCCTGAGGACCACAGGCTGCGCCAGCCACTGGGGGCTACGGCAGGGAAGGAGACACGATCCCTGCTCTCAGGGAGCTTATGGATTAACAAGAAATGAACAAACATGCAAAAACAAGAAATGAGAACTCCAGGCAGGGACGTGGGGTGGGGCTCAGGGCGGGGCAGGGCCGCCGCGGGGCCTCGCAGCAGCGAGGGTCTTTCCTGAGGTGTCTGTGGACATGCGCTTTCACCCTTTGTTTCTCCCTTTTCTCGGGGGCCCGGGACACCGGCTGTGTCGCCCTCAGTCGTGACCCGCCCCTCGCCCCGCGCCCCTTACTGCCTCTGGAGGGGCCTCGCTGTCTTGCAGGAGGACCCCTCCCACCCTCCCTTCATTCACCCACCTCCTGTCCAGCCTCGCTGCCTTTAGCCCCGACCACGTTAGCCCTGCTCATCCCAGTGGAAGTCTTAGAGATGGCTCCCCTGGAGTCTTCTCAAGGTTGCCAAACAGTTTTCTGAGATTTTATCCTGAGTCTTAAACTAAACCATTTTCAGAATCAATCTCTCTCTCTCTCTCTCTCTCTCTCTCTCGCTCTCTCTCTCTCCCTCTCGCTCTCCCTCTCCGGATTGAATTCACCAGGAGCAGTCTGCCTCCAAGCTGTACCCCAAACCCAAACCCTTTTTACTTTTTATTTTGAAATAGGGTCTCACTAATTTGATGAGTGTCTCACCTAGTTGCAGAGGCTGTCCTCAAACCTGCAATCCTCCCGCCTCAGCCTCCCAAGTGCCAGGATGACAGGTGTGCATCGCCAGGCCTGGCTTCTCTGGGGCCCTTTCTGAGTCCTCATAATGATGCGGCTTTCTTTTGCCCTGAAGCATTTGGCCATGGCTCCATTGAGAAAACTGTGGGTCTCAGCCTTCCTCGGATAGGCCATGAAAACCCTTCGTCCAGGGTCGGTAGGCAGGTGGTACCTTGAGCTGCAGTACTGTAAACCCCCACTGGGGTGACTGGTGGGTGCAGGTGGGGGGCACAGTGCCCATTCCTGTCTCCTCCCCATGGCACACCCAACAGAAGCACCTGGAAACACCTGGCACCATGATTTCACCTCTGCCCACATCCAGACTTGACTTAGGTAAGAGAATCCAGGGGCCACAAGACCCTAGGCTGCCTCACGGGGAAGTCTGTCTCCCCGAGTTCACTCATGCCCCACAGCTGGAGAGGTTATTTACGTTAACCTCCTATTTAGAAATTAAGCTCCGATCTGGAAATTAAGGATTGTAATTTAGCATTAACCCAAATGTCAAGATGAAATGAGACACACTGTGGGGGAAATTGAATTCCATATTGCCAAAGACCCGTTTTATTTATAATAACCAGCCACTCACATCGTGCCAATATTGATGGATCATATGTTTAAAATTTTGATAGCTCATTCATTTCTATAATTACATTTAGTTCAAATTAAATAAGTCTCACATACCCTTGATATACAAAGAGACAAAATTAATCTGGGGTCAGAATTAGCCTGCCGTTGAGCCCCTGCCCTGTTCTCTGTTGAAGTCCTTGTGAGAGGTGTCCTGGGCTCAGAGATGATGTTTTGCATGCAAACAGCTCTTCACCAGCCTCCAGCCATCCTCGGGCTGGGGCAGTGTCATCGCAAAGCTGTCCAGGAGTACCTTTCTTCATCTAGAGGCTTGGACATGGAGACGGGCCGTTTACTGATGGCAGCAAATGCAGTCATGGGCTCAACGGCCCAGCCGCAAGGAAGGCACAACTGCCGTCATTTTTCCCCGGCCCGCTGCTTACTGGTGAGCAGCCTCAAGCGAGATCCATTCAATTGCCCTTCCTAAGCAGAATGGTAGAAATACCCAGTACTCCCTGCCACCTGCACCTGCATCGGGGCGTCTCCTGAAAATGTAATCACGGACGAATGTGGCCGGCCAGGCGGCCTGGGGGCCTGAGCAGCCGGGCTGTGTGGGTGATGTTGTCGGGTCTGAGCAGAGCCTTCTGCACAGTCAGAGACGGCCCCGTGCACTCTGTGGGGACCAGTCCACAGAGCCCAGCAGGAGTGGAGGGCGGGCAGCCAGTTCCCCACATGACTGTGCTGCTGTCCCCATCGCTGGAGGTCCAAGCTGGTCTCTGCACTCACTCAGGATGTCCTCCCTCCAGCCAAGGGCTGTGGCAGCCTGGTTGAGAGCACATGATTCCACATTACTGGACTGGATCCTGGTCTGAACACCGAGTGGCAGGTGACATGGCCCAGGATGTCCTGCCTGAGCGGGAAGCTGAGGTCACTGCAGGGCAGGCCAGGGAGACCTGCCAGGGTCACGGGTCTTGGAAAACAGCAGAGAGGTGCATCTGGGAGAGAGAATGAGGGCTCAGCTCCCCAGGGATTTTGTGGGGATGAAGTAGGACCCCACACGCAGATGCAGGACAGCACTGGCCGTGGCCACCTGAGGCTGAACAGGATGTGGCACCCCTGGGCCCTCTACACCCAAGCCACGTGATTGTGGAGAAACAGAACCCCACAAACTCAAGGCACATGCCCTGCCAGTCACTCTGATCCTGGGGTTTTCATTCTAAATCCATGGAGTTGCAAGCCCATGATGATAAGAAACCCCAAATTTGACTCCATTTACTTGTAAATAACTCAAATCCACTTTCTATGTCAAGCAAAACAGGAGCTCAGCATCCAAAATCAAATTAAATGGTTTGGGAAGCGGCGCTTGGCCTCATACATCTGGATCTGTAAGCACAGGATTCAGCTCTCAGCTCTTGGGGGCAGCAGGGTCTTCAGACCGCATTGGGACCACACTGGGCAGACCTCCACAGGTCACTGTGACTGCTTCGATGAGTTGGAGAACGGGTGTGTGGCAAGGTTGCCACCTCTGCAGAGAGCCCTGCCAGCCGCACAGGCCCCTGCCAGCATCACCCTGTCCCCACGTAAGAGTGTCCCAGGACAGAAGGGCACAGTCCAGGGGCTGCAAAGAAGGACAGCAGCTGGTTAAAAAATAAAAGCTTCCTTTTTCTGATGAAATTATTCTAATTTTACATATATACATATTTATTTTCTTTTCGTGTACTGAGGATGAAGCCCATGGCTCATACATGCTAACTTGACACTCTACCTCTATATATATATATATATATATATTTTTTTTTTTTTTTTTTTTTGGTGGTACTGGGGGTGGAACCCAGAGGCTTTCTACTTCCGGGCTATGCTCCCAGACCTATTTTATATTTTTTATTTGGAAACAGGGTCTCACTAAGTTGCTGAGAGCCTCACTAAGTAGCTGAGGCTGGCTTCGAACTCGTGCGATCCTCATGTCTCAGCCTCCCAAGCGCGGGGATTACAAGCGTGCGCCACCACGCCCAGCTACACATATATATTTTTAAACTAATGCACATTATATGTACATATCTATGAGGTCAGGTGTGGCATTTCAACATATGGTGATTAATCGTGTCAGGATCATTGGCCTCAAACATTTATTCTGTTTTTATGTCGGGGATATTCAAAGTCCTCTCTACTAGCTGATTTGACATAGTCAGTTAAAGCCGGGTGCTGTGGCACACACCTGTAATCCCAGCACTTGGGAGGCTGAGACAGGAGAATTGCAGGTTCAAGGCCAGCCTCAGTAGCTTAGAGAGGTCCTCAGCAATTTAGCAAGACTCCGTTTCAAAGTAAAAAATAACAAAAGCCTGGGGGTGTGGCTCAGAGGCAGAACAACCCTGGGTTCAATCCCCAGTACCAAAAAGAAAAAGAAGTAATTAATTGTTGTCAACCATAGTGACCCTACTGTGCTATAAAAGAACACTGTGCATTATCCTCCAAGCACCCCTGCACCCGTCACACTGTCCTCAGCACCCTCCCCACACTCTTCCCAGGCCCTGGCCTCCCGAGTCGCTGGGAACACAGGCCTGAGCCACTGAGCCTCGCTGTGCACAGAACACGTCTTCCTGGTCATACAGCCACCGATGGGCAGGTTGGTTGGTTGCATATCTGGGCTGTTGTAAGTAGTGCTGCGATAAACAGGGGACTGCGGAGGCCTCTTAACACGCCGGCCTGGTCTCCCCCGGGGATACGGTCCCAGCAGGATCTGGCTCCGGTGGGATTCTGTTTCTAGGGCTCTGCACAGCCCCACCATGTGCGCTCCCCTCTCCCCGCCTCCCGGCCGGCCTCTTTCTCATAGCAGCCATTCTCTCAAAGGTGAGAGGATAACTCATTGTGGCTTCTGTTAATTTGTTTTGTTTGGGTTTTTGCTGCTGGTGATTGAACCCAGGTGAACTCTACTTCTGAGCTACACCCCAGCCATTTTTATTTTGAAACAGGGTCTCACTAAGTCACAGAGGACCTTGCTAAGTTGCTGAGGCTACTAGCCCCAAACTTGTGATCCTCCTATCTCAGCCTCCCAAGTGCTGGAGTTACAGGAGTACACCACAGTACCCCGCTTCCTGGTTTTGATTTGCGATTCTCTAATTAGCTATGTTGAGCTACATTTTTTTTTTTTTTTTTGCGGGTCTGGGGATGGAACCCGGGAGCATTCGACCTCTGAGCTATACCCCCGCCCTAGTTTTTATTCTTTAATTTGAAACAGGGTTTCACTAAGTTATAGAGGGCCTCACTAAGTAGCTGAGGCCATCCGCAAACCACGATCCTCCTGTCTCAGCCTCCTGAATGCTGGATTACAAGCATGTGCCACCACGCCCGGCTTGACTTCTTTTTATGTACTTTTTGTCATTTCTCTTGAAAATGTCCCTAATCGGCTCCTGTAGATTCTACTGCAATCCAGACACTGAGATCCTCTGTTCTTACCAGTGATAACCATGTCCACAACGGAAATGACCCTGCTGCAGTTGATAAACAGCCACAGCAAAACGGAGCCTGCCCCTCCTGCACACGAAAACATCCCCGCCTCTTTCAACAACCTTCTAAGAGAAAAATTCAAAAATCCAAACTATCAAATCTCTCAGTTACATTCTGTGAACTTTTCTCCAATGAAGCCTCAACTAGTTGCACAAACCTCAGTTATTTTTGCATATATATATGTATATATATATGCATGTGTGTGTGTGTGTGTGTGTGTGTGTGTGTGTGTGTGCACGTATATATATATTTTCCCCCACACCTGGAATTCAGGTCTCTTTTCCTCCCTTCCCGAGAAGTGTCTTGCTCCCGGTGTGGTATAAATATTTCAGAGCCTTCAGGCGTGCAGAGGAAGAGGAAAACAGTTCCTTCATGTGCTTCGCGCCCAGGGTTTGGTCCTGTGGATGGGGCACTGGGGACTTGTCGCAGGCACAGAGCACCACGCAGGAGAAGTCGGAGCCGCTGATTGATCTGGGCCTCCTGGCCTGTCCCTGGGGAAGGTGCAGCAGGCAAGAGGGGGTCTTTTAGCGCTGACCTGGGGCGTCCTACCTGCTGAGGCACTTTGTGGCTGCCACTTAGAGGCCTTATTTAAAATTCAGTACTCCCCTGATTTGCCGCATTGTAGACTCCTGATCAATGCTGCCTGAGAACTCAGAGGGGAACACAGCAGCGGCATCCGCTGGGCTGCCCACAGGAGTCCGAAGCAGAGCGCAGGCCGGGCCAGGACCAGCGCACCCTGTTCTCATCCTCACCTACTGCCAAACCCCCTGACAAGCGTGAACACTGCTGCCAGGTCACAGGCCTACTGGGGGCTCTGGGCACTGCCAGGACAGAGGAAGGGGCACCCAGGTAAGCTCCGAGGTCCAGTGGTCATCAGGGTCACCTGCACGCAAGTGTTTTGGCCACTTGTAAAAAGAGGCAAGCCCATCATTTCTAATTAAACAATAAAGCTCCTCCCTGGCCCCTCAAGGTGTCAACTACTTACTGCAAAGGAAATTAGACACTCCAGGAGTTTCACAAGACCAGGACTCTCACAATGGTAAAAGAGGCTTTGCCCCAAGTTCGAGGCCCAGGCAGGGCAAGCCCCAGGGAGCAGCCCCCTCAGTGCCGACGGAATGGAACCTATTGCATGCAGGCCAGCACTTGCCTGCAGACCTCGGCTTAGCACCTTCCCCAAAGACAGAACTTTAGAAAGTAAGTTTCCCTCATGCCACTTTTTTTTTTTTTTTCGCAGTACTGGGAATAGAACCCAGGGGCATTCTACCTCCAAGCTACATCCCTAGCCATATATATATATGGCTTCCTGGAAGCCCTTCTATCTCTGGGCTACACTCCCAGACCTATTTTTACATTTTTATTTGGAAACAGGGTCTCCTAAGCCAGCGCGCGCGACTGGCTTCGAACCTGCGTGATCCTCCTGTCTCTGCCTCCCAAGGGAGGGAATTACAAGCGTGCACCACCACGCCCGGCAGCCCAGCCCTATATTTTATTATTTATTTTGAAACAGGATCTCACTGAGTTGCAAAGGGCCTCGCTAAGTAGTAGCTGAGGCTTCTGCAAACCAAGATTCTCCTGTCTCAGCCTCCCAAATGCTGGGATTACAAGTGTGAACCACCATACCTGGCTTGCTACTTTCAACTACAAGAGAAACTCCAACTCCCTCTGGCTGAGACAACTGCCAGAGCCAGCCGGCAAAAGTACGGGTTCCAAAGAGAGGAGTGTGGTTGAATTCACAGTTCAAGACCTATAAGCAATAATTACTTGTAAATACCAATTAATGACTGTGTTTGCAGAGCTGGAGGACTGTTTCAAGGACCCTCGAATTATAAGGACATTTCCAAGTCCTTCCTGGGAGAACCCAGCTAGCTGGACAGACCAGAAGTGATGGGAATGGCTCTGGGGTCTGTTTGCACAGCCGTGAGCGGCAAGCCTTCCCTGAGCAGTAGCTAGCTGTGTACTTAAAGTTCTTAGGACAAGGCCTGTATTTGCCTGGCTATTAAGTAGCTGTAGGACATGTGATTCTTGGACTCAGCCCTCTAGTTGCATAATCTGCAAACAGAGCACCGGCTTTTTGAGGAAACAGGGCAGCAGGGCAAGCTGTGTGATAAGCCACTTCACAAGTTGCTCCTGTTGACACAGCCCGGCCACACTCTTCACGCCAGAGCCCTGCCCTGCCCTTCCAAACTGTTTAACCAAGGGTCTTTATTTTAAGTGTTTGGATGGGATCATCCACCAAAGCCTTCATTTATCCCTCGAAAAGATACTTATCTCCTGACTGTTTGCCCAAAACAATCAATACATCAAAAAAGTGTCCCTGGCTGTGGGGAGGCCTCCTCCTGGGAGAGCTCTGCTCCCGCCCCTCTTCTGCCCCAGGCGCCAGGGGCCTGGCAGAAGCAGAGGTGGTGAGGAGGGGCCGAGTCTGCTTCCCACAGCCTGGCATTCCAGATGTCCTGTGTCCCTGCCTCCTGGCATCCCGCCTGCCTGCCCAGCCCCGCACTCGGGACCCACATAGCCAGTGCGCCCCTTAATACACGGAGACCAGGTGAGGCTTCATTGGCGAGATCTCTTTGAAGTCTATAGAATGTAACCAAGAGACTTGAAAGCTTGGGGTTTTTGAAGTTGTTTGTTTGTTTGTTTTGTGTGTGTTTGTGTTACAAAATAAAAGGTTGTTGAAAGAGGCTGGGGTGTTTGGGAAGGGCCTGAGAGGCGGCTTCTTTTTGCTATGACTGTATATCAACTGCTTCACCTTGGGCAGGTTAACGACTGCTGTAGACTTGACTCAGCAATGGTCCAGGGCAACCACTCTAAGTCCGCCTCAGACTAACTCCAGCCACAGCACCAGGGCACCTGTTAGAAACACCTGTGCTCGGCCGGGGGCTCTGGCAGCGGTGCAGACCTGTAATCCCAGTACTTGGGAGGCTGAGACGGTAGCATCGCGGGTTTGAGGCCAGACTCAGTGACTTAGCAAAGCCCTCAGCAACTTAGTGAGGCTCTGTTTTAAATGTTAAAGGATAAAGGGCTGAGGGTAAAGCTCGGAGGTAGAATGTCCCTAGGTTCAATCTCCAGAACCTTAGGAAAAAAAAAAGAAAAGAAAAACACACACTCGTCCATTCCTGAACTGGCAACCCGCCCACACCACGCTTGTGAACAGCAGTTCTTGGTGACCCTCGCCCTCTGCTGAGTCTGCTCAGGGCCCAGGGAATTGCCGGCTGAGCCCATACGAAGTGCCCAACAGGACGAGCTCCGCTGGATCGGGAAAGCTCTCGGCGCCCCCCCCAGCCAGGTCCTGGCTGCAGCCTTGTCCACAGAAGCATGAACAGTCTGCTAGCTCAGGGGCCTGGGTGTTTGGGGTGCCGGAGAGGCAGCAGGGGCCAGTCACAGAGGAGTATCCTGACACCAGGGGCCATTCTCATTCTGAGTCGGGGCAGCGGCATCACGGGCCGGCTCACTGGGGACCTTGGTGTCAGTCCCCGCTGCAGGTCCGCTGTCCCCCCTCACCCGGCCTCCGCCCTGCTTCACCTGGCCGCCGCCGCTCTCACCACCACCACCACTGCCCAGGCCAGCTGCTGCCGCAGACTCAGGCAGCACCCATCCCAGCTTGGAATTAAATACTATTAAACAGTTTCATGTTATCGCACGTGCACAGTCGGCCCTCTATATCTGCAGGTCCCACGCCCTCAGATCCAGTCCATCATGGCTGGAACATATGTGGTGAAAAAAATGTGCCCGCTGAACATGGTGGCGCACGCTTGTAATCCCATTACTTGGGAGGCTGAGGCTGGAGGATCCGGGTTCGCGGCCAGCCTCAGCTACTTAGTGAGTCCCTCTACAACTCAGTGAGACCCTGTTTCAAAAAATAAAGAATAAAAAATAGAGCTGGGGTGTATCTCGGAGGTAGAATGCCCCTGGCTTCCATCCCCAGTACCACACAAAAAAATGTTCCCCCCCAAAAAAATGTGCCCAGCTGGGTATGGTAGAATATGCCAGTACTTGGGAGGCTGAGACAGAAGGATTGCAGGTTTGAAGCCAGCTACAACTTAGCAAGACCCTGTTCCAAAATAAAAAATAAAATAGGGCTGGGGATGTAGCTCAGAGATAGAACACCCTAGTGGGCATGGTGGCACGTTTGGAATTCCAACACTTGGGGGGCTGAGACAGGAAGACCACAGGTCCATAACTAGCGTCAGTTACTTAGTGAGGCTCTCCATAACTTAGTGAGACCCTGTTTCAGAATAAAAAAGAATGAGCTGGGCATGGTAGTGCACGCTTATAATCCCAGCATTTGGGAGACTGAGACAGGAGGATCGCGGTTCGCGGCCAGCCTCCGCCATTTAGTGAGGCCCTTTGCAACTCAGTGAAATCCCGTTTCAAAATAAAGAATAAAAAAATAGGGCTGGGGTGTATCTCAGAGGTATAGTTCCCATGGGTTCAATCCCCAGCACCACAAAAAATAAAAATAAGAAAGAATAAAATAGTGTTGGGGGTGTAGCTTGGAGGTAGAATGTCCCTGGGTTCCATTCCCAGCACCACACACACAGTGCTTGTATTAAGCACGTAGAAACTTTTTCTTGTCAGTATTCCCTTTAAAATACAGAATGAGAATAATTATATGTAGGTTTTGGAGGGGGTACTGGAGATTGAACCCAGGGACACTCAACCTCTGAGGTATACCCCCAGCATTTTTTATTTTGAAACTGGGCCTCACTAAGTTGCTGAGGTTATCCTCAAAACTGTAATCCTCCTGTCTCAGCCTTCCAAGTACCAGGATTACAGGTGTGCGCCACCACATCACACTGGGATGAATGTCAATTAAGAGTCATCTTGCCAAGCCAGGCGTGGTGGGCACGCTTGTAATCCCCGCGCTTGAGAGGCTGAGACAGGAGGCTCGTGCAGGTTCGAAGCCAGGCTCAGTTACTTAGTGAGGCTCTCAGCAACTTAGTGAGACTGTTTCCAAATTAAATATACAATAGGTCTGGGAATGTAGCTCAGAGATAGAAAGCCCCTGTGTTCCATTCCTAGTACCAAAAAAAAAAAAAAAAAAAAAGAGCCATCTTTCCCATGGAGTCTAGCCATGAAGACAGAGACAGTCCCCAATGGCTGGCCATAATTCCCAAGTGGTCAGCGTAGGCGCGGGCTCAACAGGAGGCACTTAAGAAAAGTCAGTTGAGCCCGGCGTGGTGGTGCACGCTTGTAATCCCAGCATTCGGGAGGCTGAGACCTGAAGGATCGCGGTTCGTGGACAGCCTCAGCTACTTAGTGAGGCCGTGTGCAACTCAGTGAGACCCGGTTTCAGAATAAAAAATAGGGCAGGGGGTGTAGCTCGGAGGTCAAATGCCCCTGGGTTTCATCCCCAGACCTGAAAAAAATTTTAATTAAAAATAAATAAATAAAAAATAAATAAAAGTCAATTGAATGGATAAAGGTCCCCAGCTGGGTCTCCCCACATCTCTGAGGTTGTTTCCTTTGGGAAGAAATGAAGTTGGTGGTGTCCATCGGGCAGGGCTGCTCTGAGGTGGGACGGTTCCTGAGCCAGGGTGGGGCTGAAGGGACAGCAGGGGGAGCTGGTGGCTGCCAGTCGACTAGAAGGGGGCTTCCCGGGAGCCCCTCGGCTCATGGACTGTTCCTCCATTTGTCTCCACGCTGGTCCACACACAGCTCGTGCACACAGCATCTGCCCCTTAGTCATTTCTTCACCACCACCATTGGTCATGAGATCAGCACAGGAAGACCCTCCAAGCCGTAGAGGGGTCCCCAGAGACAGGCTGGGACAAGGGCCCATGAGCAGAAGACTGGCTGGGAAGAAACCCAAGAGGAAGCTGGACTAAGGGGAAAGAGGCCAGACCAGGCTTGGGAGCGGGCTCCAGAGAGTCAGTGAGCCCAGAGTTACCGTGTGGGAAGAGGGAAGGGGAGGCGGACAGCCCTGCCCAAGAAGAGCTGCAGGGGCAGGATACCTGGGGGGAGGGTGGCAAGGACCCTGAGGGAGCCGCAGTGGTGGCCCATGCCTATAATCCCAGTACTTGGAGGCTAAGACAGGAGGATCGCAGGCTCAAGGCCAGCCTCAGCAACTAAGAAAGGTGCTCAGCAGTTTAGTAAGACCCTGTTTCAAAATAAACAATGAAAACTAGAGCTGGGGTGTAGCTCGGGGGTAGAATGCCCCTGGGTTCCATCTCCAGCACCCAAAAGAAAAAAAAAAATCTAAGTGCAAGGGGAGTCTCCAGGTATCCGCAGAGAAGGCAGTCCATTTCTGTCACTGCGGCTGGTGTGAGTGGCGGAAGGGTAGAGCCCCAACCCCACCCCGCCCCAGCAGCGGGCGAGTGACGCCTCCCAGCTTTCAGGGACCCCTGGCAGCTCCCGAGCCCTGCCTGGCCTCCACGGCTCCTTCCTGGGAAGGGACTGAGGCCAGGGGCTTCTCCCTCTCGGAGAAGGGGAGCCCAGGGAGAGCCAGAGGCAAGTCCTGATGTGGCTGGTGGCTGAGAGCAGTGGGAGGATCCCGAAATTGGTTCCCTAACAACCAACCCTGTTCCCAGGCCCCGCGTCCCACACGAAGGAAAGCTGAAGCACGCCGGAAAGTTCACCAGTACTCTTGTCTCTCCTCGCCCGGTTGCCAGCCAAAGTTGTTAGAGCACGCCGGCCTCCCTGTTTAAGCCAGGTAATTTGATCCAGGCAATAATCGTCATAAATATTCATGGTTTTGCCTTAGCATTAGTATAACATCTGTTTCCAAACATCTGCAATCTGTTTTCAATGCTTCAGTAAAATGTAAATTAGCTATAACTAATACGATAAAGCACTAATGGGGGTAATGATAATGAAAGACGCCCATTAGGGCTGGAGTCCGCTCTGCTCCAATGGCAGGGCCTCTGGGCTTCTCCAGAACTTTCTTTCCACCACCTCAAACTTCCCCCAAATGAAAGTGGCTTTGAAAGGCCTCTGCTGGCTTCTTGGTGTGCCAGGGCCTCACAGCCCGGGCCCCTGGGGCACCTCGCCCTCTCCAAGAGGGTTCCCATCAGTCTTCCAGAAGTCAAGCCCCCTGAGCAGGACCCTCCACTTCTACCTCTGAGCTACACCTCCACTACTAGTTTTTGTTTTATTTATTTATTTATTTATTTATTTATTTATTTATTTATGGTGGTACTGGGAGTTGAACCCAGAGGCTTTCTACCTCTGGGCTATACTCCCAGACCTATTTTTTTAAATATATTTTATTTGGAAACAGGGTCTCACTAAGTTGCTGAGAGCCTCACTAAGTAGCTAAGGCTGGCTTCGAACCTGTGCTATCCTCCTGTCTCAGCCTTCCAAGCGTGGGGATTACAAGCATGCGCCACCACGCCCGGCTCTAGTTTTTGTTTTAAAACAGGGTTTTGCTGAGTTGCCCAGGCTGGCCTCAAACCTGTGATCCTCCTGGCTCAGCCTCTCAAGTACTGGGATTACAGGTGTGCACCACCCCACCTGGCTTGGGTTGTTCAGGGTTTTTGGACCTCCGAATGAAGGATTGGAGGAGCCTAGATAATTTCAAACACCATAGCTAGCTAAAACAACAGGTTTTTAAAAATTAAGGATAGATTCAAAACAGCAGAGTTCCAAGGTCAAATTATAAAATCCAAGTCATAGTTATATTTATTCTGCAGAAGTAAAAAAAAAAAATTCTTTTTAGCCGGGCGTGGTGGCGCACGCTTGTAATCCCAGCATTCAGGAGGCTGAGACAGGAGGATTGTGGTTCGCGGCCAGACTCAGATACTTAGCGAGGCCCTCCACAACTTAGTGAGACCCTGTTTCAAAATTAAAAAATAGAAAGGGCTGAGAGTATAGCTTAAGGTATAACAGCCCTGAGTTAAATCCCCCTTACAAAGCGAAAAAAAAAAAAGGCAGCAAGCCCGACGGGCCAGTGTGTCTCCTGCCTCCACGGCCCGGCCACGTCCTGCTCAGTGACCACACGGTCTCGTTTGCTCACACTGGGACTTGAATCTGCTTTTCTCGGTCCACACGTGGCTCACGCCCCATCCCTGACTCAGTGATTCCCGCAGCGCTTCCTCCCGAGGAGCAGTCATCCCTTGAAAACCGCTGCCATCTGCACAGCCATCTCCCACGCACAGCCGTGCCGAGGGCCCGGACGGTCTGTCTCCCCGCCTCCCTTACTGAATCACGTCGCCATCGCTCCCCCAACACAACAGACAGGGCCATTCAGATGTGATCAGTGAACATGAGGTGGCTCTTCATCCAAAATGGCTAGCGCCCTCGCAGGGAGACAGCTGGGGAGAGGCCACGGGGAGGCCAGGCTAGGGCGGAGCCCTGCAGCGCCAGCCCAGGAGCGTCAGAGACCGCCAGCAGGAGCGGCAAGCCCAGGGGCAGGAGCGGCAGGCTCAGAGCGGGCCCTCCTGGCCCCTGGCCCCAGAGCTGCATGCAGTGGCGTCCTACTGTGCTAAGCCGCATGTGGAAGGAGGCCAGCTCCTCCACCGAGGAGCTCACGGTCTCTCCTAGCAGTGCTGAGCCGAGGTTTTGGGTGACCCAGGCGAAGGTCATCTGCCGTCGTCATCCGGGCCCCCGGTGATGGTAACGAGCCACTGTGGCGTCCACGCCGAGCATTCAGGCCCTGGCCACGGCACTGGATTGGTAGCTAAAAGCATAGTTTGATCGCGCTTTAACAAGGTAACTAATTTTATATTTGGAGAAACTGGGGAGCACCATTGACTTCCCAACTTAGTGAGACCCTGTTTCCAAATAAAAAATAAAAGGGCTGACGGTATAACTTAGAGGTAGAACAGCCTCTGGGTTCAATTTCCAGTACCAAAAATTAATTAATTATTTAGTTAATTAAATAAAAAGGCTGGGAGTATAGCTTGGAGGCAGACCACCTCTAGGTTCAGTCCCTAGCACCAAAACAACAACAATAATCATTCTCTTTGCTGCTTTCTCAACCCATTTCCTTATTTTTTTCTTTTTTTTTTTAATGGTGCATTGTATTCATACATCATAATGGAACCCATTTTCTGCTGCTATCACATGACACACGATTCTGGATTACTGATGAAGAACAGGCTATCTGGGCCCACAGTTCCAGATGTTGGGAAGTCTCAGAGCACAGGGCAGGTGTCGCTGGGCTTCTAGAAAGGACCTCGCGCTGCTCCAAAGTGGGACAGAAACTGGAAGGCAGTGTGTGTGCAGAGGAGAGGAGAGGGCTGGGCCCTGGCCTCCTGCGGGGGAGGCGCTCACCCTGCACGAGGCTCAGACCCCACGACCCAAACACTGCTCCTGGGCACCGTGGAGACGTCATGGAAGTGTGGATCAGAATGTTCTGTTTAGCAGCTCTGTCTTCCACCGGCCCCTTCGGTGGACCAGGAACCTTGGGCCACTTCACCTTGGGCCTCGCCTCCTGACACGGCCACACTGAGGAATTAAGTTTCCCATGTGGGAACTGTTGGGGTAAACACCACAACCATAGCAACTACTATCCCAGCTGTGTGACTTTATGTGTAGTGTGCTTCTCTGAACCTCAGGATCTTCAAGTGTGAAATGTGCAGGAAGTTGTAAAATAATATTTAAATGCCTAGGGAAACACATGACTAATATTTCAAACTTAATAGAGATGTCCATTAAATAGTGATTCCTTTGTATTAGTCAGTTTTCTGTTATTATAAGGGAATACTTGAGGCTGAGTAGATTATAAAGAAAAGAGGTTTATTTAGCTCAGAGTTCAAGAGTCTGAAAGTCCACATAGCCTTGTACTGGCTGTGGTGAAGGCCCCTTCCATCCGGGCGCCTCATATCACAGTGGAAGCCATCACAGTGCCAGTGCACTGTGTGGGGAGAGGTCACATGTGAGGCAGGAAGCCAGACCTTGGGGAAGGACCAGAGAAAACCATCTGCTAAACCCACTTCTTGGCATGTGTGTGTGTGTGTGTGTGTGTGTGTGTGTGTGCGTGTGTGTGTGTTTTCAATACTGGGGACTGAACCAGGAGCATTCTCCCTCCAAGGTACAGCCCCAGTCCTTTTTATTTTATTTATTTATTAAACGGGTCTTGCTAAGTTGCCGAGGGTCTCACCAAATTGCTGAGGTTGTCCTCGAACCTGTGATCCTCCTGTTTCAGCCTCCAAAGTACTAAGATTACAGGTGTGTACCACTGTGCCCAGCATAAGCCTCACTTCTTAAAGGTTCTGCCACTCCTCATATTGCCACACTGGAGCCCACATTCCTAACAGGAGAATACTTGTGGTTACATTGAAAACATAGCTTCCTTTCCCACTCTCTTTCCTCTCTGTCGGCATAAAACATTTTATTGCATCTATCTTAAAATGCTTAAAATTCATCAAATGCTACAGGATCATAAATGGTTTTAATGTATTTTTCTATGTTCAACAGACAATCTTTATTGTTCTAGTTCACAAAAGAAAGAATAAGTTTTTTCTTTAAAATTTAAGTGCCTAATTCAGTGTGTGTCACAGAGGAGATGGTCAATAAAATAGCACACTTGCCTTCCTGTTTTCTGTGTCTCCCACATCACAGAGTATATTACTCAAAACCCCGTGCGACTGTGGAGATTAGGCTTCCTGTCCCATGTGGTGGGTGGCACAGTTCTCCCCCGGTTGCCATGGGAGCAGCGGAGGCCTGGGGGAGGACATGGTGGGCTGGGGACTGCACTGGCCACCACAGGAGGGCCGGCAGGAGGCCAGCGGGCATCTGGGGAGCCCGTGGAGGTCGGGCTGGCCCGGGAGAGAGGCCTGAGCTGGGGCTCTCTGGGTGTCGGGGGGAGCAGTCAATGCTCTGGGGCTTTTGACAGGTAAGACCCCAAAGGAGAGGAAGGAGACACGGCCTCAGTGGGTCCCAGAGGACCGAGGCCCCGGGGGCTCCGCCGTGGCCAGCAGGTGTGGCCTGGGCAGCCACGGGACGGGCTCGGGCCCAGAGGCGGCAGATGCCCCTGCCCGGGCCTGTTTTTCATTCCCGTGCCGCCGTGAACCGCCTGGCAGGCTCCTCCCGGGCCTCCGTTTTGCAGTCGGGGAATATCAGTCATGATAAGACATTACTTAGAGCCGTGGTGACAGGGCCTAATCAGTCTTGTGAAATATAGACTTCTCCCCACACTGCGGGCAGGGCAGACATTAATACACATTTATGCAAAGCAAGAGCAGGAGCTGTCGGGGGCTAATCTTTACAAGTATGATAAATGATGTTTATTTTCAATGATGGAACGAAACACCCCAGCCGACAGTAATTGTAATAAAAAGGACAGATCAACTTCTATAAAGTGATTGAATTACCCCACGATTGCATTAATGTCCATATTTCAGTGTGTCACTAGAGTCCTCAGGGTCCCGGACAGTGGGCAGGTCAGTTGCCCTTCAAGCCACCGCTGCCCCTCCCCTGGCCTGGGGCAGAGGAGCAGCCAGCGGGGAGACGTGCTGTCTCCCGTACACTATAATAATAATAACTGTTATTATTGTTATTGTTATTATTATTACTATTATCTGCGATTTTGAGAGTTAAATACAGGGACATTCTACCTCTGAGCTACACCCCCAGACTCTTTTTTTTTTTTTTTTTTTGTGGTATGGGGATGGAGCCCAGGGGCTTTCTACCACCGGGCTGCACTCTCAGACCTATTTTATTTTATTTTATTTTATTTTATTTTATTTTTTGCGGGTCTGGGGATGGAACCCAGGGGCATTCGACCTCCAAGCTACACCCCTACCCTTTTTTATTCTTCATTTTGATACAGAGTCTCATTAAGTTGTAGAGGGCCTAAGTAGCTGAGGCTGTCTGCGAACCATGATCCTCCAGTCTCAGCCTCCTGAATGCTGGGATTACAAGCATGTGCCACCACACCCGGCTCCCAGACCTATTTTCTATTTTATTTGGAAACAGGGTCTCACTAAGTTGCTGAGAGCCTCACTAAGTAGCTGAGGCTGGCTTTGAACCTGTGTGATCCTCCTGTCTCAGCCTCCCAAGCACTGGGATTACAAGCGTGCGCCACCACGCCCGGCTCCCAGACTCATTTTTTATTTTGAAACAGAGCTGTACTAAGTTAGGAAGGCTGGCCTCAAACCTGCCATCCTACCGTCTCTGCCTCCCAAGTACTGGATATCAAGCGTGCCCTACCGCACCTGGCCAGACCTTTCTCCTCTGATGTGGAGGGAACTGAAGCTGGGTGGGCACAGTGACTACTCACCTGGACAGCTGGGAAGTGGCCGGGTACAAAGGGGTGGGGGAGAGAGAGCGAGCTGTGGCAGCCAGCCTATGGGACACGCATGCGCGCACACACAGCAGTGCTCTGAATCGCTCTCCAGGACATTGAGGGGTGCAATTCTGCCTCTGCAGGGGAGAGGGTGGAGGCTCAGAAAGGTTAAGTAGCTTGTCCAAGCTACACTATAAGTACCGTGTGTCCAAAACGACTTTCCCACCCAGAGGCATTTAACAATGCCCAAGGGTCCCTGGCCAGCAGTTCTTCCTCCCTGGTGACCATGCGCCTGCCCAGGGTGTGGTGGCTCAGAGGACCCAGGTGTCAGGTGCTCCACTGTGGAGGCGGGAACCAGAGCTGTGGGTGCCATCTCTGCACAGCTCGGCTCAGGCAGCACGCCTATGTTGGCATCTGCCCCTTGGGACCTCGGTCTCCCTGTGTGCCCGTGGGGATAAGAGGCCCTCACAGCCTCTAGTGGTGCATGCTTGTAATCCCAATGCTTGGGAGGCTGAGACAGGAGGATCACACAGGTTCAAAGCCAGCCTCAGCTACTTAGTGAGGCTCTCAGCAACTTAGTGAGACCCTGTTTCCAAATAAAGTATAAAATAGGGTTGGGAGTATAGCCCGGAGGTAGAAAGCCTCTGGGTTCCACCCTCAGTACCTCACAGAGCAATGGCTAGCCAGGGAGAGGAGGGTGTCCTGGCAGGGCCCCACCCGGGCGCCTCCTGGGAGGCCCAGTGGCCCTGTGGGGTGGGAGATGCCAGGGACCCAAGCCAAAGGGGAGGGCCCCGACCGTCTCACCGCAGCAGCCAGAGGGGCCTTCAGGAGTAGAGGGCGCGTCACTTGCTGGTCTCCGCCTCCAAGGCCCCTTCCCCACTCTGTGTCCCAGAACAGACTCAAGACAGTGACGGAAGACAGTGTAGCAGCCCAGTGAGAGAAACGCAAGTCACATTCAGCAGAAATTTTAAACATGGGTCATTCCCGCTGACCACACGCAGCCCTCTCTGGTGATGGTGCGTTCAGGGCCTTTTCCACTTAGAAGATCTGTCCGTCCACCCATTCCCACCGGAAGTAGAGAATCACCCATACTTTAAGTGATGGAGATGATGACTTAGCTGGGCGTGGTGGCGCACGCTGAGAGTTCAGCCCTTGGGGGGCCAAGGGAGGAGGATCGCAGGCTCGAGGGCAGGCTCAACAAGTCGAAAGACTGTCATCAACCTAGGGAGACCCTGTTTCAGGATAAAAGTATAATCATGCTAAGGGTATAACTCGGAGGTAGAATGCCCCTGGGTTCAATCCCCAGCACCATGAAAATAAATAAATAAATAAATAAGAAGAAAGAAAACGGGGGCGGGAAGGAAGGAAGACATCACACAGTTCCACAAAATGATAATTTGTGTGCATCGGTCCTGGTCACTTACTCTCCCGGGGACTCTTCATAGCCAGGGATGCGACCGCCGAGAGGGGGCTCCCCAGGCCACACAGAGCTGGTCAGGGACAGACCAGGCTTCACGTCCTCAGCGCAGGGGAAAGGCAGCTCTTGTGCTCTGGCCTGGAGCTGGTCTGGGAAGTGGAGCATTTTAAGGACATTCAAGCTCCAGTCCTGGCCCATCGGCTCATGGAGAAGTGTCCCCCGCGGAGTCCTGCCCTCAGGGTGCCGTGCTGAAAGGAAACCTGCTTCATGAGTCACGGCACCCCAGGGCAGCTTCCAGCTCCCCATCGCTGGGTGGAGACCCTCAAGCTTCTTGGTTTGCATGGGTTTTATTCTTACACTGGAATATTATTCAGCCATACAAAAGGATCTAGTATTCATGCATGCTCTGACACAAATCTCGAAAGCAGTACTGGGGGAAAGAGACAGATAGGAAAGGCACAGTGTGTGATTCCAACAATATGAAATAGCCCCCAACACAAACCCATACAGATAGGAAGCAGGCGGTGGTTGCAGAGGCTGGGGGAGGGGCAGGCGTGGAAAATGCTTAAGAGCTTTTAGTTTTCTTTGGCGTGATGAATCGTGGAACTAGAGGGAGGTCGTGGCTGCGGCTGAACATCCCTGAGAATTGTCACTGACTCTTACACCTTAGAATGGTTCATTTCAAGCCAGGAGTGATGGCGGACCCCTGTTTGAGGACAGCCTCAGCGACTGAGTGAGATTCCCAGCAGGGTTCAGCGGTCGGCAGGGGCTGCCCAGAGTGTGGACTCAGTGTTTGGTTTCTGACTCCCTGTTGCTGAGCCTCCTCTCCTAAATCCTCGGACTCGCCAGAGCCAGCAGCTGCTGCTCATTAGTGGACCGGGAGCAGGAGGATTGGAGCCACATGCTCAGAATACGACCTGGGTGTTGCCGCGGGGGCCAGTGCCTGGGTCCTGAGCCAGTGTGCATGGGGCTGGGGACCCCGGGCAGCGAGAGGGCGCCTAATAGGTTGTTCTTAATTGTTATTACGGTTTTTATTAGGAATCCCGGCTGCCCAGACCATAAGGACATGTGTCTCCACCTCTGCTGGAGCATAATTACGGGGACATTAGGGGAGACTAACCTGGCTCGGAAAGTCACGAGCACAGGTGCTGGTTGGCACAGAGGGCTTGGGGACAGGTTTTTATTCTAAGGCAACTTGCTGCCGCTGGTGAGGAGGGCCCAGCACCCGCAGGCGTCAGAGTCTGGGGCGCTGTGATGTTCTGTGATGATCGGGCTGTGATGGGGAAGTTAGCTGGAATCTCCACCCTGCTCATGAGGAAGGCAGGCAGCCCGTGCCCTGGTGTGCAGGTAGACCGCATGTGGCCTGGCTCTGGGCCCCTGCGGCGTCCGCCTCCAGTGCAGGTGGATCCTGGTGCCCAGCGTCTTCCAGAGCACAGTCAACACCTTTTTCTGGATTTTGGTTCAAACAGGGTCTCACTCTGCTCAGTCTAACTATCCAGAGAAAAGAAACTAGCGACAAAGAACTGGTCCACACTCTCCATCAGAAAACACAGCGCCACGGACACCTCCTACGGAAGCCCTCCCTCATAGCGCCCACATTCACTGAGCCCCCTCTGTTCTGCCCGTTCCCATGGGCACAGCCGCTCACCATTTACCTGCTCCATCTTTGCTGGACAAGAGGATCCACAGAGCAAGAGCTGCGTCCTGCCCGGGTGCAGTGGTGCATGCCTGTGACCCTAGCACTTGGGAGGCTGAGGCAGGAAGAGCGAGGTTCAAAGCCAGGGTCGGCAACTTAGTGAAACCTTGCTTCAAAATAAAAAAAAAATAAGCCAGGCGTGGTAGCGCGCGCGCTTGTAATCCCAATCCCAACATTCGGGAGGCTGAGACCAGAGGATCGCAGTTCGCGGACAGCCTCAGCTACTTAGTGAGGCCCTCTGCAACTTAGTGAGATCCTGTTTCAAACATAAAGAATAAATCTGGGCGTGGTGGCGCACGCTTGTAATCTCCCGCTTAGGAGTTGGAGACAGGAGGATCACGCAGGTTCAAAGCCAGCCGTGCTGGCTTAAGAGACCCTGTTTCCAAATAAAAATATAGAATAGGTCTGGGAGTGTAGGCCGGAGGTAGAAGGGCTTCCAGGAACCCTAGTACCACCAAAAAAATAGGGCTGGGGTGTAGCTCAGTGGTAAAATTCCCCTGGGTTCTATCCCCAGTACCTCAAAACATAAGTAAATAAATAAATAAATAAATAATAAGGCTGGTATAGCTCAGAGGTAACACACACACACACACACACACACACACACACACACACACACACACTAAAAAAAAAAGAAACCTATGTCCTGGGGATCTTGATATCCCCAGTGGCCGAGACAGCCCAAGGCATATTTCAGGCTCTCAGAAGATGTGTATTAGGTAGAATTGACTTGAGACTTGAGCCTGGAAGTACTGTCACCTACCAGGCACCATCAGTCATCCAAAGGCGAATCACAAGGAACAGAGGCTGCGGTGGCATGGCGGTGCAGTGGTGCTGGGGGCTCACAAGCAGAAGAAGAGATTGAGGGCCAGGCAGACTCTCAGAGTGAGCATACCAGACTAGGCCAGAGACAGATCAAGCACCGTCAGGTCAAGTGCCATCAGAATTTACCTCGCCAGAGGCCGGCTCACACGGCCCCGCGGTGGCCTTGGGAGTTTCTATGATCGATCACCAAGTGGGTGAAGAAAGTCCCAAAGAAGCAGTAGACGTAAAGCACCCTCAGAGCCTGTGCCCCAGGCACAGTGGAGTTGGAAGCTTGGTGCATCCAACAGCCAGGCGCAGGAAGATGCCCGGGAGGCAGGCCACATTTCCTGAGCACAGAACAAGGAGCGGGCACTAAGCATTCTTTGGGTATCAAAACCAAGACAGACATGTTGTAGAGCAAGGTACATGTTGAGCATTTTTTAGACAAAGAACAAAACATCTAAGCAATTGCTCGCCTGATTTCCCTCACTCAGTTAACAGTGATGGCTCAAAGTGGCGAGCCACCCAGGGAAGGTGACAGTCACAGCTTTGGCTAAAGGGGTGGGGGGAGATCCCCGTGTAGGGGCGCTGCTGGACCATGTGGGAATTGCTCTCTGCCCTGGGTCCTGTCAATCCAAAAGGAGCCCCGCACTCCTTTGCCCACAGCACAGGTCCTTTTCCTGGGCACTGCCTAGTGGTAGCCTGATCCAGAGCATGCTGGGGCCAGCGTGAGGGGTGCCAGGGCTGGAGTCAGCCAGCCTGGCTCCTTGGCTCTTCTCTGTGGGGCTGGGCAGGGCACACTTCTGACGCTGGAGTCTCTGGTGGCTCTGCAGGCCACCCAGAACCTGCTGGGCCGGTGGCACTGCCCCAGTGAGCCCTTTTTGCCCTCTAACTCTACTGGGGTTCAGGCATGGGGAGCCCAGATGGTTGTGAGGGAGGCAGGAGGCGGGCTTCGCTGCTCCTCCCCCTCTGGATTGCTTTGGCAAGCGGTGTGCCTCCACCAGGGGGCGCCTTCCAGCATGGCTCTCCTTCCTGGGTTCCCCTCTTCACCAGGGTGGTGGCAATTCTCCCTGGACAGTCCTGGAGTGTCCCATTGTCAGAAACTGATCTACAGAAGCCACATAGTAAAAGTTCATGAAATAGAAAGTAACTTGGCAAGACAGTTTACTTCTGCAGAAGGGTTTGCAAGGGACAAAATCTGGTAAAAAAGCACACTGAGCAGGCAGTCCACTTGGCTTTATCCCCGACACGATCCTGCCCCTTGTCCTGATTGCTGAGGGCTTGGATTCGCATTTTGGCATGACTGGCTACTTCCTAAGACAGTCAGGAATTCTGAAACAAAGTTTGGCAAAGAAAGTGTGCATGGTGGTGTACACTTGTAAACCTAGTACTTAGGAGGCTGAAACAGGAGGGTCACAGGTTCAAGGACAGCCTCAGCAAGTAGCGAGATTCTGTTTCAAAGTAAAAATTAAGATAGGGCTGGGGGTATGGCTCAGAGGTAGAACTCCCCTGAGGTCAATTCCCAGTACCTCACACACTAAAAATGTAGAACTCTGCAGTGCTTAGCTTATTTCAATGACAGGTGGCAAGTTTGAAAAAAAAAAAAAGTTTCACTTTCTGGCAGGACATGGTGGCCCACACCTGTAATCCCAGTACTTGGAAAGCTGCTACTGGATGATCACAGGCCCATGGCCAACTGCAGCAACTTGAGAGGTCCTCCACAACTTAGTGGGCTGGGGGTCTAGTTCAGAGGCAGAATGCCTCTGGGTTCAATCACCAGTACCAGGAGAAAAAAAAAAAAAAAAACAGATTTTAACATTCTGAAAGATTTCTGGTCAACTAAAAGTCATATGAGCTAATACGGCTGACACAGGAAGATGTGAGGAGTGGCGCATACGACAGATGAATGCCTAAGGTACAGTTAGAAAATGGAAAATATACACTTCTCTATAATTTTGCTACTTTAAAGGAAAATATTATTTTTATACCATATACACCTGAATCTTCAGCCCTCAGTGTGTGTCTGTGCAGCTCCCGAGGCTGCTCAGAGAACAGGGCGGAGACCAGCACAGGTGTGCGGGTTAGGACCGGATCCCAGGTGCCAGCTGTGATCAGTTACCCAGGAGCCTGAGCCCTGCGTTTCGGAAGCACAGAGGCCACACCTGGATGGGCAGGGGGACGTGCAGCCATTGATTAGTAATGTCTATGCTGGAGGGGCCTGGGTGTAGGGCCATGGGAGTTCCATCATCCCAGGACATCACAGAGGGCTTCAGGATGCAGGGAAGGGCCTTGGGTTTTATCTTACAGTCACAGAGGAAGGGAAGGAGCCCATCATCAAAATCATTTTGAAGAGAGCAACGCCAATCCTGCCCTTTTCTCCTGGCAGTGTGGTGTTGGGGAGGCAGACAGAGGGGAGCAGGGAGAAGGAGCAGCAGGGAGCTTCTGTGAAGGCAGTCAGGAGAGCAGAGACAGGAAAGACAGGGACAGAGGGTTTGCAAGGGGAAACTCTCAGAACTCAGTGGCTTGTTGGCCGTTGGGGTTTAGCTGTAGTCAGGATCTTGGGGATTACAGGAGACATTTAGCAGAAGATAAACCAGGAGAAGGATGGGGAAGAGGAAGGGGCAGCACTAGAAAGAGCGAGATGCTCTTCTGTCTGTGGAAGAAACCCTGGCTCTGAGCACACTGATGAGCGGGCTAAGGCGGGCTGCTGGGCACGGTTCAGTCCCTGGCCCCTCAGCTGGCTAGTAATGAGGGGCCTAATTGGGAGCATGGTGGTGGCACCATCTGGCTCCAGGAGTGAGTGACAGGAGGGGGAGGGGCGGAGCTGATCAGGAGGGGGAGGGGCACAAGATAGGCACAAGCACAGGAGCCTGGGCCTTGCCTCCAGAGGGACCCGGGCAGAGGCCACCCAGAACCTGGCCCTCCAGCCGGCTGCTCTGTTCCAGGCCCCTGAAGTGCAGCTTCCCAAGGCTAGTTTTTCTGGTTGGTGTGAGGTTTTTCTCTCCCCCTCCCTCCCAACTTTGAATCTTAAAATTCACATCTGTTCATTGCAGGAAACTAGAAAAACAGAGCTCACTATTAAGAAGAAAGAATGCTGGCCTTCACCACCTGCAGAGGGACGCGTGGTGAGGAGGGGTGCCTCCACACTCTCCCTCCTCCTCTTGCCGGCCATGATGGAGGGACCCAGGGCGCCCACCTGGGCTCTGCTTTGGTTCCTATCAGTGTGAATTCCAAGTTTCCCTGGAGGCCCCATCCTGAACCTCAGAGCTGAGATGCCTTGAGCAGGGAGAGTGCTGCAAGCCCTGGCCACCTGCCACATCAGGGCCCCAGGGGTGGCCTACGCGGCTCAGTCATGGGCACTGTGCGGACGTGGAGCCTGGCACCCGTGCAGCGGCCCCTGGGGGCTCTGGTGACCACACGTCCAGGGCCTCCGAACCTGCTGCCTTGCTGCCCAGCCCCTCCAGAGCATCACCTTGTTTGGGGGAGCCCTCCAGATCCCCTCTTCTTCTAACCTCCTTCCTCTGGCTGTTGCACATTCTCCTCTCCCACAGACAGAGGAGGAAAGCCTCTGTCCCCTCCATGAAGCCATCCCGGCAGCTCTGTCCTGGGAAATGTGCAATTTCTTACAGGTGCCCGACCGTGCAGTGCTCATCCCACACAGGCGCCTCCTCGTGGCCTCTGAAAACACACTTCTTGCTGTGCACTTTGGTGCACACCTGGGACCCAGCACCTAGGAGGCCGAGACCGGAGCGTCACAGGTTGTAGGCAGCCACAGCAAGTTAGTAAGAACCTGTTTCAAAATAAAAATAAAATAAATAGGGCTGGGGGTGTAGGTAGGAGGTAGACTGCCCCTGGGGTCAACCTCCAGTACCTCCACACAAATAAATAAAAATAAAATGGGCTGGAATTATAGCTCAGAGGTACAATGCCCCTAGGTTCAATCCCCAGAAAGGGAGGGAGGCAGGGAGGGAGAGAGGGAGGAAGGGATGAAGGGAAGGAGATGGGATTCTTGTTGGAAGCTTCTAACGTTACCTTAGTGAATGTTCAGGACCAGGGCACTAAGTGGTCCAGAGATGGGTCAGAGAAGGGTTTGTACATCAGGGGGTTAGAAATTGGCCACAGAGCTGGGCGTGGTGGCTCACTTATAATCCCAGCATTTGGGAGGCTGAGACAGGAGGATCGCGGCTCATGGGCAACCTCAGCTACTTCTTAGTGAGGCCCTTTGCAACTCAGTGAGACTCTTTTAAAATAAAGAATAAAAAATAGGGCTGGGGGTGTAGCTCGGAGGTAGAATGACCCTAGGTTCCATCCCCAGTACCGGGGGGGGGTGGTGGAAATTGGCCCCAGGTCCTGTCAGTAACTGAGCCCCTGATTGCTCTTCCTCTCCTCTGCCTGTCCCCAACGCCAGCTCCCAGCACTTGGCTCTGGCAGGGCGACAGCGCTGAGCAGTGCCAGCCAAGAGCCAAGCGCAAAGCTCCACCCTGACTTCTCTCCTTAGGGAGAATCTGCCAAAGCCTTAGAGTTCACAGCAGTGGGGGATAGCAGGCACCAGGGTCCTGGCCCCACCCCCCCAGGGTGTGCCAGCCAGGCAGCTCCATGACCCTGCAGGCCCAGCCGCCTCTCCCAGGGTGTAAAGTCCCAGCGCTGGGAGGGAAGGGCTTAATGAATACCTGCGACACCGGCCCTAGTAATAACACGGAGCAGGTAGGCATGGAGGTGCACACTGTAATCTCTGGGATTGGGAGGCCAAGACAGGAGGGTTAAGGGCTAGGGTTCACAGGTTCTAGACCAGCCCCAGGAACTAAGTGAGATCCTGTTTCAAAATTAAAAAATAAAACTGGGCGTGGTGGCGCACACTTGTAATCTCAGCATTCGGGAGGCTGAGACCAGAGGATCGCGGTTCGCAGACAGCCTCAGCTACTTAGTGAGGTCCTCTGAAACTCAGTGAGACCTGGTTTCAAAATAAAGAATACAAAATAGGGCAGGGAGTGTGGCTCGGATGTTGAATGCCCCTGGGTTCCATCCCCAGACCCGCAAAAAAAAAAAAAAAGGCCAGGCATGTAATTATGTAATTCAGAGGTAGAATGCCCCTGGTTTAATTTTAATTTCCAGAACTGTCCCCACCCCAAATCTGTTTAAATGAAGAAGGACTTTTTTGTTTCATTTTGTTTTTGTTTTTATTTCAGTACTAGGGATTGAACCCAGGGGCATTTCACCTCTGAGCTACACCCTCAGTGCCCTTTTATTATTATTATTATTTTGAAAGAGGGTCTCTCTAGGTTGCCAAGGAGAAAGGAAATGACATGTGCCAGATGTCCAGTCAGCTAAAACAGAACAAACGGGAGGAGAGCCCCAAGAGGTGAGCAGGGTTGGATGGTGCAGAGCCATGCTCCTGCTGCCCTCTGCAAGAGTACAAGAGAGAAGGTGACTGGAAAGGCCAGCAGGCGAATCCCCCTGTGGAACATGGGTCCTTGCGGGGGGCGGCAGCGTGGGTGGCTGCAGACCAGAGCCAGAAGAGCAGCGGCCGGCAGCAGCCGCGCGATGCCCGCTTCTTCCCGTGCCTACCTTGCCAAGCCTCTCGTTCCTGTCTGGAAAATGGGATGGGGCAGGAGCCTCCAGACAAAACCTGTAAAAAGAGTGCAGCGTCGTCGGTTACTACTAAAACTGAGGAAGGTGGGGTGTCTTAAGTCGTCCCAACAGGGCAGCCTCTCCTGAGCCTAGGAACTGCCACCACGTGCAGAGGGGAGGGGCCCCAAGGGCTGGGGCCATCCAGACCCCGCAGGGTCCCCACGGGCCGGCAGCCAGCCCCTGCCATCTGGTGTGATTTATAAAGAAGCAGTGATTAATCAGCTAGCCAGGGCCAAGTGCAGTGTTTCTCTCACTTCCCTGCCCCCTGACCCCCCAGCGCAGTCCAGGCAGTACCGGGCAAGTATATTAATCATGCACTTTAAAAATATTTAAAGGAGAAGCCTGGGCCCGGAGCAGAGTTCCCTTAATGGACTCGCTTTCAGCTGAGGGTACGTATGCTAATTAGGAGATAAAACAAACGGGCTGTTTGAAATGCAAATGAGCGGGTGGAAGCCTTCTGGTCCCTTCCTTCCGTGCAGCTTGGTCGGGAGGCTAAATCTTACTTCTCCCAGTCACTTCCAGCCATCGATTCCTAACGAAAACCGATGGCGGCTGATTCTGGAGCTGAGCGGGTGCTCCATCTTGTTTCCACCCATCTCCCTCTGCTAGGAGCAGCGAGCCCCGAGGACCAGTCTCCCCACTCCAGCGCGTGGAGAAGCCGCCGCTGCTTACCCTCTGGCGGCCTCAGCCTCTGCCCAGCTCCGGAATGCTGGACTCCTGCCCCTGCTGCCTTCCGGCCCGTTCCAACCCTCCTGGCACCAGCCTTCCCAGGGACATGTCCACCCATCCCATCAAGACCACGTACCTGCATGCTCTGCTCAGAGCACTGGGGCATCCTATGCTCCTGCTCAGAGCCGGGGGCCTGCTGCCTTCACCTCCTGGGAGAAGCCCGGCTCTTTCTGGCGGCCTCCTGGGTCCTGGGATGGCACCTGTTGGTGTGACAAAGTGAGTTTGTATTAGTGTATTTGTCACCGACCAGGAGCACAGAGGCTGTCTTCCCCACTGCGCCCCACCTGTGGACGCCAAGCTAGCATTGACTAAACTTTTGGGAGGCCCATAAACTCCCTGTACCCAGGGATAGGCATGGCACCAGCTGGGGACCTGAGCTCTCCAGGTGGTTGTCTACTCAAGGGCTGATCTGGAAGTGTTTAGCTCAGGGGTTTCCTCATTTAAGATATACATGGGTCAGCCGGGCACAGTAGTCCACACCTGTAATCCCAGTACTTGGGAGGCTGAGACAGTAGAATCACAGATTCAAGGCCAGCCTCAGTAATTTAGCAAGACCCAGTTTCACAATTAAAAAAAAAAAAAAGGGCTGGGAGTGTGGCTCAGAGGTAGAATGCTACTGGGTTCGTCCCCAGTACAAATAAATAAATAAGCCACACAGAGCCCAGCTGGGAGAACAGACCCCAGCCCGATGGATAGGGTATGCCTTTGTCACGGTTTGCTGTGAACCCTGCACAGGACCAGGCGTGGTCCTCGAACCTCAGCTTTGTCCACCCGGTGTCCACACAGGTGCAGGAGCCTGCGGCTGCCCACGCTATCCCCAGCGATGTCCTCAGTATTCCCAAATGTCAGCTGGCCAGTCTGGCCTCTGTCTTCCCAGGGCAGCCAATGAGATCCATGAGATCCTGGCACTAACTATATTAACGATCTAACCTCATCTTCAGAGCGCCCGCCTCTGCCCCCGCAGATGCCGTCCCGCTTGTGGGTTCCCTGCTCCCTCACTCTGCTCTCCCGACTCCCTCATGAACAGTGTTTCCATCCGCTGACTTGTCTCGAGAGCAGGTACTGGAAGGAAGTTAGTGCAAGCCTCTGCCAGGAGCGTCATCTGTCAAAGAAGAGGGAGACAGCAGATGGCTGCCCATCACCCCCGGGGAGCCGAGCAAGGCCTGCTGTTGGGGAGCCCTGTTCCGCCCAAGGGGAGGTGCCAGGTGCTGGTACCTGCCTCGCTCGTGCATGCTGGACCCACCCCAGAACCTCACTGAGAAGCGCTAAGCTAGCAGCGGCGGCTGCACACGCTGCCCACAGCTGGGCAGCAGCCGGTTCTCAAGGGGAAGGCTGAGCCGCTCTCGCGTCTTCTCTCGTGTCTTAGCAGGAGGAAGCAAGCTGAGGCCAGACGCAACAGGCTGGGGACCCAAGAGTGTCTCTGGCCGCATGTCAGCGTCCTCCTGGAGGCAAGGAAGGGATGAGACACCACCGCCTCTTCCCCAGGAGTCAAGGGCGCCAGGGCCCAGCCGGGTACCCAGCAATCCATACCAACAGCCCTATCCTGTGGCCAGCTGCATGGCGCACCCAGGTCAGCCTGTGAGATTGCCCAAGGCCAGTGGATGGGCAGCAGATGGGGCAGAAAACAACAGGTCGCTGGGCTGGAGGATGGCAAGAGCTTGGGGACCCTACTAAAAAGGAGAAATAGCCGGGCGTGGTGGCACACGCTTGTAATCCCAGCATTCGGGAGGCTGAGACAGGAGGATCATGGTTTGCAGACAGCCTCAGCTGCTTATTGAGGCCCTTTGCAACTCAGTGAGACCCTGTTCCAAAATAAAGACTAAAAAATAGCGCTAGGGGTATATGTAGCTCAGGGATAGAATGCCCCTGGGTTCCATCCCTTAAAAAAAAAAATGGAGAAATCACATAGGGACATATATTTACCAACCTGGAGGTCAGAGACAGCAGGATGGAAACAAGACCTTGGGACCATTGGTTTACAGCCCATAGGAGAAGCCAGAGACTCCATGAACTCACAGTGGATAGAAAAGAGGTAACTAGACTAAGAGCGGCCTGAGGCTGAGAGCCGGACACGGTGGCGCACACCTGTCAGCCCAGCTACTTAGGAGGCTGAGGCAGGAGGATCAAAGGTTCGAGGCCAGCCTGGGCCACTGAACCTGCATAAAGGAACCCTGGGTTCGATTCCAAATCCCGGGGGTGGAGGGATGCTGAGAAATGAAACCCCTAGGGTGCTACCCGGCAGGAGGAGGGCAGGGACAGCGCCGATCGCGAGTTCTGTCAGAGGGAGCGGGCCTGCAGTCTGTCCCTCCTTTATGGCTTTTTTTTTTTTTCTTTTTGCACCGCTGAGGATTGAACCCAGGGGCACTTTACCACTGAGCTCCATCCCCAGTCTTTTAAAATTTTATTTTAAGACAGGATCTCACTAAGTCCCCAGGCTGGCCTCAATCCTTCAATCCTCCTGCCTCAGCCTCCCAAGTATCTGGGATGACAAGCATGCGCCCCTGTATCTGCTGACAGTTCATCTATCCTAAGCCATCAGGAGAAGGGAGATGGGGACCTTTCTGGTGGGAAGTCATTTCTCTTGAATTGCTCCTTTCTCAGTGTAACAAGAAACACCGTCATCAGCCTGAGGATGTGGAGAAAGGAGAGGCTGTGGGTTTTTGGGGGGTGACGGGGGGAGTCCCCCAGAGTGTGGCTGGGGCGGGGCTCCTCCCTCTCCAATCAGGCTGAGTCCTTGTTCCAGGGTGTCCCGCCTTCCTGGGGACCCCCTGCCTCCCCGGGGATGCGCAGGGCTGGATGAGCCCACTCTGCAGGAAGGGCGTGGGGGCCGTGGCTGGGTGACACAGGTGTGGTGACATTGGTCCTGGCCATGCTTCTCACTCACTGGTAGACTCAGGCAAAGCACACCTACTTCCCGTGCCTCCGCTTCCTACCACGAGGCATGTGCCGGCCGGGAGAGTCTGTTTCCATCTCTGTGCATCTAGGAGGCAGCGCCTGAGACATTCTCGTCACGTGCTGTCCTGGTGTTTTTGTTTTATTTAGTTTGGTACCAGAGATTGAACTCAGGGGCGCTCTACCTCCAACTACACCCCCCAGTTCTTTTTATTTTTATTCCTTTTTTATTTTTGGTGGTACTGGGGTTCCTGGAAGCCCTTCTACCTCCGGGCTATACTCCCAGACCTATTTTTACATTTTTATTTGGAAACAGGGTCTCCTAAGCCAGCGCGCGCGGCTGGCTTCGAACCTGCGCGATCCTCCTGTCTCTGCCTCCCAAGCGCGGGGATTACAAGCGTGCGCCACCACGCCCGGCCCTTTATTTTTATTCTGAAACAGGCCTCACTATGTTGCTGAGGCTGACCTCAAAACTGTGATCCTCCTGTCTCAGCCTCCCAAGTACTGGGATTAGAGGCCTGTGCTACCAAGCCCAGCTTGCTGTCCTAGTTTTGATGGCCAACAGTGCTAACCAGGGACATAGCACCTATTCCCATCATCAGAGTAGCTTCCGTGAAAAAGAGATGTTTTTAGCTTTTGGGGGACCATGGCTGCACATTGAATCCTGTAGGGACTGCTGAGAAGGCGCCTCTGAGGGAGGAGGCTGCGGCTCCCTGGGCCTCTCCAGGCAGCGGGTTAGGCGGAGCCAGGCATGGCAGGTCCTGCAGATGAGCTGTCTAATTCCACTATCAGAAGAGACTGCTTCAGTTTGCATGCCGCGCCTGCCCTCCCGCTGCTCATGACTCTCGTGGGACACTGGCTCTGTGTTTGTTGAATGCACACAGTGCAGGGCCTGGCACAGGGTAGGGCTTGGGTGCCCGTTTGCTGACCGGCTGAAGGAAAGCAAGACGTCCTGGTGGCGACTCCATCGAGCTCCCTCTTCCTCTCTCCTCTCCTGATCCTGAGGCTTGCAAGCACGTTCCGGCCCGTCCCTCTGATTAACGGCCAGTCCCCTGGAGCAGAAGGAGGGGCATTTTCAGGGCACTGCAGGGAGCTGTGTCGGCCTTGTTCTGCTCGACACCTTTATTAATTGCTCAGCCAGGAAGATAAACAGCTTGTTAATTAAATTTGCAGATGTTGCTAAATTGGGAGGTGTTCTGATCACTCTATCCCCGGAAGATAGAATGGTCCCATATTGGGCCTCGGCAAGGCCAGGCGGGGCGGGAGCCAGCACGGCGAGGGTGATTCGGCTGTGGTGATAACAATAATGCTAATAATGGCCAGCACTCATTGACTCTCACTGTATGCCAGTTGCTGCCTGAGCCTGGGATCACGGGCTCAGACCCAGATACTCACAGGGGCCGAAGTGAGTCTCTTCCACACCCCAGGGTCGCCTGATGCAGGATGGCGGCACTGGTGATCACCAGCGTCGCAGCCCTCGCCACGGCGAGGGAGGCCCCATCTTCCAGTTCAAAGAATGGTGGGGTCCCAGCAGTAAGCCCCCAACCAGGGCCACTGGCTGTCTAGGGGTCTGTGTGTCCAGGAGACGGGGTGGTCTAGGGGTCCGGGTCTAGGAGATGGAGGTCTGAGGTTCTGTAGGTCTTGTAAATGGGGTGGCCTTGGACGTCTGGTGGTTTTGAGAGTTGTAAGAACAGATTCTGAGGCCTGGAATGGGTTTCAAGTCCAAATCTGCTGTATCAGGGTCTAAGGGGAAAGTGATGTGGGGGTTGGGGCTGGGGATGCTGGAGGTGTTGGTGCCAGGGGCCTCTAGAGTTTGGAGGCTATCGAGTCTGGGGTTTCCTGGAAAACAGCCAGAGTCTGGAACTCTGGGATCATTTGAGGGTTTAGGAATCTAATAACTGGGGCATCAGAGGGTGTGTCTGAAGGTCTGGAATTTGGGGCTGTGAGAGTCTGGGAATACAGGGATTCGGGTATCTGTAATGTAGAGTACTTTGGAGTTGGGAAGGGTCCAGGGTTTGGATGGTCTGGGGTTCTAGTAGCTGAAGTCTGTAGTTTGTCTAAAGGAATGCAGGAGGCTGAAAGCAGACTGTGGCTGAATGGCGCCACCTAGTGCCCTCCCTCCACACTGCAGTCCGAAGGCCAACAGGCGGGAAGCTTTTCCTGATGGGGGTCGGGAAGCGCTTGGGAGCCCACTGTGCAGGGAGGAGGCTGAGCAAAACCCTAGGATGGCCAACTTGCAGCATTACACACTCGGGGCCAGGGGCTGTGTCCATCCCTTCAACTGCTGTGACCCCAATTTTGGACAGAAGCAGCACACACACACCCCACACACACACACTCACACACACACACTCACACACCTGTGTCCACTACACCCCGTGCCCTATTTTTTATTCTTTTTTTATTTTTTAAAACAGGGTCTCACTGAGTTGCAGAGGGCCTCACCATGTAGTTGAGGCTGTCCGCAAACCACGATCCTCCTGTCTCAGCCTCCCGAATGCTGGGATTACAAGCGTGCGCCACCATGCCCAGCACCTAACTTTTATTGAAAATCCTTAAATAGCCTCAAACCACCCTGGACTGGAATTCAGTCATATGTATACAATGTCAATGAAAGTGATTTCTTCATTGAGCCTCCCTGTTCCCCTCCTTCCCCTAGATCCCCTCCCTGGCTCCACTGGAGTTTCTTGTCCATTATCTGTAGTCTTTCTGGTATCCCGATTACTTCCTAGCTTCTGCAAATGAGAGAATTGTTCTTTTATTTTGAAACAAGTTCTTATAAAATTGCAGAAGGCCTTACTTAGTAGCTGAGGCTGGCTGCGAACCTGAGATCCTCCTGTCTCAGCTTCCCAAGTACTGGATTTACAAGCATGTGCCACCACGCCGGGCTGAGCAGTGTGTTTTTACTGTGTCCAGCACCCTGCAGCAGAACAGGGCTAGACCCGATGCTACCACCCGATGCACACAAAGGGGAGCTGATCCTCCTAGAAATGGGCCAGATCACAAAGACTTGTTCACAACAGCCTGTGCTGACTGCACACCGAGGATCACATGTTGAATATGCTGTGACATCAACCCTATTACTGAAATTAATTTTAACATCATCTTTTTTACTTTTAAAAATGTGGCCAACCGAACATTTGAAATGATGCCTGCGGCCAGGTGTGATGGTGTATGCCAATAATCCCAGTACTTGGGAGGCTGAAGCAGAAGGATCAAAGGTTCAAGGCCAGCTTCAGCAACTGAGCAAGCCTCTCAGCAACCTAGAGAGACCCTGTTTCAAAACAAAAAAAATAAATAGGTCTAGGAGTGTAGAAGGTAGGACATGCCCCTGGATTCAACTCCCAGTGCCACCAAAAATGACCGCCACCTGTGGCTGGGTCCTACTTACACTAGGCACTGCTGGCTTGTGTCAGCCCCCCCCAGCCCGGTCACCCCCTGAAGACCCCAAAGGTCACACTTGAGGTTAGGTCTCAATGTGAGCATTGCCATGAGACTTTCCAACATAGCTCAGACGGATGGACAGAGATGGGGACAGGGTTTGGTGCACATCCAGGGAGATTGGAAGTCCAAAGAGACGTTGGCCAGGAACAGAGGGCAGGGCATGTGGTGTGAAGGCACAGTGGGAGTGAAGATGAGGCAGGAGGACAGCGCTGGAGCTGGGGTGCAGGAGAGAAGGGGAGAGGCCGGGGCTGGGCTGGGGACTGTGTGCTGGAGGTTGTTGGTGGGGTGGGCCAGACTAGCTTCTCAAGGATTCACCAGAAAGAGTCCTGCAATTGCTGGGTGGAAGTGGAGAGCGAGACCGAGAGAAATCAGGGACACATCTAGCCGGTCACCTGCCCTCTCCAGCCATACCCATGCCTGTGGAACCACCCAGTAAACCCACCCAAGTTACTAACTCATCATGGATTAATCCACTGGAACAGGATCCTCATGGTTCATCTTTTCATCTCTGAACATTTTTGCGTAGCCAGTACATGAGCTTTTCTGGGGGACACTCCTTATCCAAGCCGTGACCCCTTGTTTTCAAAGCACACTGGGCAAATTGCCCACGGAGGCAGCTAGAGGCCCAGCACAGGCCTCCTGCACTCTGGAAGCCCTTTCCCTTTCAGCCTCGGCAGAGGGAAGTCTCTGCTTAACTCTTCTGTTTTTCTCTATCTCTCTATCTCTATGCATATGTGTGTGCGCGTGTATACACACATGTATATACATGGATCTATACACATCTTCACATATATTTCAATGCATATTAGTATAAAGAGAAGCCCACGGAATCAAAAGCACACCAGCCTCTTTCTGGGCCAATGATACACCTTCCTGACAAGTGGCTGAGGGTGACACAAACCACTAGGCAGCACTGTCCCATCAGGACCCCTCACTGACTTCCCTGTGGGGCCATAGACAGGAGAGACAATGGACCTGCACCTAGGGGCGTCCCTGGAGCTGACCTCCTTGGAACCACTGAGCGCCGCCCACTCCGAGCCAAGCCAGCCCCAGGGGTGCGGTGTAGACGCGCATCTTACTGGACCTTGACATCCAGGTGGGGTGACCCTGATGCTTGCATCAGTGACCCTGCCCTGCTCCAGGTCGTGACTTGGGTGGCCAATGCCAGGCTCTGGGCCTCCACGGCCTCGCTGTTGTTCCAGAAGCCTGGGACAATGGAAGGTCCTCAGGACTAGCTGCAGACAGGTTCCCATGGGTACTCGCTGCCCACCCTCACCCAGAACCAGCCATCACCACCGCACTCCCCAGCAAGACCTTGGCTTCTTCTAAACACTGCCCCTCTGCATCCCTCCTGCTGTGCATCAAGGTGGCCTTGCCTCGGCTGACCCTTACCTGGCATTGCACATGTGGGCAGCCCTCTGCACTACCCTGGAATGACCAGGCTGGCAACTCGGCCACTTTGAACCAAGCTCACCGGGAGAAGGCTCCCGATGTCCTCAGACTGCAGCAACTTGGCAGGGGCTGAACACACACAGTGCCATCCAGACACCCAGATGCTGGCTGCCCGACCCCGCTGCCTTCCCGCTGTGGTGCAGAGCGCCTCCCCAGATCCACGTCAGCGCCCGGGTGGCCCAGCGGGGCAGGGCCTCCAGGCCTCTCCTCCCCACAGGCTCAGCAACAGCGTGAGGTTTTCTTTCAGCCAGGCCTGAGTACTTCACGCAGAAAGTATCGTCTGCTCTCTGCAGAAAGCACTCGTGGCAGGGTGGACGGACACACGCTGGGCCGTCTTGCTCCCTTCCTTCCGGCCTCTCTGAGCCAGGAGGTGGCAGTGGCCCTGCCCCCCGCAGATGTCTGGACAGCTGTTTCAGCTCCTGCCTGTCCCCACAGCCCCAAGGAGCACAGTGGGCCCTGCTCTTGGCCAGGTTTCAGGCCAACTGTCCTCCTCCATCCTGCGACCCTGATGCCCAGGCCAGAGACTCTGGCTCAGGCTTCCTTGGTGCTGCCGGCGGAGGGGCAGGATCCTATCCAAGCAGGCAGGCTCCACACCCCACCTGGCCCATCCTGCACAGTGTAGAAGTCTTCTGCCCCTGGTGGGAAGCCTGGAGCCTGGACAGGACCATGCTGACTGTCTTCTGAGAAGACAGGTGGGGTGGACAATGGGGCAGAGGGGGAGCCAGCAGGTGTGTGCAGAGGCTGGGCCTGGAGGAGGCCACAGCGGCCCGCATGTCCTTCAAGACAGCTCTGGTGGAAGGGCCAGCACCTCCTCCCCTCTGTGTCCTCTGTGTCCCTTTGCGTCACCCTGGCTGGGACTCTGCGTCTGCCCATTCAGTGAGTGTCCTGAGGACCCTTGAGAAGCAAGGCAGGGAATGGGCCCTGGTGTGAGAAGGCAGGCTCATTGCCCTAAGAAATAAGCTCACTAGCCGGACGTGGTGACACACACTTTTAATCCCAGCCTTCGGGAGACTGAGACCAGAGGATCACGACTCGCAGACAGCTTTAGCTACTTAGTGAGGCCCTTCACAACTCAGTGAGACCCTGTTTCAAAAATGAAAAGACTAGAGCTGGGCGTGGCGACGCACGCTTGTAATTCCCACGCTTGTAATCCCCATGCTTGGGAGGCTGAGACAGGAGGATCGCGGTTCGCGGACAGCCTCAACTGTTTAGTGAGGCCTCCCACAACTTAGTGAAACCCTGTTTCAAAATAAATTTTTAAAAATGCCGGGCGTGGCGCACGCTTGTAATCCCCGCGCTTGGGAGGCGGAGACAGGAGGATCACGCAGGTTCGAAGCCAGCCGCGCTGGCTTAAGAGACCCTGTTTCCAAATAAAAATATAAAAAATAGGTCTGGGAGTATAGCCCAGAGGTAGAAGGGTAGAAGGGCTTCCAGGAACCCCAGTACCACAAAATAAATAAATAAATAAATAAATAAATAAATAAATAAATTTTAAAAATGAAAAGACCAAAAAAATGAAAAATTAGGGCTGGGTGTGTGGCTCAGAGGTAGTATGCCTTTGAATTCAATCCCCAGTACTGCAAAAAAAAAAAAAATACACATCATGTTCTAGTCAAAATTATAACTAGAGCCACCAAGACATGTGTCAAAAAGTTTTTTGTAAGTCAGACACGGTGGCTCACATTTGTAATCCCAGTACTTAGGAGGCTGAAACAGGAGGATCACAGGTGTGTGACCAGCCTCGGCTATTTAGTGAGGTCATCCACCTGCAACTTATTTCACAATAAGGAATAAAAACTGGGGCTGAGGATGGATCTCAGAGGTAGAAGTCCCCTGGCTTCAATTCCCAGTACCACCAGGAATAAAAGAAGAGAGCGATAAAGAGAGAGAGAGAGAGAAGTTTGTTGTACATCAAGAAATTATCTCCTGTGAACCAGGCATGGTGCTGCGTGCCTGTAATCCCTGCTCTTGGGAAGCTGAACCAGGAGAACACAGGTTTGAGGCCAGTCTCAGCAACTCAGTGAGAGACTGTTTCAAAATAAAAATCAAAAGGGCTGGTGGTGTGACTTGGAGGTAGAATGCCTCTCGGTTCAGTTCAAGAGAGAGAGAGAGAGAGAGAGAGAGAGAGAGAGAGAGAGAGGGAGAGAGTGTCACGGGAGATCAACAGTGTGATGTAAGGTGGGGACTTTGAGTCACAGAGGGAGGGGCGGGCCTGACACTGGACACCGAGGTCAGCCATGTGAACAATTAATCAAGCCTCTAAGACAGAGCCACGATGAGCTTCCCCGGCGGGCAGTACTTCTGTAGCGATACACATCAAGATCAGGAGAAAGGACGGCAGAAGCCGGGCGTGGTGGCGCACGCTTGTAATCCCCACGCTTGGGAGGCGGAGACAGGAGGATCGCGCAGGTTCGAAGCCAGCCGCGCGCGCTGGCTTAGGAGACCCTGTTTCCAAATAAAAATATATATTAAAAAAAATATGTCTGGGAGTGTAGCCCAGAGGTAGAAGGGCTTCCAGGAACCCCAGTACCACCAAAAAAAAAAAAAAAAAAAAAAGAAAGGACGGCAGAAGGCCTGCACTTGGCGGTCCCAGCTCCACCTGTGTGGTTTTTCCCTCCGTTGACGCCATCGTATTAGGAGGATGATATGAGGGTAAGAGCTTCCAGTACGCTCTGTGAGTCTCTCTCTAGCCAATTATCAGAACTGAGGGTGATTAGAGAGCACCATTCTCTGACCTTGCAGGCGGGGTCAGAAGCGAAATTATATCCTGTGTGGACGGAGTTCCCACCAGCTTCACAGATGGCTTCAACTCCTTGCATATGGCAAACATTTAAATACTTGAATTTGAATATACAGTTAGCATTTGTAATTCTAGACCAGATATCCTAAAGGGGGAACAAACTTCACTACAAAAATATGTTAATTAAAATAAGTGTCATTTTATTTTTATTTTTATTTTATTTTACTTTATTTTGTGTGTGGTACTGGGGATGGAACACAGGGGCGCTCTACCTCCGAGCTACACCTCCAGCCCTATTTTATTCTTTTTACTTTGAAACAAGAAGGTCTAAGTTGCAGAGGGCCTCATAAGTAGCAGAGTCTCCCTCGAACCTGAGGTCCTCTTGCCTCAGCCTCCCAAGTACTGGGATTACAAGCGTGTGCCACCATGCCTGGCTTAAACATCATTTCAAATGACTGCCTGAGTATATAAGAGATTGTGGGAAGCCACAGGACTGAAAACTAGGACGGAGCCAAGGCAGTGTGGTAAATGATCCCTGAAGCCGTGGTCTGTTCTGGAAGCCCATGGAAAATCTGGAGCCTACAGTTACTGGTTTTAACAGTCACCAGAAAAAAAGAAGCCAGACCTTGGCCTATGTAGGAAAGATAGGATGTCAGGACCGAAATCCTTAGGGGGAAAAAATAGAATCCTTGAAGAGATACAGCCTCAGTGAAAGGTGAGGGAGGAAAGGAAACTAATAGGATATTTGTTCTGACCTCTGTGTTGTATAGAGAAGACAGAAAGGGAGGGAAAAGAGGGGGAGGAGGACGAGGAGGAGGACAAGAAGGAGGAGGAGGAATTTTGGGGGGGGGCAGTACTGAGGGTGGAACTCAGGGGCATTCTACCTTCAAGCTTCACCCCCAGTCCTATTTTTTATTCATTATTTTGAGACAGGGTCTCACTGAGTTGCAAAAGGCCTCACTAAGTAGTAGCTGAGGCTGTCCTCGAACTGTGATACTCCTGTCTCAGCCTCCCAAATGCTGGGATTACAAGTGTGCGCCACCAAACCTGGCTGAGGAATTTTTCTATCTCCCTATCCCCACTGAAAATTTACAGAGAGGGGCCCATCTCACCTGCCATGAATTTGCCTTGAAAATCGTCCAAGCAGATAATTCTTTTAGGGTATTTCCAATGGCAGCCGGGGCTCCTGGTAGAAGCAGACGCAGATCTCCTCAGGGGGCTGACCATCAACCCGGACCCCTTAGGATCCCACAGACTAAGAGCAGCGAAGTATGAACTCACAGTCAGAAAGGAGCCAATTCCCGAGAAAACAGACCCCAGGAGCCAGACTCAGCAGGACAGCCAGTGTCAGAATTAGACCAGAGGCTTCACAGAGTGGAATTAGTAAGAAACTTAAGACTCACAGGGTTTAAGTAGTTATGAGAATAAAAGGGGAAAGTAAAAGAGTAAAACTATCCAAAAATGACTAAACAGGTTTATCAATCTAATGTAACACCTCCAAATAAAAAATAATTATCAAAATTTTTGCCCAGCTGGGCGTGGTGGCGCACGCTTGTAATCCCCGCACTTGGGAGGCTGAGACAGGAGGATCGCACAGGTTCGAAGCCAGCCTCAGCTACTTAGTGAGGCTCTCAGTAACTCAGTGAGACCCTGTTTCCAAAATATATATAAAATAAGTCTGGGAGTATAGACTGGAGGTAGAAAGCCCCTGGGTTCCACTCCCAGTACCACACAAAAAAAATTCCCATTTACATATTCTTTTAAAATACTTTTATTGGTGCATTATAGGCTTACATCATAATGAGATATTATAGTTATCGTGACATACATGCACACAGAGCTTGGTGGGCTTTTCCCGGCTCCCCTCCTTTTCCATACAGGGTATATTGAGTTGACACTGCTATCCTCACATATGCACACAATGTCAATGGAAGTAATTGCTTTATTGAGCCTCCCCCCACCCTTCCCCTAGACCACCTCCCTGGCTTCCCTGAAGTTTCTCCTCCATTATCTGGAGTCCCTCTGGTGTCCTGATTACTCCCTAGCTTCTGCATATGAGAAGAAACATATGACCCTTCACTTTCTGAGCCTTCCCAGTCTCACTTAACGTAATGTTCTCATTTTCTTGCTAATTACATTATTTTGTTCTTCTTTATTGCTGAGTAGAATTACGTTGTGTGTATCCCATAACTTTTAACCCATTCATCTGTTGATAGATACCCAGATTGGTTCCATCATTTGGCTCCTGTGAATAGTGCTGCTATAAACATGTATCTCTATAACATTTTGATCTCACTTCCTTTGGAAAGATACCCAGGAGTGGTACAGCTGGAGCACCTGGTGGATCCATTCCCAGTTTTCTGAAGACCCTCCACACTAGTCTCCATGGAGACTAGTGGCTGCACCAATTTGCAATCCTGTCAGCAACGTAGAAGAGTTCTATTCCCTCACATCCTCACCAGCATCCATTGTTGTTTGTCTTCTTGATGACTGCTATTCTGACTGGGGTTAGGTGGAATCTTAGGGTAGTTTTCATTTGCATCCCTCTGGTAGTTAATGATGTTGAACAGTTTTTCATATATTTAATTGGCATAATTATCAAATTTTAATACGTGAAAAGGCTGAAATATCAAAGCAGGTACATCTTTAAAAGAATTAGTGAATTAGGAAAAAAGTAATAAGGAGCTGGGAGCACTGCACATAGAGATGGAAAACACAGTGCTGGGATTCCTCTGAGCCCCATCCTGGAGAGGAACTGCGAGCTAGACCACCAGGGTGGGAAAGGAGGGCAGGACAGGCTCCACAGTGCGCCCCGGCCCAGCCGCACGTCTCACTCAGAGTGTGGGGGATGCCTTGGGCTGGTCTCTGCGACTTGAACCTCACAGTGCCCCTCAAAGCCTCTGCGCGCCTATCCTCCAGGAGTTTGCCTAGAGCTCAGTCTGGTTGAAAGAGATTCCATTTCTAGTGTGTCCCTGTGGGCAAAACGCTTCCCCTTCTTGAATTTATCCACACAACAGTGAGCTCTCGATGGTCACGACCACTGTTCTTTGAGTCGTGGCATTCTGGGATGACAGACCTCACTCGGCTACCCACCAACTTGCTCACCTCCATCCTCAGGGCGAGTCAGGGATGAGGACGCTTGGGGGAAGCCCACAGAGCCTCCCCGGAGCACCAGTGCACAGCCAGAAACTCCACCACCCGGAAGGCATTCCTTTGAAGGCAAGCACTACCCTCCTTTGATTCAAGTCATCTTTCCTCAAATGATCAGGCAAAGGACACGAATTACAGTCAGCATCAGCCCTAGCACCTTTTAACCAACTTGATCCATGTCTTGCCAACAGACCCACACATCCGAAGCGGCTCTGATGATGGAGAGGCCAGAGGAGCCTGGCATGTCTGTCACCACTGGGAGGAGGGTGCGCTCCGGCTGGGGGATCCCCTCTTCAGGAGGCGCGGCCTCTCGCCTGGCCAGCAGGTGGCGGTGCGTAGCTGAAAATGAGCTCACCTGTGGTGAGGGGACCAAAGGCACCCGCAAGGGCCAGATGTAGCACGCACTGCTCAAGCCCTTGTGACTCTGACCCTCGGCTCCTGGGAGGGGCCTGCCAGTGGCCACCCAAGCCCACGATGACTGGGAAGGCTGGGGGAGGCCCAGCTGCCTGTGTCCTGCCTGACTTGGCGGGGAGGGGCTGAGGATGAAATGAGACCGAAGGGTCAGACATGTTTGTAACCTGCTGGGGGCTTCCTCCCTGAGACTAGTGGTGGAAGGCACCCATAGGGGGCTGGAGGGCGCTGCAGGAGCAGACACGTTTGTGCGTCAGAGACTGTGAAGCAGGTGTAGCCCCCAGTCCTGTTGGATGACAGGCAGAGTCGGACAGCTCAGATGGGATGGGGAGCCAGTCTGAGGCCAGGTGACTGAAGCCTTTACCCCCTCAGCCTTTCTCTTTCCGATGGTTGTGAACTCTCCCAGTGGACCAAGCCTGCATGGAGGTGACCTCAGGGCCACATTGGTCCTGCCTCCCCTTCGACTGTGGGGCTTGTGAAGGCAGCTTCAATGCCCACATGGCCAGGCTCTGTTTCTGTACAGGCAGCTGGATGATGGCGCCCTGCCCTGGCTCCGCGGGCCCTGTCTCCCAGCCTCACCTGAGCCCTGGCACAGGCTTTTGGCCATCATTTGAGGTGTCCGAGGCAGTTCCTCTGGCCTCTGAAGGGGGCATGTTCACGGGCACTCTGGGTGGAGAGAGGGTGGTCCAGCCAGGAAGGTCAGCTGTCCGCCCAAGGGAAGGCTGTGAGAGAGGGCTAGGATGGGCAAGGGGTGTGGGGCAACAGGCTGAGGCACAGACATCCCACCACACCCTCCGCTGGTCCACCTGTCCTGGCCTGTCTGGGGTCTAAGACAGGACACCATTCATAATCAGATTGAACAGCATCATTAAGAGTCAGTCAAGAGCTGGCCATGGTGGTCAATGCCTGTAATTCAGTCCTTGGGAGGCTGATACAGGAGGGTTGCAAGTTCGAGCCCAGCCTGCAATCCTCAGCAACTTAATGAGACTCTCAGAAACTTAACAAGATGTTGTTTCAAAACAAACAAAAATTAAAATTTAAAAAAAAGAGTGGAGGTATAGTTAAGAGGAAGAGTGTCCCCGTTTTTAATCTCTAGTAACACACACACACACACACACACACACACACACACACACACACACAACCAGCCCAGGCACAGTGGCACAAGCCTGTAATCACAATACGTGGGAGACTGAGATAGGGAGAGAGGAGGATCACAGGTTTAAGTTCATCCTTAACAATTAGCAAGACCCATCAGAAACTTAGGATAAACTTGTTTCAAAATAAAAAGGGCTGGAGGTAGAATGCCCGTACAAGAGAGAGACAGAGACAGAGAGACAGAGTCTGCTAAGGGGCTGGGTGTGTTCCACTGGTAGAGCACTTGCCTAGCATGTCCCAGGCCCTGAGTTCCATCTCTAGCATTGAAAAGAGGAGAGAGCTTGATCAGGGTTCAGAACCAGCTGGTGGCATCTGCCGGCTGGAGGTCAGGCAAGTGGCCTGGCTGCTGAAGCCTCCTTCCCCACTTAAAGCTTTTACATTCCTTTGTCTCTTCTTCCAAGAACTGGATCCTCCAGGAAGGTGGTGGTGGGTCATGGAGGGCCGCTGAAGCAGAGCTCGCCCAGCCCTGCTCAATCCTCTCTGGAGAGGAACCTTGGGTGGGGGGGGGGGGGGGGCTCGCTCCCAGGCACCCTCTGCTGGCCTCATGAGGAAAGAGGTTTCAGATAGGCAGATCGGGGTGGAGAAAGTTCCTAAGGTCTGATGACCCCGGCGCTGCCAGCTCTCTCTCCCAGGGAAAGGAGCCCAAGGCCACCAACTGGGGTAGGAAATCGTTTGGAGACTCCACTAGCTCCACGCTCCCGCCCTCTCCCACGCCGGTCTCCACACTGATCTGGGAGGGATCCGCGGTGGTAGCCAGTCCCATCTCCGTCAGCCCCAGCCAGGCTCTGCTCAGAGGGAAGTGATTTGCAAATCAAACCGGTAGGGCCGGAACATTCTGTTCCCAAGGGCCAGGGGCCAGGGCCAGGGGCCTGAGGGTTTGCCTGGCCCAGTTGTCAGAAAAAATGATGGTGCGGCCCCTATTGCTGGTGTGTCCTTTCTTCTTGCTGGCAGCCTGCGACAAGGCGCCTGCAGTTCTACTTCACAGACGAGCAAATGGAACTCTGGAGGGAGGGGCAAACGGCCCGAGGTCACACCGGCCTGCCCAAGGTGCCCGGGGTCTGACCTGAGGGAGCTTCTCCTGCGCCTCCATTTCGCCCTACCCACCTCAGCACCATATTGCTGTGGGGGTGCTGGAATTGAACTTGGGGGCATTCTACCTCTGAGGTATACCCTCAAACATTTTTTATTTTTTATTTTTTGCAGTACTGGGAGCTGAACCCAGGGGCATTCTACCTCCAAGCTACACCCCCAGCCCTTTGTTTTAGCCTTCATTTGGAAACGGGGGTCACACTAAGTAGCTGAGACTATCCACAAACCTCGATTTTACTATCTCAGCCTCCCAAGTACTGGGACTACAAGCGTGCGCCACCACGCCCAGCTACCCTCAACCTTTTTACGTCTTTATTTTAAAACAAGGTCTGACGAAGTTGCTGATGGTATCCCTGAGTTGCTGGGGCTGACCTTGAACCTGCAATCTTCCTGTCTCAGCCTCCCGAGTACTGGGATTACAGGCATGCACCACTGCACCCAGCTCATCTTCTGTTTTAACCCTGTGTGGCCTTCCTTTCCCAGCATGTCAGATTCTGATATCACCTGCTCATGCTCACATCCAGAGGCCCGCTGCTCATACCCAGCAAACTCCCTGACAGACCCGCAGGGCTGAGACCTTCTGGGGCTTTAAATTTATACAGTTTTCTGGGCACAGTAGTGTGTGCCTGTGTTTTCAGTACTTGGGAGGCTAAGATAGGAAGAAGATTAGAAGAAGCCAGCCTCAGCAACTCAGTAAGACCCTGTTTCAAAATACAAAATAAAAAGGGCCACGGATGTAGCTTGGAGGTAGAATGCCCCTGGGTTCCATCCTCAATACAAAATAAATGCATAAGAGCCAGACATGGTAGTACATTCCTGTAATTCTAATGCTTGGGAGGCTGAGACAGGAGGATTACAGGTTCAAGGCCAGCCTCAGCAATTTACTGAGACCCTCAGCAACTTAGTGAGACCCTGTTTTGAAATCAATTAGGGCTGGGTTGTAGCTCAGAGATACAATGTCCCTGAGTTTAATGCCCAGTAACACATGCATGCACCATAAATTGATGCAAATTCCCTGCCCTCCTCCAGCTCCCCCTGCCCATGGCGAGAGACTAGGTGCTTGCTGTCGCTGTCCCTGTGGGATGCTGCAGCGACACCTACGAGGGAGGACGTTCACCAGGACCCGTGGACGCAGAGTGCTCTGCCACAGACCGCGCGACAGCAGAGCAGCTGGTGAGGAGCCGCCATCGCGGGCCGGGCCGGTGTCCCGTGGTGTCCGAGTCCACCCAGTGTGGAGCAGGGGGACGGGACATCTCTCGAGCAGGCTTTGCCAACCCTGGCCACCAGACACAGCTGCGGCCTGGGTGTGGACGGCAGAGAGGCAGAGAAGAGGAAGAGGCGGCCTGGGCATTCTTTTGCCAACTGTACGATTCCCTGGCTTCGGGAATGGCTGCAAAGCCAGAGGCCGCCACCAATGTAAAAGCCCAAGTTTCTCGGGTTTTCCATGGAGCGGTTCCAAGCCATGTGCCAAGCAGTTCTACCTGCGGGCTGGAGGACGTCACACGCCTCCTCTGGGTGGCCGAGACGGTCTGCCCCAGGAGCAAGGGCATACTTTCTGGGCAGAACAGGCGCGTGGTAGGGCAGATGCTGGGTCTCCAGTAGGTGGCGTGGCCTGTGGCAGAGGCTGGATGAGGGGCACTGGTGAAGATCGTGTGTGTGTGTGTGTGTGTGTGTGTGTGTGTGTGTGTGTGTGTGTTAGTTACTGGGGATTGAACCCAGAGACACTCTACGTCTGAGCCACACCTCAGCCCTATTTTATTTTTTACCTTGAAACAGAATCTTGTTACATTGCTGAGGGTGGCCTCAAATCTGTGATCCTCCTGTCTTAGCCTCTCGAGTATGGAGAGAAACCCATACTTGACCACGCCTGCTGAGTCCTCGATTTTTAGTGAGAAAAAGAAGAAGGTTCTGTGTAAGGAGCTTTAGCCAAGATACAGTGTGTGCGCCCAGCCCTTGTTGAGCCCTCCGTGCCTGCTGCACCGCACCCGCTGACTGCCAGGCAGAGTGCACCCACTGCCGTCGCCTGTGTCACCCGAGGACGCCATGGGACATGTCTTACTTTCTTTGCCAAGTGAAACACTCAGCATATCATCCCTGGGAAAGTGTCCCTGGGAGAGTAACGTTAGTGAAAGGCCGCCATTAGATACAACCAAAACCGAAGCTGCGGCTTGACACTTGGAATATGTTCTTCCACATTCTTGGATGGAAGGAACCTTTGATCTCCTTCCTCTCTCATTTTGATCTTACTTTTCCAAAGAGAACTGTAAGACCAGCTCACAGCTCTGGGGGTCTCAGTCTGTCACCATTGCAGGCCTAGGTCTGTATGCAGGTGGGGCCTGTGTTCAAACTTCATCCTGATTCAAGTCATGGGTCATTAATAATGTCTGACTACAAAACCAAGAGCCACTAAATATTATGCTATTTATAAGTAATCCGCTGCCCAAGGCTTTGAGCTACTTAATGAAACCTTGAATTAATGTGTAACTGAAGAAATAGATCATTCTATGAATATCAGCTACCAGAAGCATAATTTAAGCTGCTGCTCAGATGGAGGCAAGAGGAAGAAAGGAACATAAACACCCAACAATGTACCCAGCCACACACCGTGCAAGCGGCTGCCTACATCATCTCCTTTGGCTGTCAGGAGAGGCACAGTGACTCTCTACAGATTAAAAAGCTGAGGTGCAGCCGGGCGTGGTGGCACACTCTTGTAATCCCAGCACTTGGGAGGCTGAGACAGGAGGGTCGCATGTTGGAGGGCAGCCTCAGCGACTTGTGAGGTCCTCCGGAACTTAGTGTGACCCTGTTTCCAAATAAAGAATAAGGCCAGGCATGGGGGCGCACGCTTATAATCCCAGTACTTGGGAGGCTGAGACAGGAGGAACAGGTTCGAAGCCAGCCTCAGCTACTTAGTGAGGCTCTCAGCAACTTAGTGAGACCCTGCTTCCAAATAAAGTATAAAATAGGTCTAGGAGTAGAGCCTGGAGGTAGAACGCCTCTGGGTTCCACCCCCAGTACCACAGAAAGAAAGAGAGGGAGAGAGAGAGGGAGGGAGGAAGGGAGGGAGGGAGAGAGAGAGAGAGAGAGAGAGAGAGAGAGAGAGAGAGAAGGAAGGAAGGAAGGAAGGAAGGAAGGAAGGAAGGAAGGAAGGAAGAGGTGCATGAAGATGCATGGAGCTGGCCCAAGGTGACGTGGTGGAAGTCACCCAAAGCCCGTGTGACTTTTAAACTACTCACCCTGCATCTCTGAGGTAGCAAGAATGAGGCAGGAGGGGGGTCTGTGCACTAGAATGCCATCAATTTGTGTAAATGCAAGGATGGAGTTAGCTACAGAGCGGAGTCTCCGGGTTGGGGAACACAATGGGTAGAATTGACAGCAGCGGGGCTCCGCACAGAAAGCCGGTCAGCCAGCAGTCGGCCGCAGAGAGGTGGGAGGACACGGGGCTTCTAAAGACGTCCAGCCAAGCCAGGTATGGCGGCACAGGAGCCTGGGCTCCTAGTACTTAGGAGGCTGAGACAGAAGGATTGCAGGTTTCGAGACCAGACAAGAGGATTTCAGTTCGAGGCCAGCCTCAGCAATTTAGTGAGCCTCTCAGCAACCTAGTGTAACACTGTTTCAAAACAATACAAAACAAAACAAGAAATATTTAATAGGAAGTGGGCTCTGGGTATAGATCAGAGATACAGATCAACCCTCAGTACCCCCCCCACACACACAATGTCCAAATAGACTCATTAAAACTACCTTGGTGTTTATGGAGGGAGATTCTTCCAGCTTCACTGGGGCTGTTCTCCGGGCGCTGCCCGGTGAGCATGACCCTGTGCTGCCATTCAGGAGGACTCAGTCCCACAGCCTAGGAGGCGTCAGAGGGAGGCCGTGTTCTGGGGCTCGCGGTCACCCTGGGCCACAGCAACCACGTCCACAGCCTGCAGTAGCTGTGCAGAGGGCGTCAGGACACACCTGCGAGGTGCTTAGGAGGAGGCCGCCCGGCAAGGACGCAGAACATGCCAGGAAAGAAAGCGAACACAGAGGGCTGGGGCCGGGTGTGTGCCGATGCTGGAAGGGGCGGGGAGCACAGGCCCCAGGCCAGCCTCGGCTCTTAGTGAGGCCCTCCCCAGCAGCAAGATCCTGTTTCCAAATAAAAATAAAATAAGATCGGGGGTGTATCTTGGAGATAGGATGACCCTGGGTTCAAACTCAATACCACAAAAATTAATTAATAAAAGAAACTGGGGGGGGGTGTAGCTCAGAGGAAGAATTCCCTGGGTCTAATCTGTAGTGCCACAGGGAGAGAGGGAGGGAGGGAGGAAGGAAGGAAGGGAGGGAGGAAGGAAGGAAGGAAGGAAAGAAGGGGAGAGAAGGGGACAGGCATGGAAGAGCCAGGGTCTGCCTGGAAGCCGGCCCGGCTGTAGAAATGTACTTGTTATGTTCTGCTCTCTGTATCTTGTTCTTCTGCAGAGTGTAGACCACCTGGGACACTTAGCATGGGTTCAAGATGCAAGCTCCTCAGGGAAACTGAGGCCTGGCCGAGCCCTGGCTGATGGCAGCCCTCAGTTCCTCGCGTGCAACCTTCCCCTCCTCCTCTGCTGGATATATTGAGTGAGCACCTGTGGTGGTTAGCTCCATCTTCCATCTGAAGGGGGCGAGAGCACACCCAAGACAGGCCTCTGAGGCACGGGTTTCTTTAGGACTGGGTGCTGCAGACCACATCTGGTTTCTAGGGTGCCTCAGATGACAGCCAGTCAGGAGGAAGGGGGAGCTCAGGCCTGCCCAAGTGGGGTCCCCACTCCATCCCTCTCTTGGGGAGGATGAGTCCTGCCTACCTTCCCAGTCCCCTGACAGCGCCCTGGGAACTGTCCAGCTACCAGTCTGCTGAACTGCAGGGGCAGCTGCCCACACCGTGTGGGCCTGGCTGGGGAAGGGCAGTGGGAGACTGCGTGGGGTGGGGTGGGGGCCCAGGCAAGACCCGAGCAGAGCTCTTCTCCACCACCACGTCTGACCTGTCAGCATTTTATTCCTGAGGTTTATGGTCAGTTAACTGTAAGTAAGCACAGGGGTCTACGGAGGCCTACAGCAGGCTGTGAACAAGCTTGCAGACCAAAGTAACAAAAAGTGACCATTGTTCACAGGCCTGCCACTGCCACAGGCACTCAGAGCTCTGAAAGGGGCAGGACCAACCCTGCTCACAATGCTGGTGACAGGCAGCCACGCTGGGCGTGCCGACCTGGTGCACACCTGGAATCTCAGTACTTGGGAGGCTGAAACTGGAGGATCACAGGTTCCAGGCCAACCCCAGCAACTTAGTGAGACCCTATGTCAAAATAAAAAACAAAAAGGGCTGGGGGTATAGCTCAGAGGTAGAATGCCCTGGTTTCAATCCCCAGTATAAAAAAAAAAAAAAAAAAGTGTGGCCTGGACAAGATTTTGTGCCTTCCGCAGCCTGTTCTCTGCAAGGAATGGTTAGGATAGACTTAGGCAAAAACATTTTTGCTACCAGCAGACAGTGGCTTGCATATCTCTGTACCATTATCCACTTTTATTTTAGTGGTACTGGGGATTGAGCCCAGGGACATTCTACCATCAACCTATACCCCCCCAGGCTTTTTTTTTTTTTTTTTTTGCGGGTCTGGGGCTGGAACCCAGAGGCATTTGACCTCCGAGCTACACCCCCTGCCCAATCGCGGTTAACAGCTACTTAGTGAGGCCCTTTGCTACTGTGAGACCCTATTTCAAAATAAAGAATAAAAAATCGGGCTGGGGGTGTAGCTCAGAAGTAGAATGCCCCTGGGTTCCATTCCTGGTACTGCAAAGAAAAAAAGAAAAGTCACTAAAATAGAAGGCTGAAACTTAGGCCTCCCCGTACTCACGACAGAGTGTAACTACCGACCAGCGGCTGCGGAGGGCCAGGTAACCAGCCAGCCAGCCGTAGATAGCAAAGGTCACAGAGGCCAGTTACCGGCTCAGGAATCCCCCCTCTTGCCCTCCCTGTACCACACTTCCTGGAGGGATTCTGCAGTCACTGTCACATTTCAGCTCTGTAAGCTCGCCCGCCTGCTTCGCCATTTGCCACAAATCTATAGAATGGGAGCTCACATGGAGCTTGGGCCGGAGTCTTTCAAGAGCTATCCTAACTTCAGTCGCTGGTGCAATAAACTTCCTCTTTTCCACCCTAACTGGCATTCGGTCGATTATTCCAGAGAACTTCTGCAATAGGAGTGAGGGAAATGAAAATCATGCCATGAGGAGCGTTTCTCTCTCTCTCTCTCTCTCTCTCTCTCTCTCTCTCTCTCTCTCTTTTGGTGCTGGGGGTGGAACCCAGGGGCTTTTCTACCTCTGGGCTATATTCCCAGACCTATTTTACACTTTATTTGGAAACAGGGTCTCACTAAGTTGCTGAGAGCCTCACTAAGTAGCTGAGGCTGGCTTTGAACCTGTGTGATCCTCCTGTCTCAGCCTCCCCAAGCTCTGGGATTATAAGCATGTGCCACCATGCCCGGCTCACAGAGTTTTTAACTGGCAAAAATAAAAACTCGCTGCACTAGGGAGTGTTGACCATGGGGCAGTGGACTTCAACGATGAGACAGGAGCGGTAATTGATCTAGTCCTTTGGGAGAGCCAATTATCAGTGTTTATCTGTCGGACGCCCTGTAATGCACGACACTCGAGACGATCTTCTTCAAGCTCTTTATTGCCCCAAGCTGTTACATCTTCTTCTCCCCCAAGCCCTTCGCGCCCCGCTTATAAGCACCCATCAGCCAATCATGACGGCGATCACGCGGACATCGCCTGATTCTCTAACCACCCATTGGCCGGATGCCGATGGCATGACCTGTTCCCGTGCACACCACGCTCTAGTCGTTGGACTGCGCATGACTTGTTTACAACTTTGGTGCCTCTCCGTACTTCCGTTCAGCGCCATCTTAGAAAAGTCCGCCAGCAAACAAGGGTGGGGCTCGCCACAGCTCCCCCTTTTTGTTTTAAAAGCGCAACAGGCAAGAGTAGAGGTCTGATCTCTGATGCTGGAAGCTAGGACATTGTACTGTCTCCCATCCAGGTGTGTTTCCCTTGATGAGAGCCAGACCCGTCCGATACCCTTTTTCTCAGAGGCGGGATTTGGGGTATCTACCCGCGTGCAATCAGACATGCTCTTCTTGAGATCGCTATCTGCAGGCCGCGTATCTCAAGTGCAATGCTTTGCTTGTCATCCTGAGCGCATTATGCCTTTTCCATTACTGCCAGCCAGACGGTGGGCGACTGACCCGCCTCAACGGCCACAAAGGCCTGGGCTAGAAGTATCTGATCTTTGGCTCTTTGTGTAAATAGCCGTCGCAGACAACAGAGACATAGAATGCACAGGAAGACTAAACAAAATCCCAGAGCCCCCAACCCAGTCCATTCCTTAAGATGGAATGCCGTTCTTTGTATCCAGGAGGCCAACGTCTGGGCGACTTCAGGATCGATTCGGGTGGTGTTGACCTTGACGATCTCCGCATGTAGCTGTTCAGTAAGCATATCAAACTCCTTACTCCAATTTCCTGTAAGATGAGAAGACAACTCTCGAGATAGATTAGCAGTAGTAGCATTCCAGCACAAAGAATAAGCGCAAGTAGCATTAGCACACCTAAGTCTACCTTCTTGAATAGAGCCATTGCTATAGTAGCCATATATCAAAGGGATTACTAAAGATAGATTGAGTTGGATTTTGATAAGTGAAATTATAACCTCTAAAGGTGGAATTAACAAAGGTACCAATGCGGGGAGAAAAGGTAAAATGGGGGGAGGCCCATTGCAAAAGGCGGGCCTGGCAGCCTGTCCAAGGGGGCGCTAAAGACTGCCTCGACAACATGGAGCCCATCGTGGCTGAGCCCTTGGGGTATCAGAAGAATTTAAGAACTGTACAGGCCACAAACCCTGTATCCAATATGCAGAAGCATTAGCAATACCATCGCTAGAAACATTAGGTGTCATAAACCATCCTGCAGCCTGAGGGGACAAAAATATACACGGCCTGGAATCATCAGGGGATTGAAGCGTAAAACATAAAGCTCCAGGAAGCTGTATATTATAAGATTACTCCATGCTGGTTGTAGGCCGATTGTCATAATGAGGAGGTATATCCATGTCCCTGATGCCATCTTGTGGAATCCGACGTGTCAGCCTTTCCGGTACCCAGAGTGGATCTGTTCCGTCCTGTGGAAACACACAGACAGAGCCTCGGGCCCATGTGAGCACTGGATCAGGGCCCTTCCACTGACCTGTGAGTACATCCTTCCATTTTGCCATCTCCTGAGGAATCGCAGTGGATCCAAAGTGCCGGTCTGCAGCCGATTTACCATTGACATCCAGATTTAAAAAATTTAGAGTAAAAAGTGCCAATGATAATCGCTGTTTTGGTTTGAGATCCGCCCCTATTCCCCCTTTTTGTTTTATTAAACATTCTTTCAATGTGCGATGTGCACGTTCAACAACGCCTTGGCCCTGAGGATTATAAGGGAGACCATGTTTAAGCAGTATTCCCATCTGCTTGCAGAAAGATGTAAATTTTTGTGAGGTGTAAGCCGGGCCGTTATCGGTTTTAATCTCTTTAGGCGCATTCCATGCTGCCCAAGCCTCAAGGCAATGTGCAATAACATCATAGGCCCTTTCTCCTGCATGAGCGGAAGCATATATAATCCCAGAGGCCGTATCAATGGACACATGCACATACTTAACAGTGCCAAACTCAGGTATGTGAGTCACATCCATCTGCCATAAATGTAATGGAAGTAGGCCTCGCGGGCAAACACCAACAACCGGGGAAGGTATAAACGGTGCACAAGCACCGCAAGTCTTAACAATTTCACGGGCTTGGCTACGAGGGATAGCAAATTTAAGCTGCAAAGTTTTAGCATTTACATGGAATTGGTGATGAAACTCCTTTGCCCGTTGTAGCGGTGTAAGAAAGAAGATCATAGGCAACTTAGTGAGTTTATCCACAATATCATTACCATGGGTAACCGGTCCAGGCAGACCCGTATGTGCCCTAACATGTTGTATATAAAAGGGATTATTTCTTTTCCAAATTAAGTGTTGAATGTCCGAGGCCAGACAATGGATTGGGGTCTGCGTAGATATTTGTCCCGCGCATTCCAAACTTTTAACTAATTCTACAGCATACGAGGAATCTGACAGCAAATTAAAAGAAAATGTATATGTTTTAAATACCTCTAAAATAATATGTAATTCAACTAGCTGAGGTGACCTATGCTCATATTGTATGACTATGGGGTCTTGGCCTTCAATTACAAAGGCTCCTAACCCTGTTTTGGATCCGTCTGTAAATATATTAGGAGCATGGGGTATCGGCTTATCTTTGGTTACGATGGGGAAGATTATAGGATGCTTTTCCACAAAATGCAATATAGGGTCTGAAGGCAAATGATTATCTATCTCCCCTACAAATGTGTAGCGTAATATGGCCCACTCATCTATGGTCGTCTGTAATGTTAATATTTGATGTTTACTATAAGGAATGATAAGCTTATCGGGGTTTTGGCCAAAGTGTTGAATGCATTGCTGGATAGCCATAGTAGCAACCTTAGCTACCATAGAGGGGTAATGTTCTATAATCCTTTGAGGGGAAATTTTAGGATGAATCCACAACAGAGGTCCTTGCTGCCACAAAACTCCAGTAGGTTGTAACTTAGTAGCTAATATACATGCCCAAATGGGATCCTCTGGTGATACACGTTTAAGGGAGGCCTTAGTCAAAGCCTGTTCAATTAATGTTAAGGCACTCCGAGCTTCAGGTGTCAGTGTTCGCGGGGAAGTCAATGAAGAATCCCCCATCAGGATCGTGTATAAGGGCTTCAACATATGATTGGGAATTCTTAAAGCAGGTCGAACCCAATTGATATCCCCTAGTAATTTTTGAAAATCATTCAATGTATGCAATTGGTCTGTGCGTATAATAACCTTTTGGGGCCTAATAAAACGGGGATAAAGAACATTTCCTAAAAATTGAATGACAGTGCCCTTTTGTATCTTTTCAGATGCTATTATCAGATTCCTACTCTCTAGAGTCTTGACAAGCATGCAAAATGCCTCTTCTAGTTGTTTTTCCTCTCCACAGGCTATCAAAATATCATCCATATAATGGCAGCACCGTACGCACGGAAATTCCTCTCTAACAGGTTGCAAAGCAACATCCACATACAATTGACATAGAGTAGGGCTGTTGGCCATACCCTGAGGAAGCACTTTCCACTCATATCTCTGATCAATTTGTTCGTGATTCACAGAGGGCACTGTAAAGGCAAAGCGTGGGGTATCCTGAACATGAAGAGGTATAGAGAAGAAGCAATCTTTTATATCTACTACTATAACAGGCCAAAATTGTGGGATAGCCGAAAGAAGAGGAAGACCATGTTGAACAGGTCCCATACTTTGCATTTGATCATTAATAGCTCGAAGATCATGCAATAATCTCCATTTTCCTGATTTCTTTTTTATTACAAATATGGGCGTGTTCCAGGGGGACGTGGAGGGCTGGATATGGCCTAATGCTAACTGTTCTTTGACTAACTCCTGAGCCGCCTCTACTTTTTGCCGGGGGAGGGGCCACTGGGAAACCCATATTGGATCCCCCGTTTTCCAAGTAATGGGAATTGTCTTCCCAGTGGCTACTTCCCAAAACCCAGGCCCCGGGCATCATTTTGTCCTTCATTAGGAACGGGGCTCTTGCGCCCTTGAAGATGTTTGCCCAGCCCGTATGACGGGTGAAAGCCCTGTTTTATAAGCATTTGTTGTGCTTGGGGGGAGTAGTCATTTTGTAAATGAAAACCCATATCCGAAAGTAAATCTCGTCCCCACAAGGAGACCGGAATTTTCAACTTATATGGTGTAAAAGTGCCAGAGTGCCTTTCCTGATCCTCCCAGTGGAGAGGCCTTGCACTGACATCAGGAGTTTGGACGTATCCCAGCCCTCTAAGCTGTGTGTCAGCCTTTTTTATAGGCCAAGCAGGCGGCCAATCTTTGGAAGCTATCACACTTGTATCTGCTCCTGTATCAAGTAACCCTAGAATAGATTTTCCTTCCACTTTTAAGGTAATTAAGGGTCGCTTCCCCATATCAAACGCAAGTGATATAATGTTAGTACCAGAGGAACCAAACCCCATTTCCCCCCGTTGATTTTGCTTAGAGGGGAACAGAGAATGTAAACTGGGTAACACTAGTAACTGGGCTATTCTATCACCGGGAGAGATGGCCACAATTCCCCGGGGGGCAGAAATCATAACTTTTATAATCCCCTCATAATCTTGATCAATAACCCCGGGATGGGTGACGAGGCCTTTTAAGGTGGATGATGATCGTCCCAAAACCAGGCCCACGGTTTCTGGGGGTAATGGACCAGACATATCGGTTGGCATGACTTGAATTCCCATTCGAGGGGTTAATACCAACCGGGTGGTGGCACAGAGGTCCAATCCCGCTGAACCGGGAGTGGCTCTCCTGATTCCTTGGGTTGGTGCAGATTGGGCCATGGGGGTGTCTGGTCCGTCTCCATAGCACTGTACATTTGTTGGCCCCCATACTTGTAAGGGCCCTGAGGGGAAGGGCCCCGTTTCCCGTTTTTTGGCGGTTGACGGCCCTGTTCTGGCAAAGCATGAGAAGATAAAACATTGCCATCGATATCCTTCACAGATCGACACTCTGCGGTGGGATGCCTGCCTTTCCTGCAGCGTTTACATAAATCTGGCGGAGCTTGCTGTGGCGGGGCAGCACGTTTAGGGCAATCCCTCTTTAGGTGTCCCGCCGCCCCGCAGGAAAAACAATTGCCCAACCGGGTATTATTGTTGTTCTTTTGCCGACCAGAGGCCTGCAAGATCGCAGCGGCTAACCCTGAATTTGTTAAAGGCCCACCAAGTTCTCTGCACAGTTTCATCCACACCTCTAAGCCTCTATTTTTATAGGGGTTTATGGCCTGTCTGCATTCTGAATTGCATTGTTCAAAAATAAGTTGTTTAACAAGAGGCATGGCTGCATCGACATCTCCAAATATTCGTCCAGCAGCCTCTATTATTCTGGCCACAAAATCAGCAAAAGGCTCGTTAGGCCCCTGAATTATTTTGGTAAGATTGCCCGATACCTCCCCTTTATTAGGAAGCCCTTTCCAGGCTCTAATGGCTAAATTATTTATTTGTTCGTATATCTGTTGAGGAAAACATGTTTGGTTATTTGCGAACTGTCCCTGCCCCAAGAGCATGTCTACATTCCAGGCAGGCTGCCCAGCGGCTTGATTGGCTGCCGCCTGTTCAGTTGCAAACTCGATCAAGAAAGCCTTCCAATCCAAGTACTGTCCTGGAGTCAGGGCCGCTCGGGCCAAATTTTGCCAATCTCCAGGAGTCATGGCATATCTGTGAATACTTTCCAGGGTAGCCACAGTATACGCAGCATTTGTGCCGTATGTTCGCACTGACTCAGCAATATGTTTTACTAGTTTGTAATCTAAAGGCTCATGGTAACGAGGCCCTCCGCCCTGCGGCTGAAATACGGGAAAAGCTTGTCTAGCCATCAACACCTACGGCTCCCTCCATACCTTTTCATGAAAGGAACGACCCCCGGTCGGTCTTAAACGCTCGGGGGCCGAAGGATTATAGGGAGGAGGAAGGGACCCCTGGGAGGAATATGTATCCACGGTCATTTTGCTGACTTCCTTTTCTATGGCAACAAGTTCCTCATCCGATTCTCCCTCCCCATCCGAGCCCTGTTCGCTAGTGGGGTGAGAGGAAATAGATCGTTCCTCTTTTAGCTGATCTAGGGCAGCTTGCCCCTCCTGTACTAATGGTTTATAGCATTTTTGTTCTAGGCACGCTCGTATGAGGCGCCACAAAGGGTAGGTTCCTCCTGATACCAGATTGTCCTTCTCTGCCCGTTCTATGTCCTTACCTAGTTTATCCCAGCTCGACAGGGTTAAATTTCCCGAAACTGCAAACCAGGGAGCTGCCTCATCTACTTGGCTTAGAAAGTTTTGAATGGTCTTGTCTCTCAGTTTTAATCCCTTTCCATTTAATAGGGCTTTTAAAGCCTTCTGTATCGGGTGTGAAGGGTTATTCCCCATAGCGACACTCAGGACCAGCCTGAGAATCTAGTACAACCTCCTTTTGGAGCTCCCCTTTGTCCGTACGGAGTTGGGGAAATAATATTTTTACCTTTATAATCCTCTGTTCTCCAGAGCCTCCCAAATCCCGGGAGTACTTACCAGCCGGCTGCCTTGGGAGAGCGGAAGTTCTGATCGTCTGCAAAACGAAAGCTGCTTCGATTCCCCGTACGGGCCACCAAATGTCGGACGCCCTGTAATGCACGACACTCGAGACGATCTTCTTCAAGCTCTTTATTGCCCCAAGCTGTTACATCTTCTTCTCCCCCAAGCCCTTCGCGCCCCGCTTATAAGCACCCATCAGCCAATCATGACGGCGATCACGCGGACATCGCCTGATTCTCTAACCACCCATTGGCCGGATGCCGATGGCATGACCTGTTCCCGTGCACACCACGCTCTAGTCGTTGGACTGCGCATGACTTGTTTACAACTTTGGTGCCTCTCCGTACTTCCGTTCAGCGCCATCTTAGAAAAGTCCGCCAGCAAACAAGGGTGGGGCTCGCCACATTTATCCATACATCTAATGCCAATATCCTTCAATCGGGCAGTTTTATACCAAGATACCTAGTGTATGAAAACAATCAAACATAAGAAAAGATGCTTGTAATCCCAGTACTTGAGAGGCTGAGATAGGAGGATCACAGGTTCAAGGCCAGCCTCAGCAACTCAGCAAGGCCCTCAGCAACCTTGTGACACCCTGTTTCCAAAAACAAAAACAAACAACAAAAAAACCAGAGGGATGCTGAGCATGTTGGCTTATGCCTATAATCCTAATATTTGCGAGGCTGATTCAGGAGGATCACAGGTCTAAAGTCAGCTTCAGCTACTTAGTGAGGCCCTGTTTTAAAATAAAGCATAAAAAATTGGGGTGGGGTGTAATTCAGAGGTAGAATGCCCCAGGTTCCATCCCCTGTACAGAAAGGAAGGAAGGAAGGAAGGGCACACAGCCTATATACATTGCAACACTGAGTGAAAGTTAGAAGTAGCCTGAATGTCCAAAGTAGAGTTGATAAGCTACAGTGTGTACTCCCTGCAAGCATGCTCCTGGCTGGACACAGAGGTCTGGGCTCAGCTCACGGCGACACACAAGCACATTGACTGGGAGCGCGCCTCTCTGGCGTCCACATCTGGGCCTGCTGCTCGGGAGTGGAGGCTGGGGAAGCCCAGGCCAGGACCGTCCCATGCAGGTGGGCCATGTCTTCACCCCAAGACAGAGTCAGTGGGAGATCCCTCTCAGGCTGGTCTTGCAGATGCTGGACGGAGCCTGGCACCCTTGGTGCTGATGGGCCTTTACAGGGACATCCCAGCTGTGCTGCCTGAGTCAGAGGCCCAACAGCTGCACCCACAAGGCAAGGCCTGCGGTCCAGGTGGCCAAGGACAGGGAGCCAGGACGATGATCCTCCAGCAACCTGCACATGGGGGCCAGCAGGAGCCCGGCCCACCCCACAGTGCCTCGTCCTCCAGCCGGGTGGGACCATGCAAACGCGGGTATGGAGAGTGCTAGTTTGGTCTTGGTGTCCCCGGAGTGCTGAAGGCTTGGTCCTCAGCCCTCCGTGTTATGGGAGGTGGTGCATCCTTCAGGAGGCGGGGTCTGGTGGGATGGGCCGTGACAGGGGCAGCAAGGCCCCGCCCCTTCTCTCTATGCCCAGCTCTTGCCAGAAGCTGCTGTGCCGCCAGGGGCTCAAAACAACAGGGCCGAGCGGTCACAGATGGAGACCTCTGAAGCCCTGAGTGCAAATCAGCCTCTCCTCCTTGTAAGTTGGTTGTCTCAGGTGCTTGGTCACGACAGCACACTGACACAGAAGAGACCTAGTGGACAGCAAAGCGCATGGCCTCGGAGCACATCTCGCACGTCCTCTCAGGGCGGGACCTCCGCGCCTCCTCTGAGGCACCTAGCCATGCAGGCCAAGGTCACTGAGGGGGGCGCTGCCAAATCTCGAGGCAGGACCTGAGGCAGAGGGGCCAGGTCACCCAGCTCACACCCTACACCCACAGTGGCTGCCCACTCTGCTGGTCCTGGCACGTGGTGGGTGCAGAAACAGCACTCTTCTAACACCTCCGTGTTTGTAAGTCGTTTTTTTAATCACTGTGACCAAAATTCCTGACAAGAGCAGCTTGGAGGAGAGGTTTGCTTTGGAGGGTCTGCCCATGCTCAGATAACTCCACAGCAGAAACCTCATTGGCAGCAGGTGCTGTGGAGGAGAGCTGTTCTGCAGCTGGGAAGCAGGGGGGGAGGACCAGGGACACATGTTTCCCCAAGACCACGCCCCGGGCACCCTTGTCCTCCTGCTGTGCCCTACCTGCTTACAGTTACCACCCGGTAAATCCATTAAAATTACAAACCCAAGCCAGGCAGGGTGCACATGTCTGTAATCCCAGTACTTGGGAGGCTGAGATGAGGATTACAGGTTCAAGGACAGTCTCAGAAAGTAGTGAGGCTCTCATCAACCTAGCAAGATCTTGTTTACAAATTAAATAATTAAAAAAAAACAGGACTGGGGGTGTAGCTCAGAAGTTGAATGCCTGGGTTCAATCCCCAGTGCCACTAAAAAAAGGGGGGGTTGGAAAGGCAGCTCAGAGGTAGAATGCCCCTGGATTCAGTCCCCAGTATATATATACACACACATACATATATATACACACACACACACACACACACACACACACACACACACACACACACACATGAGGTTGGAGCCATGATTCAATTATTTTATTTATTTACTTGCTTATTTACTTATTTGCGGTCTGGGGATGGAACCCAGGGGCATTCAACCTCTGAGCTACACCCCTGCCCTATTTTTTATTCTTTGTTTTGAAACAGGGTCTCACTGAGTTGTGGAGGTCCTCACTAAGTAACTGAGGCTGTCTGCAAACCGGGATACTCCAGTCTCAGCCTCCCAAATGCTGGGATTACAAGTGTGCGCCACCACACCCATCTGATTCAATTATTTTATCTCTGTACCTTACTGCTTTGCCAAGGCGTGAGCTTTTCTGGGGGAATCCTGCACCCACATCTCTGAGTCCTGTGGGAAGGGCAGGCACTACTGTCCCTATTTAGAACCTCTTCTGACACCGAGGCTGCTGCGAGGGGCCTGGTCTCCATCACTCAAGCGGGGGCTTTTTGGCTCCACCACATGACCTCTTTCAGTGCTTTTATAAATGTTTGTGATAGTCATGGGTAAAACCACACATGCTGATGTGAAAATACTCCACCAAAGCCAGGCAAAGTGGTGGTGCACACTTGTAATCCCAGCACTGGGAGGCTGAGACAGGTTCGAAGCTAGCCTCAGCTACTTAGTGAGGCTCTCAGCAACTCAGTGAGACCCTGTTTCCAAATAAAATATAAAATAGGTCTGGGAGTATAGCCCAGAGGTAGAAAAACCCCTGGGTTCTATCTCCAGTACAAGAAGAAAGAAGAAGAAGAAGAAGAAGAAGAAGAAGAAGAAGAAGAAGAAGAAGAAGAAGAAGAGGAGGAGGAGGAGGA